>NC_141685.1:1656936932-1658168670 GCF_964263255.1 Lissotriton vulgaris | reverse complement strand
TCAATAGTGATGCTAAAATCTTTGCCAAAATATTGGCTACTAGGCTTGCGCCACTCATGTCCCAACTTGTTTCTCCCCAACAACATGGATTTATTCTTAAGCGAGCTACTACTGCGCATATTAATATGGCCATATCTGCCTTTGATGCTGCACGGACTAAATCCACCCCAATCGGTATGATCTTATTAGATGCAGAAAAAGCATTTGACCGGGTGGGGTGGGGTTTCTTGTGGGCAGCTTTACAGGCATTTGGCATCAGTGGTCAATTTTTACGATGGATTCAATCGTTATACGATAAACCCATGGGTAAGATCTCTTATATGGGCAAATGCTCTACTTTGTTTCCAATTAAAAAGGGGACAAGACAGGGGTGCCCTTTATCACCCCTGCTTTTTGCTTTAGGGATGGAACCCTTTTTAATTGCACTTCAACGCCAGGCTTTAATTTGTCCTTTTTTTAATGGCTTAAATAAATTAGATATTACTGTGTACGCGGATGATGTTGCTGTTTTTTCCTCAGATGTGTCTCAAACCATGAAAGGTATTATAATAGAAGCAGGTATATATGGATCTGTTTCTGGCTATAGACTTAACACTACTAAAACTCAAGTTGTTATGAATTATCAATCACCTGCCCCTATTCCTGGAACGTGTTGTGCGGCAACCTATTTAGGCGTTAAAATCTCTTCTGATATTAAGTCTATCATAGCATTAAACTACGAACCTTTATTAAAAGAGACCGCTATGCAATTTAAGAAATGGCATAAATTGCCAATTAGTATGATTGGCCGTATAAATTTAATTAAAATGAAAATTCTGCCTAAGTTCTTATATTTGTTTCGAGCAATTCCCTTACGGGTTAACAACTCTTATTTTCTTAGATTAGAGGGAATTATTAGCAGCTTTGTATGGGGATATAAAAAAGACCGACGTGCCGTATCATCACTTAAACTCCCTTTTACTCAAGGGGGATTGGCGCTTCCCGACTTCAAACACTATTATTGGTCAGCGTTTCTGATTCGGATACGTAGCTTGACAGTCACTGATAAGTGTTTGTATTTTCATAGGTTCGTACTAGGGCCGGATGCTAATGTAAATGTGTTTCGATTTATATAGCGCACTTTAACCCAGGGGTCCCAAGGCGCTTGCTTAGGGAACCCGTCCTGGTATTCCCCTGTGAGATATCCCGGCCAGGTATCCACAAGGTGAAAGCCAGGCATCCCGCCGCGAGGGGCCGTAGTGGAGATTGAGCAAGCTATTGCCCAGAGTCGCAGAGTGTGACCCCGTGAGTCGAGTAGGCACCGGAGCGAGTATTGTCGACTCTGTGGAATTTTTGAGCCCGAGACCCGCCGAGGCGGGGAATCGAACCCTGGTCCACGGCCGATCTCAGCTTCCGGGTCTGCCGCCTCTAACCACTGAGCCACACTTCTCCACTTCTAATATGTTTCTTTACAGGCTGAATGACCCTAATTATTTTAAAAGGGTTAAATTTAAGACAATACGTGATACTGTTAGTATTTGGCGAACTATCATGGTCAAATGTAATACCTCTCTTCTCCATTATAAAACACCTTTATGGGGTAATCCTGGCTTTCCTTTAATTTTTCATGATCCAATCTGTCGATTACTCTTAGATTCTGGTATCAGATTCTTGGGAGATTTATATGACCATCAGGGATTTATGGCATTTGATAAAATGAAACACTGCTATAATTTATCTGAACTGGCAAGGTTTAAATGTTATCAGATTAAAGACTATCTGGTGAAGAAATTAGAACTTACTATGGTATTAGATTCCGAGATATGGGATTGTATTTATAGAGATGTAGACAAATCCATGATTAGCTTAGGATATAAGCTTTTTTCTGACTTCAGGATTAGCGATGTCATAAATTTAACAGAGAAATGGAATAGAAAACTGGCTTTGACTGTACCAACTGATCTAATTACTACATCTCTTAAAAGCCTAAACCTATCTGTTCAGTCTTCTAGTCTGAAACTGCAAATGTTTAAAACTATTTGTCAATTATACCATACTCCTGAGAGAATTCTTAAATGGACAATGAATAATAACTATTGTGATCGCACGAAATGCCCTAAATGTGACTTGAGTGGCGCTGATATTCTCCACATTTTTTTTTCTTGCCCACGTCTTAATGAGTATTGGGAGGGAATAATTAAGGTGATTGCTAATAGACTTGATCAACCCATGTCATTTTCATCTATCGATGTATTGGTGGGCTTTAGTGGGGGCAATAGCGCACTTAGAGATTTGTTGAATATTTTAATCACATGTGCTAGACTAACTATTGCGAGAGCCTGGATTCAAAAGAACCCACCAACAGTCTTGGAATGGTGAAGCCTAGTTAAAGAAACATATAATATGGAGACTGCTATTGCTGCTTCAAGGGGTCTACAGGCTAAACGAAAAATTGAAAGAATATGGGGCTTTCTAATGCCTCAATAACAGCATTTGTCACGTTTGTCTTTTTTAGAATCCTTTGTGTTTGCTCTTTTTGCTAAGAACTTATGATTGTATGACCTCTTTATTGGCTATTGGCCTATGTAATGTTTTATGCTTGCTTATTTCAGCTACTGAAAAGTGTCCCTTTTGTACTGTAAGTTGAAAAGTTTTATTTCTGGCTTATTTTGTGTGCCCATTGGATGCAAATAAAAAATCTTTAAAATAAAAAAAAGGAGTTAAGGAAGTTTTGCAAAAGTGGAAGGTTTAATCTTTTTGGAACATTGCAATATTAAATATGAGATGTTGGAGGTTTTTTTTGTAGATGACGGGGTACATCTGTCTATTTTTGGTATTGAGTTGTACTTGATACCGATTTGGGATGTTTTGGCAGAGAGGCTTCATTTGCCAGTAGGTATGTCCGTATTTGAGAAGGGTGGGGAGAAAAACACAAGGCTTTTTCTGGTGGTGGTTAGGTGCACAACTTAAAAAGTTATTGCAGGAAATGTTGGTCATGTTCAGAACCAGTTGAAGTTTGGGGGGTTATGAACGGAATGAGATGGCAACAGGGATGTATGCATGAGATTTGGATGGGGGAGTTTGAATGAGGAGAGTTGTGATTAGATTTTGGTAGATTTCGTGGGGACGGGTTGCTTAGGGGAGGGGCGAGTGGTTTTGTGCATAGTTATGACGATGTATAGTGAGGTCACAATGATTTGCGTATGTAAGGCTTAGAGGCAAGGTTTTTTTATCATCTTGAGCACCTATTTCATTAAAGCGACCTTTTCCACACTACTAAGTAATCAGTCAATCTTGGAAACACCATCCCGTCCGATGGGGTTTTGGGGGAGTAGCGAGAATGCCCTAACCTCCTGGAATTTTCGGGCAGGTGGCAAGGTCCAGGGGTTATAGGATTGGCCTTGGGGCCCGGGGTCGGGGTTTCTCACAACATTTTAGTGATATGTCAGTTAGGGTAGGGTGCCATTTTAGATATTGGGTAAACCCTGGCTGGTAGGGACTGTCCTTAGTTTTTCCCTAGCCTCAAACTCTGCTATTAGTTCAATGAGGCAGGTGCATTTCTTTGGAAGCTTGGTTTTGTGGTGATGCTGTCGCTATGAGCCTGTGCTTGGTGATTGGGAACACAACTTGAAAGTTATTGCAGGAAATGCTGGTCATGTTCAGACCTAGTTAAGTTAAAAGTTTGGGGGATAATTTATAAATAGAATGAGATGGCTACAGTGATGTATACACAAGATTGTGATGCAGAGTTTCAATGACTAAAGTTGTGATTGGATTTTGATAGGTTTCCTGGGGTAGGGTTGCTTAGGGGAGGGGGCGGGGCTTGTGGATAGTTATAACTATGTATAGTGAGGCCATATTCATTTTAGATTGTAAGCCTCTTTATGCTGCATTTTCCAAACTACTGTGTAGTCAGCCGTTCTTGGAAACACCATCCTGCCCGATGATTCCTATGCAGAAGCATCATGCGAAAAAGTTTTCTCTGCATTTGATGGGTTAAGAAGCTCTGCAATAAAAAAAATCACCCAGGTTTTTCCATGGAATCATGTGATTCAGGCATAGTCATCAATTAACATATTTTACTGTAAGAACCCTAAATAAGTATTTTAATATTCAATATGTTAATATTTATACAAATAATAAACCCTAGCCGATCTTTGCTGTATGTGAATGACTGCTGATGAATTTTAAAATGAAAATGATAATTTGTATTGGGCTACTATTTTCACGATAATAAATTAGGCAGTGCTAAAGACACTACAGGGCATATTATCAAGCCTGGGCGATAAAATTATCTCTTGCTTTATCGGCAGGAAACTGCTGATAAAGTGGCGATAATGGGCTTGATAATATGCTCTATGGAATTCCAACCGAAGCTCATATTAAATGTGAAGGACATCTAACATGAGCTTCGATTGGAATTCCATAGTGCATATTATCAAGCCCATTATCGCCACTTTATCGGCAGTTTCCTGCCGATAAAGCGGCGATAATTTTATCGCCCACGCTTGATAATATGCCCCTACATCCGTTCCATAGAAGTGGATGAGCGCGCTATGTATGCACTGATATTCACTACATGCTGTAGAAAGTAGGAAGCCTTTTTAATTTTTTGCCTCTGGAATCACTAGTGCAATAGTGGCTCCACCGTTATCCCCTAGTTCTACTAAAGAGCCACTGAGAAACACTGAATGAGACATCATTAGGTAAAATGCAAAAATGTTGTTGGGTAAAGCAGGAATCGAGGAGCTCTAACTCCTTGTTAGGTTACATCCGGGAGCTCGGACACATATACAGACTTACATGCAAATTAAAGTGGAATAGTCATGTAGAAATATTGACTAAGGGGCTTTATGCAGAAATGAAATAAACCTGGTGCTATTAACTGTGGCCCTATGGCCAAGCGAAATCGTTGAGATCCAATAATCTGAAACTATTCCAATTTCCACGCATTCACAGGGTCGGAACAGATGGTAGGCAGATAATTTGTTTTCCTGGCCTCAAAGTTGTGGAATATTCTCCCTCTTGGTCTGAAAAGCAGCCCAACTGAAGCTGTTTTCAGACAGAGCCTTAAAACACTACTTTTTGACTCCTGCCTTGACAGCATTTACGATCTCCGTATTTAGGTCTCTTGATGGTGTTCTTTCCGCTTCGAAGGCAGCAGTAACATACTGTAAATTAGAAGGAGGTGCTTACATCGAATGGGAATCTGTTTTCGAACTTCTCTAGTTTATTTTTAAATGTTTTTTTCTAGGCCACTGCGATTCAGTGATATGGGCGAATGTACACGAAGATGTACTTCTGCCTTGCCAAGGCGCCTACAACGGAAACTTCACATTGGAATACCTGGTTATCACCTGGCAGCGCTCTGAAAATGACGCAGTTGTGCACAGCTTCTTTCATGGAGGAGATCAGCCTCAGCATCAGGAAGAGGAATTCAAAGGGCGGACACAGCTATTCCCTGAAGAGTTTCACAAAGGAAATGCGTCTCTGTTATTGAAAGATG
Source organism: Lissotriton vulgaris (assembly GCF_964263255.1). NCBI lineage: Eukaryota > Metazoa > Chordata > Amphibia > Caudata > Salamandridae > Lissotriton > Lissotriton vulgaris. The sequence goes on along the minus strand of NC_141685.1, from coordinate 1,658,163,185 downwards.
TGCGAGAGTCTGATGCTGGGAGTTACACCTGTTACTACATAATGTATGACAAGTTCAACCACACGCATCGACGCGTTGTACTTCGTGTGCACGGTAAGTGTACTCTAATGTAGCCATTTGTTTGGAGGGTGTTGAGGCAATGATATGCCATAAACATGAAATGAACAACCTACAGTGAACACCTTCTGCTCTCTACCAGAGAGTGTTTGATAAACAAGACTTTCACCCAAGTCGATTCAGTTCAGTAGCAAAATGAATGTGAAAAATATTATTTAATGAATATCGATGTAAAAAATATAGAGGTAAAAAATATAGATAAAAAAATATAGAATGCAATAATATTGACTCCCTATACTTAAACTGGTAAGTACAAACATATTGAAACAAAAATATTGATGTCAAAAATATAGTTGAACAAAATATTTACATATATATATATTCACTGAAAAAAACCCTAGGTTTCAGGTAAGCATGGGCGAATTTTGCGAATTCGCGATCCACGGATTTGCGAATTCGCGATCCGCAAAATTCGCGAATTTGTGCGAATTTGCGGATTTTTGGTTTTTTGCGTGTTCGCTGGGTTTTTTGCATCTTCGCAGGGCTTTTTGCGTCTTCGCGAGCCGCTTGCATAGCGAAGTTACCCATGCAGTCGTTTATGGGCGAGGGAGAGAGAGATAGATAGATAGATAGATAGAAAGAGAGAGAAAGAGAGGGAAAGAGAGAGGGAGAGCGAGAACGAGAGAAAGAAAGAGAGGCCGGATCTCTGAAGGGCCAGATTCCTGAGTTGCCCCTACAGAACATACAGCTTTTTATTTTTAGCAAAATGCATATGAAAATTGTGCTGTAAAGGTCTCTTTTAGTTTAACCCCTCCTGACAACTCAAAATGGGTGTATTTGCCATCCTCTCCCTTCTTCCTGTTTGTTATATCTGTAAGTGCTTCCTGATGAGGTTTAATTCCTTGGACAGGTGCCTCGTTGCCTACTTGTAACTATTCTCTGACCCTGCTTCAAGGGTCAGAGCAGGGTCAGAGAATAGTTGCAAGTAGGCAACGAGGCTCCAGGAAGCAATTAGCAGCAGGTGTCCAAGCTGAAGTTAATTTGTTTGTAACCCTTTTGTAAAAGGTTACAAAGAAATTAGGTTCAACTTTTGCACCTGCTGCTGTAACCCTTGCTTGGCTGAAAATTCGTCCCCGCTGATTCACGGATTTTACCGCGATTTCACGAGATTCGCGGATCGCGGGAAATCCGCAAATTCCCCCGCGAAACGGATTTTACGCCCACCCTTAGTTTCAGGGATGTTATAGTTATTTGGAGATTACACTTGTACAAAACCATAGAAATTCGGCTGTTATAGTTAGTAGATCTAACTATAACTCGTGCCCCCGCAATGCACTGCTGATGACGTCACATATTACATCACTCATGACATGCTCAGTGACATCACTGATGACATCTCAAATGACATCACTGATGGCATCATCCATGTGATCATCTGATGCACCTCCTCATACCCTAATCAAACCTTTCATACACCCACTCTAAAATACAGACCACCAATATCAAAACCATAGACAGACCAATAGCAGTTAGTACATACCTGCTCAGTGATTCATACGTCTACACAAACATCCACCCACTAACCCATACTGTCACTCATACACACAGTCATTCATCTATACAGCCACTGATATGTCCACTCACACAACCAAATAAACACTCACACACTGCCACTCACCCAAAGAGTTACTCATACACCTGATCAGTCATGTAAATAAACATCGCACACCCATTTCCTTGCTTATACAGTCAGACACACACCACCACACTTATTCATACAGATACTAACACATACTTACTCTCTTAAACAGACACTCATAGAAACACACACTCATCCATACAGATACTCTTGCAATCATTCACTCTCACATATAGTCATTTATGTACACCAACACTCACATATACTGCTTTAAAACATATGTAGTTACTCACACATGCACCACTGAGACATCCATTCACTCACCAACACACCCATACACACACTCACCTACCCATACAGCAGTTTCCATACGCACTGTTAAACCTAGACACCCAGTGAAACAACCACTCACAAATGTATGCACAGAGTCACACACCTCCCAACCACACACAAACACACTCAAGCACCCATACAGATACTCAGACAACCAATAAATAACCCATATGGACACTCATGTAGCTACTTACCAAGCCATGCAGCTGCTTTCACACCAACTAATAGACTAATAAAGACTTTCACACAGTTCAGTCTCTTACCTATGCATCCAGTAAGACACATTTGATCACTCACTTATATAGTCAGTCACACACCTACTAAATCATCCATTCAGACACTCATACACCCACTCATACATATATTACATATTGTTATACGTTACAGAAACACATTTACTGGATGATGTCATCAGTGATGTCATTTAAGATGTCATCGGTGATGTCATCAGTGATGTCACTGAGCATGTCATAACTGATGTAAGATGTGACATCATCAGCAGTGCATTGTGGGGGCGCAAGTTATAGTTAGGTCTACTAACTATAACAGCCGAATTTCTATGGTTTTGTATGAGTGAAATCTCCAACTAACTATACCGTCCCTGAAACCTATGTTTTTTTCAGTGAATTTATAAGGTTCTTTAAATGCTACTTTCTAACTATGCATACAAAGGTAGGACATGTGAAGAAAGAGGAAGAAAACCGTAGAAAGAAGCATGGCAAATGCAGAAAGAGGCAACAGAAATCCAGAAAGACGAAGAAAAGTGCATGAAGAAGAAGAGATGTGCAGAAAGAACAAACAGAGGAGCAGAAAGTCCTCCTGTGCCCCCAAAGTTTTGCTGATGGGTACTGATGATAACTGACTGTGACTAACCAGGCCTAGAGCCAGTGCAATGCTCACAAACACTTAGAATACAGTGAAAACACCTACATACACTAGGGAACACTATGCGTTGGGGTACCCCCGTGATTAGCATGACCTCCTCTGTATTTGCCATGAGTTAATGGCTGGGTCATTTCATGAGTACATGAGTACATGGGGACACCAGTCTTTGACATCACTGGATTGCCATCGGGCAGAGGAAAGCCGTGAGGGAAACGGCGGAGTGTATTCCGGGAGGCACCGGCACCGGGAGCTAAGGACCACAATCCCCAGCAGCCCCTGGGGCACCAGCGCGACCGTGACGCGCTCGAAGCGCCCGGAGGCGCAGGTAAAACGCTGACCCCCACGAGACCAGGGGGGACACCAGTCTTTGACATCACTGGATTGCCATCGGGCAGAGGAAAGCCGTGAGGGAAACGGCGGAGTGTATTCCGGGAGGCACCGGCACCGGGAGCTAAGGACCACAATCCCCAGCAGCCCCTGGGGCACCAGCGCGACCGTGACGCGCTCGAAGCGCCCGGAGGCGCAGGTAAAACGCTGACCCCCACGAGACCAGGGGGGACACCAGTCTTTGACATCACTGGATTGCCATCGGGCAGAGGAAAGCCGTGAGGGAAACGGCGGAGTGTATTCCGGGAGGCACCGGCACCGGGAGCTAAGGACCACAATCCCCAGCAGCCCCTGGGGCACCAGCGCGACCGTGACGCGCTCGAAGCGCCCGGAGGCGCAGGTAAAACGCTGACCCCCACGAGACCAGGGGGGACACCAGTCTTTGACATCACTGGATTGCCATCGGGCAGAGGAAAGCCGTGAGGGAAACGGCGGAGTGTATTCCGGGAGGCACCGGCACCGGGAGCTAAGGACCACAATCCCCAGCAGCCCCTGGGGCACCAGCGCGACCGTGACGCGCTCGAAGCGCCCGGAGGCGCAGGTAAAACGCTGACCCCCACGAGACCAGGGGGGACACCAGTCTTTGACATCACTGGATTGCCATCGGGCAGAGGAAAGCCGTGAGGGAAACGGCGGAGTGTATTCCGGGAGGCACCGGCACCGGGAGCTAAGGACCACAATCCCCAGCAGCCCCATGGGCACCAGCGCGACCGTGACGCGCTCGAAGCGCCCGGAGGCGCAGGTAAAACGCTGACCCCCACGAGACCAGGGGGGACACCAGTCTTTGACATCACTGGATTGCCATCGGGCAGAGGAAAGCCGTGAGGGAAACGGCGGAGTGTATTCCGGGAGGCACCGGCACCGGGAGCTAAGGACCACAATCCCCAGCAGCCCCTGGGGCACCAGCGCGACCGTGACGCGCTCGAAGCGCCCGGAGGCGCAGGTAAAACGCTGACCCCCACGAGACCAGGGGGGACACCAGTCTTTGACATCACTGGATTGCCATCGGGCAGAGGAAAGCCGTGAGGGAAACGGCGGAGTGTATTCCGGGAGGCACCGGCACCGGGAGCTAAGGACCACAATCCCCAGCAGCCCCTGGGGCACCAGCGCGACCGTGACGCGCTCGAAGCGCCCGGAGGCGCAGGTAAAACGCTGACCCCCACGAGACCAGGGGGGACACCAGTCTTTGACATCACTGGATTGCCATCGGGCAGAGGAAAGCCGTGAGGGAAACGGCGGAGTGTATTCCGGGAGGCACCGGCACCGGGAGCTAAGGACCACAATCCCCAGCAGCCCCTGGGGCACCAGCGCGACCGTGACGCGCTCGAAGCGCCCGGAGGCGCAGGTAAAACGCTGACCCCCACGAGACCAGGGGGGACACCAGTCTTTGACATCACTGGATTGCCATCGGGCAGAGGAAAGCCGTGAGGGAAACGGCGGAGTGTATTCCGGGAGGCACCGGCACCGGGAGCTAAGGACCACAATCCCCAGCAGCCCCATGGGCACCAGCGCGACCGTGACGCGCTCGAAGCGCCCGGAGGCGCAGGTAAAACGCTGACCCCCACGAGACCAGGGGGGACACCAGTCTTTGACATCACTGGATTGCCATCGGGCAGAGGAAAGCCGTGAGGGAAACGGCGGAGTGTATTCCGGGAGGCACCGGCACCGGGAGCTAAGGACCACAATCCCCAGCAGCCCCTGGGGCACCAGCGCGACCGTGACGCGCTCGAAGCGCCCGGAGGCGCAGGTAAAACGCTGACCCCCACGAGACCAGGGGGGACACCAGTCTTTGACATCACTGGATTGCCATCGGGCAGAGGAAAGCCGTGAGGGAAACGGCGGAGTGTATTCCGGGAGGCACCGGCACCGGGAGCTAAGGACCACAATCCCCAGCAGCCCCTGGGGCACCAGCGCGACCGTGACGCGCTCGAAGCGCCCGGAGGCGCAGGTAAAACGCTGACACCCCCCTCGCCCCCGCGAGTCGCGCGCGGGAGCGCCCGGGGCGAAGCCCGGGCAAAGGGCGGGCCCTCTGTGGCCCTCAGAGGCACGAGGAGGACGGGACGGGGCCGCCCCATTTCATCACAACTCTAAGGTACTTTTCATTGGCCCATTGGCCACTCTTCATTCGGGAACTGTGGTTACAGAAACATTGTCGGGACTATCTGCCTTTTATTTATTCATGTTTTGCTAGGTGTCATTGACATTTGTGCCTGTAGTCCCGCGTAGCAACCCAAATCGCAGAATAGGGGTTAGCACCTGTCAGCATGTCCCCAAGAGGCACCCGCAGCAGAACTGCTGCCGCTGTGACTGGCCCCATTGACCTTTTTATATCTAAGGCCAATGATGCCATCAATCAGGGCATTAACCTACTAGAACGCAGGGTATCACAAGACCTGGCGCATGCCAAACGTTCCTCACTTGGCCTCATTGCTACCGCCACCACACCTGCACAAGCTATGCCTAACAACATCAGACCCCTACTTGACGTCTGTGCTGACATTCACACCATCCCCAGCGAGGTTAACCTTTCAGCCTCCATTCCCCTGTTAGACTCAGACACCGATACTAGCACAGACCTGGAAAAAAACCCTGACCTACCCATTAACCCCTCTCCCAAAGTAAAATCTGCTGATAACACCAGGCAAGCTAGAGGTAGGCGAGAGGGCGCAGTTCAAAAACTGAAGTTACACGTACCCAAGCCCCGGGTCACCACGGTCAGGAAATATGGCCGGGCACAAAGGAAATCTGGGAAAAATACCAACTCTGTCCCTAACAATAATCTTAACACGACCAGGGTTACGGTAATATCTCAGAGGGACGATAGTGAAACTGTTCAGCAGGGCAGAACAATGAACACTAACGAAAACATAGACAAGGCATACGACCCCCTGTTGGAAAGACTGGGGGAACTATTAAGCATTTATCTATCCCCAATTGAAAATAGGCTTGCTCGATTAGAAAAACAACTAGATGAATTGAGCATCCCTCTTAAGAATTTCCTAAAGGAAGGTCCTGCAACTAGTACAAATAATAGCAACCCCATCAAAATAGCAGGCCCCAAAACAACCATTTCACAAGTACCCCCAGCTATCCCAAATAACGCACACAAAGCTGCACCTGTTGCACTGGCCAATGGCCTAACTATCAAACAAAAAGCAGTAACATCGCACACTAATAGCAAACCCACAGATAAAAGGAAGGATCCTGGTATCAATACTCTCACTAATACTATACCCCCAAATGTGAGCACCACAGGTCACCCCTCAATTTCAACAAGCAACCCTATCTCGACCCAACCCATCCCAAAAACACCCAGACAAGTTCCTGCCCGCATTAACCTTCCACCGGAATGCGGTGCATATGTACTAGTGTTAGTAAATGTCACCAAACTAAGAAAGGATCAGGATGAAAATCCCACATCACTCAAAAACAAAACCCTGCACTGGCTAATTACTAACTGCAATTACCCTATTGATGGTGCAAGGGAGATTATTAACACACAGCGAGTGGGTTGGATTGGACCACTTAGGAAAAAATTTGAGGGCGACTGTGTCACTATAAGCTTCAGAAAACCACATTGGGCAGAGAAAACACTAGCCAATGCCCCTCTACCATCGCCTTGGGAATTTAACACCACGCTCCTTCCCTTAGGATATTTCTACCGACACCTGATACCCCCAGAACAAGCCACGGCCAACTTTCCCAACAATTTCCCCATTAATTCGTACCAGGATATGAATTTTGGAGCAAGGGTCAAATCACCCCTTTTTGTCCAAAATCAGAACTTAAATGCCGCCTTTCCCAACAACCACAATTGGCATCCACAACCCCCAATGCCAATCCTTACCCCCAACCATCCGCAGCACTTTCAAGCCCCAACTATGCACCAGAGTAATCATAGGGATAGGTCTTATCCAATCCCTAATCCGTTCCAGTTTGCACAGATGACAGAAGCTAGGCCATTGTACAATATCCCTACTTTCAATCGGTTCGACTATCTATCATCATTAGACGAACAGGATTGACTGAGTACACCCCTCAATAAAGAAATATGCAATAATGCAAAAGCCTGTAACCAAGAGGGTGCCACAATTACAATTCCAGCTGCATCGCTCCACGCTAAAACAGCAGTTACAGAAATTATATTGTCGGATAGCATCCCGGCCATTTCAAACGAATCAATTAATTATGATAATGGGAATACTAGGAGTACATCTATTAAACAGGGGTTCAAACATGGCCTATCAATTCTAAGCTGGAATGTCGCAGGTTTAGAATCTAAGCTCTCTGACCCTGCTTGGATCGAACTAATTAATGGCGTAGACATACTTATGTTTCAAGAAACTTGGGCTGCTGATAACCTGTATATTGAAGGCTACCACTGTTTCAGCCTGACATCAGCAAAACCTAGTTTTGGCCGAGCGGTGGGTGGACTTTTCATGGGGATTAGAATTTTGGCAGGCGGTACAATTAATGATTTGAAGCCAGATAACCTTGCCAATCCCAATATTCAAATTCTGGAATATAAATTGAAATCAAAGACCACAATTTATTTAATCAATTTTTACAATAATGATTTTTATGCTGTACCGAACAAAAATTTTGCTGCTTTATCTAAGGTTTTAAACATGATTGATTGTTCCTTGTCAGTAGACACTAAGACTAGTATTCTGATCGGGGGAGATTTTAATGTGAAACTTATAGATAACTATGGATCTACTAATTTTGATCACTGTAACGACCGCAGGGGTTTGGAACTGATCAGCATACTTTCTGATTTTAATCTTGTTGATGTAATGAGTGTAGGGTATGATATGAATTTTCCCTATGCCCCTACGTTTAAGGGCAGGGATAACGGTTCAATTATCGATTACATTTTTACATCACCTGTGTTAACGGACTGTTTAATCAAATCTTCTGTGGTGCAAACGTCCTTCAGTGATCATAATCCATTGTTTGCTATTTTTAACCTCGCACCCAGTCCGATTTTTATGAATTTAAATGGGGCAAGGGATATTACACCCTCAATTGACGGCCTTCGCCTTAAATGGAGAGGAATTGACTGTGGGGCCATTATAGACACGATTCAGGAGGCACATCCTGATTTATTGAAATGCCTCTCCTCCCCAAGTACAAATAATGAAAAATTGATTACAGATTTTGAAGCTTTATGCTCCAATATAAAAACCCTCCTGTCAGTCCCACTCCCTATTGACCACAAAGAGCCACGGTGGTTTGATACATCTTGCTCCGTGGCCAATAGAGAGTTAAGAAAGGCCCTTTCTGCTAAACCCAGGTGTAAGGATGCAGTTCGAGCTGCCAGGAAAAACTACAAAGATAAAACATCGAAAAGGAAGGCAAACTTGCTCTCCGATCACTGGGATAAGCTGGTTATCAGCGCCAATCTGGGTGGCAGCGCCCCATTTTGGTCGGCAGTCAGGAGAACGAGGGAAATGGGCAAAGAGCTTACAAAAATTAGCTGCAATATAACCAGTGCAGCCTGGGAGACCCATTTTTCAAATATTTATGCTGCCCCCTCTGATGAGCAACCTCTCCCCAACATGAACCAAACAGAAGGCTTAGAGATCTCGGACTTAGAAGTCAGGAAAGCCATCAAAGAGAGCCTAGGTAACAAGGCGCCCGGGCCGGATGGCCTCCCTATTGATATTATCAAATTTAACGCTGATCTTTGGACACCAATACTCCTAAATATTTTCAACAGTCTCCCACATGTAGCCATGCCTGCCACCTGGGCTACTAGTATCATTGTTCCCATTTACAAAAAGGGAGACAGATCAGACCCAGCAAATTATCGTCCCATTTCCCTCCTGGATAATACTCTAAAAATACTAGGACGAATAATTTATAACAGGGTATTGGAATGGGCGTCTGATTCTGACTTTTTAGATCCCTGCCAGATGGGGTTTAGGAGTGGGGTAGGAACAGTCGAGCAATGCCTAAATTTAAAATTGATAATAGACAAATACTGCATTTCTCGCTTATCCCCCGTCTACCTAGCTTTTATGGATCTTTCATCCGCATTCGATCTTGTGAACAGATCCAAGCTATGGTTAACTCTCCTGTCAAACGGTCTTGATGCCACTCTTGTTAGATTCTTAGCCTATCTCCATACTGACCTGAAAGCACGGGTACGTATTGGGATGGGCGGAGAGGTATCGGGAGCCATTAAGATAGGGAGGGGGGTGAGACAGGGGTGCGTTTTAGCACCCCTGTTGTTTATCATTTATATTAATGGTTTGTCCAACTGTTTCAAGAAAGCTACCCCTGATGTCCCAATTATTTTAGGAAATCCCTTACCCGTACTTTTATATGCAGACGACGCTGTCCTTATGGCACGTACACCTAACGCCCTACGTCTGCTTGTACATAGTTTTGTAAATTTTATGGAGGGACTGGATTTGAAAGTTAATTTTAAAAAGTCTTTTATTATGCCCTGTGGGCCGGGCAAAAGGAAACTCGGCACAATTCAAATTGGAACAGATAAACTCGAATCTGTCCATAAGTTCCCTTATTTGGGGTTGGTTTTCGCTGCGAACGGCTCTTGGAGTGGGCATGTGGCCCACGCCACGAGCAAGTTCTCGAAAGCCAACAATTCTGTTCTGAGTCTCCCCCGCCCTAAGAAAATCGGCGATACTAAAGCCATCGTTAAAATTTTTAAACTACAGTGTTCCCCTGTCGCCACGTATGGAGCCGAAGTTTGGGGATCGGCCAGCAGCATTGGCATTCAAAGAGAGGAAAACCGTTTTTGCAGGAAATTGCTGGGAGCACCAATTTCCTCTTCCAATTTCATCTGCCATAACGAACTTAACCTCCCCTTCATAAATGACTTTATTAAAGCAAGACCAGCACTCTTCTGGATCAGAATCTGGAGGAATGAGGCTGCTGTCCTTACGCAAAACATCATTAGGGACTGCCTTAATTGTGAAAATGGCATGCAGATCCCCTGGCTTAAAGAAGTTTTTAAAACATTTAATGAAATTGGTAGAGGCATTTTGTTTACTGAGCCAACGGCTATTGAATTAAAGGACAAATTTGAGGTCCAAAAGGCACTCTATGCACTTTACCGCAATGAACGGCTTGGAATAGAATTACAGAAATCAGGGGTCAAAAAATACATTGGTAATGGTCTCTGTATGCAAATCATGCCACCCTACCTCTCACTCCCTATGTCAAATTGGGAGCGATCTCTACTGTTTCGTCTAAGGGCAGGAACTGTGAAATTTTTGCTGTCTTTTCCTTTGGGGTATCAACACCATATTGATCTTACCCCCTGCCCTTGTGACGGTACAAGCACTCAAGATTATTTGCACTTTCTGTTTTTCTGTAAATTTTATGTGAGATATACCAAATGGCTTTTAACCCCATATTTTAGAAAATTCAGACCTCTTACACTTCAGGAATCCTATATGTTGCTGCTCACCCTGGACACTGATGAACTGACATTTCGCACTAGCACTTTCTTAAGACTAGCCATACGCGCACGTAAGACTATGGAAAGTCCTTAAAATCAGATTCAGTCATAAAGATACTACTGCCAAAACTTTATAAGATAATGAATTTTACTGCCTAACCACTGTATGAATTGCTTTGTTACTATGGAATGTAATTTATTTAACTGTTTTGTATTATGTGTATATATGTGCTTTGGTGTGTTCGGTACTTTTATGAATTTTATCAAATTCGAATAAAGGTCTTTTGAACTTGAACTTGAGTACATGAGTAATGACTGGATGATTAGAGTGCTACAAGGAGGGTGCATGATAATTTTATAAGTGCTTGAGTTTTGGCCCAGTGATTGGATAAGCACATAGGATTGGCTGGTGATTGGAGGACTGCATAGGTAGTACCAGGGAGATTACTGGACTGCATAGGTTAGTGTATTGCAGCAGTGCATGTGTTAGTGACTGGGTCATTGCATGAGTACATGGTTACTGAGTGGATAATTAGAGTACTGCAAGGAGAGTGCCTACGTGAATTTATCGGTGCTTGGGTATTGGCGGAGTGTTTGGATTAGTACATGGTAGTGGCTGGTTGACTGGAGAACTGCACATGGAGTGACAGGATGATTGCTGGACTGCATGGGTACTACCAGGGGAATTGAAGGAACGAATGAGCAGTGACCCTCAGGATTGGAGGGGAATTAATTCCCCAACTTAAAACGCGCCACAGGGCGTGTTTGCACACATGTCACATCAGGCCCCATTCGCTCCCTTCAAAACTGTGCAAACACGCCTGTGTGCATTTTCAATTGGGGTTTAAATCCCTGTGAATGCTGAGGGCTCATGGGTTCCAACCAGCCCACCAGGTATCTCCAGTAAGCACCACAGAGCTGCGTTGCAGAGAGGTGTAACAAGCATTTGCAATGCAATAGGTCTCGCATTAGGAAAGTTTGAGCTATTGGTATTGTAAATGACAAATTCTTTATTTATGTGTTGGTTTTGAAAATTGCGAAATTAATAGCTTTGTCATTTAGAATGCCAATAGTTATAACTTTCGCAACTGTGACACATATAGCATTTACGTGACTTAGATGTGTTGATATTACAAATAACAATGGATTTTTTTATAATTAATACTTAAATAAAAGTTAATGTAATTTATATTGGCAATAGCTTAAACATTTGTGAATAACTTTTGTGAAGATTATGTTCAGTGTATTTTATTGCGACGAAAATCCAAGAACAGAAGTGAAATATCAACATCTTTTTGTGACATTTGTAATAAAGCTTGAAACATTGGGAGAACATATCCGAACCAGTTGTTGTTGAATGGTTGAACAGATTGATGCTGTAGTGGCGCTGAGTGATGTTGTGGTGGCGACGAGTGATGCTGTGGTGTTCAGTGATGTTGTGGTAGCGCATAGTGATGTTGTGGTGCCCCTGAGTGATTCTGTGGTGTTGCTGAATGATGCTGTGGCGATGCGACAGATAGATAGAATGAGTGCGATAGATGGAGTGAGGGTGATAGATAGAGTGAGTGCGATAGATAGATAGAGTGAGAGTGCTAGATGGATAGATAGATAGATAGATAGATAGATAGATAGATAGATAGATAGATAGATAGATAGATAGGTAGGTAGGTAGAGTGAGGGCAATCGATAGATAGAGTGAGGGTGATCGATAGATAGATAGATAGATAGATAGATAGATAGATAGATAGATAGATAGATAGATAGAGTGAGGGTGATAGACAGATAGATAGATAGATAGATAGATAGATAGATAGATAGATAGATAGATAGATAGATAGATAGATAGATAGAGTGAGGGCGATAGATAGAGTGATGGCAATAGATAGAGTGAGGTAGATAGATAGATAGATAGATTGAGGGTGATCGATAGATAGATAGAGTGATGGCAATAGAGTGAGTGCGATAAATAGACAGATAGAGTGAGGGCGATAGATAAATAGATAGATAGATAGATAGATAGATAGATAGATAGATAGATAGATAGATAGATAGATAGATAGATAGATAGATAGATAGATAGCGATAGATAGAGTACGATAGATAGAGTGAGGGCGAAAAGTGCATTCTTTCTTTTTCAGTTGCAAAATATTTTGAAAACTCCCATCTTTGTTCTAGGTTTAAACCTTTTTATTTTTCTCCGGGAAAAAACACTCTGCTTTCTCTTTGAGATCTGAAGAGGGCAAGGGAATATAAACACTACCATATGCAGAACAAAAAAGAAATATATTGCAACAAAACCCCTTTTGAAGATACTATTAGTAGCTATATGAACCAATAAATGGATTTCATTGCCTGCACGTCCCACTGAAGCCAATAGGGTGGCTGCCTAAATCTGCCTATTCTGCTTCCCAACGAGGAGGAGGTGGATCACTGGAGAACCCGTGGGGTCAGCAAGGACTGAATAATCTCGGCGTCGACTCAACACCCTGTGATTTTGGGCAAATCACTTAATCTTCCCGTGCCTACAAAAAATGAATGCATCCTTCTGTAATGTAGCGGGTGCTCATGTGAAGTGCTCAGATACCTTCGGGCCTAGTTCGCGTTACATTATAAAAAACTGTACACAGAAAATAAAAAACACGCACTGGTTTCTACATGCAACAAAGTGCACTCAGTACAAACATACCATTCACAGTCCAACCAGATATGAAAACTAGGAAAATATTTATTTGAGGGCTACAGTACTTAGTACAATTATCTTTTTTCACTGTATGGGACAATACATTACCGAAAAAGTATGAGAGGCTGCGCGCGCTCTTTGTGGGCATAATATTGTTATTATTTTTCAAGTGTGCAGTTGTCTTAATGATCACACAGAAATGTACTTTTTCATGACTAAATACAAAAGTTATTCATTCAATTCCCGCTGAATGGGTGACGCTGTGGGGCGGTTGCCCGGGAATTCTTCCTGTGTAACCCTTTCAGGGTGAAGCTAGAACGAAACATCAGGATTTCCGTGTATTTCACGCAATGCCTGCACGTTGTGACATCAGTCAGGGGGTGTGTTTCGTCTTACCTTCCTATCAACGCAGTGATCACGTCTGGAAGCCTGGAGTGAGTTAAGAATAGCAGGCCCCCATCTTTTGTGGAATTATAAAAAAGTGTGCTGGAGAGGAAGGCGCTAGGTCCGAAAGCCAAGTGTCGAGTCACGGATGAACATATGTAGTTTCCTATTATAGGTGGCACGGAAGACCAGTGTGACAGGGACTGCACCAGAGTTACAGGAAGCGGACGTTATTTTTCACAATTTCACACTGTTAATTACAGTGATTAGTTGGATCGAGCAAAAGTGCAGCTCCAACTTCCTTTGAGAGAGTACAGGAAGGAATGTGCTTGCCTGTGAGAGAACTGGGTGAAAAAAAAAACAAGCGAAGCTGGCAGGTAAGCACTCCCATCAGGATGGGACCACTGCCCAGGCAGAGCAAGCTGCAGTCTCCCACCGTACTCGTGAGGTCAGGGCGAGACCGCAGACCCAGATAGATGGCGTCAGGTGAGACGTCCCTAGCTCAGTTCATCCCATCCCCGCCGAAAGATGACTAATGCTGTGCCGCCCACAGATTCGAGAAACAACGGGGACCTTGCGGACTGACTACCAGTGAGCGAAGAAAGCCGGGGTACCCCAGTGGAGTACAATGCACTCCTCTTCCGCCCTAGGCCCCCTCCGGGTGGAAAGTTGGATACGACAGTGAACAGATTCCCTATCTGCCTGTTCACCTGTTTTTTCAATCACCAGTATAGCGCTGCACAACAGGCCTCACCTCTCTCGGTTTGCTTCTCCTCCGGGCAGTGACAGCTCCAATCCCGGGGCCTTCGACACTCCAGACACACAGAGGCAGGCACAGGAAATACGTAACGGCAAAAACAAAAGCGAGGAGGACGGTAGCAAATCTGACAGCCAGGCAGTTGACAAAAGCAATTCTTGCATCAAAAATGTAACGCAATTAATACAGAATAAAGACAACATGTAACAGCCCGATCCCAAACGCATCAGGTAATCCTTATTCTGATCACTGACACCTCTGAAAGTCTCGTGTTTCCAGTGTGCTTGGCTGTGAGAGGAACATTTGTCAGGGCCGCTCGAGGCGCCCAGTGCGGCCCCCATGCTCTACATTTAAAGACAGCCCAGCTCGGACAGGAAGCCAGGCAGCCTGTGTTGGGACGGGGGCGGACCCGCAAGAAGACAGGAAGCAGACGGGAGCCTAACCCGTGCTCCTGGGCCAGTGAAGCCAGCAGGAAAAAGAGAGAGTGTGAGCCAGCGGGGCTCCTATGCTTGTGGAGAGCCCCGCCTGCCCAGCTGACGAAAGAGAGCAAGCTGAGCAGGGACTCGGAGAGGGGGGGGGCTTGGTCGGGCCGGGGAGCTGGTCTTAGTGAAAATGCAATTGTGTGATAGGGGAAAGGAGCACTTCGGGGCGCATTGACGGACCGTGGAGCTGACAGCGTAGGGGGGAGGGAAAGTGAAAGTAACTGGAGGAGGCTTGCAAGGGAGACAGGAGATGAGCACAGCGCGTAACTGTACGTGGTGAACGCGCTAGTCCGGCCTGCAGCCAGCACGTGCCCATCTCCTGTCTCCTTGAAAGCAGACTCGACGACTGTAGGTATCACTGCGACATCGCTTCGCGATCCGTCGCAGGTGCGAGACCTAAAAAGGGGCATGGCCTCGGACCACCTCTCAGCAAGGCAGCCCTGTGGCGCATACTGGAGGTACCTGGTGGGCTTGTTGGCCCCCAGGGACCCCCAGTATTGGAGGGGAAATAATTCCCCAAATTAAAAACGTGCCACAGGATGCGTTTGCAGAGTGTTACTGGGAGGGGGCAGGGCCTCCGGCCCGATGCTGGTCTTTTTTATTATTTATTTTGTTAGAAGGGGGGCTGTGTTGCCCCCCTTCTTTTTACTTTCTTGGGCCTTGGGGACCCTATCCCCCAGGGCCAGACCCCTTTTTAAATGTAAAAAAAATCTGAACAGTAAGGGGGCCGCGTGGGCCCCCTCCCGTAGCCAATTCCGGCCCCAGGGACCCCATCCCCTGGGTCATGGTCACATTTATTTAATTTTTTAAAGAGAGGGCCGCGTGGCTGCCCTCCTGAGGCCTCCATTGGCCCCGGGGACACCATCCCATGGGGCTGGCCTTTATTTATTTATTTTTTAAATTGTGGAAAGGGCCAGATGGCCTACCTCCCGGGCCACTTCTAGCCCCAGGGAGTCCCGGGGCCGGCACTATCCATTGGGGACCGTGTGGGGAGCCCCAATGCCCCCACGGTTGCTGCCAGCTCCCCGCCTCATTCGGGAGCTGGCATTTCTTTTCCACACGGGGAGCTGCTGACATGCAGCTCCCAGTGTGGAAAAGCAATTTGATTTGGATTTTGGAAGAGAGAGCAGGGTTCCCTGCTCACGTGTCCAAAATCCAAAGCAAGTTTGCTATGACAGGGCGGGAGCTGCACGGCTCTCACCCTGTCATAGCAAACAGCGGTGTTCCGGTGGTGGGAACCCCAGGACACTGCAGGAGCCAGCCCTGGGGGGTGGCAGTCCCCAGAACCATTGAGGGCTCCCTTTGTGAAAATAGCCCCAGGTACGTGGTGGCCCCAGGTCTGGGGGGTCCAAAACAGACCCCCATTTTAGATTTTTAGTGCCCCGGGGAGGTGGCGGTCCCCAGGGCATGTGGGGGTGCTCGAGCCCCCCTCACTGATTTGATAATTTGTAAAAATAGAAGCCCCGGGGGTGGCGTTCCCCGGGGATGCAGTGGGGGCTGTGTGCCCCCACCAATATTTGATAAAAGCCCCGTGGGTGGTGGTCCACCGGGGCTTGGGGGGGCTTGGAGGCCCCCCACTAATTAAATAAGCCCAGCAGGTGGCGGTCCCCGGGGCTGCAGGAGAGCCACATGCCCTCCCACATTTTTCAAACCTAGCCCGAGGAGGCGGCGGTCCCGGGGCTACGGGGGCCCCCACGGGACCCTGCTAATTTTTTTTTTTTGCAATGCCCCGGGACTTGGCCCACTTGGAGATCTCAATTAAATGAAGCGCGGGAGCTTGTGCTTCATCTTTTTTAAATTTAGGCAGGATTCACGACCCCAGCGTGAATTTCGCTGAATTCTTTTCACAAAAAATGCTTTTTTGGCCCTGGGGGTCCTTGTGGGTCTCCCTGAGCAGGTCTAGGGGGTCAGGGTGTTTCTACCCTGTCCTCTTTTCTTGTTTTTAAACATTTATTTCATTGTTGTCTTGTGACTCGGTTCTACTGAGTCACAAGATGGCTGCCAGCACTTCCTGGTTTGGTGTGTTGGCAGCCAATCACAATGAAGCTCCTGCTCGGCAGGGGTCGCGACTCTACCGCGTCCCTAGATATCGAAACTTTCTTTTTCAAATTTCTCAGTAACTACTGAACGGATTTACACCATTTAAAAACAAAATCTCTTTCTGAAACAAGGGCTACCTTTTTGCCAAATTTGGTGTAATTCCGTTCAGCAGTTTGGGCTGTAGCTGTGTCAAAGGTTTGCTATGGAAAATTACATGAGGAAAACACATTTTTGGACCCTCCTTTTTTCTCAGCCCCTGCTTGTCGAATCACCCCAAAACTTTCAGGACAGGAGCTGACCGGAACGGGCCACTAGTTTTGAAAATTTCGCGAAGATTCGTCAACCGGCGCCAAAGATATTGTAAAAACAAAAACGCTTTTCCTATGGAAACTAGGTCCTAACTATAACTAACCACTGGGGACAGCCAATAGGTAATATATATTTCTTCATTCGTAGAAACACTCCTTCCAGACTCCTTGGACCTGTGGAGAGTGGCGCGCACGCCAGCGGAGCACACCGGCTGTAGAAATCCCACTTCCAAAAGCAAAAATAAGGGCGCTCTCAGGAATGCCAAACTTTGTACTCGTTAAAGTTCACCTCTGTGTTTATTCACAACGCGATTCACTTCCAAAGAAGCTTGATCACGTGAATGGAACAACCAATGGGGGCAGCATATGGTGGGCCAATAACTTGGTACAATATTTACACAGATATCATTTGTGCCAGAACATTGTGCAGATTAAAATAAAACTGATATTCATGGCGAGACTTCTGTGTGAGCGTGGGCTCTGCTGAGCGGCATTGAACGTGATTATGAATATCAGCATTATTTTAATCTGCACAATGTTCTTGCACAAATTATATCTGTGTAAATATTGTACCCAGTTATTGGCGCACCATAGGCACATTCATTGTATCTATCACGATCAAACCACTACAGCATGTCTGCCTTTTTTCTTTGTGTTCGTCCAATTTCCATGCTCATGATTTTCTGCCATCATATGCTGCCCGCATTGGTTGTTCCATTCATGTGCTCAAGCTTCTTTGGAAGTGAAATGTGTTGTTGATAAACACGGAGGTGAACTCTTTAACGAGTACAAAGTCTGGCATTACTGAGACCGTGCTTATTTTTGCTTTTGGAAGTGGGATATATATATATATATATATATCTATATATATATATATATATATATATATATCTATATATATATATATATAGATATATATATATATATATATTAGAGCTCTTGAATTCTTTTTGAGCACTAGATCGATAGACTGTTACAATCACAATAAAATGTTGGTGGAACTTGTATCATGGAGTTTAAACAATAATTACTTCATGTTTGGCAAAGATGTCTATTTACAGAAGAGAGGTGTCGCCATGGGGGCCTGTTTTTCCCCAAGCTATGCGTGCTTGCACGTAGGCTATTGGGAGAAACAGGTCCTCATGGGTGAACATCAAGATATTTTTTCGGAAAATGTTGGTATGTGGGTTCGTTTTATAGATGACGTGTTTTTAATTTGGAGAGGTGATGAGTCTAGTGCTTTGAACTTTATTGAAAAACTTAACATCAATGATTATAATCTTAAGTTTACCCATCACATAAGTAAAAGCTCAGTAGACTTTCTTGATGTTAGAGTTTACATTGAATCCAATAGAACTGGCTACTACTCTCCATAGAAAGGCAATAACAGGCAATTCGACCTTGCACGCAAGTAGTGCCCATCCCAGGCACACAATTGACAATATCCCCTTTGGGGAACTGCTCCGACTAAAAAGAATTTTGCAGCTCTCAAGATGAGTTAGACAAATGTACAGCAGAAGCCCTTAGAAGATTTCGTGCTAGAGGTTATAACAATCAAATCCTCGGCCGGGCTGTAAATAAGATGAAACTACGAAGCAGGGAATCACTTTTAAATCAAACCAGTTATGAAGTAATTGTTGATGAAAATAACGAAAATTCTGCTCTTAGATTCATCACATCTTTTAGTTGCCAGGACAGAAAAATCAGGTCTATCTTAACAAAAAGTTGGCCTATTCTTCAAACTGATGGAGTCCTGGCTTTGAGTCTACCTCAAAATCCCAAGATTACGTTCAGAAGGGGACCCTCCCTACGTAGTCATGTGTCTAACCCATTCCCTGAGCTACCAAAAATCAAATCTTGTTTTTTTTTAAGTGTTCAAGTTGCCGGGCGTGCAAATTTGGTGTCAACACCAGCACCTACATGACTCCCTTCAGTCCTACACCTTTAAAGATCAAGGGAAATTACAACTGTAGGACTGAATATGCTGTATATGTCCTGACGTGTACATGCGGCCTGAGGTACGTTGGCAGTACTCGGCTGGCAGTACACGCCAGGATATTACAGCATCTTCGTGCAATCTTCAATAACGATAATGCGTACCCAGTGGCGAGGCACTTCAAAAGTGTGCATAATAACAACTTGGAGTGTCTCAATTATTTTGTCTTGGCCTCTGTACCCCAACCCCGCAGGGGAGGAGACAGAGACAAGATGTTACGCCAACTCGAATCAAGAATGATTCTAGAACTGGATACTAAAGTGCCTAACGGGTTGAACACCACGGAGGATTTATATCATTTCCTTTAGGGTAATATGTATTTGAATATGATCTAGAGTTTACATATTCCCATTTTTGTATAAGCGAGTTCCATGCCTCTCTGAGATTAACTCAAACTGTAAAATTAAACTAAATCCAGAGGATTTTTTATATATTTTTTCCCCCTTATTTTTCACTGGTTCCAACAACACACACTAATATAAGTTTAATTTGTAAACTAAAAAAATCCCTTTTTAGGAAAATTATTATTGTGTTGTTCTGTCACTACACCCTTACTTTTCTTTGATCTATTTAAATGCTGTTTATTGTGAAGAAATAGGTTGTTTTATTTTCACATATTGGTTGCACATTTATTAATAAGGTGTTAGGTGCACTATAAGATGGAAATTGGTACTGGTTCATGATAGGCAATACTATGCAGAGGGGTTGCCATCAACTACTGATGTCCCCAATTTATCATAACTAATAAATCCAGGGGTTGCCATCACTTCAGAGATGTCCCCGATATGACATATATTAGATCTGACATTTACATCGTTCAGGATCACTTAAAATAATCTGTTTATATAAAGTATGTATTTATATCGTGAAAGTTTGCACAATATGACTTAAGCAGTTTTTAAGAATAACAATTTATTTTTGTATTCAAACCGTCTTGAAGTATTTAATAAATGCTTTTTAAAACTGAAACTGTATCATTCATATAATGTTTACATATTTGCGGTATTTAGCACAGAACACAATTTTAATGATCAATGAACTGTCTTAATCAAATTTCTGCATTTATGCAGAAATTATGTTGTCTAAATATTGAATTAATTCAGTCAGATTTACTAGTATATTACAACGTTGGCATTTCAATGGAAATAGTACATTTTCCCTCGTTGTATATTTGCCCTACATATATGAAAACAGTACCTCTTCCTTTTTCATTTATGTCACATGATGTGTCACACGACTTGCACAAGCATTTGAAAAGTACAGGCGTTGTGGGTAAACGTTTGACTGTGAGCAAGGGCAACTGCCCGAAACGCGTCAGTTTTGCTGCTCAGTTTGGCTTGAATAAACTACATTTCGCCTTACTGAGGATTCGTTTGGTCATCTGTTCTGGTCCTTTGGGCCAGGTTGCAGTTCTGGCTGTCTGTATGTATATATATATATATATATGAGAATCTGCTGTAGGACCCTTTATGGTCTTTCTTTTAATACGTCTATTTTATTTTATAGGTATTGTGACGAATATCTGTGACTATGAACACGAAGTCAAACACATTTGTCTACTAATAAGTATTTGGTTGCCAACTACTATATACTTGAACTATATATTTGAATTGTGACATTGTGATCTATCTACAGAACTTTGGGGGTTCGGATGATTTGAGAAATATGCCCATTGGGGCTTGGACTGTAACGGACTTTGCTTGCCTGGAATCTTGAACCAAATAACGAAACGATCAGGGACTAACATAGACTTGCCCACTTGGGCGGAGTTGGAAAGAACAGGGCTCTAATGAACACATGCCCACTTGGGCTTAATTCCTGGAGTTGGAATCTCGATATTTTATTGGGATTCATTTCAAGCCAAAGCTCGTAAGACAAAACGAATGCCCACTTGGGCAAAATCCCTGTGTTGTATAATAATATTTGACAGAATCACAATGTGAATAATGATTTCTCTGTAAATATGAACTCATTTGATAATGGCTTCCAAATAGACTTGATATGTAAGGCATTATGTTATAACTGGAACAAGTGTTGGTTGTAACATCCACAATGTTTGACTAGTTCAAAATGTCTGCCAAAACCAATACCTTTACACTTGGGTGAAAGTCCACTTTTGATGTTTACGTCTTTTGGGAAAGAGTAAAAGGACACATGTTTGGTTGGAATCTGTAAACGTGATCAAGCTACATTGCGAAACGCGTTGTTTTCCTGCTGATTAAAATAACTACGTGCACTGCAACCTGTGAGTGTCGGAGACGTCTGTTCTATTGAATGGAAGCCTGTGTTGGATATATATATATATATGTTCACTAATATAATAATGAATATAACAAAATAAAGTAGATTTAATATACATTTTAAGAAATATGTCACATAAAACTTAATTAAAAGAATTGAATTTGAATTTGAACTTAAAATACTTGTAGAGCGCTGCGTTCACCAAACGGTTTCTTGGCGCTATGGAGGCAAAATTAGCAGAGGAGAGGCAATAGATACTGGTACAATGAAGGGAGCAATGAGGACAGGTTACTGCGGAAAAGCCTGAATGAATAAGAAGGTTTTGAGGCCTTTACGGAAGAGGGAATAGTGGTTGGCCGACCGAAGGTGGTCGGGAAGGGAGTTCCAAAAAGTGGGTGCCAAGAATGAGAAGTTGGCCTCTCCCCACTTTTTGCGCTTGTAGCGGGGTACCTGCAAAAGAGATTGGGAGGATGAGCGAAGCTCTCTGGCAGGGACATATTCCCTTATCAAAGAGGTAATGAAGGCGGGAGCTGAGCCCTGGCGCGCCTGGAAGACCATGCAGCCAGTTTTAAAAAGGGATCACTCCCTGACAGGTAGCCAGTGAAGTGCCTTCAATAACGGAGTTGAGTGGTGGGAGCGGGAAAGGCCGTACACTAGTCGGGCCGCCTGGTTTTGTACCAGTTGGAGCTTTCGTAGGCTGTAAGCTGGAATGCCGCTGTACAGGGCATTGGCGTAGTCCAGGGAGGCGGACATGATCAGTTTAAATGCCAGGTGAGAAAAGAAACAGGAAACAGGGCGAATAGTGCGAAGAGTGAGAAAGCAAGAAGAGACAACAGAGCTAATTTGTGAGCGTAGGGTAAGATGATTATTCCTTTTGATGCCTAAGGTCTTAACTGTAGGAGAGGGAGTGGGAGGGGAACCCAAGGAAGAGGGCCAAAATAAAGAGTTCCAGGGACTGGAAGAGCCACAAGTGAGAACCAACTCTGTTTTATCCGGGTTCAGCTTCAGGTGGTTGTGGCTCATCCAGTCCCTGATAAAAATCATAATAGTCTGAAAGTTGGAAATAGAATAGGATGAAGAAGAGAGGTTAAAGATGAGGTGGAGGTTATCCGCATAGTTATATACGGTGACCTCCAGCTGCTGGAGTGCAAAGATTAGAGGATAGATATAAAGATTGAACAAAAGAGGGGAAAGAGAAGAACCCTGGGGAACACCACAAGTGACCTTAAGTGGGGTAGCCGTGAAATCCCCCAACCGGACCGCCTGGGTGCGGTCCCTCAGGAAGGACGATAGCCAGACCAGGGCTGAGCCCCCGATTCCCGCCGCTCTGACACGTGAAAGCAAGATGGAGTGGTCCACCGTATCAAAAGCGGCGGAGAGATCGAGGAGCACCAGGGCCTGGTGTTTATTTTGGTCCATGCCCTCCCTGAGGTTGTCCAGGACCGACACCACGACAGACTCAGTAGAGTGCCTAGGCCGGAAACCCGCCTGACGAGGCGCCAGGCCCCCAGTTGCTTCTACATGGGCGCTGAGTACCGATGTTACATGGCGCTCAAGCACCTTGCCCAAGTAGGGCAACAGTGAAATAGGGCGATAGTTGACTGGGGCGGACGGATCTGCACCAGGCTTCTTTAAAATAGGCACTATTGTAGCAGATTTTAGTGCTGGAATCACCACCCCCTGAGCAAGGGAACTGTTGAGAAGAGTGATCCGGGGCTGGGTGCAAACAGAATAAATCTGCTGAAGAATACGGGCCGGGCAAATGTCTGCCGGGGAACCTGACTTTACCTTAGGAAGTATTTCCAAGAATACTTCTTCGGTGAGAGGGGGGATCGAAGATAGGCAGCACTGGACAGTGGGAGGGAGGGGTTCAACAAAAGTGAGAGAGGGGGGTGGAATATTGGTCTTGATATTAGTAATTTTTTTCCAGAAAATAAGAGTTCAATGAATCACATAAGGACTGGGTGGTAGGGGGTTTGGGTGTATCCCTGTCAGAAAAAGCTAGATCGTGGACAATTGTGAAGATCTCCCTGGATTTATTCTCTGCCACCATAATTTTTGCTGAAAAATAGGCAGTTTTAGCTCCTAGTATATCTTTTTTGTAGTCGCTTAATAGTGTGGAGTAATGGGTTTTCAATAAAGGACAATAGTCCCTTCTCTATTGCCTCTCAGCTCACCGGAGGGTCAGCTTTTTTTCCTTCAGATCTTCACTAAACCACCGGTTTGACTCCTTAGGTCGTCTAGTTGAAATCCGACGTAGGGGGGCTACTGAGTCGCAGCCTCCAGCGAGCCAGGTGTTAATGGCGGTGGCTTGAGATGAGGAGGATAAGCCCGCCAGGTTAGGTGAGGAGTTCAGGAGAGAAGAGGATAACGAAGGGAGGTCGACACTGTTCCAGTTCCGCGCCCAGGTGTTTTTGGCAAGCGGGACCTTGGTTACAGGGTTGAGGTGGAGGGAGAAGGAGATTAGGGCATGGTCTGACCAGGGACATGGGGACACAGACATGGACGAAACGGAGATATTGAGAGACCAAACCTGGTCTAACACGTGTCCGTGTATGTGTGTCGGAACTTGTATGTGGGGGACAAAATTCAGGGATTGAAGTGATTCTGTAAATTGTTTGGAGGAGGTGCACTCAAGGGGGTCCGTGGGCCAATAGTTGAAGTCGTCTAATACTAGGACTGAGGCGTAATTAACCGCCAAAGTGGCCAGTAAGTCCTGAAAGGCTGGCATAAACAAAGGGGAAGACTGGGGCGGGCGATACATTAGCAGACAAGTAAGCGGGGGAGAAAAAGTAGGTGAGCGAACAACAAGATGCTCAGTGGGGATAATGGGAGGAGAAGGAAGAAGTTGAAAATTGTACTCAGACCGGGCAATAAGAGCCACGCCGCCCCCTGTCTTGCTCGTCGGGCGGTCTGCACGGAGGGCCACGTAAGAAGGGGGGAGAGCAGCCAGAAGGGAAGGCAGAGAGGACTCACAAAACCAGGTTTCGGTTAAGAACAGTATGTCAGGCTTGTGGGAGTCAAGCAGAACAAACAGTTCCTGATGGTGTCTAACCACTGACCTGGTATTGAGCAGGATGATAGACAAAGGAGGGGGAGAAGGTGAAGAACCAGAGCGAGAAAGGGGCTGCGTCGAGGGTATCAGCAAAGAAGAAGGAAATTGAGGAGATGGGGGAGCAAGACCAAGAGAGGAAATACTGCTGATGATGGAATCGGGTAGAGACCAATTGCCCTGTATAGCTTTTAGATCCTCAGAGGAATAGGAGATAAGAAGGGCATGAGGACGCGCCCCATGTCCCGTCCGGCCGCGGACGGGCGCAGACGGGCTTGACTTAGGCTCGACTTCGGCACGCCTTTGTTGCGCCCGCTGCCTCGTCCGCTGCGCTTCCTCATTGGGGGGCTTTTAAATAGGGGCGGAGCGCGGGGTGTGGCGCCGAGCTAGGTCGCCTAACCAGCCCAAACTAAGATGGCGCCCGCACAGCCACCGAGCCCTGAAAAAATAAGGGAAGTTAATCTCCTGTTGATTTTCAGCACGAGTTAAAAACAAAGTATAACAATTTAAAATGCAGTGCGACTGCTCTCAATCACAGGGCGCTGCGATGACACTCGGGAAATCAATGCTGCTCCTGACTGCAGACACGAACCCTCTGCCACCGGGGTCGCCTGCCTCCAACAGCGAGCAATGCGAAGCCACTCCTAAATAGGGGCGGAGCGCGGGGGTGTGGCGTCGAGCTAGGTCGCCTGACCAGCCCAAACTAAGATGGCGCCCGCACAGCCACCGAGCCCTGAAAAAATAAGGAAAGTTAATCTCCTGTTGATTTTCAGCACAAGTTAAAAACAAAGTATAACAATTTAAAATGCAGTGCGACTGCTCTCAATCAGCAGGGTGCTGCGATGACACTCGGGAAATCAATTATGCTCCTGACTGCAGACGCGAACCCTCTGCCACCGGGGTCACCTGCCTCCAACAGCGAGCAATGCAAAGCCACTCCTAAATCGGGGCGGAGCGCGGGGGTGTGGCGCCGAGCTAGGTCGCCTGACCAGCCCAAACTAAGATGGCGCCCGCACAGCCACCGAGCCCTGAAAAAATAAGGGAAGTTAATTTCCTGTTGATTTTCAGCACAAGTTAAAAACAAAGTATAACAATTTAAAATGCAGTGCGACTGCTCTCAATCAGCAGGGCGCTGCGATTACACTCGGGAAATCAATGCTGCTCCTGACTGCAGACGCGAACCCTCTGCCACGGGGGTCACCTGCCTCCAACAGCTAGCAATGCGAAGCCACTCCTAAATAGGGGCGGAGCGCGGGGGTGTGGCGCCGAGCTAGGTCGCCTGACCAGCCCAAACTAAGATGGCGCCCGCACAGCCACCGAGCCCTGAAAAAATAAGGGAAGTTAATCTCCTGTTGATTTTCAGCACAAGTTAAAAACAAAGTATAACAATTTAAAATGCAGTGCGACTGCTCTCAATCAGCAGGGCGCTGCGATGACACTCGGGAAATCAATGCTGCTCCTGACTGCAGACGCAAACCCTCTGCCACCGGGTCGCCTGCCTCCAACAGAGAGCAATGCGAAGCCACTCCTAAATAGGGGCGGAGCGCGGGGGTGTGGCGCCGAGCTAGGTCGCCTGACCAGCCCAAACTAAGATGGCGCCCGTACAGCCACCGAGCCCTGAAAAAATAAGGGAAGTTAATCTCCTGTTGATTTTCAGCACAAGTTAAAAACAAAGTATAACAATTTAAAATGCAGTGCGCCTGCTCTCAATCAGCAGGGCGCTGCGATGACACTCGGGAAATCAATGCTGCTCCTGACTGCAGACGCGAACCCTCTGCCACCGGGGTCGCCTGCCTCCAACAGCGAGCAATGCGAAGCCACTCCTAAATAGGGGCGGAGCGCGGGGGTGTGGCGTCGAGCTAGGTCGCCTGACCAGCCCAAACTAAGATGGCGCCCGCACAGCCACCGAGCCCTGAAAAAATAAGGAAAGTTAATCTCCTGTTGATTTTCAGCACAAGTTAAAAACAAAGTATAACAATTTAAAATGCAGTGCGACTGCTCTCAATCAGCAGGGCGCTGCGATGACACTCGGGAAATCAATGATGCTCCTGACTGCAGACGCGAACCCTCTGCCACCGAGGTCGCCTGCCTCCAACAGCGAGCAATGCAAAGCCACTCCTAAATAGGGGCGGAGCGCGGGGGTGTGGCGGCGAGCTAGGTCGCCTGACCAGCCCAAACTAAGATGGCGCCCGCACAGCCACTGAGCCCTGAAAAAATAAGGGAAGTTAATCTCCTGTTGATTTTCAGCACAAGTTAAAAACAAAGTATAACAATTTAAAATGCAGTGCGCCTGCTCTCAATCAGCAGGGCGTTGCGATGACACTTGGGAAATCAATGCTGCTCCTGACTGCAGACGCGAACCCTCTGCCACCGGGGTCGCCTGCCTCCAACAGCGAGCAATGCGAAGCCACTCCTAAATAGGGGCGGAGCGCGGGGGTGTGGCGCCGAGCTAGGTCGCCTGACCAGCCCAAACTAAGATGGCGCCCGCACAGCCACCGAGCCCTGAAAAAATAAGGGAAGTTAATCTCCTGTTAATTTTCAGCACAAGTTAAAAACAAAGTATAACAATTTAAAATGCAGTGAGACTGCTCTCAATCAGCAGGGCGCTGCGATGACACTCGGGAAATCAATGCTGCTCCTGACTGCAGACGCGAACCCTCTGCCAACGGGGTCGTCTGCCTCCAACCCCACTCATTCTAACCCTGCAGGTCCCAGACCCCGCTCTCACTCCCAGGGACTCTCTTTCCCTCTCTGCCTGTCTCTCTCTCTTCCTGGCGCCCAGAGGCAGCAGGTAGGCACAGAAGAAGAAGTTAAACACATACATAATAATTAAGATATATATTTTCTTCAAAGCAATTAATAACCTATTATTTTTAATGTATTTAATATTTTTAAAGTTATATACAAATCTACCAATAACAGCAAATCTAATTTAAAAAAACCTATTATAAATTAAAACATTAAACTATTTAAAAAACCTTAAACTTAAATGTCCCACTCTAGTCAGTGCAACAGTAGGGAAAGTGTTGGAAGCGGAGGGGTAAAAATTACTATTCTTACTCCAGTGAGTGCAACAGTAGGGAAAGTGTGGGATAGCGGAGGGGTAACAATTACCACTACCACTCCAGTGAGAGTAACAGTGTCAGAACCTCTCAGTGTCCCAGTAAAGGTAGAAGATCAGTTAATGTAATTTCATTGAAAACATCCCTTAAAACTGCACAATGGGGTTTAAACTGGAACAGGAGAAATTCTAAGATTACCACCAAGAAGCCTCTTCCAGTACAGCATTCTATTGTCTCTATCCTGAAGGCAGTGACAGAATGTTTGGCGAGTTCTCCTTTAGAACCCTGCATTTCACCTGAGATTCCTGAGGAGTAGGAAGATGTTACTCGGTGCGAAAAGGTAGTCAGGGTAGTTTCGTTGAGTGTTCTGCATTTTAGTCACTCGTCACGTTCGAGTTCCCAGTTACACGGAGAATAGTGTCTCAGTATAGAGTTCACCAAGTAAGGTTTTCCTTGTAATTCGTTGTCTGTCATCTAGAGGGAGCGGTACGTTTCTTTGGGGTTCAGTTTTCCGATATTTACACATGTCATTTATGAGTTTGCCTTTTAAGAGTGAGCACCAGCAGTAAGTGCAGCTGCCACCTTTCTTCCTCCCGGAAAAGTATCTTCCCAGCGCAACAAATTCTTAGGTATTATAGGAGGGCACAGCGTAATTGTAGAGTGCAAATACTTTACAGAAGAAGCGAGAGGCTTATTGTTAATTAGCAACCACTAAGATGTAATAGTTGAAGAACACAAATACTTACCAGACTCCGTGTTCTTGGGACTTGTACTCTATTCTTCTTTCTCGCAACAACCGCTTCATACCCTAAAATATAAAAAGAAAAGTTTATTAATAAATACAGTCAATTCCCAATTTAGCATTTAGAAAAATTGGAGTATGACTATATATACATATATAGCTTAACAATCGAAAGAACCTTTGAAGCAGCGATTCTCTACTTTGGGAAATCACTATTAAGTAGAGTGAAAAAGAATAGAAGAGAGGCATCAGTCAAACCTCTTTGGGGTACGTAAACACTTTTGCATGAAAAATAGTTCATTTAATAATACTTAAATTGTACCAAAATGTAATGGTATAGAAATAAGAGTGAAGGTTGTTGCATGCATTTATTGCACTTCTTCATTCCATTTCCAAGAGAACCTCTCTGAAGATTAAATACAGCGAGAGGTTAAATTCCAGAAGAAACAGACGAGACCCCGAAAGAAGGCTTGGCTGTCTCTTCTCTATCCCCATCCCCTTTCACCCCTTTAAGTTCCTCTGTCACTCTAAGACATAATTGGATGATGGGGGAGTTGGAGATGGGTATTGAGAATTGTCATTGTTCTGCTCCTGTGCATTAAGAAATAAGGCACCTGACAAACAGTAGGGAAAGTGTTGGATAGTGGAGGGATAACATTACTATTCCCACTCCAGTGACTGAAACAGTGGGGAAAGAGTTGGTTAGCAGAGAGGTGAAAATTACTACTCCCACTCCAGTGAGTGCAACAGTAGGGAAAGTGTTGGAAAGAGGAGGGGTAAAAAATACTATTCCCACTCCAGTGGGTGCAACAGTAGGGAAAGTGTTGAATAGTGGCAATATAAAATTGAACATTCCCCCTCCAATCAGTGCAACAGTAGAGGAAGTGTTGGATAACGGAGGGATAAACATTTCTATTCGCACTCCAGTCAGTGCAACAGTAGGTAAATTGTTGGATTGCGGAGGGGTAAAATGACTATTCCCCCTCCAGTCAGTGCAACAGTAGGGAAAAGTGTTGTATTGCAGTGGGGTAACAATACATATTCTCATTCCAGTCAGTTCAAAATTTAAAACTAACAAAATATTAACAACAAAAATATTGCAAAAAACTAAATAAATAAAAAAACATATACATATGATAACAATTAAAAACAAATGTATTTAATAATAAAAATCTAAATAAAAAATATTATAATGTTAAATACATATGATAAATACCTACAAATATTATATTAAACAAATAAAAAAGAATTTTCAAACAAATAAATATTTTTAATTAGAAAATATTTAGAAACAAAAACTTTATTTATTACATACATTTCTTTTTTATTTCCTACCCTATAAAACCACATCTAAATAAAAAAAAATACTTCTTTAATTAACATAATTACCAATTAAAGAAATATTATTAATAAAAAAACAAAATCTCATAAAAATTAAATAACTTCCCACACTTTACCCCTACAATCCCCACAACCCACAGCTAAAATTAAATTTAAAAATAAATTACACAATTAAAACTTATTTACAATTAAAAACTAATAGTATTTACCAACTAATTATAAAGTAAGTAAAATTAATTTACTCCCCACCCGTTATCCCTATAAAAGGAAAACCAACTCACACAAAAATATAAACAATTACCCTAATATTACCCTAATTAAATATCAATTGATTAATATTAATTATCAACTAATCATTATTTAATTAAACATAATTGACTTCCCAACCTTTACCCCATAAACTCCTCAACCCACACCAAATATTAATTACACATCTCCATACTTAATTTTCAATTAATTGGTATTAATTAACAACTAATTATCAATTTAATAAATGAACATAAAATACTTCCCACCCTTTGTCCCTTAAACCCCACAACCAGCACCTAAACTTAATTACACAATTTCCATAATTAATTTTCAATCAATTAATTAATACGAATTTACAACTAATTATTAATTAATCAAAAATAATGGACTCCCTACCCTTTACCCCTATAAACTCCACAACCTGCACCTAAAATAAAATACACAATTACCATAATTAATTACCAATGAATTAATTAATATTAATCAACAACTAATTAATAATTCATTACAAATATATTACTCCCCCAATTAACCCAATAAAATCTCAATTAAATAAATATCAATAAATAAAAAATAATCATTAATGTATTATGATTAAATTACTTCCCACCCTAATCCCCTATGAATCCACAACGTGCTACGAAATTAAAAAACGCAAAATTAATTTAAAATAAAATTGATGACCACTAAAAATTTAACACATATATTAAGAAACCTAAACAATACTTATAGAAAAAAAATACATCACATACATTTAAAATATAAACTAAAATATATAACATTGATTAAAAAATCGATATTTTAAACAACTATATTTTTGCAAACTATATTAATGACTTCTATATTTTTGAAAACGATATTTCTTACCTTAAATTTGCTATTCTTGACCACAATATTCTTGCTGTCGATATTTCTGTGTCACAATATTTTCAACTGAATATTTGTGTAAGTTGACATTTCCATCTCGATATTCTGTCTTAATACCGTTTCTTAGGCCAATGTCACTGAAGATGAGCTGGTAGTCATGTGAGAGGATGCATGGAGAGAAGAATAAGGCTTTCAGTACTTTCAATACAAGAACATTATCTTACATTGCATACATAGTTGGAACTGCAGTTTCAGCGAAACAGGCAGATACTGATTGTCATCTCTGGAGAGGTGGGAGGCTATTTGTCGTAGGCAGGTAGTGATCTGAGCTGCATGAAAGATGTGTTAGAATTTTTTTATAATGTTCACTCCCATGGCCTATGGGTCTCGGGAGCGAGCAGGCTAGCAGATGCATTCCTCTTGGTCAAGTCTTTTGCTTGTTATCTGCTAAAACGATTTATTGCCTACCTTGCTTAAACTGGTTTCCTGTTACTAACTGATTTCCAGCTTCGGCTGCTTGTTTTTTTACCTACCGGCTTTCAAAATATTTTACGTCCATATCAAGTGGAAACAGGAATGCGTTCTTCTGCATAGGATTTGTCTTTACAAGTTGGCAAAATAAAAAATACAAGATTCCTTAGGAAAATTAGACCCATGCTCTGTTGTAAACATGTTACGAAAAAATCCAGGGTTACGTAACTGCAGTCATTGAGTACCTGCAGCCACTGAGCAAACTCTCCTGCCCTCTGATTTTCTATCTGAAACAAAACGTGCCAAAACCAATCCTGTCTGGCGCTGGCTAGGCCTCCAGAGAGCTTCTCAGCATTTGCTATTTTTGAAATGTACACGCCAGATCACGCCCCATCACGCCTCTTTACTAATGCGCTCCATTCCCATTGGGCACCGGCACATTTTCTAGGAGGCTTCACACATGTGCCAGACGTCCTTCACTTTATTCTTCAGACTGATGCTGCTGACGTTGCAGGGTGAGGGCAGTAATACGCATTAAATATGTACATACCAGCTTGAGAAAATCAATTCACCTGCCTGCAATGCTAGAAATATGACCATTTTTAGATCTCGCCTACAGCCAGCTTTATCTGTCTGTTGCCTTAATATCTCCTGTGTACAATACTGAAACTACTAGTGACTTTTGAAAAGGCATGCAGATTTTTTATCAATGGTTGGATTTTTTTGTCCGTCACATTTTTTTCCTTCTTATTCCATGGCTTTCCCTTCTCTTCTTATGTCTGTCCTTCCCTTTTGAGCATTTCCCTACTGCCATATTTTTTATTGGATGACTCATCGTCCAACTGCTTACATTTGGGGAACTACTTTATTTTGCATTCAGCACTGCCCTCTTGCCGCTGAATTCTTATCTGTGTATTTGAAGTAGTTTTACGTTACTCATTGCTTCCTTACATAGAAGTGATTTTTGGCGCAAATGATTTCAGCCATGTTTATTTTTCACTAATGCAGTCGTCTGTGCTTGTAGCATTCCTTCTATCTTTTGATGTAAACCACATCTGTAATTATCTGTCTACTCTTTCTGCACAGAACACCTTTGTTAGCTGAAAAAGGCGCCATAAATTAATTTATGCAAATGTTTTCTCACTGTACAACGTTGCAATGAGCTCGTCTTGTAACTCAGCTTGCCTTATGTTTTTATGTGAGTAGCTGAGATTCACAGGCCCCATCCAGCATGTTGAGCTGTTCATTGCTCACTTCATGTGCGCAGTATTTCTTCATTTCCTGTTGTGGTTACTCTAATGTTCTTTGGGGCATATTATCAAGAACGGCGATAAAATGATCACTGGTTTAGCGGCAGAAAACTGCTGCTAAAGCTGCGATAATGGGCTTGATAATATGCCCTGGAGAATTCCAACAGAAGCCCACGTCCACACCAGAACATGGACTTCTATTGGGATTTTCCAAGGCATATTAGCAAGCCCATTATCGCGCTTTAGCGGCAGTTTTCTGCCTCTAAACTGCCGATAAATTTTAACGTGGTTCATGATAATATGCCCCTTTGTTCCAAGTGATTCCTACATTATTTTCTAAAGTTTTCTCATCCAGTGCTCTAGAACAATTGCACTGGGGAGGTAGTGCTGCCGTCGGCCAACGCCCCGACGCAGCACTTAAGAGGTTAAAAACCCTACAATAAAAATAATGCAATCATCCTTCAGCAGTTGGAGATACATTAGTGCAGGTCTAACCTGATTAAAATTCAATTTCTTTAAAATAGGAACTAAAAAATGCCTCCCGGGGACTTCGTACATTTTGCAAAAAAACATAAAGTGCAGCAAATCCTGAGGAGACTTTCCGTCGCAGCAACATGAAGCTAGCACTTGACATCTAGGAGCCCCCTTAGGTCTTGCTAGTAGGAGATGAAAGAGATTCATCCAGAACCTAGTTAAAAGAAATTTTTCATGTGACGTCAAGGATCCCATAAGATATGGTTCAGACAGTGGCGTTTATTTGAGCAATAGGTATGCCCAAACACTCGGTTTCCGTACCTCTTCTGCATCCCGATCTGCATGCCTCCTGCTCAAAAAGGCTGTCTTGGTTAATTCCACGTCCTCTTTTACAATAGCATCTGACTTAAAAAATAAATCTCCCCGCCCAATCATTTTAAATCCTCTTTTAATATAATTAAGCCAGGGAATACGAGCCACATTATCTAAGGACAGACACTGTCTTAAAATCAATTGAGTGAAGTTTAGATCTTTGTTTAACCAACACGTTAACCAGAAGATCAAGGGACGCAGAGCAATGGTATTGCTTAGGTAGGGGAACCCCCAATTCCTCATGTACCGCCATGTTCGGGGTTCCTCTCAGGACACATAACAACGTTTTAAAAAACCTACTTTTCACTACCTGAAGGGGTTCTGTTACCGTGTAGCCCCAGATCTCACTGCCATAGGTTGCTGTAGCTAAGCTTTTTGCTGATACACTTAAAGCATAGCTCCCGACGGTTTCTTTCCCACTTTAGAGCCAAAATTAAAAATTGCAACGTTGACCCGCACCAGTTCCCTTTTTTTTCTTTTTATTAAGGGATCCCACCCGAGTTGATCATCAAATAAGACCCCTAAGTAAGAGAAGACGTTCGTGCTGGTAATCTTGTCATTGCCGGATCTAAACTGTAAGCTCTTTTTTGTGTATTTCCCTACTTTCATGGCATAGGACTTTGAATTATTAATCACTAAGTCCCAATGTGTCATGAATCCAGAAAATGCAGTTAAAAGGGTTTGTAAGTCCAATTTGGTTCTGGATATTAGAATGCCACTGGTTGCCCTCAGCACTCTGTCTAGTTCATTAATATAAAAGTTAAATAAAAATGGCGCCAAAATGCAACCTTGCCGGACACCCTTCATAATCTCAAAGTCCCTGGATACCTGCAAATTTTGTGAGAACCTGACATTAGCTTTAGTTGATGAATGCAGGTCCTCCAGAAAATTAACTATGCTATTTTCCACCCCCATTGCCCTCATGGACTGCCATAGCTTAGTCCTATTTACACAGTCAAAGCGGATGACAGATCCATGAAGGCAAGGTGGATGGTTCAGTTCCAGGATGTTCAACAGAGTATTTGTTCACTATCAAAAATAAATTAAAACACTGTGCAACAGTAGAATGCCCCGGCCGGTTTGGGGTTCTGCACAAGCATAGAAATGTGTGAAAATTGTGAATGATAACAGTGGTTGAAATAAACGGTTTCCTGAATTGTCTGTGATGCAGAAAGGAAAGCTGACTGACGTGCTACAAGCAAAGGGCGGATGAAGGACAGTGTTTGTGTTTTCACTAGTTTCTTGGGAAAGACTGCCTTCCGAGATGAGAGAGAGTCTTTGTAATGAATATCTTAATGTTTTTACAGTGGAAGACACATACGTCTCTGACGAGGGAAAGAGAAGAAACCACTATGTGTTACTGTTGATAATTCCCGTTGCTCTGGTTCTTGCAGCTGTGTCATACGCCCTCATCAGGAGGAAACGAAAGAGGCCAACGCGAGAAGGTAGGCACAGTGTTTCAACTACTCATTATAGAAATGGGAGAGCAGAATGTATGCTTCCGGAAACCATTATTTGTGAGCCTATATCTGACATCAGTAAAGGCTAGATTCTGCCTCTAGAAGGAATATGTATTTAGTGAACACAAAACGTTGGTCTTTGGTGTATAGAGAATCATTCAGAGGCTACATTGCCCAATGTATAGTCGGGAAACCTAATTCAGATCCCAGCCTTTCCCCTTGAATAAAGTGCCTGATTATCCGCACATCACTTTACTTCTCTGTGCCTCGTTTTGAATGCGAGTCAAAATGGGTGTGGAAAGAAAATAATGTCAATAAACTCTTGATGACTTTAAACAGATGTCACGCGAAATGATAAAATCACAGGTCCTAAACTGAGCCGCAGGGGTGGGCGGAATTGGCTGAAGTTCTCCCTCGGAATTCCGCAGAGTTCCACTTCGGCGGGATTTCGCAAGGAGGCAGAGTGGGCGCCACAATGTGCGGTGCAATACCCCTCGGTGTCCTTAGTGCACTGCATACCCTTCGGTGCCCTTGCATACTGATGTAAGGGCACTGTACTGTACAAGTACTTTACGACTGACACTAATAGTAAGTAGCATTACAGTACAAGTGAAAAGACACTCACATTGTTAGAAATGTTGCTCAGACTCACCGCTGAGCACTGACGCAGTAAGGGTGGAAGACTAGTGGAAGCATTCAGAATTAGGATTTTCTTCCAATGGATTCACATTAGCATTTAGAACTCGGGATTTTATGAATACAAGTCTCGATTTCTGGTTAAGTTGTCAGAATGGGATGCGATCTGGTTTAGTAGCTGAGTCATTGACCATGTAAACTCAAAACCTCGGTTCCATGCTTGGCTTAGACAATGGATCAAATAATGCATGACTCTATACAAATAATTCATCTCCAGCTGCTCACTTCTACTGCAGAACTTTACACCGCTCAGATCAGTATGATCTCATGTTCTGCCTTGTTACAATGCACATATTTTCTGATATATAAATATATCTGGATGGCTGAAAATATTTGACTGGACAAAATGCTCCACTAATATATTTTCACATCTATTCAACTACACATTGGCCGCAGAAGTCCTAAATCTAGCTACAAATGTTATATAACAAGACATTGCTGTTTACGTTCTCTGGTTAAGAACCTGAAGACACATATACCTTCATCCATGCATTCCTGCCACTAGAGTGGGTTAAGGAGCTTAGAGCTGCTCTTTAATCCCTCTGCGATGGAGAGATGGAGGGACTATTTTCATTTTCTACTAATGGGCTTGAAAGTTAGGATCGCTCAAGGAGGGACACCATTGGTGTTGAACACTTTCACAATTGGGTCAGTAGCTAAGATAAAGCTCCTTCCACTTTTCTTGTCCCTCAACATGTCTAGGAGAACCCCAGCAGGAGAAACAGGAACTTGTTTGTCTTTGTCTTGCAGTGAAAATGAAACTAAGGACATTTCCTCCAACACCTGCTCTCACTAAGGTCAGGCCTCCCTAAAGTCACTTCTCCCCAGTAAAACACAAACAATTGAAGAAGGGTCTGAGGGAAATTTAAAGACCTGCCCAGTTCGTATCCCCCTAACTATAATCCTAACAACAAAAAGAACCGGGGGTCTATAACGGAGCTTCAAGTACTCCGAGCTGCTGCAAAACTCCTACATAAGTGAGTTAGGCGCTAATAGAGCTATATAAGTCTCTATATCAGAATGTGTGCCAGGACAAACCTGTCGAAGGACCTACTGAGATTGTTGGTAAGACCCGTACAGAGATGTGTTGGATTCCCATCAAATAGGTATGTAGATCAAGTGTTCTCATTTGGTCATCCAAAAATGGGGTGGTATGTCTCTTGATCAATGAGACCCATCCATCGCCCTTACTCAATTGGGTCGCACCATCAATCGCTAAGGTACCCATGAACAAATGATAAAGATGGGATCGAGTGCAGTGCAAAAATCAAAAGATGTGTAAGTTAAAAGCAAGGGGTAAAAGGATCAATAGGCGAAAAACTCTAATGTAATTTGTCCTTTCCCTCAAACAAACAAGAACAATGCAGAGGAAGCAGTCTAAACATATAACTGCATTTACAAGGCCAACATGTTTCAGCCGGTAGGGACAAGATCCCATGGCTTTCTTCAGGGCCAGAGTTCTAAGCATTAGCTACTGCATACATAAAATGAACGTAACGACAATCTGTAAAGGATATACATAAATAGTCCAAAATTGTGTTCCTCTGTACCAAACGGTGCCTCTTACATCTGTTAACAAGAAACAAGAAATAAATTGTAGTAAGTCCTATCAAAACAGGAAAGACCTGGCACTGGCTTCTACTAAGTAAGCCAATTTATTTTACTAATGTTACTCACCTGAATAGTACAGGGAGTGTACCTCACTTCTCCCCAGTGACAGATCTCTTTAGGAGTAGTATTTATCACTGAAGGCAATTCTCATTAAGGATAGTTCTCTATAGGGGTAGCTCTCACACTACACAATTCTCTCCCAGGCAGTTCACATTAGGGTCAGTACTTGGCAAAGGATGGAATCCCTAAGGACATTTCTCACTAAGCGCAGACTAACATTTGTTTCAGTAGTCCAATCCTTAATATTGGTAAAATAACTGCATGCAAAGGAAAAGCAGCACGTCACCATATAGGCCAGGACAGGTGACCAAAGTTCTTCATCTTTTGGAAAATCTATGAAATGTACATTAAAATGCTCTAGCTCATATCATACGATTTACAAACAATTGGTGGTAATAAAGATCTATTTATAATATGGGGCAAGGCATGTTTGATTGTACTGTGTGATGTGAATTATGATAGCTACAGTATGGTATCTCCTTCTCAGGACAAATTAATGTATTGAAATGTAGCCGAACAAAGGCAAACATATAATTTACTGATTTTGTACATGTGTTCAGGGCTTAGCAATCAAATGAGCAACAGGTGTAGTGGCAGCAGGGCTGGCTGGGTCTGTGAGTGGCCCTCTGAACTTGCTATCTAACAGAGGGTTAAGGTGGGACATACTCTTTGCTTGCATTAGAGCCCACGCTACATCACTGTTTTTCTACTGATTTTTAACTATAACCCTAACAGTGCCTGTCATCAATCAGCAACAAGTTTTGAAATCAACTTAAAATAACCCCTCCTTTATCCCTTTTAAGTTATAGGGTGCCTAAACTTGAATTGTGTGCTGATTTAGATTGGCTACATGGAGGAGTCAAAGCATCCTCCTCGCCCTTATCTAATATAGTAATACAAATGTATCTACCGCTAGCTAAACCTGAACCTAAACCTAGCCCAAGCATTTTGTTAGAACTTACCTTACCACTTATTGCCACTTATTGCTTCATAGTCCAGGAATACTTTTTGTTGTACATTTAATGAACTTGGGGAAGGAGGGTGTAGTGTTGAACTCAGGGTGGGACTTTGAAGGCAGTAGGATCACAGCAGGGCTACTGGAATGTATGGCATGCCAACAGTTGTCCCAAAAAATAAATGTTGTTCTAACAGATTGGCTCCATTATCTTTGGGCAATTTATCTAAACATAGTCAAATAAATTATGCAGCATATATTTAATATACCTTATTTTTCAGTGGCAATATATATGTATTTATTTTTTGTCACTCAGTGATCTTTTAATAACATATTAAGTGGGTAGTGAAAGTGTTCCCACATTGTGCTAATTTAAACGTCTCACCCATTTTAGAAAACAAAATCTAATTTGGATTATGGCAATCAATGGTCATGGAATAATTCATCTCATGTACTGCATTATGCTAATTACGTATGGGAAAAAGAAAGGCCTGTGATGAAGAATTCACACAAAAGAAATTCCTGTGGCCCTTGAGGACCAACATTTGTACTGTCTAATTTTATAAACAATTGTTTGTTTTCAGTAGTACCATTCCTTTTCTTTTCTTCTTTCCTTAGATCATCCAGATGCCCTTGAAGGAGGCCATGCGACAGAGATGGGGGATAGCAACTACCGTCAGCTGGGCCGGGAGGAGACCAGAGCCCCACCACGATCTCGCCGCCGCAGGAAAAGGAAGTCCTAAGTCACCCCCAACCACAGATGCCCTCCTTCAGCAGCTTATCAAAGGTCCAAAAGAAGTCAAGGAAGGCCATTGCCAACTGGGAGAAAACCAGCAGAACATTGTAAGGAGGCTTGTACCCATCTCCCATCAGTTATAGTTGTATAACTACTACCCTTGCCCTTCCCTCTGCAATTCTAATGGGGGTCTGACAGTATCATGCCAAAACAATAATTTCTTCTTCCCATCCATAGAACTTCTTTTCTGACCTGAGTACCAAAGGTGATGTCTGCTACTCCTGCCCCCGCATTAGCCCAATACCCTAATGCAAGGGTTTCCCAAGGGGCATTCTTATACTGATGGTGGGTGACCCACTGCTAATGGGGAAGACATTGTACATCATATGCAATTAGACTAAAAAAAAAACAAAGCAAGGGGAAACTCCAAGACAGAGACCATTATGATAAAACAACTATCAACATAGAATACATATATTTATTAAAGTAAGAATAATGAAGCACTCAAGTTTCAGGGCGCAGGATATTGTTACTTCAGTAGAACCCATGGGGCATAGATCCTGATAAAAAGTGTACACTACCTATCCTTGAATACCCATTTTAATTTATTTTCTGCACTAACAGCCAGATTCATCAACCAAAATAGCGATCTCAATAGCTGCGAATTAGCTATTGTGATTGCAAATCAAAGAACCGCAATTCATGAAAAGAAAACTGACCATTTTGCAAAATCGCAGATCCTAGGTGGAACCCCCTTAGCGAATCAGAATTAGCGAGACTCCAATGATTCTGCGATTTCATTTGCGAATTCGCGAACTATTCGCAAACCAAATTCATGAAAAATCGCATTTAGCGAAAAACCTAAAAATCGCTATTTGTGAGGCGCAATTTAAGGAGAACACAAACCAGATGGTAGCCATAAAGTTAAAAAGAAAAAAAATCATTTAATTCTCAAACTAGCCACAGGTGCGGGCCGAATCCAAACACACTTAAGGAGACACAGTAGGAGCATGAGGACAGTCAAAATGCCAGGACTCTACATGGTGGTCAGGCGGCGAAGGCTCCAGGCTGCAGCAAGGAACAGATGCAGGATCCAGGAGTGAATTTTCCGCCAGCGGATCACACTTCTGGGCCAAACTGCGGAGGAAATCTACTCCAAGTACCGGCTTACAAAGCTCATCTGGGACCTTGACCCCCTGATGCAGCACCCAACGAGGAGGACCAATGCCGTGCCCACCCATGTCCTGGTCTTGTGCAGCCTGCATCTCCTGGCCTCCGGAAGCTTCCAGGGATAGTTGCCGTTGCAGGGGGATCGCCCAGAGCACCATGTGCTGCTGCCTAAGCAGTTTCCTGAAGGCCATGCTGACCTGGCTACACCATTACATCACATTTCCAACCACCCAACAGGACTTGAACCAGACCAAGCTAGATTTTTACAACATTGCGCAATTCCCCCATGTAAGTGGATGCACTGACTGTACCCGCATCCACATCTGCCCACCTGCAGGAACAGAATACATGTACTGGAACCGCAAGTCCTACCACTCACTGAATATCCAGATGGTGTGAAACGCTAAGACAATCATCACGGACATAGTGGCACAATACCCGGGAAGCACACATGACTCCTTCATATTCCGGCACAGCGGCATGCACACACGACTGGTTAGAGGAGACTTTGGATAAGGACACCTTCTAGGTAAGTACACATGCCAACAAATAGTACATCGCGACCATGTAGCTGCGCATGACAGACACTCACCCTCTGCTCCTTTCATTCAGGTGACAGCGCCTACGGTCTCCGTGACTACCTCCTCACCCCATACCTCAACCCTGCCACACCACAGCAACGGTGTTACAATGCTGCACACATCCGCACAAGCAATTGCATTGAGCGGACATTTGGGCTATTGAAGAGCTGATTCCACATACTACACAAGACTGGTGGGGCCATAAAATTCCAGCCTGAGGTCTGCTGCCGCATCGTGGCCGTGTGTGCAATACTCCACAACATTGCTACCAAGCGGTGGATACCTGTAGAGATCTCTGGCAGTGATTCGGAAGGAGACAACCGCCCACCTGCACATGTGCCTCATGCACGCGGGGAGAATCCTGCTGAAGGACACAGGCGCCACAACCAAATCGCAATGAACTGTTTCTAGTGCACCCACTCCCCTCACCCAACACTTCACTCATGCATGACAAATGAAATAATGACATGAGTCAGATTAACTTGTGACTATTACATCTTATTGTTTTTTGCACAATAATGTAGAATTTGTTTTACATATGACATGAGCTGTATTCACTCATACATCCCCATGCTTGTGAAGAGGGCAAGTTTGTATCATCAGCATGGCCCTGCTGGTTCAGTACAATGAGTCAGTGGCGCCTCCGGGTGGACGCACCCAGTCGCCTTTCAACTTCCTCAACATCAGTATTAGCCCGTGAGGCTGCAGTGGGCCTGGTGCTGCGGCGGGGTAACGTCACCAGCGGCAAGGTCAGGCTACTGTGGCTGGAATTGCCCTCACTGGCATCATCCCCCCCACTAGCTTGGCCATGGCCAGTCGGCTGCAGACTCTGCACTGCTGTGGTGACTTGCTCAAGCATCTGGATCTGCATGGCAAGGGAGCGACGCGATAGTTGGGAGGTGGCATTTCCAATTATATGATTAGATCTTGTGTAAGCTGACAGGAGGGTCAGCAGCTGGCGGTGGCGGTGGTGGGTGACATCTTGCTGGGACAGCAGGACCTGGCTGTTTTCACGTACAGCTGCGGTCATGAGTTGCATGCTTTCAGTGAGCTGGCCCACATTACGCGCAGTCTTGTGCAGCTGCAGGTTGATGGCTGCCAAGTGACGTGCCTGCTTCTGGTGGACTCTGAGCATCCGACGGTCGATGGACAGGCCAGGATCCGGGACATGTACCCCGCTGCCAGCGCGTGTTGTTACGTCCCGCTGCTCCCTCACCAGTCCGCTGGACTGTGATCGCACAGTGGCTGTGCGCCTTGTCTGCTTCCTGGCTGCTGCTGTTGTGGGCTGTGCCACTGCCATGGGTGTTACATGGGGTGGTTGTGCCGCACCTGTGGCTGCAGGGGTGGCCCTGTCCACATGGGGTGGTGGTGGTACTGCTGCTGCTGACTGTGATGGTCCGGGTTGAGTGGAAAGATGGCCCTCTCCCTCGGTGTCCTCGGGGTTCTCATCGATGTGTAGGGCCTCACTGTCGGTGCTGGGTTGTTCAGTGCCACCTGTGATGTAAATGGGACCATGATTATTGACATGTTTCTTGCACATGGGAGGTTGCTACATGCATGCAGGCTTGCATTCCCTGACTGGCTTTAGGAATGACTCTCACTCGACAGGTCTGGGTGTGTTGGGCTGTCTGGTAATTGTGGTCACACTACGAGTCCCACAATGCAATTGGGCATTTATGGTGTGCATGGCCTGCATTACTGGGGTTGTCTAATGGGTAGCTCTGAAGTCATGGCCATTGTTAGGGGACAGGGTCGCATTCGCATGGCACTTACCTTGGGATTTTTGGGTGGGTCGGGATGAGTCCAGCCGGGTAAGCCCCACGCATGCTTCTGGATTCAGGGTGTCCTCCACAAGGTCTTCCAGTGGGGTGCTTGG
This sequence comes from Lissotriton vulgaris, assembly GCF_964263255.1. NCBI lineage: Eukaryota > Metazoa > Chordata > Amphibia > Caudata > Salamandridae > Lissotriton > Lissotriton vulgaris. The sequence continues at coordinate 1,658,120,539 of NC_141685.1, read as the reverse complement.
TGCAACAGTGGGATCTCCGCCTCCGGTTGCAACTCGCACCCCCAACCTCTCAGCAATGCGTTCTTTCGCACGCCCTCTGAGGTCATACCACCTCTTTTTAAGTTTGTCAATGGAGCGCTGGGTCACTCCCACTGCATTGACCTTTGCACTGATGCGCAGCCAAATTCGCCTCTTGTCCGCCTCAGCCACCCTCCATGAATCCTTACCGAACAGGCGGTCATGGTCCTTTGTCACTCCCTCTATTAAGTATTCTAGTTCCTGCTCGGAAAATTTAATTTTCCTTTTTCTGCCCAGGGCACTGCTTCCTGCTGCTTCCTGGGACATTTTCTGAGGTTGTTTGTCTCCTGGTGTGCTGCTGCAGGTGGTCTGTAGTGGAGCTCTGGCCAGTGCTGCTTCCACTTTCAGGCTCAGTGATCAGAATGAGGGAAGGAACTGCCTACTTCCTAGTTGTGATGTCATCATTGTGCTCGGAATGCGACTTCCCGTTTTTGCGATCTCGCAATTAGCGAGATCGCAATTTGCGAATTCGGTAATTGCGAGATCGCAATTTCAACATGGAAAACGACCGATTCTGCGAATTTCCTGCGATTTTGGAAAAATCGCAATCGGCAATTGCGGCCGATTGCGATTTGCATTTTTTGATCACATTTTTTCATGAATCCCATTCTGCGAATCTTAAATTGCGATTCGGTAATTATCGCAATTTGGAATTCGCAGAATGTGACCTTGATGAATCTGGGGGTTAGATCCCTTTTTGCAAGGTTGGACATAGGAGGGTTGGCGTGGGAAAAATGAAGTTTGAAGTTTTCGGTAACCTCCCTCTTCAGTAAAAAATGATGTAGCTTTAACCACATCCACCCACTTAGTCTGAGATCTGTTGATTGTGGAAATTAACATCACAACAGATTGCCCAACCTGTGAGTTTCATTAATGGATGGGTAGAGGGAATTAGGGGAGCTAGAGAAACACAACTGGGCCGGGGCAACAAGGACATTGTGGAGGCAGACTAGTTTGGGGACCCCCGGGCACGACAGAGACCTCAGCTAACTTTCTAGTTGTTGGTGAGGCCATGCCCCCTCATTGGCTGCAACAGGCTCATAGGCAGCCTGAACCCAGTGAGGAGGAAGGCAATTACAGAATGAGAAGAGGATTGGCATTGCAGGCTGATGCGTGGCGAGAATACCGTGATGGAGAGAAGCGCATGAGTGCTTCAGTAGAAGAGGACGACCTAGGCGACAGTGGGAGGTGCCTGTTGGAGGGACTCGGAAAGCCCCTTCAACACTTGTGGAGCTGAGGGACGGCTACAGTACCAGAGAAGGCAGAGGACCTGTCAAATGAAGCCGGCACTCCTCCTGACATCCCAGGGTAGGGCGAAAAGGACGAGGTCGCTGCGGCTCTTAAGGAGAGTCACGGCCTCAGGCAAGTGACCTGGGAGGGTGCACATACTTTGGCTTGGTTGATGGTGGCACAGGAATATTTGGTGGCCGTGTGACGATTCTTCTGGGGATTGAACAGTAATATCGCCATTGTTATCTTAGCACATTAAGTTGGGTTTGGCACATTTTGTTTGTTTCCTGGCACCATTAGTTTTAAAACCCTCACTGGTCAAAGGGAGCTGCATAGATGGATACAAGCTTCCTATTCTATTAGAATTGAGCATGAGCAATAAGTTAAAAGCTGAGAATTGTCCTGGTGTGATCCTTTCCTTCAAACAGGATCGACAATAAAAGTCCCTCGGTGTAGATTTTAGACAGTGGACTCCTTCAGTTTAAAAACCACAAGGGTGAGATCGGTGATAGAGCATTCTTATGTACTATGACCTGATGTTTAAGGCATCCATCTTCTGTTTCCCTGAGGGTGAAGTCATTCCACTGGGAGAGTGTCAAGGCACAAACACTCCGAATAAAGAGCCTTTGACGATACTTTGGGTGATTATATATTTCCGACTTTCATTTGTAATACTTACCAATACATATTTTACCTACCAATGAGATGGTGTGGGTTGTGTCTTACTTTCCTGTAAAAGCAACATTCATCAAGTCCATGAGCAGCAAATGGCATCACACCTAGAAGGAAGGAATATGACAGTTCAGTTTGCACATTCAAACTGCCTTTTTCTTTAGAATCTCCCAAGCTCCCAAGATAGCTATGTGTTACTTTTGCTGGAAAAATGCAAAATAGGGAGGACCCACATGGCTCACAAAATATTTATAATAAAAGAAAAACTATACTGTATACAAATGGACCGTGCAGCTGCATTCATCTGCACTGTCTGACTTAGGTGTAGGCCTGGCTGAATCGCTGTACAAGCACGCTATGTCGTTTCATTGCATAAAAGAAAAGAAGGCCTGTTGAACGCATAATAAAAATGACTGTATTGGAGAGTGAAGGTAATCATAGTTCATGAGGATTCAGACGGTGGAGCATATGCTGTTAAAGTGATAAACCATTAGCTCAGAGGCAATCTTGTATCGATCCCAGAGCCCAGATAATCAGAGAGACAATTGGCTGCATGTTCCGAGCTTATCGCCCATAAAATAAAACAATGTAGCTGTACCTATTGTGTGACATGTCAAGACCACAACCACTTAGTTTGCTACCTGAGCAGCTAGTCTGCAGTCTCCGAATCAATGCACCTCTTTTGAGTCAACAAGGGTAGGCTTCTTTGGGTCCTTTTGTGTCAATAGAAATTAATGGGCATTGGTCCTTTTGCTAGCTGCTGTCAACTGTTCTTTAAGATTTTATCCAAATAGGGATCTGCCTGTTGAACAAGAAAATAAAAAGAAATTGAGTATTAGTTTAATCTAGCTAAAATGAGTGGTCTCAGAAAAATCTAGAGAAGATGGGCCCAAGTTAATGATTGGGTAATCAAGTAAGGCAGCTATAACAGTGACACATGGAAGGTAAGCATTGATCCAAATGATCACCCAGACATACATATCAATTTTAGTTTACCCGTAAAGAACCTCCCAGCCATCACATGAATCGTCATCATTTGGTATTCATTGGTGCAAATTGCTTGTTTCAAGTGTGGATTCCATTTACCCATGTGTCTCTCTTTCCCATGGAAGTGATACACAAACAGTGCAGTCTTTTAAATCTTCACTAGCAGTCCAGCATGGTTATAAAACAAAGAATAGAGATGAGAGACACCTTCTTGTTTATTTTAATGAAATTATAGCTTCTATTGAAGGCTGATACCACTGCTCATTTCAAAATCAACAGTTGAACTGAAGGTTGAAGTAGCCTTTCTCACCTCTCGTCGCTCAGTCACCCTCAGCAAAAGGATTGCAATGTACTGCTTGATTGACACTCTATGTCATGCACACTGGCCCTTTTAAGTTAATTTACAGCAGCCTTTGTAAGCCGCATGCCAAATCTATCTATCTATCTATCTATCTATCTATCTATCTATCTGTCTGTCTGTCTGTCTGTCTGTCTGTCTGTCTGTCTGTCTGTCTGTCTGTCTGTCTGTCTGTCTATCTATCTATCTATACACTAGGAGTTGGTGTAGTTGGTGGAGTGGCACTACGCTGAATTCCACAGAGTTGCCTAAAAATTAGTGGAATTCTGCAAAGTTCCACTCCGCCCTATGGCAGCAGCAGAGTCATAGACCTAGCTGGCAGCGCACAGCTCGTTTGTCAGGAAGGGGCCCTCCCCTATTCCTGAATACCAGACTACCTCCAGCTCTTGTCAGCTTACCTCTTTGCCGGCCTAGGTGCTGCTCTTCTGCACCGGGCACAGTGCTGCCACTTTTCCTTCCAACGTGGCAGTGATCTGCGGTGTTTCTTCTGTAACTAATGAAACCCCTTCGCTGCAGGACTTGCGAGACCTAAACCCGGTCTCCACCCACTATGCACAGACCTCCCAAGTCCTGCAGCAAAGGGGTTTCATTAGTTACAGAAGAAACAATGCGGATTACCACCACAGCTTCTTTATTCATGGTCAAGTGTGCAGTGGCAAATAATCCTGCACTGATGAGGAGACAGAGAACACCAGCATGGCTCAGCTCATCGACATCCGGAGGATGTCAGCAACTCATCGCTGAGATCCATGTAATGAGTAGGGGTGGATGTCGGGGGAAAACAATGCCACGCAGAGGAATCAGAGTTTTTTGCTAAATTCCGCACTCCCAGCAGAGTGTGGAGTTGTCAAATTTCTGCAAACTCCATGGGCACAGCAGAGTTTGCCACCCGCCCCTGATATACACGAACACACGCATATATATATATATATATATATATATATATATATATATATATATATACACACACACCCACACCATCTCATTGGTAGGTAAAATATGTATTGGTAAGTATTACAAATGAAAGTCGGAAAGATATAATCACCCAAAGTATTGTCAAAGGCTCTTTATTCGGAGTGTTTGTGCCTTGACACTCTCCCAGTGGAATGACTTCACCCTCAGGGAAACAGAAGATGGATGCCTTAAACATCAGGTCATAGTACATAGAGAGAGATTTAAAATATATACTTTTTTTTTTCAAAAGCAGGCATAGCTCAGGGGGTTGCCGGGAGTATGATCACGCGCCACACTTGTGATGCCAGATTAACTGCCCTCATCCACAGTGTGTCTCCGGGAGCATTATCATTTTTTCACATGAAGTCTTTGTTTTTTTCAGTTGTCATCAAACTCCACTTTTGATGGTCCTTATGACTATGACAGATGCCCCCCTGCATTGAACACAAACTTCTAAGACACACTTGCGAACCAGACATGCAAAATCATTTATTGCCAGACTTCTGGGTTCTGGCCACTGTTAATTCCTCCCTTGCCAATAGGTCAATAGACTTTGATCCAGGTAAACATCTGTTGTGTCATCCAGATAGTCTTGGGCGGTTTTCTCAACTTTCATTAGTGCTGCCACTTGCTGTGCTTGCATTGCCCGCAGACTTAGGTACTTTAATGGGAGAGTGTGGGGCAGCTGCCAGGGTTTCTGACTCTGGAGCGCTGGACTCACAGTTCGATCCCCAGCGCTGGAGGCATTCTGCTGAGCATCTTGTGACTTTGGACAGTAGCTCATTTAATCTTCCAGATATCCCCCAGCACCTTGAGACCCTTAGGGGTGATTAGCTCGCGCTTTGCAAATACTGGGTTATTATTATCATCATATGTAACCAACCTGTTGCAGAGGCTGGCAGTGAATGTGAAGCTGTATTTGCTGTGAGTTTCATAGCCGGCAATGGTGGTGGTTGCTACTGCAGAAACAGAGAGCCAACAGCACTACCCTCTTTGAAGGCTGCACTTAAATTCTGCTCTGCCCTCAAATTTGCAGCCATTCTTATAAATCACCCGCTTTCCTGATTATCTCAGTCTTTTAAATTAAGACATCCACTTCAGACAAAGGTATGAAAGTGCCCAGTGCTTTTTCATACAATGGATCCAGTATTGTGGCACAAATGGGCTCTTGGGTGGACATGATCTCTTTTTGCAACCTTTGATTAGTGTTGAAGTGAAGGACTAAGCTGATCACCAAAGCAGCTGTTTCTTAAATGACATTGCTAAATGTTTGTTCCCGTATGTAATGCTTACAACTTTTTGTTTACCTTTACTTCAAAGAGTCACTTTTACGCTTTTGACAAAGCAGGCCTTTACAACTCAGGTAAGTATTTTTTTAATGACTTAATTTCATGTCATTTTAAAAACATGAGGGTTTATGGGTTAAGGCATAGGATTTTAAGGGGTCAGTGATGGTTAAATGGGTAAGGGGTTTTAGGGTTAGGAATTGAAAGGGCTAAAGGGAGGGAAAGCATCTTTAGGGTTCAGGAATGAGTAGCGGTAAAGGGAGGTCAAAAGGTTTTAGGGTTCAGGGTTAGGTAGAGGTAAAGAGGGTAACGGTTTTTTAATGGTTCAGGTGCAAGTAGCAGTGAAGGGAGGCATGAGGTTTTAGGGCTCAGTGGTGGGTAGAGGTAGCAGGAGGTAAGGTTTTTTTTTAGATTAGGGCAGTGACCACTGTGTAGTAATAGGTCATAATTTCCATAGGAAGAACACTTTTTGTGCTGCAAATAAATTTGGTGGGGCAAAACTTCCCAAAAGAAGTTCATCCACTTCAGCTCCTCTCCGGAAAGTTTTAGGTTGATACGTGAAGCAAGAGCCACAAAGAAAGGAGGTCTCCCCAAAACATTGATTTGTCATGTTACTTTCCATAGAAATGTTTGGAAAGCAAAACAGAAAAAACAGCTGAACTGAATTGCACTAAATGTAGCAGAACGTTAGAACTTTACTAAGAAAGCTTTATTTTTGTTTGGTGTAAATTCGTTCAGCCGGTTTCAAGGAATTTCTGTTTAAAGTGGTGCTTGGGATGGTCATGAAGGGGTTAAATAAAATAGGCATATCTGAACCTTTGATGCACATATATGCTCTGATTGACAACTTTAAAGAGACTAGTGAAAGCTGATTAACTGGCCACAACCGGAACAATATGCTGAGGCAGCTGTTACAGGACTAAGGGGCATTGTCACTGTGTACTGAAAATACATTAAATAAAATATACAAGGGGGCAGGTTGAGCACACCATGACCCAAGGGGCATATGGGGGGATGCTCAAAGAATCCCTTCCTTGATTGCCTGCCCACAAATTGGATAACACTAAGTCTTGGTGGTGAACTCTGCTCCGTTCACGGAGTTTGTGCAGTTTTCCGTGATCTGCAGAAAATGTGGAGTTCCAAAAAGGAGCAGGATTTTTACCTCGCTCACCAACATTAAATTGGCGAGTGCGAGTGAGGAAAATGCAACACTAGACCACCTCCTAGCTTGATTTTTCAATGAGGGCGAGCGGCCTTGGATGGTCGCGCCGCTTGCATTGAGAAACCATGTGTTCATATTGAGGAAGCTGCTGCTTAAGTAGAAAATCTACTCGAGCGGCAGAAAGAAACGGCGCCCTCTTGCACTATGCATGATGCCATCCGTGCTGATTATCCAGTGTTGGACAAACATCCGGCGCTAAAAATCAGCGCAAACAGAGCAACCTAACACACTTCCCCGCTTGCGGAACTCCGTGCAGTGCGGCAGAGTTTTTTGGTCACTTTGCAGAGTTTCGCATAGCAGAACTCTGCGAACTCCGCCCTGGCCTAGATAACATGTTGTGGCAGCAATTACAGGACTCAGGGTCATGGTATCCTTTGAAATGCATTGTAGGCAATGGCAGGTTTTGAGGGTGACAAAAAGAAGCACATATAAAGTGTGATACCATATTTTAGTCACAGTAAACATTACTGTTGCAGGCACTTTCAAGGTTTTTTCAATGTTCAATTTTGGGTGCTAATTGTTTGTGAGTTAGTAATTTTAATGATGAATATGACCAGAAACAATTAATGTATTATTTTATACTTAAAATGAAATGATTATTCCATATAGAAGTGTGATTAACAATGTAGTGTAGTTGTACTCTATTATTTTTTAAATGGATTCAGCATGTGGTGTTTTGCTCATCCTGCTCCTTCCCATTCTCCCTCCCAGTCAGTTCCCCGCTGCAGGTCTTCTCTTGCTACAGTTTCCACGGAACACAAGGAGCAATGACATCAATGTACTGTAGTGTTAGAAAGCATGTAGTGTGAATAAAACTTTTTATTGTGTAGCTAATTTATCATTTTGAAGGATTTCCATTGCTAATTCCGATGTAGGGTTGTAGAAGAATATAATTCTGTCAGCTATTGTTAAGAAAATGTTTCAGATTGTGTTGTAAATGTCCGGAGTACTATTGCTGAGGAAGAAAGCAGAAAATATCTCTTACCTTAAGAAATGGGGATAGTGTTGGGAGCCTTTCATATTAATAAAAATGTTTTTGATTTGCCAATGCTACCTAACAATTATCATGCCATGCTGAGTTTGCACCTTTATTAATTAATATGCATAAATTGTGTGTAAAACCCCTTGATTTGAAGGATCGAAGTTAACTTTCTATTTCCCTCCTGAAACACTGTCCAATTATTTTGAGATTTCCTTGCTTAGGATACGGTCAGTACTCCTTATGAGTTTGACACTTACAATTTAGATTGATTACCTGGGTTCATATTATGATTCATGATACTGTATTCTGTGTATGAGCCTTCATGGGAGAACATGCACATTCCTTTGTAATGTTAAATTTGATGATTTTATATTACCATTTAAAAATAAGTTCAGATCTAGAACTCAGTTTTTGGGCTTTCCCAGTTAAATTATAATTTTCTCCTTGCTAAGCTTGTGTGTTAAAAGAGAGGGTAGCCTCTTGCCACTAGAACAATGAAAAGGCTTGTGGGGCTGAACTCCCTAAGGTTCATTTTGGGGGTTTATCTGATATTGGGGTTCAGGAGATTATAGGGGTTTGGCTCCCACAGTACGATACTATTTATAGGAATTGAGTTGTGTTCTAGATGAATTTACCCTTTGAAAAATTCAGATCCTCTACTGGGATTTGATGAGCCATGTTTTGGTTACCTAGCACTGTCTTACATGCTTGTACTATACTGAAACCTTACTTTACCTTTTACTTAACCCCCATTAATCAATTCCTTAATGGTCCCATTTGGCATAACATTATACTTAAGAGGTGAGCAGGATCTTATGTTGGAAGGCATGGATGAACAAAGGTATTCTTCTTATCTCACAACTATGTCATTCAGATCAACGTATTACATTTTTTGACCTTTCGTAAACATACAATCTCCCAACTCACATGCGCCTCCAGTACTACCAACTTCGCACCCTGGTTCAAAAAAATCTTAAACAGCATTTCTCTCCTGATATCTCACATCCTAGTTCCTCTCCTCACCTGATTTCAATTTCCACTCTTTTACATGTTCTTTTCCTCTCCAGCTCTGACCGCTTTCTGGGGTTCAATACAGACCCCAGGATATAGCGGCATGGATTAGCAAATTTAGCGGTACAAATATGGAAATTTAGCGGTATTTTTGCGGCACTTTGTTTTACTCCTAATCATTAATTTTCAGCTTTAAAACAATGGAAACTGTTTTAGCAGAGTATTCCACTATGAAATAGGCCCTGATGTGATGTCATTTCCTTTGATGTCCCCTTCCACTACCCCTAGCATTTTAATGAATTGACGGCCATGTTACCGCCTCACCTTCCATGTCCAATGTGCGTGTATTTAAAATATATCTTGATGCGTTTGAGACAACCCATACTTTCATATATTAAAGCAACTTCTGAATTAGAAAGGTTTATTCTGTCCTACACGGAGAGACAGGCGGCTTAATGACAGTAAAACCCTGTAACGTGTTTTTAATTACACAACAAACAGCCGCCTTTTGACTCGGGTTGGCGGATTTTCCACCCCCCATGCTGGCAGACTTACTCCCCCTGACAAGGCAGCTGTTGAAAATTCACCTTTTGAAGGATTAACCAGAGGGCACAGGAGGGTTGTCCACCAAAATTGCAGCATCCGCCATTGAAAGAAATACTTTGGTGGGTTTTGGCCTTAATGTTTTATCACCAAAGTGGCTCCTCCCATGGGGGGTGCAGATACTCTGTTGAGTAAGATCCAATGCTGAGGAGATTCCTCCAGTAACAAAGCATAAGTATTTGTAAAGCAAACCTTCACCCAAGGGCACCTTGACGCTGAATATCAGATGTTTGTTACCCAACTCCGTGGTTTAATTTTATTGACCTCAGAAGGATGAAAGGCTGAGTGGACCCACCGGGATTTGAACCTGTGACTATGAGGACCCCTGCTTAACCATGGCCACTGGGAAGGTCACGCGAAGTGGAAATACAAGGTATGCATCACATATCATCCTGGATTTGGCACAGATTTGGGGCGCCTAGTGAACATTCTTTGTGAAACTTTGCCCCGGTAGTGTAAAAGTGTCCAAAAACACTAAACAATGATGTAATACTGTCACAAAATTTGCCACATTGCGCAGCATCATTTGCCTTTTCTTGCCATATAATTTAGTCAACCCTTCCACATATAATGATCGTCGCCCTGTTGCATAATTCCAGTGGCCCTGCCACCTGCAGTATGGTGGACCGGACATCTGTCTTGGTTGTGAAAGATTATCCTGTCTGCCAAACTCAAAATAAGGTCCTTTCTCTTTCAATTTACATAGGACACATGAATTCCTTAGATTTCAACAAGTGTTCAAAGTCAAGTTCATAAACCTGTTGTAGCTGTTGAGCCATAACGTTAGTAACCAGATATGGGCAAGCTGGAATGCTGCTGTGACTGTCTGCTTACGGAAAAAAATAAGATATTGTTATTAACAAATTGAGCAAAACCAGTATCTCTACCCTCTCATCTTAATCTTCATTAAAAAAACATTGTAATACTGTTCCAATGTTTTGTACATGTTATCTAACCATCAGATTGTGGGTGAAAAGTAGAAGGGAGCATGAAAAGCTAGAAACAATAATCACCCTTCAGGGTTTCGCGATTTCGCGTGCACTTTTGTAAAAATCGCGGCATTTTTACAAAAGTGCAGATTTCGAGGAAAACCGCAAAATCCTGGAGGGTCTGATATGGACTTACATTGGAACCTTTACCCAGATTTCACTACCTCTTTCAGTCGATCTTCTGTTTTTGGGCAGTTTGCATAAAATCTGGAGTTCACACAGAATCCTTGGGAAACTGGTGGATCTCTAGCTTTCTATATCAAATTATGTTATAACTTCTAATTGGAAATCTACAAACAACATCACCCTCTAAATTGGTGGAATTGAATCTGCTACTATCATAGACTTGACAGCTATAAACTTGACTCCTTGATCTCCTTCTAGTCTCCCTCTCGCTCTTATTCCGCCTTCTTCTTTTTATCTTATTCAAAACTCATGGACTTATCTCACATTGCCATGTTTGTTCAAACTCCTATATTTTTCTATTGTGAAGCATCTACGTATTACTTAAACTGTTCAAGTTCACAATTCACATGTTTGCATCTGCAATGTGTTCTAATGTATTTTGACATAGGCACAATAAAATATATATTTTTTTAAACAAAACAAAGGTTTCTGTATTCTCCACTGCATTAGACTCAGCAGTTCGCAAAATTCAAACCTTTTTGCCTTGTCCCAAAAATGGCTCCTACTTATAACACTTGTTATTTATTGGAGGACGTGATTGTATTTTCAAGCTTAGTAATCAGATCTGTGGTGAATTTGGAACCATCATATGAGTCTGAAATCCTTTGTTCACCTCTGTTCACCTACATGTCAAAATGTTTCTTTATTTGGACAAGGCATAGGATCATTGAGTCATTTTTAGGTCTCGACCAACCAATGCGCTTGTGCATTGCAGATCGAGACATATAGAGGACATCAGGGAAGCTTACCAAGAGGGCTTTGGCAGATGGATTACGCACAGTGCATGTGCTCCATGCACACGCTTGCAATTTGCTCCCCGACACTCGGCATCAGACTTCAAAGTAATCCCTTCTGCTCCCCCGCCCCCGCCACACCAGCCACGTCAACCAGCCACGTCACAAACAACCATTTGTCTGTGCCTCCCATCACACTTCAAAGCTGCCGCTCTCCGCCCCCGCATCAGACTTCAAAGCAATGCGCTCCCGCCCCCCCACAGCAATGCCAAGAGCTACTTGACATCCGACCACTGCTGTTTACTTACTCAATGGGCTTAATGAAATGCTTGTGGCTGCTGCTTCATTTGCTGTACACACCTCGCTGCCCCTTTATTTACGTGGTTTGTTGCTCTTACACATATATCACCTTGCTTCTTGTCTATTAGGTCACTTACACTTTATGCTAACAAGCACCCCCCATCCCCTCCCCCCTCCCCCTGCCACGCAATCCTCCTCAGCTCTTCACTTCCCTTTCACGCCCCCTCTCCATTATGCAGCCCGTCGGGACCCTCGTCCCTCCATTATATGTTGCTGCTGGTAACATAAGCAGCCGTCTTAAAACGTTTAGCAGTGCCATACCAATATTATTACAACGGAGCATTACCCCACGGAGTAGCTTATTAAATATAGCCCTTATTATAATCTCGCCAACCCATGCACTCCCGTTGCTGCGCTCTTAGGCTCTTGCCTGCTCTCTCTGCTCCTCGCGCCTACATGCAGGATATAGACCTCGGTGCCCCTTTATTTCCGTGATTTGTTGCTCTTAAACATATATCACCTTGCTTCATGTCTCTTAGGTCACTACCACTTTATGCTAACAAGCACCCAACACCCCCCTCCCCGCCTCGCAATCCTCCTCAGCTCTTCACTACCCTTTCACGCCCCCTCTCCATTATGCAGCCCGTCGGGACCCTCGTCCCTCCATTATATGTTGCTGCTGGTAACATAAGCAGCCGTCTGAAAACCTTTAGCAGTGCCATACCAATATTATTACAACGGAGCATTACCCCACGGAGTAGCTTATTAAATATAGCCCTTACTATAATCTCGCCAACCCATGCACTCCCGTTGCTGCGCTCTTAGGCTCTTGCCTGCTCTCTCTGCTCCTAGCGCCTACATGCGGGATACAGACCTTGGTCCCCCTTTATTTCCGTGGTTTGGTGCTCTTACACATATATCACCTTGCTTCATGTCTCTTAGGTCACTTACACTTTATGCTAACAAGCTCACATGTTCAGCACCCCCTCCCTAAAAAAGCACAAGTTTCAAAGTTTAAAGAGCTCCGTTTATTATTGGGATGACACCAACATCATATTTCGGGCTATGGCTCCTCACACTGTCTCATTAAGCATTAAATAGATTAACCCCTGAACTCTCTGATTAATGCCACCTGACCAGCTGGTTATGTAGGAGTATTTATTGTCTGTGTAAAGATGGTTCGTTCCAAATTAAGAGGAAAAAAAAAGACCGAAAACTACACTGTGGCAATATGTGGAACTGCTATCTATCTATCTATCTATCTATCTATCTATCTATCTATCTATCTATCTATCTATCTATCTATCTATCTATCTATCTATCTATCTATCGCTCTCCCTCCCTCTATCTATCTATCGCCCTCCCTCTATCACTTGAATTTTCATACACTGAACATAATCTTCACAAAAGTTATTTACAAAAGTTCAAGCTATTGCCATTATAAATTACAATAACTTTTATTTAAGTATTATTAAAAAAATTAAAAGCCATTGTTATTTGTAATATCAATATATCTAAGTCACGTAAATACAACACCTATTGCATTACAAATGCTATAGGTGTCACATTTGCGAAAGTTAAAACTATTGGCATTGTAAATGACAAAGCTATTAATTTCGCTATTTTCAAAACCAACACATGAATAAAAAATTTGTCATTTACAATACCAATAGCTCAAACTTTCCTAATGCGAGACCTATTGTATTGCAAATGCTTGTTCAGGTTGATAGCTTTTAGATTCGTTTTCAAGTCAATAACAATAGGTTTTTTCTGTTCTCCATAGCGCCTGATGAAGTGTACTGTGTAACAAGTGTATCACTGCAACTCACAGCTCATTCAATTTTCAAATGTAGCTTTGACTTGTTTGTGTTACCTTTTCCACATGATGCATTCTATGACCTTCACCACAATTGAGCCCGTATGCCCTGCACTTATTTACCAAAGAAGGCACCTGTAACTAACGCCAATATCATAAATACTATCAAAGTCCCATGCATTTTATGTTTCAAATTTGTTACATGGTTCTCTCCCATCTAACATTTTAAAAAAGCACAATTCGCAAATGATATTCACAAGCAAGCATTTGCAATGCACTATGTCTCGCATTCACCTGAGTTTGAGCTATTGGCATTGTAAATGACAATGCCTTTTATTTATGTTTTGGGTTTTAAAACATGAATGAAAGGAATTGTCATTTAAAATACTAATAGCTTAAACTCTCACAAATGTGAGACCTATTGTAACCGAAGATGGTGGACACGTGAGCCGAGAGCTCTGCATAAGCCTAGTCAATTATCCTGGGAATCGGTGACTCCACCCGTGCCTGGAGGCGCTTTTCTGGGGGCGACACCAGCAAGACCCTGTGTGCTGTCGATCGGTGCCGATTTGACGCAGTTGGAGTTCGCGGTAATGCTGGTGAGGCCGGAAGCGCTGTAGCGGTAATGGCGGCTTGACGGGGAGAGACAGCCTGCGCCGCGGAGAAGTGACGGCCATCCTCTTTTCCTGCAGGCCCCCCACCGACACACTTGGAGGAGCGGGAGACTAGGCAGCCCCGGCGGACGACCCGGGGAGCCTGTGCAGAGAGAAGAACTGTGGACCACGACCACCGACTGCTCCACCTGGTGCCTGACTCGGCTCCCCGGTGGGGAGGGTCTGTGCAGCCGGGAAGCGGATAGGAGAACTGCTCCTGTGCTGACTGGTGTGCTGCCTGGGTCAGAGAAGGCGGGGCCAAGTGTGTTTAATCTGCAATTGTTCCCTGGCGCGGAAGCAGAAGGTGCGTGAGAGCTCCTATGGGGTATATACGAGTGCTGCCTCTCTGAGCTGAGGTTGGACCCACACGACCCCCGCGCCAGTTGTGAGGCACTTGCTGTAGTGAGTGGGGAGAGGCGAGAGGCGAGAGGAGTATTGCTGCCTGGACCCCCTGGGCGGCTGATAAACACCTGGTGGGACTACTGTTTGGTGCAAATCTTCTGGGGGCAATAACCTTACATGGACCCCTCCTTTTTTCCTCGACCTGAGGCAGAATCTGAGGCTGGATGACCTCTTGGGAGCTGGGACTGCGTCCTGAGGTTCAGTTGCTGGGTCCACGTGAGTTTTTGTCAGCTGCGGTGGAGGGCTGGGACACCTATACTGGCTTGCAACATCTCTAACCAGGCATTGACCTGGGATTTCTCCTTCGAAACTGTCCCATTGCTCATGGTGCCTGGCGCACTGGGAGTGGACTGTGGGGGATGCGCATATTCTACGTGACAGGATTGTTCCTTGCGCTGCCTCAGTACTTGCGCGATCACACTCAGCAGGTGCCTGGCTGCGGTGCATGGAACCCTGGTGACCCTAGTCAGATAACTGAATAATAGAGCCCGGGGACACTGGCGTCTGCCACGAGCCCTCCTGGAGAGCAGCGCTTGAGTTCCCCCACAAAAGCACAAATAGTGCTGCAAATGGAGAAACCTAGAGGGAAGCCGGAGGGACCTCCCCCAGAATTAGAAGAGAATGCAACTGAAACTGTTGAGGTTGACGACGGAGGAGATCAACCGGACATTCTCATTCACCAACAGTTTGCTAAGATCCTAGAAGCTATCGCCGACACGAAGGAGACCCTGCCCCAAGACATCAGTATGGTGGCGGTGGGCCTGGGGTTGTTAAGAGCTGAACATGGTAAGCTTTCGGAGAGGGTGAAACAAACCAAACAATCCTTGGGAATGCTTGCTCCTGCGCATCAGGCCCTCGCGGCTCAGGTCAGGGACTTGACCACCAGAGTTATGACCTTAGAGAGGCGGGCAGAGGACGCGGAAGGACGCAACAGGAGGAATAATGTGAGGGTCCTTGGGCTCCCGGAAGGAGTGTAAGGGGTAGACATGGTCCAATATCTGGAGAAGTGGCTCCGAGAGGTGGTAGGGCCGGAGGGGCTCTCCCAATTCTACACTCTGGAGCGTGCACACCAGGTACCGGTGAGGCAACCGGCTCCTGGGAAGCCACTGCGTGCAGTGGTGGGCAGATTGCTTCACTTCTGGGACAGAGACCTACTGTTACAGAGAACGCGTATAGCAGGTCCCTATATGGTGTATAATAACAAAGTGTCCTTATTTCCGGATTACACCATGGAGGTCCAGAGGCACCGTACCTCCTTTCTAGAAGTGAAACGGGCACTACGAGATGAGGGGATCCAATATGCCCTGATGTTCCCGGCTAGACTTAAACGAATGCTAGATGGCAAAACTCATTTCTACGAAGACCCCAAGTTGGCCTGGGACTGGGTTGAGGCCTATAGAACTGAAGGTAATTCTAAACTGAGTACTGAGTGTAGACCCGAACAGACAACCCAGGGGAAACGACTACGGTGGCATCAGAGAGCCCTCCCTCTAGGACAGCACAGGAGAGGGCAGAAGCACTTAAAGCTGTGTCCGCCATGATGCATAGCAGAGACACCTCCCTGGACAGGGACTCTGAGGTGAAATATGGAAGTGAGAACTCTGAGTCGGTTGGCTCCCCAGTCGAAAGTGGCTCTATCCCAGTAGTTAATGTTATTAATGGGTTTTCTATAGCGCGACGGCTACTCCAAAGGAGTGTCCCGGCGCTTTGTGCTCCAGACCCAGAAAGGAGACTGAAAAACATAACAGCAGAAAAGGAAAACATACCGAGGATAGAGACGCTTTAACCAGAAAATAACCAAGTCTTTAGACCCTTCCTAAAGGCAAGCAGATTAGAAGTGGATCGTAAGGACAGCGGTAGAGAATTCCACAGCTGAGGGGCCAGGAATCTAAAGGACCGGCCACCCACACGGGCCTTCTTTATACGAGGAACTACAGCAAGTGCCAATGACTCCGATCGTAAGGATCGTGACGGCCGATAGAAATCCAGCCTCTTCTGTAGGTATTTTGCACCCGTAGCGTGCAAGGCTTTATGGGCTAGTGTCATGGCCTTGAACATTATCCTCTTCCGTATAGGGAGCCAGTGGAGAGATTGCAACAAGTTTGAGACACTAGCTCGACGGTGCAGGCCAAAAATAGCACGTGCTGCAGCATTCTGGGTCACCTGCATACGCTGTAAAAGATATTCCGGGAGACCCAGATACAGAATGTTAGCGTAATCCAATCTGGATCCAATGAGGGCCTGAACAGTTATTCTCCGATGTTCCTCAGAAAGCAACGGAAAGAACTTTCGGAGGATCCTGAGGATGCCGAAACATGTTCCTGTGAGGGTTGACACCTGGGATTTAAGCGTAAGCCCGTTGTCAATTTTAATTCCCAGGTTCTTAGCCCATTCCGAAGAGTGAGCTGGAGGGAACATGTCGGCAGGCCACCAACCATGCCAGTCCGGATCCGATGGGCAACCAAAGAAAAGTATCTCAGATTTATCCGAGTTACACTTGAGGCTGTTCAGTTGGAACCAGTTAAAAACAGCCCCAAGGCACTCACGGATACTTTCCCCATCAAATTCTTCGCTCTTCCGGCAGGTGAAGAGAAGCTGGGTGTCGTCAGCATAAGAGACGATCTGGGCCCCGTAGGACTCCACCAATGTCGCCAGAGGGGTCATAAAGATGTTAAATAGAGTAGGGCTCAATACTGAGCCCTGAGGGACTCCAACTCCCAATGGCGGCATTTCGGCAGATCCAGGAGAGGCCCAGACCGTTTGTCGGCGGTTGGCTAGAAAGGAACAAAACCAATTGAGCACCGTCCCCCCTAGACCGATGATATGTAGTCTTATGAGGAGATCCTCATGGGGGACGGTGTCAAAAGCCGCCGACAGGTCTAACATAACTAACATCACCCTGCCTCCGGCATCCAGCACCTCCTTCACAGTCTCTGAGACTTCCAGGAGTGCCGTCTCAGTACTTAAATTGGGTCGAAAACCCGATTGAGACGCATGGAAAAGCTCATTCCACTCCAGGAAGTTGGAGAGCACGCTGTGAACATGTTTCTCCAGAATTTTAGTAAGTGCTGGGAGGAGCGAGATTGGTCTATAATTGGACGGGGCTTCCGGGGCAAGGTTGGGCTTTTTAAGGAGAGGAATAACCATGGCCTGTTTCCAGGAATGAGGCAAGGCTCCCTGTCTCAAGGAAAGATTCAGAATAGGGTTGACTATAGGGTTAACAACATCTGCCATTTTAGCTAAGAATTTAGCCGGGCAGGGATCACGTGGTGAGCCAGATTTTAGATTCCTCATCAAAGCTAGAGACGAGGATATCGTGAGAGGCGGGAAGTCCAACAGGACGGGGCCAGAGGTAGGCAGATGAGCTATCTCATTTGACAAAGTCGAGGGATCAGCTGTCGGTCTCGGAGGGAAGGAGTCCTGTATCTGCCTGATTTTAGTAGTAAAAAAATTCGCAATGGTGTCAGCCCAGGTCTCAGCTGGAACTTTCTGTGCTGAATTCGATCGCAGGGTAGTAAATTCTTGTACGACCAAAAAAATCTCCTTACAGGAGTTAGCTGCTTCCTCAATTCTTTTAGCAAAATAGCACTTCTTTCCCTGTAGGATTAAACCATGATAGGATTTCATCATGGATTTATAGGTCCGTTTTGCCTCGGCATCATATTGGGCTCTCCATGCCCTTTCGGCGACTTTACATTGTCTACGGGAGTGGGCCATCTCCGCCGTAAACCAGGGGGCCGAGATCCGTTTAGTAACAGATCTGGGGGGCTGTAACGGGGCCAGCTCATTCAATCTAGCTAGGAACCAGGTCTGCAAGATTTCAAGGTCATTTTCCAGATCACCAGTGTAGGAAAGAGGATGGTTCACCAGGGCCTGGGCTAACAGATCTGGAGTCACCCGATGATACGCCCTGTAATTACTTCCTTGCTGTCTCATAGCACTGATTGCTGGTTTCTCAGTGCCCGATATTTGGAAATGGGCAAGTCGATGATCGGACCATAATACCGGCAGGAGTGCAGTAACCACAATAGGTGAAGTGGAGAAGACCTGGTCTAACGTGTGACCTTTGTCATGGGTCGGGCCGGAAAGATAGGGGAGCAAGCCCAAGGCAGACGTAATATCAAGCAACTTAATAGCATCCTGATCCTGAGGATCGTCCATATGGAAGTTGAAATCTCCCGCCAATAGGCACTGTTCAGATCTCAGAACTAATACAGACAAGACCTGCTGGAGTTCCTCCAAGAAGGACCCCACAGGTCCCGGCGGCCTATATACTACCAAACCCTTCACAGCTTGTTGGGGTGATAGGGATAGGGTAAAGGCAAGGGATTCGGCGCCCGTGATGGTCTCCGTGTAAATGACTGAACACGTGAGAGATTTTTTCACCACTAGGGCGACTCCTCCCCCTCTCCCCTTAACTCTATCTTGTCTATAGATGTTGTACTCAGGGGGAATGGCTGCAGCGATGTCCGGATGAGAGGACTCATTGAGCCAAGTCTCAGTGAGCATAAGACAGGTAGGATTGTTCGTAGAAAGGAGATCAAATATCTCCTGAGTGTGTCTATGCAGCGACCTGGTGTTGAGTAGTAAGCAAAGATGTTTAATGCTACACTGCTTCGTATGACACGTGGGGAGGGTTACGCTAGTAAGATGCCAGTTACAGCCTGGGCATTTATATTTACCGCTGTAGCTGCCAGGAAAGACTGGGCGACAGGACGCCTCAACAATGCGCAAAGAGTAGAGCTCCTGGGACGAGTACGACAACATTATAGTGCAGAGAGGATAGAGTCTACAGACCAAGAGAACCTGCCACGCCGTACGCCTCCGGGACGCTGACGGGCGCAGACGGGCAGGACTCTGGCACGACTCCGGCGCAGATCCGGCGCGTCCGCTGTACGCGTCCGCTGCGCGGAGGGAGGGAGGAGCTATTTATAGCGCTACTAGAGCACGAGGGCGGAGAGTCCTACCCCCAAGATGGCGGCCAGAATCAGATCCCAGCCCTCGGCGTCAATACTCGGCCGAGGGCGGTCTGAAAACCCAGGTAAGGGGAAGGGAGCAGGCGAAGCGCTTAAAAGCGCTTGGAAGTCTCTGGCAAGGCAGCAACACGCTAATTAATCTAGCGCGATCCTAAGCTGCACACAGTTTTAAAATGACTAAACGCAAAAGTCAAACCCCTCAAACGGCAAATGAACTTATGTGATTGGTGATGTGTCTTTCTTTCTATACTGCATGGTATTGTAATGTCGGGGGAGGGCTGGGTGGGCCTCTGGTTGGGCGCTTCTGGATGGGGTTGGAACGCCCCATTAGGCTGTGAAGTCTACCTGCTTCTTGCACTGTTACACACTTTGAATGTAGAGATCACGCTCCCCTGTAGGCAGTGGCGCCTGTAGCCTGGTGCCTTAACTACCTGTTGTGGGTAATTTTTAAGCAGTACTACTGTGAGTTTGGGCAGGTGACAGTTGTCAGACCGCTCATGGGTTGGGGAGTTTTATGGTTGGGATTGCTGTTGTATACCAGAGGATCTACCTTGCTTTTACAGGTGGGCGGGGGGAGAGGTCGCGAGGGGTTACCATGTATAATAATAGCTAATAATGCTGAACGAATTGAAAAATATAGATTCCTAACGTGGAATATCAGGGGTATGGGTTCCTCCTTGAAGCGCTATAAGATACAAAATGATATCAGATACTGGGGTGCGCACGTGGTCCTCCTCCAAGAGACACACCTTACCGAAGTAGAGGTCACCAGACTCAGACGTAGGTGGAGGGAACAGCTGTTCGCAACCACATATTCAGAGTTTGCAAGAGGCATGTTAATATTGATCCCCCCGGGGTTCCATTTTCCCTTACTAGGAAAAAAATTGACACAGACGGGAGGTTTGTGATAATCTCAGGTACGTTGAATGGGAAGGAGATGCCGATATGTTGTGTGTATGCACCTAACTGGGAGCAACTCACCTTTTTTGAACGTTTATCTGGTAAATTGGCTGGAATGTCAAATGGGAACTTGGTGGTGGGGGAGACTTCAATTGTGTGTATAATGTAGGGCAGGATAGATCGACTCCTCCACTGAAGGGTACTTTAGCCGCTAATGCGGTGAAGGGCCTTTGGATGGGTGGCAGGTTGGGATTTGTTAGATATTTGGAGACTGCAGAATTCACAACGCAGAGAATATTCCTAGTATGATTTACACACCAGGCTGGATATGTTCTTCTGCTCAGCTGCATTGTCTGCTATGCTAACGGGAGCTGAATACTTGGGTAGGTCTTTGTCGGATTATAGCCCCCTGCTCATGCGATTTACCCCCACCCTCAAGAAGACCCCCATCCCCTTGTGGAGACTAGACCCAGGACTATTAGAGCACGATGGTTTCTGACAGCTACTGTATGCAGAGTTGGTGCACTATTTTACGGAGAATCAGGGGGGCGGCCAGCTCCCCGTTAGTAGAATGGGAAGCGTTTAAGGTGGTGGAGCGGGGACACTGTTTGGGACAGAAGGTGAGACTCCGGCAGATGGTGACCCAGGAACTGGATGACTTAGACAGACACATTTTAACACTGAATAGAGAGATTGCAGGTGGGTCTGGATTGTAGGGTAAGCTGGTGGATGTGAAGAGTCTCTATAATGCTACATGGGACAGACTGAGAGCATTCGACCTCAAAACCTATAGATCACGCCAACATATGGAGGGTGGTAAGGCTGGGCGATTGCTAGCCTGGCTGATCAAGCCAGAAAGCAGTGGTACGCCTATTCCCTGTATAACAGTCGGTCAAGACCGGATACTTTCCTCTCCAAATGCTATTAACACTGCGTTTCGAATATATTATGAGACGCTGTATGGGCTACCGGGGTGACTCTAGAAGAGGACCTACTTATTTATCTTGAGGGCTTGACACTGACCCGGGTAGAGAAAAAACACACGACATGATGGCCTCCCGGCCGAGTTTAATGCAACTTTCGTGGATATTCTTGTCCCAAAATTAGAACAGGTGTATGCCATTGCACTGCAGGAACAGCTACTACTGCCTACAATTAGAGAGGCACTGGTGATCCCACTGCCCAAAACCAAAAACGCACATGCTCATTTGACTGAGTTTCGACCATTATCCATGTTGAATATGGATTTTAAGATCCTGAGTAAGACGCCGGCGACTAGGCTTTTGACCCACATGAGGCATCTGGTTCATGAAGACCAGAACAGCTTTATCCCCGCACGGTCCATGTCTGGCAACCTTCGGCAGCTCTACCACATCATGTTCCATCCCGACATAGGAAATTTACCTGATGCTGTTGTGGTAGCGATAGATTTAGAAAAAGCGTTTGATTCGTTGTGCTGGGATTTTCTATTAGGAGTGATGGGTAAGATGCAGCTGGGGGAAGGGTGGGGGAAGTGGATTCATCTCTTATATGCAGAGCCTAGGGCCTGGGTGCGTACTGGCCACATAATATCGACCCTGTATTCCATCCATAGAGGCACTAGACAGCGGTGTCCTCTGTCACCCCCGATTTTCGCACTAGCGATGGAACCACTGGGGGCATGATTAAGACAGGAAGGGAGTAGTCTGGGGATCCCTCTTGGTAGGGCCGAACACATAATATCGCTTTATGCAGATGATGTGTTGATATATATGCTGGATGGCCTCAATGGGATCCATACTGTAATGCGCATATTTAATGAATTCGAACTCTGTTCTACGCGTGAAAAGGTGGAAAACTTCTGTGTTCCCAATGTAGCCTGCGCTTCCGCGGCCTCAGGATTTGTCACCTGGCTTAGAATGGACACCAGTCTCCTTTAGATACCTGGGGATACGGATTTATCGTTCACAAACTGGGGCGGACAATGAGATCCCTTCGAACTAATGTGGCCTTCTGGCGAATGCTCAAACTTCCGGTCATGGCTAGGATAGCGCTGTCCCAAATGGTCATACTGCCACGACTTTTGTATTATTTTGTCAACCTGCCTGTTGTGGTGCCCAAACAATGGATGAAAACTCTCGATGGGATATTGCAAGATTTGGTGTGGAATGATGGAGGGAATAGATTATTGCTGCAGACCTTGCGGCTCCCATTGGCGAACGGGGGGCTGGGGGCCCCGGATTTCGAGGGTTACAATCTGGCGGCCCAGCTCCAGTGCCTTGCCAGATGGTTGGATGGGAAGGATCTAACTTCTTCATCGCTTACCCCAGAGGCTCTACGCATGTAACTGCTCCCTAGATTGCTTAATTGTCGCCAGAAACGTAATAATATGGGGACCTTGCTCTCCGTGGCAGTGACCTGTTGCGATAGAGGTGTAGCGCGTTCTAAGGAAACATTGCTCTATGCACCCAGCATACCAATCATGGGTGTCCCTCAGGTGGTAAGAGGTCTACCCCTTACTGGCAGGCAACTGACGGGATGGTTGGACGTGGGTATACAGACGGTTGGGGACTGTTACAGGGATGGCGAACTGTTGCCATTGAACGAGTTTTTGGAATATCATGAACTCCCACCAGGACAGTTTTTAAACACCCACAAAATTCGGAGGGCGATGACAGAGCTTTGGGGTGTAGCGGAAAATTAACCAGGCACTCATTCTGCCCCACAGGCGCAATTGACGCTGGGCTCGGCAGGGCACTTAGTGAAATAGTTGTACTTGGCAATAAGGAAACTAACACCTCCATCACTGCCTGGCTTGCTCGAGAGATGGGAGACCGTGTTAAATAGTCATTTGACTGAGAAGGAGTGGGAAAAGATCTTGGGTGTTCCAAAAAAGATATCCCGAAATGCAGCTTTTAAATTAATACAATTTAATATTGTACATAGAACTTACCTTACCCCACCTAGGTTAAACGTGGTTTATTTCAGGGAAGATCAGGCCTGATCTCGATTCTCAAAATTGGACGCAGATTTTGACCATAAGATCTGGTCCTGTGGGCAACTGACAGGTTACAGGTCTAATGTTGTAGAAATGGTTAATACGGTCTTCTCTAGATCCCTGGCATGTTCCCCAGAGATTTGTCTACTGGGATTATTCCGGAGACCTAAGCCGCAAAAACTGGGACATCGGTTTATAGATCTGGCTCTCATCCTGGCTAAGAGATGGATAGCTCTTGAGTGGAAGTCACAGCATGCCCCGCTAGTGAGGACCTGGGAGGAAGACGTTACCCGCTGGGTCAGAGCAGAGGAACAAGCCTTGTTACGAGAAGTTGGGGGTACGAAATGACGTAAAGCAATGGCAGAACCCTGGGCAGATAGGGTGAGAATGTGGGAACAGCGGCACGCACTGGAAAAAACTCAGACCCCCTCTTCCACCGACTCTGAGGGATAGCTAAAGATGTTCGGTTGGTATTATGAGTCTGTTTCTCTTTCTTTTTCTAATTTTTCCCTGTCATGGGTGGGGTCCCCCCCCCCTCTTTTCCTACCCCCCTGCTGACTTTTGATTTGATGCTTTAAACTAAAGTCACAAGTTTAGGTGAGCGGCCCTCTGGTGGTTTGGGTTTAGAAGTTGTTGTAGGTTTGTTTATTATGATTTTTCTTTTGAACTGGTATAATGTGTTGTGTTCGCATTTTTTGATTATTAGTTGCAGAATAAGGCCCTGTAGACAACAAAGACATGTCTATGGGCAACCAGATGGGAACAAACAATAGACAAAATAGATGCTCCTTTACCCCCCACGGGAAAGGCGCTATCACATAATTTGATTATTATAAAAATGCCGGTTTCTGCTGATAATTACGTAGTTCAGTAGTATTGTATTGCTGAGAAGTATTGAGCCTGAGCATATATATTGTTTTGAAGGAAACACTGGTATCTTTATTTCTTATGATGTTCTTGTTATGCTGAAGGGACTGCCTTTCTATCATGTTTCCATAACTGTATTGATTCTCTTTTCTTTTTGAACACATGTATAAATGCTAAGAAAAATATATTTCCTAAAAATGTGAAACCTATTGCATGTCAATAAAGGGTCGACTTGACCGCTTGTTAGATTGTAAATATCAAAGGAAGAGACGGGCCTGCTACGTCTTCAAAGTAGTGATAAATAGTGCAGTGAAGAAGATGTGTGAGTTTTTTAAATTGCACAGATACAAAGTGTGAAGTGAGAGGTACATATGATCTGAGCTATGAACACTAACAAGGCGCTCCAACACCTTTCGCTCTGTGATTACACTGTTGCAGTTAAGAAGAAAGGGAGGGAGGGGGTTATTTCCTGCCCTCTCCGTGATTTGAGTGTGCAGTGTATCTTTGGCCTAATAAAAAAACACTCCAGCTGTATTAGGGCCCTGGCTTCACCTCCTGCTGCAGGGTGGGCTGTGCTTTATGGCAGGCATGGAGGAAGGGAGGGATGGTCTTGGCTGGATCTCCGGCCTCATACTTTGCCCCTGCTATTACTAGTGAGTGAGAGGCGCTGAGGTGGTGGGGGTGGTGGTGGTACTGGTGGTGGTATTGGTGGTATGGTGGTGGTATTGGTGGTGGTGGTATTGGTGGTAGGTAGCCACTCACCGCTGCAGAGGCAACTGCGATTGGAAATTAACACGTCTCCATACACAACTGCAGTGTGAGGGCTGCTGTTCATGGGCTCCAGAGAATGATAACCAATCTTTCCTTCCTTCTACCTCTAAGCTCAAGAAGGACAGCAAGTGTATTTTTCTGATAGTCTTCCGTGTCTCAATCTAATACAATGTGTTTCATCATACGATACCATATACCCAGGGTCAGTAGAATTATGCTGCAGAAGAGGGTTAATTATGGGGCACGGTTGAATAAATTATGTCGCAAGAGAAGGTAAATTATGTTGCATAATGCTACACATTTTGTGATGGTATTACTTAATTTTTTGTCATTTTCAAACTTGTTAACACAATCTGAGTATTGGTTGCCCCTCAGTATTTTCAGTTTAATATCCAAATATAGCAATAAAAAGAAATATGGTCAGTCAACCCTTGCAAAGGGCCTTCCACTGCATGGTACCATGTGTTGCTGCAATTATACTAACTTTCGAACCATTGGAGCTAGAAACAAAAACTTTCTGGTGTTACAATCTACAGATTAAGTGTAGCGTTCTATCCATGTGGAAAAACGCTTCAGCACTCCTAATAGGAGTAGTAAGCACTATAGTTTGTGAAAAGATGGGGGGTGAGTGGGCGGAGCTTCCACAGAGCTTTCACTCCATACTGAATACTGCATGCCTCGCAAAGCGAGCAGCGCATGCATGCTGCCGCTATAGGATCGGCCTAAAAAGTGAGCACTTACATCGACACCATAAATGAAATGCTTGATTTTATTGCAGAAATCATTGCAAACATTATTGAGTCAGCTAGACTGGTGTGTTCAAATGCTCATTTGGTCTCAGTAGAGCATCAACAGGGTGAAGATCAACAATTATCTTCTCCACAAGGGAAACTGCTTCAAAATTAGTACACAGACAAGCTGCATACTGTTTGCAACAGAGGGATACGTTAGAGAGAGCAACAAGACAATTTACTGGGCCTTTGAATTGAATCCAGGCATGGATCGCACCCCCACCTCATCTGCTACATTCAAGATGATGGGTACAGTCGAAGATGCAGCCTGGAGGCTTTTAATATGCTTTCAATTCTTCCTTTATTTTAACCGGAAGAAAAGGTGAACGCCGGAGAAGGAGCGGAGAGAGCAGTGAGGCGGAAGGAAGGAATCGACCCACCTGGGCGAGCGAGAACACCCAACAACTCCGAGGGTGGACGAGGAGTACAGGTGACCTGACAAACCAGGATTCCGGCGGTGAACATCACGGAGGAAAGCCAGGAGGCCAACGACATCACGAATCTCCTAGCCCCCTTCCTGGAGGAACATGGCTTGCACAGGTACTTGCAAGATTCCTGGGAAGCGGGATGCGTGCAGTAGTAACGCCAAATGTAAAAAAAAAATTGTGTTTTCTGTGTACAATTCTTGTGTATCTTTATATGTGTTTATTATAAATTCTATGTTTTTGATATTATGAAATGTGATGTTATGTTTAATGGTGTATGAAATTTTCTTTTTTTAAGAACATTTTTTTTTTACTTGGTTTTTATATTGTATATTACTTTGAAATAAACAATTTGTTTAAACTGTAGAGAGTGGAATGTTTATGCTCGGATGATGCAGTATGGATGTGTGAGGTGTCTGTAATCTATGGATCTGTGTTTACCAAAGAGGACTTTTTTTTGACTGTTGTTAATTGGGTGCTCTACCTTTTTGGCTTTAGGGAGCCCCTCTCATTTGTTTGAGAACCCCTCAGGAACGCCTTAAAACGATGGATCGTTTTCATTCTCTGCATTCACGGTGGCAGGCTCTTGCTCTACTGCACCTTGTTGAGTGAATTAAATGGGTGTGTTGTCTTCCCCACTCCCTCTCCCCCACTTAGGTATTGGAGCATCATGCTGACCTTTTGTTTATTTCTTTGTATTTTCTGGTGCCTTCCCTCCTGACTGGGCCAACAGGGAACCGGTGGAGAAAAGTCGACGCCTCAAGGAGAAGAAGGAAAAAGAATTCCCAGAGAAAACGCAGGACTATTTGTTTGTTGTTTCTGGTTTTCGAGTTGCAATAAATCCATGTACCCGACATAACTAGTTGAGTGATTCCAGCGAAACCTAACATATGGTGAAGAATGCGGGCATAAATAATTCCATTGGTGAGATGAAATGAAAGCTCTAATCCATCACCTGGTGGATGGCCAGAAGAAACTGGAATGGGCATTGAACGCCAGATGTCGTCAGCCCAAGCGGACAGGGATACATTTAAGGTTATATACTCACTATAGAGAAAAGGTAAAAAAAACAGTGGGGAGCTGTTGTACCCCAATCTAAACAAAGGGTAAGGGTAAGGGGAGTGGGAAAGAAATTTACTTTCTTAATACTGCCCTCACACACCTTACGGTGTCATGTATCATTATTGGGCCACATCTGATGCCCAGGTGCAGACCAACACACTGGGCGAGCTCAATTATTTTGTATAGAAAGTGGTGAGGAAAGAAAATATAAAGGTGAAGGAAAAGAGTAGTTCCTTCAAGAAGGGATCAGAAAGTGCAAGACAAAAATAATAATACAACTATCTGAGGGGAACCTAGGTTACCTTTATTTTTGGTCACCCTCGATAGGGTTAAAAATGTATAGGATACACCGGGGGAATCAGCTTCCCTATATCCTCTTTGCAGGAACCAACATGTTTCGGCCTTTAATGTATGCCCCCAGGGGTCACAGCGGGCTTTGTCAGGGTATTGATCCCTTAAAAACGTTCTTGGTCTAGACCCACATTCATGTCTTAGTCACTGGATAATCTCCATATCCCACTCTTATGCAATAGTGCAGAGGAACAGAATAACTGTAAAATATAAACAAAGAACAAGCTAATATTCAAGTTCCCTTGTTATCTTCCCTACACCCTAAATACCCAGTATGTGCTTTAAAAAGGGTTAGCACCACCACCCTAATCAATATTTATAGATATCACACTTGTATGGT
Source organism: Lissotriton vulgaris (assembly GCF_964263255.1). Taxonomy (NCBI): domain Eukaryota; kingdom Metazoa; phylum Chordata; class Amphibia; order Caudata; family Salamandridae; genus Lissotriton; species Lissotriton vulgaris. Next base: position 1,658,092,637 of record NC_141685.1, on the reverse strand, counting down.
TAGAATAAAGGACAAATGAATAAAAAAAAAATTGTTACTAGCCTCCCCCATTTTTGGTCGTGACCAACACGCATTAATTCAATTTAGGTCAGTGTAAACCTAAAAACGCATTATCTGCATTAGATCTTGCCATCATGTCACCACATCTGTGCATAAAGAATCTTACATGCACTCATTTCTTACCCCAGTTTCACAGCTACTAGGTGAACCCAGGTCCGTCATGGGACCGTGATACAATCGTCACACTCTATAGGACACAGAATTAGGAAGGACTACCTTCATACTTCTGACGATTATTAAATGTCTGTTAAAAAGCTCTGTGCTCCTCATTTCTACTGCTCAAAACTGACCGCCAGCTCCAATAACAGTGAACCTGACACTCGTACCTTGCAATTGAGATACGTCTGTGCACTTCTCAGTGCATATACCTCTTTATAAGGGCAATTATACACCCTGTTATATCAGTAGTTATACAGGATTACTCATACCTCCATTATATGCCACCCAGGGTCCGGTAGCCCAAAAGTATTTACTTTTCAATGCTTAATACCCCACTAACTACTCCAGGATCGACGTGTAGTTCTCGTCCCACTCTGAATCCACTGATGATACCGGTGTTGTATTCTCTTCTTAAATGTCCTAACGCAACTATTGCGTGGGCACCCTCACGTGTGAGATGTCACTCCCACTAGGCTACTGCTAGTCTTACACACTGCTGTAATCCACAACGGCCATCTTGAAGTACCGCTCTATTCTAAGTGACTACAATATATACCCATTGGATGTTACTCTTGCAGTTTCCCTATTTCTACATCCGCCCGTCACCATTCTCTATGGTGGCCATCTTTGAATACTGTATTTCAACAGTATTCAAACGTAGGGGCTGTTCACCTCTCGTAATCATCTTAGTATATCTTATCTCTCATTAGTTATTTTGACACACATCAGCTCATTATTGTTTTGACACGCTGGCCGATTTTAATTATAGATACTGCCAAAAAACTCTCAGATGATCTACTCATTCAGATTCAGATCAGTGAAGGCAATTTAAGGACACACCTCCATGTTACAGTTTTTACAAAGAAATTAGAGGAAACAAATAAGGTTATAAATGAATACAAGTATTACCTGCTGAATTCTAAAGTGGGGAAAACCGCAAAAAGATCTAAAGAAGTTTTCAAAAGAAAAGATATATCCTTATATTACAGATGAATACGTAAAGAATAAAGAAAATCTGAACTCACAAAAGAAACCACAGTGACCAAATAAGGATACCTCTAGCTCTGGTAGTGAGAGTAGTGACATGGATTACAGACCAAGATATAGAGGGAGAGGTTGGACACGGGGATACTTGCGTCCTTACCAGCAGGGCCCCCGAAATGATCTACGGATGGCCACCAATGTACCATCCTATGGAACCCCCACACTTCTTCCCCAATGGATATACCAGCATTTTTTAGCGAGAGGCAGAGGGAGAAGGAGGGGGAGACAGAAAGCCAACAGGGTACAATGGGACGATGTGAATCAGCGGGTGGCACTCAGTAAGCCTCGGGACGGGGAACCAGGCAGCAGCAGAGATGAGGGCTTGTTATGAACCTGAGTAATATAAGACTGACGGCTATGCAAGAGAAGGTTTTATCCAAAGGCCTAGGCTTTGTCCCTACAAACCTGTTAGATCCCTTCAAATTGAAGTGTGAACTTGCATATTTTTTTCGTAATGCCAGGCTGAAGGAAGATGAGGACACAGGACTAAAAAATAAGTCAACCATTGTACCCACATTGGGACAATTACCCCAAGAAGTAGGGATTTTCGATCAGGCCATCTTGAGAGACATTGAAAGGATGGAGACAGAAAAAAGAGGGAGACCATTTTTTAACCTGCCTAACGATGAGAAAAAGGACCTACAAGAATCAGAGATGACCCAACTATAATCGTTAAGCCCGCCGATAAAGTCGGAGCTATTGTCGTGTTGGACAAAGAGACCTACAATAATGAGTGTCTACGTCTGTTAAATGATTAAAGGAATTATAAAATCTTGAGGGAAGATCCAACTGAGGCCCTTCGAGTATCAATTGCCACCCATATAGAGGAGTCATTGGGTAATGGCTGGACTCGTTGCAAAGAGGCAGCTTTCCTGACAAAAGAGCAACCTACAGTGCCGTACTTTTACGTATTGCCAAAGGTGCATAAGACTACGCAGCCGCCTCCTGGAAGACCCATTGTTTCAGGGATTAATTCCATTTTAAAGCCATTGTCAAAATTTTGTGACACCTATTTGCGCCCTTTAGTACAGAAAATGCCAGCATATCTAACAGGGCCGGACTGGCAATGCCGGGCACCGGGAAATCCCCCGGTAGGCTGCCAGTGGTGGGGGCCGGTTTTATTGGCTTGGGGGCGGTTTTGTTGCCTGGGGGTGATTTTTGATCTGGCGTTAGTCAGATAAAATAAATCTGAGAAGTTCACTTGCTCCACGCTCCGTGCATAGGCAAAAAAAGCACAATTTCTGGATTCTCTTTCTCAGCCATTATCATCTGTAAAATAATGTATTGAGAGCATGTCTGTGCACTATTTAATAGGGGGTGGGTCGTGCGCAGAGCGCACATGTCTCTGCCGCCGGGTCTGTCTGCTAGGTCTCAGTTCACCCACCTAAGGGAGGGGCGGCTGGTGGGGGTGACATGCGCCTTGGAGTTCACACACTAAAAAGTTTGTGTGACCCGTGACATGAGGCCAGGTCGAAAGGAGCATTCCAGAACAACTGAGCCAGAGACTGAGTGAGGCACAGGCACCCCATACTCTAATTATTTCTAGCACCTGCCTGCCTGGCTGTCCCTCCCTGCTGTCGACTGTCTGCAGCCCGCCGCCCACCGCCTGCAGGTGAGTCACTAATGTAGTTTGTATTTTTGAAAATTGCATTTGCAATCACCAGATTCATCATGGCATTGGCACTGTGGGCCGGGCCGGGCTGGGATTAAACAAACGGAATAGGCGGCAGCGACCTCCTGACATGTCTGGGGCACCTCAAAATATTCACACTGAAATGTTCCTAAATTAAGACTAACATATTTCAATAGAACAAATAAAAGACAGTTGCAGACGGCAGCACTATACCCCGCCTGCTTAGGTGTTTGCATCCTGGGGAATTAGTATTTTTTTAACTATTTTCTTTATTGGATTTTCGGTACCAACAAAACCTTATCTACCTCTGAATTCGATTCCTGAAGAGGTTATTTTTCTTCATCTGCTCTGAGGCGTTTGTTATTTGAGGCCAGCGCTTTTGACATTTGCGCATCATTGATTGAGCCAAGCGTACCATCCTTTTCCGCTGTGCTCTGAACGTATTTCCTGAAGAGGACAACTTTTCCTTTCTTCGCAAAATTGTTCTGAGGCATTTGTTGACTGAAGCCGGCGCTTTTGACATTTGCGCATCGGTCGCTCTGTGACTGTCAAAGGGAACTGTTGTTGTAAGGAAATTGCCGTGTTTCATTGCTCTTTACCAGATCACGGCGCCGATTTGCAACTTACTTGGCTGTTCCTTTCTTAGTTGATCTGGCGACAGTTACATGAGGCCCTTTTCTGGAGATCAGTCAGCTTAGCTGTCAACCCTGACGACACCTCGTGTCAACAGCTGTTACAGTGGGGCGAGCGCTTTTGACATTTGGAAGTGGCGGTTGTTAACTCCGCCATCAACTCTTGTCATCTGTGTTGACGCTGAGGCTCCTTTGGTTCTACGGTTCGTGAGGGTGCTTGCGAAAGATTGAGTGCGCCTGGAACACCATAGCACCGTGTTTTGGCAGATCCGTCGAGGGAGCCATGGGGAATGAGAGCCCAGCATCACTGGTTATTTTATTCACGCTGATAAGCACAGCTTAACGCCTAGAAGCTTGTCAGAGTGTGCTTGCTGCGCATCACGCTGATAAGCACAGCTGTAGATTTGCAATATTACATGGTGATGATTTACCATACGATTCAGGAATCTGACACTTTTATCACGCTGACAGGCACAGCTTTCATCCAAGTTGCTTGTTGAGTGCGCATACGTTGATAAGCTCAGTATTTCTTCGTGGTGTTCTCCTCACATGATAATAGGCACAGCTACATAAGACGTTTTATTCTATTCCTTTTTGACATTGAGGGTGTCATCTTCAAACATATTCTTGTATGTTTATTTTGGAAGAGTTTGACATATTGGAGTGTTAGTATTCTTGTTGTTCAGTCTTACCAATTTTATTCATCCAGTTTAATAATTTCGGGGGTGAGTAGTGTATTTAAGATTTTGTAATATGGCTACTGCAATGTCGATGTCACAACCTCCTCCTTTTCTCAGTGATGATGGGGAACCACTCACTCCATGGAAGAATTGGGAGAGGATTTTTGAATCTTATTTGATAGCTATTGGAGGCAACAGATTTTCATCAGAAAGGAAATTGCATATATTGTTACACAATTTGGGTAAGCATGCTAGAGAAATGTATGATAATTTACCTGAAATTGATATTGAAAGCGGTGGTGGTGGGGGAGAAGGTGATGCTCCGCCAGATGTGTATCGTATTGCCTTGAAAAAATTAGAAGTTCAGTTTGGAAAAAAAATGAATGTTGTATTGGAGCGACACAAATTTTTTTCAAGGTCTCAAGGGAAACAAGAAAGGGTGGTGAATTACATAGCAGTCCTTAGAGGGTTGTCTTCCACCTGTGATTTTGGTAACCTCACAGATTCACTTATCAGAGACCAGTTGGTCAGGTGCACCTCTGATAGGAAAATACAAGAAAAATTGCTTGCTGATGCCCCTGATTTGAAGCAGGCGATAGATATAGCTAAAAGCATTGAACACACGGCATTCTGTATGAATGAAATGAAAGAGGCTGTTGAGGTGAAGCAAGTGTGTGAGGATGAAGTCCTGAAAGTGTCCAATAAGCAAGACAAGGGTAAATATGTGCAAAAAGGTAGTACAATCCTGAAGGATGAGTCCCAAAAGATGAAATGTTTCCGTTGTGGTAATCCTAATCATCTTGCTAATAGTGTAAAATGTCCAGCAAGGGGTGCCATGTGCAGGAAATGCAACAAAAGGGGACATTTCACCAAGGTGTGTCATGATATAAAGAAAGAAGTGACCCATATGATTTGGGATGATGAGGAGCCAAGGGGGGACATTGTATTCATGGTTAATGAATTGCTTGAAAATGCAGGATGTAGCTACCCAGAATGTGTGATTATGCTTGATGATGTGGCTTATAATGTATATGCGGATTCGTGTTCACCATACACTCTTATAAATGAAACCACATTTAAAACCAGGTCAGTTGACAAAGTTTATGAAGTGTTGCCCCCAGACATCAACCCAGGAGGCTACAATCATGACACTATACCTGTGGTGGGAATGATCATTATGCACATCAGATTTAAAGAAAGAGCAACTGTGGGTAAAGTGTATCTAACTAAGAAAGGTTTGTGTTTACTGGGATGGAGACATCAAAAGGACCTAGGTATAAGATTAGACCTCAATGCCTCAGAACCAGTCTACCTGATAGATCAACCCAATATTGGTAATGAGGTGTGTGAGGAGTTCCCTGAGGTATTTTCCAGTGAGTTAGGGTTATTAAAAGGATTCCTTCATAAAATAAAACTTAAAAAGCATTGCAAGCCCACAGTACACAGAGCTAGATCAGTGCCATTAGTGGTGAGAGATTCCCTGCAGAAGGAGTTGGAAAAATTGGAGTCCATGGGGGTGATTGAAAAGATTGAGATTTCTTAGTGGTTAGCCCCCATTGTGGTCGCTTCAAAAGGTGGTGGTAAAGGGATTCGCTTATGTGTGGATCTCAGGGATCTTAATGCCAATATCTGGGTAGAGAGGCATCCCCTCCCTAGAATAAACGAGATGCTCAGTGTGATAAAGGGGGCAAAATTTTTCAGCGTGTTGGATCTCTCGGCGGCATACCACCAGGTTGCCCTTCATCCGGAGTCCAAAAGCCTTACTTCTTTCATTACGCCATTCGGAGCATACCAGTATAATCGTATGCCCTTCGGGTTGGCGTCCGCGGCGGCGGTTTTCCAACGCATTATGCAACATATCCTGGAAGACCTCAGTAAGGTTCTGTGCTTTCAGGACGATATATTAATTTATGGAGACTCAGAGTGCGAACACAACTCGATTCTAAGAGTAGTCTTATGCAAATTGAGTAAGGCTGGTTTTACCACACAAAAGGACAAATGCAAGATCGGAGTCAAATCTGTGACCTACCTTGGGCATACCATATCAGGCGAGGGGATAAAACCTAAAACCAGTCTGGTAGATGCTGTATCGTTGGCACCCCCTCCGTCAACGAAAGAGGAGGTTAGATCCTTCTTGGGATTAGTTGAGTACATGAGTAAGTTCGTTGAAAATTTTTCTAGCCACACAAGCAACATGAGGGAGCTTTTGAAAAAGGGTAGCACTTTTGGTTGGAGTGAGGAGTGCGATAAGGAATTCAAGTATATTAAGTCAGCCATCGCAAGAGCACCCACATTGGGGATGTTTGATCCCAATGAAAAAAACCACTCTGACTACAGATGCCAGCAGCAAGGGCCTAGGGGCATCCCTCACCCAAACTATTGGTGGATGCGAGAGGGTCATCGCTTTCGCTTCCAGGACACTGAAGGACCCAGAGTCCAATTACTCTACCATTGAACGGGAAGCCTTAGCGTGTTATTGGGCTATAAACCACTTTAAATTCTTTCTGTGGGGTATTCCTTTCACTCTAAGGTCTGACCATAAACCGTTAATTCCTTTATTTTCCACCAAGAACTTGGAGAGGGCCACTCCACGTATTGCCAAATGGGTACTGGCATTACAAGGGTACAATTTCTCTATGTGTTATGTGGCTGGAGAGAAAAATACCATTGCAGACTGCATGTCTAGGTTGCCTATAAAAGGAGAAACAATGTGAGTGAACCACCAGATGAGGCTATTCTTGCGGTGGAACTTCCAGCCATCAGTAAAGAGGAATGGGAGAGTGGTTCCCAAAGTGACCCAGAGTTAAAGGAACTTATGAAGTTGGTTGAGAATGGGTGGCCTGAGCACAATAGAGAGTTAGCTGAAATCCTCAAACCTTATTGGTCATGAAGGAATGAAATATCCAGCATGAATGGTCAGCTTTGGAGAGGGAAAAAGGTCATTCCCCCGGCTGGCATGAGAAACAGGATCATTGTGTTAGCACATGAGGGTCACCCAGGAAGGAGCATGACGAAGAGTAAAGTGAGACAACACTATTGGTTCCCAGGCATGGATGGGTTGGTGGAGAGCATGGTAAAAGACTGTGAAGCGTGTGGTAGAAGTGACAAATCCAAGGTTGTACATAAAGCCCCCCTCAATCCTATAGATGTTCCAAGTAAACCATGGGACAAGCTGGGGATTGACATCATAGGGCCCATGAATTTTCTCAGTGCCAACCAGAGATTTATGTTTGTAATTATAGATTACCATTCTCATTGGATCAGCACTAAGTTTGTACACTCAATAACTACACATGATATGGTAGAATTCCTAAAGGAAGTGTTTGCTACTGAAGGTATTCCCAGCACCGTGGTGACGGACAATGGTGTCCAATTTACGTCAGAGGTTATGAAAAAGTTCTTGTCAGAATTAGCCATCTCACACATAAGAACACCTCTTTACTGTCCCAAAGCTAATGGTATGGTGGAAAGGGCAAACAGGATGGTGAAGAACTCTATTCAAATGGCAGTCACAATGCGTGAACCAGTAGAGGAGGCAGTTAGGAAAACACTATGGTCATATCATTCCGCCCCCAATGCCGTCACTGGTGTAGTCCCATTTGTTTCCCTAAAAGGAAGAGACCCTGGGTCTAAGCTTAACCCTAATTGGTTGAATGGGGGCAGTCCAGTGTGGGTGGACAGGATGTCTGTGAAGGACAAAGTGGAGCAACATCAAAGGGAGTACAAAACCAAATATGACCAGAAATGGGGAACCACTTCCAGGAAGTTCTCTGTTGGACAATGGGTAGTGGTCAAAAGACCTGCTGTGGGACGAGCAAAGGTGTCCTCATTCTCAAAACCTGTAAGGATACAGAGAGTGAACAGTAACTCGCTGTTGCTGGAAGACGGAAGCACATGGAGCATGGAAAATGTAAGTGCATGCCCTGATGTGTGTGTACCAATGACCACTGGTGAGGAGAACCAAGATGGAAATTCTTTGGACAGTCAGGAAACCAGAGTGACCAGGATGCGCCAGCCACCTAGTTGGCAGAAAGACTATGTAACTTAAGTTGCTTAAATTTTTCCTCTCTGGATAACCTATTACAGAAGTTGTTTTTCCCATACAAAGGGAGATGTGTTGTAATCTTATCTAGTTTACTTATGTTGATGGTATGTTCCTACCCCCCTTCTCCTTTCACCTCGGATTGGGTGTTCCATGGAATGTTGGCAGGGCGTCTGTGATAGAACGTTCACTGAAGTGAGCGGAGTGCATGAGACCGGACGTGAATAAACCAGCTTTTCTGCATCTTCGTGTGGCTGTGATTTATTCTAACACATATGACAAAAACTCATCCAGAAATCACACATTCGAGAAGGTGCATTAGAGCATCGCTGTTGGAGTACTGCACGTGCGCTCTACCTACATCCGGGTCACTCCCAGGTCTCACACAGTGTGAGGTCTGAGGTGGTGGGTGACAGGGCAGCCTTGTTTTAGCAGCAACGGACCGATACCTGTAGGCTCTAAAGTAAGGCAGCCTGGACTCACTCTGGACTCACTCTTTGTGCAATATTCAGCACAGAATCTGGTTTGGAAGTACCTAGTCTGGAAGCCCTTTTGTTGAGCTTGTGTGTTGTTTAACCCTAGTTAAAGGCACGTTAATTTTTAGGTACGGGGTGTTGTAGTTTGGGTCTGTGCTGCCAGTCATGATAGTGCTGAGAGAACTAGTAAGTATCGGGGTCATCCTGCATTCTCTGCTTCATTTTTTCTCCTTGGCAGCGATGTCAGAGGAGAAGGACAAAGAACAGCAGGCGGTGGGGTATGAGATACAGTATACAACACCAGCGCACTGCCTTTAGAGGACAACTCACCCAAAAAATACAAAAACGTCAAAACCGGGTTCAAACCCAATCAACCTTCAAATGTGATGGACCCATATGTATGAAAACATCAGGCCATATGCATCCTGAATGGGAGCAATTTTACTCTAGGACTGTTGTCAAAAGCACTTCTTTCAGCAACTGTAGCTGCTGTATATGTTTTACAATCAGTGCCTCTCGTTCCATCCAAGTCAGTGAAATACGGTTTTTAATCTCAATGCTGGCAAAGGGTAGGTAAAGGGGTTATTTGCTTTATAGAGCCTCATGGCCCCAACTCCTGTTGGACGAATTTGAAAGACCACCGCACAGCATAGATCTCATGGTGAGGGGCTGTTGCTTGCAGGTGCATCTTCAACAGATTTCTAGTGTGAGGTCAAGCACAGTGATCTCAACGTGCTGGAAGAGGCTAACTAGTGCTTGGGCATTCATATGCATCATGGCAAAGCACTGGATTTTCCAAAATCAGGAGGACCGGTCAATTGACTAGTTTTCAGCAGCACAAACCAAAAGTCCCACATCCTGCTGGAGGCTCGAGGGGCAGGGTGCTCCTTTAGGGCAGTGGTTATCGGGATGAGAGGCGGTAAGTGCTATGGTCTGAGGGATCTATTCAAGCAGCTGAAGACTGGCAATGCTGGGTCTCAAAGCAATAACTTCAAAAATAACAAGCATTGGAAATGCAATAGGTCTCGCATTAGAAAAGTTGGAGCTATTGGTCTTGTAAATTACAAATATTTTATTTCTTGGTTTTTAAAATAGCTAAATTGATAGCTTTGTCATTTACAATGTCAATAGTTATAACTTTCGCGAATGTGACACCTATAGCATTTGGAATGCAACATGTTTTGTATTTACGTGACTTAGATGGCAGCTCTGGTCGTTAGGCCACATCTCTAGAGAGCAGGGTTGGATTTTTTTTTAAAGTGTCCATTTGCTGCAAACAGTGGCGATGAAGTGATACCTTTGCTCGGAGTGCGCACCCCCTTTCAGCAGGTGTTGGCAGATGCCATCTTCAGTCATTGGTGCGTTTGGCCTCCGCTCCTATGGTGGAGGACCCGTGTGCCTTCAGTGGTACCACTGAAGGCACAGATGATTGCTGAGCAACAGTCATGTTTGATGCATGAACTCAAAAAATTATGTTTTCAAGAAACAAGCTCCCAAAGTATGAGTTTGTTTCTTGAAATTAAAAAAAAACCCCAATGCATTCAGTCCTCACTTGATTACTCTGCCCTGGACGGCCATTCCTTCAATGTACAACAAGACATGGAAATGTAGAGCTGGTAGGAAGTAGGGAGAGGTGACCACAGTGGCATGGCGGCTCAGTGGCTGATAGGCCACCAGGTATGATGTTTATGCAGGCAGAGCCAGCAGAGGCTCCAACAATGCAAGCCTGGTGTTTCCTTCACTCCTAACGAGGTTCCAGCTCGGTTAAATCTAAATGATGCCTATAGTTTCAGTAACAATATTTTTCAAGCGGTAAGAATAATTGCAGGGTCGCTGAGTGTTGTACTATTCCGCCTTTGCAGGTTGCAACCCCGAAATCACCTCACACAATGGACGACTAATGGCTTTCAGTTTCTCCCATAGCCCCAGATAAAAGTACCTGATAAAATACACACTGCATTAGACACAGCAAATTGCACAAAATCAACTCCGGTCAACACAATATGCAAAAGCATTGGAGAAATGGACAGTCAAGACAGACCACAAATTCAGATGCATGCTACTATATAAATATAGGCGAGATAACATTATTGAACAGATAAATCGTCGTCTATGCTACACACAGGCATGATACACACACAAAACAAAAGATACATTAAAATGAAAAACACCCAACTCCGTCTTTGAATGCAGATAACACCACCGCAAAAAGATCATCATCATACACAAAAACACATACAGATGGATTCTTGAATGCATACACCAACATCGGTTAACACACACTTACACATTACATAGAATATACACACACGACGATCTTTGAATGCATACACACCAGACACAAACACACTTCCAATGCACACATGCAGGGATGGGTTTTCAACACTATTCAGATATACTCGCATACAACGACGTCGTCACATACAAACACGTCCTCGCATGCCAGTGTACACTGAGATAAACTGTTTCAGACACGCACGCACACGCACTGCAGAGACACGCGTGATGGGGGTAATAGCAAGGTGGTGAAAAGGGGGGCAAAAGGTAGGAACAATGTCAATGGAATGAGTGAGGGGGAGTGTGGTTAGAGTGGTGGGAGGTAGAAAAGGAAAAAAGTCATCGGCGGGATTGGAAAAGAGGAATAAAGGGATTGAAAGATGTCAGTAGCAAGGGAAGTAGTAGGCGTGGGAAAGAGAAATTCCACCCAGTTTGAAATTGTGTCCCTTGCAATCAGTGCCAGTGAGGAGAGGTAATATTGCGGGCAAAGGAAGGCATCGGGATTATAAGGGAAGGGTGAGCGGTGGAGAAAAGACACGCTTAAATAGGAATAAGCAGAAGGCAGTAACAGAAGAGGGTTGTGGGAGATGGGAAAAATGTAGGTAAACAATGATTATGGAGTAGTTCGGAATTGAGGTTTGGGAAACAGTGGGTGAGTCTGGGAAAGCGGACAGGATCGGGAAACAAAGGTGAGGGGAGGGACTGTTAGTGAGGAGTAAAAGCCCCAATGGGGAGCATTAGCAAATGTATAGCGAGTGATTGGTGAAGAATGAGGGGGTTCATAATAAGGAGGGGGAGCGACTAACAGACAAGTAAAGTGGGGGATGAAGAGATGGACTAATTGAGATGGTAGGACAATGATGTCGAGTCACTAAAAAATAGCTTGGTGTTTGTTTTCCTGATGCATTAAATTTTAATCCTTTAGTTCCAACGCACTGGTTGTAATTATGATTTTTGTACCGCGCTGACTCTGTTTGAGGGGTGAGTGCTCAAGATAAGTGGAAACGGCAGTGTTGGGGGGCGCCGCGGCTTATGCTTTATGAATCCGCGCGTCTTTGTTTGGGCCTCGGCTAGCTCCTGTAATCAGGGCTAGGCGCTAATTAGCGGCGCGTGAATTATCTGCGCTCATGCTTTAAATCCAGGCCCTGTTCATTAGGCCTGCAGTTAATGAGAGCGCGTGGCTGCTGGTTTGGAGGGGGGGGGAGATGGGGGAGGGGGAGAGTGGGGGGGGGGTGAGGGGCTCGTTGGCGAACTGTTTACCATTCGTCGCAGAAACTGTTTTTTTTTTGTTATTCCGTCTCCGTCGCGCGTCCGTAGAATATATAGTAGCTTACAATAAAACAAAATTTAAACAATATATTTAACCACTGCACAGCTTTGCCAGTGCTTGCTCAGTGCTATCTGCTTTGGTATATAAGAAATGCGAGGCAGTAGGGGATAAAGCAATTTGGTTACAATTTTTTCTACAAAGGACCTCGGTTATATGAATTTAGCTGCCAAGCTTTCAATACTAGCAGTTGAACTATTTAAATGCTCACTCTGTAATGGTCTGTAAGAGGAAAGTCTTCAAATATGGGGCATAATTGACACAAAGCCTGCCACCAATTGCAACATCTATATAGCGCTTACTGTCCCTAAGTGGGGCGCTGACGCACTTGCCAAAGCTGGTGGCACACTGCACCGTGCATGGTGTTTGGAATGGTTGGTAGGCCCGCGCCCATCTGAGCTTGACTGAGCTTGGATCCCGCTCCGGCCAGGGTCCGTGTGTGTCACGAGTTTGCTGCATACAGGAAGAAATAAACAGTGTATGGTAGGGAGAGAGACATGACGGGTACAGGCCACAAGCTCAGGTAGCACTCACACATGAGGGAGATCGTCAATGGAGAGGAAAGGGGGAAGCGAGAGGGTGAAAGATGGGACGACAGGTTTAGAGGCAGGGTCTACAGCAGAGCATCAAAGGGCTGGGCGAGAAGGGAGGGGGGAATGCGAGGAGATAAGGACCCAGAAGGGGGAGGAGGGAAATGCGAGCAAGTTAAAAGGAGACTAAACTGAAAGTACGGCCGGCAGGCCGTGAATAATTAGGGGGTGACAAATGCGCTGGGAGGGCTGCCTTTGATGTGGGAATGCGAGGCAGGCAGGCAGGCGGCTGGTGGCATTGTGCACGCGCTTCATGCACTGCAAGGAATCGCCAGCCAGTGGTGGTGTGGTTAAAGACTGGATAAGCCCCTATAGAGCTTGCCAGCTGTACTGCGCACAACAGGCGAGCCCTAAAAATGCATTAAGCCCGTTCTCTGATCACTGCATTCACAAACTCCTGTGCACTGAGCAAAAACACACAGCGGGTGGAGGGTGGGTCGGGGTGGTGAGAATCAGACAGTGGGAGCAAAATACAAATACAGCAATAACTTCAAAATAAAAATGTATTAAGCCTGAAAAAAAATATTCAGCACAGAAGGGCACCGTCCGGTCGCCCCCAGCCCGGCCCAATGAGGACACGCTGACGCTCATCCTGGCAGTTAGGCAATGAGGGGCACTTGTCACCGGTGAGTTGTGCTGTGAATGGGATAAGGTGGTGAGGGATAGACCAGTATGGCTGCCACCTTACCCAGGGAATAATACCAGCACTTTCTAATGTTGGAAGAATCTCCAAAAGCCTAGACATGATAAACAGGACTCTATACAAATAGTTTGTATTCCTTTTTATGACTGACTTTCTTTCTTTTATTACTTTATTAGTCACGGACCATCAAAGCAGCTCATCCTCACATTTTAAAGTGCTTTTACTCGTATGTTTGCTGTTTTAAATGTGCACTGAAAAATACCAACTTTTAGTGATTTGTGTGCTGAGACATTAAAATTGTAATCAGCCAGATTTAAAAACAGTCAGGTACCAACTCTGGTTCTGGTTGCTGTATCTGGGGCCAGATTTGCTTAAACTGACTGGGTTGCATAGATATGGTGTTTGCATGCACCGGCAGGGCTGACTAAATCATACTGGGAAAAGGCTACTAGATAGGACTGGGAAGGGCCAGGATGGTTGTGTTGAGGGTTAAACGGTTTAGAATGCACTGGGCAGGGTCACACTAGTTCTGGTGGCTACGAATGAGCTAGAATGAAATTCAGCTGGCTGGGATGGCTTTGATGGAGGTAAGGGGGTTAGAGTGCATTGAGCAGGGGTAATTCTGCTGGAAGTGTTCAGGGTTCTAACACACTGAGCTGGTCTTGGCAATGAAGTTAGGATGCACTGAGTGGGTCAGGCTACTTCTTATTGGCTGTTAACCCCTTGGCTGCGGGGTGTTTCCCCCCCCTGTGCGGGGAAGGGGGCCGCACGCGGCGCCGCTGTGTTGTTCAAGAGCTCGGCTCGTCATGAGGCACAGCGGAGCTTGCCCCACGTGACGAGCTGAGCTCGTCACACCACACCCGTTTTTAGAACATTCAGCAAGCGGGGAAATTATCCCCACATGCGAAGGTTCCAACGGCTGTGACGAGCTCAGCTCGTAATGAGGGCAGCTCAACCGTCCCTCATGACGAGCTGCGCTCGTCAACAGCACACAAGGAGTTAAAGGTGTTAAAAGGGACAATATTGTCTGGTAAGTGCTTCTCATTGCCCAAAAGGTGAGACATTTGTGATATTTAACTCTCAATATGGACTTCATTGCTTATTTCTACTGTGGAGTAAGTGCCACTGATTTTGCCACCCATTGGGCAGTAGAATGTATTTCACAGGTACACTACAACTAAGGAAATCTCACACATAAGCAATCTGAAAATGTGACTGCTATGCTATAAATTCAGCTTTTAGGCTAGTGTGTGGCTATCAATGATCAGATCAATGAGATCATCTTCTGAGCTGCTGCAGTGCCTGTCTGCACTCTGTTACTGTGAATTGCAGTCATGCGGTCTGTCTCTAGTTAGTGCTCTTCCATTTCTGGTGCTATGCAGCAGTTTTAACATCTTCTTAGAGTTTCTTGTTGCTCAAATGGGTGTAATATCTGATATTTATGTTTCCCTCATCTTCATTGCTTAATTTTGCATGCAATAAAGTGTCACTCATAGTTGATGAAATGTAACTCATAATTACAATAATTTTAAGAAAATGTCACACATAAGCAATATGAAACCTTGGCAGCTATGCGAAAGGGGTCAGCGTAAGCGCGTAAACACAAACCACAGCGCCACCAGTTGCTGTTAGCTTTTTGCCTGAACTTCTTGTACTGCCCTGCCTCACATTGATGTTTTATTTAGAATGAATATTTCACATGACGATTATGATACACTTTTATTGACTGTATTTATTTGTGAACTTTTTATAGCGCTGTACTGGAAGCTAAAATGCATCTGCGCACTTTTCAGCCTACTTCAGGACTGAAATTCTGGAAATTTGACAAACCATTGGTCTGCATAGCTTTACAGAGCTACACTAACTATAACCGCTATCATACAAGCTCTAATTGTCTGTATTTTCAGACCACTGCCATTATTTTATATTCTGTCCTTTTGAGACCACTAGAGCAGTGGGTGGGTTGCTTGGTGCAATCGCAGTCTCACGCAGAGCCAGCTACAGATGGAATTTCCCAGCAGCACTAGTGCAACAGTTTTAGATCTTAGAGTTTCTGGTTGCTCAAATAGGTGCAATTTCAGATATTTATATGTTTCCCACATGTTCATTGCTCGATGTTTGCTCACGAGAACGTGTCACTCATAGTCATTGAATATTACACATAATTACACTGAATTTATGAAAATGTCACACATAGCAATCTGAAACCTTAGCAGCTATGCGCAGTGCAGTGTGCACTCCTGCCTCTGCTCTGTGGAGAAAAAGCACAACTGCCATTGGTGAGGTGACCTGTCACTCATAAATGGCAGTGGAGCTTTTTACTAGCACAGACAGACAGAGGTGCTGCGGTGCGGTAGTTGGGTTGAATGTAGTAGTGCATGTGCCTCACACACGCACTACTTAATTCAACCCAAGTTACCATACCAATCCACCCAGCTACTGCACTGTGCGTGTAGGCTGCGGCCCGCGTACACTTACTTTCAGGGCCACACCACTGTCTACCACCACCCCCCCTCATGACAAGGCAGGCACTGAGGCACCTGACCTGCCTTAATTGTAGTCATAATGGCAGGTGCTCTTTAAGGTCATCATGTACTATTTACTGTGCTTTAAAAGTGAGTACACTTAAATTTGTAATGAAAAATGTGCTGTAAAATGCACTATTTTGGTCTGTCTTTTTCCAAAATGTTCCCCCCAAACCCTCCTAGTAGTGGCCAGGCTCACTCACCAGATTGGGGCTGCTCTGGAAAAATTTGCCAGGGCTGCTTTGAGTTCCCAGTCCGGCCCTGATATCTAAAGGATACTACTGAGGTATTAAATCTCATTCAAGAGATTGAGTTTGACTCTACCAGGGACTTATTAATTGGACTCAACATAGAGTCACAAATATTCACCAAAAAGAGACACTCGGAGTGATAGAAAACATACTCTTCTCTGAGGAATGGGAATATCAGACACCGAAAACATTAATTCCCAGCTTTCTGAAACTTACCCTTACCAAAAATGTCTTTAAATAATTTTTATCTACAAGTCCACGGAACATCCATGGGCAGTGCCTGTGCGCCCAGCCTAGCCTGTTTATATGTGTTTCACTTCGAAGAAAGGAACATCTATTCCCAGACCAATCCCTATTGAGATCAAATAAGGGCATGGCGTTGATATATCAATGAAGTTTTCATTGTCTTGAGAGAGAATAAAACCACAGCTGAGGCTTTTATGAGATGGATCAATGGAATTAATCAATTCCTTGTCTTTACTGGGAATATGTTGAGTGAATCGTTGGCATTCTTTGGTCTGGACATCAGAGCGGAAGACAATGGCCTGCGGAGTAGCATCTACCTTAAGCCCACCGATAGAAATAGCTTTTTGTCTTTTAAAAGCTTCCATCCTCAGCCCTTAGGGAGAATCTGCCCTATGGGCAGTTCCTGCGGTTCCGCAGGAACTGCTCTTCAATCACAGATTTCAAACGGGAGGCGGATCTCCTGAGCAATAAATTGATGGAAAGAGACTATCCAAATTGGACTGTTCAAGGGCTAAGAAAAGAGCTAGAGAAGTTCTACTAGAAACACATATTAAAGAATACGCAGAGAGAAGTGTGTGTGTTACCACATATAATACCACCTCAAATTTCATGAAGAAAGTGTTGACAAAGAACTGGCGTATATTTAACTCTAATGGCCTTAACCAACCACTTCCTCTCTTTTCATTTAAGAAGAGTAGCAGTATTAAGGACATTATTGTCAATACATGTCCCATAATCCCACTACATCAGGAAAACGGAGAGGTTTTGAGGCGGGGTCTACCTGCAGCTAAAGGCCACTATGCCTGTGGGTATTGTAAGGGTTTTTTCACCTCTATAAATGGTAAAAGTATAGATATTGGCCTGAGATACCCATGGGAGCATAACATTTTAACAACTTGTAACACAGACAGAGTCATTTACCTTTTGAAGTGCCCGTGTGCTCTCCAATATCTGGGTATGACGACCCGTCGGGTCAAAACCCGCATAATGGAACATATGAGTACGATACGTTGCGGTGAAACCAACACAAAATTAACTGCACATTTTAAGGATTTTGGACACACAGAAAAAGAACTAAGTTGGACAGTAATTGACAGACCCTTTATCCCACCGAACATAGTTGACATTTCCAACTTTTTATTGTTTAGGGAACAACAATGGGTAGATAGATGGAGCTGATGTGTGTCAAAACAACTAATGAGAGATAAGATATAATGAGCTGATTACGTGAGGTGAACAACCCGTTCATTTGAATACTGTTGAAATAAAAAACATTGCGGTATTCAAAGATGGCCGCCATAGTGAATTGTGACGGGCGGATGTAGCAATAGGGAAACTGCAAGTGTAACATCCAATGGGTATATTGTAGTCACTGAGAATAGAGCAGTACTTCAAGATCGTCGCGGTGGATTATGGCGATGTGCAAGACTAGCAGTAGTCTAGTGGTTAGAGTGACATCCCACACGTGATCGTGCCCACGCGCAAGACGCGTTAGGATGTTTAAAAAGCAAAGAGAATATAACACCGGTATCGTCGGTGGATTCAGAGTCGGACGAGAACTACACGTCGATCCTGGAGTAGTTAGTGGGGTATTAAGCATTGAAAAGTAAATACTTTTGGGCTACCGGACCCTGGGTGGCATATAATGGAGGTATGAATAATCCTGTATAACTACTAATATACTGGGGTATATATATGCCCTTATACAAAGGTATATGCACTGAGTAGTGCACAGGAGTATCTCAAATGCAAGATGCGAGTGTGTGGTTCACTGTTTTTGGAGCTAGCTGTCGTTTTTTGAGTAGTTGGAATAAGGGGCACAGAGCTTTTTAATGGACATTTAATAATCATCAGAAGTATGAAGGCAGTCCTTCCTAATTCTGTGTTCCTATAGAGTGTGGCAATTGGATCACGGTCACACAGAAGAATACAAAGTTCCCCGGGGAGAGTGATACAGTGTGGAGAAGAGAGTGGATGTAAAGAGTCAAGGAACTGGGAGGGTTCCCTTGTCGGAACTAGAGAGCCTCACACACCCAGAGCGTTAGGTGTGAAACACACCCTGACTGAAGGATGTCCAGTATCATCATCGGCTCACTGCCCCTCGTCAGACCGGCACTGCAATGTTTGACGGAGTGCCCAAGGGCACTCTTTTGGCGGAGTTCTTTTGTTCCTTGCCGATGGTGAGTGTGAGTGAGGACGAAAAGAACGTGTAGTCGGTGCAAAGTGAGTAAATATTAAAAAGGGTGATCAGTCCACAATGAGTTTTATTGATGTGGCTGATTCCCTGATTAAAAGGGGTGGGAGGGGAGCTAGAAGCTGTGGAGGTATACAGAAAACTAACTCAACCCCCTAGTGTGGTCAACATGTTTCTCGCCAACCAGCGATTCGTCAGGACCTAAACAAGGTACTACACAAGAAGACAGATGATTAAATGCTCATTCACGTAGTAAAAAGCAAATACAACCTCTCTGGGTCGGGTGCAAAGAGAAAAAAATAAAAATTGGATCACGGTCCCACGACGGTCCCAAGTTCAGCCAATAGCTGTGAAACTCGGATAAGAAATGAGTGCATGGAAGATTCTTTATGCACAGATGTGGTGACATGATGGCAAGATCTAATGCAGATAATAAATTTTTAGGTTTACACTGACCTAAATGTAATTAATGTGTGTTGGTCACAACCAAAAATGGGGGGCTAATAACAACATTTTATGAATTAATTTGTCCTTTATTCTAACCACACGAGTGTGATAGCTATAAATTAATGATTACGGTGGTGGTGGCTACCCTTTTTAAAGCACATGAGGGTTTTTTTGGGTGTAGGGAAGATAACAAGGGAACTTGAATATTAGCTTGTTCTATGTTTTTATTTTACAGTTATTCTGTTCCTCTGCTCTATTGCATAAGAGTGAGTTATGGAAATCATCCAGTGACTAAGACCTGAATGTGGGTCTAGACCAAGAACGTTTTTAAGGGATCAATACCCTGACGAAGGCCGCTGTGACCCCTGGGGGCATACATTAAAGGCCAAAACATGTTAGTTGCTGCAAAGAGGATATAGGGGTACTGATTCCCCCGGTGTATCCTATACATTTTTAACCCTATTGAGGGTGACCAAAAATAAAGGTAACCTAGGTTCCCCTCAGATAGTTTTATTATTATTTTTGTCTTGCACTTTCTGATGCCTTCTTGAAGGAACTACTCTTTTTCTTCACCTGTCTATATATTTTCTTTCCTCACCACTTTCTGTACAAAATAATTGCGCTTCGCCCACTGTGGTGGTCTGCACGTCGGCGTCAAATGTGAAGCATGACACCTTAAGGTGTGTGAGGGCAGTATTTAGAAAGTAGATATCTTTCCCACGCCCTTCCCCCTACCCTATGTTTAGATTGGGGTACAACAGCTCCCCACTCTTTTTTAGTGTTTTTGTCCTTTTCTCTATTTTTTTTTTTTTTTTTAAATATATTTTTATTGCAGGAATCAGTAAATCAATACAGTAGCGACCAGCATTGTATCATAAGCAACATATACAGAATAACGCCCACCGACCCCCCTCCGTAAAGTCTGTCCACAGCCAACTAGCCCATAACCCTGGGGTTGGGCGGCTAAATGCAACAGGGGTCAGTAGAATGCTGGAGCTGGTCCGGATAACACACTGTCCGTCATCTGCTTTTCTAAACAAACCCAAAACCCCCAAAATAAACCCCCCCCTCGAAATACCCATTAACTGTGAAACCCTCCCTTCCCCCCCCCCCCCCCCCCCCCCCCCACCATCAGCGCCAGGGAGCTCATCAACATAGGATCCACTACTTGACCCACGGGGAAGGTAATAGTACTGTCAATGCTGACGTTCATCGGGACTCAGGGCGAGTCGCTTCTTCACTTTCGGAGTCGCTGGGGGCACAATAATCCCTGAGGGCCTGCACCAGCGTTTCCCACTCCAACGCGGCCTCCTGCGCCTTCTCATTACCCTGCCTCCAAGCCAGCTGGTATCTTAGCGCGCTCTCACCCGCCGCCCATTTCAGAAGCTCACTGTGCCATCTGCTACCTGCCGGACCAGCTCGTGCCTTCCAGTTCCTGGTCACCTCTCGCTTAGCAAGTAGGAGCCCCAGGTCGATAAATTTACTGGAGATTTTATTCCGGGGGGTATGGGGGAACCAGTGCAAGAGCCCTACCGCCACATCGAATGATAAGTGCCTCCCCGTCACCTCCTCCAGAGTCGTCGCTACCTCCTGCCAGTAGGACGTCAGTCCCGGACAGGCCCATAACATGTGTAGGAGGTCCGCCTCCTGAGCCGGGCACCTAGGACATTCCGCTGAAGCCGTGGCAAAATAACGCCTGATCTTTACCGGGGTCAGGTACGCTCTATGGAGAACATAATAGTGGACCAGTTGGAAACGGGCGCTACGTGTACCCTTCCAGGCACGTCTCACCAATTGGGCCCAGGTCGTCTCCGGGATCTCCCTACCAATGTCCTCTTCCCAGCGGGACTTCAATGTGGTGAGAGGAACCAACCCCTCGGTAATCAACCTGCCGTAGAGGCAAGTGACCGCCTTCACCGTGCCCGCCGACATCATCACGTACTGGCACACCTGAGACAATTGGGGTTCCTCCAGCCCGTTCTGCCAGTGCGCCTGGATCGCTCGCACAATGGCCGAGTGCAGCAGAAAGTCGCCCCGGGGGATCCCAAAGCGGTCAATGAGATCCTGAAAGGACAGGAGCGCTCCGTCCTCGTACAGATCCCCGACGAGCTGTAAACCGGAATCCTCCCAGTCCGCCAATCGTGACCAATCCCCTCCGTGGGGGAGGGCCGTCAGCATCCCCAACGGTATTTCAGGCGCATATGGCGTCCGTAGGCGGCCTCTGGCGTGAGCCCGATTCCAACATAGTCGGATAGTCCGCTCCTCCATCGACAAGTCCCGTAGGACCAAGCGTTGTCGCAGCGCGATAAAGGAGAGGACATGCCTGGCCATACCCGTCCCTCTACCGTCTTCCGGGCCTCTGAATTCCCTGGCTATCTCCTGGGCGAAGGTCTGGAGTTGCGCCGCCAGATAGTACTTCTCGAAGTCCGGCACAGCAAGCCCCCCCTCGTCCTTCGGCCTCATCAGGGTATTGAGGGCCACCCGCCGCCGGCCCGTTCCCCAGAGGAACCCGACCACCATAGAACGTAAGCGACGAAACGTGGCCGGTGGGACCCAGATCGGCAAAGTTCGGAAGTAATACAATAGCCGGGGGAGCGCCACCATTTTAAGCAGGGCGATACGTCCCGCCACTGAGAGCGGCAGCGTGGCCCAAAAGTCCATGCAACCTCGAAGTGCTCGAATACAACGGGCAATGTTCCCATCTAGGAGGTCGGGTTGGTCGTGGTAAACAAATACCCCAAGGTATTTAAAGCAGTCGGGCTCCCATCTGATCTCCCTACTTAGCGCAGGGGCGGGGGTACCCCTGCGCATCGGAAAGAGACAGGTCTTAGACCAATTCACTCTGAGGCCTGAGACCGCTCCGAACTCCGTTAGCGCCAATTCCGCTCCCCGCAAAGCGTCGACCGGATCCTCCAGGAAGAGCAACAGGTCGTCCGCATATAGCGAAACATAATGCGGGCCCGCTGCCGTCCATAAGCCCGTATAGTGGGCTCCCGAGCGAAGGTGCATCGCCAGTGGCTCCACCGCTAGTGCAAAAAGAAGCGGGGATAAGGAGCACCCCTGCCGCGTGCCACGTTCCACCGGATATCGCGATGAAATCAAAGGGCCCGATCTAACCCTGGCCGAAGCGGAAGCATAGAGGACCGCAGTCCATTTGACAAATCCCTCCCCGAGGCCGAATCTCCGTAACACCGTGCATAGGTAGTCCCACTCTAGGCTATCAAAAGCCTTCTCCAGGTCCACCGACAAGACTACCGGGGACGGGGCATCCACAAGTGGTTCCCCAAGCAATCGGAACAACCTTCGGATGTTCATAGTCGTATTCCGCCGTGGGATGAAGCCGGCCTGGTCCTCATGTACTAGGGAACTCATATGTCCCAGCAGCCTCGAGGCCAAGATGCTGCTCAATATTTTGTAGTCTACCGTCAGCATTGATAGGGGGCGGTAGGACCCCGGGTCAGATGAGTCTCGGCCCGGTTTGAGGAGAGGAACCACCAACGCTTCACACATCGAGCCAGGGAGTCGACCCAACCTCTTCGCCTCCCTGTAGACCACCAGTAACCGAGGGGCCAAGAGGTCAGCGTAAGCTGCATAGAACTCCACCGGAAGGCCATCTAGGCCCGGGGTCTTGTTCCTCGCCATCCGTTTGATGGCCCCGCGGATCTCCCCCAAGTTGATATCAGAGCCCAGGGTTTCCGCTACTTCCTGTCCTACTGTGCGGAGTTCCAGTGGGCGAAGATAGTTATCAAGCCGGTCTGGGTCACGTGCGGAGCGACTGCGGTATAAACCTTCGTAGTAATGCCGGAAGCAACTAAGAATCTCCGGTTGGGTGCATACCTCGGTCCCATCTGCCCTACGCATATTTGTCGTCGTCTGGGACTGGCGCGTAGGGTTGGCCAACCACGCCAGCAACGCACTCGACCTGTCTCCCTCCGCAATAGACCGGACCGTATAGGCCTTATAATCAAAACAGCGGAGCCGCTCGACCTCCACCGCTACCCTCTCCCTCGCCTCTACCGTTTGTGTTTGCAATTCCGGGTGTCCGGGGCGGCTAACTTCAAGCTCGCGGAGTGCCCGGTCCGCTGTGTCTAAATCAGCCAGGATAACACGCCTCATGCCCACCTTCTTAGAGATACAGTAGCCCCTCACCACTACCTTAAAAGCGTCCCATTCGAACGCCCTAGTACTCGCGGAACCGCCGTTGGACGCAAAATAATCCGAGATTCTCTCCCCTAGGTCCGCCTTGAAGACACTGTCCTCGAGGATCTCGGGGCGCATCTTCCAGGTGGGTACCGCCGGCGTCCCAGGAAACCAGCGAATGTCCAGCAGGAGGGGGTTATGGTCCGAGATGGTCCTCGATAAGTACTCTGAACGGACCGCTGCCGAAACTAGTTCGGGCGAACCAAGAAAGCCATCTAGCCTGACATGCAGCTCATGGAGGCTCGAGAAGTATGAATAATCCCTAGACGCGGGGTGATGCGCCCTCCAAACGTCCGTCAAACCCCAGCGGGTCTGCCAATCTTGACGACCCTTAGCCGTGCGACGGACCGGGGAATCGGGGAGCGGGGGATGCGAGCGGTCCAAGTCCACATCCACCACGGAGTTAAAGTCTCCCCCCAGCAGGAGGGGCCCGGCGAAAAAGTGGGCCAACGAGCCCGATAACCTGGAAAGGAAGGCAGTCTGGTCTACATTAGGAGCGTACACACAGCAAACGTTCAGGTCCCTCCCTCCCAGAGTGCCTGAGATGGCCACGAAACGCCCCTCTGGGTCCAACACTGTCCTCGTGACCTGGAAGGGGACCCCTGCCCTGATCCATATTAGCGCCCCCCTGGCATAAGCAGAGTACGCCGTGGAAAAGACCTGCCCTCGCCATCTACGCTGAAGCGCCGCCCCTTCCGCCTTGTTCAGATGCGTTTCCTGCAGCAGCGCCATTTGCACTCCCCTACGCACTAAATAAGCATGGACCTTGTGACGCCTGGACATAGTGTGAAGCCCCCTCACGTTCCAAGTAACACATTTCAAGTTAGCAACATCAGCCATTGTCCCAGAGTGTTCTTGCACAGTCTCCCCGTTCGGGTCCCCACAAAGAAAAAGCATCAATCCTCCCAGCGCTGATGGCGGCCATTTTCCCCAACCAAAACCAAACCACCCAAAAACCAACAAAGGCCCCCCCCCAACCACCCCAGAACAGGACCCAAACTTTTGTCCTTTTCTCTATAGTGACTATATAGTTGTGAATTTGGGAGTTAGAAAAGGCTCATTCCCTAATCTCTCTTTTTTGTTATTTTCTCTTTACGTTTAGGGTTATCATTAAGTCCCAAGTGGATGCCCTACAAAGTGTGGATGAAGAACAGACACAGACTACAGTAGGATAAAACGGCACCCGTGTAGGCTCTCCAACACACCCAAACATTTCCCTACAGAAATACATACCTGGTGAAGACCCAGATGCATTTCTACTCAATTTTGAAAGTGTGGCCAAGGCCTCGGGATGGCCGGTTGGAAAGTGGACATTTTTTCTGGCTCTCCTCCTGTCTGGGGAGGCCCAATCGGCGTACCAGGTCACCAATGGTGGGGGTACAACCCCTTATGAGGAAGTAAAAACCATCATCCTGGACCATTAGGGTATGGATTCTGAATATTACTAGGTCAGGTTCAGAAAAGAAAAGGGGGCCCCTGGAGACAACCCGAAGACACTATTATTCAAATTAAAACTAGCTGTGGATAAGTGGTTACAGCCAACGGAAAGAACAAAAGAGGAAATCATGAACCACATATACCTTTGAGCAGTACCTGGAAGCCTTACCGTTTCCTCCTCAAAGGTGGCTTTGCCAAAACTCCCACCTCACAGTTGAGCAAGTGGTGGAAATGACCACCTCCTTTTCACAGGCACAGCCCTGCCTCTCTCCATGGGAGATGGAAAAAGCATTGTGAGGAAACCCGATGCCAAAGAAGAGTATAAGGCCTGTCAGCAAGCCTCCAAAAATCTTGTTCTCCAAACCCGAGGCTCCCCCGTACTGCAGGCTCCAATGCTTCGACTGTGGAGAGTGGGGTCCTATTGCGGGGACCTGTCCCCAAAAGAACCCCGGTGATGAACCCATGGACGTCAGCTGCGTTCCAAAGTCCCTTATGTATACGTAGGAAATGGGCACTTGTTTTTATGTGAGTGTTCTAATTAATCAGACTCAGGTAGCAGCTCTCCTGGATTCCGGGTGCCGCCAGTCCCTTGTTTGGAAGGAATTGGTTGTGGCTACCCAGATCCTCCAGGGGAAACAGGTACAGATACGATGTGTCCATGGGGATATCAAGCCTATCCTGTAGCCCGCATACCCCTCTGACTTTTGGATGGGCCCCAAACAATGGTAACAGTGGGGGTTCTATCCAATTCTCCTGAGGAGCTGATACTCAGGACTGACAATCCAAACTTCTTGTGATTATTCATAGGAAACATACGGGGGAAAGGGACCGGCTTCTAAACACCAAGAATCTGGTCTCTCATGCTCTCATCACCCAAGTACCCTGGCAGACAGATAAAAAAGTCCGGCTGGCCAAAGTCAACAATGCAACCTTGCACAATGCTTGGCAGGAAGCATGACAATCACAGAACAGGGCTTCCCCAACTTATCCCTATTTCAGAGTGACCAACGGGCTTCGGTATTGGGTAGGTGGACGAACCGTATCCCCTCAGCTGTTGGTACTAAGAGACTTCCGCGACCAGGTACTGTTCTTCGCCCACTAACATTTGCTAGCGGGTCACTCAGGGGCTTTAAAGATGACCCAAAATCTTCTGCGACACTTCTATTGGCCTGGCATTTATGCCCTCATAAAAAAATATTGCCAAGAATGTCTGGTTTGGCAAAGGAAGAATCCCAATAGACGCCCTCCTGTGCCACTCCAGTCATTGCCCATCATAGACTAACCATTTGAAAGGATAGGTATGGACCTAATAGGCCCCTTCCCCAAATCCACAAAGGGGTTCCAATATGTTCTTACGTTTGTGGATTATTCCACTCGGTTTCCAGAGGCCTTTCCCCTAATACCGCCAACATAGCAGATAAACAGATTGAGTATTTTTTCCGGGTTGGGTTTCCTCACCAGATCCTTACTGATCAGGGAACCCCCTTTGTATCCAAGCTAATTTCTCAAGTTTGGCGGATGTTGGAAGTAAAGCACCTCAAAACAGTTGTCTACCATCCTCAAACTGACTGGCTCGTGGAGAGGTACAATGGGAGCCTCAAGCTGACCCTGAAAAAGATGCTTACAGGGGAAGGAAAGAACTGGGATTGGCTCCTCCCCCTCGCCCTTTTCATCATCCGAGGACAGGTCGACAGCAGTATGGGCTGCTCCTCTTTTGAGCTGTTGTACGGCCGACAGCCAAGGACCCTGTTGAAGATTATGAGGGCGGCGTGGGAGAAAGGGGAGGATGATGCCAGACCATTCTTTTGACTGCGCCAGACACCTTTATCTAGGATTGGCAAACTGCGAGACCTAGCCCATTCCAATCTGGAAAAAAAACAGAAAGCTTTTTATGAGAAAGGGGAAGAAATGGAGAACCCTGCAGGTAAATGACTGGGTACTCATATTCAGCCCACCTCCCTTACTAAGGTTAGCGCTGAGTGGAAGGGCCCATTCAAGGTGGCAGCTACGATTGGCAAAACCACATACCGCATTCAAGTCACCCCTGGGAAACGGCAGACCTACCACATCAACCTATTAAAGAAGTGGTTGGGTCCAATACCCCAGAACGGGCAACTTGCCCTGGCCCCTCCGGCCGACCATTGTACCTTACAACATCTGGTGGTAAACGGGGAGCCGACAGGGGAACAACGTACCGGTCAGTTAGACCTCCTGGAACCCTTCACCGATCTCTTTTCCGATCACCCGGGAAAGACCACTTTGGTAGAGCATGCCATAGAGACTGTTCCTGGGTGGGTGATAAAACAGAGATCCTACAGTATACCAGCTGCCCGTAGAGAAGCAATTTCCGAGGAGATCTGGAAAATGTTACATATGGGAGTTGTAAGGCCTTCCCAGAGTGACTGGTCGTCCCCCATCGTTGTGGTCCCAAAACCGGATGGCTCTATCTGGTTTTGTATCGACTTTAGGCAAGTCAACGCCATATTCAAATTTGACGCATACCCATTGCCACGTATTGATGAGCTTATAGAAAAGCTAGAGAATGCTATGTATATAACTACGCTGGACTTAAGAAGGGGTACTAGCAAGTACCCTTGTATAAAAGGGATATGGAAAAGACCGCCTTTTCCACCCCAGATGGTCTTTTTGAGTTCACAGTACTCCCTTTTGGTCTACATGGAGCACCTGTCACATATCAGAGGCTGATGAATTAATTCCTCCGAACTCATCAAGCTTACTCTTCGGCTTATCTGGGTGACCTTGTCATATTCATTCAAATGTGGGAGACACATCTTGTACATTGTCACTAGATACTCCAAGAGCTACAAACCGAGGGGCTCTACATAAATGCCAGGAAGTCCTGAGTCGGATTCCAGAAGGTACGATACCTGGGATACCATCTTAGGCAATGGATGTGTAGTATCCCAAAAAGAGAAAGTAAAAGCCATCATAAAAAATCCCCTTCCCACGACCAAAAGAGAGGTGAGGGCCTTCTTAGGCTTCCTAGGTTATTATAGAGGGCTTATATCTCGGTATTCCCAGATAGCAGGCCCTCTTACCGGTCTGTTAAAAATAGAGGTAACCAAAAAAAACCTCCTGAATCCTTCAGAATTGGTTCTCAGGGCATTCCATCAACCAAAGGAGGCCATAACCAGCAGTCCGATCCTAGCCTTCCCTGATTATTCCAGACCCTTTGTTTTGTAGACCGATGCTTCGGACATAGGCATGGGGCGGTTTTTTCACATGAATCCAAAGAGGGCCTGGAACGACCCATGTTATTCGTCAGTCGTAAACTCTTCCAGAGGGAGACAAACTACCTTGTGATTGAGAAAGAGTGCCTGGCTGTTAAATGGGCAATAGACACAAACCCAGATACTATTTAAAGGGAAAACCTTTCATCCTTTACACAGATTACGCCCCGTTATTGTGGATGAGCAGGAACAAAAGAACCAACCCTAGGGTCAAGCTGTGGTTCCTATTCCTCCAGCCTTATGCCTTCAAGGTCATTCATAAGAAAGGCTCCCTTAATTCAAATGCGGACTTCCTATCTCACATCCCGTATCTCCCTGATCAGGAATACTCTAGGGGTGGGGAGTGTCAGGCGCTGGTTCCTGTTGACCCTGATCGTAAGGAGGAAGAAGAGATACGGCTTACTGGCCCACACCTTTGTTTTTTTCCAGACCGCAGGATCGCTATACGAGGTACAATACATGGGCGCTGATCTTGTTGATCAGTATTACGGGCCCCTTGATTCCAAACCCCTGGATGTGGAGGAAGAGACAAGCCACGCCCCCTGGAGCAGGGGAAGCACCACGCCGGATGAAATGGTGAACACCCGAGAAGGAGGCGAGAGAGCAGTGAGCGGAAGGAAGGAATTGACCCGCCTGGGACAAGAGAGAACACCCAACAACTCAGAGGGCGGACGAGGAGTGAAGGTGACCTGATGAACCAGAATTCCGGTGGTGAACATCACAGAGGAGTGCCAGGAGGCCAACAACATCACAAATCGCCCAGCCACGTTCCTGAAGGAACGTGGCTTGCACAGGTACTTGCAAGATTCCTGGGAAGCGGGGTGCAGGTGGGAGCAACGCCCCAGGGTATTAGGAAAGGACACCCTTTGGGAACTCCTTAAAACGACTGAGCGTTTTCATTCTCTACATTCACAGTGGCGGTCTCTTGCTCTACTGCACTGTGTCAAGTGAATTAAATGGGTATGGTGTCTTCCCCACTCCCTCTCCCTCACTTAAGTATTGTCGCATCGCGCTGACCTGTTGTTTATTTCGTTTTATTTTCTGGTGCCTTCCCTCCTGACTGGGCCGACTGGGAAGTTGTGGAGAAAAGTCGACGCCTCAAGGAGAAGAAAGAAAAAGAATTTCCCAAGAAAATACAGGACTATTTGTTTGTTGTTTCTGGATTTCGAGTTGCAATAAATCCATGTACCCGATATAACTAGTCGGGTGATCCCTGTGAATCCTAACAGAGGGGTTTTGGCTTCTCCCTCACACACACTAGCTTCTAAACCCCTTGTTTCCCAGACACAATTAATTTGCGTCTTTTTCATTGTTTTCCATTGCTTTAATAATGGAGATAGGTAGTTCTCCAATTACAGTGATAACAATTAGAAGGAACATTCCCTTAAAGACATTTTAAATTAATTCTTTCATACTTCTGTGGAGCAGGCTGTTGAAGCCTCTATGGACAACTTTGTCCTTAAATTAATGACCAAGATGATTCTGGCCCATTCTACAGGGGAAAGCAGAAAGTGCAAGGTGATGGTGTTCCTGCCTTTGGCTACTGTTAACTCCAAAACACTTGATACTGCGCTATCGACCAGTGAGGTTCCCTCACTCATGACAGAGGACCCAGGGGCATATTACCAACGAGTAGCGATATTTATCGCTAACTAGGCTTTGCAACGATTTTTTTATCGCTAAGCATCGCCGGAAATTATCGCTGAGATAGCTTGCTATTAGCAAAGTTTATCTCAGAAGTGATATAAATCCTCATGCTAACTGCCAAATGAGAGATTATCACTGGAAAACCAACGATTATCTCTCGAAGTTTGGCGTTAGCTTGATGATAGGGGCTCACAAACTTAGCCATGATATCCACCTTCCATAGGATATCATGGCTAAGTCAGGAAAATACCAGGTGTAAAAAAAGCAGCTCTAACCGTGGTTAGCTCTGCTTTTTTTTATCACTAACAGGGTTAGCGATATTCTTGATAATAGGAGAAACAACTTAACAACATTTCTCCTATTATTTTCCTCTGGAACGCCCCCTTTGCATCTCATTAGAGATGCAAGGGGAAGCGTAGAGAAAAAGGGTGCTAACATGCAATTTTGCGTGTTAGCACCCTGTTGCTGATAGGGAGATAATTTTATCTCCGCTTTATTGGCTTTTAAAGCCAAAAAAGCAGAGATAAATCCCTTGATAATATGCCCCCCGGTTCCTCCCAGACCTCCTCTTTAGAGGGGAGAAAGCAAAATATGCAAGATAAATAAAATAAGCATAATACTGATTTGCAATGATCTTCTAACCATAAATCTAAGTTAAAGCACATCTTCTCCCATTGTAATTTCACATATCCCCAATACTGACAACGATATGGGTGAATCGATTCGGACAATGGAAAGATTGCAATTGGTGATGTAGATTTTTATGCCTCTCCTCCTGCCAAAAATTGAAAGATGACCTCTATATCACATGATCCTTTTAAGAAAAAGTTGATTATGGACTCAAAGGGTGTTCCTGTGTTTGAGCCTATGCTTATCTATAACTCTAACTCTACTGAGTGGTTTCCCTCGTCCCACCTAGAGGAGTATGTTGCTTGCAGATTGCGCTTACCACTAGATAGGCAAACAAGAGCCAAATCCAGGTCTGATTGTCCCCACCCTTCTCTTCCATCAAAGATGACTGTTTTACTTTTTCCTCTTCTATAGATCCCTCTGTGCTGACTTTCTTTTCTAAGTTTGGTAAGGACCCTCGGAAGGGTTAAGCAAGGCCTGGTCCACCTCCCAGAACGAACTATTAGACATTGTCAGTCTTCTAACGCAATTTTTTTGATTTGGCAAAATCTGCAAGGCTGTATAAATCCCTTATCAATCCTGACTACGTATTTCTTGGGAAACATCCTTTACAACGCAACTTTTACCACGCAGTGCCTTTACGACACAACTTTTACAACGCAAACCATTACAACGCATTGCGTTGGGGGGGCGCTCTAGGATAGGGAATAAGTTTAATTTACTATCAAACACCTTCCCTAGTGTCCACGGGAACTGGAGTTGGAATAGTAAATTAAACTATTCACTATCCAGCACCCCAAAGCGCTATGCGTTGTAAAGGTTTTCGTTGTAAAAAACATGTTGTAAAGGCATGCGTTGTAATGTCATACATCCGTATTTCTTTGGGTACAATAAGCTTCTTTTTTGCTTGGGAATGCAAACTCTGAGATTACGCATTAATACAGAAAAGGAATGTTGTTAAACCTTTACCCAAAACTTGTCAACCTTGCCTTTATGGATCCTGGGTTTTGTATTCAGAGATTCTTTTATCAACGAACTAAGGAAATATGTATCAACTTTGCCTCACTGGACAAAGCCCAGCAATCCTCACGGAAAGTTTTCTCACAACATGTTTTCTTTAGGGCCAGTAGAGACAGGAACCACTTTACAAGCCACAACTACAATAACCAATGTTCCAGAGGCTCCCTTAATTCATCTTACCAGGAGTACAAGGCTCAATTGTATCCACAGAGGGGCTGAGGCTTCCACAGTCGCGGAAACAAAGGTGCCAGATCTCATTCCCAACCAAGTAAGTCTTTCTTATGGACCTCCTTCTGTAGGGAGTTGGCTTCCTTTCTTTCTTCTAAAAATGGTGTACCATAACTGCATACTCATGGGCGCTAAGCACAGTTCAAGGTTATTTTATATAGCTCTACTCCGAGCCTTTCCAAACTGTATTTCCTTCTTCCAAAATATCTGCCCCCTCCCTCTAGAAATACAAACATTATTTCAAAAGCAGGCAATATTTCCTTCACGTCCCGATCCCTCTGGTTTCTTCAGTTCCCTTTTTTTCTAGTTCAAAAGGAGAGCAAGAAGATGAGGCCTGTAATAATCCTCAAACAGTTAAATAATTTTGTCGCATTCCGTCACTTCAAAATGGAGACTATTGTTTGTCTCAGAGATTCATTGCTCCAGCACGACTGGATGGTTTGTTTGGACTTACAGGATGCCTATCTAACGGTTCCCGTCCACACAGATTACAAGAAGTGTCTTCAAGTTCAGTGTTTGGGCCGCACCTTTCATTTTTCCTCTCTTCCTTCCGGACTCTCTTCAGCGCCATGATGTTCTACCAAACTGAAGCCAGTGGTATCCTTTCTCAGACCCCAAGGCATCTGATTGATTATATATCTGGACGATACCCTTTTGGTGAGTCAAAATATCGAGTCTTTACATACTCACCTTAAACGTACATGTTCTTTTTTATCAGACTTAGGTTTCCTGATCAACGAGGAAAAGTTGTTATTAACTCCAACAAAACAGAGAGAATTCTTGGGTTTTCTCATGAATTCCTTCACCGCCACTCTGCATCTTCCCTCTGTAAAGGTAAAATCCAGGATATTACAGGCTCTTCGGAGTTGGGTGATCTCCCTCACAATGTAAGCAAGGATCATAGGTCTTTTCTCTTCTCTCATGCAGGTCATCTTTCCAGGTCCTCTTTATTATCGGGTTCATCAAAGGTTGAAAATCCACCATTTACAAAGAGCCCTCTCGTCCTCCGACATCATTTCCCTACATCAAGAGTCCCAGTTGGAACTCTAGTGGTGGAAAAACCATTTAGATGCCTGGAATGGCAAAAATATATTCGCAGCAGCCCTGAACTTGTATTAGAATCAGATGCGAGTCGCCAGGGCTGGGGTGCTCGTTGTGGACCAATCTCGACTGGAGATACATGGTTTCTAGAGGAGTTAAAATTGCATATGCATTGTTTAAGATGCTTGCAGTCTCCTTTGCAATAAAAAACCTTGTAAAGAACAGGGTTCATTGCTCTATTTTCTTCGGATGGACAACATGTCTGCCATTCGCTACAACAATCACCTAGATGGTACCAGATCCAAACCTCTAGCGGAACTAGCAAAAGCACTTTGGGAATTCTCCCTGTTAAACAATGTTTGCAAACACGCAGGAAATCTCAACTCTGTAGCAGATTGGCATTCCTGTTACCTTCGAGATTACAGTGATTTCAAACTTCATCCTACAGTATTCATTTCTTTACACCACAAATATGGTCCTTTTCCAATAGATCTGTTCGCTTATCACCTGAATCATCCGATTCCTCTTCAGTTGGTGACCAGATCCTTTGGCCTTAGTGCTGGATGCTTTTCTTCATGACTCTTCCAATTCAACAAATTATACCTTTATTTCTTTCTTTATGATACACAGAGTTCTTGCAAAAGTCAAACTCCGACAAGCAGTTCTCGTCTTAGTTGCTCCCTTATGGCAGTCACAAGTATGGATTCCCCCTCTCTTAGAATTAATAAATGGGCTTTCCAGTTCTGCTTCCGTCCTTTCCCGATCTACTCCTGGACCCCTCAGGTCTTCCTCACCAACTAGGCTTAGACAATTCCCTCATTCTATCAGCCTGGAAAATATTGGGAATTCCCAGTCTTTCCCTCTCATTTATTCAGAAGCTTCAGGATACATTAACAAATCCTGGGGTCCAGGAACTAGAAAGGCTTACAAATCAGCATGGGCTTTATGGGTAAGCTCGCGTATGGGAAAAAATATTGATCCATTTTCACCAGATGTAACTTATATTGTTAATTTTTTAGCAGCTGATGTTAGCAGAGGATAAAATTACCCGACTATTAGCCTTTAAAGATCAGCCATTTCTACTAATCATGCATATATCAATGGACAACCAGTGGGAGAAAATCCAATCATTTGCTGTCTGTTAAAAGTAGTAACATTTTGAAATCCTCCTGTTCCTAAACACTGTACCTTGTGAGATGTGAATATGGTTTCCTTCCTGGTCTGAAAATGATCTTCTTTCTCTGAAAATGCTATCATCCAAACTTACAAAGATATATTGTCTTATATCCATTAAGCATTGATCTGATGTTAAAGCACTAGATAGTTACTCTCTGCAATTTACCCTTACCGGTGTTTTGTTTTCAGTCAGAAAACGCACTAAAACAAACTTAATCTCTATGTTCTATCCCAATTTTCCTAATCAACCCAAATTATGTGTTGGAAAATGCCTTATGAGCAATGTACATTGATCTCAGGAAGCCTTCAGACACACAACTCCTGATTTCCTTTACAAAAAGTAAACATAACAAGATGATGGGCAGAGTGCTGAAACTTTTCAACCACTCACCCCCCAGTCACAGATCTGGGTTTAATCCATCGTTCTTTTGCTCACTATGCCACCACAGTTTGGACCTAGCCATAAGCAAATCAGTCTTGACCATGTTCCTTATGGGAACAGTCCAGCCCGAACTGGCAGGCAAGTTCCTCCCTGGACCGGAAACAAGTATCCTGGGACTGGTTTCAGGGTTTCAGCCCTCATAAACCAGGCTAGCTTGAATCCAGTGGCACAGTGAGCAAGGGACTCACGTCTGGGCTTACTCTTGGCCACTTAGGGCAAACACAGCAAACACAACAAGATGATGGACGGAGTGCTGAAACTTTTCAACCACTCATCCCCAGTCACAGATCTGGATTTAATCCATCCTTCCTTTGCTCACTACACCACCCCAGTTTGGACCTAGCCATGTGCAAATCATTCTTGAAATACAAATTATGGGTGTGCGCATACTGAAAAAGTCCAGATAGCAAAGCAAGATTTTCAAAATGTCTTTATTGGTTAATCAATTTCAAAGCTTTAGATTCCAGCCAAAGTGTTTCATTCACAATGGGAGAACTTCATCAGGGCTGAAAAAAGGTATAAAAACAACATTCAGTATATATACGATCAAATAATTTGACAAGGGAAGAAAAAACAAAAAAAGAGAAGAACAGAAAGATATATTTTTTTAAATATATTTTTTATTGAGTTAACAAGCAGCACATTAACAACTTAATATCACGTGCAATAAAAACTTGTATGCATTTCAATATTCATTGTCAAAAACAGGATTAACCGATGCTCAATGTTTTACCCTCCGGCCAGCTCCTCCGTACCCCTCCCCTCTACCCCCACCCCCCTGTCAGTGTGCCCTCAAATGTCTCCTTGCTACAAAGCGCCTGCAATCCTGGATTCCACAAAACTTAACCCAAATCAATGCGAGATAAAATCATCATTAATCTCAATAGGTAGTAGATTCTATATGGTTGTTCACATGTGCTCCGAGTCTCCCTCCTGAACTTTCAATATTTCTGAATGTGTTCTGTAGTGCTTAGCTCCTCCCTATATGTGCTCAAGTGTCCCCATCTAAAACATTCCCCTCTGCGTTCCCGGGATCCCCTGCTCTGGTCCTCACTCCCTGATCTACAACTGCCTGCACCTCGTCTCCTTCGTCCAGCTCAACCGGGGATTGGAGTTCCATCACTAACGCTCCCTAGGCCCTTGCAACTTCCAGCGCCTTGTCATTAGAGGAACGCCTGGCCAGCTGTAGCCGAAGTGTCGCCTCGCTCCCCGCCCAGTGCTGGAAGCTCGCCTTCCACCTCCCAAAGCTAGGACCCGTCCTCGTATTCCAGTGCATGGTAAGCTCCCTCTTCGCCATAATTAAACCTAAATCATAAAATTTGCTCGTTACTTTAGTGTTGGGGGTGTGCGGAAACGACAACAGAAGGCAGGTTCCCATCTCAGCTTCCAGCTCACGCGCCGTCACTCGGTTCAAACATGTCATCACATCCACCCAATAAGAGCCTAACCCCTCACAGGACCAGAACATGTGACCAAAATCAGCGTCTTCTGCATTGTACCGAGGGCACAGCAATTGAGTTCCCCCAAAATACTGCTGGATTTTGACCGGGGTTAAGTAGGCCCTGTGGAGAGTATAAAATTGAACCAGTTGAAACCTCGCCTCAACAACTGTGGCCACGTCGTCTCGGGAATGGGCTTACCAAGATCTTCCTCCCATTTACCTCTCAAGCTATCCAGAGGGGAAAGGTTTTCCGTGGAGAGTCGCAGATATAAGCAGGTGATGGCCTTAAGCGTACCCGCCACCATATTGACGTACTGACACCCCAACAATGTTGGGGGTTCCGACAATCCCATCTTCCACTGTTTCTGAATTCCCACCACAAGGGCAGCGTGCAATAAGTAATCCCCCCTCGGCAGGTCGAAGGCCTCCTGCAAGGCCGGGAAAGACACTGTCTCTATATAAATCCCCAATCATGTAGAGCCCGCACTCCTCCCAGCCAGTCAATGCCGACCAGTTCCCACCATGAGGGAGGGCCGTTCACATACCCAGGGGGGATTTCCGGGGCATATGGGCTCGCAAACCCTGCGCGCTTCTGACTTTGCATCCAGCATTACCGGAGGGTGCGCTCTTCGAGGGTGAGCTGGTCCAATCGGAGCTTCTGCCGGAGAATGATAAACAACAGTACGTGTCTGGGGATGACCCTACCCTGCGATCCGTCAGGCCCCCTAAACTCTCGCGCCACTGCCTGTGTAAGCCATTGCAGCTGTGCCTCCAGATAGTACCACTCGAAGTCTGGGGCCGCCAGCCCCCCTTCCTCTCTCGGTCTCATCAGGGTAGCCAACGCTACCCGCCGTCTGCCAGATCCCGAGATAAACCCTGTCATCATCGCCCGGAGTGTCCGAAAAAAGGAAACGGGGATCCAGATCGGCAAAGTACGGAAAAAATAGAGCAGCCGTGGGAGCGCTACCATCTTCAAGAGCGCTACGCGCCCAGCTACCGATATGGGGAGAGAACACCAGAACACTACTGCCTCTGAACCCTCCCAGCGTGCTACACACATTCCCGTCAAAGAGGTCAATGGGGGTGTGAAATATGCAGACACCCAAATACGGTAGGCAGTCGGGTTCTCACCTCAGGCCATCAAGTGCCGAGGGCATCCGATCCCCAGGGGATAGGGGAAACAAACAGGTCTTGTTCCAATTCACCTGTAGACCTGACAAGCGGCCGAATTCTCTGAGCAATTGTCTGGCGCCCTGCAAGGCGTCCCCTGTATCTGCCAAATATAAGAGGAGATCGTCTGCATATAAAGAAATGTGATGAGGCTCCCCGCGCAACAAGACTCCCTCGTACAATCGTCCGTGGGGGGCATGCGCTGCTAGCGGTTCAATTGCCAGCGCAAACAGTAGCCGGGACAGAGAACAGCCCTGACGAGTACCTCTCTGCACCTGACAGGCCGCTGAGCTAGTGCGTCCCGTGCGAACCCTAGCCGTGGCGGAACTGTACAACAGACTGGTCCAGCGTATAAAATGATCCCCTAGACCAAATCCCTTCAACACTCGAAACAAATACGCCCACTCCACACTATCGAACGCCTTTTCGATATCCACCGACAGCACTGCTGCCCTCGCCGAGCCCTCTCCTCCATCCCCCATGACCCGGATCAATCGCCCTATACACGTCGCGGTGTTCCTGGCAGGGATAAAACCCGATTGGTCCGGGTGCACCAGGGTGCCCATGTGGTCTAAGAGACGCATGGGCAAAATCTTACTGAGGATCTTATAGTCCACTGTGAGCATGGAGAGCGGTCGGTACGCAGCCCTGGACGCGGGATCCCCACCCTTCTTCAGTAGCAGTACTATGATCGCTTCTCTCATGGTGGGTGGCAGCCTGCCCAATTTCCACGCCTCTTGATAAACCGACTGCAAATGTGGCACCAGGTTATCCAATATATCATGCGTAGAACTCCACCGGGAGTCCGTCGGCCCCCGTCGTCTTTCTCTGAGCCATGTGTTTGACCGCTGCCCTAATTTCTCATGGCAAAATGGGTTCCCCCAACTTGGTGCCCTGTTCCGGGTCCAAATGTGGCAGCCTGCGGCATCTAGATAGTCATCCAGACCATCAGGGGGGTCCCTCATCCTGCTCTGATATAGCAGCATATAATATTCAAAAAATTCGTTGTTAACCTCCTTTTGTGAAAAGACCAGGTCCCCTGTGGGTGTGGTCAGAGACATTATTGGCGAGCCCAGGACCGCCGGATTAGCCAGCCAGGCCAATAACGTCCCTACTTTATCTCGTTCAGCATGGGCTCGGACCATATATTCTCTATAATCGTAGCAGTGGAGCCGCTCGACCTGCATAGCCACTTCCTCGCGTGCCGCCGTCATCGCACCTGGGCCGTTCCCATTCGTGTGGCCATCTATTTCTGCTTGGCGTAGGCTAGTCTCCGCTCGGTCTATATCCTGCAACAGCACCTTACGCGTCCCAGCGACGGATGAAATGCATGTCCCTCTCACCACTGTTTTAAAGGCATCCCACTCATGCGCCCTACTCGACGTCGTCCCTGAGTTGTCTAAGAAGTAGCGCTCTATGCCCTCCCCGATCTCTGCTGCAAACGTGGGGTCTTCCAGCGTCGCCGGATTCAATCCCCACGTCGGGATCACCTGCCGCTGCCGCGACCAGAGCACGGTTATCAGGCAGGGGTTGTGGTACGAGAGTGTCCTCGCCAAGTACTCGCTATGGCATGTGAGTTCCAGTACCCCAGGAGTACACAAAATGCAATCGAGCCGTACGTGTAAATCATGGGGCACCGAATAAAAAGAATAGTCCCTATTCGCGGGATGCTGCGCGCGCCAGACATCCACAAAGCCCCACGCTCCCTGCCATTCCCTTTGCACCTTGGCCACTCGTCTTACTGCTGTCTGAGCCAGCGGGGGGGGGTGAGAACGATCTAGTTCCACGTCAGTGATTGAATTGAAGTCCCCCCCATAAACACTGTTCCAACCAAAAACGACGCTAACTTCCCAGAAAGCCGCGCGAAGAATGCGGTGTGGTCGAAGTTTGGAGCATAGATGCTGCTGAAGGTCACATCCCTGCCGTCCAGGCTGCATCTCGGCTTCTGAATCCCGTTGTCCCGGGCCATCCTTGCCCGCGCGATATTGTTCGAGCCAGTGCCAAGCGTCGTCGGAGTTGTCAAAGAAGGTTGCAGTGCCATCTACCATCACCTTCAGGCGTGCTAGGAAGAACAAAGCATACTGTATACCCTCTGTCCGGAGGGCCCTCTTGACCGTCATAAAGGGAAACCGGTTTCGTTGGACCTCCTGGGAGTAATCAGGGTAGAGGGAGACTGAGGCATTGTCCACTTTGTAGGCGCCAGATGTCCGGGCATTCCGCAGTATGAGATCGCGGTCCTTGAAGTGGAGCAGGCGTGCGACCACTGGTCTGGGTGGACGGCCCTGGGCCGGGGGCCGGGCCGGCACACGATGAGCCCTCTCCAGGGTATAAAACTGTGATAGGCCTTCAGGGGCGACCACCTCTCGCAGACACTTTCCCAGGAAGTCAACCATATTGTCCCCTTCACATTTCTCGGGAAGGCCCACCACCCTTATGTTGTTGCGTCTATTGCGCCCTTCTGCATCCTCGGACCTCCTTTCCAACAATTGCACTCTGCGCGATAGGTCGCTCAGCGACACGTCTGTTGCCTTCTGCGCGGATTCCAGCGTTGCAAGCGCAAGTTCTGTGCTCTTGACGCGATCTGCTAGCTTGCGGTGGTCAGCCCGCAACAGTCTAAGGCTTGCTGAGACTTGCATTATATCTTGGTGCAATGATTCTTTTGTGTCTCCAATGGCTTTAAGGACTTGGTCCATTTGCTGTTGCTGTAGCCCCACAGCCGGACCGCCAGCCAGGTTTTGGTCTTGAGAGTCGTGCTAATCATAAATTGGGTCAGTCTGCGTTGGCTCCGGAATGCGCCGCGGTTTCCCCATGGCCCAGTCTCAAAGTCAGCGGCTGTCAGAGTCCACGAATCTCTCTCTTGTCGACTTGCACAGGAACAGATGATGCTAGCTTTCCGACTCCCTCTCTCCAATCGATCGGAGTCAGAGTGTAATCGTAACTCCAAGCAATCAGAAAAAGGGAAGGGGAAAAGTGGAGAAAATAACCATAAGAAAATAAAGCACAGAAGAGACTGGTCCTGGTTCCTCGGTATTCTAGCGATATCCTCTTCTGGCTTTTATTCTGCCCAACAAGATGCCTGTGAATACTAAGCATAAACAAGATGCCGTGAAATCCTTTCTTAGACCCTACACTTTCTTATCTCACATTAACCTGATGACATACCCAAGGAACGGTGAGACCTGCTTCTCTTCTTTCCTCAGATAGGATTTCTTAACCAGAGCTGCCTATTAGTATTTCGACTCACTGAAAGAAAATTATACTTTTATTAATTCTCTATCTAATTCCCTTGCGATTCCTCATTTAAGAACTTGGAGTTTAACCTACCACTAATAGCGACTCCTTAACCTTATATTCGGAACCTTTCTCCCCAGATGAGTGTCAGTTCATCATCACGTGTGGTGGAGGATCTTGTTCCTTTTCGAATTCCCTGAAGGTACTTCTAAATCTTTCCTGCTGATGAAATTCTTCAGAGAAGCGTCTCAATTCGTGACAACTCTCGGATTTAATATGCAGTCACTAAATATAACTTGTCTCTTGTAGATTTTAAAGTTCACGTTGACCTTTTAACTAGAGTGCACTCTATAACAATATTACTCTCATTGCTCAGTCTCAAATAATTCCTACACGGTACTGTACAGTGTTATTTCTTTTGTGACTTATCTCCTTAAGTTCTGACTCCTTCCGACGCGTCGATTCTCAGCTGGCTCAGCGACACATGGTTCAGTCGGGTAGGCTCTCAAGCTTACTGCTGACTCTCTGCTAGCGACTACAGCAGCGAAGACTCACAAACGTCGGCTTTCAGTCAGACGATTCTCCGGCTTCACGACGTGAAGCTCGTTGGTAAAGGGGGCACTAATTTCTGTTACTTCAACCCCAGACACTATAACTCGGAAACTAAGAACTTGGGTGATTTCTATGACTAGCTAGATTCCTCAACCGTCTTCGTCAGGAAACGCAGTGAAGTGCGCAGTTTTGACAGAGCGCGCGCCCCACCGGAACTCCGCTCTAAAAGCACTCTAAACACTAGACTGCTAACTTCCTTGTTCCGACCGCCATCTTGGAATTTCGTAAATTCCATGCTTCGGACCAGGAAGTGATTTGGCTCCAGTTTCGTTTTCGTAACTTCAGAACCCCTGCAGACCTTGCATTAGGGAGAACCCTGACAGTACCCCCCACCAAGGAAGGTCCTCCCAATCTGGGCTTGGTTGGATATCTCAGGTGAAAAAGTCTCACTAATCTAGGTGCATGGACATCAGACTCCAACTCCCAAGACCGCTCCTCTGGCCCATAGCCCTTCCAGTCCACCAAATAGTACAGTTTTCCCCTCACTATTTTGGAGTCAAGAATTTCTTTTACCTCGAACTCCACACCCGTTTCCAACTGAATCGGTGGTGGAGCTCTCTCTTGTCTCAAACCCTGAGCTACCTTTTTTAATAACGAAACATGGAAGACTGGGTGTATCTTGAGTTTCGTGGGTAGGGTTAATCTGTAGGTGACTGGGTTAATCTGTTCTGCAATAGGATAAGGACCAATGAATCTTGGCTGGAACTTTCTATTCCCTTTTAATCGCAAGTGCTTAGTATTTAGCCAGACCTCACTTCCAATTTCCAACTGTGGGGAATCTCTCCTTTTTCTGTCAGCATACCCTTTATACCTATTCTTGGCCTGTTCTAAATTTGTTGATGCAGACTCATGTACCTGACACAGATGAGTTACCAAGTCCTGAACTGCTGGTACCGGAAGTGAAATATCTTGCATGGAGAAATTCGGGTGTTTTCCGTAGTTCAAATAGAACGGTGAATAACCCGTGGACACATTTATGGCATTGTTATGAGCGAATTCTGCTGCCCACAAGTAGTCCAACCATTCCCCACCCTGTTTTAAGGTAAATAATCTCAAATACTGTTCCACTTCTTGATTCACCCGTTCTGTCTGTCCATCTGTTTCCGGATGGAAACTTGTGGAGAATCGTGTCTCAGTTCCAAGAGCCTTCATGAAAACTCTCCAGAAGTGAGAGACAAACTGGGTGCCACGATCTGAAATGACAATTTTAGGAATGCCATGTAACCGCACCACCTGCTCACTAAAATGAGTAGCGAGCTGTTTGGCAGTTGGAATTCCTTTCATAGCTACAAAGTGCGTCATCTTGGTGTATGCATCTACCACTACTAAGATGGTGTTGTAACCCTGACAGGAAGGAAGTTCTGTAATTAAATCTAAAGTGATTGTGTGCCAAGGAGAAGGTGGAGTGGGTAAAGGCTGCAACAAACCTTTAGGCGCCTGTCGTTCTGACTTCCCCTGTGCACATATTTCACAAGTCTTCACGTATAACTCAATGTCTTTACTCATGTGTGGCCACCAGTAACTTCTTTTCACCAAATCCGTAGTCTTCAACTCTCCCTTATGTCCAGCCAGTAAATGATCGTGACATTCCTTCATGACCTGATTCTGCAATTCGGATGTTGGTAAATACAAGGCTCCCGAGTGGTAAGGTAGACCATCCAATATCTCTCTGCCATCTTCCTGCTGACTCCATTCTAACATGTCCTCTGGAGACAAGGCGCGGGTTATTTGATCCTTCACACTCAGAGTTTCTACAACACCTATGATCTTGGAATCAGGGATGATCGCCTGTGTCTTAATTTGGTTCTTTTCTTCTCCTGTTCCCATCCGCGACAAGGCATCCGCTTTGCCGTTCTGGGCCCCTGGTCTGAATGTGATGACAAAATCATAATCAGCGAAATATAACGACCAACGAAGTTGCCTTGGGGTTAGGGTCCGAGCAGACTTTAGGAACTTCAGATTCCGATGATCCGTGAACACCGTAACAACATGATGAGCTCCCATCAAATAATGTCTCCATTCCTTGAAGGCGTCCTTGATTGCCAGCAGCTCTTTTT
The DNA here is from genome assembly GCF_964263255.1 of Lissotriton vulgaris. Taxonomy (NCBI): domain Eukaryota; kingdom Metazoa; phylum Chordata; class Amphibia; order Caudata; family Salamandridae; genus Lissotriton; species Lissotriton vulgaris. The sequence continues at coordinate 1,658,049,828 of NC_141685.1, read as the reverse complement.
CTGTGATCGTATAATTGACTTCAGCAGGTGACAATTTCCTAGACCTATAAGCCACCGGATGTAATTGGCCCGTCTTCTTATTTCTCTGAGAAAGTACTCCTCCTACCGCCAGATCTGAGGCGTCCGTTTCCACATAAAATGGCTCGGATGGATCCGCATGGAGAAGAATTGGAGCTGATGTAAATTCTTCCTTCAGACTCTTGAATGCTGACTCCGCCTCCTTTGTCCACTGAAACTGCACACCTTTTTTCAATAACCTTGTGAGAGGAAGGATTCGTCGAGAAAATTCACTGATAAATCTTCGATAAAAGTTTGCGAAGCCAATGAAGGCTTGTACTTCTTTCACACTGGTCGGAGACTTCCACTCCAAGACTGCTTGAATTTTCCTTTTATCCATGTGTATACCGGCTGGTGAGATCACGAATCCCAAGAACTCTACCTCAGTGACATCAAAGGCACATTTCTCCAACTTAACAAACAACTTGTTCTCTCTCAATTTTTGTAAAATTCTTCTCACTTGACCTTGATGTTCCTGGGTGTTTGCAGAGTAGATCAAAATATCGTCTATATACACGATAGCACATTGGTCTATGAATTCACTAAGGACATCATTGATAAAGTGCTGAAATGCTGCTGGGGCGTTGCATAGACCATAGGGCATTACTTGGTATTCAAATAACCCAAACCGAGTCCTAAAAGCGGTCTTCCACTCGTCACCAGCTCTTACTCGAATGAGATGATAGGCACCTCTCAAATCCAGTTTAGTAAATACTTGGGCCCCTTTCACCTGATCCAATAAAACTGAGATGAGGGGGAGTGGATACCTATTCTTCTTAGTGATCCGATTGATTGCGCGGTAGTCTATGCAAGTTCGCAACTCGCCCTCTTCCTTCTTCGGTACAAAAAACAGGGGCGAGGATACTGGAGATTGAGAAGGTCTAATAAACCCGTTAGCCAAGTACTTGCGTATGTATTCTTTTAAATGTTCATGCTCCTTTTCCGTTAAGGCATAGACCCTGCTACATGGCATATTTGCTCCTGGTTCAAGATCTATCTTGCAGTCATAAACCCGATGAGGTGGTAATTGCTCAGCTTCTTGCTCATCAAATACATCTTCAAAATCTTGATATTGCGATGGAATGGACTGGGTGTTGATTACACACACAACTGCATTCGCGGAACACAGTGCCAGAGCTGGATTTTCTTGGTCTTTTTTCTTCTGGTTTCCGAAACAATAATTCTTGCAATAGTCCGAAGACATCTCTATAGTTCTTGCTGCCCAATCTACTGTTGGATTATGCTCTGTAAGCCAAGGAAGTCCTAAGATTAACTGGAACTGAGGTGCGTCTATTAGGTTAAACTGGATTTCTTCTTGATGTCCATCTTCTCTGATTAACTGCACCGTTTCTGTGTGACTGACTATGGGTCCTGAAGATAGGTTTGTCCCATCGATGGCTCTAACTGGTTCACTTTTATCCTTTAAGATTGCTCTCAAACCGATCTTGGTTGCAAATCGTTGGTCACAAAAATTTCCAGTCGCCCCAGAATCCACCATCACCATCACTCTCTCTCGAACTTCTTGACGGAACTTTATCGTCATTGATAACACTAGATGAGGGGACGACGATTGCAAGGTATTGGCCAGTTGGTGTTCTTGTGGAGTTGAATTTTGACTCGCATCCACCTGTACAACTCCTTCTACAGGTGGTGCAGCTAGTTTTCCTTCGGCCTGTATGTTCCCTTTGGCTTCTTTGGACAATTCCTCACAAAATGGCCGCTCGAACCGCAATACATACACTGATTATTGGCTCGTCTCTTCTCTTTTTCTTCGTTAGTAAGTGGGCCTCTTATCGTTCCTATTTGCATTGGTTCTTGACCATTGGTTCCTTCTACAACCTTTCCAACTTCTGGCTTGGCTCTATCAAATCGAGGCACTGTGCTTCGAAATTCTCGTCTTCTCTCACCTCGTCTTTCTCCTTGCCGGAAATCTAACTCAAGAACCAAATCAACGAGGGCCGATATCTCTGTTGGTCGGTTAGGAATTTGCGCCAGTCCATCTTTGAGTTCGTCTCGGAGACCTCGATAAAAAATGGCCGTTCTCTTATTTTCTGGCCAGTCAGTTTCCATTACCAATTTATTAAATTGGGCTAGGTACGCCACCAAGTCCCTGTTTCCTTGTTTCAATTCCAGAAGCTCATTATCAACCGCCTGGGAAATTCGCCTTCGATCAAATATACGCAAAAATTCCTTCTTAAATTCGTCATAGTTCTGTAGAAGAGGGTCGTCTCGAGAAACGATGGGCATCGACCACGCGGCAGCGTCTCCACTCAGATAGGATAAAACGAAGGCCACTTTGGATTGTGCATCGGGGAAGACAGAAGGACGACACATGAAATGTAAGGTACATTGAGAGATGAATACTTGCGCCTTCTGTGGGTCTCCACTAAACCTCTCTGGTGCTGCCAAGGGAATGACTGGGGACAATGAATGTATAACCTGTGTAGTTAGCCTATTTGTTTCCGTTGCGGACGTGGAGGGGGTTTCTCTATGTTCTGAACGTGGTTGACTAATTCTTTGTGCTAACTCTGCCGTCTCTTTCCTAGCATTTATCACCTCTTGCCTCAAACCCTGATTCTCTTGCCTAACCGCCACTAATTCCTTTTGTATGGAATCTAATACCGCCCCTAAGGTCTGCAAATTAACCCCTTCAACCATTCTGTTCGGGTGCAAATTTACAACGTGGGCACTTCACTCTGTCAGAGTCCACGAATCTCTCTCTTGTCGACTTGCACAGGAACAGATGATGCTAGCTTTCCGACTCCCTCTCTCCAATCGATCGGAGTCAGAGTGTAATCGTAACTCCAAGCAATCAGAAAAAGGGAAGGGGAAAAGTGGAGAAAATAACCATAAGAAAATAAAGCACAGAAGAGACTGGTCCTGGTTCCTCGGTATTCTAGCGATATCCTCTTCTGGCTTTTATTCTGCCCAACAAGATGCCTGTGAATACTAAGCATAAACAAGATGCCGTGAAATCCTTTCTTAGACCCTACACTTTCTTATCTCACATTAACCTGATGACATACCCAAGGAACGGTGAGACCTGCTTCTCTTCTTTCCTCAGATAGGATTTCTTAACCAGAGCTGCCTATTAGTATTTCGACTCACTGAAAGAAAATTATACTTTTATTAATTCTCTATCTAATTCCCTTGCGATTCCTCATTTAAGAACTTGGAGTTTAACCTACCACTAATAGCGACTCCTTAACCTTATATTCGGAACCTTTCTCCCCAGATGAGTGTCAGTTCATCATCACGTGTGGTGGAGGATCTTGTTCCTTTTCGAATTCCCTGAAGGTACTTCTAAATCTTTCCTGCTGATGAAATTCTTCAGAGAAGCGTCTCAATTCGTGACAACTCTCGGATTTAATATGCAGTCACTAAATATAACTTGTCTCTTGTAGATTTTAAAGTTCACGTTGACCTTTTAACTAGAGTGCACTCTATAACAATATTACTCTCATTGCTCAGTCTCAAATAATTCCTACACGGTACTGTACAGTGTTATTTCTTTTGTGACTTATCTCCTTAAGTTCTGACTCCTTCCGACGCGTCGATTCTCAGCTGGCTCAGCGACACATGGTTCAGTCGGGTAGGCTCTCAAGCTTACTGCTGACTCTCTGCTAGCGACTACAGCAGCGAAGACTCACAAACGTCGGCTTTCAGTCAGACGATTCTCCGGCTTCACGACGTGAAGCTCGTTGGTAAAGGGGGCACTAATTTCTGTTACTTCAACCCCAGACACTATAACTCGGAAACTAAGAACTTGGGTGATTTCTATGACTAGCTAGATTCCTCAACCGTCTTCGTCAGGAAACGCAGTGAAGTGCGCAGTTTTGACAGAGCGCGCGCCCCACCGGAACTCCGCTCTAAAAGCACTCTAAACACTAGACTGCTAACTTCCTTGTTCCGACCGCCATCTTGGAATTTCGTAAATTCCATGCTTCGGACCAGGAAGTGATTTGGCTCCAGTTTCGTTTTCGTAACTTCAGAACCCCTGCAGACCTTGCATTAGGGAGAACCCTGACAGCGGCTCAGCGCGGCAACCCAGTGCCAAGCGCTCCCAGCCGTGCACCACCAGGAGCACTAGGGCGAGCGCGGCGGGTCTCTCCAGTGTCCATGAGTCTCGTTGCCCGGTCTCACCACAATGGTATCCCTCTGTCCGTCGCGCAGCAATTGGGAGTCCAGCACCAGGTACTGCCCGTTAGGGATAGGGTCCCACCCGGCCCCTCCACCGGGTCCGCTAGGAAATGGATGCCCACCGCCTCGCCGGACCCGCCCTCCACTGCGGTATTCCTCTCCACCAAGATGTGGCTCCCACAGGTGCTGCCCCCCCGGCTCCAGCCGCCACACCAAGCACGCCACAATCCTCCTCCCGGGGTGTGTACCCCCAGCAGAGCACAGCGCCCCGCAGCGCCGGGACAGTCCGATCAGAGGGCTGGGTCAGGCACTCCAATGAGTCTTCCGTGCAGCAGCCCTCCAGGTCCACGATCCGGCCACAGAGCAGTAGCGCAGGGAGTCGGCGTGAATGTCCGCGCTTGCTCTCACCTGCCACTGAGGCCATCTCTCCCCTAGGTCGAGGTGCGGGGAAGCAAGCACCAGATGGGAGGGTTCCCCACAAGGGCAAGTCTCTGAGGCACCCACAGCCGCAGGGAGCCTCCGCCATCGCTCCACGGCAGCACCGTCACCTAAGGTGCACCTCGGGGCTCCAAATTGGGATTCAGGTGTGGGTCCAGTCACCGCCGTCACCGAGGCGGCCCCAGGTCTGCTCCGGTCAGCGCGGTCTCTCCAAGCGCCGCCCTCTGTCTCGCCGCGGTAGCCCCTGCGCCTCGCAGCGGCGCCTCAGCCGGGCCACTGTCCAAGACTGGCGGCCTCAGTTGTACGCGAGGCCGTGGATGCCAGGCCCCGTGCAGGCCGCAACCAAGATGGCCGGGCTTCTTCAAAGGCGGCAGCCGCAATCGCCGCGCCGGCAGCCCCCGCCGTCAAGACCGAGGCTCAACTTGGGTGCAGTCACCTCTCAGTCCCGGGGGGCCCCTGCTGAGGGCTCCGACACCGCCGGGGGAGTTTTAAGACAGCATAAGGTCCGAGGCTGACATGGAGCTCCGAGCTCACACGTCCATACCCGCTGGTGCCTAAGCCACGCCCGAGAAGAACAGAAAGATACACTAAGACACTATCACATGAGGAGTTAATAGACAAGGCATGACTAAATACAACAACACCACATTGACAATAACAATATATTGATTCATATTGGATGAACAGGAAAGGTAAACGGTTATACAGGACATTTAAACATACAATCCACAATTGAAAAGCGTATACCTTAAAAGGTACCTCATCACAAACTTATTAGGATTTAGTCATGAAGCGGCGACTAATTACCATACGTAAATGGAGAGCATTTGGATTAGGTCATAAGAATGGAATGTAGAGAGCTTATCATTGAGATGGCATTTGTTGGATACACAGCGTAACACAATGATGCACATAAATGGGCACGCATATAGAAGCACCAAAATGACATCACAAATTGACATAAATATCATTTGAAAAAACACATGTTTTAAAGGCTAAGAGGAGGAGGGGAAGAGACAGACGTGAAAGGACACATTTTCGACAAGAGATAAAAGACAGTTATCGTCACAAATTAGTTACATACATGTGAGGTAGATCAAGCCACAAAAGCAACTATAAAATGTTTTGTGAAGCATGAAAAGAAAAAACAGGAAACACGTAAAAAACACCGACACCCTCAGAAAATCCCAGTAAAGACGATCGAGCTGTAGTTAAAAGCTAAGATGATTCATGCTCTATATTTTGAGTTAGCTATACGGAAGAATATATCTTCAAGAAATGCTCATTTATATTATTAATATGCAAAAAAGGAAAATCTCACCTCCTAAGGGCATACACCCTTATGAAGGGGAAACCAAGTTGATTATGGAAAATCCTTGTGTCTAAAATATGTCCTGAGCTGTACCGAAGTGTAGCCATGGCAAAGATGTCTGGATTAAGAAACGAAGTCTTTAAGTGACAGAAAAATGTACATCATCACAGGCAAGGTTAAGAATGAGAAGAAGTGTGAAGGAAAGGTTGAAAGTGAGAAGAGTAATAAAGGTTGGAAATTTAACAATAGAAAAAAATGGATGAAAAATAACTGTATCGAACCTTCATCAATCACGAGTTCAAGCAAAGAATAAGTAAGGAATCTGTATGATGGCTCCCACTGGTTATTATCAAAGGGCTGCCGTGTGCTCAGAGACAGGTACTGAGTCCTACAATAAGAAATGCAATGAGAGAAAGAGCAAGCGTCACCATAAAATTGATATGATACCTGGCCACTATCTGCCCTGGAAAGACGTTATTTAGTAAACAGTGAGGTAATGTCACAAACCTGGACCAAATACATATCCATAGCAGTTAAAGATTCGGGTCTCATATGAAAACAATCCTAAATCAGGGGGGCGAGTCGTGTTATCCCACACTTTTCGTCGAAGGTCCTAAATTCTAAAACCAGATTATGAAAAAGTAGAAAGGGGTATTAATGCACAGTTCCTAATGTCCCTGGGTAGACAGTCGCTCCTATACTATATATGAGTGTAAGATGGAACATGAATGCAGTATATTCTCCAGGCAGTAACTCTTTAAAGGGAAAGTTCCCGCGGCCATGTTGGGCCTGAATGAGAGGAAAAAAACATTTCTGTAAAAACAAGATATCTTATGTGTCCAGCGTGTTGTTGCTATAAGGCAATCTTTTAGATAAAGCACATGTATACTGACCCCAGTGCGTCGAGATCACACAAATAATTACAGACAAGATTTAAGAGGCAAAAGATTGCACGGGTCTCAATTGCGCCCTACATGGAGCGACCACGCATTGACATTTGCATAGAAGTGTCATGCCATCCCAGCAGCGGTTCGAAAATGCATTATCAAATGAGAAAATGAGAGAAGATTGATTCCACTGAAATAGATTGAGCAATCAATACCAAAAATAGATCCAAAAAGTCTCCTGGCTGTTGGCGGGTATGCCACCACACCCTACTTAACTGAGACTAGCAAAGCGTACTGAACAGTTTTGAGTCCGACATATTCACAATCAAAATCCCAGTTCTGAATGATTCTGAAGTGACAAATAGAGCTAATGCACTACGCATAAATTCACACCAAGGGGGAGGAGGTAGAGTTGGATAGGATGTGATTGTTTCAGTGAAGTAATCCTGATGAGTTACTGACATTATCATGTACTGTAATAGTTTTAGATCAAGCATGGTCTAACGACAAGCAGTTCCACGCCTGAAGACCTCTCACAAGTAAACTAAAGCGTGCTGCGCATAGGAGCATGCCGAGGAATAAGAACGCACCAAGCGATTAGTCTACTCTAGGGCTACTCTAAATGCTAGATAACCGAGTACATTTGGTTGCAAAGGAATTACAGCAATAGCGTGTTAATAGTTAAATGACACATCGAGCGCCATAATGAAATGAAATGGCCTCTGGATAAAAAGTCCTAATCGCACATAGAGTGGAGCTAAGGTAAATTAACCCCAGGAGTTGAGAAGTTATGGATGTAAGCAAAGCACCCAGCGCTAAAAGGACAAAACCTATGTTAGGCAGAAATCATCGTCACACATGGGTTGGGTCAAGAATATGAACCTGTAGCTGTCCTCGCAAGAGGGCACTACAGAGTTCTAGCGCATGCAGGTTTCACATCTGGCTCGAGAGGGGTGGCGATCCTGATTTAAAAACATCCACCCATGCGAATAGCACAGACCTGGACGGACCCATAAGGGACATATGTGGGAGTGCGGGGTCACTGGAAGAGGAGGGAATACACATTTACGGTTTACGCCCCACCCAAATTACAGGTAGGCACACTCAGAGGCGTTACTGACATCCTCCTCAATACGTCCGACACGGTGCAAGTCCTGGAGGGAGACTTCAACGACGTTATGGATATGGGGCGGACAGGACAGGAGACAGGGACAGGCCCGCGGGCCCTACTTTGCTGGCTAAAATGATGGATACAGTGGGCCTGGTGCATGCCTGGAGATGGCTCCATCCGGAGACTAAGGCGTACTCCTTCTTTTCCGGAGCGCATAAAGTGTACTCCCGCCTAGATTATATATTTATGGCTAGACAGGCCCTGTGTGTCACCAATGTGGCAGAATACCGCGCAAGAGGCATTTAGAACCACTCACCCCTGCTGCTTAATGTGGGAGACAGGAGGGGAGGGCGACCCGCGGCACTACGGCTGACTGCTTGGGACATCCAAAGCGCAGACATACTGTGAGGCCTGATGCCGATGTGAAGGTCTACATAGCAGAAAATGAGGGGACGGTGGCCTCCCGGGTGATGCTATGGGAAGCACTCAAAATGGTCCTGCGTGACAGGGCACAAAATAGGTTAGCGGAAGACAGGAAAAAAGTACAAGCAGAGGTCCTAGCCCTGGAAGCCCAGATACTGGCTCTAGAGCAGGAGCATCAGACCGCCAGAGACTTAGGGATGCTTAGACGACTTTGGGATGTACAAGCCCAGTATAAACATCTGGTTACAGGGGAGGCAAAGGCACAGGCCCTGGCGACCCTACATTGCCTATACGATGTGGGTGACAAGTCCGGGCGGCTACTAGCATGGCTTAGCAAGAAAGAGAGAGATGCGAGATGGGTGGAGAAGGTGAGAGATGGCCAGGGTAGATGGGCTCGAACTGATGAACAGATAGCCGAAACTTTTGCAGGCTACTATGAGGCCTTTTACGACGCAAGGGAACTGGGGACAAGGGAGGACGCGCTGCAGTACATGACACAGATCGGACTTTCGGTCCTGGAGGATGCGGACCAACAGGACCTGGAGGCGAACATAACAGAGGATGAAATTAGGGAGGCTATGGTGAAACCCTGGGCGGGGAAGGCCCCGGGCCCTATTGGCTTCCCGGGGGAATTTTTTTTTAAAACGGCGGATTTCCTGACCTGTCACCTACTGGGCCTCTTTGTGGACGCTGAATCGGAAGGGGTGTTCCCGCTAGACCTCCGACAAGCTACGATTATCCCGGTTTTCAAGGAAGGTAAGCCACCCGATGAATGTTCGTCATATCGACCCATCTCCCTCTTAAATGTGGAGGCAAAGCTTTTCGCAACGATACTGGCCCTTCGCCTTAGGCGGGTGATTTCGGGACTGGTACATCTCAACCAAATCAGGTTTCTTCCTGAGAGGGCGACCAGATACAACCTTAGGAGAACCCATAACTGGCTAATGGAGATGTACACTAGAGAAGACCCACATTGGTTCCTATCCCTCGATGCCGAAAAGGCCCTTTTTAGGGGGGTACTAGAACGTTTCGGTTTTGGACCCAAATATAGGAAGAAGATTGGTCTGTTATACACTGACCCCAGGGCGAGAGTTCGGGTCAATGGGACACTGTCAGGGGACTTCCCCATTAGGCGGGGTACCATGCAGGGATGCCCCCTGTCCCCACTGTTGTTCACCCTCTCCATTGAGTTGATGGCATGCGCAATCCGGCAGAATGAGGGAATCAGAGTGTTTAGAATACCACAGTCAGATAGGTCCGAAGAAAAACTCTCCCTATATGCGGACGATGTCCTTTTGTATATCACAAAACCAGATATTACCATACCTGTGCTGTTCTCAGAACTCGATCGCTATGGGGCCAAAGCATGCTACCAGATCAACTGGCATAAATCAACTCTTTACGATCCCCAGAGAAGGGAGGAAGGGCCCATGCTGCCAGAGAGGCCACAAAAGATAACAGAGGGATTTGCCTACCTGGGGGTATTCCTTACGACTGACAGGACACTCTCTTTTGAGAGGAATGTTAACCGTGTAGTGCGTAACTTTAATGAGGATGCGGCGAGATGGAAATTGCTGCCCCTGACACTTTTAGGCCGGGCAGCAATGTTTAAAATGATCACGCTCCAGCGATTCTTATACGCCTTTCAAAATGAATATTTTCCCCTGCAGGGTCTGGTTTTTAAGGACATACAGGCGGAGCTCCGGACATTTCTATGGCTGGGAAGGCAACCTAGAGAGGCGCTGTCCACCCTGCAGAGACACCAGTATAATGGTTGTATCTCTTTGCCCGACCTAGAGGCCTACTATTGGGCAGAACACTTTGTCCCCATAAATGAATGGATACACACCCCGGCCACCCACCCCATTTTCACACTAGAAAGACACACCATGGAGACCCATACATGCATACATTATCTATACGTGGGTAGGGAGAGGGCTAGACTACTGCCCGCTACAAGACTCACACTAGGGATATGGACGAGGGCGACAAAAGCGTTAAGGTGGGAGCACAGGCCAACGAAACAAACACCACTATGGAAATGCGCCTGGTTAAAGGAGCTTAATAAATTGAGAGGATTCCAGAGCTGGGATGCCATTGGCATGCCGACTCTGGGAGACGTGATAAAGAAAGGGGTGCTGCAATCCTTTCCATCACTGCGAAAGGACTATGGGCTCCACCACACACAATATTTCAAGTATATGCAACTACGACATGCCTGGAAGGTGGAGAGGCCTCTGATGGAGGCACTCCCAGAATACGCTCGACTGGAGGGTCGCCTGCTGCAGGAACGGATCTCTGGTAAGGTGGTGTCCCTCACATATAAAACCATAATGAATAACAGGCCAGGCAGACTTGGGACCCTCAGGGTCACATGGGAGCGAGAGGTGGGTGACATGGACGAAGTAGACTGGGGTATGATTCTGATGCATCCCAGGGAAGTAGCCGTTAAGTCTCGCCTAAGGCTGATCCAATTTAATGTCCTTCATAGAACCTATTACGCTAGAGTGCGCCTACATAGGATTGGGAGAGTAACTGACCCTTGCTGTTTGAGGTGTGGCCATGAGAGAGGGGACTTCTATCACACCTTCTGGGCATGCCCGGAAATTCAACGCTTTTGGGGGGAGGTCCTGAAAGAGTTAGGGGAGGTCCTGGAGACCACCTCACCTTTAGACCCTAAACTTACCCTCCTGGGAATGACAAATGACGTGGACTTGGTTTGACCCCTGCTTATTTTCCTGGTGCTGGCCTTAATGGTGGCCAAGAGAGATGTGGCCCGGAAGTGGGGGGCACCCGACATCTCATGGTGCTGGTAAAATCAACCTTCAGCGCAATATGGCATTAAAAAGGAAAAAAAATAAACAGGGCAGCCGACTGTGGGGTGTGTGGCCTGCCCAGGCTGCTGCCGGTGTGGCTAAACGGGGGTAGTTACTCTCCGGAGGTCGGCTGGGGCTGTTGCTGCTGATTCCTGTGTAAGTCCGTCCGGCCCGGCATCCTGTGGTGAGTGCTGCTTGCTCGGTCTCGCTCAGTCCTCGCTCTGCGCCGTCAGACAGGGAAGAGGGTGTCAGTCTGGCCCAGCCCATCCCTGCGCATGGCGTATCCTGCCAGACCCAGCCCTGCATCCCCACAAACTAGAGTAGACGATAACACATACAGCCGCGCTGCTTACTAATATCGCACGTCGCCAGGGAGCTATATTGGGATGTGAGGTCTCTATTTAGATGCTCGGTCCCAGAGTGAGGCGTGACCCTAAAACATGAGCTGCCGCTGTGGCTTTACCAATGACTGGAACATTCCATCCCCACACCCACGGATGTTTCTTTCATTTTTCTCTTTCAAAGTGCAGCGTATGGAATCTGGATGGAGAAGGGCAAAAAAATAAAAAGGTTAGGAAAAGGTGAAAAATAAAGAAATAAATAAAGTACAGCCCGCAAACACAGTAGCGCCACTTTACTTGCGATACTTCCGACGGGCGCAGCTAAATCTCCACGAGCACGCCAAATGTTGTGTTTTCTTGCCGTTTTTCAGAATTTTGCGAAAGGCAACTTCGCAAATTCCACTCACCCCTATTAATTGTGCATATCTCAAGACGGCAAGAGTACATATAAACATAAATAAGAGTACCCAGGTTGTGAGCGTGCCCAGGGGAAAACCCAAAGTAATTGATATAGTGGGATACCGAAAATCACAAAATTAACTAAAACGCATAAAATTGCAGTGGACGAGCAGTAAAAGAAAGTGAGTGCCCCAAAACGTAAAACATTATTATTTAGTAAAGTAAAGAATAACTGTAGGAATTGCTCTATGGAAAGGATGAAAAAAACATAATCCTGAGGACGAATAATCATCATAACAGCAGAGGAAAACCAGTAAAACTGATGAGATGTACTCAAGTACATTGGTCATGCTCTATACCATTGTATATTGAATGATGACCCAGAGTGAATGGTGGGCGCCCGAATGATCCGAGTATCACATATCAAACGGAAATTACCATGCAAGATTTGTTGTATATTATGCGGTGATCCTCTTCAATCCTGGAGAATGAGACCCAATGATATGACCCAGGAAATTAATAGTCTGAGTATATATAATGCGACAAATACCATTGTATTTTAAAAGAAGGCCCAGGTTAAATGGTGGAGCCTGAATGATCCGGGTATGGCGTGCCAAAAGAAGAAAACAGAAAAATACCACACAAGAAATTGTTGTATATTCTGGGGTAATCCTCTTCAATCATGGAGAATGAGACCCAATGATGTGCCCTAGAAAAGGTAATGGTCTCAGTATATATAGTGTAACAAAGACTCTAGAGTGAATAACATCCCAAGAGTAAAAATCCCAAGGGTTAGAGGGACAAAGGAGTGTAAGACGAAAATACATTTAAAAAACTCAAATCAAAAGTGAATTGGTCCAGAGTCCAGAGTGAGTAACGTCCCAAGAATAAAATCCCTAGGGTTAGAGGGTCAAAGGTGTCTAAGACGAAAATACATTTAAAAAGACTCAAATCAAGGGTGAATTAGTGAGAAACCGGTTACAGGTTAATCATTGAGATTTATCATACTGAGTACTGGTGCCCAATAGGCAAAAACAAATGTTTTATCATTTCAGAAAAAAATGCATTTCGTAATCAGTATTATGACTGTGTGAAATTGCCCGTAATCTGCAAATCCATTATGCTTCACTTTGTCTAAGGCTGAGTTCCCTGTTCCCACCTCTGTGACTTGATTCAATGTGCTCAATGCCATAGAACCAATATTGGTTGTTCCCAGGATGCAATTTAGAAAAATGTTCCGTCAGATGGTATTTAGTGTCACTATTCAGAATAACTCTTCAGTGTTCTTGGATTCTTAGTTTCAGGTTCCTTTTTGTACTGCCCATGTACATTGGATCACAAGGGCACCCAATGATGTAAATAACATACAGAGTGTGCAGTTGATAAATTGCCTGACTGTATGCTGGATAGGTCCATTATGTCTAAGGCACTTGGTTTTATTGATCCCCTATTTACAAACCATACATGATCTGCAGATATAAAACCCGCTAGGTTTCTCAGGAAGCCATGTTTTAGTACTGATGTTAGCCATAACATAACTAGGGCAAAGTTTATTCCTGAGGGTAGATCCTCTCCTGTATGTAATTGAGGGATTATTGCATATGGTGCCCTTAAGACTTGGTATTGCCTGTAATACATGCCAATTACGTTTTGAACAGTTTGAAAATATCACTACTGTGGTCAGTATACTCGGTAATAAAGTGTAACTTCCTATTCTGACCATTGTCTCTTTTCTTAGAATTCTTAGTCAACAATGTGGTCTCTTGTTCAAGAGTGTGAACCCTTTTCTCGGATTTATCGAGGACTTTGTTTGTGTTGCCTCTAGTGATGAATCTCTTTTTAACTTCTGTAATGTTTTTGGTGAAAGTGTCATGTTCGCTACAGTTGATCCTTACCATCTCTCCAAATGGTATACTGTTGATAACTGAGCTGGCTAGTGCGCTACTGACATGCAGTATACTATTGCACGATGTGCTCTTACGGTGCAGAGTGCTTTTTACAGTCCCTTCCTTTATATAGAAATGTAAATCAATGAAGTTAATTTATTCATGACTGTAATCCATGGTGAAACTCACATTGAACAGAGGTGTATTTAAGAATCTGAAATATTCCCTTTAGGTGTTTTCTGATCCTGCTCATAGGCAAATGATGTCATCAATGTACCTCCCCCAGAACACGATATGTTCTATCCAGGGGGTGGCACCTTTACCCCAGGCATGCTCCCTCTCAAACCACCCCATGAAGAGGCAGGCGTAAGAGGGAGCAAACTGTGAGTCCATGGCCTTGCCCTGTTTCTGATGGTACCAGGCACTGTCATGTAAGAAAAAGTTATTAGTAGGAATCAGTTCAATCATTTCAATGAGCATTTCATGGTGTTCAAAGAAATCAGCCCCACCCTTGTCAAGGAAGGATCTGATGGCTGAGATTCAAAATCGATGTTTGATGCTAGTGTAAAGGCTGACAACATCTAAAGTGACAAAGAGTAAGTCATCAGACCAGCTGAAATCATTGAGCTCCTTCAAAATGTCCTTGCTATCATGGATATAAGAGAGTAAATTCCACACGAAGGGCTGTAATTTGAGATCAACATATTCTGAGAGTCCCTCAGCAGGGGAACCCACACCAGATATGATCGGTTTTCATGGTGGGAAATTCCCCTCCTTATTTATCTTGGGTATACACCGGTCTATATGGGTGAAATCACACGACAACTGAGCGACATCCATTGCTACGAATGGGTTAGGACCAACCCAATGGTTGAACTAACACGGGACATCAATATGACACTCACTGAATGGAAGGATATTTGCTTACTATCTGAGAATGAATATCGCTATTTGAGACCAGAGAAATCCCAATATCCTTGTATCTACATCTTACCCAAGACACATAAGGTGGGGAATTTCCCATCAGGAAGACCTACCATATCTGGTGTGGGTTCCCATACTGCGGGACTCTCAGAATATGTTGATCTTAAATTACAGCCCTTTGTGAGTAATTTACCCTCTTATATCTGTGATAGCAAGGACATTCTGACCAAGCTCAAGATTTCAGCTGGTCTGATGACTTACTCTTTGTCACTTTAGATGTTGTCAGCCTTTCAAAACATCACCAAAGAGAGAATAAAGCAAACAAGAAAAGATGGGCATAATACGACATATTAAAAACATGCATCAAAATCCCCCATCCTCCCTCATGAAAATTGTTAAGAATTTGACATTGATAAGATTAATTAGATATAAACCATCAAACAATGTCAAATTGGGAAGGAATAACAGCAATATTACATGAGAAAAAACAGCAATATTACATAAGAAATAGCAATAACGCCATCCTTTCCCAAAAACACAAAAGAAAATATTGTACTGAAAGGTGTACACACCCACGACAAACACCTGAGGCCAGAAACAGACAACAAGGGTAAACCAACACTACAAATACACGTGTACCACAATATGGACCACATAGAGGGTACACACAGTGAGGCGCAGGGCGACTTACACATAACAACAAGTGAAGCGCGGGGCGACTAACACAGTACAACATGTGACGCGCAGGGCGACTTACACACAACAACACCTGAAGCGCAGGACGACTTACACAGGACAACAGGTGAGGCGCAGGGCGACTTACACATGACAACACCTGAAGTGCAGGACGACTTACACAGGACAACACGTGAGGCGCAGGGCGACTTACACACAACAACACCTGAAGCGCAGGACGACTTACACAGGACAACAGGTGAGGCGCAGGGCGACTTACACACAACAACATCTGAAGCGCAGGGCGACTTACACAGGACAACTTGTGAGGCGCAGGACGACTTACACCTATACAAATATATAAGACGTGCAGCGCAAGGCGACTTACCAACACATGACACAAGAAGATGGGAACCACCCACCAAGACCAGAACCACCCTTCAGCTGAAATAACATGTGATGTCCACCCACCAGGAGACTAAGACGTCCCAACCATATACAGCATAAAACTGTTGCATCACAAAACTAATGAAACTGTACCATAAATAATGCAATTGCAATACTATTAAATAGGAGACTGTGCCTCACGCCGTTGAACGATCTCCCACCCGGGTTGTGATAGGTCAATACTTTTCTTGCGTAGGGGAAACAAAAACCCAAGAACAAAAACCATAAAGCTAGACTACACACAAAATATTTAGAGACAATAATAATTAATTTAAAAATGATTAATGTCCACCAGAATAGTGCTACTCTGCGTAATGACTGGCCTGTAACTAAATGCCCAATGAAACTTCAGTATGTACCAAAAAGTACAAGGTACAAATCTCACACAGTTAAAACAAAAAATATATTTCCAACAGTAAAGACTGACCCAGTGTGTGGACAGAAACAGTCTGACCATTAAGAAAGTCCGTCGAAGAAAGGCCGTGGTGTCTCCTCATGTAGCTTTGCATAAATAACATGATGTGAGCCACTCTTTCGGCGGTGGCTGGTGGGTTACTCTCCCTGATCGGATGGACAAAGGGCAAAAACCGTGGGTGATGCCCGTAGTTGCCGTAGAAGGGAGAGGTTTTTGTGGAACAATGCGTGGCGTTATTGTAGGCGATCTCCGCAATCCATAGCAAGTCCACCCATTCCTCCTTCCCTTGATCGACAAAACAGCGCAGGTATTGCTTGATGGACTGGTTCAGACGTTCCATTTGCCCGTCCGTCTGGGGGTGATAGCTCGTTGATAGGGCCGATCTGACGTGCAACGCCGAACACCAGGTTTTCCAGAATTGGGCGGTAAACTGCGAACCCCTGTCGGAAACGATCACCTTGGGCAGGCCATGTAGTCTCACTATGTTCTGTAGTAGCATCAACGCCAATTCGCCCGCCGATGGGACTTGGTGGCAAGCAATGAAGTGTCCCATCTTGGTGAGGTAGTCCACCACCACCAATATCGCCGTTTTCCCCTGATCCATAGGTAGACCCACTATGAAATTGAGTGAGATGTTCTCCCATGGCCTGGTGGGCGTGGGTAGAGGTTGGAGAAGCCCTTGCGTCCGGCTGTGGTCAGTTTTCATGGCAGCACATACAGAACATGCCGCACCCCACCTTCGTACATCCGCTCTCATGGCTGGCCACCAAAAGTGACGACCTACGTATGCCACTGTTTTCTCAAATCCCAGATGACCCGCACACGGGGATACGTGACACCACTCATAGGCCTGTCTCTGTAGCCGAGGCGTGGGTAACAGCAGGCAGCGGCCCCTTACGGGTATGCCATCAGACACCCTCCACTCTCCGTGACTACGGAGCCACCTCTGCCACGCAAAGGTGCGAATCCCCCTCTTGATGTCTCGGAGGAACGTATCGGGCTGAATCACCCCCACTACTACATGCGGTGGAACGATGGAGTGTTCTGTGATGGGTGCTGTCTCTCTGGTGTCCGATTGTCGTGACAATGCGTCCGCTTTCCTGTTCTCTGTTCCAGGCCTGTAGGTGATGTGGAAATGGAATCCAGAGAAAAAGATCATCCACCGCAACTGCCTAGGAGAAAGGTGTCGAGTTGCGGTCACGAACTGTAGGTTCCGGTGGTCTGTATACACAGTGACGACGTGTCTAGCCCCCATCAACAGATGTCTCCACTCAGTGAACGCATCTTTGATCGCCAGAAGTTCTTTCTCGGCAATATGGTAGTTGCGCTGCGCATCATTGAGTTTCCGTGACATGTAGGCCACTGGGTGGAGTATGCCTGTACCGGAATTTCTTTGTGACAGTATGGCACCCAGAGCCACGTCAGAGGCGTCCGTCTCCACCACATAAGGAAGCTCCGGATTAGGGTGAGCCAACACCGGGGCAGTTCCGAAGGCCTTCTTCAATGCCTCGAATGCGTTCTGCGCATCCCCGTTCCACTCGAACTTCTGATTTTTCCGTAGTAGCTGAGTGATTGGGGGGACCAATCCGGAAAACCCCTCGATGAACCCCCTGTAGAAATTGGCGAAGCCTATGAAACTCTGGACGTCCTTCACGTTCCGTGGCACCGGCCATTCTTCCACCGCTCTGATCTTTCGCTCCGCCATTTCTTGTCCTCTTGGGCTCAGCATCACCCCAAGGAACTCTACAGAGGAGACGTGGAAGTCGCATTTACTGAGTTTTCAGTATAGCATGTTCTCTCTTAGTTTCTGCAGGACTGCTGAGACGTGACGCACATGGTCCTCTTCTGTGTCGGAGTATATGAGGATATCATCGATGTATACGACGACGTAAATATCCAACACATCCCGGAACACCTCATTCAAGAAGAACTGGAAGGCAGCTGGGGCGTTGCAAAGCCCGAACGGCATGACGAGGTATTCAAAAAGGCCGAACCGGGTCTTGAAGGCCGTCTTCCACTCGTCGCCGTCCCTCATGCGCACAAGGTGGTAAGCCCCCTTCAGATCCAGCTTGGTGTACACCTTAGCTTTCTGTACCTGTTCCAGGAGAACGCTGATGAGGGGAAGGGGATACCGGTTCTTGATAGTAATAGCGTTCAAGGCCCTGAAGTCCACGCACGCCCTCAATTCGCCGTTGGTTTTGGGAATAAAAAAGGGGGCGATGCTGCCGGTGACTTGGATGGCCTGATGAACCCTAACTCCAGGAGTTTGTCCAGATACGAACGCAGATGCAGGTTTTCGGGCTCGGTGAGGGCATACAGCCTGCCGCTGGGGACGCTTGCACCTGGTACCAGGTCGATCTGGCAATCGTAAACCCTATTGGGCGGGAGCACCTCCGCCTTTACTTCATCAAAAACGTCCTCGTATCCTTGATATACGCTAGGAAGTGTCACCGCTTTCTCGGCTGCAGTGGCCACTGTGTGACTTCTGGTCCCTGGGGTGTCATGCATTTCTTGTCGCACCCCGCATCGTTGCATGCAATACGGTGAGGACATTTCGATTTGATGCGTTGTCCAATCCACCGACGGGTTGTGTTTTTGGAGCCATGGTAGTCCCAATATGACTCCATACTGCGGTGCTCTGATAATGCTAAAATCAATGGTTTCAGCATGCCATCTGCCGAACCTTACCGGCATTTCACCCGTATGATGTCCGATGGGTCCCGTCACCAGATGTCTTCCGTCCACTGCATAGACGTCTTCCGGCTTTCCTTTGGGAATGAGAGTGATCCCCAGTCTCTGTGCCTCATTGTAGTCCATGAAG
Organism: Lissotriton vulgaris; assembly: GCF_964263255.1. Lineage (NCBI taxonomy): Eukaryota > Metazoa > Chordata > Amphibia > Caudata > Salamandridae > Lissotriton > Lissotriton vulgaris. Next base: position 1,658,030,736 of record NC_141685.1, on the reverse strand, counting down.
AGGCCTGTGGCCCCTGAATCCACCATGGCCACCACGGGAAGCCATTGATCCTGAACCCCAACGTGTACCGTGATGAACAAATGTTGTTTTCCTCTTTGGTCGGAACTTGACATGGAAGGAATGTAATTATGACTCCAAGAGGCCCCTTCCGTATTCCTGGAGTCCATCAGTTTTCCGCCGGTGCGTCCACCACAGCTGTCACAGGCCTGGGGCTCCGGTATCTACTGGTCTTAGGTTTGGCAGGACACTCACGGACGTAGTGTCCTTTCTTGCCGCAATACAGGTAAAGACCCTGTTTCCTGCCTGACTCTTTCTCTGCTGGAGTAAGACTGGATCTTATAGCTCCGATATCCATGGGCTCAGACTTGGCAGCGGAGCTGGCTTCGGGGCTCCCCATGGAGATATAAGAAGGCAACGCCTTGCCTTTTTTCTTATGGTCCCCTTTTCTCTCGCCCAGCCGGTGGTCCAAACGCAGGACCAGACTGATGAGACCCTCACACGTTTTGGGCTGGGGATCGATCTGAGCCACCACGTCCTTGAGCTCATCGCACAGTCCTTGGTGAAACAACGCTGTTTGTTTGGCAACAGGCCACTTTGTTTCAGCCACCAGCCGGCGAAATGTATTGAGGTATTGCAACAAGTCGTTATTGCCTTGTTTCAGTTCCAGCATCTCGCGGTCCGCCGTGTATGGGTCTGCCCTACGATCGAATACTCGAAGAAATTCCTCACGAAAGGCTCCCCAGTCACACAATATGGGGTCGTCCCTGCTCACCAAGGGAACCGCCCAATGCGCCGCGTCACCGGCCAAATATGACAATAGAAACGCCACCCTGGTTTGGCTTGTAGGAAAAGCCCTTGGTTTGCAGGATAGATGCAGAGCTATCTGCGTGAGGAACACCTGTACGGTGTTGGGGTCTCCGCTATACCTTTCCGGTGCAGCCAATGGTACTGTGACGGGCATCTCAACCAAACCGCTGGGGCAGCGGTTGTGGAGGCAGGACCAGGTGTCAGAGGGTCTCTCTGCATAGCGTCAAGTCGTGCCCTTACATCTGCAGATTCCTGCCTCGATGCTGCTAGTTCAATCTGTATTGTAGCCAACGCTGCTAATACATCCTCCAATGACGCCATGTCTGTCACCCGACCGGGGGATAGTTATGGGAAAAGGTCGGATATTCTGTAACGACCTGGCGTTCCCAGGATTGGGGACAGACACCCACTGAACACAAGACCACTTCTTGTAAGTTTAAGGATTTATTGGGTAGGGTAAAGTAACAAGGAGAATACAAACAGAAACGATAAGTAGGATGCACCAGTTCTGTATACGTTACCCCAATCACAGCGCTGGTGTTATGTACCGTCCTCCGCAAGTACAACGGTCCAGTTGTACGCCAACGGAGGGCACTGTGCTACAAGCGGCCGACAATGCCGTTCGATCGCTGTGAGGGGTTATAGTCTCTACCGTTGGGTGAGCAGACGTCTGGAAGGTGGGAGTCGCCCAGCCGGTTTCTCTACCACTCCTTCCTAGGGGATACGGGGAGCAGCCGCTCTACCCGTATCTCGATTCAGGTGTTTCTTGTTGCTACCACCCAAGAACCAAAAGCGAGAGGTGGTCGAGAGCAGCCGCTCGATCTGACCTACCTCTAGATACTAGGGCCGTGGAGACGTGGCAAACTCCTCCTGGAGTGCGTCTCAACACTAATCCCGGACTAGTACGAGGACGGGGGCTGGGAGCCACGGCTCACACCAACCGCCGTTACTCGGTCTTCGATAAGACCCTGGAACCGGGCTGGGAGCAGCCGCTCCAACCAGCCTCAACTCGGGATCCTGAGCGAGCCTCGCTGACTCGTCCGAGTCAGAGGACGCTAGCATGCTGTATACCACTGTTCCTTAGTAACTGAGACACGGGGCGTTCCTACCTCCGTTCTTCCGAAGATCAAGGCTTGATACACTGGTCACTGCTCACGGAGCGCTCGGCTTCAGGATGCGTCGGCTTAGGATTCTGAATATCCGACACAGCGTCCTTTCCACTTCCGCCTTATATAGGCGGACCTTCGTGTCTGCAACACGTGCTATGGTTGTTGCGTAATCTCGCCGTGCTAGGCCTCCTGGGATTCGTAGTCCGCTCTGCCAGCGGTGCAATTTTAACGGCGAAGGCAGGACGAGGGGAGGAATTCCTGACAGGTGGCTTTCCATCATGGACGCCTGGAATGTCAGGGCCATTTTCGGGGCGGCCCCCGATGTCGTCATAGAATCCGATGCCAGCAGGTCAGGATGGGGAGCCCGCTGCGGCAATTTTTCTACTGGAGGTGCTTGGTCGTTAGACGAGCAAGAGCTCCATATCAATTGTCTGGAACTTTTAGCGGGATCGTTTGCAGTCCTATCCTGGACCAAGGACAGAGTGCGCTTGTGCGTCCTGCTGAGGATGGACAACGTCTCCGCGGTGCGTTACATCAACCACCTAGGAGGTTCTCGTTCCCGGGCCCTAGCGAATTTGGCAAAGGAGTTCTGGGGTTTTTGCTTGGCGCACCATGTTTCGGTGACAGCGGAGTACTTGCCTGGCCAGTCCAACCAGGTCGCAGATTGGCACTCTCGACACTTGCGGGACTTCAGTCAATGGAAGCTGGATACCCATGTCTTCCGATGGTTAACCACCACCTGGGGCCCCTTCTCGGTGAACCTATTTGTGTCCCGCTTGGACCACCAGCTTCCGAGAATCTTCAGCTGCAGGCCGGACCCTCTAGCGCAGGCAACGGACGCGTTCCTGCAAGATTGGAGTCAGGAACGGGGTTACGCGTTCCCTCCATTCTCCATGATTGTGCGACTAGCAGCCCAGCTTTGGCGGCAGAGGTGGTGCTGGTGACACCGCTTTGGAGGTACCAAGTCTGGTTTCAAGTTCTTCTGGAACTTTCTTGGGATTCTCCAATCCTACTCCCCCTATTTCCTCACATTCTTCGGAATGCGGACGGAGAGCAGCATCACCTGATCGCCCAGGGCTCTCTCCATCTCATGGCCTGGCACCTTTCAGGCGACGCTGGTCGCTCCCAGGTCTTTCGCGACCAGCTGAGTCTCTGTTATCAAAGGCCTGGGCCAGTAGCACCTCAAAGCGGTATCGGTCTGCCTGGAGGAGGTGGCTACGTTGGTGTCTTCGAAGGGATCTGGATCCCGTGGTCGCAGGAGTCGTTCCCATCCTGAATTTTTTGGCGGAGTTGGTGACTGACGGCTTAGCGTACCGGACCATCAACGCTATGCGTTCGGCTATTTCAGCGGGTCACGCTCCAATCGATAATGCTCCAGTGGGGGAGCACCCATTTGTTTGCAGACTCTTGAGGGGTATCCGTCTGTCATTACCCCCTGAGCCGCGTTATTCTGTCTTGTGGGACGTTAATATGGTCCTCAATCTGTTTCTGTCTTGGCAGCCTAACAGGTACCTTTCATTGAAAGAGTTGGCCATGTTGTTATGTTTAGTTTCTTGCCGCAGGGTTTCGGATGTTCGAGCACTGGACATTTCGGCACGTGTGTTCTCCCCGGATGGGGTGACTTTCACGATTGGGCAGCGTGCGAAATCTGCTTTCAGGTCAATTTTATATTCGACCTTTGCCGACATGCCCAAACTTTGTGTGGTACAGTGCTTTAAGGCCTACGAGGACCTGACCTCTGAATTGCGCCCTCCGTGCTGAAGACAACTCCTTATTGCTTTAAGGAAGCCGCACAAGGCAGTCTCTTCCCCCACCATTGCTAGGTGGGTGCGTTGGGTCAATCAAGAAGCGGGTATTGACACAAAACAGTTTGGTGCACATTCAGCCAGAGGTGCCATGGCTTTGAAAGCGTTCTCGCTGGGTGCTCGCTTGGAGGATTTGCTGCGAGCCACAGATTGGTATTCAGATTCCACCTTTAAGCGTTTTTATTTTAAACCAGTGGTGGATATTGCACATTTGGTGGTAAGTAAGCTTTAAACTAGCATAATCGGAGCCTCCCGTCCTGACATAGTATCGAAATTTGCCTAGCTTCGTAAAGGTAAGTTACAATTCTATTAAGGACACAGAGGCGAGGATTATCCCTCCCACGGCACGGTTGTGCGAACCCACCCGTATGGCGTTAAGTAACCTTCTTTTTCCGATAACTTTCACTGATATTCGTCTGAGTGCCGTTACGATTATATTGTGATGATTGATGCTCAGCCTTTATCAGTTTCTTTACACAATATTTTTTCATTTTACGACAGGATGTTTCCAAACAAGACCAGTGATCTGTGACATACGCGCGAAGAAAGAGGAGGGACAGCTAGGAAGGAGGGACATTCTATGGCTTACTGACACTGAGGAAGGACTATGATGGTGTTGTCATATGGACTCATGGGCTTTGTAGTTTGGTTCAGCCCTGTTTGTACTTTGTTTTTCCTTTTGGACAGTTTTCTCTGATGGGGATAAAGGTTTTATTATGGTGTTAATAAAGCTGCTGTGGAGTTATGTAATAAGAATAAAGCGAAGAGAGAATAGCATAATCCTCGCCTCCGTGTCCTTAATTGAATTGAAACTTACCGTTACGAAGCTAGGCACATTTTGATTCCTCTGCATGCTCCTATGCACAGCACGCTTTGTTTTACTTGTGAGAGGTCTGCAGGCGTGGAACTGCTTGTCGTTAGACCATGCTTGATCTAAATCTTTTACAGTACATGATAATGTCAGTAACTCATCATGATTACTTCACTGAAACAATTGCATCCTATTCAACTCTCCCCCCTCCCCCTTGGTGTGAATCTATGCATAGTGCATTAGCTCCATTTGTCACTTCAGAATCATTCAGCACTACAATTTTGATTATGAATATGTCGTACTCAAAACTATTCAGTATGCTAGTAGGGTGTGGTGGCATACCCGCCAACAGCCAGGAGACTGTTTAGATCTATTTTTGGTATTGATTGCTCAATTTATTTCAGTGGACTCAGTCTTCCCTCATTTTCTCATTTGAACATGCATTTTTGAACCACTGCTGGAATGGCACGATACTTCTATGTAAATGTCAATGCGTGGTCGCTCCGTGTAGGGTGCAATTGAGAGCAGTGCAATCTTTTGCCTCTTAAATCTTGTCTGTAATTATTTGTTTAATCTCGACGCACTGGGGTCCTTATACATGTGCTTTATCTATAAGATTGCCTTATAGCAATTACATGCTGGACACATAAGATACCTTGTTTTTCCAGATATGTTTTTTTCCTCTCATTCAGGCCCAACATGGCCGTGGGAACTTTCCCATGAAAGACTCCAGAGTTACTGCCTGGAGAATATACTACGTTCATGTTCTATTTTACACCTGACAGGTAAGAACTCATATATAGTATGGGAGCATCTGTCTACCCAGGGACATTAGGAACTGTGTATTAATACCCTTTTCTATTTTATTGTTCAATAATCTGGTTTTAGAATTTAGGACCTTCGACGACAAGTGTGGGATCACATGACTCGCCTCCCTGATTTAGGATTGTTTTTACATGAAACCCAAATATTTAACTGCTATGGATATGTATTTGGTCCAGGTTCGTGACATTACCTCATCGTTTACTAAATAACCTCTTTCCAGGGCAGATAGTGGCCAGGTATCATATCAATTTTATGGTGACGCTTGCTCTTTCTCTCATTGCATTTCTGATTGTAGAACTTAGGACCTACATGGACCTATCTCTGAGCACACAACAGCCCTTTGATGACAAGCAGTGGGAGCCATCATACAGATTCCCTACTTATTCTTTGCCTGAACTCGGGTTATGGTTCGTTACAGTTATTTTTCTTCCATTTTTTTCTATTGTTAAATTTCCAACCTTTATTACTCTTCTCACTTTCAACCCTTCCTTCACACTTCTTCTCACTCTTAACCTTGCCTATGATGATGTACATTTTTCTGTCACTTAAAGACTTTTAGTTTCTTAATCCAGACATCTTTGCCATGGCCACACTACGGTACAGCTCAGGACATATTTTAGACACAAGGATTTTCCATAATTAACTTGGTTTCCCCTTCATAAGGGTGTATGCCCTTAGGAGGTGAGATTTTCCTTTTTCCATATTAATAATATAAATGAGCATTTCCTGAAGATATATTCTTCCGTATAGCTAACTCAAAATATAGAGCATGTATCGTCTTAGCTTTCAACTATAGCTCGATTGTCTTTACTGGGATTTTCTGAGGGTGTCAGTGTTTTTTACGTATTTCCCGTTTTTTAATTATTTCCCGTTTTTTTCTTTTCATGCTCCACAAAACATTTTATAGTTGCTTTTGTGGCCTTGATCTACCTCACATGTATGTAACTATTTTCTGATGATAACTGTCTTTTATCTCTTGTCAAAAATGTGTCCTTTCACGTCTGTCTCTCCCCCTCCTCTTACCCTTTAAAACGTGTTATCAAATGATATTTATGTCAATTTGTGATGTAATTTTAGTGCTTCTATATGTATGCACATTTATGTGCATCATTGTGTATCCAACAAATGCCATCTCAATGATAAGCTCTCCACATTCAAGTGGGTGCTGTTTTATGACCTCATCCAAATGTTCTCCATTTATGTATGGTTATTAGTTGCCGCTTCATGACTAATTCCCAATAAGGTTGTGATGAGGTACCTTTTAAGGTATATTCTTTTCAATTGTGGAATATATGTTTAAATGGCCTGTATAACCGTTTACCTTTCCTGTTCATCTAATAAGAATCAATATATTGTAATTGTCAATGTGGTGTTGTTGTATGTAGTCATGCCTTGTCTATTAACTCCTCATGTGATAGTGTCTTTGTGTATCTTTCTGTTCTTTTCTTTTTTGTTTTTTCTTCCCTTGTCGAATTTGATCGTATATATACTGAATGTTGTTTTTATACCTTTTTGTCAGCCCTGATGAAGTTCTCCCAGGGAGAACGAAACGTGTTGGCTGGAATCTAAAGCTTTGAAATCATTTGAACAATAAAGAAATTTTGAAAATCTTACTTTGTTATCTGGACTTTGTCACTCTGCACACTCACATCATTTGTATTTCAAGGATCTGGAGCACAGAGGCATCATTAGATGGTTGATGCCAGGGCTTGCTATGCGGGACCTGTATATATGTCAAAACTGGCGTGAGGTGCAGAAGTTTTAGTCAACCGTCTTTTCTCTTGTTTTTGCTTTGCAAATCAGTCTCGACCCTGCTCCTCATGGGAACTGTCCCGCTCTAACTACCAGGCCAGATCCTACCTGGACTGGAAACAAGTATCCTGGGATTGATTTCAGTGTTTCACCCTTCATCGGCCAGGCTAGCTTAAATCCAGTGGAACAGTGAGCAAGGGACCCTCGTCTGGGCATACCCTTGGCCACTTAGGGCGAACACAACAAACACAACAAGATGATGAACAGAGTGCTGAAGGGGAACGTCGTTTACGACGCAACTTTTAGCACGCAGTGCTATTACAACACGGTTTTTAAATCGCATTCTATTACAATGCATGACTCTGGGGGGCGCTCAAGGATAGGGAATACTTTTAATGTACTATCCAACACCTTCCCTAGTGTCAACGGGGACTGGTGTTGGAATAGTAAATTAAAATATTCACTATCCAACACCCCTTTGTGTTATGCGTTGTAAAAGAATGCGTTATAAAAACCGTGTTGTTACAGCATGCGTGCTAAAAGCATGCGTTGTAAAAACGTACATCCCCCCAGTTTGGACCTAGCCATACGCAAATCAGTCTTGACCATGTTCTTCATTGGAACTGTCCAGCCCAAACTGCCAGGCCAGAGCCTCCATGCACGGAAACAAGCATCCTGGGACCAATTTCGGAGTTTCACCCCTCATCAGCCAGGCTAGCTTGAATCCAGTGGCACAGTGAGCAAGGGACCCACGTCTGGGCCTACCCATGGCCACTTAGAGCAAACACACCAAACACAACAAGATGATGGACGGTGTGCTGAAACCTTTCAACCACTCACACCCAGTCACAGATCGGAGTTTAATCCATCATTTGTTTGCTCACTATGCCACCTTAGTTTGGACCTAGCCATATGCAAATCAGTCTTATTGACCCTGTTTCTTTTGAGAACTGTCCAGCCTGAGCTTCCAGGCCTGATGCTCCCTGGGTTAGATAGAAGCCTCCTAGGACCAGTTTCAAGGTTTTACCCCTAATCAGCCAGACTAGCTTGAATCCAGTGGCACAGTGAACAAGGGACCCACTTGGCCTCTTAGGGTGAATACAGCAAACACAACAAGACGATGGACAGAGTGCTGAAACTTTTCAACCACTCACTCCCAGTCAAAGATCTGGGTTTAATCCATTGTTCTTGTGAAAGCATCCCCCCAGGAGAGACGTCCCCTCACTGCACAGCTATATCTCTAGAATAGTGGAGTGATTCCATTCAAAACACTTGTAAATAAATGAGTTGAATCAATTGAATTTATTCTTCTTTCATAAATTCTTTGTTGGTTTGTTGTAAGTAAACTCAATGGGGGATATCCTCAAGAACGTGTGATAACCATTGCAAAATTAACTTAACGCAACTCTTCATAGCGCAGTCTATCGCGGTAAAACAACGCTGTGTTAACTCAGTATTCACAACACGGAGGTACCATGAGATAGGCCCACTCTAATGCGTCAAATGTCCTCGATAAAGTCAACACGACGCAGCAAAAATGCAAAACACAAACGCAAAAAAAGTTGCAATGAGGCCAATCATGAAACTTAAATCAGCGAAAACCACAGACAGGCCTGCAACTCACAAGTCAGGTGGGAAAATCACCATAAAACAAGAAAAAACAGACAAACAAAAGCCAAACAACAGTGAAACACAATGGATGTTGCCGAAGCAAGTACAGAGGAGAACCAGAACCCCACAAGCTCCCCGGAGGACCAGCCTGGGACCTCGGAGTCTGGTAAAGGCAAGGAGAAGAAGAGTAGGAAGAAGCGCTTCAGTCCACAGGAAAACAGGATCCTGATAGCGGAGGTGATAGAACACCATCAACAACTGTTTGTCACCTTCACTGTGTCATTGGCAACAAAAAATGCACTATGGCAGTCCATCGTGGACAAGGTGAAGGCCGTCGGAGTGCTGAAGAGGACAATGGAAGAGGTCAAGAAGCGCTGAAATGATGTCAAGCTCAAAACCAAGCTGAAACTGGCCAACAACCGGAAGGCAGCAATGCAAAATGGAGGTGGGAGTCCTGCGCCACAGGAGGAGCTGGACAACATTGAGGAAATGGTGTCCACAATCATCAGTGGGGAGACGGTGGCAGGAGTTGGGGGACCGGACACTGCTCAACATGACCGGACACAACAGCACCAGGGCGAGTAACGACCAGGGACTGGGGGGACCGGGGGAGATGGTCACACATGCACAATTAAGTAGAGCATATCTGCAGACAAACCATGCCCCACACCACCAACTCCAAGATACCTAAGTATGCAACTTCTCAGCACCGTATGAGCACAGAAGTCAATGGTACAACGCATGTAAGGGAGAAGGGACGGCAAAATCAGAGCTGCAGGGGCTACTCCACCAAAATGGAGCACACACACACATAACATGCAGGCCACGTCAACATTGACAACCATGTGGTACAAACCGCAACACGCCCACAACAGAACACAGGACACAACAGGTGCTACTTGAGTGTCAAAACTGGCCTATCACATTTGGCATTGCAGGGAAATGTGAGTTGAGAATGTTCAAGTACAAACACGCATACATCATGTTGTCGAAATGTCCACTCTCCCCCACCAAAGAGGCAGCTCCCCCTAAACAGCCACAATGTACACAGTCATGCAGTCCGAAGGAAAAAATGTACAATGCAACAACATACATGTGAACACATTGTTAAACTGCACATCCCCTACACATTGCAGAGGGAGAATCAACACCTCCAGCTGAGCAGCCCAAACCTCTCTTCTCTGATGACGAAGAGGACTACCACAGCTTCGACTCTTACTCCCTTCAACAGCTCTTGGAGAGTCTCTGCACCCCACCTCCAGGAGCAGGGCAGCCCCGCTGCTATGAGGAGAACCCTCCCCCTGCACAGACCACGCAGCAGGACTACCATCTCCTGTATAAAATCTATGTACAAAGTTCAGGCCCGACATCATCCTTAGGCCGACACAGTAGCACAGCAAGGTAGGGCCCCTGGGGAGACCTATGGGTATATATACATCACATCTTGCTAAGATAGTTAGAGGAGATCAAGACTTCCCAGCCGACACACTGACCAGAGACGCTGAGGTTCCTGTCTGCAGACACTCCAGCTCGCAGTGTTCTAACATTCCTCACGGGGTGTCCAGCTGGAGACCAGGACGAGGTCCCATAGTCTCACTTAAGGTAATGGGGTTGACTGAATCCTAGAGGAATTCTTGGCTTAACATCTTAACACCTACACCCATGCTAGGTACATTTAGGAAATCTAGAGATGGAGGCATTGTAGGAGTACATACCTTTTTTTATTAACGTGTTTATATACTTCAATGTATTCATGATTTTAGTAAGATGGTAGAACTCTACCATCCTTTTACCTTTGCAGTACTGTTAATCATATACTGTCTAACGGTTGTTGCAGCACATCTATTCTACACCAGAATAACAACTGTTCAATAAATGATTATTGAAAACGCCCAGCTTGTTTCATTCGGTGTATCTCTATGAGACAAAACTAAGTGAGCATGAGTGACTCAGGGAAAAGTAGAATATTGTTTCCAGGGTCCTGAGGGATCAGGGTTGTTTAGAGGAATTCTGTACCCCCTGGAGAGAATCATTGAATTCCGTTTTCTTTTTGATTAGCGCATCAAGTTTAGCCTCAAGATGCCTTTTAATTTAAATTTTTTACACGCTCTATCTCGAGCGACTTCCTTTCAGGGTCGAGCTTTACAGTTTCTTCAGTGTGTTTCGATGTTGAAAAGCTTTTTGGTGTTGAAGTCAAGTGTGTCACTGCCTGTGGTGTGTTAACCTCTGGCCCTGGTGTTGAGCAGCGTTTTGGGGCCCGATTCACAGAACTAACTTAAGACAAAATCCGAAACTTACTACCATTTTTGTATTCACAGAAGGCACTTACACATTTTGGTATTCACAGAAGGCACTTACTAATTTTGGTATTCACAGAAGTTAGGAGTCCTAACTTTAGGACTCCTAAATGCCTTCTGTGAATACTGGAAGTCTTAAAGTTAGGATTTTTCTCAGTTTAGGAGTAGTAAAGTTAAGACTCCACACTTTAGGTTTCCTAAACTGAGAAAAATACTAACTTAGTCCGCCCGATTCATGAAAGAAAATAGCGCTCGCAAAGGGCCAGATTCTGAGAATCTGGCCCTTTGCCAGAGCGATTTTTGCATTTGGGATTCAGCATCCCAAATGCAAAAATCGCTATTTGCTAATTCGCATATTTGCGAGGATTTACATTTAAGGAATCTCTATTTGAGATTCCTTAAATGTAATTCATCATCCATTTTACAATTGCGAAATCGCAATTTCGGGCCGCAATTTACCGCAAGGTCAAACCTCGTGGTAAATTGCGAAAACTCAGATAAATGCATTTAAATGCATTTTTCTGAGTTGCACGTTACACACACACATGTCCTTTGGACATGTGTGTGTGCAACACCTGTGTTAATTTCCATTGCAGGGGTGCTACAGGGTGTCCTTTGGACACCCCTGGCACCCTTGTACTCGCAATCTCATTTGCGATTAGCTAATTGCTAATCGCAAATGGGATATGACTCCCCATGCATTCCTATGGGCCTTTTGGCCCATAGGAATGCATGGGGAGTTATTCCTTATTTGCGATTAGCAATTAGCTAATCGCAAATAAGGAATCAGTGGGAATCGCAATTAATATTGCGATTCCTACATGAATACCGTTTTGCGAGTCTCGAATAGCGATTCCTTATGATTCGCTATTTGAGCCTCGCAAAACGGCCCGTTCATGAATCAGGCTGTAAGACTTTCGGTATGCACAGAAGGCATTTAGGAGTCCTAAAGTTAGGACGCCTATCTTCTGTGAATACTGAAATGAGTAAGTGCCTCTGTGAATACCAAAATAAGTAAGTGCCTTCTGTGATTATCAAAATGTTAGTAAGTTTAGGATTTTGTCTTAAGTTAGTTCTGTTAATCGGGCCCTTGGTGCCTATGTGCACCCGGTCTTAGCTGCAATGGGAAGTGAGGATTCCGAATGGTGTTTCGATGGTAGGATGCCGCACACCACACCAATGCCTCCTCTGCCCAGTCAAGCTCTGAACAGCTCTTCCTCGGTCTATATTATCTTGTTTATGCCCAAATACAACTCCACCATCCAAATAAATGAAAAGCCAACCCAAATGTTTCCAGTTTGTTTATGTGTGATATTTCATTTGAACCCAGATCTCTGTACTGGGGTGAATGTATGACATTGTTCTGCATTCTGTCCATCAATTGTTCTTTTTGCTTTTGTCACCCCGAGTGAGACGGGCATGCCCAGACGTGGGTCCCGTGCTCTCCATGCCACTGGAGTTATCGTGGTTTATGAGGGCTGAAAGCCTGAAACCTGTCCTAGGATGCTTGTTTCCTGTCCAGGTAGGACCTGGCCTGGCAGTTCGGGCTGGACTGTGCCCATGGGGCACAGGGTCAAGACTGATTTGCATATGGCTGGGTCCAAACTTGAATGGCATTGTGAGCAAAAAACAATGGATTTAGGCCCAGACTCTGTACTGGGGTGAATGTATGAAATGTTTCTGAATTCTGTCCATCAATTGTTCTTCTTGCATTTGTCACCCCGAGTGAGACAGGTATGCCCAGACGTGGGTCTTGTGCTCTTCAGGGTCAAGACTGATTTGCATATGGCTGGGTCCAAACTGGAATGGCATGGTGAGCAAAAAAATAATGGATTTAGACCGAGATCTCTGTACTGGGGGGAATTTATGACATTGTTCTGCATTCTGTCCCATCAATTGTTCTTTTTGCATTTGTCAGTCAGTTGAGTATTGGTAGGGTGCAAGGCCCCAATGTGATGCCCAATGTGTTTATGTGATGGCGCTCATGCTTACAGGTACGGCATACTGTATTTATGCTTGTGATGCCTACTGGGATGCCTATTGCGTTATGTTTTATGCCTAGTGTGATAATGCTGAGGTTATTAATGTACCAGTAGTTACTGGTTGTGTTTTATATTTGTTTTATATTTGCATCTACTTACCTGTTCTGATGGTTCAGACCAGGGCCCGATTTGCCTGGTCCTGTATATAATTCCCCTGTGATACTGCCTAGTGCCAGTTGGCACAGTGTATTTTATGTGATTATGTTTCTAATGTATTTATGACAATACAAAGGCAATTTTTTATATAACCTTGTGTGGAGTTCCTTTTGTGGTGTACCTAGGGTGTTGCTGCTGTGTGTGTTGCGCAAACGCTTTACACATTGCCTCCGGGTTAAGCCTGACTGCTCGTGCTAAGCTACCAAGGGTGTGAGCAGGGGTTATCTTTGGAGTGTAACTCCCTTGCCCTGAATAGAGTTGTGGTCTCTGCTTGACTTTGTCGCAAGCCTTAGCCAACCAGAGATCCCAATTCTAGCAACATTGTTCTGCATTCTGTCCGTGAATTGTTCTTTTTGCATTTTTCACCCCGAGTGAGACAGGTATGCCCAGACAGGGTTTCGTGCTATCCATGCCACTGGAGTCAAGCTATCCTGGCTGATGAGGGATGAAACCGGTCCTAGGATGCTTGTTTCCAGTCCAGGGAGGACCTGGCCTGTCAATTCAGGCTGGACTGTTCCCATGGGTCGCAGGGTCAAGACTGATTTGCATACGGCTGGGTCCAAACTGGAATGTCATGGTGAGCAAAAAAACTATGGTTTTTGGCCCAGATCTCTGTACTGGGGTGAATGTATGGCATTGTTCTGCATGTTGTTCATCAATTGTTCTTTTTGCATTTGACAGACCACACAGTAGGCAGCACCCACTACCACGGCTCCCTCCCAGAACCCCCATGAAGAACACATGGCCTTCCAATGCCGTGTGTTGGAGTGCCAGGAGAAGCTGGCTGAACAGGTGCTGATGGGCTTCGACCGCATGGCAGCCAAACTAGATGCCATGTGTGTCTAAATCCCATCAGGGACCACTCACGATCCCTAACGGACACCCACAGTCCCCTCCATGCTCCCCAACAGACCACGGCTGATATCGCTGGAGCCCTGACTCAGAGACTAGAACACCTGTCCAGTCAGAGTGGCACTAGCGATGTCACACGGTTGTTGGCATACTTTAGATAGTATTTTCTCTAAAAACCCTAATCTTGCATATATGGTAACATTACCACTTACCTGGACTGACCATGCAGCGATTTTATTTGAATTTAAACAGGCTAAGCGCTATCAATATAAACTTTTCTCTAAGGCTGTGACAACCACAAGGGCGTAGAAAAATATTGATAGCCTAGAACTAGGATGTCTCCTGAAAGCTTCATCACACCCACCATCCTCTAATGTAGAAGAAGCTACGGCCACCTACACGGAATGGATTGATTTGGCCTGCAGGAAATTAGTGCCGGGCAAACGGTTCATTCCCAAGCGACATCTCCATCTGCCCCTTGGTATTCAGAAAAACTAAAAGCACATAAACTTGACTGTAAGAGGCTAGAGCGAGCCTGGAGGAGAGGGTACAATAAGTTTGATAAAGATGCCTATAAAGTAAGCCTTACAAACTATACAAAATTGCCCTCTGAAACCAAAAAGATATACTTCAGGGAACAAATTAGGAAAGCCAGATCCTCATTGTTAGATTTGGGGGTCTCTGATTGGCACAGGTAGGCACTTGTGACAAGCAGGGACCCTCTCCTCTAGTCAGGACAAGGAGATTACCCTCTAAAATAACCCCTACTCACCCTCTAGGTAGTGTGGCCCGAGCAGTCAAAGCTTATCTCAGGGGCTTTACAGGCTAATCATTTGTGAACACATACAGTAACTCAGTGACAACACTACAAATGGACACCACACTAATTTTGTATCGAAAATAAGTATCTTTTATATAAAGGTTTAGCACAAGACCAATTAACATCAAAGGGTACAACAATACTATTAGCAATAGAGTTCTTGTTAAAAATGCGTAGTGTAAACAGTCTGTGCGATTCGTATCTCTCAGTTCGACCCTACGGCAATGAAATGCAGCAACAGAGTCAAATGCGCGAAGTGGACGCTTCTGTCCGATGCGCTTTAAACACAGAGTGCTAGTCGTACACAGTACCTTAGTTCGTCACAAACGTTGCGTTAAAAAGCCCAAGCGTTACATGCGGCGATGTCCTCTTTTCGTGGTGCGAGTTACGGCTCCTAGAGGCACAGAGTCGCATTACTCGAAGGGACGGTGCCTTGTGTGGTGCGGTTGCTGTTTGTTGCGGCCTACACGCCGTACCTGGAGAGTGGGCGCCTTTGTGATCCTTCGAGCACGGTGCAAGCCGGCAGTACGCTCCAGGTGAGCGAGACATACCCAGCGGCTCTACGTGCAGCAGCCTGTCAGCATCAATGGCAGGGTGCGCGTGGAGCAGGGCCTGCGAAGGGGGGAAGCGAGGTACGAAAAGGAATCCTTCCTTCACGTTGCGAGCTACGGCTCGTGGGGGCCAAGAAGTCGCGTTGCTCGGGCCAGACGGGTCATTCCTTAACGTTGCAAGCTACGGCTAGTAGGGGCCAAGAAGTTGCGTTACTCGGGCCAGACGGGTCCTTCCTTTACATTGCGAGCTACGGCTCGTTGGGCCACACAGTCGTGTTGTTCGGGGCGGACAGCTGGGCACGGGCTTCCCAGTGTACGCGGTGACTCCTCACGAGGCACACACAACTCCCTACTTCAGCGCTGCGGGGAAAACGACCTTCTCAGCAGCTCCTCTCCAGGGTATTGAAGTCCACTGGTCCTGGGACTTCGTTCAGGGTGCAAGCTCACTCACAAGCCCTTGGAGATCTTTTAAAGCACAAGTTTGAGCCAAAGTCTTTTCCAGTCTTTTTCCTCTCCTTCAGTAGCAAGGCAACCACTGTAGGCCAATCCCCCAGGTTAGGGACAGTACTCCTCCTTACAGCATTCCCAGTTCCTTCTCGTCGGGCAGAGGTTCTTCTTGTTTCAGCAGGATCTCATTTCTTGCGAGCAGCGCCCCAAGATTTATACCACAATTCTTTTGTTCTTTCAGGCCTGGGGGCCTTTGCCCAGTTCAGCCCAGTTCTGGAGTTCTTTGTTTACAGGACTCTGGCTTGTCTTTTCAGTGTGCAGGGCAGAGACATCAGATGCTCCACAGGAGGTGGACCCAGCATTGTGGTGGCAGAGCACAGCCCTATTCAGAGTCCAGGTGCACTCCTCCCACCCATCTGGATGTAATCTTCCTATTCCCTACCTGGCTGCCCCAGCCTGTCTCCTGGAATTCCCCAGCCCTGTCACTCACAAAAACCAGACAGCAGATACACATCCTAGCAGAGGCGGGCTGAAAAGGTTAGGCAATCAAATACCAACTTTCTAAAAGTGGTATTTGCAAACACAGAATGTTAAAATAAACTTTACTAAAAGATGTATTGTTTTATTCTGAGTTCAGGCATACTAAACTCGAATTTCTACCATGTTCTCATAGAATGTAATAATTCTAACAGCTCATTCTGGCCTATGGAGAACAGGTAGCCTTGCAATAGTGAAAAACGAAAATGGCTGTAATTCACTGTTAGGACATGCCACACACATCAGGGCTTTTCCTACCTTATACTTACAATGCCCCCTGCCCTTGGGCCTACTATAGGGGTGACTAATATAAAGTCAAGTTAAGGTTTAGGGACTGGCAAGTGTGTGCACTTGCCCAGTCAGCATGACAGTACCAGACTGCACGCAGGTAATGGCGGACCTTAGACATAATTTACCATGCTGCTTCTGTGGGTGGCACAAACAGTGCTGCAGGCCCACTAGCAGCATTTGGATTTACAAGCCCTGGGCACTCCTGGTGCACTTTACTGGGGTCTGACAGTAAACCAAATAATATATATAACACACAAATTGGGGAGGGCCTGAGGGACATTTAGAGACCTGCATAGGTTGTATCCCCCTGTACCAATATATCAACAACCTAACCTAACAACCTAACAAACCTATGGGTCTATCATCTGAAAATCTTATCAGGAATACAAATTATTTCTCAGCAAACACATTGGTATGCTGAAAAGAAATCAGAGACAAGGTTTCTGACTCAAGGCGTCATACAGAAGATGGTTAACCCTGTGTTAGCCACGGCCAGAGACAACGCCGGACAGAGCGGGGTCTCACTACGCCTGAGCCAGGTCCAGGACGAGGTGAGGTCTCTTCCCCGGGCACACTGGATTTAACAGAGTTACCAGGTGTCACGGAGGAGTGAAGTTACAGTTTATGGAGACTTATATCCTTTTCTGTTAATAATATACCACAGCAATATTTTTCTTTGCAATTGAGTTTTTCACCATCACCAGTTTTGCAGTCGCATTGATATGAGAACAGAGGCCCTGAAGAAAGCCTAGGGTCCATTTCCCGTTAAGGCTGAAACATGTTGGCCCTTATGCAGATATTTGTTAAACTGCAGGAGTAATGTTTTGCGCTGTTCTTTGTTTTTAGTTAGGAAGAGGTCTTGGTTAAATAAAAATATTATAATGAGATTCTCTATCCTATTTTGATATCTCACACACTTTTCTTTTTTTGCACTGCACCTACCCGTCAGATCAGATTCTTATGGTTGTCCATGTGTTGGCACGTGTGAACTACGAGTCCGTAGAGGGTACTACAGCTGTCTCTGTGATCTAGAGACACAAGGCCCAGGACCGAGGACCAGATGAGAATATTGATCACACATGATATTGATGGGAATCCAATATAGTGATTCACTTTGCTAACACAGGGTTAACCATCTTCTGTATGACGCCTTGAGTCAGAAACCTTGTCTCTGATTTCTTTTCAGCATACCAATGTGTTTGCTGAGAAATAATTTGTATTCCTGATAAGATTTTCAGATGATAGACCCATAGGTTTGTTAGGTTGTTGAGTAAACCAAATAAGCCAATCATGGAATCCAATCAATATTTACATTTTATACAAGGAGCACTTGCACTGTGGCACTGATTCACAGCGGTACGGGCAAGACGGGACCCCGCAGCGACTCAGTTTCAAGATTTCATCATTACCATCGATTATTGTCATACCAGCAAGAAAAACTACAGAAATCCCCCAAAGCTTTTAAGAAGGGACAATCACAGGCTGCCGATTTTTTCAGCATTTCCTACTGCGCCAATGATCCACATATAGCCGTCCATCTTAGCCCTTGAAAACGAATACAGAACCTACAATATTTAACACCACCTGACAGAACCCAGTGTCTCGGGAGCACCCCACACCACACTAAATCGAACGTGACGTGAACTTGAGCTACACAACTTATGTCAGACTATATCAAACAACAGATTTTAACCTTATCCAGGAGCTTTTTACTGCCAGCATTTAGATACTGCGTATAAATACTTACAAGACGCTTAAGTATCTAATCATCAATTGAAAATACAGAACTCCTGATGAAGGCCACTCGCCGAAACGCGTTGGATTCAGTTTTGTATTTGGCGATGAAAATCAATTGTTGACATATGTACTAGAACATGTATCATAAACTATTGTGATTAGGTGTATATTTATGTTAAGAATTTTTATGAATTATTGTTAAAAAAAGTATACAAACTGTAAAAAAAAGGAAAAAAACTATATAATATCTGTGAGAAAAAAAGACAATTAAAAAGAAGTTTTATAAATTCACATATCACGGTGTTAATCAATCTTTTAAGTAACAATGTGTGATAGTATTTAGGAAACATACACATAACCTGGTGTACAGGCCAGCTTTCACAGAAGTTTAATATCCCTACTAGGGTTTATCCGTTTAGGTAGGGGCCTCTTTTTTCCGAAAAAACTGATTGGCAGTGGCACAGTGCTCTGAGCAGCTAACACCAGCAAAAACACATGTGGCAACAGCAACAAAATGAAAGAAGGCGCTGGTCGCCGAAACGCGCGTCGAGATTAATTACTTCTGTGCCACGTATATTTGTTTTGTGTATTGTGTAACTTATTTATAATTGTTTTTTGTGCATAGTGATTGTGTTATATGTTGTCATTTCGTATATAGTTCTTTTGGACTATTTTATCAATTTTTGCTGTATTAAATAATTATGTTTAACTGTTCTATATGAATTATTGATGTGTTGCCAATATAAATTATTTTAACTTCATTTTTTGAGAATGGCCCCTTGCCCGTATAATATTCACTTGACAAGCATTATGTCTGCCTAGGTTGTTGTTTACACATATGATTTATCCCTGACCTAGGAGCACAGATAGTTCTTTGCTCAGGGGGTCCTTGTTTTATACACTATTCTGATTGTACCACCACTTCATCTCCTCCTGGCTGGCTTCCAGATTTGCCTCAGCAAGTTAACTGAAACGCCTACACTGGTTCCTGAAGGCCAGCATGTAGCTATATACATTCTGGGGAGGTTTCCTGGGAGATTGCTCCCATCCTTCCTTGACCAGACTTAGAGGTCCTCTCACTGGGTGGCCGTACAGAAGCTCAAAGGGGCTGAACCCTAGAGACTTCTGTGGCACCTCACGGTAAGCAAAGAGAAGGCACGGTAAGAGGACCTCCCACTTACGCCTCATGGGTTCTTCCAGACTCATTATCATGCCTTTGAGGGTACAGTTGAATCTCTCAACCAACCCATTTCCTTGGGGGTGGTAAGGTGTGGTGAACTTGTAGGTTACACCACACTCTTGCCAAAGGGATTTCATATACTTGGATATGAAATTGGTACCCCGGTCAGACACCACCTCTAGAAGGAATCCCACTCTGGAGAAAATTCCCATCAGCGCACGTCCCACCATGGGGGCCGTCACTGTCCTGAGAGGGATGGCTTCCGGGTACCGGGTGGCATGGTCCACCAGGACCAGGATAAACCTGTTGCCCAGCGGTCCCACAATGTCGATCCCCGCTCGCTGGAATGGGGTGCTGACCACAGGGAATGGTTGGAGAGGAGCCTTCTGCTTCCTTCTACTCTTTCCACTTGCCTGGCAAGTCTGACAGGTCCTGCAATGAATATCTGAGCTCTTGCGCATTAGGGGCCAATAAAGGTGGGTGACAAGTCTCTCAAAGGTCTTGTCGTGCCTCAAATGTCCTGCCAATGGCACATCGTGAGCCAGCCCCAGTAGGAAGGCTCTGAAGCTCTGGGGTACCACCAGCACACGGGCTGAGCCAGGCTCAGCAACCTTAGGCTCTGAATATAGGAGGTCATTCTCCCAATAAATGAAATGTGTTCCAGACTGATCACCGTTGGCCTGGGCTGCAGCCTGCCATCGCAGACCCTCGAGAGAAGGCATTCCTTCTGCGCCAAGCATAATCCCTCCCTGGAGGGGCCTCCTTCCTGCTGCCAATGGGTCAGCCAAGGCAGGTCCCCCAGTTTGGCTATCTGTTCCCCTGTAGGTTCCAGGGCATCCCCCTCAAGGTCTGCTTCCTCCTGGACCGTGGGAACTAGAGGCCGGAAACCTGCACCTCCTGTGTCTTCTCTCTAAGGCCGGTCCCTGGGCCTCCCTCTCAGGCTCCAGGACCTCTTGAGCACCCCTGCTGGCTGCCATTGACCGGGTGGTCACGCACGCCCAGTCAGGCAGACCTACCATCCTCAGGTGAGTACTCTTCTCCACCTTCTCCCAAGGTGAACTCTCCAAGTCGTTCCCCAACAAACAGTCTACAGGCATGGCAGTTCTCACAGCTAATTGAAGAGTACCAGAGACCCCCCCACTCAAAGGGAACCTGAGCCATTGGGCACTGACTCTCAGTGTTGTCGGCGTTCACGACTAGGCAGAATGCATGTGGGACAACCTGCTCTTGAGACACCAGGTGATGCTTGACAACTGTCACACTGGCTCCTGTATCTCTAAGAGCCCCTACCTTCTTGCCATTGATGGTCACCCACTGCTCATATTTCTTAGTGTTGTTGGGCAGTTGGTTTGCTGGGACCACCTCACAGTCTCCTAATGAGACAAGGGACATCTCTGCGGGACCTCTTCCTCCTTGGACAACCCACTCCTCACCCAGGGCTACACTAGCCATCTGCCCGGGGGCTGCACCAGGGGGTGCAGATCTGACAAACTGGCAACACTTGGGATCATTGGCAAAATGACCTAGTTCACCACACTTGTAACACTTTGGGGGCACTCTTTGAACAGGTGTACCTGTCAGGGCCCCGGTCAACCTTGGGGTGGGGGAGGCTGAGAACCTTTCCCTTGGTTCCCTTGGGGATTACTATGGGGCCTCTTTTGAAACTCCCTCTGTTTGCCCTTGTCCCCCCCCCCACTCTTCTGCTGGGGACCCTGCCCACCCTTGGCAGAGTCTCCCACTTGACCCTTGTGGACCCTGGTGCTGACCCAGCGGTCCGCCTCCTCAGCAAGATTACTAGGGTTAGTCAGCTTGCTATCAAGCAGGTGCTGGCGTAGCTCAGGAAAACAATTACTAGACAAGTGCTCCCATGCAATCAAATCAAAGAGACCTTGAAAATCATTAACTTTGCTACCCTTCACCCAACCATCCAGTGCTCTGCAGAATAAAAAGTTACATACTCAACATACGTACCGTTAGGAATCTTTGCACAACCCCTGAACCTCTGTCTATATAATTCAGGAGTTAACCCATATCTGGTCATCAAAGCATCCTTCATGTGTGAGTAAGAATTATGAACTTCTGAGGGCAAATCTAGCAGTGTGTTCCGCCCCTCACTCAGGCACCGTCCTCACAACCCCGCTCCCCCATCTCCCTCAGGGACCCGGTGGGAAGACATGGCTACCTCATAGGCCTTGAACCACTGCCCTATCTCATCATTTAAAAAAAATTATTTCACCACTTCTTTTGGTATGTACACCCTTGATTCTACCTCCACTGGCGATGTGCTGCCACCAGAGGGAGTAAGCTCCAAACTTTTAGCCTTCAGCTCCATCTCCCTCAATTTCATTTCATGTTCCATTTGAATTCTTCTTTCTTCCAGAGCCAGCTTTTTGCTTTCCAGCTCCAGTTGCCCATTCAATTTAAGTTTTGCCATCTCCATTTCGTTTGCTCTGGTTTCCTTCCTGTCTGCCAACTCCTCTGGCGACAGGACTCTGCCAAAACCATTGACGCTTTCTGCTGGTTCAACTTCCACCAAATCCTCAGGGTCATTCCTTGACTCAATCCAGGCCCTCAGCGCCTTTTGTAGCTCTCCCTTGAGCTTGCACCCAGCATGGGGAACTTTGAACTTTTTGCAGAAGCCCTTCTAGAGCTCTAGTTTCTCCTCTTCCCATTCAATATCTTCAGTTGCAGAGGCTACAGATGCTGCCCTTTCTATGCAGTTTGGACCAGGCATGATTTTTTTTTTTAAATGGAGATCTCTTAGCAAAACAAGAATCAAAAAAGTATGTGGCTGCGTTATGGTCTAAACTCACTACGTAGTGTTCACCAATCACTGTACATGAATCACAAATGCAAATTCAGAATCCTCACCGCTGACCACCAATGTTAGATTTGGGGGGTCTCTGGTTGGCACAGGTAGGCACTTGTGACAAGCAGGGACCCTCTCCTCTAGTCAGGACAAGGGGATTACCCTCTAAAATAACCCCTGCTCACCCTCTAGGTAGTGTGGCGCGAGCAGACAAGGCTTATCTCAGGGGCGTTACAGGCTAAGAATTTGTGAACACATACAGTAACTCAGTGACAACACTACAAATGGACACCACACTAAGTTTGTATCAAAAATAAGTATCTTTTATATAAATGTTTAGCACAAGACCAATTAACATCAAAGAGTACCACAATACTATTAGCAATAGAGTTCTTGTTAAAAATGCGTAGTTTAAACAGTCTGTGTGATTCGTATCTCTCAGTTCGACCCTACGGCAATGAAATGCAGCAACAGAGTCAAATGCGCGAAGCGGACGCTTCTGTCCGATGCGCTTTAAACACAGAGTGCGAGTCGTACACAGTACCTTAGTTCGTCACGAACGATGCGTTGAAAAGCCCAAGCGTTACACGCGGCGATGTCCTCTTTTCGTGGTGCGAGTTACGGCTCGTAGGGGCCCAGAGTCGCGTTACTCAAAGCGACGGAGCCTTGTGTGGTGCCGTTGCTGTTCGTTGCAGCGTACGCGACGTACCTGGAGAGCGGGAGCCTTTGTGATCCTTCGAGCGCGGTGCGAGGTGGCAGAACGCTCCGGTTGAGCGAGACGTACCTAGCCGCTCTACGCGCTGCAGCCTGTCAGCATCAGCGGCAGGGTACGCGTGGGGCAGTGCGGTGCGAAGGGGGAGAAGCGAGGTATGAAGCGGAATCCTTCCTTCACGTTGCGAGCTACGGCTCGTGGGGGCCAAGAAGTCGCGTTGCTTGGGCCGGACGGGTCCTTCCTTTACATTGCGAGCTACGGCTCGTAGGGCCACACAGTGGCGTTGTTCGGGGCGGACAGCTGGGCACGGGCTTCCCAGTGTACGCGGTGGTTCATCACGAGGCGCACACGGCTCCCTGCTTCAGAGCTGGGGGGAAAACGGCATTCTCAGCAGCTCCTCTCCAGGTTGTTGAAGTCCACTGGTCCTGGGACTTCGTTCAGGGGGCAAGCTCACTCTCAAGCCCTTGGAGATCTTTTTAAAGCAAAAGTTGGAGCCAAAGTATTTTCCATTTTTTTTCCTCTCCTTCAGTAGCAAGGCAACCACTGTAGGCCAATCCCCCAGGTCAGGGACAGTACTCCTCCTTACAGCTTTCCCAGTTCCTTCTCGTTGGACAGAGATTCTTCTTGTTTCAGCAGGATCTCATTTCTTGGGAGCAGGGCCCCAAGAGTTATACCACAATTCTTTTGTTCTTTCAGGCCAGGGGGTCTTTGTCCAGTTCAGCCCAGTTCTGGAGTCCTTTGTTTACAGGACTCTGGCTTGTCTTTTCAGTGTGCAGGGCAGAGACATCAGACGCTCCACAGGAGGTGGAGCCAGCATTGTGGTGGCAGAGCACAGCCCTATTCAGAGTCCAGGTGCACTCCTCCCACCCATCTGGATGTAATCTTCCTATTCACCACCTGGTTGCCCCAGCCTGTATCCTGGAATTCCCCAGCCCTGTCACTCACAGAAACCAGACAGCAGATACACATCCTAGCAAAGGCGGGCTGAAAAGGTTAGGCAAGCAAATACCAACTTTATTAAAGTGGTATTTGCAAACACAGAATATTAACATAAACTTTACTAAAATATTTATTGTATTATTCTGAGTTCAGGCATACTAAACTCGAATTTCTACCATGTTCTCTGAGTCTGTTAGGATCATAGAATGTAATAATTCCAACAGCTCATTCTGGCCTATGGAGAACAGGTAGCCTTGCAATAGTGAAAAACGAAAATGGCTGTAATTCACTATTAGGACATGCCACACACATCAGGGCTTGCCCTACCTTATACTTACAATGCCCCTTGCCCTTGGGCCTACCATAGGGGTGACTAATATGAAGTCAAGGGAAGGTTTAGGGACTGACAAGTGGGTGCACTTGCCCAGACAGCATGACAGTACCAGACTGCACGCAGGTTCTGCAATGGCAGACCTTAGACATATTTTACCAGGCTGCTGTGGGTGGCACAACCAGTGCTGCAAGCCCACTAGCAGCATTTGGATTTACACGCCCTGGGCACTCCTGGTGCACTTTACTGGGGTCTGACAGTAAACCAAATAAGTCAATCATCGAATCCAATCAATATATACATTTTATACAGGGAGCACTTGCACTGTGGCACTGATTGGCAGTGGCACAGTGCTCTGAGCAGCTAACATCAGCAAAGACACATGAGGCAACAGCAACAAAATGGAAGGGAGACCCACGCCAATGGTACCAGGTCTAACACTCATCAAAGTTCTGTTTAAAATGTTCTCCACACGTATGGCTTCCTCCAGCATCAAGACAGACAGCAGCCCTGAACTATGTGAGATTCTGGCCGTCTTTTTTCTGCAAAAGGTGGAAATCATCTTTTCCTCCTTTACTCTCCAGCCTACTGTTGCTAATAAGGCCTAAGTGACAGGGTTGCTAAAGGATAATAGGCCTATCCCCATACTAGATTGTTTTACATCGCTGGATTTACATGGGGTTACCAAATTATTGTTAGAAATTCCTTCAGGTTCCCCTTTGGACCCATGTCCAGCCTCTGTACTGAAACAGGTTCCAGAAATCATTGGGGAAACCCTCATCCCACTGTTTTGCTCCATTCTTCTGGTCATTTTCCTGGACCCTGGAAAACAGCATTGATCCTTCCTTTATTAAAAAAATCCAACCTGGATCCAAAGGACCCATGCAATTACAGACCCATCTCGCGTCTCCGTTTTCCAGGAAAAATGATTAAGATGGCCATGAATGACCAAGTCAGTACATTTCTTCAAACCAACTCTCTGTTGGACCCTACACAGTTTGGCTTCAGTGCGGAACATAGCACTGAACTGGCACTGATCAAATCCTCGGAGGAGATTAGAGAGGCCTTGGACCAGGGAGGTGCCACTATACTCATCATGCCAGAGCTCTTGGCTGCCTTCGATACGGTCCATCATGAAGTTCAGATAGACCGTTTATCTGAAGTTGGGGTCCAAGGCAAGGCCTGGGATCTTCTAAATCTTTTCTGACCAGTAGGACACAAACAGTGGACCTAGGTAGGGATAGATCTAGGCCCTTCTCTCTCCCCTGTGGAGTGCCGCAAGGGTCCTCTCTTAGACCCACATTATTTAATGTGTATGTGTCACCACTGACTGTCTTGATTAGATCCTTTGGGTTCCAGTTAACCTCTTATGCAGACAACACACAAATGTTGCTGTCCCTTCAGAATGGTACAGAAGTAGAGACGGGATCAAAATGCCATGACTGTATGCAGGCGATCGCGGGTTGGATGGCATCAAATTGCCTGAAACTCAATGCAGGTAAAACAGAGGTGATCATATTTGGGAACACCTCTAACATCTGGACACCTGACTGGTGGCCAACTGCAATGGGCATGCTTCCAGTCCCGGTGGAGAAAGCTAAGAATCTGGGGGTGATCCTTGATTCGAAACTCTCCTTCGGTGACCATATCAGCAGGGTTATCTCATTATGTTTCTACATTCTTAGAATTCTGAGGAAAATTCCGGAAGACAGCCTGAAGACAGCAGTCACAGCGCTCATTCTGTCATATCTGGACTACTGCAATAGTCTCTATATGAACATCCAAAAGAGACATCTGGTCAGACTCTAGATCGTACAGAATGCGGCAGCCAGGCTGCTAACAGGTACACCCAGGTTTGTCTCGTTAAGGATGGGATTTAGAGATCTTCACTGGCTCCCTGTCAAACAATGGGCACAATTTAAGGCTCTGTGTACAGTTTTTAAGGCCCTTATGGTTGTTGGACCTGACTTTCTGAAACATGGTATACAATGGTATGTTCCTGGAAGAGCTTTGCGCTCCTCGCATGCTAAACAAGTAATCGTTCCTCGCTTTAACAGGGCCAGTTGGGGTGGTAGGAGCTTCCGTCACTGTGCCACAAAGGCATGGAACAGCTTGCCTTTCCATTTTAGAAGCTCAGCTGAGCTACTCCCTTCAGGTAAGAATTGAAAACATGGCTTTTCACATGAACAGTTCTATCTTATCTACTTCCAGGTAGGCAGTGCCCAGCGCCAGGACACCCCAGGGTAACAGAGTGCTTTGGAACTCTTAGTAACATTAACATTAACTATGGAACACATGGGGGGAGGAGCCAAGCAGGCATTCGAAATGGCCGCATAGTCGCTTGGCTCCGCGAGCCCATTCGCCCCATACGTCTATCCTGCCGAATATCCTGACCCACGGAGGCATACTTTGATAAAGGGAAGACAACAAGCACCTACCGTTTGCTTCCGGAGCACCTGCTTGCCACCGATCCTGGGAATTCTACCCGATTGCTTTGCGGCCCATGCGATGGTGAGACCGGGGCGTTGATTAGGTGGGGCCTACGGCCGCAGCTGCTGCACCAGCGGCCGTTGATGGCTGCGGAGAGCCTGCCGGTGGGGGCCGATGATATGAACGACCGCGCCAGCGGTGAAGACCCGACCCGCTTGTCGGGGGACCCTTGAGGGGCAGCGTGGCGACCCAGGATTGAGGGGGGCGCTGAACTCCTGCCCCCTCTCTAAATTTTGTTGCCTGGGCATAGCCGAAGATTGCCCCCGACATAGGCGGGCGAGTCCCGGGGTCCTGCGGGACTCTAGCCTTTTGGTGGCTCTCCTTCCTGGACCCTGCCCCACAGTTCGTTTGCCCTGGGGACGCATCCTGCGGTGCCCGTACAGTAAGGCCTGATCCCTGAATATGGTGAAGAGGGACGGGGCCGACTGGATTAAGATGGCGGCCGGTGCCCCTCTCTGTGGTCCTCGTCCGTGTTGGGCGGCTGATGCAAGGAAGGGGCCGAGATGCCCGCAACGCATGACGGAGTTCACATCATGGGACATGTTGGCTGCCCTAACAGTTTTGCACGAGACTATTGATCGCCACGCCCGAGACCTGGGTGCAAGGATAGACGCCATTACTGTTTCGCCATCTATGGCGGCCACGGTCCTATTCCATGGGTCGACCGATGGACTTGCTGCTGCATCCGTGATGGAGGTTTCGGATCCTTGGAGGCGCTTTGGGTCACTTGAAGACCGGGCTCCCATGCCCGCGCGGACTGTCTCGGTTGCTTGTATGTAGAAATCCTCGGGACACAAGTCCGGCTGGTGGCTGGGGGTGGAGCGCTGTTTTTCTTCTTGGACTGGCCTGGTTGTATCGCGATGGTGGCCAAACTATTTGTCTCTCCTCTCCTGTATGATGTTAATATCTGCCAGCTTTGGGAGGTTCATGGGACCGGCGTTGTTGTTGCCTGATTTTCGCTTTCAATATTTGGACAGATTTGGATTACTATGCTTTTTTATGGCTTCGCCCCGTCCGGGCTCATCCATGCTGCTTGGACCCTCAGGACTGTGCTTTACATTGCTTAACGAGAGGGCTTCGGGCGGTACTACCGCCAAACGGGGTCAGGGATGAGGTGGTTTATGATCTATCTGCTTTATTATTGACAGACGGTGCAGTGGGTAACTCTGATCGATATTTCACTGTTTTTGTACTCGGGATGTGTTATTCTTCCTTATGGTATTGCTTCCTACTTGTGTTTCCGAAGTGTAGGGGTGAAGGGCGGGGCCGGGCTGCGAGATGAGGGCCCTCCTCCGTTTATTCTCTTTTCTTTTCTTTTTTTCCTTTTCCCTATCTCTCTATATTTCGGGTCTATTAGGGCGACAGGCACGCGGCTGGGGGGTAGGCCATGACCTTCTGCGGGTGTGCAGGGTGGGGGGTTGTGGGATGGGTGTTAGATTAGTATTTCTTTTGTTTCCATGGCCCTTAGTCTTTTTCCTTTTTCTATAGTGTCGTCTTCACCCATGGTTCCTGTAACGTGTATTGTCTTAAGGGGTGGGGTTAGGATTTGCTATCCATAGGATTTGTGCTTACGCTTCTCCTGATTTATGTGCCTTACCCCACTACTTCGTCTGTATTTATACTAATTGCTGACATCCTGATTGCCTGCTGTGTCGCAGGACCACATGTGATTGTACGGCACTTTCTTAGTTCTTATAAATCTAAAAATGAACCTCTGTAATCCTGAATCCGGACCTGATCATCTGTTCACGAGTTGTCTCCTGGTCTACGTATCGCCCTGGCTTTTGAACTGTGCTGATGTTTCGCATTGACTGCTACATTTTTACTTTACTTCGCGGCCGGCCGAGTAGGTTGTAGGCCCGTACCTGTAATTGATTGCAAGATTAATAAAGGTTTTAAAAAAAAAAAAAACTATGGAACACATTTGGAGGTCATTGGAGACCATGGAGCGGACGCAGGCGGAAAGACCTGCAGCCACGGCTGCACACTAGCGAGAGGTAGCTGGGTTCCTCAATGACCTCATGACCATCCTCATGGCATTGCTGCCACAAGGCCGATGCTGATAAATGCTGCTGCTACCACTACATCCAGATCACCGCCCCCTTAAGTGTCATGCCTCACAGTGCAGCAGACATTCCACCTCCAGTCACTGATGTGTCACTGCCACACAGTGCTGGAGACAGAACACCACCACCCACATGTGAGGCACATGAGACTGCAGAGGACGAAGATGCGGATGAATCTGCCATCATGGTAAAAAAGACGCAGTAGCATGCCTCTCCGCCATAGGACCTGTTTCTGCTTGGTTATGCCCTCTACCTCATCACCTTTCACTGCCCCCGATACACTCTAAGACACTCACCTTGGACCTTGACATGGACTGCCATATTCTGTTTGGTCGCCAATGACACAGCTATCAGACTGCGGACTTCCTCTTCCTCTTCCTTTGGACTTGTCATTCCCAGAAGGTCTCTGGCTGGCCCTCCACGGGCCAACATTGTAAAGCGGGGTTTGCATGGCCCAGTACTGCTCCAGCTGCAACACTCAATGAATGTGCATTGAATATTCATAATCACACAGATGTGTCATGTCTCTGGTGTGGAAGTATAGATAAATGTAGGCTCAGTGAATTCCCCTGACGTCCATGTTTCTCACGTTGTGGGACTTGGGTCACATGGTGACACATTGCCGAATGCTGTCCAGGTGGCGCCGACCCAACAACGGGGACAAACGCATTTGTTTCTTCCTTGTCCAGCCCAGTATGGAACCATGCCCAGAGCCCCGGGGCCATTTTTCACACCCTTACGCTGGACTGGTATATGCCAGACCAGCCCACTCCGCTTATGCTCACAGGAGGGGGGGCAACAACGCTACATATGGAGAAGTGTGGCTCACCGGTTAGAGGCGGCAGACCCAGAAGCAGAGGTTGGCCCGGGACTAGGGTTCAATTCCCGACGCGGCAGGGTACGGAACCAATGTCAGCCAGCTTGATAAATCTTGCCTCGGTGCCTCCCTAACCATGGGTCCCACGCTGCAACTCTGGGCAATAGCTTGCTTAATCTCCGCAACGGCCCCCTCGCTGCCGGGGATGCCTGGCTTCACCTTGGGGATGCCCAATAGGGACCATCTCACAGGGAAAGCCAGGACGGGTTCCCCAGCGGTACACAGCGCCAAGAAACCCTGGGGTGAACGTGCGCTCTACAAATTCATACAACATAACATAACATAACATGTGCCACGTCTTCCCTGTAGTGATCTGCTGATCACAGGTCTAGTTGTCAGCATGCCACAGCCACTCCCTCACGGCTGGTTTACACCCACACCACACTCATCCACACACGCATCACAGGACATGTGACCCTGCCAATAAAAATGGCCGGGCGCACGTGCACAACGCCATTTCCACTTTCTATCTGGGTGCATCCGTTTGGTGTCCATGTAGGCATGAGGGCCTAGGGCCCTGCAACATCACATTCCCAGGGCCGGAGGTGACATGCTGTTGTCTGCACCACGATACCCAATCATACAGGGTCCATGACTTTTGGGGCACAGTGGCACCGGATACACCGTGGCCAGCACAGGCACAGCACCACGGGACAGTGACTTTTGGTGCACTGAGGTAGGGGCACCTTAAGTGCTGAGCGGGTGTTCAGCCTGCGATGATGCCCTGTCTTGGCGGTCCGGACTGGTGTCGATCGATGTGAGCCCTGCTAGTCCGCAGTGTAGGCCTGAGCCAGCGGGCTGTGCGTGCCCCCCGCCACGTGGTGTGGCCTCGCGGGTCACAGAGTTATTGGTACCTGAAGGGCTGAGCGGGTGTGCAGCCTGCGATGATGCCCTGTGCACTGGTATGTCTTCTGCCACAGCAAAATCAAGACCCAGAATCAAATGTGACACCTGGTGGGCCGCGTAGCGGGGCTACATGATGTGGAGGGTGCCATGTTTGCGGGCCCCGGGCTCGGGCTTGCACCAACACATGGTGGTCCTCATTGTGACAAGTTGGTGGCAAGAGGAGCAGTGAGGCCTGGGTGCGCAGAGGTGGGCATGCATCGCTGGATGGCGGGAGGGGTTGGGGTGCAGCTGCTTAGGTGCCCAGGGGCGGGCATGCACCGCTGGGCGGTGGGAGGGGCTGGGGTGCAGCTGCTTGTGTGTGTAGGGGCAGACAGGCGATGATGTATTGTTTGTGTGCAATTGTATTTACTGTGCCATTCATGTATCTGTACTCTGTTTCAGATGACGGATCTGTTTCAGCTGTGGGACCTGGTGAACTGTACTACATACCAGCACGTGGTTGGAGACACACCGGTGTCAGCAGGTGAGCAGTGATGCCTGGGTGGGCAGTGTCGGCACTCCCTCTCCCTGTCCCTCTCTTCTTTTATCTGAAATGATTTGGGTCCCAATTTGTCAGTCCCAATTTAATGTCTTTCAGTCGCTTTCACAACATATTTACAGAGACGCTTGTGGACCAGTGAGGGATACTCGATCTGCATGCAGAACTTTACAAATCTGACAAACTTCGATTTTTAAAACAGGAGTGCATGTACCATCATTTGCACTATTTAATCCATCGTTCCCATGGGAAATAGGGTCAAGTCTGATTTGCATATAGCTGGGTTCAAACAATGTATTTGCATACAGAAAATTAACCAACACTTTCTATAAATCAATCTAAGTGATACATAGTTAGACAAAAAAAAGAAGAACCCCATAAACTCATCATAAACTCATACCATTCATTCCATCATGCATACTATTACATTCGCTACCCAATCTAAAAAGAACTGAATTGACATATAGAACAAAAATCAGTAGACATACAAAAAGTTATTATTGAGAGACCCCTATAGGTTTATCTGAGACAAGAATTCTGAGATTTTTTCACTTTCTGGTTTATACATTTTCTACAAGTCTTTTCTTCTTTCTTATATGAGTGGTGACTTTCAATATAGGGGTCTCTGATGCGTACGGCCTACGTACGTTTCTGTGATTGCAGGTATTTGATTCACCTTCTTCAGGGCCAAAACAAACTAAACAACAAACAAGTACATACACTCTATGCTAAAACCAGGGGGTTCTTGGGTTTCTTTGATTCAAAGTAGCGACAGAGAACAATCCACAGCTACTTAGTGTGTTGATAGGCTTAATTGCACAATGTCCATATAGATTCTGTTTAAAAGGTAGATCCTGCAAATGGCTGGTTTTCTTGATGCAGTGGGAAAGCCTGTTCCTTATGAGTATTTCATGTTTATTCAGATGCTCCGTATGGGTCAACCTGATGCTTCTTTCTCTATTTGAAGATCTATAAATTCAGATTGATACAAGCTGCAATTCCTCGTCTTGTTTTATTAAGTGCCGGGATCGGTGTCTCACATCACGATCTTTACTGGCATGTAGCTACACGTCTATGGGGAGTCCTCCGGTTTGCGTACCGCTGATGAGGGGTGATGCCCCATAACCAGTCCCAGGATGCTTCTTTCTGGTCCATGGAGGACCCGGCCTGGCAGTTTGGGCTGGGGTCCAGGCTGATTTGCTTATGGCTGGGATAAAGCTGTAATGGCGTGGTGAGCAAAATAACAATGGATTAAACCCAGATCTGTAACTGTGGCTGAATGTTTCACAATGTTCAACATTCCGTAAATCATGTTTTGATGTTGCATTTCCTTCAGAAAGACCCATATTCCAATCTCTTCCCCTACCCTTGCTCACTGGAAAAATGGATTATGTCTTTAGCTGGTATAGATACCTCTACTTTAGTGCCCATTCTTCCAGAGGAGCCAAGACATTGAATGCTTTTTGGCTGGTTCCCAACTCAAAGACATTCTGAAATCGGCTGATTGGCCTAACGTCAATATGTTCAGAACGTTCTATTGTAAACCTGTACTTACTGCTGCTTCTGTTGTTGTTAACATGCATTAAACACCCATAGTAGGAGCCTCCAGGCTTGCAATAAAATGTAGATTTTCCTAGTAGTTTATGTAGGAAAGTATTAATTGTATTAAAGACACAGAGGCGAGTATTATCCCACCTCAACATTTATTAATTATTATGTTTTCCCTCCCTGACATTGGCTCTAGAACCTCACTTTGCTTCCTCATAAGGATCTTTCATTTCGTGATGGTTCTTTTCTGCAGTCTTCTCTTCTGGACCTGCAGCATGATCCTGGATCCTCTGCATCAACTTCCTTTTTTCTGGGATTTTTTTTGATGGGCTTCTGTCAAGAACTTTTTTCCCTGACCATGGCTGTGACTATTCTATGTTCTCTTTTTCCATTATTCAGTGCTTATTAACGTATTGCACAAGAAAAGAGTGCTGTTCACAGTCAAGCTAGGTATTATAGGTGCTGCCGCATTCTTATTGGCTATTCAGTTGTACAATGTTTTTGTTCCCATTGGCTGCATTCCTGCAGCCATGTGGGATTTGTAGTTTTCTTAGTTATCTTGACTGCTGATCTCAAAATAAAACAAGATTTGAAAGCATATTCCTCACCCCCATGTCTATAATAAAAAATAAGTGTTTCCTTCATAAACTACGAGGAAATTCAATTTTCTTTTCACCAGTTCAGGCCATATGGGACTCTTTGAAGATCCAGGGAGGCGGTTGCTACATCCGGCGTTTGCATCTATCAGCAACTCCTTGAGACTCGAGACAGAACCACCCAAAACCAGGGTGTCTGCAACCAGGCACCTCTAAGGAAAACCCTGAGGCTCAGCACCCAGGACAGAATCACTTAATCTCACGGTGTCTGAATTAGGACACCTCTTGCCAACACTGTGAAACTACACAAGTGCAGCAGCAGCCGGCACAGGTAAATGCAGTGTGCCTGGAAGGTGCGGACAGGGTGGGAGCGGGGGGGGGGGGGTGGGGGGGGGGGGAGTTGACAGATGATGGAATAGGTGTAATTAAATAACACCTTTTCCGTTAATGGTCAGCTTCACCCCCTGCCACGCCCAGCTCCACCCCTCCGTTCGACCACGGTTACCTGTGTCGGCCTAAGCTGCACAAGTGAACCATGCAGCTGCTCCCCGGAACTAGTATTAGAACTGTAGCCTGTTTCCTCTGCACCCCAGGACCTTAAGTAGCATGCACCAGGCCTCTCTTAGAGCACTAGAAACTGACAGAAGCAGTCAAGATTCTCCTATGACCAGACAGAACATCTGCTAAGAAAAACAAAGGTTCCTTGTAATCCTTTTGACTCCATCCCTCTCCATGTGAAGGAGTCAGTCTTGTTGTAATTAGAAATTGGGATCTGCTTACCCACTGTATGTTTTAGAGGCAAGCATTCAGCTCACTGAGCAATCGTGGTGGCTGTAAATGTTGTCATTCTCGGTAAAGAAACTGGTAGCTGAATGTGCATATAGATTGGTTTCCTCTTCTAAACACTTCAGCACATGTGATTGATACTGGGATGGTGTCCACAAAGCAACATCAGGTCTCAGCACAAAGGCCAATGGCTGAATGGGTATAGATGTTGGCTTCCTCTTTTACCCTCCAAAACAGGTGTGATGGTTACTGAGATTGTGTATGCCAGGCAGGACTCAGCAAAAAAATACAATGTTTGATTGGACAAAGAAAATTAGCTTCCCTTTCTCATTCCTAAAAAAATAATGTGATGGCTACTGCTGTGGTGAACCTAAGGCAGCATCAGGTCCCAGCAGAAATACCAGTGGTTGAATAGGCATTGAGCTCAGCTTCTCCTTTCACACTTCAGAACAGGTGTGGTTGGTTCTGGTGTGGTGTACACAAAGCAACATCGTTTCTCATACTCTGGTATGCCTCAATAAACCTTGTCTTACAGTAAAAGGGTCAAACTATTGCTTACCCCAACAGCTATTGGCCCATCTCTTCCTGGTCTGATGGCTCAGTTAACCAGTGCATCAACTGCAGGAAATTGTATTGCAGTCCTGTGGTCACAGATTTTAATTCCAGTGGACTCACTCAATTCAATTCAATACTCCTTTATTCGGTACTTAGATAATACCATAAAAGTACATATTATACAGTTAAAATCAATAAAATACAGTTCGTAACACAAGATTGGAGACAATTAAAAAAATTAATTCAGCACCACCCTCTTGAGTTCCTTAACCTTAAAGCAACCTTAATAAAATTCATAATGCAAAACAGTGTGTGAGGATCATTAGCCCTTTGCAAGAATAGTAAAGCAACCTTGGCATGTTTAAACTTTGCCTGTTTTAAAATTCCTTCCAGAAAACTACGCCTGGGTAAAACATAAAATGGGCATAATAGGTCAAAATGAAGGGTATCCTGCGAAGACCTATTGACGCAACCGCAGGAACCCTTCTGCTCAACAGTTAAAGTAAAACCTGGTGGATCAGCCAGTAGGTGGTGTAAAAGGTTGAGCCTAAAACGAGTAATTAAAAATCTATCCTGTGCATTATACATAAGAGCAAGATAAGGTTCCATTCCTTCCTCAGTTTTCGCCATTCTATAAGCACAGACTGAGGTTTTACTTTCTTCCGCAGCTGCTCTACGTGAGGCTACTAGGTCCAAGAAAATTATTTTGACTCTCATTTTATCTTGGGGGATAATTTCAGTTGGATTAGTAAAAAGATCCTTACAGCCAATTCCCTCAAGTGTAGACTTCAGGTATTTAAGCCAGGGAATACACATTCCTTTGTCCCTTTCTGTGCAGTCTCTAATAATTTGTCTGCTCAGGTCTGCCTCGGTGTTGGACCAAATCTTTAGCCAGGCCATAAGAGGTCTGACCTTTATCGGATCCTCAATGTATACCCTTCCTAATTCTTCGTGAATAATGTAGGCAGGAGTACTTTGTGGGGGTTTGAGCACCTTTCTCAGATATTGGTTTTCCTCTATCTGTAACTGCTGAGTGCGAACAAAACCCCAAACTTCAGACCCATATACCACTTTTGAGCAACAGATTGAGCTGTCCAAGGTCATAACTTGTTCTGGCGACCACCGGCCCAGCCTGCGTCCATAGTTCATTATCGCCCCAGTCAAGGCCACTAATTTGGAACATCGCTCGTCGATTAAAGATTTAAAATTTAGAAGCCCATCAAATAACAAACCAAGGTAGGGGAAGGTCTGTACCTGCCCTAATTTATGTGTGCCTATTTTGTAAGAGAACTTCTTACAGGGTTTGGTTCCGGCCAACATAACATAGGACTTAGTCAGGTTTGCTGGCAAGTCTAGGGTGGCCATAAAATTGACAAACCCGTCTATCAGGGGCTGAGGTCTCTTAGGGGTGCAGGCTAAAAGAACTGCATCATCTGCGTACAACAACACAGGGACAGGGCGGGAACCTACTCGGGGAGAATCTACTTTTAATTTACCTTATGCCTGGTCTAAATTGTTGATATATAGGGAAAACAAAAACTGGGCCAAAATACATCCCTGTCTGACCCCACTGTTGCAAGCGAAAGGTGCAGTGGTGCCCCCGTCCAAATTAAAACGCACTTTGGCAGTGGTGTTCCAGTGCAATGCTCTCAGGAAGTTAACCAGGCCCTGATCAACCCCTAGTCTGGACATCAGGGCCCACAGCTTCTCTATGTTGACGTGGTCAAAAGCTGCAGTGAGGTCCATAAACCCAAGATATACAGCCTCATTACTAGCTAGAGTGTATTTTGCCACCAATAGATAGAGGTTCAGGCACTGGTCCATTGTTGATCTCCCTGCCCTGAACCCGTACTGAGTATCTGTGATAATGTAATGTTCGTCGGGCCAGTCCATAAGGCGGTTGAGAACCACTAGTCCCAACACTTTGGCCGTCACATCAATCAAAGATATGGGGCGGTAGCACTGGGGGTTATCTCTGTTCTCTTTTTTAAAGATGGGGACTATTGTTGCCGATGACCATGAACGCGGAAGGCCGGTTGCGACCGCCGAGTTAGTCAACCTTGTAAGAATAGGGGCCCACAGCTCCACCTTGCTTAAATAAAAGTCTGGTGGGATACCATCTGGTCCTGGCGCTTTATTTTGCGTTAGGCCCTGGATACCCACAACCACTTCCCCCAGAGAAAATTCAATCGTGGCAAGCCACCGGAGTTCCTTCCCATCATCCTTGTTATTCTCAACAGTGTGGTTATATAAACTTTTCAAATGATCAAACCATTGTTCTGGCAAAATGGTAGTACCAATTTCTGGGGCATTAGTGTCCTGAAAACATGGGTTATTTATTATTTTCCAGAACGCAGTTGTGCCCCTTCTGTCTGCTGCAGCCCTTAAATCTTCCCAGGCTTCTGACTGGAGGGAATATTTCCTGCATTTAATCGCCTTATTGTATGTGATCCTACACTGTGCAATGCGTGCCTTGTCCCGGGGTACAGTTTTCAGGCTAGATTTTAGCTCTTTCTGTGCCCAGGAACAATCATTGTCAAACCATCTGGGGGTGGTGTTTACTCTCCCTTGCTTAGTGGTCTTTAGCAGCCCATCTATTAGATGCGCCACTTCCTCAAATTCTTTGACAATGGCAGGTCCCTCCACGGAAGGGTCAAGATCACTTCATTCCCTTTCTCCATTAGGGATTTGTAAAAAGCAACCCCGTCCACTTTGGTCCATCTAAGTAATCTCCCCATATCTGTTACCCTCTCAATACTGGCTGCCCCTACACCTCTCCTAGCACTTCGAGGGGACAGGCCTTCTATCTCCAACACTAGGGTTTGTGATCGCTGAATATACTCCATTCAATCTCTGCCTCTCTTATCCAGTCCCTAAATAAACTGGAGACCATTACGTAGTCTATAAAAGAGCGACACCCTATGCCCTTAAATGTTGGATTGGCCTCCCCACTACCTATAGCCACAAGATCTATAGTGTGCACTAGGGCTTGGTTTTTCAGGACCCTATCCAGTTCCAACCCCTCACTGGAGTGCTGAAAGTGCGAACCTTCCTCCACCATGCAACGAGACCAGTCCTCATTAACAGGTATCAGGTTGGGGCACAGGTGGCAATTAAAATCACCC
The DNA here is from genome assembly GCF_964263255.1 of Lissotriton vulgaris. NCBI lineage: Eukaryota > Metazoa > Chordata > Amphibia > Caudata > Salamandridae > Lissotriton > Lissotriton vulgaris. The sequence goes on along the minus strand of NC_141685.1, from coordinate 1,657,992,888 downwards.
GCTTGAACCACGAACGTGGCCACCGCTCCCTTCCTCGAGACTGTCTCTACACTTAATCGATTATCTAGTTCACTTATTGTGGATCCCTTCCCCTTAGCTGCCACTGCATTAAACAAATTCATCAAAATCACATTTAGCCCGTTTGTGTGAAACCCAAGGACTTGCATATTATTTGTGGACCAATTTAAGTTGGCCCATAATCCTTCCAATTGCAAATCTACAAATGTCAAAAGTCCTCCCATAGCTCTTCCCGAGGTAGACTTCTGTGCGGGCACAGGAAAACACTTGTATCCCGCTAAATGAAAGGGGCCACAGTCTATCACCCAGGTTTCCTACAAGCATATTACCTGGAACCTGGTGATATACTTCCTCCATTCCTGGTTATCAAATTTTGCTGACAGTCCCACTATGTTCCATGATACCAGTTTTAGCCCCTCCTGCGTTTGTATCTCTCTTGGATATGATGTAGCTGGGTTAATGTCGTCTATCCTTTCCCCTTTAGAGTCCCCATTAGAACTAGACAGATTATGTAAATTCTCTAGTCTCTGAGGGTGCAGGAAGGTATGACCCAGCCCCAATACTTCCTCCTTCCCTGATAACCGAACTGGTAGTCATGGGGTATTTCCTAAGACAGGGGGGACTGCAACACGATCCGTGAGAGTCCCATCCTGGGATTCCACAACATAGCTGGTAGGCCCAATCGATGCGGAGTGGTGAGATAAAATTTACGATCTGGGAGATATTGGGGGGACAACCCTTTTCCCAGGTTGGGTTTGTGGGAGGGGTTCTGTTGCTCTTTAGCCAGTCCAGCTCCTCTAAGGACATAAGGGGGTCAAATCTGTTCCTCAGGCTCAATGCTCCCTGATTTCTGAAGGAGGCATATGGCATTGGACGGCAGAAACCCTTCCCTCCCAAAGGGCTATCACTTCTGCTTTGGAATGCTGGACCTGAACCAAAACACGGGGTTCCCCTTGGATAGAAAAAGCTTAGGGGAAAAGATCTGATATTGCTTGTTTGGCTGACCGGTCCCCAACTTAATATTTGGTCGACTACGCCGTGGTTCCTAAAATTTACCACCACACAGTCACCGGTAGCATCCTTTGGCGTGTTCCCCAACCAGCTCACCCTTCAGACAAGCAGGACTTCCCCCTGCTCATTCCCTGTTAGCGGCCTATTCTTATTCAGCCAGAACATGGTTTTGTTCTTGATTTCATCTAGGCATCTGTGCTTCAACTCCGGGACCCCCGTGAGTATAATTACGTATTGGGCCACTTCTGGGGGTAAATTTATACAGGGTAGTGGGTTAATGGTTGCCTTGGGTGGTGGCCCTTCTAATTGACACGGGGGTGGAAATTCTGGTGAGGGCTGCTTATGAGCTATAGCTTGTGGAATACGTGTTGGTGGGGCAAGAGTAACATCACCTGAGCTCACACTATAGACATTGGGAGGACACTAGTATGTGGCTGATGAGGGTTTGGGGACAATGGAGGACGTGTGGCAATAATGTTTTGCCCTTCTGGGGGATTACTTGGTTGTACAACTAACGGGATCGTAGTGAAAGTCTCAGTGACTTTGGCAGTTGTCAGTGGAGGCGAAGTGTTACCCGCCCCCACCCCCTTTGTTTTAACCAAGGTTACCACTTTGTCTAGCCGACTCAGAATTAGTTTCATTTGAGTGTTGACAAGCTGCTCAAAATGATTCTGCAAGTCACTAATGATTTGAGATACCCAGTTCGGGAGTACTTGTGGTAGCAGCGCGTGACCCTTAGATTCCCCTGCAGCCGCATTGGTGATTTCGGTCAGGGCAGGAATAGTTTTCCCCTCTTCTGCCTGGGTTTCTTAATGCTAATCCTCTTTTTCCTAGCCATTTGTCCCTTCCCCCCGCTATTTGTGTCTCTAAATCATCATTAGTAGCCAGCTGGGAGCAAGGGATGTCAGTAGATGGAGAAACTGCTACGGCATTTGGGGGGATTACAACCATATCAGTCTCAGACTCTAGGGACAAGGGTTCCTTGTAATCCTTTTGACTCCAACCCTCTCCATGTGAAGGAGTCAGTCTTGTCGTGATTTGAAATTGTGATCTGCTTACCCACTGTATATTTTACAGGCAAGCAATCGTGGTGGCTGTAAATGTTGTCATTCTCGGTAAAGAAACTGGTAGCTGAATGTGCATATAGATTGGTTTCCTCTTCTAAGCCCTTCAGCACATGTGATTGATACTGGGATGGTGTCCACAAAGCAACATCAGGTCTCAGCACAAAGGCCAATGGCTGAATGGGTATAGATGTTGGCTGCCTCTTTTACCCTCCAAAACAGGTGTGATGGTTACTGAGATTGTGTATGCCAGGCAGGACTCAGCAAAAAAATACAATGTTTGATTGGACAAAGAAAATTAGCTTCCCTTTCTCATTCCTAAAAAAATAATGTGATGGCTACTGCTGTGGTGAACCTAAGGCAGCATCAGGTCCCAGCAGAAATAGGCATTGAGCTCAGCATCAGGTCCCAGCAGAAATAGGCATTGAGCTCAGCATCAGGTCCCAGCAGAAATATGCATTGAGCTCAGCTTCACCTTTCACACTTCAGACCAGGTGTGGTTGGTACTGGTGTGGTGTACACAAAGCAATATCGGTTCTCATACTCGGGTATGCCTCAATAAACCTTGTCATACAGTAAAAGGGTCAAACTATTGCTTACCCCAACACCTATTTGCCCATCTCTTCCTGGTCCGATGGCTCAGTTAACTAATACATCAACTGCAGGAAATTGTATTTCAGTCCTGTGGTCACAGATTTTAATTCTAGTGGACTCACTCAATCCTTCATCTTCGAAAGGTTGAGAAAATGAGTACTCCTGAGGTGGGAAACAATAAACAGGTAGGGGCAGTTTTACAAGCCCTTTGCGCCACTTTTGCGTCACGTTTCCCATGTTAAAAATGACGCAAAGGTGGTGCAATGGGCTTGTAAATCTTCCCCATAATATAGTGGTAAGATACAGATGGGTGAATGTACCCGTTACAAATACACATTATGAGAAATGACGCATCGCTGCGTGAAAGCAGCGATGCGTCACTTCTCAGTGAGCACTCCTTGCGACATTCCTGATGCGTCATATTTAATGTATGACGCATCATGTCGCAAGGAGTTACAGATACGTCAGTATTTCTGACTTATCTGTAAGCGCAAAAGTGACGCATTGCTGGAGTGTGTCACAAAAGTGACGCAGCTCCAGCAATGCGTCCTTTCACATGGGGCAAGTCCCATGTGAAAGGGCCTGCGTCAGTCTTACGCCTGCTGTGAGGCAGGCACAGGATTTTGACGCAACGGTGTCCTAAAAGTGACGCAGTGAAATCTCATAGATTTCACTGCGTCACTTTTACGAGCCTTCCTTGCGTCAATACGCCCCCCTTGCATACATTATACCTGGAGCAGGTATAATGTGGTGCAGGGGTTTAAAAGTGACGCATCTACCTAGATGCGTCACTTTGTAAATATGGCGCAACAAGGCGTATTTTTTACACCACTGGTGCGTCACAAAAAGTGACGCACCGGCGGCGTAAAAGTGACGCACAGCCTCATAAATGAGGAGTATATTTCCATGACTTAAACCAATAAAAGTACGAGAGACATAAAGTGACCCACAAACATTGGTACACATTTTCTGTTTTACCCGTCAAGCAACTAGCTCACTGTCCATTTTCTTTTTTTTTTTTTTTTTTTAATCCAAAAGTTTATTTAAACAAGTACATTATTTCACATGGGATGAAAATGACCACTACATTGTTAAATTCATTCAAGTTTCCCTGTAAAAAACTGACAAGGGCTCACATTCACATTCACCTACCCCTGAACAGAAATGATCAGGAAATCCATATGAGAAGGTGTGGCAGGATGGCTAGCACCTAGTCACCAAGCCACACGTTTGTCTAAAAACATCTCACACATGCCTGTACTCATGATACCTTTAAGGGACACCGTTTTCTAGGCACTCCGTAGGGTTGAAGTGGTTTATGGTGTGCAGTATGTACAGTGTGAGAAATTGGAGGAGAAAATCTTTTATTTGGCTCTCCTTTGTGCAAAGATTTGATGCAAAGCGCAGCCAGGCGCACTTTCACAAATTTGCTATTAGCGTTTTTTTCCCGCCGCTGTCTCCAATATCTCTCTGTATGCACAACGAAGATAAATGAGTGGAAAGGGGTGCCACGATTTGTTGCAATTTAGAACCAAAGTATATGTATTGAAACAATTTGCAACAGTGTTGCCACCGAAAAAAAATCCCCAAATGGCATGTGAATGATTTTTTGCTGCACATTCTTTGTTCATTTTGTGATTACATTTTATTGCACTCAAAGACCATTCAATTGCAGGTGGTTACAAAAATAACAATAACTTGTTTTGTACATAGTGCTTCACGCTCAATAGGTTGATCTCAAATCTTGAAAAGGACACATATTGTAGATCTTTCAAGTGCTTACATTTCCTTTATGGCGAAATATATTCTGTTGGAATTTAGAAAAGAAAAGAGCATGCCAACAAGTTGGTTTCTAACTGTTGATACCAGGGTTGGGGAAGCTTTTTATTGGTGGCGCTGCTGCTGCGCAATAGGTGGCACTCCCTTAGGTTCCATTACTATTTCGTAAAAATGTCATGTTAAAATAACCATCACGATTTGTACGAATGAGCATTATGGTTAAAATGAGCATGGGTCAGGTGTGAGCTGGATTTCAGGTCCTCGAAGAACCAGGCCGGGCTTTATCGTCAGTTAAAGAAGGTTTCCAAGTTTAAAAAAGTACAATCTACAGTATATTTACATTGTTTATATTAGACCAGTGAAAACAGCTGTAGAGCGGGAATCGTGTGACGCAACCTCCGATGGGAGTGCCATAGCCTTTAGAGGGGAACTATTGTCTTTTTTCATACCTTTCTATAATTGTTTTGCATGCTTCCAAAAAAAAAAAAGTAAAAAGCCACAATATCAGAGCAACAATCCGACAAAGCAGTCAATGGCATCTCTACAGAAACAACCCTCTGCTGCGACAGAAATGCTCATGTTTACCAAAATATAGCAAAAATATACTTTGTTTCAAATGGGATATAAAGTTCCTTCAGAAGGGTAGCAAAAGATTTATGTGGCTACTACAAAAAAGCTAATATGGATGTCAATTCCTCTAAGATATTTGTCATGATGGCTATCTCACTAATCTTGGTGTGGATCAGTCGTCAGTGCTTTAAAGGGGATTGAATGCCACAGGATATCCTAAGCTCCTCTATATCACGGTGATATTTTTATATAGCAATCTGGCAGACACCAATGGTTTGTAATGCGTTCTTTTTATCCAGGACTGCAGTTCTGTTGTCAGGAACACGTGTCGGGTAAAAGTGGTGTCATGCGCACTTTGCTGTGCAAGTGCATGGTGGTAAAATTATTGTAAGACCAATAGCACTAGCAATATTTCCCCCATTTTCTGCACTGATTCGGTATTTGTTTTTCCTCTACAGCTTCTTGCACCTGGGTACAAAGGGAAACAATTTAAATATTTAAATGGAAATAAAAGAGAGCATAATCATGCAGCACACCCTCAAAGTAGATTACGAAAAATATGAAGCACTGTTTACAACACAAGTTACTTTTAGTTGCAGAATCAAATCTACCATCTATACATGTTAGAAAGAGTGGTAATTTTTCCTAGAAAGGCGGCGGGAACAACATTTACATGGGGATATAAGGTGATTAATCACTGCAAGGTCCTGGTTCCACTGTCTGGTTTAGTATCTCGCTTAAAACGTATTGATGCCAAATTGAGTCTGCTTGGAAGCTGAATAAAATTAAACTAGAAAAGCACATGACCAAAGGTTAAGTAACAACACTAATGCAATCTACCCTGCTGCTAAAACTGACAGTTTACCTTAAATCAAATGGTATCTGAAAAACAACACTTATAAATCCAATAAGGTTATACAGACCCTCAGTGTTATCTCGCGCTGCACACCTGTCTCTTTTTGAAGGGAGAATCTATCATTAGCCTCCTGCGTGAGCAGGAAGTCTCAAACATTTTTATCTTTACTTGGTTTCTATACAGGCCATTTACAGATTTTAAGTTACATGATGTAGATCTTCCTCTCTTCCTGAAAAGATGGCTAATATCTCGAAACAGGCACATCCCTTAAGCTTCAGAGCAATTTCAATTTCTGTGGCCCACACAAGGGTTCCACATGGCTAAAATTTCTACATCAATGTCCAGAGAGGCCTGCCTGGTTTCCAGGCTCTTTCTCTGTTTACAGAATGGCACAGAAAAACTTCTTCTCTCTAAACGGGTTTTCCGATGCTGGAACTGGGGTAAGAAGTGGGTCTTCCTTGGCATGGGCTTCGCAGTATGCCATCAAATCCGCTGCCGCTTTCGACACCTTTATTCTGTCGATGTTGGCCTCCATTTTCAGCTGCTCCACCAGTTTCCTGGCTTGTGCTATGCTTGCTGTGTTATTGCTGGCCATCTGAGGGCTGGTGATATTTTCTAGATGAACTCTTTCTTACAATGATGACTTCAAAAGAAGCTCAGTATGGCGTCCAACGATTTCACCAAAGATAGTTTCTTTCTGTTCGAAGCAGGCACTCCGGTAATTGACAAGTTCTTGCCTGCCACAAATGGGTATCTCCTCTCTTGATTGTCTGCCCCTTAAACGTTTCCACCACCTTCGCTTTCGCAGGGCGCTCCCAATGTGACAGAAACCCCCCCCTTCTCTCCTCAGAATAGCTGCAGCAGGCAGGAGGCTCCCGAGCTAGCAGCTGTATGGCAGGCGCGCAGGCAGCCCGGAGCGGAGTCCCCACCCAGCTTTGTCATTTTCTTGGTACATGGTTGAATGTTGGATAGAAAGGCACAACGGAAAATGCGTGGAAGATAATTATCTGACATAGTCACATTTTTCAAGAGGGAAAACCATAGTTACTTTCCACATATAAAAGATAAGCTTGAATATAAACAAGCACTGGCAAACCCATTATGTCTGGTGAAAGTACATGAGTGAGGTTTTGTGGTAATGTGAATGGGCGTGTGTGTGAATGCATGACTGAGTTGATCGGTGGATAAATCGATGCAAACATGAGTGACTGAGTACTTGTAGTGACTGAGTACATGGATTTCATTCTCACTTTATCTATCCACCGACTCATCCTTGCACTCCTCCATTAGCCCATCCACAATATGACACAAAATCACCAATGAAGAGGTACTTTCAGTAATAAGCTAGATTTATTGGGTTTGGTAATGCGTGTTGCTGTGGAAACTACCATCCTCAGTGACCAAATTAGCCTTTCCTCTAGTAGTGACTAGTTTGTTTATGCAATGACAACAGACAGCGGATCCTAGCAACCAACCAAAGATCGTTTAGTATCAAAGGAAACGACAGCAACAAAACAAATATCTTGTTCTTGGTTTCACTTTTAGATGTGAAGGACGCTGCTCAGGGGACACAGCTCTGCCCGGACACGGTGCGCGCAGTAGGTTCGTGAAGGTGAAATTCCGATTTTTCGATAATAATTATATGCTTTCGAGGAAGTTTGTGGTACCTTGGAAGGGGGAATGAGAGAAAGGAATATACTTTCATGGAGGGGGGTTTGAGAACTACAGTAAAACAGGCTGGTTGCTGGAAGATCCTTTAGTGTCCAGGTTTTCCGGTGCAAAAACGTCCTCTTTCATTGGCATTTATTAGTTTGAGGTTATCACACGCACAGTTTAACTTTTTTAGTCTCAAAGTCAGTTAAGTGGCAGTATTTCCAAAGCCGCTAACGTGAGGAAATGGCTCGTGTAAATAAATACTTTGCTTGGTCTCTGCAGCTCTGTGTCCGGCTGCTTAAAAGGTTTTATTGGTTCATAGATCTGACGCTTGCTCACTGCATTCACTGCAACTCTTCCACTCACTAGTTGGATTGACGATCGCTTGTTCGCCAGCTCAGTCGGAACACAAGCTGTGCATGTTGACATTCTTACTCAGCTGACTGGTTCGTTTTTTAGGTCTCGCCTGTCGATGCGCATGCGCATCGAGCAAGGCGAGAGTATTGCGAGTTATCCACTCTTTATCCACACTGCAAGGAATCGTGGCGATTCCTTGCAGTGCCCGTGACTTTTAAGGTCAATGCGCATGCGCATTAAGCTTATGCGCATGCGCCTTGACCTTAAAAGCGCGTGCGCGTGCACGTCCGTCTATGTTTACCCGCTCCGCCCCCTCCCGCCGTGTCGCATTTTATTCAACGCACTTCTATTATTGAGCTTTTAAATGTAACCTCACCGCGGACCATGCGGTTGTGCTATTTACATTTGAATTTCGCGTACTGCTTTTGTGTTCAAAACTCATCACTGAAACTTAAATGTGAAACTGAAACGCAACGTCTGACGTCCCAAGTATTCAACGTGCGTAGCCTTTCCTCTGTTACCTAGTTATGCCGACGCTTACAGAAGATCTCCTAGCAACGTTGATGGGCACAATAATACTGTACGTTGGTTTATGGCGCTGACACGCACGCGTGCAACTGGCGGGCGCTGTAAACTCCTTTCATCCACCTCCCACTCTCCGTGGCTAAACATTGCCTCACCAGGCTCCCCGCCGACCTCTACGTCGAAAAATAGCCGAGGGTTGTCTGGACATGAAGGCTTGCTGACCGGTGCTGGGAAGGACATGCTGCTGCGGTTCCTGCAGGCAGTCGATCACTCTATTGTGCGGCAAATACTATCCCTCTCTGCACCGGCTCCGCAAGAAACACACTTCCGCCTGCAGCCACCGGATATCCGCCTCCATGGTCCAATCACAGCACCGAGTAAGACGAACCGAACACCAGGAACACTAGAACAAAATGTCATGGGTGCAATTTTGAAGACATGCGCCTCGTAACTGGAGCCCCGTTTCTGTCTTATCTGTCTATACAGCGCTAAGAGGGGTGTTATGATAATAAAATGGCTTCCAGCTCCGGCCCCCAGGTTGAGTTTGCTTTCTTTCCTCTGTTGACATTTCGCCCCCGGCCTTCTCCAGATTCTGTTACAAGTGGACAAAGCACTACAGCAAGTGGTTGTGTGTATGGAACACCCTCTGTGGAGGCCACAGCGTTGTGTCGTTCTCATGCGGCCAGGGGGCATTTGCTAGCTTTTCCGAGAGGAACCCCTCACCCTCACCCACCCTCACCCTCAACCCCTCAAACTCACCCTCACTCACCCTCACTCACCCTGACCATCACTCACCCTCAACCCCTCACTCACCCTCAACCCCTCACTCACCCTCACTCTCACTCATCCTCACTCACCCTCAACCCCTCACCCTCACTCACCCTCAACCCCTCACCCTCACTCACCCTCACTCACCCTCAACCCCTCACCCTCAACCCCTCACCCTCAACCCCTCACTCACCCTCACTCACCCTCACTCACCCTCACTCACCCTCACCCTCACTCACCCTCAACGCCTCGCCCTCAACCCCTCACCCTCAACACCTCACTCACACTCACTCTCAATCATCCTCACTCAACAACTATCAACAACACTCACCCTCAACAGCTCACCCTCAACACCTCACCCTCAACACCTCACCCTCACTCACTCACGCTCAATGCATCACACTCAAAAACTCAACCTCACTCACCCACCCTCAACGCCTCACCATCACTCACTCACACTCAATCACTCTCACCCTCACTCACCCGCAACGCCTCACCCTCAATGCCTCACCCTCAAATCCTCACTCACCCTCACTCTCACTCATCCTCACTCACCCTCAACACCACACACTCACTCACCCTCACTCACCCTCAACACCTCACCCACACCCTCAACACTTCACCCTAAACACCTCACTCATCCTCAACGCCTCCCCCTCCCCCTCACTCACCCTCACCCTCACTCACCCTCAACACCTCACCATCACTAACACTCAACACCTCACCCTCACTAACTCTCAATCCCTCAATCACCCTTCCCCTCACTCACCCTCAATACCTCACCCTCACTAACACTGAAACACTCAATCACCCTCACTCTTACTCTCACTCACACTCTACACCTCAGCCTCACACTCACTCACTCACCCTCAACACCTCACCCCCTCAACACCTCACCCCCTCACCCTCACTCGCCCTCACCCTCAAACACTCACCCTCAACACCTCACACCCTCACCCTCGACTCCTCACCCTCAACACCTCAACCTCACTCACTCTCAACACCTCACCCTCACTCACTCACCCTCAACACCTCACCCTCACTCACTCACACTCAATCACCCTCAACACCTCACCCTCAACACCTCACCCTCAACACCTCACCCTCAACACCTCACCCTCAACACCTCACCCTAAACACCTCACCCTCAACACCTCACCCTCAACCCCTCACCCTCAACCCCTCACCCTCAACACCTCACCCTCAACACCTCACCCTCACTCACTCTCACTCACCCTCACTCACACTCACTCACACTCACTCACCCTCACTCACCCTCACTCACCCTCAACCCCTCACTCACCCTCACTCATCCTCACTCACCCTCAACACCTCACCCTCACCCACCCTCAACCCCTCACCCTAACTCACAATAACCCTCCCTCACCCTCATCCTCACTCACTCTCACTCTCACTCTCACTCTCACTCACCCTCACTCACCCTCAACCCCTCACCCTCAACCCCTCACCCTCAACCCCTCACTCACCCTCACTCACCCTCACCCTCACTCACCCTCACCCTCACTCACCCTCACTCACCCTCACCCTCACTCACCCTCACCCTCACTCACCCTCACCCTCACTCACCCTCAACGCCTCGCCCTCAACCCCTCACCTTCAACACCTCACTCACACTCACTCTCAATCATCCTCACTCAACAACTATCAACAACACTCACCCTCAACAGCTCACCCTCAACACCTCACCCTCAACACCTCACCCTCACTCACTCACGCTCAATGCATCACACTCAAAAACTCAACCTCACTCACCCACCCTCAACGCCTCACCATCACTCACTCACACTCAATCACTCTCACCCTCACTCACCCGCAACGCCTCACCCTCAATGCCTCACCCTCAAATCCTCACTCACCCTCACTCTCACTCATCCTCACTCACCCTCAACACCACACACTCACTCACCCTCACTCACCCTCAACACCTCACCCACACCCTCAACACTTCACCCTAAACACCTCACTCATCCTCAACGCCTCCCCCTCCCCCTCACTCACCCTCACCCTCACTCACCCTCAACACCTCACCATCACTAACACTCAACACCTCACCCTCACTAACTCTCAATCCCTCAATCACCCTTCCCCTCACTCACCCTCAATACCTCACCCTCACTAACACTGAAACACTCAATCACCCTCACTCTTACTCTCACTCACACTCTACACCTCAGCCTCACGCTCACTCACTCACCCTCAACACCTCACCCCCTCAACACCTCACCCCCTCACCCTCACTCGCCCTCACCCTCAAACACTCACCCTCAACACCTCACACCCTCACCCTCGACTCCTCACTCTCAACACCTCAACCTCACTCACTCTCAACACCTCACCCTCACTCACTCACCCTCAACACCTCACCCTCACTCACTCACACTCAATCACCCTCAACACCTCACCCTCAACACCTCACCCTCAACACCTCACCCTCAACACCTCACCCTCAACACCTCACCCTCAACACCTCACCCTCAACACCTCACCCTCAACACCTCACCCTCACTCACTCTCACTCACCCTCACTCACCCTCACTCACCCTCACTCACACTCACTCACACTCCGTCACCCTCACTCACCCTCACTCACACTCACTCACCCTCAACCCCTCACTCACCCTCACTCATCCTCACTCACCCTCAACACCTCACCCTCACCCTCACCCACCCTCAACCCCTCACCCTAACTCACAATAACCCTCCCTCACCCTCATCCTCACTCACTCTCACTTTCACTCACCCTCAACACCTCACTCACCCTCAACACCTCACTCACCCTCAACTCCTCACTCACCCTCACTCACCCTCAACACCTCACCCTCACACAGTGCAATAGGTCTCAGAGGATTTTTAGTTAAAGCTTTTACAATTGTTTATTGCTTTTTTGATTTGTAATTCTTTAGCATTGGCTACAAAAAATAAAAATGCAAAAGATTTACAACAAAAAACCCATAAACAATTCTAAACGCACTAACTCTAATGCTGCGAGACCTATTGCATTTCTAATGCTTGTTTTTCACGTGGATTGTTCTAGCAGGCTGAAAGTGTAAATGCTGTAATACAGATAACGTAAACCGATCACACACACTTCTCCCTAATAAAATATGGCAAATGCAAGGTGGGGAGAGAACGCGGAATCGCCATTGAGATATTAATGACTGAATGTTTAACCACGCCCACCTTGAGCCTCTTATACGAATAATGTTTCAAACTGGCACGCAAACCTGTGATAATCTCATTTTGAACAAAAGTTACATTTGGTGAATTTTAATTTTTTCAAAACTGAGAGAAGTATAGAAATGTATTGCCACAGGTCGGCTCACTGCCTGTTCCAACATCGCCGCGGGTTTTGGACAGGGATAGGTCTAATACTTCGTGAAGAAATGAGTGCTGGTTTGAGGGAGTCAGAATCTTCAGATTACGTACAAGGAGCGGATATCGCTCTGCTCCACCAGTGCCTTTTTAATGCGTAATATCACTGCCTGTCACATGGATTCCATGTATAAATTCACTCAACAATATTCGTGTTGTATATGCATTTGCATTTCTATAGTGATGCGTTCTCCTGCTTCCAGTAATTAGTCTTAAACCACAAATGAGTTCAGGTCCATTCCCATCAAATCATCTCAAATGTCGTGGGGAGCAGTGTGCTAAGACAGGTGACAATCAGTTCCATTAAGAATCTACTTCACCATGCAGAAAAGCAGCCTGCCAGTGACGTGTGGGGCTGCTTATTTCCTCCCTTGCATGGTCTGATTGTGAATGCTGGTTGAGTGCGTTACGGGGTGTGTAAACGCATCCTTGTGTTTGGGCACATCGTCTGGTTTGTCATGAACACGACAGACTCCTTTGAATTTGAAAATAGGTTGCTTTTATTTTCAATTCAAGTTTTTCATAGTTCATTTGGTTACGTTTTGCAAGTTCATTTTATCCATATTGATGCATACGGTAACATTGATTCAACACTGTTGTACTTCACACAAAACAAATGCTCCAATGCATTTCGGGCATACGAAGCCCTTTTTCCAGGAGCACTGAAAACGTAATGGTAAACACTTTTAGAATGTAGGACTAACTCAGAAAAAGCACACATGTATGTTCAAACATTGCATTTAGGTATTTCTTCTAGTATACAACCCATAAGTAAACATGCTCGTTTGATTGTCTGGTGGCCCCTTGGCAGCATCTACTTGAGTGTTATCACTGTCTGTGTAAAATCATGTGCTTTCGTATGCTTTTTGTCAACCCTAGATATTACATAATCATGTATCCTGTGCACTGTTCCCAATAACCTGCGCGCCTGCGCTCGCGCGCATTGAAGGCACCCCAAGCGCGCAGTGCTCATTATTTAGCGCGCACATTCTGAGACTGTTCGCGCCGCCGCTATTAACGTGCGAGCGGCGCGAAAACCCGTAATTTTCTGTTCCCGTTCACGTGCAAATGGCCCTAGCACTTGCACGATTCCTTTCCTGTCAGTGCACCGCTGCGGGGCTGATTGAGGGCCATTGAGTTAGTATTCATATTAATTGCAGCGCACACGGAATGCAATTAATATGAATACTACCTCAATGGCCCTCAATCAGCCCCGCATCTGTGCACTGTTAAGAAAAGAAAAACTGAGTTTCAAACACGACGTGTGCTTTAGCACACGCTGTGTTTGACACTGAATTGACACTTGAATTGAAAATAAAAGCAACCTATTTTGAAATTCAAAGGAGTCTGTTGTGTTCATGACAAACCAGACGGTGTGCCCAAACACAAGGATGCGTTTACACACCCCGTAACGCACTCAACCAGCCATCAATCTACGGCGTATTGGGACGGTTACGCCACTTGTTGGAGCACCCTAAAAATCTCATAAAAAACTCACCAAAAAACTCAAACAACCACATACCAACCTTTCAAGAACCACCAACACAGTGCGCCTTGCCCTCTTCTACAGTTCTTACATTATCCACTCCGCCCCTCCGGCAGGCAGCACCCTCACTTAACTGAACATCATGCAGTATGAGGAAATCTCTAAATCAACCGAAGCCAGAGCAAGTACATTAGCTTTCGGATCAGAAGAAACTGAACGGATTTACGCACTTATTAATGAGGGCCTAACTCAAACAACCTCAAGTCGCACCAAGGAACAATGTGGTAAACAACTTCTCTACCTCTCAAAACGTAGGATTAATCAAAAACTCCATGCAAACACTCTCATCAAATACCATAAGGCCCTGCGCATTCCCAGAGGACTACGGATCGCATTGAAACCATCATTATGCAAGAATTCACCAGTGTTCCAAGAAAAATGGAACGCCATATTCAACAAATGTAGTCTCGATTTAATTCTCCTGATCGTGGAAGAGCTATCTACCATTCTGTTCGAATTGACAAAAGAAATCAGTGACATAGAACAGGAGCTCAAGGATTCCATCACTTCAGAGGACTTAACCAAAATTCTAGAGGACATTAACTTACAGTTAGATAAACATATCAAGGAGATCAACAAACGAAAAATTCGCAAATTTCGCCGTGACACCCTAGACTACAAGCTAGGGGAAGTTTACACCTGGGCCGACGTGTATGCCCAGCGTCGCCGAAACAAACCTTTTAACCAGAACACCGACACATCATCCTCTGGCAGCGAAAGTTCCAACCGCCCACTAAGAAAAACAACCACAGAATCCTTCAGACCAGGAGAATCACGAGATACCAGACAAAAATCCACACCTACCGTCATAGCTGACACCCCTTCAACATCTGAGCCTTTTTTAGAGGTAGGACCAGACGACACAAACGACCCCGTCGGGGGAAAAGAGCAGGAAAAGGATCAAGAAGACAATCAATCGTTAAACAAAAAGAAAGTCAAGGCGAGGAGGAATCGCTAGTTATTAACATATCAGACACACATCTTACCTCCAACGAAATCAGACTCCTCCAAAGAGGCACATCGTTTATCCCCACAAGGAACACTAATTTACTAGAGCTGGAGGTCAGCACCTGTAAGCTAACTCGCAAACTACGCTTAAGACATTTCTTCGAAAACATCATACCACCCACGACTGACACCAAAACGGATCAACTGTTGGGCCTACGGCCGCCTAGTTCTTATATGCCCCCATGTAGACACAAAAGTATAGACACTTTTGAAACCCTTGTAAGACAAGACATCTCAAAACTGAAACTTAACAAAAAAACTCGACAAAACATCACGATGAAAGACAAAGACACCCTAAAGAAAATTGCTGGCAACAGCACCATAAAATGCCTCAAAGCTGATAAGGGGGGTGCTCTTGTCATCCTCAACACCAGCATGTATGAGCACAAAGTTAATGAACATATCTCTGACCTTGAAACATACATGCCCCTTGGAGGAAACCCCACCCTCCAATACAAAATGGAACTTATAGGATTAGTTACCAAAGCACATGAAGATGGCATCATTGATGATCGCACCAAAAAATTTCTGGTAGTTGAATATCCCAGAAGCCCAACGATAACCATGTTACCAAAGATCCACAAAAATCTGACAAACCCCCCATTTCGACCCATCGTATCTACGAGAGGGTCCCTCCATGAATCAATTGGAAAATTTCTTGACCGTTACTTACTACCAACTGTCATCAAGCTCAGAAGTTACATCAAAGATACAACAGAGTTTTAAAAAAAACTTTCTGAAATTACCATCACCAATGATGAACAATTGATCCCCCGCACCGCAGATGTTAAAAGCCTCTACACCTCGTTTCCCATGGCGGTGGAATTGAGGCCATTGAAAACACCTTACTGAACAGCAACATCACGGAATCCCTTCAAACTTTCCTCATGGAACTAATGGTATACACACTCTACCACAGTTACTTTGTATATAAGCACCAATGGTACCTACAAATGTCCGGAATGTCAATGGGCAATAGTGCAGCACCAACATATGCGAACCTGTACATGGGTGAATTCGAGTCAAAACATATATATACCGACACCAACTTAACGGACAACCTCCTACTATAAGTCCGCTACATTGATGATCTCTTTTTTATTTGGAAGAACACGCAACATACCCTCGAGAAGGCTTTAAACTCATTAAACACCAAAGACAATCGCATTATACTAACATGGAACATGAGTGACAAAGAAATCACATTCCTTGACGTCAAGATAAAAATCACAGAAACAGGTCTAGAAACTGATCTTTTCCGAAAAACAACTGACCGCAATAACACCCTCCATCATACTAGCTTCCACCAGAACTCGTTGAAAAGACACTTACCTTTTAGCCAAATGCTAAGAGTCAAAAGAATTGTATCAAATCCAGATGTGTGCATCAGCCAAATGAAAGAAATGGGCAAAAGATTTCAAAGCAGGGGGTATCCACAAGAAACCCTCAACGAGGCCATCACCAAAGTCTCTAATATTACACGAGAGGAAGCCCTCAGAGGATCCACCACCAAAAAAGATAACAAAAGAACAGTACTAGTATCAAGATACTCCACAGCCAGCTAAACCTTCAAAAGTATCATTTTGAATTATTGGCGCATCCTATCGTCGGAGCCTGACTTTGGAAATCTCTTTAAAGAACCTCCGCTTTTCGCCTACACAAGGACGGAAAACCTGAAAGAACTACTATCCAAACCACCATCTGAACAGGTGTCACACACTGGCACACGTCCGTGTCATAATTACAATAGCTGCAATAATGTCATCCGTGGAAACAGTATAAACCACCCGATGAGAGGTTTCAAAATTAAACTCAACGTAGATGCCACGTGCGACTCCTCCAACCTCATCTACCTTCTCAAATGCCCATGTGGCATGATCTACGTGGGAAAAACAACCCGGAAAATCAAAGTTCGTCTTAACGAACACAAATCAAATATCCGCACAAATAACCAGAAATCAAATGTAGCAATTAATTTCAATGACTTCAACCACAACGTGGCCCAACTAAAGTACATGGTACTTGAGACTGTTTGTAAACATGAAGGTAAAGACAATAATAAAGTTCTCCTTCGACGGGAAACCGCCTGGATCTATAGGCTTCAGGCGATGAAGCCACACGGTCTGAATGACCGAATTGAACTAAGTGCATTTCTATAGTACCCCGCCAGGTACTTTTTCCACACGTTGCCCCTTGGCAGCATCTACTTGAGTGTTATCACTGTCTGTGTAAAATCATGTGCTTTCGTATGCTTTTTGTCAACCCTAGATATTACATAATCATGTATCCTGTGACCATTGGTACTCCTTCTGTTCTTTCGGCATTTTACCCCTTTACCCCACTCCAACATGGCCACCTACAATCCCCTTCACTATCTAGTCCTTTCACCATGTTTATCTCCGAGCCACGTGACTCGTCACATGACTCCGTCTCACTCCGCCAGTAGAGACTTCATATCCAACTCCGCGGGAACTCCGCACCAGATTCCTGTCACCTTAGTTGCCGACGATTCATCCTAACGCTTCGTACGCATCCAGTTAACCTACAAGTAAGTCGGGGCCCCGATGGGTATCAGAATGCTGTTTCGCCATACCTGGCTTGAAACAAACATTGACAATACCCTTCTCTCGTGTTTTTCATTTAGGTTTTCACTAAACAAACCTACGACCCGGACGTAAGTGTTCTTCGACATCCCCTTGCACAATCCTTATTTAGGTCATCACCTTTTCTTAGTTTCAATAACCGCACCGCCCCAATTATTATTATTATTATTTAAAATCTTATATAGCGCGCAGCTAACCTTGGGCATCCCGGCGCTTTCCAGACAACATCCGATGGTAATGGGGGACAGAATTAACGCATTATACAGGAAACAAAAAGGTTTTGAGACCTTTGCGGAACCGCAGTGTGCAAGGCTCAGCGCGTAGTTTTAGAGGGAGCGAGTTCCAAAGCTTTGCCGTATTAAATGAGAATCTTCTCCCGCCCGTGCGGGCCTTTTTAACTCTAGGAACTAGCAAGAGATATTTCCTCTCCGATCGCAGCGTTCTGCTTGCTTTGTATGGAGTAACTAGGTTTTTTAAAATGAGGGGGCCTTTACCTGAGAGGATTTTATGGGCAGTACAAAGTGCCTTAAAAGTCACTCTCTCCCGCACAGGGAGCCAATGCAGCGCCTTCAATGCCGGTTTCGCTGATTGCGTCCTCGGAATATCCATAAGCAGCCTTGCCGCTGCATTTTGGACCTGTTGAAGGGTCTTGAAGGTAGATTCAGGGGCGCCCAAAAAAATGGCGTTGCTATAATCGAGTCTAGATGTTATAAGACCCTGAATCAACAACTTCCTCGATGTTAACGGTAGGAGAGGGAAGATTTTCCGAGCCTACCTAAGCAGGGCATAACACACTCCTGCTGTTTTCTTAGCTTGAGTGCGAAATTACAAGTCTGGTTCTAGCCAGACTCCAAGGCTCTTAATCGCTTCTTTGGGGGCCGGGGGATCACCCATGCATCCCGGCCAGCTGAGCGAAGGGAAAAGGGTAGTTTTACTCCCCAGCAGCAGTATTTCCGTCTTTGAGCCGTTTAACTTGAGGGAGGATTCTTCCATCCAAGTATGAACATCCGCCAGGCAGGAGTTCAAGGTGTCCGGGTTGTCGGCCAGATGGGATAAGGAAACCACCAGCTGCGTATCGTCAGCGTAGCTGACGATTTTGATGTCATATGGGGATACTACGTCCTCCAGGGGGGCCATGTAAACATTGAATAATGTAGGGCTCAAAGAAGAGCCCTGTGGCACTCCACACTGGAGGGGAATTGATTTGGATCTCTCACAGCCATCCCAAACCTGGTAAGTTCGATCCGAGAGAAAGGATCTCAGCCACTGCAGGGCCACCCCAGACACCCCTACCTCAGCCAGCCGCCGAATCAACACCTGATGGCTCACGGTGTCAAACGCCGCGCTGAGGTCCAGGAGGATCACTGCCACTGACCCTCCTGAATCCAGAATACGTCTAGCTTCATCAACGACCGCCAAAAGGGCCGTGTCGGTGCCCTGACCTGGGCGGAATCCAGTCTGTGATGCCCGAAGGAGACCATTCGACTCCAAAAAGGCTGACAGCTGCTTGTTGTCCAACCGTTCAGCAATTTTGCCGAGGCCCGGCAGCAACGAGATGGGCCTAAAGTTCGACAGGTCAGTGGGGTCCAGATTGTTTTTTTTTTAAAAGAGCCTTAACAACGGCCATTTTCCAAGTGGGTGGCACCACACCCTGGATAAAAGAGGCGTTCATTAGGTCTGTCACGGGAGCTGCAATGGACGCTGTTACCTATTTGAGGAACTTCATGGGAACAGGGTCCATGGGGGAACCACTTTTAATCGAAGATAAGGTTTTGGCGACCTCGCTCACTGATCCTGGGCCAAAGGTGTCAAGATCGAAGGCGGTCTCTCTGGCCTGAGTTCCCAAGGTCTGCTTGCCATTGTCCTGAGATAGCCTGGGCTGGGGCAGGGAGTTTAGGATCTTCTCGATTTTTGTGTGGAAGAACTCAGCTAGCTCCGTGCTTTTTTGTTTGTCATGCGTAACAGCCGGCTCCGGAACTTTAAGCAGTTCTTGAACCACTTTGAAACTCTCCCTAGAAGAACTAGAGGCAGATTTGATGCGGTCTTCAAAGAATAGGGCTTTCGCAAGTCGCAGGGCGGACTTATAGCCCCTCATTGCCGCACGATATTCTTCTCTCCTAGAAACTTCCCAGTTCTTCCTCCACAACCTCTCCATCCTTTTACATCCCTTCCTGAGGGTGCGAAGTTCTACGGAGTACCACGGAGCCGAGCCAACTCGTTTCTCCCTCTTTTGAACTCTCTTTTTGGGAATCAGAGCGTCCAAAGAAGCGGATAACCAGTTGTTGATATTGGCATCGGCCTTAACTGGGTCCGACTCAGAAAGAGGGGGCGTGTCTTCCAGTTTAGAGGTCCAGTTATCAACCGATAATCTGGACCAGGCTCTATCCACTAGGAAGGCCTGTTTGGTACTTGTAGGCAGTAGGTCAATTTGCCAAAGTGCTGATACCATAAAGTGGTCTGACCATGGAAGGGGAAGGGCAGGCCTAGCTGTAAAGCGGGGAATGTTGGAAAACATCGGGTCGAGTAGGTGTCCCTTTTCGTGAGTGGGCCCGGAATTAATTAGGTCCAACTCACGCTCTTTTAAATCGCTCTGGAGGTCCAGAGCCGTTTGGTCAGTAGGATCGTTGAAGTGAAGATTGAGATCACCTAATACCATGAAATTAGCCGTAGATGCGGCCAGGATCGTCACTGATTCCACAAGGGAAGTCACAAAATTGCCCAGTGCGCCCGGGGGCCGATAGATCAACAAACCTGATATTGACACTGTCGGGGATATCCTAAAAGCGAAGTGGCAGCTCTCACAGTCCGAGAGTTGGCCATTCTGTGCCCTGCAAACAAACAGGCTCCTGTATACAATAGCAAGGCCGCCCCCTCGCCCCTCTGGTCTATCCACCTGACAGATAAGGTAGCCCGGCGGGAGAGCCTCCACAATGTCCGCATCGGAACTAGGAGTTAGCCAAGTTTCCGTTAGAAACAAAAGATCTAGAGCAGAGTCTTGGATGAGTAGATTGACTTCTGTCGAATGACGTGGGAGGGATCTACAATTCAGTAAACCTACAACCAGGTCGTTCTTACCTTTAATAGCGGAAAGATTCCTCCTTACCCCACCAACTGAAGGGGGAGACGGGCATTGCATAGAAGGATCGTCGCTAAAGGACAATGAGTGACGAAGAGCCATGAGTTCGTCGCGCTCATAAGAGCGCCTCACGGGATTAGGTTTCGACAGAGTATCGGGCCCTAAGCCCGTCTGGGCCCGGACGGGCACAGACGGGCTGGACTCTGGCGTGACTCCGGCGCTGTGACGGCGCTTCCGCTGCGCGTCTTCATGGTAGCTTTAAATAGGGGCCTCGCCTCCTGTGTTTACAACTAGAGCGCTCGCGGAAGTGGCGCCTGTACAGAGTCCCTAAACTACCCCCAAGATGGCGGCGATGCAATTTACAAGTCTAAAGACCCGCGAAAAGCGCGGTGAGGGGCCCAATTTAAAATGCAAGTAAGTGCTACTCTCCAGAATTGTTTTAAAAACAGGGGTACAACAATTAATTAAATAAGCAGTATATTTCAAGAAAAAACGGGCACTCGATTAAAAACGCGCTGCTAATTCCACGCGCTGTCCTGGCCAATCACAGTCCTAATGGTCTATAAGGTACATTTTTTCACTCGCCACCAGACAATCAAACGAGCATGTTTACTTATGGGTTGTATACTAGAAGAAATACCTAAATGCAATGTTTGAACATACATGTGTGCTTTTTTGAGTTAGTCCTACATTCTAAAAGTGTTTACCATTACGTTTTCAGCGCTCTTGGAAAAAGGGCTTCGTATGCCCGAAATGCATTGGAGCATTTGTTTTGTGTGAAGTACAACAGTGTTGAATCAATTTTACCGTATGCATCAATATGGATAAAATGAATTTGCAAAACGTAACCAAATGAACTATGAAAAACTTGAATTGAAAATAAAAGCAACCTATTTTGAAATTCAAAGGATTCTGTCGTGTTCATGACAAACCAGACGGTGTGCCCAAACACAAGGATGCGTTTACACACCCCGTAACGCACTCAACCAGCCATCAATCTATGGCGTATTGGGACGGTTACGCCACTTGTTGGAGCACCCTAAAAATCTCATAAAAAACTCACCAAAAAACTCAAACAACCACATACCAACCTTTCAAGAACCACCAACGCAGTGCGCCTTGCCCTCTTCTACAGTTCTGATTGTGAATGCCTCACTTCACTGACACTCAGTAACTCATTTTCTCCACAATATTTCGCAGCAGACAGCAGGTCAAATGCAGCACAGCTGGACACTTACACTTTGCTGCCAGACTCACCTGCCCATAAAGGGAAGCAAAGATACACTTACAGTGTGACTTATGATGTTGCCAAGATATAAAGGGAGATTTGAAACTGATTCTAACTTTCTCAAGCACTTTATCTAGGTGAAATATGTAGGGCTTCCTTTGCTATTAGGAATGTCAGGTAGCCCTCCGTGTATCATTATAATCCTACCAAGTATTTATGTAGCACAAAACACAATTTTTTTGCACATAATATTAAAAAAGTATTTTTTACTACCAAGTGGAATCTATCAGTTCAAAATTCAGTAGGCACATTTTCCTGGTTTTCTTTCGCCTCACACTTTTATGATAAGTATCAAGAGAGAGAGAAGAAAAAGCGTGTGCTAGTTCACTTCCCCTGTTGAGTATGCAAAGATCAATGGGAACCAGCTACAGAGTAAAATCTCCATGTGTATGTTTGTAAATGGAGAAACATTTGTTTTTTGTTTAGGAAGTCCCTCACCCACCAACCTAGTTTGTGGCATGCTTCATCATCGGGTCCCACCTCTGGCCCAGTGTGCACCTTGGGTGTGCTTCGACGCCTGATTACAGCAGAGCAGGTTGTGTGCAGTGAGTGTGCAGTGAAAGTGCAAAGTGTGTGAGTTAAAAAACTGTCCAAAGGGTCCCAGATGCTCAAGGAACTATTTTAATAGCTACCCTTGGCAGCCTTAATAAACTGAGAAGAGGATATTACTGGAGGTAATTTATGGCTCCAATATCCCATGTGGTCAACATGTTTCAGCCAGATCTCAGTGCTAAACTGGCTTTCATCAGGACCTATGTAAGTGGTAATTAGTGGTGGTCTAACTGTGTGTTGTCAGACCAACATGTGTTGCACGCGCTAAGGTGCGATAGTTGGAAGAGGATGGTGTCCTCTTGTAGCTCAATACCTGTTTAGGATAAAAAAGACAGACAAAGACATACAAACATAGACATTTGAAATAAATGGCTTCATTTGAAAACTCATTTATGTGACGGAGTAACGACATGTCTGTGCTTATATGCGGTAAATGAGCGATTATGGGTGCAGAATGTGATCTTGGGTGAAGATGTCGTCGAATTATGCCCTACTGTGCAGTGGTTCAATAACGTTAGGGCATAAGGATTGTTTGGCATGAGTGATAAAAAATTACCAAAGTGAAGTTTTTCTTACTCTGGAATTTGCAAAAATGAGCCCCATGAGTTCCGTGGGGGGCCTGACCTATTGTCACACACTGCATGTTTTGAGGAAAAGAAAAAAACAAAGAGGTTTGTAGCATGAAGCCCGTCAGCGTGAGAGCTCGTCACCTCTTGCCGGTTCATTAGGGAAACATCCCCCTGGCACACCCGACTTACTTCGTCAAGGTCTAATGTCTAATGTAATGTAACGCCAAACCGTTCGGAAATTGTTGCAGTATCAGGATTCCTTGGCTTACTCTGAGGTCTATGCCGCCAAGCTACCAATTCGTTTTTAATTATTCATTCTCGGACTCTGGAGATTCGTGATTTTGTGGAATAAGTTTATTTTCAGTGTATTTTTTGTTTGCTTACAGACTTGCCTGGTATTCGACATAGCTTGTCCCTCAGTCTCTGCGTTCCCACTACTTATGCATTCTAGGATTGTCAAGCATTTGACTTGCACATTTATTTCTAAGTAACCACGAACCGACAACACTTGTTCTTTTTGCGTTGTTTTTACCTTTTTCAAAACATCCATTTTTCTCATGCCATGGTTTTCCCCTGAGGAAGGGACTCCTTTATCCCGAAATGCATCGGGCAGCATTTTGAATATGGATGAAGATTTGAACAACAAAAGTTTTTGTACCATATGATTTTGTTCATCATATTATGCATAACATTAGGAATGATTAATGTCATGCATTATTGAGTATAGAAACTCATGTTTCAGTACTACAAGCATTATTCGATATGTATTGATGCTTCACTGTACAAATTGAATACAAAGAATACATTTGTTCTGCTTTGGTTATTTTTGTTTACTGTAGAGTTTTTGGATAAAAACCTTTTGAACAGTGCATGGTACCAGTAGGTCTTCCTGCTGCATTCATTGGCAGATTAAAATCACCCACAATCACTTTAGCTGGTAGCAGATGAGTGCATAGAATTTCCTGTATTGGCTTTCTGATCCAGTCCGTGTTTTCCAGCACATCGCCAGTTCGCCACAGCGGAGCCCAGCAGCAGCAGCACGCGAGGCTCGGCTCTCAGCCCCCGGCTCTGCCCCCCCGGGTCTGTCCCGGCTCTCGGCTCTCCCCTCCCGTCCAGTCCCAGGCCCGGGTCCTCAGTCCCTTGTCGGCTGGCCTCCCGCAGGCATACACCGTGAGTCAGCGAGCGAGCGAGAAAGGAGGCTCCTGCGAGCCCCACGCAAGTCTCTTATTCTGTAGTGCTGCGGGAACAGCCCGGCTGCAGCGGGGGGCTGCGATCTGACTCCCGCAGCGACAGGAGCAGCGAGGATCAGCCCTGTAGGGGCTGCAGAGACCCGCAGTGATCCCCCCTTTCCCCGGAGTAGGAAACGCAGGAAACGCAGGGAAAGCCTGGCAGAGGCAGGCAGCCACGACAAGACCCACAGGGAAAATGGGGAAAACGTGCAGGAGCCGTGTTGAGATCCCCCCACGAGGAAGGGGCGGGTGAGACTCCTCTCCCCCTCTGCCCCTGAGTAACCAACCAGGGCACAACCAGACAAGGCGGCAACCCGGCAGCAAAGCGGTAGGAACACAGCAGCAGTGGCAAAACAAGTGAAGTCTTCCACAGGAACAGCCCATGCACAGCCCAGAGACTGGAGAGGCAGAGAGCACCATTGGTGGCCGCAGAGGGTTTGAACGGAAGAGCGGTCATGCGGCCAAGCAGTCGAGCTCTGCTCCTGCTCCTCCCCCCGCTCCCGCTCTAGCTCGCTACATTGTCACAACTGGCTCCAGACTCAGTGCTTGCCTTGGAGGGCACAAATTAAACACGCTGAGAGCAGGAAACAGCCTAGAGGCTCTTGTGGCTTTAATCAACAAGGACCAATCACCAAGCAGCCCCAAAGCACACAGCAGGCGCACAGGTGAGGATAGTGGTTGGCAAATCAAGAAGTCTCCCCGCGTCCCTGTGCCCCTGTGCCTCGTCCTGCAGAACTAACAACCTTGTCCCTTTAGATAAGCCTCTACCCAGCCCCGACCATTTCTCCCAGCGACCGCCAATTATTTGGGGTTAGGAGATAGAAGTGATAGAAGAATATTACACACGGGGAGAGACATTGAGAGGGACTCAGCAGGACCACCATGAGGTCGGGAAGAGGAAGAAGACCTCCGACAAAGCAACCGACTAAACGAAAAAGGAATAATACAATCACGAGCTCAGTGACACCAGGAAAAAACAAGCGACCATTTAACAGCACCAAGGAAGCCAAGGAAGCCAGCAATGCCCCCAGCAATACCCAACCACTGGAAAGTAACCATAATGGCACCAACATTAGCACAAACGAAGGACTGCCAACCGACACAGACCACACCCCATCTCCAACACCAGATTCATCTACAAGCAATAAAAGTAAAAACACCCATGAACTAATTAACTTAGCAGGTCAGCCAGCGAAAACAAAATACAACTACCAACCGAAAATTTATACAAAATTCACCTTTTTAAAAAACCCAGGAAATGCGATCTACTCGTCAAATTATTCTGTCACAGGCCTCCAAACTCCATTGCAACCTGCCGGCATAAACAACTCTTTGCCCCAAATCACACTGTTGCAGAAATACACACACTTCCAACTCCAAAAGAGAATACGGATCTCACCAAAGGCACAGCTGAAGTACAATGGGCACAAGAAGCTAGAAGCCCAACGACATCAGAAGGCATCATCAGCAAAGCCCCACCAATAGAGGGAGGTACCCAGGAAATAAACCCAACCAGCCCACCGCCAAAGACGAACACATCGAGCAATCACGGCCCAGAGTTGGAAGTGTCGCCGGGGCACTTCAGCAATTACGCTATAAGCGGCAAGTCATCCCAAATACATTCCTCCTTACTCATCTAGCAGGCAGAGGCAAAAAATTATCAAGAAACAGCATCGCCTCGGGCATACGAAGCCTATTTTCACGCAGAATTAAAAACTCAAGACAACACCAAGGCTAATGTCACACAGGGATCAAAAATAGACCCCGCAAACACCTCCCCAATCATGGCAGACGGGGACTTATCTTTCTCAAACAGTGACATGACCTTCTTGGTATCACAAGAATGGAGTGAACTAGTGGCAGCATATAGCGTCAAGCAACCCACAAACATCACTAGTGAAGAGAGTTGTAATCATCCCACAGAGGGGACAAGAGACCCCACTAACACCTTTTGGGTAACTTTACTCAACACAATCCAACTGTCCTCCACAGCACTTCAGTATCAATCGGACAAACTAGACCTACAACTGACTGTATTGCAAAGGCTAGCAGATGCCACCATGGGCATTGACAGAAAACTCCCAGATCTTAATGGCCTCATAAGACGAGGACAAGAGTCAGTTAAACTAACCCAAATTGGAAGAACTGACTGCGTCTGTTCACCAATCATTGATAAACTATCATCATTACCCACGATGCTGGGAAACCTCTTGGAGGACATAAAATTAAACACCACAAAGCTCCCCACAACAAAGGCCAGGCCTGGCAGTCCATCCCCCAACAAAAGCCCATCAGGAAACGGCAACGATCCAAATAAAGCCATCATGCAACGGCGCCAGCCATCAAACCCCAAAACCTTATCGAAAGAGTCTCCTCAGAATACTTTAGCAAGAGGACACGTCAAGCAATTGGGAAGCCCAACGAATGCGCGCACCCGACGCAAACAAAAAAGAAAGGGCAGGAACAGAAAACCAGCAGAAGCGGTCTGCACAGAAGAGAACTGTCAGCTAACTACACCGGGGGGGTTGGAGTTGCTAGGAGCCAACAAGCACCACACGGAGCACACAAGTCCTTCACCTCAACTTAAAAATGTATCAAACATAAAGACTCCAACTGCAGCGGGAACGGGAACCTTGTCATTCTTAAATGAGAAAACCGGCAAACAGACAGACCAGAAGCCTCTTGGCCAAACAAACAACCCAACATCCGATAACGCACCAGAACTGGCCCACACAGGCCAAGGCGATTGCCAAGTAGCGACAACGCAATTGGCCTCGGAAGTCAGAAAGCAGTCCCAAGAGGAGCCTGACACAGCCAGAACAAAGGTTACAACCATCGACTTCCCAAAAATATGCACCTGCCACAATACTAAGACCACTTGCAGTGAACCAAGGAGGAATCCCTGGATAGTAAACATCACTAAAGCAGATAGCGGTCAGACCAAGGATCAACCTCAGCGAGCGAGTCCCAATCGAAGCCCCACAACACTCAATACCCAGTACCCACATGGGGCCAACGATATCGAGCAACAAACACATCGGATAACACAGCCCCCTGGGGAATCTGACTTGGATACAATCCTTTTCATTACCGAATACAAATCCAGAGGAAGAGTGAATACTCTAAACAGGGGCAATATATTAAAGCTAATCAACTCAATCGACAAATTAAAAAATATAAACACCTCTAATTTGCATGCAATTGAATTTCATCCAGCCCCACACCCACATGGCAATGAAACAACAAAGACCATATAGTCAACAAACGATGTAGTAAACTCAATCATGGAGGAATCACTCAGATTCTCCAGGTGGGGAATTAAGCTTGAAGCAATAAAAAGGCCAGCTTATCCCACTCTGCTCCTTGAAGAAAAGAAATAAGAACACCTCCAAACAGCTACATCAATACTGAAAGGAGCACGCAGCTACTCCCCGGGACCGGATAAACATTTACCACATCTTCAACACTCAAGCTCCCACCAGTTAGAACCACGCAGAATAACAATAACACGCACCATACCTGGAGGTGACACTAACTGACAAAGAACACCTGCCTTAACTTCCAATTCTGCTGTCCCCCCCAAAATCAAAATATGCAATTGGAACATCAATGGACTCTCAGACAAACTGGAGGACCCCGAAATACTAAATTACTTAACCGCATCGCTGCTGCGGTTATTTTTGCTCTGTGCGGCTGTTTTCAATTAACCGCGATACATGACGAGCTCAGCTCGTCATCCGCACACGTCACCCGTGGCTGATGACGAGCTGAGCTCGTCATCAGCATCGAAGGGGTTAAAACCTTTTGACCTGATTCTTCTCCAGGAAACGTGGGAAACAAACAACATACCACTACCAGGTTACATAGCCCAAACGCACCCGGCAACCAGAGGCTCTCAATATGGCCACAGCTCAGGTGGCCTGGTGACATTTGCCTCAATATCAACTATTGGAGCAACGGAAGCAATAAAAGTAAGCCTCACTCCACCAAATGCGATACAGGCATTATCAGAATCAGAAAGAATCAGAAAGACTTTATTCGGTTATAAATCTCTGATAACCATAAAAGTACATTAAAAACAATACACAATTCATAATCTATTTACATATGTCAGTCAAAGCAATAAATAGGTTAAAAGTACAGGGACTCATATATTAAAAACTGTGTAATTAAACAATTAATGTTTGTCTTGAGTGAAAGACGTTTCTAAGAAATACAGAGACAGATGCCACAGTGAAAATATCTTCCAGTTTCCGAATGGCTAGAAAGGCAGGTCTGCATTGTCTCATATCCAAATATTTTAAAATAGGAGTGATCCATCTTCTCCTTGGTACCGTATAAAATTTGCAAAAGAATAAAATGTGGATGTCTGATTGGTTAGAGATATTATCACACGGGCACTTACATAGGGAGGTAGACCAATCCTTGATGGCCGGGAAACTTAATAATCTAAATAGGATCCCAAATCTAAATCTTATGATTAGAAACCGTTCATGTGCACTCATCCACAAGGTTAGGTAAGGTTGTATATCCTGAACGATTAAAATCAATTGGTGAGCAGACACAGTTTTTTTAACATTTCAGTTATGTCTCTTTGATTCACCAGGAAAGTTAATCATAACCTCTTGAGTTCTTTCCTGGGGATACTTAACAATGACATAGGATCATCATAAAACTCGGGGCAATTCAAGCTGTAACAGAAGGTTTTAACGTAACTCAGCCATTTTACTTTGTGAACACCCTCCAGTTTTAAAACGTCCTCCAAAATGAGACGATTCAGATGGCACTCTTCATTAGTCCAAACCCTATGCCACAAAAGAACTGGTTGCACCCGGATAAGATCTTCTAGATATGTCATACCAAGTTCTGTCATTATCAATAACAATCGTAAATAATCAGGTCACCTAACAGTTCTATATTATCAACATATATATATATATACACACCCGAAGCACAGATATTCGGGGGTCTAGGGAACTCGTCAAAGAACTGACAAGACTTAAGGAGGACAGAGAAATGGAGAACACACTTGCGGCTGGTGATTTTAACCTTTACCTCTTCGGAGACAAACCAATAGACGACATGACAAAGGAAATGGACATTGTCTGGGAAATCCCAAGTCAATCGATTCCATTTCCAAACAAACAAACAAACATCTCAACTCAGCTACTGAAAGATCTTGAGCAGCTAAACTTGAGAGTACTTAACGGACGATTCACAGAGGATATTCCACCAGTACCAACATACTTCTCTTCAAGTACTTCCTCACATCTCAACTATATGCTAGCGGCACTTCCACTGTACGAGAAAATCAGCCCGTTCAAGATAGGTGAAAGCACTCAAAGCGACCATCTGCCACTAGAAGTTAAACTAGGTGTTTCTTGCGAGAACAAAGCAGTGGAAAAAAGATACATTGGCACAGAACACACCGCCAATTATAGACGAATAAAGTGCAAGACTACAGAGTCCGAGGAATTATCATCCAGTGCAAAAACAATCATGCACCAGACATCCTGCGCAAACATAAATCCACTAGACCCCTGGGTAGACTTTGTTACGGAACAGGGAGCCAAACATGCTACTGAGCTAAATACTCAAAAAGGGAACACTCCACGGTGCTCACATGGAAAAGTAACAACATTAGAGATAAAAAACATAAAACGAGAAATAAAAAAGACTCTCAAGCAGCTCCGGAAAGAACCTAACAATGAAGTCCCTCAAAAGGAGCTCCGCATCTCAAAAGCACAACTAAAAAAGAAGACCTGGGAAAGGAGAAGACAACTGAATGAAGATCTATGGATAACAATTGTTCACAGCTCCAAACAAAAGAACAGCTCCAGTTTCTGGAAAACAATCCACAACCTCCAACAGTCAGGCCACAAAGGCATTAACTCTAATATACCAGAAACCAACTGGGCCAACTACCTATCAGCTCACTTCAATACAGTTGATCCAAAAGTGGCCAATTCTAGAGGGGGAGACTGGCTAGATGGCGCGTACCAGAGCCTTAATAAGACTAGCACACTTAACAATGAAGAGATCCTAGTCCATAAAAGGAAATCATCCCTGTCCTACATCCCAACCGCGGACAGAGACCTATCAACAACTCTCAACCCAACAGCAAACATAGAGGATAATCCACACCTAGAAACAGCAGACAGGATTAGAACACAAATTTCAAAAGGCAAACTTGAGGGGGCCCCCGGCCCGAATGGGATCCCGCCAATATTATATAAAAATGATGCTGTCTTTTGGAGCAACATCTTGGCACCAGTCTTTCACAAAACAAGGGAAACAACAACTACACCAACATCCTGGAGAGGCTTGATAATAAGCCCGATTTATAAAAAGGGCTCCAGGAACGACCCAAGCAGCTATCGCCTCATAGCCTTAATCGATACCGAGGCAAAGTATTACGCGGGCCTCATCCTGGAGGATCTAACATCCTGGGCAATTGCAAAGAACATTATCCCAGCAACCCAAACTGGATTCCGCAACGGCCAGGGCACTACGACAAATATTATGGCGCTAACTCTCTTGGCAGATGCGGCAAAAGCCACTAAGAGCTCTCTGTTTCTGTGCTTTATTGATTAGAGCGCCGCAATTGACCATGTAGACCGGCACAAACTCTGGCAGAAATTGAACAAATGGGGAATTCCAGGCCCACTCTTGCAGCAACTGGTAATGCTATACACCAACACCTGGGTCAGGGTCAAACTGGGATCCGGCACGCACCTCTCAAGAGAAATCAGTACCAGTACCAGTAAAGGACTGAAACAAGGCTGCGTCCTAGCCCCTATGCTGTTTAATCTCTTCCTTGCAGATCTCCCTGGCCAGATGGAGACCGCCAAATCTCACGCACCGCGGCTGGGCAACATCACACTGTCAAACCTTCTCTATGCAGATGATCTATTCCTCATCAGCCAATCCCCTATCGGCCTCCAACATCTTCTGGAGAAAACAAACGCATTTTCCACAACTAATTCATTAACAATCAATTTAAATAAAACAAAAATCATGACAATGAATTACCACAAAAAACAGAAATTCACATGGCTTCTGGATGGTAAGAGGCTAGAGCAGGTAGCCTCTTATAAATACTTAGGCGTCATAATAGATTGTAACGGCTCATTCAAACAACAGCTAGAGGCCATCCGCTGGAAGGGCACGACATTCCACCTATCGATAAAGCCACTGCAAAAAGCTCTTCCTGACTGGACACGGGGCCTCTCCTACAGGTAATAAGAGCTCGCTTACAGCCTTTGCTCACTTACCGCAGCGAATCCATGTGAGGCAAAGATGCAACAACACTAGATAACACCATTAGTCGAGCATCCACCTTCCCACCTTCTCATCGCCCGCTCAAATCCGACTTGAATTCGTACTGCAGAAACAAACGGTGGAGAGAAGAGGCGTATACATAAAAAGCTGGCGGAAAATCAGAGATGCGGACCCTGGATCCTTAAATGCCTACCTCTGGACTGAACTGTCCATTAGAGATAATTCACCAGCAAGGAAATACCTAATGGAATCACTGGAGACCTTAGGATTAACAAACCTAGGGGATTCGCCAACCGACCCTGGCACCTTCAAAAAAGTGGTATCCAAAGTCACCAAGATGGTCTCATCTATTGAGGACAAAGCCACCCTAGCCAAGAGAGCGCATGGATGGGTGGTGCTGAAAAGCTACACAGCTCTCAAACCACAACAGTATTTAATAACGGGCCTCACACAGATAACAAAAAACAAGTTTTTCAACATGCGCTTTGGGAACATACCTATAACGCCTCACCTAGCACCCCGGAAAAGGGAAAACACAGCAAATCATTGCCAACTTTGCTTTTCTGGGAAAGAGGGCCTCATACACATCATTTGCATCTGCAAAAACCTTCTGGACATAAGGCTTTCTCTGCTTCGGGTCCTATGGAATCAGAAGGGCATAACAAGCTGCAGACAGGCTGTAATGCTTTGTTTTAATCCCGTAGAAACCCAGCTAAACTGCAGAATAACAAAATATTTTGACATAGTGGCCAGCAGACTAAAAGAAACAGACCCAGGTCTTACCAGAAACACTAGCCAAACCAAAACAACTGCATACACCTTGTCCCCCTAATTGTCTTATAAGGGCCCCACTCTCTGGAACACTTTGCCCCTAACCTTAAAACAAGTTACTAATCTACATGCCTTTAAGAAATCCTTGAAGACTTATCTGTTTCCGGCTGTGTAAGATCTAGGGCTTTTTATGACTATGGTATGGATCTGGCATCTTGGAAGACCTTAAAAGCGTGGAGATACCTCTTGGGGTCGATTCCGGCGCTATATAAGAAAACAAATAAAATAAATAAATAAACCCCAACAGACTGCATTTAATCCAAATTGTGACTTTTAAGATTTTAAAAATGTGAGCCTACCCGCTACTTTTAAGCTTTATCTTTTGCTATTGACTTCCTTTTATATAATTACACGTTTTAAAATTGTGAGTTTTTATTAACTGTACAATAAACTAAATCTGAAATCTGAAATCATTGAATGCCCGTGCAGACTCCTGCTACATTGGAATGACAGGACGCAAAGTCAAGACGAGAATAGGAGAACAACGCAGCAACATACGGTGCAAAAGGAATACAAGCAGGATGACTGACCACTTTATCCAGAGAGGTCATACCCCCAACGACATGAGGTGGACTGTTATTGAACAAATTGAATGCCACAATTCCACAAATGGCAAGATCCTACTCAAGAAGAAACAGCAATGGATTTATCACCTCTCCACCCATATTGTGGGTCTTAATGATAATATTCTCTTGAATAGTCTGAGCAACCGTTGAAACCTCCCCTGAGTTGAAGCCTAACTTGGATGTGTCACACACAACCAATAGGAGGCTTTCCAGGCTCAAAGCGCTCACTCACAGGACACAACAATTTGACAATGAGTGGCCTGGCACAAGCCATCACTACAGCCCCCTCATGTCCTACTAGTCCCAGCCCAATCCAGCCAATGGTTAGAAGTTTCCATACAAATTGAGAGTGTTAACCCCAGGCTTTAATTAGTTCCCCCAGCTTCGGGACATTCTCCTCATAACAAAACCGATAATGTTGTGGAACACTGCCAATGGAAAATTCAGCAGATCCTGAGATACTCACAGACATGTTCCCACCTAATTTATTAGTGGGCACTCCCAATGCTCAGTCTTTCTTTTATTTCATTTATCTTTTCTTTACCCCCTAAACCGCTAAAGCACAAAACACATACATGAAATATTATCTCCCACAAATTAGTCACATTTAGAAACTCTCTATGTTCACCATGAACACTGACAATAACACTTTATGTGAAGGACAACACAGCACGAGACACGCGCAGTGACCCGTGTCTGCCTTCGGTGTTGTCAGTTTCTTCGTCCAGACGCTACTCACACTGGGGCTGACTACAAAGGCCCACATCAACAGAGTTCAGATGCAGGCCACAGTAGGTATGGGCATAGGGCCGCAGACCTTGATGAAGTAAGTGGGGTGTGCTAGGGGGAATGTTTCCCTAACGAGCCGTCAAGCGGAGGCGAGCTCTCACGCTGACGGGCTTCATGCTACAAACCTCTTTGTTTTTTTCTTTTCCTCAAAACAGGCAGTGTGTGACAATAGGTCTGGCCCCCCACTGAACTCATGGGGCTCATTTCTGAAAATTCCAGAGTAAGAAAAACTTCACTTTTGTTATTTTTTATCACTCACGCCAAACAATGTTTACGCCCTGGCACTATTGAACCACTGCACAGCAGCGCATAATTCAATGACATCTTCACCCAAGGTCACGTTCCGCCCCCCACAATCGCTCATTTACCGCATATGAGCACGGACAAGACGTTACTCACTCACATCAATTAGTGTGTCAAATGAAGCCAATTATTTCAAATGTCTATGTTTGTATGTCTTTGTCTTTTTTTTTATCCTAAACAGGTATTGAGCTACTAGAGGAAACCATCCTCTTCCAACTATTGCACCTTAGCGCGTGCAAAACATTTTGGTCTGAAAACACAGTTAGACCACCACTAATTACCACTCACATAGGTCCTGATGAAAGCCAGTTTAGTACTGAGACCTGGCCGAAAGATGTTGACCACACGGGATATTGGAGCCATAAATTACCTCCAGTAATATCCCCTTCTCAGTTTTTTAAGGCTGCCAAGGGCTGCTATTAAAATAGTTCCTTGAGCATCTGGGACCCTTTGGACAGTTTTTTAGCTCACACGCTTTGCACTTTCACTGCACACTCACTGCACACAACCTGCTCTGCTGTAATCAGGCGTCAAACACCCCCACAAGGGGCAGACTGGGCCTTGGGTGGGACCCGATGATGAAGCATGCCATCAACTAGGTTGGTGGGTGAGGGTCTTCCCAAACAAAAAACAAATGTTTTTATATTTACAAACATACACATGGAGCTTTTATTCTGTAGCTAGTTCCCATTGATCTTTGCATTTCCCTACACTGTTATCCTGGGTTTGTCCAGCTGAGTCTGGATCTGTCTGCATACTGTTTTTGTTGGTTCTCCTGCATGTTCGCAGGCTGTGCACGAAATGTGAAATGACGGTATCCCTGTTAATTTACGCTTTCTTACAGGTACATGTAGGGCTCCAGCCCAAATGTTACACGAAATACCAAATACAATCTGTTTTGAATAAAAAAAAAAAATTACAATAAGAATGAGTCAATGCTTCGAAAAATGCACATTTTCGCCTTGCAGGTCACATACATCTGTTTACAGTGCAGGGGCATTACTCAGTGAGCTGCTTCACTAGGATGGTCACCTGTGACCAGTAGGTTACACACTGAGCTATTTTACACAAAGGCCTGTGACCTACTGTTATTTGCAAGGCTCCTTTAAAGGCATCTTAATCCTCTAAAACATTTCACGATGATTCAAATACCCAGCTTGTGCCTTAACTACCTGATCTATTTCACCATTTTCAGACTTTAAGTCTTGCTAGACACACAGAGATCTCGATAGCAGGTTCCATAACCCCAAAACTGTCTCAGAATGTACTCTCTTGGTGACCAATTAAGTAAGCCACAACAAATTTACTATACATATTTCTTCATTGTCAATTATTTCTTTAGGGGCAGTGTTTGTAAAGACAATGCCTGTGTAGTAGTAGACCTTATGCTGACTGTTATTGACACTGCTCTTCATGATCCAGCCCTTTATCAATGTGCCCCAAAGTGCTGCCACCCTCTAGTTGATAGCTCACCCGAGCTATTATTTTCTATTTCAAGTGTTGATCCAGATTTAATGCAAAAGTAATGGATCAGAAAAAGGAGTAATTGAAGACAGAGCAGACATACGGACCAGAGCATACAAATACAAACTAGGGACAGAGATGATTAGCATTTCATAGCAAAATGTGTCTGAGGAGGAACTGCAGAGTGGCGCAACTCCTAGTGAAAAGTAACTTTTCCATAGCAGCAGCTCTGGTGTGGCTCATGACTATCAGAATCCAAGTTTTAATGGAAAGCCCTTGCACAGTGGCTGGTGGTGTCTGCTATTTTATGGACAGGAGAACCCCAGGACAAGTGCCCAATGGAATGACCCCCTCTCAGAGTCAGAGGTTCTCTGCTCTCGCTGGCAGCGTGCAGGGTTGGACAGTGGAGTTGAGAAAATCGGTCTATTTCTTCGTGGGCAGATGAGTCGAAATGCTGTTTCTTCCTTCCTGTGCGCAAAGGGCAGCAGGGTGTGCTGGTTTGAGGAGATTGTGTATCAGGTGGTGATACTGCCACACCAGTGTTGTTTTAATGCATAATATCCCTGCCTGTCACATGGATTTCATGGATGAATTATCGCAACAATACTTGTGTTGTACTGCGGTTGCATGTCTATAGTGATGCATTCTCCTGGTAAAGTTATATATTGTAGTAGCACGAATAATACAGACAAAAACTGGGCAAATATCAAGTACAAAAACCAAGAGCTCCTGCAGGGAGATATTCAAATATTTACATTTTAAAGCACAGCAATGGCACTTTCATTACTGATCCCCAGACTACTTATTTCCCATAAAACTATTTCTAGAGACATTTTTTGGTGTTTTAGTGACGTAAAACTCATTTATCTTACCCATAATGTGTGAAACATGTGAAAAAAGTTTTTTTTTCAAATACTTTCATCCTAATACTTCATACATATTTACACCAAACATAATCATCTAACGAAATAATTATGATTGCAGATTCTAGCGGGTTTTTCACTCGTTGTATAGATAATCCAAAGGTGTTACACATAACTTCAGTGTCTTGCGTATCATCAGGAGGCAGTCGCTTCAAAAAGCTCCACACTGCTTTGGGAATCCTCGTTATTTGTCATGTAGAATACTATCCTTATCACTTCCTTTATTAAAAAAACTCCGCCAAAATATAGTTGACGTGTTTGGCAAATAATTATTTATGGCTTCATCAGCACCTATACAAGAGACTGTTCTTGACATCCCAAACGCAGGAATACATACAGTTACCAAATGTTCCAGTGCAGGACCTTTCATGCAATTCTTCTGTATATTTATTACAAAATCATGACAAAGCATTATCTCTTATCTACCTGTTTGGTGATTAAATATAAGAACTGTTTTTCAATATTTTGGAAACCCGATGCCTCAATTTTGACAAAGTTATCATAAGATGTTACCATGCAATTCTGAACAAGCCTGACGCTGCTCATACGGGCATAGCCTGGAAAAAAAGGCACATTTCGGTGCGTGTATAAAAATCAATCTCTTGCAAAATCTTGTGGATATTAGGTGAAATCCCAAATATCACATGAATATCACTTAAAAATGGGAGTCTCTTTTGGTCCAATACGGTTTATTAATTAACAAAAAATTGACTGTGAGGCTGAGGTGTGTATCCATCAAAAGTTAACTGCATGCCTTAAAAAAGTCACCTATGTGTTGCAATGCTCACACAAAAGCTGTGAGCTTCCAGGCTTAGAAAGTCTCGAGTCTTCTCTTCCAAATACCTCTTACTGAAGGTGCATGAGCTGCCACCTGCGGCGTGTGAGATTGGCTAGAAATCAGTATTCCGGACCCCATCTGCATGTTGCTGGAACCTTTTTAGTATAACATAGCTGCCAAGGTGTCAAAGGGCACTTGCCAAAGCACAAACTTTTTTTCCTTAATGGATTGGATACCGAGCAGCAGAAACCCTTTGCCTCATCATCACCTTCATGTTCAAAGTACAGGCAAACACAGTAGATGACTTGCAGCAAGAGCTCACCAAAGTCTTTGAAGGCATTAAGTGTGTCAGTGGGGTAACCATAAAGCTACACATGGACCACTCGGTCCAGCAAACAGCACTCCGCCACGACAAACCCCATTCCAGGTTTGAGCACAAGTGGAAAGAGCGCTCAACGCCTCTGAAGCTGGTGGGATCATCGAAATGTTGTAGTCGAGCACCTCCTCCTTCTTATGGGTGGTGTCTCTCCTAGGGTTCTTCTGCTGGTGGTGTCACTGGGTTAGGTGTTTAGTGAGTCTCTGTGAAGTGCAAAGAAATACTAATACTTCACAGCAGGAACTTGTGTACTTCCCACCCCTCCCTCTAGCAACTGTCATAATACCTGTGGCTTCCACTTGATTCAGTCTCAACTCTCTTTTGTGGGATTCGTACTCCGAACACCGTTTAAAAGGAACGCCGTAGGTTAATTTCATTTGAGATTACAATCGACCAAAGCATTTGTCATGCATCTCTTGGTAGGAAGAGTATGCCTAGCAGAGTCCTTCAATTCGAAACTAAACATTGATCACTTCAGGTTTACAATTAACCTCTTGCAACCCTTCTTTGAAAGTTATTACAGCGATGGTACAAAATGCTATAATCAAGAACTGACAATAACCGTAACAGTGCTTACACTAACACGATGTGCATAAGACTAAGGGACAATAACATGATGTGTAATAACTTTTTTGTTTTTAAATTAAGTTCTTTCTTACAAGCAATTTCACTTTATTATATTTTGTTTTGCAGGAACTCAACAGTGTATTGAGAGTATCAAGGTAAATCTTGCTTCTTGCGTGCATGTCGCAAGCGGTTTACCGCCTGTAATATCTGTTGTCCTGAATTTCTCCTTGTACTCCTAGGTTTCCTCCAGGGTCGACGTGTGCAGGACGTGGTTGGGCAATCGGACGAGAAGCGCTTATAAGATGGTTCTCAGGTGAGTCTTCTGACCACAAGTAGGTTCCAGAACATGGGCGAGGCTTTAAGTAGCAGCTGTGCCAAAGATGGGCATGTTCTGTAGAAGTCTCCTGGGAGTTTGAGTGTGATTTCCTTTGTCACTATTCACTATTCCAGGGCACAACTGAAGTTCAGGGCACCCTGTGCCTGATCATGAGCACCAATATTGAGGGCACAAATGAAGTTCAGGGCACTCTGTGCCTACCCATGACCACTATTATCGGCGGTATCAAGACACAGAGGAGCTTCCCATTCCTTTCCACACTACTGGCTTCCATGCTGGGCCGGCATATGCGACCTGTGGAGGTGAAGATATTTGTCGACTTGAGGCTGCCCAACATAGCCATAAAGAGACAGCATTGCACAATCCCGTCAGTGGATAACATTGTGGCCGAAACCATTGGAGCTAATTGGTTATCCACAACTGATCTCCCATTGGGTTACCACCAGCTGTAATTTCGCGGGGCATCAAGATATATAACCACCTTCTGCACATGTCTGCCTCAGCTCCAGTATCTCAATTGCAGCAAAAGCATTTGAGCACTTTCATCCTAGAAGTACTGGCATGGCTCCCTGGTGTCTTCAATGTGAGCGATGACAATATCCTTCACACCACCATCGTACAGGAACACAACCACCCCCTAAGAGCCCTCCTGGACAGGTCAAAGAAAGTGGACTCAACCTGCACAAGAATAAATGTGAGCTCTTGAAGCAAAGTTTTGGCTTCTTTGGATAACACTACGCAGCTGACGTGGTAGTCCCTGACCTGAAGAAGGAGCAAGATCTCAAGACAGCAACTGCCCCCCAAAAGTCACAAAAATATGGAGCTTCCAAGAGATGGTCATGTATTGAAGATGTTTCATTCCCAATCTGACAACGTTTACCAAACCATCGCAAAACCTGCTAAAAGCAGAGACCCCATGGAGCTGGGCCTCGAGAAGCTTTCCAGAACACCAAAGAAACTCTGTACACGAACATGGGATGAGAAATTTTGACATAACGCTACCCACTGAATTCTCCGTCAATGCCAGTCCCAGTGGACTGGGTGCTGTCCTGCTGCACCTGCAAAAAAAGGACAGTAGATGTCAGTAGCCTACTCCAAGCGGAGCCCTGATTGAGACAGAGCAGGGATACTCCCATATCAAAAAATAAATAATTGCAATAATTTGGGGTTTCAACGTTTCTATGTCTTTCTCTACAGCAACTAATTCTGAGTAGGGGCAGACATCATACCACTCATTCCCCTAATCGAGAAGTGGATACTACAGCTCCAAAAGTATGCATTTAAGGATGCATATTGGACAAATGAACGGAATCCAGCAGACTACCTATCCAAACACTCAAGAGACTCTACCAATACAGGAAGTAGGGAACTTCTGGTAGGTCCCAAGTTTTGGGTGGAGAGCATCTCCTTTATATGGAACACACTACAACACCACAAACTCACTAAAACTGTTCACCTTAAATGCCTGTTATTCTGGCAGAGTTGTATTAGCATAGTGCCATCCATGCAAAGCTAGAAAAGTGGCAAAGACCTTTACCATTTTTGCTGCTAAGTGTTTAAGCATAGCATTGGCTAGAGCCATTCACACTAAGATAAAAAAAAAATTACAAAAGCCTAACCTCTGCAGGCACATGGATTGGTAAAATACCATCCAAGCCAACCTGGAATTAAATTAATTAATGGAAGCAGTCCCTGACACATGCTTTACTCTTATTAGAGCTTATCAGACAGATATATATTTTTACAGACACTTTCCAATATAAGCGAAAGCAATACCCTTTTAGGCTTGGAGTGCTGCATAAATTATGTAAAAATGGAAGTAGATACTCTAGGTAGTTCCCAATTTCTAGGTGGAGAACAGTTCCTTTATATGGAACACTCTACAACACCACCAACACTCTAAAAGTCAGTGGCGGTGGTGACCCTCAAAACTGGAGGCATGTCTGGGGTACCAAGAGACAAACCTAGTGGGGCGCAAAAAGCGTACAATAGTTTTTTTAATGTACTTACCCGTACTGTGTTTTCTTCATTCTTCTGGTGTCAGCGCGAGCCAGGGCTCCTCAAGGAGCCTCAGGCAACCCCCCTCTGCAAATCTAGATGCTACTCTGATGCTGCAGATGAGCAGCATGAGAGCAGCACCAGGATTGGCTGGAGTGGGCTGCCTGGATGCTCCAGTAGGCAGAGGAGGCCTGTGCATGCTCTCCACCCAGCAGTCTGAGACAGCCAGGTAGAGAGTTTTACACTGCACATGTCAGGCTGTCCATCGCAAGACGGAAGACCAAAGTGACTTGGGCAGTGTGAACTAGGGGAGTGAGCACCACTCCCCTGCTGCCAATCAGCAGCAATGCCCCACACCCAAACACTGCTCGAGCTGGGAGTGGAGAAAAATAAAATGATAATTCATTTTATTACCGTTTTATTTTTCACTTTTGCTGCACTGACAGTACGGAGGAGACACTCCTCTGCCCTATTGGGGAGTGGCCGCCACAGCTAAAACTGCTTACCTCAAATGTGTTTTTCTAGCAGAGTTTTTAATCATAGGATTAACATATTGCCATCCACATTGAGTTAGAAAAATCATTTGCCATTTTTTAAGCAACATTTTAAATATGGGATTAGCTAGTGCCATAGATAGCTAAAAAAATTACAACAGCTCTTTACTCCTCCAGGCGCAGTAATACAACTTTGGATTGGTTAAATTCCTTAAATACCATCCAAGCCAACGTGATATATATATATATATATATATATATATATATATATATATATATATATATATATATATATATATATATATATATATATATATATATATATATATAAATACATATATACATATATATATATTCACACGAAACAGGAACCCATTCGAATGAGGCCACGAGAAGTAGGTAAGCTTTGTTCATTTAATTGACAGCATGCATACAGGCTCCCGGTCAGTAATGCATTTTCACAAAATAAAACGCCAAACATGTTTCGGGAATGTCCCTTCCTCAGCAGCGTTGTCAGTGCGAAAAGAAAACCTATTACTCACGCACCTTTTCAATAATTAGTCCCAGCCCATGTGGGCGTGGCCACTGCCATGGCCTTATGGGATCCGTAGTGCATGAGAAGTTTTACCCCAGTGGGTGCGCTGTCTTTTCCCTTAGATAAAGACTCATGTAAATCCCAAGTGGGTTGAAATGCAGTCGTGGCGTGAGACTGTCCTGCTTTGTTGTTGTCAATAAAGCACGAGACTGACACCCC
This sequence comes from Lissotriton vulgaris, assembly GCF_964263255.1. Taxonomy (NCBI): domain Eukaryota; kingdom Metazoa; phylum Chordata; class Amphibia; order Caudata; family Salamandridae; genus Lissotriton; species Lissotriton vulgaris. The sequence goes on along the minus strand of NC_141685.1, from coordinate 1,657,950,968 downwards.
CTGTAGACGTCAGCTCTTTCTTCCTTATCAGCCACCAAGTGGTTTCGACATGGATATGCATGCTGTCAGTTAAATGAACAAAGCTTACCTACTTCTCGTGGCCTCATTCAAATGGGTTCCTGTTTTGTGTGAATATATACATATATATATGTAATATATATATATATATATATATATATATATATATATATATATATATATATGTACATATATATATATATATATATATATATATATATATATATATATATATATATATATATATATATATATATATATATATGTTATACAGTTCCTTAGGTATGCGATACCTTACAAAATACCTTTTTTGTTTTGTTAATAACTTTAACGCTTTTTTTACCGAGTTTGTGTTTGGAAATTTTCAGGGTGATCTGTAGAGCGTAAGCCCAGAAAAAGGGAGGTGGCCCCAAATTGTAAAATTTCTATACATTTCCCATAGATGTTATTTCTCCATAGGTAAAACTGCAGCATAGGATTTCAACCAAATTTGCCAGTAAGCTAGGTCTTGGTCCAGAAAGTTTGCTTTTGGGATTTGGTGTAAACCTTTTCAGGAGTGCTTAAGAAATTAAGATCCAAAATGTATATATATATATATGGACAGTTGGTGTTCAGATGTGCTCGGATTTGCCAATTTAAAGGAGTAGTCAATTGGTTTGTGACAACCTGAACAATATGTTACAGCAACTAATTGCAAGATTCAGGTCCAAATATGCAAATGGGAAGTGTGAGCACACCCAGATCCCAAAGGGACCCCCCCTATATTGCTGGACACAACATGGACAACATGGTGTGGCAGCCGTTAAAAGTCTTTGGGAAATGACCTCAATTAAAATGAATTGTAATGAATGGCAGGTTCAGAGGGTCACAGCAAGGTGCACATATAAAGGGTGAGAACAGATTTTAGTTACAAGATGAATCATTTCTTTGTGGCACCATGCTAATCTTAAGAATGGTAGTGTATTCTTAGGTGAAATTTGCCTGTTTAAAAATGCTGACCCTCCGCTGGGTTTTCATAACCATGTTTGAGAGAAACGTGTACAGGTTTTTAATTAGGAAACATGGTCTTCAATGCAATGACATTAATATTATGTGTAGGATATTTTATAAATATTTATATATTTATTAATTTATTTATATATGTATTTATTTGATTGCTCAATGTTGCACATTGGTACATATATGACATTGCAAGAGGTAATTAAGACCCACTTTGGGTTGTATTTGTGACCAGGAAAACTCTAACTACAATTACAGTCTTTTTTTGTTTCCTTATCTGAAACCTGTATGCATATGTGGGTGGGAACTATTAGTCCGCCCTTTGTGTCTTCTATATAAATTTCCCATTTGGCTTTGCGACCACATCATGTGATCAAGACAGTGGATACTGTCGAAACGCGTAATGGCGGGCATGCCGAGCAAAAACAAGCTTAAATAAACTCACTTTGTTTGGCACCAAGAAAACGGGTTCCTCTCTTCGTCTTTTCCAGTCCGGTGAAACGTGGCAGGGCTGGGATTGTTTGGCGAGTTCTTCTTTCATTTCTTGCACCTGAAGGCTTTCGTTGGTGCGAGAGGAACCCCTCCCCCTTGTGAGGCTCGGCGGCAGGAAGCGGAGAGCTCTGTTCACGGAGCTGCCCATTGCGAGACTTCGGCGTGAAGTTAGCCGCCAGGAGCCCCTGGACACTGTAGAGTCTTGCCTCAGAGAGGGAATCGCAGCCTTCGGTTTCGGAAGAGCAGACGGCGTATGCGGTAATTCCACGAGGTAGGAGATACAAGATTGTCTGGCGGGGAGTGTGCCGGGACTGTGATCACAATTTAGCAAGACGTATTTTGCACACTGTGGACACAAGCTCTGAACAAAGTGAAGCGCTGATTGATAAATTGCTACAACACGGCCTCGTATTTGTACAACCCCCGGCTGGGGGAGCTGACTCAACACGGCAAACAACCATTGGCAATGCAAATCCAACTGTAAGAGATTTATACAGAAAGTTGGAAAAGCTCAAACTGAAAGAGCAATCGAAGTGGTGGGAGAACAAATCTCTGAATATGTACTTGCAGGAGGGAAGGGTACCTAGAGGATTACGTATTAGTCTCGCCCCAAGCTATGAAACACCTGACCCAGATATGCTCACAGAATGGGCTGAGGCAAATTTGGAATCGTCGGCTAAATTGATGAGGATCTTGGTGAAGTATGCCGAGGGAGACCGATGTAAGCTTCAAGCCCAGATTGAGGAATTAGAGGAAGAAATAAAATGCATGGGTGCGAGTGAGGCTATTGACAAAATGCGAGCTGAGATGACATTCAGACTTAATAAGGAGGAGGAAATTATAAAAAAACGTAAGGCTTTTAAATTTGAGCGGGACCGCTTGGATAATTTGCATGGTCAAATTTTTACCTATGCAAAGCGATATGAAAATGTTAAAGCCAGAGTCAGGAAAACACGCAGTATTCCACCTGGCAGCACTCCTACTATCGCGTCCTCGTCGGATGCGAGTTCAGTAGGAAGCAAATCTGAAAATGAGGGAGCCAAAAATATGCCGTTGGGGTTTACCGTACTGTCCCTTGCCCAAGAAGTAAGCTGTATGTGCCAGGACCGTCGGGACACATTGAGACCCAGGGTACAAATTGGCGGTCAAAACATCAAAGGGCCAACTGGAAACGTGGCGAAAGGAGGAAATGTTGTGCCAGGAAAAACAAACAACAACCAAAAGCCCCAGAAAGGTCGCTGGAACAAAAAGGCAGCAAAAACACAGGCGGCGGCCCCTGCTCAGTAATGAATCTCACAACGCTAGCTCTCACGGACAAAGAAAAAAAGATCCTCAGCTTAGGTTTCACATATTGCCCTCCCTGCAATTTTAACTACGCTGATACAAGGATGGATGCCTTCCGTTTTGTTAGGAAGCTTAAGCTTAAAAAATACTTTAGGGTGCAACCTATCAAAAAGAAAAAACCTGGAGAGACCGAAAATAGCCCACTTCTCCTGGAAGCAGGAGACCGGTCTGACTTTGATGATATATGGGCTCTACAGGAGGGGACACACCCATCAATACCAGTCCCTCTAGTTAAATCAAGAGTCGACTAGGCGGTTTGCGTCACTCCCTTCAAACCGAAATCTGTATTCCTCCCAACTATGCCTCATGATAATATTGATGTTTATCAGGATCTGGTCACAAAAGATTTGAAGAAACTGTACATCGCAACCAATAAAAGACACATGGTGCTCAATAATTTAAATCAGAGCTACAACATTCTAATAAAGAAACTAGAATCCAACAACAACATTGTGATCCGCCAAGCGGATAAGGGTGGCAATGTAGTTCTGTGGCCCAGACAGATGTACATTCAGGAAGCAGAAACACAACTTCATGACCAGTCCTGTTATAGAAGAAGCAACTTGGGAGCGATAAGATCAGCATGGCAAGATCAAAATGCTAAACTTGTTGCATGGAAAAGTGGAAATTTGATTTCAAAGGAAGAATTTGGGTTTCTCAAAAAAGAGTTTCCAGTTATACCCTCATTCTACTTGCTTCCCAAAATACATAAACGTTTGGACAATCCCCCCGGAAGACCTATAATCTCAGCGATCAATAGCTCTACGGAAAATATGTCAAGATATATTGACTATTTTTTACAAGACAGTGTAAAGAGCCTGAGTTCTTATGTGCAGGATTCGTCTGACTTTGTAAGAAAACTAAGTAACTTTTCATGGAATTCAAATTGTGTACTCATGACTTTGGACGTCACGTCATTGTATACATCGATGCGCCACAATGATGGTATTAGAGCTGTTAACTACTACCTGAACAGACGTGCAATCAATTTTACTGCACATAATTCTATGTTGATTGCCACGATTAAAATCTGTTTAGAACAGAATTATTTTTTGTTCAACAACCAGGCATACCAACAAATCAGAGGGGTGGCTAAGGGGGCCTGTTTTTCTCCCAGCCTAGCGTGCTTGCACATGGGCTGGTCGGAGGAACAGGTCCTCATGGTACAACATCAGGCCATCATGGAGAGCCATGTCCCCCTGTACCTGAGGTACATAGATGACCTCTTCTTCATATGGCAAGGTACAATGCAGGAAGCCAGCGGGTTTGTAGAACAACTCAACACCAATAACTTAAATCTTGAATTTACATCCACAATGAGTACTTTGCAGGTATGCTTCTTGGACATAGAGGTTTATATAGATTCAGGAGCATTAGCGACCAGGCTATACAGAAAGCCGACTGCAGGTAACACCGTCCTGCACGCAGCCAGCCAGCACCCCCATCACTTGATACGGAGCATCCCCTTTGGGGAGATGCTTCGTATCAAGAGAATCTGCAGTAATGAAATTGAGTGTTCCAGAGCCATGGAAGCAAGTAAACTGCTTTTTCTGGCACAGGGTTACTCAGAGGGGGCATTAGCAAAGGTGATGGAGCGCTCTAATACCATTTCTAGAGCCCAGGCTTTAGCTTCCAAAACTGTGTCAACAACATCTCAGTTAGACACCGTTTCAGACTCCCCTAGAATCATTGTCACCTTTAATCAACAACATAAGGAAATCCGAAAAATTTTCAGTCGTAACTGGAACCTGGTGACAGGGGACCCTGTCATTGGTGGTCTGGTCGGCAGAAGACCGGAATTTTCATTTAGAAAGTCTACCTCTATGTCTGACAGACTTGTCAAGAATCACTTGGAACAACCCATCTCTAAAACATTTATGGCACTGAGAAAGGGTTTCATAAAATGTTCAAGTTGCAAAGCATGCAAACATGGTTGCAGCAAAACACAATATTCCACACCATTCAAAGATGACCCTGTATCCATTACCAAACAGCTCTCTTGCAAGACTGAGTTTGCAGTCTATGTGCTGCAGTGTCCTTGTGATCTCCGGTATGTAGGGAGCACCCGACTGCCGGTTCACAGGAGGATACTGCAGCACATAAGAGCAATCACCAACAAGGACCAATCTTACCCTGTGGCGCGCCATTTTCAAAGCTCTCATGAGAGTGACCCCAAATACCTCTCTTACTATGTCATTGATTGCATATTGCCTCTCAAAAGAGGTGGCAACAGGGATGCACTTTTGATGGTCCTGGAAACTCGCTATATTTTAGAACTAGACAGTCGCACCCCTGGGGGGCTTAACGCCAGCGAGGATCTATATACCTGTTTATGAATTATTGGCATCTGTATTAACATCTAGGAGTATCATCTTACTCAAAGTAACAGATCTATTTGGTATATCTCACTTTTGGCAGCCACTTATGATTCTCATACAGTCTCTTTTTTCCATCAATTGCCATGGTTTTTAGCTGGTTCATAACATCAGTCAGACAGTCAACTTGATAGGGAGGGGCCCTCCCTCTACATTGAGATGAAATCTTTTTTAAAAAAAAATTACGGTAGTCATTCTGTAACTGACTATTTCACTGGTTGCACTTTGCACTTTATCAAGTTACTTTGCACTTAGCTGTAATAACTGCTCCTTGCTATGAAATGGAAAAAAATGATAACTTGCTTATGTTTACAGAGATCATTGTTTACATTTTGCACAAGACACTTTAATGTAGATCCCCACTTGGGATTTATTTTGTACAGGTTTTTAATTTGGAAACTTGGTCTTCAATGCAATGACATTAATATTATGTGTAGGATATTTTATATATATTTATATATTTATTAATTTATTTATATATGTATTTATTCGATTGCTCAATGTTGCACATTTGTACATATATGACATTGCAAGAGGTAATTAAGACCCACTTTGGGTTGTATTTGTGACAAGGAAAACTCTAACTACAATTACAGTCTTTTTTTGTTTCCTTATCTGAAACCTGTATGCATATGTGGGTGGGAACTATCAGTCCGCCCTTTGTGCCTTGCATATAAATTTCCCATTTGGCTTTGCGACCATATCATGTGATCAAGACAGTGGATACTGTCGAAACGCGTAATGGCGGGCAGCAAAAACAAGCTTAAATAAACTCACTTTGTTTGGCACCAAGAAAACGGGTTCCTCTCTTCGTCCTTTCCAGTCCGGTGAAACGTGGCAGGGCTGGGATTGTTTGGCGAGTTCCTCTTTCATATATATATATATATATATATATATATATATATATATATATATATATATATATATATATATATATATATATATATATATATATTACGAACAGGTTACTCCTTCCACTTCCACCAGAAAGCCCCGGCGGCGAAGAAAGAGACACGAACCACTTCTGGATTCAGGCAAGATGTTTAATGTAACCAAACAGCAGTCGACAGATGACGCGTTTCGGGCTCAGGCGCCCTTGTTCACATAAAGGCTGTGTGTGATTGGAGCCATTTTTAAATAAAATGCCCTTCCCACCGGGGTCACATGTTCAGAGAACAAAACGATGGACATAGCAGAAAGACTGCATGATTTATAATTCATCAATGTAATTAGGCTGTCCCATCAAGGCGTAATTCATTTCTGCAAAACCTTGACACTGTAATTCCAAATATATCGGTATATACATCGGAAAATTCATTTGCAATGTTAAGGCGTTAAAGCAGTTCAAAATGAAATTATAATTTAAATAATTTCAAAAACACATATTGCATTTTTAGCATATCGCCAACATTCCTGGTTAAATCCACAAACACTTTAAAAAGTGCAATGATACAATTTCGACTGCATAAATGCATATTGTTATACTCTGAATTGTGACTTCAGTGAAAAACAGGGGGGGGAATATACAAAAGAATAAGTGCATAAAGAAGCTGCTTTCTAGATTTCTCTACAAAACACAAATGCCCAGTGTAAATAATAAGTTACGTGTTAAATGTATTAAAAATAGTGGAAAGATACAATTGCATCTTTCAACCTAACCTCGACTAGTACGAGACATGATACAGTATCTCTACCATAGTGACAAAAAGTGAGGTGAATAATAACTGAACGTCATAATTCATATATCCAAGGACAATTTACGTCTCTATTTTGGTCATGAATATGACTATCTGAACACATTCAATAAATCGGATAATGTTATCACAATTTAAACAAGAAACAAATTCAAATTCAAATTCAAATGATGTACAGTATGTATCTTTTTTCATATAGGGCTGCATACAGAATACTGAATTACAGGCACGTGTACATGTCTTCGGTGTTGTTCAGACCGTTAGGGCACTTGCTATCGAAGTTTAGGATAAATTTAGTCTCTAATCTCCTTAGCAAGGCTTCTCTGTTACCCCCTCTCCGTGGTTTGGGGACTGCTGATACCACATAATATTTCAAACAAGTTAAGTTGTTATTATGAACTTGCTTGAAGTGGCGTGCCACCGCATAATTAGGATCACTGTGTAGGATGGCACGGAGATGTTGGAGTATTCTCTCATGTACCTGTAGCTTCGTGCTCCCGATGTAATTTAGCCCACAGGTACAGGTGAGGACATATACTGCGAACTCAGTTTTGCAGTTATAGTTACCTATTATCTTATGTGGTATAGGGCTGAATGGGGTGTTGTATTCTGTAGTGCTAATCCCAAACTTGCACGCCCGGCACGAGGAGCATTTGAAAAAACCATCTTTGGGTTTTAACCAATTGGGGCTAGTTCTAATCTCAGGACTGGTAAGATCTAATTCAGCTCCCATGTTTCTTCCTCTACTGAATGTTATAATAGGGCTGGAAGGCAAGCTCATTTTCAGAACTGGATCAGTGAGAACTATTCTCCAGTTCTTGTTAATGATGGATCTAATTTTGCGCTCGTTCTCACTGAAGGCTGTGATCAGTCTTGGACAATGGACCTTTTCAACTGCCCCAGATGTTCTCGATGGAACAGCTTGGTCTTGTGGGGCAGATTCTTCTCCGACGGGATCAGGTAACAGGCTGGCTCTAGATCTAGCCGTTGTTTTAGCTAAGGCAGATGTCACAATTTTATCAGAATAGCCCCTAGCCTTCATGCGACGCATGGATTCTGCTGCACAGATATTAAATTCAGCTTCCGTGCTGCATATCCGTTTTAAGCGTAGCAGTTCCCCGTAGGGGATACTGGCTATCAAGTGCCTGGGATGGGCACTTGTGGCATGGAGTGTGACGTTACCAGCCGTGGGCTTTCTAAATAATGTACTCTCTATTCTACCATTGGCTATATACAGCTTAACATCAAGAAATTCCAAGTTGGAACTGTCTATGTGGTGGGTAAAGTGGAGATTCAAATTTTTCTTATTGATGTTATTGATGAATTCCACCGCCTTGTCTTTACTACCCCTCCACACGATGAAAATGTCATCGATTAACCTGTAATAGTGTATGATGTTTTCCTCATATATGGCAGAATAGTCTTTTTTGAGCACCTGCTCCTCCCACCAGCCAACGTGCAAGCACGCATAGCTGGGGGAGAAGCAAGCTCCCATGGCCACACCCCTTAGTTGTTTAAACAACTCCTTTCCAAAAAGAAAGAAGTTGTTGTGGAGACACCACTGCATCATGCTTACTATAGCCTTATTGTGCTGGTAAAATTCGCACGGTCTTTGGTCCAAAAAGAACTTAACAGCTGATAATCCTGCCTGGTGGTCTATACTAGTGTACAAAGATTCAATGTCTAAAGAAATTAAATACATCCCTTCTGACCATTGAATATTCCTAATTTTACCCAGGAAGTCACCAGTATCTTTGATGTAACTAGGCAATGTTGTTACATGATTTTGCAAAAAGAAATCTATGTATTGGCCAACCTGTTCCGCTGCGCTGCCTATAGCAGAAATGATTGGCCTGCCAGGAGTGGGAAGAACACACTTATGCACTTTTGGTATTAAATAAAATACAGGTGTGATTGGGGTTTCATTGTGCATAAACTTGAACTCATCATTGGAGATAAGGCCATCGCTGCGCAATTGTGTTAACAGTTTCTTCAGTGAATCTGTAGCCTGCTTGTATTTTTTGATGTTAGATGGCTCATAACAATCAGTATTGCCAAGCTGACGTTTTGCCTCCTTGATATAATCTTCCCGGGGCCAGATGACTAGATTGCCCCCTTTGTCCGATTTTTTTATGATGATTTCATTATTCTTTCCTAATTTCTTCATTAGATTGGCATAGTCCCTTTTCTTTTGCTCAACATGTTTTCTTTGTTTGAATTTCTCAGACTGTACTTGCTTATTCAATTTTTTGATGTCTTCGACCACACAGTTGTGGAACGTGTCTAATGCATCCCTCGGCATCATGGGGATATATTTGGATTTTTTCTTGAAAGGGCTGATCCCAGCACCTTTCTGTAGCAGATTGATGTTGCTCATTCTAGTTTGAGTAGATGGGTCACATTCGTTATCACTGTCTGCTGCCTCGCCAACATTCAAGTCATGGAGGTCCAGGTAAATAGGGATGTCTGCTGCCCTTATCCCTAGACTTTCCACATGAGTTGTCATTCCTTGTTGTGACTCCCCGTCTTTGTCTTTGGCGTTTTTCAAAAAGAAATGCTTTTTCAATTTAAGTTTTCTCACGAACTTAAAGATATCGATTCTTGTGGAGCTGTAATTGAAAGTATGGCCGGGACAGAAATTAAGACCCAGGGACAGCAATGTTTTTTCAGCATCAGACAACGGTACATTAGACAAGTTAATGATGGTTTTATCCAAATCTACTTTCTCTTTGTCCAGTTGCTCTTCTTTTTGTTTTTTCCTTTTTTGTTTGTTGATTTTTCTTCTTTCTTTTCTTCGTCTGTTTTTCCTTGTGTTTTTTGCTGTGGTTTGCTGTCCTTTCTCGGTCTCAAGGACCGCAGTCTCTCTGCAACTAAAAAATCCAATTCCTCTCCTGCATCAAGTACAATTGTGGGTGTAGGTCTCTCTCCGCTTTCTATGCTAGATTCACTAGATATGGAAATAGAGTCAGAGCTGATACTTTCCGCTGCCGCTCCTCCAGTTGCAGCAGATTTCTGTACATTTTAATCTACGCTGCTTTTGCCCTTTTGTTCCCCGAATTTCTTACGGTTTTCATTATTGTACTTACGGGCAAAAGTGAAGATCTGCCCGTTGTTGTAGTCTGCTTCATCCCTAGCAAACTTATGCGCTTTACGTTGTTTTATTTTTTCCTCGTGTTTGCGCAGCCTTTCTTCAATGGCAGTTCTTGCTGTTTTGATGTAATCTACTTTGGCAGATTTTTTCAACTCTTCTTCAATGTTTTCAATTTTCTTCACTATTTCCACTCGGTCTATTGCTGCATATTTGATTAAAATGCGGACTGAGGTCATGGAAGCTTCTAAGTTATTCTGTGCCCATTCTTTTAGCATTGCAGGGTTGGGGTTATCATAGCTTGGAGCCAAAAGGATCCGGAGACCTCTCGGAACCCTCCCTACCTCTGCATACTTAGTAAGTGAGCAATGCTCCCACCACTTGGTTATCTCTAAACGCATGTACTTCTCGAGGTTTTTTAGTAGCGTTTTCTCATTGTCATCCGACCCCGCCGGTGTGCTTACATCATTAGAATTCGAAACGGGTCTTTTGCAGAACAATTCTTCCGCTGCCGCTTCGCGCTGGCGTACAGCCTCGTCTGTCATGCTGACTGATTGGTTAATATACCTTGTGCAACTCGGATCGTGTCTCGAGTCGCTTCGTTGTGCCTGATCTCTCCCCACCTCTGCCAGAATGCCGTCGTCACTCACCGGGTGCTGTTACCGCTTCTCCTTTGAACCCATCTGGTTCTTCGTGCCGGTCAGTAACCCTTTACTCTCCTGTGACGTGTGGCGGCGCGAGGGGGCTGCTGCCAATGTTTCACCTCGAACCACTTGCTTCTTCGACTTTAGGGCGGCAGCCGCTTCCGGGTGAGAGGGTTCGTTGAAACGGAAGAAAGTCGAGCTTCCGTGTATTACGAATTACGAACAGGTTACTCCTTCCACTTCCACCAGAAAGCCCCGGCGGCGAAGAAAGAGACACGAACCACTTCTGGATTCAGGCAAGATGTTTAATGTAACCAAACAGCAGTCGACAGATGACGCGTTTCGGGCTCAGGCGCCCTTGTTCACATAAAGGCTGTGTGTGATTGGAGCCATTTTTAAATAAAATGCCCTTCCCACCGGGGTCACATGTTCAGAGAACAAAACGATGGACATAGCAGAAAGACTGCATGATTTATAATTCATCAATGTAATTAGGCTGTCCCATCAAGGCGTAATTCATTTCTGCAAAACCTTGACACTGTAATTCCAAATATATCGGTATATACATCGGAAAATTCATTTGCAATGTTAAGGCGTTAAAGCAGTTCAAAATGAAATTATAATTTAAATAATTTCAAAAACACATATTGCATTTTTAGCATATCGCCAACATTCCTGGTTAAATCCACAAACACTTTAAAAAGTGCAATGATACAATTTCGACTGCATAAATGCATATTGTTATACTCTGAATTGTGACTTCAGTGAAAAACAGGGGGGGGAATATACAAAAGAATAAGTGCATAAAGAAGCTGCTTTCTAGATTTCTCTACAAAACACAAATACCCAGTGTAAATAATAAGTTACGTGTTAAATGTATTAAAAATAGTGGAAAGATACAATTGCATCTTTCAACCTAACCTCGACTAGTACGAGACATGATACAGTATCTCTACCATAGTGACAAAAAGTGAGGTGAATAATAACTGAACGTCATAATTCATATATCCAAGGACAATTTACGTCTCTATTTTGGTCATGAATATGACTATCTGAACACATTCAATAAATCGGATAATGTTATCACGATTTAAACAAGAAACAAATTCAAATTCAAATTCAAATGATGTACAGTATGTATCTTTTTTCATATAGGGCTGCATACAGAATACTGAATTACAGGCACGTGTACATGTCTTCGGTGTTGTTCAGACCGTTAGGGCACCTGCTATCGAAGTTTAGGATAAATTTAGTCTCTAATCTCCTTAGCAAGGCTTCTCTGTTACCCCCTCTCCGTGGTTTGGGGACTGCTGATACCACATAATATTTCAAACAAGTTAGGTTGTTATTATGAACTTGCTTGAAGTGGCGTGCCACCGCATAATTAGGATCACTGTGTAGGATGGCACGGAGATGTTGGAGTATTCTCTCATGTACCTGTAGCTTCGTGCTCCCGATGTAATTTAGCCCACAGGTACAGGTGAGGACATATACTGCGAACTCAGTTTTGCAGTTATAGTTACCTATTATCTTATGTGGTATAGGGCTGAATGGGGTGTTGTATTCTGTAGTGCTAATCCCAAACTTGCACGCCCGGCACGAGGAGCATTTGAAAAAACCATCTTTGGGTTTTAACCAATTGGGGCTAGTTCTAATCTCAGGACTGGTAAGATCTAATTCAGCTCCCATGTTTCTTCCTCTACTGAATGTTATAATAGGGCTGGAAGGCAAGCTCATTTTCAGAACTGGATCAGTGAGAACTATTCTCCAGTTCTTGTTAATGATGGATCTAATTTTGCGCTCGTTCTCACTGAAGGCTGTGATCAGTATTGGACAATGGACCTTTTCAACTGCCCCAGATGTTCTCGATGGAACAGCTTGGTCTTGTGGGGCAGATTCTTCTCCGACGGGATCAGGTAACAGGCTGGCTCTAGATCTAGCCGTTGTCTTAGCTAAGGCAGATGTCACAATTTTATCAGAATAGCCCCTAGCCTTCATGCGACGCATGGATTCTGCTGCACAGATATTAAATTCAGCTTCCGTGCTGCATATCCGTTTTAAGCGTAGCAGTTCCCCGTAGGGGATACCGGCTATCAAGTGCCTGGGATGGGCACTTGTGGCATGGAGTGTGACGTTACCAGCCGTGGGCTTTCTAAATAATGTACTCTCTATTCTACCATTGGCTATATACAGCTTAACATCAAGAAATTCCAAGTTGGAACTGCCTATGTGGTGGGTAAAGTGGAGATTCAAATTATTCTTATTGATGTTATTGATGAATTCCACCGCCTTGTCTTTACTACCCCTCCACACGATGAAAATGTCATCGATTAACCTGTAATAGTGTATGATGTTTTCCTCATATATGGCAGAATAGTCTTTTTTGAGCACCTGCTCCTCCCACCAGCCAACGTGCAAGCACGCATAGCTGGGGGAGAAGCAAGCTCCCATGGCCACACCCCTTAGTTGTTTAAACAACTCCTTTCCAAAAAGAAAGAAGTTGTTGTGGAGACACCACTGCATCATGCTTACTATAGCCTTATTGTGCTGGTAAAATTCGCACGGTCTTTGGTCCAAAAAGAACTTAACAGCTGATAATCCTGCCTGGTGGTCTATACTAGTGTACAAAGATTCAATGTCTAAAGAAATTAAATACATCCCTTCTGACCATTGAATATTCCTAATTTTACCCAGGAAGTCACCAGTATCTTTGATGTAACTAGGCAATGTTGTTACATGATTTTGCAAAAAGAAATCTATGTATTGGCCAACCTGTTCCGCTGCGCTGCCTATAGCAGAAATTATTGGCCTGCCAGGAGTGGGAAGAACACACTTATGCACTTTTGGTATTAAATAAAATACAGGTGTGATTGGGGTTTCATTGTGCATAAACTTGAACTCATCATTGGAGATAAGGCCATCGCTGCGCAATTGTGTTAACAGTTTCTTCAGTGAATCTGTAGCCTGCTTGTATTTTTTGATGTTAGATGGCTCCTAACAATCAGTATTGCCAAGCTGACGTTTTGCCTCCTTGATATAATCTTCCCGGGGCCAGATGACTAGATTGCCCCCTTTGTCCGATTTTTTTATGATGATTTCATTATTCTTTCCTAATTTCTTCATTAGATTGGCATAGTCCCTTTTCTTTTGCTCAACATGTTTTCTTTGTTTGAATTTCTCAGACTGTACTTGCTTATTCAATTTTTTGATGTCTTCGACCACACAGTTGTGGAACGTGTCTAATGCATCCCTCGGCATCATGGGGATATATTTGGATTTTTTCTTGAAAGGGCTGATCCCAGCACCTTTCTGTAGCAGATTGATGTTGCTCATTCTAGTTTGAGTAGATGGGTCACATTCGTTATCACTGTCTGCTGCCTCGCCAACATTCAAGTCATGGAGGTCCAGGTAAATAGGGATGTCTGCTGCCCTTATCCCTAGACTTTCCACATGAGTTGTCATTCCTTGTTGTGACTCCCCGTCTTTGTCTTTGGCGTTTTTCAAAAAGAAATGCTTTTTCAATTTAAGTTTTCTCACGAACTTAAAGACATCGATTCTTGTGGAGCTGTAATTGAAAGTATGGCCGGGACAGAAATTAAGACCCAGGGACAGCAATGTTTTTTCAGCATCAGACAACGGTACATTAGACAAGTTAATGATGGTTTTATCCAAATCTACTTTCTCTTTGTCCAGTTGCTCTTCTTTTTGTTTTTTCCTTTTTTGTTTGTTGATTTTTCTTCTTTCTTTTCTTCGTCTGTTTTTCCTTGTGTTTTTTGCTGTGGTTTGCTGTCCTTTCTCGGTCTCAAGGACCGCAGTCTCTCTGCAACTAAAAAATCCAATTCCTCTCCTGCATCAAGTACAATTGTGGGTGTAGGTCTCTCTCCGCTTTCTATGCTAGATTCACTAGATATGGAAATAGAGTCAGAGCTGATACTTTCCGCTGCCGCTCCTCCAGTTGCAGCAGATTTCTGTACATTTTGCTCTACGCTGCTTTTGCCCTTTTGTTCCCCGAATTTCTTACGGTTTTCATTATTGTACTTACGGGCAAAAGTGAAGATCTGCCCGTTGTTGTAGTCTGCTTCATCCCTAGCAAACTTATGCGCTTTACGTTGTTTTATTTTTTCCTCGTGTTTGCGCAGCCTTTCTTCAATGGCAGTTCTTGCTGTTTTGATGTAATCTACTTTGGCAGATTTTTTCAACTCTTCTTCAATGTTTTCAATTTTCTTCACTATTTCCACTCGGTCTATTGCTGCATATTTGATTAAAATGCGGACTGAGGTCATGGAAGCTTCTAAGTTATTCTGTGCCCATTCTTTTAGCATTGCAGGGTTGGGGTTATCATAGCTTGGAGCCAAAAGGATCCGGAGACCTCTCGGAACCCTCCCTACCTCTGCATACTTAGTAAGTGAGCAATGCTCCCACCACTTGGTTATCTCTAAACGCATGTACTTCTCGAGGTTTTTTAGTAGCGTTTTCTAATTGTCATCCGACCCCGCCGGTGTGCTTACATCATTAGAATTCGAAACGGGTCTTTTGCAGAACAATTCTTCCGCTGCCGCTTCGCGCTGGCGTACAGCCTCGTCTGTCATGCTGACTGATTGGTTAATATACCTTGTGCAACTCGGATCGTGTCTCGAGTCGCTTCGTTGTGCCTGATCTCTCCCCACCTCTGCCAGAATGCCGTCGTCACTCACCGGGTGCTGTTACCGCTTCTCCTTTGAACCCATCTGGTTCTTCGTGCCGGTCAGTAACCCTTTACTCTCCTGTGACGTGTGGCGGCGCGAGGGGGCTGCTGCCAATGTTTCACCTCGAACCACTTGCTTCTTCGACTTTAGGGCGGCAGCCGCTTCCGGGTGAGAGGGTTCGTTGAAACGGAAGAAAGTCGAGCTTCCGTGTATTACGAATTACGAACAGGTTACTCCTTCCACTTCCACCAGAAAGCCCCGGCGGCGAAGAAAGAGACACGAACTACTTCTGGATTCAGGCAAGATGTTTAATGTAACCAAACAGCAGTCGACAGATGACGCGTTTCGGGCTCAGGCGCCCTTGTTCACATAAAGGCTGTGTGTGATTGGAGCCATTTTTAAATAAAATGCCCTTCCCACCGGGGTCACATGTTCAGAGAACAAAACGATGGACAGACCGCATGATTTATAATTCATCAATGTAATTAGGCTGTCCCATCAAGGCGTAATTCATTTCTGCAAAACCTTGACACTGTAATTCCAAATATATCGGTATATACATCGGAAAATTCATTTGCAATGTTAAGGCGTTAAAGCAGTTCAAAATGAAATTATAATTTAAATAATTTCCAAAACACATATTGCATTTTTAGCATATCGCCAACATTCCTGGTTAAATCCACAAACACTTTAAAAAGTGCAATGAGACAATATACCTGTTTATGAATTATTGGCATCTGTATTAACATCTAGGAGTATCATCTTACTCAAAGTAACAGATCTATTTGGTATATCTCACTTTTGGCAGCCACTTATGATTCTCATACAGTCTCTTTTTTCCATCAATTGCCATGGTTTTTAGCTGGTTCATAACATCAGTCAGACAGTCAACTTGATAGGGAGGGGCCCTCCCTCTACATTGAGATGAAATCTTTTTTAAAAAAAAATTACGGTAGTCATTCTGTAACTGACTATTTCACTGGTTGCACTTTGCACTTTATCAAGTTACTTTGCACTTAGCTGTAATAACTGCTCCTTGCTATGAAATGGAAAAAAATGATAACTTGCTTATGTTTACAGAGATCATTGTTTACATTTGCACAAGACACTTTAATGTAGATCCCCACTTGGGATTTATTTTGTACAGGTTTTTAATTTGGAAACTTGGTCTTCAATGCAATGACATTAATATTATGTGTAGGATATTTTATATATATTTATATATTTATTAATTTATTTATATATGTATTTATTCGATTGCTCAATGTTGCACATTTGTACATATATGACATTGCAAGAGGTAATTAAGACCCACTTTGGGTTGTATTTGTGACAAGGAAAACTCTAACTACAATTACAGTCTTTTTTTGTTTCCTTATCTGAAACCTGTATGCATATGTGGGTGGGAACTATCAGTCCGCCCTTTGTGCCTTGCATATAAATTTCCCATTTGGCTTTGCGACCATATCATGTGATCAAGACAGTGGATACTGTCGAAACGCGTAATGGCGGGCAGCAAAAACAAGCTTAAATAAACTCACTTTGTTTGGCACCAAGAAAACGGGTTCCTCTCTTCGTCCTTTCCAGTCCGGTGAAACGTGGCAGGGCTGGGATTGTTTGGCGAGTTCCTCTTTCATATATATATATATATATATATATATATATATATATATATATATATATATATATATATATATATATATATATATATATATATATATATATATATATATATATATATATATATATATATATATATATATATATATATATATATATATATATATATATATATATATATATATATATTACGAACAGGTTACTCCTTCCACTTCCACCAGAAAGCCCCGGCGGCGAAGAAAGAGACACGAACCACTTCTGGATTCAGGCAAGATGTTTAATGTAACCAAACAGCAGTCGACAGATGACGCGTTTCGGGCTCAGGCGCCCTTGTTCACATAAAGGCTGTGTGTGATTGGAGCCATTTTTAAATAAAATGCCCTTCCCACCGGGGTCACATGTTCAGAGAACAAAACGATGGACATAGCAGAAAGACTGCATGATTTATAATTCATCAATGTAATTAGGCTGTCCCATCAAGGCGTAATTCATTTCTGCAAAACCTTGACACTGTAATTCCAAATATATCGGTATATACATCGGAAAATTCATTTGCAATGTTAAGGCGTTAAAGCAGTTCAAAATGAAATTATAATTTAAATAATTTCAAAAACACATATTGCATTTTTAGCATATCGCCAACATTCCTGGTTAAATCCACAAACACTTTAAAAAGTGCAATGATACAATTTCGACTGCATAAATGCATATTGTTATACTCTGAATTGTGACTTCAGTGAAAAACAGGGGGGGGAATATACAAAAGAATAAGTGCATAAAGAAGCTGCTTTCTAGATTTCTCTACAAAACACAAATACCCAGTGTAAATAATAAGTTACGTGTTAAATGTATTAAAAATAGTGGAAAGATACAATTGCATCTTTCAACCTAACCTCGACTAGTACGAGACATGATACAGTATCTCTACCATAGTGACAAAAAGTGAGGTGAATAATAACTGAACGTCATAATTCATATATCCAAGGACAATTTACGTCTCTATTTTGGTCATGAATATGACTATCTGAACACATTCAATAAATCGGATAATGTTATCACGATTTAAACAAGAAACAAATTCAAATTCAAATTCAAATGATGTACAGTATGTATCTTTTTTCATATAGGGCTGCATACAGAATACTGAATTACAGGCACGTGTACATGTCTTCGGTGTTGTTCAGACCGTTAGGGCATTTGCTATCGAAGTTTAGGATAAATTTAGTCTCTAATCTCCTTAGCAAGGCTTCTCTGTTACCCCCTCTCCGTGGTTTGGGGACTGCTGATACCACATAATATTTCAAACAAGTTAAGTTGTTATTATGAACTTGCTTGAAGTGGCGTGCCACCGCATAATTAGGATCACTGTGTAGGATGGCACGGAGATGTTGGAGTATTCTCTCATGTACCTGTAGCTTCGTGCTCCCGATGTAATTTAGCCCACAGGTACAGGTGAGGACATATACTGCGAACTCAGTTTTGCAGTTATAGTTACCTATTATCTTATGTGGTATAGGGCTGAATGGGGTGTTGTATTCTGTAGTGCTAATCCCAAACTTGCACGCCCGGCACGAGGAGCATTTGAAAAAACCATCTTTGGGTTTTAACCAATTGGGGCTAGTTCTAATCTCAGGACTGGTAAGATCTAATTCAGCTCCCATGTTTCTTCCTCTACTGAATGTTATAATAGGGCTGGAAGGCAAGCTCATTTTCAGAACTGGATCAGTGAGAACTATTCTCCAGTTCTTGTTAATGATGGATCTAATTTTGCGCTCGTTCTCACTGAAGGCTGTGATCAGTCTTGGACAATGGACCTTTTCAACTGCCCCAGATGTTCTCGATGGAACAGCTTGGTCTTGTGGGGCAGATTCTTCTCCGACGGGATCAGGTAACAGGCTGGCTCTAGATCTAGCCGTTGTCTTAGCTAAGGCAGATGTCACAATTTTATCAGAATAGCCCCTAGCCTTCATGCGACGCATGGATTCTGCTGCACAGATATTAAATTCAGCTTCCGTGCTGCATATCCGTTTTAAGCGTAGCAGTTCCCCGTAGGGGATACTGGCTATCAAGTGCCTGGGATGGGCACTTGTGGCATGGAGTGTGACGTTACCAGCCGTGGGCTTTCTAAATAATGTACTCTCTATTCTACCATTGGCTATATACAGCTTAACATCAAGAAATTCCAAGTTGGAACTGTCTATGTGGTGGGTAAAGTGGAGATTCAAATTTTTCTTATTGATGTTATTGATGAATTCCACCGCCTTGTCTTTACTACCCCTCCACACGATGAAAATGTCATCGATTAACCTGTAATAGTGTATGATGTTTTCCTCATATATGGCAGAATAGTCTTTTTTGAGCACCTGCTCCTCCCACCAGCCAACGTGCAAGCACGCATAGCTGGGGGAGAAGCAAGCTCCCATGGCCACACCCCTTAGTTGTTTAAACAACTCCTTTCCAAAAAGAAAGAAGTTGTTGTGGAGACACCACTGCATCATGCTTACTATAGCCTTATTGTGCTGGTAAAATTCGCACGGTCTTTGGTCCAAAAAGAACTTAACAGCTGATAATCCTGCCTGGTGGTCTATACTAGTGTACAAAGATTCATTGTCTAAAGAAATTAAATACATCCCTTCTGACCATTGAATATTCCTAATTTTACCCAGGAAGTCACCAGTATCTTTGATGTAACTAGGCAATGTTGTTACATGATTTTGCAAAAAGAAATCTATGTATTGGCCAACCTGTTCCGCTGCGCTGCCTATAGCAGAAATGATTGGCCTGCCAGGAGTGGGAAGAACACACTTATGCACTTTTGGTATTAAATAAAATACAGGTGTGATTGGGGTTTCATTGTGCATAAACTTGAACTCATCATTGGAGATAAGGCCATCGCTGCGCAATTGTGTTAACAGTTTCTTCAGTGAATCTGTAGCCTGCTTGTATTTTTTGATGTTAGATGGCTCATAACAATCAGTATTGCCAAGCTGACGTTTTGCCTCCTTGATATAATCTTCCCGGGGCCAGATGACTAGATTGCCCCCTTTGTCCGATTTTTTTATGATGATTTCATTATTCTTTCCTAATTTCTTCATTAGATTGGCATAGTCCCTTTTCTTTTGCTCAACATGTTTTCTTTGTTTGAATTTCTCAGACTGTACTTGCTTATTCAATTTTTTGATGTCTTCGACCACACAGTTGTGGAACGTGTCTAATGCATCCCTCGGCATCATGGGGATATATTTGGATTTTTTCTTGAAAGGGCTGATCCCAGCACCTTTCTGTAGCAGATTGATGTTGCTCATTCTAGTTTGAGTAGATGGGTCACATTCGTTATCACTGTCTGCTGCCTCGCCAACATTCAAGTCATGGAGGTCCAGGTAAATAGGGATGTCTGCTGCCCTTATCCCTAGACTTTCCACATGAGTTGTCATTCCTTGTTGTGACTCCCCGTCTTTGTCTTTGGCGTTTTTCAAAAAGAAATGCTTTTTCAATTTAAGTTTTCTCACGAACTTAAAGACATCGATTCTTGTGGAGCTGTAATTGAAAGTATGGCCGGGACAGAAATTAAGACCCAGGGACAGCAATGTTTTTTCAGCATCAGACAACGGTACATTAGACAAGTTAATGATGGTTTTATCCAAATCTACTTTCTCTTTGTCCAGATGCTCTTCTTTTTGTTTTTTCCTTTTTTGTTTGTTGATTTTTCTTCTTTCTTTTCTTCGTCTGTTTTTCCTTGTGTTTTTTGCTGTGGTTTGCTGTCCTTTCTCGGTCTCAAGGACCGCAGTCTCTCTGCAACTAAAAAATCCAATTCCTCTCCTGCATCAAGTACAATTGTGGGTGTAGGTCTCTCTCCGCTTTCTATGCTAGATTCACTAGATATGGAAATAGAGTCAGAGCTGATACTTTCCGCTGCCGCTCCTCCAGTTGCAGCAGATTTCTGTACATTTTGCTCTACGCTGCTTTTGCCCTTTTGTTCCCCGAATTTCTTACGGTTTTCATTATTGTACTTACGGGCAAAAGTGAAGATCTGCCCGTTGTTGTAGTCTGCTTCATCCCTAGCAAACTTATGCGCTTTACGTTGTTTTATTTTTTCCTCGTGTTTGCGCAGCCTTTCTTCAATGGCAGTTCTTGCTGTTTTGATGTAATCTACTTTGGCAGATTTTTTCAACTCTTCTTCAATGTTTTCAATTTTCTTCACTATTTCCACTCGGTCTATTGCTGCATATTTGATTAAAATGCGGACTGAGGTCATGGAAGCTTCTAAGTTATTCTGTGCCCATTCTTTTAGCATTGCAGGGTTGGGGTTATCATAGCTTGGAGCCAAAAGGATCCGGAGACCTCTCGGAACCCTCCCTACCTCTGCATACTTAGTAAGTGAGCAATGCTCCCACCACTTGGTTATCTCTAAACGCATGTACTTCTCGAGGTTTTTTAGTAGCGTTTTCTCATTGTCATCCGACCCCGCCGGTGTGCTTACATCATTAGAATTCGAAACGGGTCTTTTGCAGAACAATTCTTCCGCTGCCGCTTCGCGCTGGCGTACAGCCTCGTCTGTCATGCTGACTGATTGGTTAATATACCTTGTGCAACTCGGATCGTGTCTCGAGTCGCTTCGTTGTGCCTGATCTCTCCCCACCTCTGCCAGAATGCCGTCGTCACTCACCGGGTGCTGTTACCGCTTCTCCTTTGAACCCATCTGGTTCTTCGTGCCGGTCAGTAACCCTTTACTCTCCTGTGACGTGTGGCGGCGCGAGGGGGCTGCTGCCAATGTTTCACCTCGAACCACTTGCTTCTTCGACTTTAGGGCGGCAGCCGCTTCCGGGTGAGAGGGTTCGTTGAAACGGAAGAAAGTCGAGCTTCCGTGTATTACGAATTACGAACAGGTTACTCCTTCCACTTCCACCAGAAAGCCCCGGCGGCGAAGAAAGAGACACGAACCACTTCTGGATTCAGGCAAGATGTTTAATGTAACCAAACAGCAGTCGACAGATGACGCGTTTCGGGCTCAGGCGCCCTTGTTCACATAAAGGCTGTGTGTGATTGGAGCCATTTTTAAATAAAATGCCCTTCCCACCGGGGTCACATGTTCAGAGAACAAAACGATGGACATAGCAGAAAGACTGCATGATTTATAATTCATCAATGTAATTAGGCTGTCCCATCAAGGCGTAATTCATTTCTGCAAAACCTTGACACTGTAATTCCAAATATATCGGTATATACATCGGAAAATTCATTTGCAATGTTAAGGCGTTAAAGCAGTTCAAAATGAAATTATAATTTAAATAATTTCCAAAACACATATTGCATTTTTAGCATATCGCCAACATTCCTGGTTAAATCCACAAACACTTTAAAAAGTGCAATGAGACAATATACCTGTTTATGAATTATTGGCATCTGTATTAACATCTAGGAGTATCATCTTACTCAAAGTAACAGATCTATTTGGTATATCTCACTTTTGGCAGCCACTTATGATTCTCATACAGTCTCTTTTTTCCATCAATTGCCATGGTTTTTAGCTGGTTCATAACATCAGTCAGACAGTCAACTTGATGGGGAGGGGCCCTCCCTCTACATTGAGATGAAATCTTTTTTTAAAAAAAATTACGGTAGTCATTCTGTAACTGACTATTTCACTGGTTGCACTTTGCACTTTATCAAGTTACTTTGCACTTAGCTGTAATAACTGCTCCTTGCTATGAAATGGAAAAAAATGATAACTTGCTTATGTTTACAGAGATCATTGTTTACATTTTGCACAAGACACTTTAATGTAGATCCCCACTTGGGATTTATTTTGTACAGGTTTTTAATTTGGAAGCTTGGTCTTCAATGCAATGACATTAATATTATGTGTAGGATATTTTATATATATTTATATATTTATTAATTTATTTATATATGTATTTATTCGATTGCTCAATGTTGCACATTTGTACATATATGACATTGCAAGAGGTAATTAAGACCCACTTTGGGTTGTATTTGTGACAAGGAAAACTCTAACTACAATTACAGTCTTTTTTTGTTTCCTTATCTGAAACCTGTATGCATATGTGGGTGGGAACTATCAGTCCGCCCTTTGTGCCTTGCATATAAATTTCCCATTTGGCTTTGCGACCATATCATGTGATCAAGACAGTGGATACTGTCGAAACGCGTAATGGCGGGCATGCTGAGCAAAAACAAGCTTAAATAAACTCACTTTGTTTGGCACCAAGAAAACGGGTTCCTCTCTTCGTCCTTTCCAGTCCGGTGAAACGTGGCAGGGCTGGGATTGTTTGGCGAGTTCCTCTTTCCTCTTTCATATATATATATATATATATATATATATATATATATATATATATATATATATATATATATATATATATATATATATATGTTATACAGTTCCTTAGTTTGCTTTTGGGATTTGGTGTAAACCTTTTCAGGAGTGCTTGAGAAATGAAGGTCCAAAATGTATATATATATATCTGGACAGTTGGTGTTCAGATGTGCTCGGATTTGCCAATTTAAAGGAGTAGTCAATTGGTTTGCGACAACCTGAACAATATGTTACAGCAACTAATTGCAAGATTCAGGTCCAAATATGCAAATGGGAAGTGTGAGCACACCCAGATCCCAAAGGGACCCCCCCCTATATTGCTGGACACAACATGGACAACATGGTGTGGCAGCCGTTAAAGGTCTCAATTAAAATGAATTGTAATGAATGGCAGGTTCAGAGGGTCACAGCAAGGTGCACATATAAAGGGTGAGAACAGATTTTAGTTACAAGATTAATCATTTCTTTGTGGCACCATACTAATCTTAAGAATGGTAATGTATTCTTAGGTGATTTTTCCTGTTTAAATTGCTGACCCTCCACTGGGTTTTCATAACCATGTTTGAGAGAAAACGTTTCTCTCATGATCTTCTGATAGAGGTTATGGAAGCTGCTCCCGAAGCTAAAATGAGAGAATATTTTTTTAGTAAATTCACACTATCTTTCTCAGCCATGTGAGAATAATGTCTTATATGCACTTCCAACTGCAGCAGCCTTCCAGTTGATTCCCTTGTGAAAGCAGATTATTGAAAACCCACTGCTGCAAGGTCACCCTTCGTCCACAGGTTCTTAACAAGTAAGGAGGAATCGACACTGGAGTGAAGTACAAACCAAGGCTCATTAATTAGCATTCATGAATGGGGGCTCATCCGACAAGCACCATAGAGATACTCTAGGAGGAAGCACACTGAAAAATGGTTACATGGGTTTTTATGGCAAAAGTTCACAAACAAGGGACGCCGAGAGGGAAATAGAGCTTTGGGAAGAACAAATAAATTTGGTTATGGTAAGAATCAATAGCCTTGGTGTCTTGTGCAAATGTCGCACCCTAACACTGCCCAAAAAGATATGCTATCTGAGTAAACTTTACTTGAGGCTTAACTATTGTCTGAAAAACCCAGAGCAGACGCTAACTGTTCTTTTGCGCTGACTCTGCATGTATACACAGCCTACAATGCCCCAATCTAGATTGATGTGTTCATAAGTCAATTACTCCGGTACCATCCCGCAAAAAGTATTGAAATCGACAGGCAATCTATATAGCACTCGTTACTTGTTACCAAACAAAAACGCCCGTTCTACTAGAAATACCTCTCTGAGTTATTGAGCGTGTGTCATCAGGGGAATAATCGGATGTTCTTATCCCAGGCTGTAATAGGAAAGTACACGAACATTTATCAGTTTAGAGCCGTCTAGTTATACAATAATCCTCTATCATCCATTACGGTCTTACCCGCGTGTGGAGACTGCTCCGCGTCTTGTGCTGGCTCTGCCCCTGGACGCGGAAGTCACATTGCGAGAGTCTTTTTACCGCATGTGGTGTCATCATAGAAATAGGACTACGCGTGTGATAGTCGTCTCAATAAAAAATGCGGGTTTAATAAATATTCCGACAGAAGCGGAGTACTCCTACACTTTATTGATTAATATTAATACATCTAGACGTAGTTTCTATCTCCCACTTTAATTAGCACGGAAAAAAGTATTAGGGAAAACTTCCACGTATATAGAGGTTAAGTGTTTTTTCTATTCATCATTCGCCATTGAAGCATGATGAAAAGGTATCTTTGCTACTATTAACTGATAAACATTAAAGAAGGACTAGCAAATTCTATCATCTGGCCATTTCCACCTTTACTTGCTAATTCAATATACATGTCTATTCTTTCTATTTTTGATATTGATATCGCTAGTAACATTCCTATTGGCCTGACAGGTCCAGTACATTCGGAGTTAGTGATGGCTCTCGCTAGTAAGGGAGGGTCTGGTTGGAGTCTCTGTAACCACTATAAATCCCTTTGACAGACCTATATTATGTCCAATAGATGGATTGGCATCATTTAGCAAATTGATGCCATGGTATATTGTCATTTAGTCCATCTACATTGGTTTTCAATCGGTCCACCCATCTTTGTTCTTTTTCGAACAATAATCTTTCTGCATTCTGGGTTTTGTCATGTAGCATTTCTATCACGGTCCATCGAAGATCTTCAGCTTTATAGCCTTGTTCAATGAAATGGGCACATAGTTTTGTTGTGTTCTTTCTCGTTTTGATATTACTCTTATGTTCCCCAATCCTTATCTTGACTTTCCTGCATGTCATGCCTATATATTTCTCTCTACAGGAGCATTGAATCATGTAAATTACATGTGATGAATTACGGTTCGTGTGTTGCCTTTGAGTCCAAAGCAGTGAATCTGTAAGTTGTAGTGTTTTCGTAACTGTTGTTAATTTACATCCCAGACAGGTTCCGCATGGATAATGGCCTGTTATTGGAACCATCACAATATTTCTGGTGACTGTCATTTTTTGGTGCTTCTGTGGACGTGTATGTACAAGCAGATCTTTTAGATTGCGTGTTCTTTTATTCGCGAATCTTGGTTTTGGCCAATTAAATTTTCCCGATGTCAAGATACGCCAGTTTTTATTTACAATTTTTTGCACTGCATAAGTTGCTGGACAGTATGTGGTTACGCATGTCATGAGGTCGGTGATTGGTTCTTTTATATCTGTCTGTAAAAGGCATTCTCTGGGCTGATGTCTCGCTCTTTTTCGACATTTTGCTACTGTAGTCGATGGATAATCTCTATTTTCCAATTTCTGGCTCAATTCTTTGGCTTGTCTTCTGTAATCACATTCTTTGCTACAGTTCCTTTTGAGCCTCAGAAATTGGCTGTACGGTAAATTTTCTCGCAGAGGTTTTGGGTGGTAGCTGTTATATGACAGGAGATTATTTTTTGATGTTGGTTTGTAATACGTTTTGGTCTCAATCAGTCCTTTCTCAATGAAGATTGTGATGTCGAGGAAGTCCAAGCTGTTTCTGTCCGCTGTAAAGGTGAATTTCAGGCATTTGTCCTATCAGTTGGGAGGAGGTTGAAACTGCCATAAAATCTCTTTCTAATGGTAAAGCAGCCGAACCTGACCTCATTCATTTAGAATTTTATAAGACCTTTTCAGCAGTATTCAAGCAAGAAATGCTAGATGTCTTTAGAACCGCGCAAGCTAGGATTGTGCCTGATTCTTGGCGATGGACGCTAATTGTCCTTTTCAAGAAAAAAGGCAAAGATGAGCTGAACCCCGCATCATACCGGCCAATAGCACTTATCAACACAGATAGTAAAATTTATTCCCGGATTTTAGCTTTTAGGTTAGTTCAAGTTATTGTTCCATTGGTTTTGCCCCATCAACACGGGTTTATCCCCGGCAGAGACACAACCGATCATATCCGGCTTGTCAATGCTGTGCTTGATTGGGCTAAGGTTACTAGCCGAGAAGGCGTTCAACAGGATCTCCTGGGGATATTTGTGGGGTGTGTTACGTTAGAAGGGATTTTCTGTGAACTTTATTCAGGCCCTCCAAGCTTTATATTTAGCTCCATTTGCCGCAATCCGTATTTCAGGGAAGGAGTCTGAGTATTTTTCTATTAGTAGGGGGACTAGACAAGGATGTCCTTGCTCTCCCCTTCTTTTCGCTTTGTTTATCGATCCCTTCCTTAGCATGATTGAAAGGTCCCAGGCCATTTCTCCTGTCAGGGTTCAGGGAGTTGAGTATAAGGCATTGGCATATGCTGATGATATTGTAGTATTAACTGACAATATTGCCGTATCATTTGCTGCATTAGAGACTCTTGCGGGGTGATTCGGAGCTATTTCTGGCTATAAGCTAAACGTCGCAAAGACGCAAATCGTACTATCAATAACTATGCCCCTTTCACAGTTCTCTATAGTTCCAGAGGCTACATATTTAGGTGTTCAAATTTCAGCTAATGTAGATCAGTTTCCTGATTTGAATTATTCCCCCATAATTGCTTCACTTCATACCAAGTTAGAGAGATTAGATCACCTTCACCTCTCTTTATTTGGTTGTTGTAATGTCTTAAAGATGTTTGTTCTTCCGAAATTTTTATACCTTTATAGATCTATCCCACTTTTAATTCCTAAGGCAACATTAATAAAAGCAGACAGGATATGTCAGCGATTCTTGTGGGGTTATCGTAAACCAAGAAAAGTGGCAAAATGGACTTGTCTACCGCGCGAGCGTGGCGGTTGGAAAGTTCCGAATTTGCTATATTACTATTGGGCTGCTTTGCTACAACATTTTGGCGTCCCTCTGTTAGGAGACTCAGTTGAGATTCCACTACATATGTCTCCCTTAATATATGCAATATCGCTTGGTGATGCTACTAAAGGAGTCTTGAACCAAGCTATTTCAAAAAAACTAAATTTAAAGTCTGCTGGGCCCTATTTTCGATTTGGCAAAAAATTGGCCGCTATTGTCATATTTCAAAGCTAAATTATTATGCTCCATTTAATTCTCCAGGATTATTACCTCCAATATTTCAAGAGGGTGTGATTATCCAATGGAGCTCTGCTGGTTTGAAGGAAATCGGGGATCTGGCCCACTGGCTTCATTTTCTTATTTGAAAGAGAAGTTTCATTTACAATCTAACAATTTTTTTTAAATATTTACAGCTCAGAAGTTTCCTCGACAAGAATCTCCCAATCAATCCTAATATGTTTGATAAGATTAGTATGGTGGAATTAATACTAAGAAAATCCAAAATAGGGGCACTGTATCAGTGTCTTCTTGCTCAACTCCCAGATGACTTAGATGCTCAGAATAGTAAATGGGTTGGTAAATTCGGGGTCTTATCTGTAGATCTAAAATACTCACTGGAATTAGCTAGGTCTGTCTTGGTCTCAGGTACGCTCCGTACTCAAAGTTTTATGTCAATGTTTAATCTCTATTATACTCCTGCTAAGTTAGGTAGCTGGGGGGTTGCCAGAGGTGCTAAAGGATCTTCTTGTGCTAGATGTAAACTTTTCTCTGCAGATTCTGTTCACATGTTTTATGCATGTCCTGAGTTACGTTCTGTTATAAATGAAATTGAAGTCTTTATTAATCAGGTAATTGAAACCCCTGTTAAGATCTCAGCGGAGTTAATAATAATTGGCTATGAACATTCAATGGCCTCTGAAAGAACAAGATATAGTCATGCTTTTTTGTTTATTGCAATGGCCATGATCAGACTTTGTATTACGTCACAGTGGCTTAGTACTGAACCGCCCATTTTTTTGTCATTGGAAGGCTAGAATGCTTGCATGGCATAAATTGGAGATGTCGGTTCAGGTGTTGAGAGGGAGTAGACGGCGTTTGATTGCCTCCAAGAATTGGGCACCATTTGAGCGTTGGTTATCCAACTAAATTTTATTTTACTGTATTGTATAGTTTTTTTGTGTGTATTATATGTCTAATGTTCTCCTGCCACCATGTATTCTTTAAATGAAAATTAAAAATAAAGTTAAAAAAAAAAGAGTGGAACTAACTCTCATCAAAGTTGTCTTCTGAGTTTGTTTTACAAATGACTTTCTGAATAATTTTTGACAAACATTTATAATTTGGAGAGTCAATATTGCCTTGAGCTGTGCTTCACGCTGGTTGTGGGTTCCCACGGCCTTGGTTTTAACAAGGACTAGAGCCAGTGCTATGCTAAAAGACACTTAGAATACAGTGAAAACACCTACACACACTAGGGAACACTATGCTTTGGGGTACCCCTGTGATTAGCATGACCTCCTATGTAAGGCCCTAGTACATAATAGGGCAGGGAATTAAAACTACCTCTAAGTCAGAGGTGCAGAAATATGCTACTTTAACTAGTATACACGTTTGTAGAGTGGTGGAAAAAGGGTGCTGGGTGTCCAACCAATGCTCAGGAATTCCTCTGCGTAGGACTTACAGGAGGTACCAGTAGGGATTCTTGGCCCCAAAACTCCCTCAGGATTAAATTGAACTTCATCCCCATCCCGTAGTCTGCCATGAGGCACGTTTTCAGAGTGGTAGAGAAAGGGGGCCATGGCCTCCGAAGACGTCTTAGCAATCCCACTGTGTGGGACTTACTGAAGGTAACAAGAGGGGTAGTTTGCCCCAAAGGACATCCTTGGGGACCAACTTCCCAAACTATTGCCTCCAGTCAGTCCCACACAGCAGCACTGTAAATACTCATACCGGGCCAGAGCCACTTTGCCCACCACTCTACAAACGAGCTCCCTGCCAGACTCATGGATGGGGATTGAAGTCCCCTTCACTGCTGGGGGTCCTTTAGGGGCCAACTAGCCTACCTTTTACCTTCAGTAAGCCCCACGCAGTGGAATTGGTGAGAAGTAGACAAATACCATGCCCCCTTTCTCCACCACTCTGGAAACGAGCCCCTGGCGCGTTGTAAGTTGAGGGATTAAGTCCCCTTGAATCCCGAGGTTCCCTGGGGTCCAGCTAGACCACCAGGTACCCCCAGTAAGCACTACAGAGCTGAGTTGCAGAGAGGTGTAAAAAGGGGGGTGGCCTGGACCACTTCTCTGCAACACAGCGCAGTGGCGCTTACTGGAGGTACCTGGTGGGCTAGTTGTCCCCCAGGGACCCCTAGTATTGAAGGGGATTTAATTCTCCAACTTAAAATGCGCCAAAAGACATTTGCAGAGTGTTGCTGGATGGGGGCGGGGCCTCGCCAATGCCGATCTTTAAAAAAAAATGTTTTAAGAAGGGGAGCGTTGTGGCCCGCCTTCCTTTCCTGACCCCTTTTTTTTAAAATGGAAGGTGGCCAGTGGCCCCTCTCCCCAGGCCATATTCGGCCCGGGGACCCCATCACCGGGGCATGGCCAGTGTTTATTTAAAAAATATATATATTTGGATGGGACTGCATGGCCCCCTCCTCAGGCCATTTATGGCCCGGGGAACCACCCCCGGGGGCCGCCTCTGCGTGTTTTTTTTATTTTACATTTATTATGGAGGAGGGTGCCATGTGGCCCCCCTCCTGGGCCTCTCCTTGCCCGGGGACCCCATCCCCTGGGGCCTGGCCTCTCGTTGGGGACTGTGAGGGAGCCCCAGTGCCCCCACGGGCCCAGCCGGCTCCCCGCCTCCTGCGAGAGCCGGTATTGCTTTTCAACACAGGCAGCTGCTGACATGCAGCTCCCCATGTGGAAAAGCAATCTGGTTTGGATTTTGGAAGAGAGAGCAGGTTTCCTGCTCTCTCTTTCAAAATCCAAACCACAGTTTGCTATGACAGAGCGGGAGCCGTACTCCCATAGCAAACAGCAGTGTCCCGGGGGTAAGCACCCCGTGACACTGCAGGAGCCGGCCCTGGAGGGTAGCAGTCTCCAGGGCCATGAAAGGCTCCAGGAGGGGGGCCACATGGCCCACCTCCCAACGTTTGCAAAGCCCTGGGGGTGGTGGTCCCCGGGGCTCGGGGGTCCATAACGGACCTCCACATTTCCGTTATAGTGCCCCGGGGGGTGGCGGTACCCGCGGTGTGTGGAGGGCCTCCAGCCCCCCCACACAGGTTTATTTAGAAAATTAAAAACAAGCCCCGGGGTGGCGGTCCCTGGGGCTGTGGGGGGCATTGATCCCCCTGCAAATATTTGATAAAAGCCCCGGGGGTGGTGGTCCCTGGGACTTGGGGGCCCTTGGAGGCCCCTCAAACATTAAAAAAATAAGCCCCGGGGAGTGGGGGGGCCATGTGGCCTGCAAATATTTAAGAAAAACACCGGGGTGGCAGTCCCCAGGGCTGCAGGGGTAACCCTGGCCCCCCGCAATTTTATTTCACCAGGCCCCCAGAGGCGAAATATTTACGATGCGCTTGCAGAATCACCCCAAAACTTTCAAGATAGGAGCTGACCTGAGCGTCCCACGAGTTCTGAAAATTTCGCTAAGATTCGTCAACCGACACCAAAGTTATTGGGAAAAGAAAACACGCTTTTTCCATGGAAACTAGGTCCTAACTACAACCATAGATAATTTATATATATATATATATTTTTTTATATATATATATATATATATATATATATATATATATATATATATATATATATATATATATATATATGACTGCTCAAAGTTTTCGTAGTTTACAACCACAAAGAACCAGCACTCACGGTGGCGAGCTTGTAAGATTTTATTCAGCTCACAGTGTCCAGACGCGTTTCGGCATTCGCCTTCGTCGATGGTAACATGGCGCCACCGAAACGGCAGTTTTTTATGTTCAAACATCATTCAAGGACATAGTGATAGGACCATAGTGCAATATCGGTCGCCATCTTGGAGTGGTGTTACATTTTATAGTATTTGCAATCGTATAAATCGCATCAACATTAAACCGCATATCACAGTTATTATAATGCCCATTGATGAGCCTTCTCATGTAAATCACATCAACATTTAACATTTAACCGCATATTTACAGTTATTGGAATGCCCATAGATGAGCAAGCCTTCTCTTGTTCCCCATAATGCCCTTAGATGGGCTAGCGGCAATTACTATTGCACTTATTCTAATTGAGCTCCTTGATGAGCCATAAAGTCACAATGTTCACAATGTCCATATTCATAATCAACCACCAACACTAAAGACAAAACCCAAATTTCATTGTGCATTGGATCCAGTTACAGTATATCTTCTCATTCAAATTACATCAGTTACATCAGTTATCCCCCAAGTGTACTGCCAGTTCCTCATGCGAATTCAAGCCTCCAGGTGTTTTGATGTTAAGATCAATAATGTACCTAGACTCCAACCTCCTAAGGGTCATCAATCTGTCCCCTCCCCTAGGATTCTGTGGTACATGATCCAAACAAAAGTATCTCAAAAGGTTCCTATCTCCATTATGGCTTTCTTTAAAATGACGAGCCACTGGGTATGTCAAATCTCCATTGTTTATCGCCCTAGAATGTTCTAAAACCCTCATTTTTGCTGGATGAATGGTGCTCCCTATGTATTTTAATCCGCAAGGGCACTGCAAACAGTACACTGTGTACGGTGTGGAGCAAGTCAGGAATTTGCTTATCACTCTAGGGTGCTTCATACCTGGTATTTGAAATGTGGAGACTTTTTTACTCCCAGCGCAGGCTTTGCATTTTTTACGGGGATGGAATCCTTTCAGGTCTTTCTCAAAGCCTTTCATCATGGCTTTTTGGGTATAACTGTTAGTAAGGCTGTCTCTGAGGGATCTGGCCTTACGAAAAGTTATTAGGGGTCTCTTCGGAATATCCATTCCAATAACTGGGTCCATTTGTAAGAGTTTCCAGGGCGATAAACAATGGAGATTTGACATACCCAGTGGCTCGTCATTTTAAAGAAAGCCATAATGGAGATAGGAACCTTTTGAGATACTTTTGTTTGGATCATGTACCACAGAATCCTAGGGGAGGGGACAGATTGATGACCCTTAGGAGGTTGGAGTCTAGGTACATTATTGATCTTAACATCAAAACACCTGGAGGCTTGAATTCGCATGAGGAACTGGCAGTACACTTGGGGGATAACTGATGTAACTGATGTAATTTGAATGAGAAGATATACTGTAACTGGATCCAATGCACAATGAAATTTGGGTTTTGTCTTTAGTGTTGGTGGTTGATTATGAATATGGACATTGTGAACATTGTGACTTTATGGCTCATCAAGGAGCTCAATTAGAATAAGTGCAATAGTAATTGCCGCTAGCCCATCTAAGGGCATTATGGGGAACAAGAGAAGGCTTGCTCATCTATGGGCATTCCAATAACTGTAAATATGGGGTTAAATGTTAAATGTTGATGTGATTTACATGAGAAGGCTCATCAATGGGCATTATAATAACTGTGATATGCGGTTTAATGTTGATGCGATTTATACGATTGCAAATACTATAAAATGTACCAACACTCCAAGATGGTGACCGATATTGCACTATGGTCCTATCACTATGTCCTTGAATGATGTTTGAACATAAAAAACGGCCGTTTCGGTGGCGCCATGTTACCATCGACGAAGGCGAATGCCGAAACGCGTCTGGACACTGTGAGCTGAATAAAATCTTACAAGCTCGCCACCGTGAGTGCTGGTTCTTTGTGGTTGTAAACTACGAAAACTTTGAGCAGTCATAGAAGCGGGGGCACCGCCCGCGTAAAGGCACCCGTTCATGAGTGCTGGGATATTGGTGCAAAATTTTGGAGCATGCATATATATATATATATATATATATATATATATATATATATATATATATATATATATATATATGCATGCTCCAAAATTGCATATATATATATATATATATATATATATCCAACTCGAGTTCGGCAAAAATGACTTCTGCCACTGGCAGCGGCGGGCTGGGACGGGCTTGCCACACCCAACAATCTACACAGTTTTCGTTCAACACTTTGACTTTGAGATAGCGCTTAATTAAGCAGCAATCTCCCCTTATATATATATATATATATATATATATATATATATATATATATATATATATATATATATATATATATATATATATATATATATATATATATATATATATATATATATATATATGTTACCTACTGGCGGTCGCCAGTAGGTAGTTATAGTTAAAACCTAGTTTCCATAGGAAGTCCGCAACATTCTATTTGGAATAACTTTGGCGCTGGTGGACGAATCTTTGCGAATTTTCCAAGAAAATGGCCTGCTCCGCTCCGCTCCTTCCCTAAAAGTTTGGGGGTGATTCGTCAAGTGGGGGCTGAGAAAAAAGGGGAGTCCCAAAACGTGTTTTCCCCATGCAATTTTCCATAGGGACCTTTAGCCAGGGCTGAAGGTCCCTATGGAAACGGCCATTAAACGGATGAATGGAATTACACCAAATTTGGCAGAGAGGTAGAGTTTGGTTTGCAGATTGTACTTTTTGTTAAATGGTGCAAATCCGTTCAGTAGTTCCTGCGAAAATCAAAAGTAAAATCATAGTGATATCTAGAGACGAAGTACTGTACTCTGTACCTTCCTGAGCACGAGCTGCATGCTGAATGGCTGTCGACTGTCGGTCAACACTCCAAACCAGGTTGAACCGAGTCACAAGAAAACAGAAAAAGAAACGCGAAAAACGCGAAAAAGGGGCAGGGTAGAAACACCCCGACCCCCTAGGCCTGCTTAGGGGGTCCCACAAGGACTCCCAAGGCCAAACAAATTTTCTTTATTTTTTTTTAAATCACGGGATACACGTATGCCGATCGCCCCAAACAAATTAGGGCACCACTTTGCAAACGCGCCCCCTGGCATATGGGAAAAAAATTCCCCTTGAATACTGGGGGTCCCTGGGGGCGAAGTATCCCACCAGGAACCTCCAGTATGTGCCAGGGGGATGCCTTGCAGAGACGTGTAAAGAGGCCACGCCCCTTTTTACACCTCGCTGCAACGCAGCCCCCTGGCACATACTGGAGGTTCCTGGTGGGCTAGTTGGCCCCCAGGGACCCCCAGTATTCAAGGGAAATTCATTCCCCCTCTGCAAATGCGCCAGGGGGCTGCCTTGCAGAGACGTGTAAAGAGGCCACGCCCCTTTTTACACCTCTCTGCAACACAGCCCCCTGGCGCATACTGGAGGTTGCTGGTGGGCTAGTTGGCCCCCTGGGACCCCCAGTATTCAAGGGGAATTAGTTCCCCCGCTGCAAACGCGCCAGGAGGCGCATTTGCAGATTGGTGCAATCTGTCACCTCAAGCCCCGCCCCTCCCTGCACCACTCTGCAAACGCGCCCCCTGGCACATTTGCAGAGGGGAAATAATTCCCCTTGAATACTGGGGACTAAGTAGCCCACCAGGAACCTCCAGTATGCGCCAGGGGGCTGCCTTGCAGAGAAGTGTAAAGAGGCCACGCCCCTTTTTACACCTCTCTGTAACGCAGTCCCCTGGCGCATACTAGAGGTTCCTGGTTGGCTAGTTGGCCCTCAGGGACCCCCAGTATGCAAGGGGAATTAGTTCCCCCTCTGCAAATGCGTTGCAGAGAGGTGTAAAAAGGGGTGTGGCCTCATTACACCTCTCTGCAACGCAGCCCCCTGGTGCACACTGGAGATTCCTAGTGGGCTAGTTGGCCCCCAGGGACCCCCAGTATGCAAGGGGAATTAATTCCCCCTCTGCAAACGCGCCAGGGGGCTGCGTTGCAGAGAGGTGTAATGAGGCCACGCTCTTTTTTACACCTCTCTGCAACGCAGCCCCCTGGCGCATACTGGAGGTTGCTGGTGGGCTAATTGGCCCTCAGGGACCCCAGTGTGCAAGGGGACTTAATCTCCCAACTTAGAACGCGCTACGGGGCGCGTTTGCACAGTGGTGAAGGTAGGGTGCGGGGCTTGAGGTGATATGTGTGCAAACATGCCCTGTGTCGCGTTTTAAGTTGGGGAATTCATTCCTCTTCAATCCAGAGGTCCCCTATGTTCCAACTAGTCCAACAGGTACCTCCAGTAAGCTCCACGGAGCTGTGTTGCAGAGTGTTGTAAAAAGGGGGCGTGCCCTCTGAACACCTCTCTGCAACGCAGCTCCCTGGCGCATACTGGAGGTACCTGGTGGGCTAGTTGGCTCACAGGGGACCTCAGGATTGAAGAGGAATTCATTCCCCAACCTAAAACGCGCCACAGGGGGTGTTTGCACACATGTCACCTCAGGCCCCACCCCCTTCCTTCACTATTGAGCACAATATTCCTCTAAAATCAGCGGAACTACGAATTCCGATTTACTCACCTGTTATCACAAGAGACGTTAGTGCTGCATCTTTGAGCGCACTACTGATCCTGAAAAGTAATTCTAACCATACTTACAGTAACTTGAATTTCCTTCCATAGGCTAACATTGACTGGTGCACTTGGAAATTTTTCTAAATGTGGAGTTTTGGATCTTTAAAAAATTCCGCTAAAATCAGCCGAACTACGAATTCCGATTTACTCACCTGTTATCAGGAGAGACCTCAGTGCTGTATCTATCAGCCCACTACTGATCCTGAAAAGTAATTCTAATCATAGTTACAGTAACTTTAATTTCCTTCCATGGGCTAACATTGACTGGTTTCACTTGGAAATTTTACCAAGTGTGGAGTTTTGGATCTTTAAAAAATTCCTTTAAAATCAGCCGAACTATGAATTCCGATTTACTCACCTGTTATCAGGAGAGACCTCAGTGCTGCATCATTCAGCCCACGACTGATCCTGAAAAGTAATTCTAATCGTAGTTACAGTAACTTGAATGAATTTCCGTCCATAGGCTAACATTGACATGTTTTACTTGGAAATTCTTCTAAGTGTGGAGTTTTGGAACTTAAAAAAATTCTTCTAAAATCAGCCGAACTACGAATTCCGATTTACTCACCTGTTATCAAGAGATATCTCAGTGCTGCATCTTTCAGCCCACTACTGATCCTGAAAAGTAATTCTAATCGTAGTTACAGTAACTTGAATTTCCTTCCATAGGCTAACATTGACAAATTCTTCTAAGTGTGGAGATTTGGAACTTTAAAAAATTCCTCAAAAATCAGCTGAACTTTGAATTCGGATTTACTCACCTGTTCTCAGGAGAGACCTCAGTGCTGCATCTTTCAGCTCACTACTATTTCTGAGAAGTAAATGTAACTGTAGTTACCAGTAACTTGAATTTCCTTCCATAGGATATCATTGCCTGCTATATAAAATATATATAAATTAAAAAAATATTAAATAAAAAAAATATTACAATTTCAATATTTTTCAAAACATTTTTTTCAATTTATATTAAAAATATGTAATGTAATTTGAAAAATAAAATATCTAAAAATAAATACTTTAAAAAAATGTAGTTAATTAGTATAAAAAATATAACAATTAATACATTTAAAAATTATCATTTACAAAAACTTTGAAATTCACTGAAAAAACCATAGGTTTCAGTCACGTTATAGTTAGGAATTAGCATTTTAAAAACCTTTAAAATTCACTGAAAAAACCATAGGTTTTAGCCACGTTATAGTTAGGAGTTAGCATTTATAAAACCTTAAAAATTCACTGAAAAAAACGTAGCTTTCACACATGTTATAGTTAGCTGGACATTTCACTCATACAAAACCATTGAAATTCCCCCATTATAGTTAGTTCAGCTAACTATAACCCGCGCGCCCGCAATGCACTGCTGATGATGTCACATATTACATCACTCATGACATGGTCAGTGACATCACTCATGACATCACTCATGACATCTCAAATGACATCCCTGATGACATCACTGATGACATCATCCTTGTGAAAGAGTGGCAGACCTCCTCTCACCCTAATATAACCTTTGATACACACATTCAAAAATAGAAACTAAAATTTTCAAAAAAATGGAGATACCAATACCATCATCATCAATAAACTTTATTTCGGTCAATATGACCTCAAAAGTGCAATGGAAATACATACAGTAAAAAAAAATTAAATGAGGGAAGAAGAAAAAGAAATACCCTCATAATGCATTTGCTTATTATTAAAAAAAGAATAATTAAAAAGTGTCACTATGTACATTGATATCATACAATAAGAATACAGGGATTCCCGAGCCTATTTCAGTGTTCTATACCCGAAAATAGAGGACAACTAATCACATCTGGGTGGGTTTTACTAAGGTGGTGACAAGAATTAATCTAAAGAAAGTGCATAGCGCAGATAATAAATAAATAAATAAATAAATAAATAAATAAATAAATAAATACATTTATACTAAAAAAGTTCATAGAAAGATGGCCACAATCTTATATTACAGATGTCAGCACAGTCCTCGATCTAGATTTTGTCCCTCAAAACAGAGAAACGAAGCTGAAAATATAAAAGTGCCATGGATATCCATGATATAGTTACGTTTCTTTTATAGGGGCTTCTATCGTCTGTTTGGAAGATTTAAGAAAGAGCCTATGAGTGCACCACACAGAAAATAAAAAGCCTGCGACTGAAAAAACAATTGGGATACTTGTATCATGCTTAAGAATTCTGAACGCTTCCTTACAGTGTCTAGTTCCAAGGTTCCTGCAGATCGGTGCCAGCCAACGTTTCCTTGCTTTATAGTAGCCAGGGCAGCTGAAGAACACGTGAAGTTCTGTCTTATCAGGGTAATCACAAGCCGGGCAATTCAAAGCGTGGGAGCCCTTCCATTTATGAGTGAAACAGCGAAGTGGCAACACCCCATACCTATACTGAAGGTAAAGTTTTCTTGCAGCAGCTGGTTTAATAACATCTAGGGCCGGCTCAAAGAAGAACCTGTCTTTTATCTCCAGGAATGTTGAGGTTAACTTGCCTATTTGTGGGTTGCTATGAAGCTGGGCCATTTTATGCTCCTTAAAACAAATCTTCAGTTGTTTCCTAGATAATGAGGAGCAGGCAAGCTCAGGATCAACCCAAAATTCCCTTAACCCCATGTTAGTAAACGTGTGTTTAATATAAGCTAACCACAGCAAATTGGCAGCCCCCAGAGGTTCATTACCTCTTAAAGTTCTTCTCTATACAGTAAAAGTTCTGGGGTTACCCACAAACGGTGCCGATACATTAAAGATTCGAGATTCAGTACTTCTGACATTGCCATAAGCCCCAAGTCTAGTCGGAGAGGAGTTAACGGGGTACTCTGTGGGAGATTCAACAAGTGCCTTAAAAAGTTGTTCTCTACCTGTGGTATGTTCTCGGGACCGGAGTGGCCCCAAAGTTCGGCCCCGTATAGTACCCCTCCCCGGGCTTGCACCTTGTATATTTCTATAGCTGGGCTAATTGGTTTCAGATTGAACTTACAGAAGACCTTCATGATCCCACCTGATGATTGGGCCAATTTTAGAGATGATTTTTTTATATGTTCCTCCCAATCCATTTGGTCTGTAATGGTAATCCCCAGATAAATAAAAGAGGAAACTCTTTCAAGGGGTTTGCCATATAGTAGGGGGTTGGAACGTGTGCTCTTGGAACCTTTAAACGCCATAAATTTGGTTTTCTGAAGGTTAATTTCTAACCCTCTTGCTTTGCAGAAAACTTCAAACTTGTTCAGGATCCTCGGTAGCCCTATGCCGGAAGCAGTCGGGAGGCCAACTTGGGTGCATCTAGGTCTTTTTCGACCAGGAGAGAATCTACTAGACCATTAATGTATAAACTAAAAAGAGTGGGGGCAAGGACACATCCCTGGAGGACACCGCGCTTAATTGGGATGGGAGCAGTTAGCTCACCAGCCTTGCCAAACCGGATTTGCGCGAAATTGTCCTCATGAAGCCGTTTAATGAGGTGGGATAAATATTCAGGTACCCCCAAGACTGTCCACAGTCTTTCCCTTTGGACCTTGTCAATGGCTGACCTCAGGTCCATGAATACTAAGAAGAGACTGCCTCCCTCCAGACACATGGTTTTCCAGTACAACAGCTGTAATCTGAGTACTTGATCCAGGGTAGACAGTTTTTCCCTGCAGGATGCGCGCAAAGTTTTTTTGGGAGATGTCAATCAGGCTGATTGGCCTGTGATTGGTTGGCAAGAGTGGTGAACCATTTTTAAAGATAGAAATTATTTCCGCACCCAGCCAGCTGGATGGGATCCTCATAACCTGCACTGTAGCATTAAATAAAACACAGAAGTGCGGGTCCCAAACAGCTGGCTCGCTGACGAAAAAGGTCCCCAGGGATCTTGTCCATACCTGGAGCTTTGCATGGGGCTATTTTCGCTAGGGCTCCCTTAATTTTATCTAGGCTTATTCTAATGCTAAAGCTGCTATCATAGGGACAATCATTGGAATCAGAGTAGAGGGGAGAGTCGGCCCCCGAGTAGCATCCTGCTGGTGGCGCACCAGACGGCGAGGCTTTTTTGGGATAGAGGGATTCAAAGTATTCCCGCCATACCTCTTCATCCAAGTTCGAGTCTACCAATGTTTTGGGTCCAGAACTGTCAGAGTTGACAATACCCCAGAAGGCCTCATGTGCCTGTCCCCAAGTGCAGTTCTCAATGCATCCCAACTCTCCAATTCCCACTCCTTTTTTGCTCCATAGATAGCCGCCTTGTATGCCTTCCTTGCTATTGTAATTTTCAGGCGATCCTTATCCTTGATAGATGCTACTAGCATTCTTTTAGCCATGTGGCACTGGTCATTAAACCAGGAATGGGGCTTCCTGCCTGGATAATTTATTATTTTCTTTTTTGGGTAGAAGAAAGTCAATGCGATTTCTCCTAATTTGGTGTGATTTGTTTGCCACCTTCTCCAGATCAGGACCATCCTCCTTCATGGCTATCGAATTTGAGGCCGCCAATAGAACAGGGATTAGCTCTTCATACAGGGAGCTCAGTTTGTCTTGGGAGTGGCAGAAATGAGACCATTTCACTCTTCTCCTACAACTGGAGAGAGCCAGTTTTACATCGCTAGGTTCATCCGGGTAGGGGGCTTTCCCAGAATTCATTGGTTTGAGTTCCAATACAAGTGCCTGGTGGTCTCTGTCCAACCGAGTAATAATTTTAAAATCCATCAACCTATTCCAGGATTTTAAATCAATTATGATGTAATCTAGTTAAGAACCATGGTCTTTTCTATGGAAAGTACAGCTATTGGAGGTATCGGACAATGTTCTACCATTGCAAGCTCTTAACGAGTGCTTAAGAACAAGACAATTCATCTGGATCACCAGGGGGGACCATTTTTTCACTGGAGGGCATCTCGTCCCAGGGATTGCCCAAAATGTGTCCTCATCGGAGAGATTATCCGATAGAATTCCCTCCAGGGGCTCGAAATGGCAATTAAAGTACCCTCCTAGTATCACCATATGATTTGCAGCAATGGTGCCTAAAAATGCAGTTAATGCTTCCAGTGTGGCAGATTCTTTACCCAAGGCCATGGGTCTAGAATATACATTGATAAGAGCTACAGAAATCCTGGATGGCAATTGGAGTATGACACACAAAATGTCATTAGAACCTGTATCGATCTGGTTAGCCTTGCAACCTAAATGGACACCTACCCAGGTACTTAGGCCTCCAGACGGTCTCCCTTTGCCCCCAGTTGATGCTGGTATATTAAAAATAGCGAAGCCCTGATTAAAAAGCTCCACTCTTGCCCATGTTTCTTGAAACATGCAGATCTCGAATTGACTAGTGAATAAATCCCACTCCTGGTCATCCATCTTATTCATCAGACCAGCAATGCTCCATACTAGGACCCTTGTTTTGTGACAGGTAGGGAAAATCTGTTTCTGGGAGGACAAAATGGGCAAGTACAAAGGGGTTTTTAGTGACGCACTAGATACCAATACAAGTTACAACAACCTATTCAGTAATTCCAACATCTACATACACATCTACTCATTCACCAACAGTTCTACATAGTCACTCATATATGTACTCACTCACCATATGTACTCATACACTTATACATCCTGTTACACACCGATACTCATCCATAGAGTTACTTACACACATACTCACACATGCAAATAAACTATCAAACATTTATTTACTTGCATATAAAGCTATACACACACCACTACAGTTACTTCTACAGAAACGTACACATACCTACTCTCTTAAACAATCACTTATAGAAACACATACTTATTTATACAGGAACTCTTCCAATCTCTCACTCTCACATATACTCACTTATATACATCAATACTCACATATACTAGTTTAAAACATATGTAGTTACTCATAAAGATACTATTGAGACAGTCATTTACTCACTAACACATCCATGCACACACTCATCCACCCATACAGTCCTGCACACATGCTGTCTTCAAAACACATGCAAACAGTGAGTCACTCATTCATGCATCTATGCGCTAAGTAATACCCCCACCAAACCGTACAGACTCTCATACTGATACTCAAAAAAACAACTAATAACCCATATAGACATTCATGTAGCTACTCACCAACCCATGCAGCCACTTATACACAAAGTGAGACACTGATACAGATATTTACATATTTAAACATTACTCGCTAATACATGTATTCACTAAGATACACTTAATAAGTCAGTTCTACAATCATTTTTACAAAAAAACATCCATTTAGACACTTATTTACCCATTTATTCTTCCATCGACATTTAGATATACATATATAAAAAAGATTTATTTTTCAGAAAGACACACATTCACCGGATGATGTCATCGGCGAGTAGCCAAAATATTGAGTTTAAAATATCGATATACAACAATATCGATGTTTTAATTTCAATGGCACAGAATATCGATGTGCAGTAATATCGATGAACAGAATATCGACTTTAAGGTAAGTAATATCGAAGTTAGTAATATCGATATCAAATATATCGATGTTACTAATATTGAAATTTTGTTTAGTGTTATGTATTTTTATATGTATTTTATATGTTTGTTAAACATGTTTTTAATGTATGTTTAGAAATTAGTAATTT
Source organism: Lissotriton vulgaris (assembly GCF_964263255.1). Taxonomy (NCBI): domain Eukaryota; kingdom Metazoa; phylum Chordata; class Amphibia; order Caudata; family Salamandridae; genus Lissotriton; species Lissotriton vulgaris. Next base: position 1,657,908,275 of record NC_141685.1, on the reverse strand, counting down.
TGTTTACATTTTGCGTTTTAGTATCAGAGCGGGTTGTGGGTTTATAGGGGAATAGGGTGGGAAGTAATTTAATTATAAATATTTAACATTTTAAAAAAATATTATTGATTAATAATTAATCAGTAATTAATAATTGGTAATTAATTATTATTAATTAGTTAATTAAATAATTAGATTTAATGTATTAATATTTTTAATTTGTTGTTATTGTCAATTGGTAATTAATTATTATTAGGTGATTAAATGATAATTAACATTTTGATGTGATTTATTTATGTGTAGTGGGTTGTGGGTTTATAGGTAAATAGGGTGGGAAGTAATTTATTTATAATTAATTAATTAAAAAAATATTATTGATTAATAATTAATTGTTAATTAATAATTAATTTGTAATTAATTATTATTAATTAGTTAATTAAATTAATTCGATTTAGTGTATTAATATTTTTAATTTTTTGTTATTGTTAATCAATACTTAATTGGTAATTAATTATTATTAAGTGATTAAATGATAGTTACATTTTTGATGTGACCTATTTATGGGTAGTGGGTTGTGTGTTTATAGGGGAATAGGGTGTGAAATAATTAAATTAAATTAATTAAAGAGATTGTATTTATTTATCGGTATTTATTAATAATTAATTGTTAAATAATTATTTGGTAATTAGTATTTTTTTAATTATTTTATAATAATAATTATACATAATGTATTAATAAATATTGTTTACTCTTATTGTAAATTTCTTGGTAATTAATTATTATTTGGTCATTAATTATTAATTGGTCATTAATATTTGTTAATTACTTAATTTATAATTACATCAATTTAATAATAAATTGTTAATAATTGAATATTGATATTTTGATTAATTGTGTTTGTATGTGTAGTGTGTTGTGTGTTAAAGGGGGAGTAGCGAGGGAAGTATTATTTTGTTATTAAAGTAAATATTATTTATAAATATTTGGTATTTAGTAATATATTTTTGTAAATAAAATATTACAATTTTATTTTATTTTTTTAATATGTAATTGATAAGTATGTTAATTTAATGCCTACGCTATCCTGTGCTTTCCCTACTGTTGCACCCTCTGGAGTGGGAATAGTAATTTTTACCCCCACGCTATCCAACGCTTTCCCTACTGTTGCACCCTCTGGAGTGGGAATAGTAATTTTATCCCTACGCTATCCAACGCTTTCCCTACTGTTGCACCCTCTGGAGTGGGAATAGTAATTTTTACCCCCACGCTTTCCTTACTGTTGCACCCTCTGGAGTGGAAATAGTAATTTTTACCCCTACGCTATCCAACGCTTTCCCTACTGTTGCACCCTCTGGAGTGGGAATAGTCATTTTTACCCTTACGCTATCCAACGCTTTCCCTACTGATGCACCCTCTGGAGTGGGAATAGTAATTTTTACCGCCACGCTATCCAACGCTTTCCCTAATGTTGCACCCTCTGGATTGGGAATAGTAATTTTTACCTCTACGCCATCCAACACTTTCCCTACTGTTGCACCCTCTGGAGTGGGAATAGTAATTTTTCCCCACGCTATCCAACGCTTTCCCTACTGTTGCACCCTCTGGAGTGGGAATAGTAATTTTTACCCCTACGCTATCCAGCGCTTTCCCTACTGTTGCACCCTCTGGAGAGGGAATAGTAATTTTTTAGTCATAGTCCAGAACCCTACTGAGTTTCCGCCAGGCCCAGCATGTGGAGGACAAGGTCTGAATATCTTAGTAATAGGGTAGTTAGGGATGTTGGGTCAGCCAGACTACGTTGCGGTCTACCATAAGGTATATGGGTGTCTGGAGGATACCAACGGTGTTCAAATTGAGCCTGAGCAACCAGGATATACATTTGTAAATCAGGTACCGCAAAGCCACCACGGTCATATGGAAGAATAAGGGTGTCCCAGGCGATCCGAGGTCTGCAACCAACCAAGATCAGTTTAAATAGGAGACTACGCAGGGAAGCAAAGAAGGATTTAGTCAAAGGAATGGGTATATTTGAAAAGACATACAAAAAACAGAAGAGAACACCCATTGTAATATAAGGTATACGACCAGCCATGGAGGGAGGAAGCCTGATCCAGCGCTCTATTTGGACTGTAGGTTTGTTGATGGCAGGACTGTAGTGCAAATCATGCCCAGATATTTAGTTGTATCTACACAACAGTTAAGGGGGTGTTCGCAAGGGGGATAATTAGTGACATCTGTAAGGGAGGTGAGAATTCAAACTTCGCCCAATTAATGTGAAGTCCAGAGAGGCCACCAAATCAAATGATTTCACACACAAGAGAGGCCAAGTTAATTGAGGGATGCTAAACAAATAATAAAATGTTGTCAGCATACATATATATGAGGAGTGGCCCCGGTTTAAAGTGAAGGCCTCTGTGAATGTGATGTTCTTGAGGGTGCCATGTGCCCCTGGATATGAAGAAGGGCTCAGAAAAAGTGGAGCAGCAGTTAAATCAATTGAGTCACTATATCTAGGTCTTTCGACTTGCACATGTTCTCCCCCTGCATTGGCTTTCTCAGGGTCCCCCTAGAATTATCTGCCAGCAATATTAATTCTAGGGCAGAAACTGTCTTGGTACCTGAGATTGATGATACTTTAAATACATTGGGGGTGGAAAATATAAAGGCCACTATCAACTCGGAAAATATCAGGAGCAGTGGAATTGTGCCAATAGTTACACCTACTGGATCTGAGGAAGGGAATGTGGCTGATAAATCTCATAAAGAGTACCCACTATTTGCAAACTGATGTGGGAGAGTTTAAATTGCCACTCCAAAGGTCAGGCTACAGATGGAGTATCATCTAGCAACCCTGCTATACTAGCGTCTATGGAAATTTTGGCAGGGCAGAACATTGGCCCAAAAAAACTGCAGGCATCACAATTGAAAATTGATGAAATGGAGAACTCTGCAAGATGATCGAACCTGCTCTTTACAGGGATTATGGAGTATAAGGAAGGTATAAGTGGCCAGTCTAATCCCTTGGTATATATAGAAACAATTATCAAAGAGTATATACTTGAGAATGCACCAGAAGATCTTACCATAATGAGGGCACATATGATTCCAGCACAACGTTCAGCAGGGTCTTAGTACCCAAGGACATGATTGTACATTTTTCGGATTTTCGTATAGGAGAAGCCATTTTGAGTAAGGTAGGTCAGAAAAAGGATATTTTTCTATCTGATGGGTCAAAGGTGAGAGTTTTCTCTGATATGTCGTCACTTGAAGCAAGTCTGCAAAGAGAGTTTGTTGGGCTGATTGGTCAGTTTGAGAGTGCAGGAACACAGGCTTCTATCATCCAACAGTCCAAACTTTCACATTTTATTTACAGACTAATTCCATTCATGTACTACTCTCGAAGAAACTCATGCTGTACAACAACAGGTGACGCAAGCAAGTGAAGACCAGTGCTAACCAGGGAGTAAATCAATTGAGGAAAGAATGCAATAACAATAAAAAAGAAAAAGATTACTGTGATTAAGGGTACAGGTTGTAGATGTTCTGGCTACTGCGGGGGCTGTGGATAGAGGGATTATTTGATATGTTATATGAGTTTGGATCTGGTACACTAAGTTTGTTCTATGAGTGAACTCCTGAAAATTATACGTTTTAGACCCTCTGCACTTCTGCACTTTATACACTTTCCACTTTTATATACTAGCACTTTTTCTATAACCTCAGAATTGTTATACTAGCATTTTAGGATCAGTTTACAGATTGTAATTAGTGTTTTGTAGGTTTATAAATGGTAAGAAGTAACTCCATGCACATTGCACTTGCACTTTTTTGTGCCAGCAGGCAAATACCGTATTTTCCGGCGTATAAGACGACCCGGCGTATAAGACGACCCCCTACTTTGCCTGAAAAATTTTAGGTTTTGTGCTATACTCGCCGTATAAGATGACCCCCACTTCCAGCGCAGTCCAACGCAGTCCTGCATAGCCATTCCGAGAATGTACGGTACCGGTATTTTGAACTTACCGTATTAGTCTAGTCCTCCTCCCTGTGGGTGAGCAGTAAGGCTTTATCAGTGGACAGTGTTACCTACCTAAGCGTTTATTTTACAAACTCAAAGACTGTACTCAAACAAATTGGTTGTATAAACAATCTTGCTTTACTCGCAATATTTTTATTTAGAACCATATGAAAAACTGTCACTTCTGAATATACCGGTACGGTACGGTAAACATAAATAAGTGCATGAAACAGTGCAAGTGGATTAAACTTCCCATAACTTTCCATAAATCCAAGGAATTTCTACAGGATTTACAACGTTCCCTTTAAAAGCCTTCAAAATCCTCCTCTTCGTCATCTGATCTCATAAGTAAGTCAATGAGATCTTGTGGTACATCTGTAAGGCAGTCATCGTATGGATCTGGTACCAATTCCGTATCAGATGATGTGGTCTCTTCTTCGGCATCCTCTTCACCTTCCCACAAATAGTCGTCCTCCATACCATCTAATGAATTTGATATGCCACACTTCTTGAAAGACTTTATTACAGTTTCTGCATCAATGTCGTTCCAGGCCTTTATAACAAAGGTGCACAAAACATCCAACTGTGGAGCACGCATGTTTCCTCCTTTTGTGAATGTTTTTTCACCGCTAACCATCCACTGTTCTCGGATGCGATCTTTAAATGGCTTGTTTAGGCACACATCCAGTGGCTGCACCAACGATGTCAATCCTCCAGGTATAACTGCAGCATCTGTTTTTATTCTTGCCAGCCTTTGCTTGGTGCTCGGAGTTAAATGAGCCCTGAACATATCCCACACCAGTAGACTACGTCTTTGTAGAAGTCCACCTGGTCGCCTGCTCCATACATTATCAAGCCATAGCTTTACCCCTTCTTCATCCATCCATCCTTTCTCATTCACATGCACAAAACAACCAACAGGGAACTTGAGTTTCGGCATTGTTTTTCTTTTGAAAATAACCATTGGTCTCAGCTTTGCGCCATCAGCTGTGCATGCTAGTACCACTGTGAAACTGGACTTCTCATGTCCTGTTGTTTTTATTAAAATTGTCTTTTCGCCTTTTTGATGGACAGTTTTGTTGGCAATCATATCGAAATTCATTGGAGTTTCATCCATATTTCCGATGCTACTTAGCGCATAGCCATGTTCATTGCGCAGCCTAATAACGTAGCGATGGAAGCTATGCATTTTGGCATCAAGATCCGCAGGTAATTTCTGGGCAATTTTTGTCTTTTGCCGCAATACCAGATTATGCCTTCCCATGAATCTGGTACACCAGGATACAGTGGCCTTAAATCTGTGGCTGAGATCTGGATTAGATTTGGCCCACTGAAGTGCAACCAATCGGATTTTATTTCGGGTCACGACATAACCGCTTTGCCGATGCTCGGCCACCATGTCTGCTACATGCTTTTCAAGTTCTGGCCAATGTGGGGTGCCTCTTCTTAATGCACACTTGCCCCTTGGCATACTCCGTAATGCTTTCTCATTTGCTCTCCAGGCCCGAACCATCTTTTCTGTCACTCCATATTGTCTTGCAGCAGCACAGTTATTATGTTCCGTGGCAAAATCCACAACTTTAAGTTTGTAACTGGCTTCATATTTCCTTCTTCTTGCCACTCCTGGAGCCTTGCTGGGTTCTTGACTGCCAGCCATTTGCACTGGATGCGCTGCTGGAGCCTTGCCGGGTTCTTCACTGTCTGCCATTTGCACTGGATGTGCTGCTGGAGCCTTGCCGGGTTCTTGACTGTCAGCCATTAGCACTGGATGTACTGGTGCTGTACAGTATGAACAGGTGTAGAGACTGTCTTCAACACCACACGTACGGTACGGCAAATACGGTATCTGGTCACCAGACTGCCTTTCCTCTTCGCAACAACCAGCCAATCACGGCAAGTGCTCTACTGCCTTCGGTAACATTCGGGAACATTCGACAGTCCCCTTTCTATGCCCACGCCCATGTCAAGGAGAGAGGGGCGCGTGCCAAAACGTGCCAAACGTGCCAAACGTGTCAACACACCGGGCGCTGCCATCTTCGGCGCTGGCTGCCCGTTACCATATACCGTATTTCGGACGTCCTGCTGCCTCGTCCTGCTGCATCGTCTGCCTGGGGATGTGCAAGCGGTTGGAGGCGCGTGTACAGCGGCAGCGGCAGTCGAGGTAAGACTCATGGCGCCATTTGCTCGCTTGTGAAGCGGTTTGACACCTTCGAGTGAAGTCCTTGCTATGAAAAAAACGCTCGCTTTCGATACTTCATGGCGCGGGGCCTGGTTGTGGACGTTGCCAGGGCCGGTGGCTGTATTTTTTAACATAAGGTGTGTTGTTTCTTGTTACATACGGTATTTCCTATTGTGAAGCGGTCTGACACCTTCGAGTGAAGTCCTCGCTATGGAAAAAAAACGCTCGCTTTCGATACTTGCACAATTCATGGCGCGGGGGCTGGGTGTGGACGTTGCCAGTGTCGGTGGCTGTATTTTTTAACATAAGGTGTGTTGTTTCTTGTTATTTCCTATTGTGAAGCGGTCTGACACCTTTGAGTGAAGTCCTCGCTATGAAAAAGCGCATGAAAACATACCATTACATTTTGTACCCGGCGTATAAGACGACCCCCGACTTTCCAGAAAATTTTAAGGGGTTAAAAGGTCGTCTTATACGCCGGAAAATACGGTACATACCAATATATCTGAAGAGTGTTCCTTGGTTACAAGGGCTCTTCAGGGATTAGGTAATTTGGGCCCTATGCAGGGTAAAGAGTGCTGTAAAATGATGCTTACCAATTATGGCCTGATAATTTTAACATTTTAGGAATATTCTTATCCATTTAACAAGCAAAAACCTATGGTTTAGGATATAAGCTAATGTGCGGATGGGCCTTCCCTAGCCTGTGAAGATATAAACAGGGGTTGCACAAGCACTTTTTTTCCAAACTGCCACCACTTTACTGAGGTTTCAGGGAGGTTGCGAAGGGGTTACTTAAACATTACAGAGGGTGTGGGAGCATAAGCGTGTGGGCTGGCACCAGGTCAAGGCACCAAAATGTGGGTGGGATGAGGAAGGGATTTAAGGGACATTCTCTTCTTCGGATGGGACAGGGGTGGGGGTTTGAAGGGCAAGGGTGTGGAGTAGGGTTAGGCAGCTAAAAAGGAGCAAGACAAGCAGGTCAGAAATGGGTAAGGTATAAGAACGGAATGAGAAGTGGTGGTAAGGTGGCAGTTGTGGTAATTGTGGACAGTAGGGGTATGGATCAACTCCAACAAGTAAAGAATGGCAAGGATATATCAAGGGGGAAAAATAAAGATACGGGCATAATAATTATTTTTTATATAAGCAATGGTGTTGTGGTTAAATTTAAGGAATGTCTCAAAGGATAAAGGTAATCTCTTGTAATGTATATGGCCTTTTAAATGCACATAAAAGTGGGGCATTGCTGAAATGGTTGGGTTCCTTTTCTCCTGAAGAACTATTTTTGCAGGAAATGCATTTTAAGTCCAACACTCCTGAACTGTCATTGCCAAGGAAATATTTACAAACGTACTTTGCTTCGGCCAATAGAGCAGTTCAGGGAGTTGGTATCCTGTTTTTGAGTACATTGGATTGGGAGGTGAGAGAGGTGATCCAGGAAGATGAATCAAGATGGATCTGGATTGAGGTTAAGGTGGCTGAGGTCTTTCTTATGTTTTGAATTACTAGGGGCCAATCTATGTTGACTCTAAAGCTTTAGAACAGATTTATGATCTGTTAATAAATGAGCAAGCCCCATAGTTATTAGATAACTAAAATAAGGCTAAGCAACAGTTAAAACCAAAATACCTCAAAATTGATAAAGATTATGAAGGAGGATTTTGCCCTAATAGATCCATGACATGCCTTTCACAGTTTACATGTTAATCTGCAAGGTTCAAAACAGCTTCACGACTGGATTTTTATTTGATAAATAAGCAATTGGAAAGAAGAGTATCAGAGATTATAACCAACTGTATTTCAGACCAAATTATAGTCTCCCATGTCCTATTATTAGGAACATCTATAAAGAATAATGCCACATGGCAGTCAATAAAGCTCTGCTCACGAACTTAGTATGGATTGAAGAAACAGGTAAGTTTATACAGCTAAGCGGGCAGAGCATGGAGAGCCTAAAGATGGCCGCCTTCTGAATCGAGCTCCTTCGGCCGCCGTAATATTCCTTCATCATCCTGAGCCAAAAAAGATAACTATATACCCCTCAACTGCAGATCTGACCACCCTGAGAGTTGGGGCTCAAAGCAGCACGGCAGGAGGTACCCGCCAGCAGTTCTGAATACGCAAGCCGGGGAGAGGCTGGGGCTACTGACACAACAGGGGCTGCTGAAACACACCAGACCGGAAAGACCGAGACCATCGCGGGGGTTGAGCGACATGCCAGGACCATTGCCAGGGTGCAGTCAGGCTGCACACCCGGGGTGGAAACCTACGGTCCCCTAGAAAAATCGTGGCTGAGCTCAGCTCACTGCCTCAAAAGCCTGCAGGCCCACGGCCTGGAGAGGGCGAGAGGAGACACATACGACAGCGGAGACAAGCCAATTAGAGGGGGGTCGCTGGTGTAGTGGACCCAGAAATGTAATATCCAGAACAGCAACCAGGCACAAAACGTGGCCACAAAAGGAGACAGCCGATAGCTGTCACAGCTGCCTGAACTGAGTCAGGCCGTGCAGACAACAACAGTGGAGGCCATGGAGGTCCTGCCCGTCCTAGTTGATAGTGATCACAGCGGAGGGGGAAAGGTGTACCAGTACCGCGGCCAAAGCAAAGCCAGGTGACACATTGACAGGGGAAAGCTACAAAATAAGTTGCGGCGGAACAGAGAGTAAATACTGCAGAAACCTAGGAGCTGACTGCCTGGGGCCAATGTGCAAAAGCAGGGTCGACTGCAGGATACGGCGTGGGGTCTGGCAGTGTCCGCACCAAAGAAAGTCTTTATAGCGTAGAGTGCGGCGTGGCTGGAGGGACAAAGGCCTCCTCCCTGATTACCGACTGGGCCCGGGCTGCTGTGACTACTGTGACACACAAACAGTGAAGCACTCTAAGAAAATGGAGGCCTGCGATCGCTACTTGTCAGTGTTAAATGCCCTGCATAAACACCACCTCGAGGTACAGCAGCAGTGACTTGAACGCTCATTATAAAAAATGTACTAGTACTGCGCTATTAGTCACAAAACCTCTATATTAGCCCCAGAACATAGCGGCACGGCACAACTATGCATCTTCGCAACAGGATAAACAACCTCATGAGTTAATAGAGCAGCAAGGCCAAAAGGGAATGAGCACTGGAACTGCACCCATGGGGGAGCACAGTAAACAGTAACCTACTCCACACCTGTGAGACTGAGATCCCTATGTTGTCTGAAAATCACAGCTCACTGCAGGGTGGACATTGCTGGACCAACATACTTGCTGTAGTGCAACTTTAATAGTTTCATATCCTCTCTCCTGGTGTTAGTGCACTGCAAACACGGGTAAGGCAGATAAAATGCAATCAAAGCTGCAATTTGAACAACAAAAGCCCCTGGAACTGCAAAGTGAAGAGCAGGAGATGCATAGTGCAGACGCACCTTCTCAAGAGTTGGAATTTGGTAGAGACTTGCGTAAAATCCTCACAGCAATGCAGGCTACTCTAACTGCTAAGGATGGGAAGTTAGATGCTCTGACATATCGCGTTGACAGAAAGTCAGAAAGGATAGATAAGCACGCAGAGCACCTCAACATGGTAGAGCGCAGGGTATACGACATAGAAGGCACCCAACATACAACTGAAGAGAATCCAAAAAAGATGGAGAAAGCAGGAGCATCGCTTCAGGACAAAGCTGAGAACTGGAAGGTGTGCTCCCGGTGCAACAACCTCAGAATAACTGGAATTTTGGAAACCACAGGTAACATGGTGCAGTTCTTAGAAAGCTACTCATAGATTTGTTAGGGAGAGAAGCCTTCTCCGAAATATTTATAGTTGAGAGAGCACACAGATCGCTTGCGCCACAGCCACCACCAGGGGCAAGGCCCGACCTATCATAGCAAGGATCCTCAACTATAAAGAGTGAGACACAGCATTCCACCATTCCAGGGAACTGCAGACTCTCCGATAAGAGGGTGCAGAGATCTCCATCTACCCGGATTTTACAGCCCCGTTCCAGGAAGCGTGAAATAAATTCCTACCAGCAAAAAGAAAGCTTCAAGAACTGAACATTACCCTGCCTGTTCCAAAATCACAATGGATGGCAGATCATAGATTTTGGGAGACCCCAAACCCCTGCAGCTATTCCTGCAACAGGCGGAAAGAACAAGCATCTGGCGAAAATCACTCAAAGGGAAAGCAGATGACCAGGATCAAAATCCAAGACTAGAAGATCCCGAGTAACATTACACGATGCAACCTGGTCCATAATAAAATGTGACTATAAAGTGTCACTGGAAAAGTCATGCCTAAGCCGAAGGTAGATACAGCAGGACAGTTCGAGAAACAGTTGCCCCTGCAAAATATTAATTTTGTAGACAATCAGGAGACATTAGAGGGGGTCCAACATTGCTAAAGAAAAATACTCAATATCCGCTTAGTGGATATTATATCATTGGCGCATTGAGGACACCAGACAGATGGCCACCCCGCAAACACCACACTGCGGGGGTACTGGCGAGCCACTTCCACTCCCGTGTATGCACCACAACAAGTTTCTAAAGTTATTGGGGGGAAACGGAAGTTGGGTCACAAAATGGGACTGTTTCTGACACAATTGGGGTGTTGGAGTGGGAGGGGGTTGGGGGTGGCTACGGGATGGGGTTGGAAAATGTAGCCAATGGCAATAACCGAAATAGCACGACTCACTCACTATAAGAGACTGAACAAAGGGCTTCACTGCATATTTTGAGTAATGATATTAGATTGCACTATGGGGTATACCCTTAGACCACTGGCGCTGCTCACATGGAATCCTAGGGGATTGAATAACCAGGCAGGTACTAGTCTACCTCGACCACGATGGAGTGGAGTTAGCTTGTCTTCAGGAAAAACATCTCACACACCACACAGCATTAAATGTGTGTGCCAGATGGGCGTCAATACATATAGCATCCTCCGACATTTGCCCGCATGATACTACTGATGGTTAAAAAGGGCACTCCATTCACATTATTACATACAATCAGGGACACTCAAGGCCGGTATGTTAAAGTTCAGGGAAACCTCAGCAGCATGGTACTGACATTAGTTAATGTCAATGTACCAAAAACCGATGATCCAGCATTTTATGCACATATATGGGCACAACTACATGAGCTGACACCAACTGAAATACTTGCATTGAGTAGACAGTGGATAGATCGACGAGCACTGATAAATATGGCAAACAGGCAGCCATGGTACTTAGGAATGGTGTGTAGGAGCGAAACCTAAATGGCCTCTGGAGGCTGAGAAATCCAGAGAGACAAGAGGACACCTATTTATCCTCTGCACATAACACATGATCAAGGATAGACTTTTGGTTAGCAACATGAGTGGTCAGCACTTCAACAGATTCGAGAGAACACATGCCAAATACACTATTCGATAATGCCCCGTCTTCCTGGTGCTGAAACTGCCCACACACACCCCGACAATTCAAGTGATGTTTTCTGACAGCAGTGATGTTCGACTAGAATTTTAAAGCTGACATGAGACACAGACAGAGTCCTTCAAACACAATTCTCGAAGAGTAAAGAGTACACAGACACTATGGGAAGCCTTTGAGGCAATACTGTGAGGGCACTCTATTTGTAAACACACTTGCATACTACACAATACCTGCCAACAACTCACTAAGCTGGAAAACGATATTCAGGTCTTGGCGAGGGAGCACGCACAAACATCTGACACCGCATTACTGGCTACCAGTAGAAACAAAATGACTAACTACCAGGAATTTGCAGAAAGTTAAATAAAATTCCTCTCAAGTGGGCCTACTGCACGAAGATGCTGAGACCAGGCCGCTCACTTGCAGCAAGGTTATAGTCCATTTGAACCCCCTCACAAATAGTGCAAAAAAACTAACACACAAGGTAGGACTTACTATAAAACACCATCTATAATACGGAAATTCACAGAATATTATACACATCTATACTTCACACAGCTGACCATCTCAGCAGACTATATTCAGGATTATTTAGAAGATGTTGCACAGGTCTGGGTCTTTGATGACCATAGGGAATATTTTATGCAACCTATAATGGAAGATGAAGTTAAGGATGCGCTAAAGGCCCTTCCAAATGGAAAGACTCTGGGAACCGACGGCCTACCAGGGGAATTTTGTAAGGAGTTTAGTGATTTACTGACCTCCCTACCTGCTCACAATGTATAAGGAGGCCTATGAGAAAGGAATACTCACCCTAAATTTAGGGGCGTCTTTGCTAATACCATTACTTAAGCCAGAGAAGAACCCTGACTACTGTGACTCTTACAGGCCATGTCCCTTATAAACACTAATGCCAAAATATTAGCCAAAATACAAGCCCTTAGATTACAGCCCATAATGCAGCACTTGATTCTACCTGATCAATCGGGATTTATTCCAACATGCTCGACAACTAATAATCTACGCACAATATTTGCACTATTCCACCAGTTGGAACTGGATCTACATGCAGCTGCTGTCCTATTAGATGTGGCAAAAGCATTTGCCTCAGTGGAATGGGAATTTATGCTCACAGTCCTCCACAAAATAGGGTTCCCCAAACTTTTCTCCAGTGGATCCGGTTGGTATTTACTGAACAAGCTGCCAGAATCCGAATTAATGGCAACACTGTGGACCCGTTATATATCCCCAGAAGGTTGTATGTCATGACAACGCGTGGTATTACCACGTGTGCCATTACAACGCGGGGATTACAACAAAAGTCGTAACAACGACTTTCGCTGGAGGGCTCTGGATAGTGGAATAGTTTAATTTTCTATTCCAACTCCAGCCCACGTTGACAGTAAGGAAGGTGTTGGATAGAAAATTAAACTATTCCCTATCCAACAGCACCCTCCAGCGAAAGTCGTTGTAACGACTTTGGTTGTAATGCCTGCGTTGTAATGGCAGTGCGGGGTAATCCCCGCGTTGTCATGGCTGTTCCCCCCCCCAGAGGGACTCGTCATGTATTATTTACATTAGCTCTTAAACCACCAGCTTGTAAAATACACCAAAGGCATGTGAACGCGGCGCTGCGGTTTCGCCTAAGGCCTGTCAGCATCTCATTATATGCAGTTGACATGGCATTATATGTCCGACACCCAGCAGAAAACTTAAACCCACTAATACGAGAATACACTCACTTTGAACGCTACTCAGGACTAGGTGTACACTGGTTTTAAATCAGTAGTGATTCCGTTGACACCCTGCACACAGCAATTCCCGCTGGATTTTCCCATGCGGTGGCAAACAGATCCAGTTAAATTTGATATTTATGAGCATTTGTAAAGCGCTAACGTTCGCTCCCAGGGGAGCATCATGGCGCTAGGCGAGCTGCAGAGAAATAACTGGGAAGGTGGAGTATAGTGGAAGAGAGAACTAAATAGCAGCCAGGACAGAGGAGTCTGGTAATTTGTAGACCCATGTCTTGAGGAGTTTTCTGAAGTTGTTCTCATTGTCTATGGCTCTAAGGTTGGCGGGTAGGGTGTTCCAGGCTTTAGCTGCCAGAACATTAAAGGATTTTCCGCCCTTAGTCTTATATTTGAATCTGGGAATTTGAACCAGATTTGTCCCAGAGGATCTCAAGCAACGCGAGGGGTTATAGCGCGTAAAACGGTTTACAAAGTAGCGGGGTCCTGTGTTTTGCATGGTTTTGAAGACTGTGAGGAGCAGTTTGAAAAGGATTCTTTTGTGCAATGGCATCCAGTGAAGCGAATTCAGGGCTGCAGACGCAGATGACCTTCTGGGGAGTTGTAAGACCAGTCTAGCTGCAGCATGTTGGATGCTCTGCAGCTTTCTGAGAGTAGATTTTTTCACTCCGGCCATAAGGCCGTTGCAGTAGTCAAGTCGAGAGAGTATGAGAGCTACCGCGACTGACTTTCTGGCTGCACTTGGGAGGAAATCAAAAAATTTCTTCAGAGATTTTATTAATCCGAAACAGCGACCGGCGGTGATCTTAACGTGTTCATCAAAAGAAAGGGAAGAATCAAATTGCACGCCCAGGTTTCTGGCTGATGTAACTGCACTAGGAGGGGCCTCAGATCCCGTGGGCCACCAATCTTTCGGGCAAAAAGAAAGATTCTTACCTAATGGAATAATTTCCGTCTTTGCACTGTTACATCTAAGATGATTAGTATTTAACCACTCAAAAACATCAGAGAGGCAATTTTTGAACCGGAGATCTGCGTCAGTCAGTTGTTTGTCAATGGTGATGACCAGTTGAGTGTCGTCAGCGTAAGACGTGACCAAGATCCCATGTGATTCTATCACAGCTAAAAGGGGTGCCATATAGATGTTAAAAAATAAAGGGCTTAGTATGGACCCCTGGGGCACTCCAGATGTAATGGGTTTTTCGCTGGATAGGTGAGGTCCTAGTGACACAGTCTGAGACCTATTTGATAGAAATGATGAAATCCAGGCCAGGGCTGTGTCTGTCACGCCGATCTCTCGCATTCGATTGATTAGGATGGCATGCGAGATAGTGTCGAATGCTGCTGTGAGATCCAGCAGAATGAGGACAGCTTGCTTGCCCTCATCCTGCAGGAATTTGATGGAATCAGCAAGTTCGATCAAAGCTGTTTCGGTGGAGTGACCGGAGCGAAAGCCCGATTGCTGAGGGTGCAGGATGTTATGGGCTTCTGCGAAAGTTTTAAGCTCCTCATGCACTAAATGCTCCGTGACTTTGCCCAGAATAGGAAGTAAGGAGATGGGGCGCATGTTAGTCAAATCTGTAGGTGATTTGTTCTGTTTTTTCAACAGAGGTTTTACAGTGGCCTTCTTCCATTCGGCAGGTACAGTTCCGGATTCAAGGGATTCATTAATAATACCATTAATGTAGGGGTTGACTGTGTCAATCAGGTGATGAAGAATGATGGGGGGACAGGAATCAGTGGGTGCTCCTGATTTGCAGGCCTGGATTGCCTTGCTTGTCTGTTGCAAGGAGACTGGTTTGAAACTGGAGAGAAGAGGGTAGTTAACTGTTACCTCTAAGGGGATTGTCGAGGGTGGGGGAAAGTCTTTTTGGATGTTGACAATTTTATCGATGAAGTAATCAGCAATTTGATTGCAGAGGCTCTCTGAGGGAGGTATATCGATGGTGAGAGCTTTTGGGTGAGTGAAAGACTTAACTATGGTGAAGATGGTTTTTTGATTTTGGTGTGCTTCCATTATAAGATTGGTGAAGTATTCCTTTTTTGCTGATTTTATGTCAGAGAGATATAATTTCCTCTGTTGGACATAGCGTGTTTTGGAGACCGTGTCATATGCTTGTCTCCAGTGTCTTTCTAGTCTCCGACATAGAAGATGACTATCTGCAAGGGTCTGGGTGTACCAAGGGGCATTTGGTTTTTTCTTCTTAGGGCCCTTTCCTTGATTGTTTTTGGGTTCAGTATTAACCGCGACTATTTGGTTCATCCAGATATGGAAGTTGCAGGAGTCAATTTCAACATCTCCAGTTACAGTGGGGGGTGAGGGCAGTGGTTTTGACTCCAGCTTTATTCGTTCGGCCACTTTCTTCCAGTTGACTGTAAAGGTGGCTTGTGTATGTCTAGGGCTGGGTGAGATAGGAATAGATGTCATAATGTCAAAAGGGATGAAATAGTGGTCGGTCCAAATTTGAGGCAATGGAGGGGAAGTGGAGAGGGTAGAGAGATTGGAACAAATGCCGTCAATGGTGTGTCCAGCAGTGTGAGTGGCCGTGTTGATGCGTTGGGAGAGTCCAAAGATGTTCAGGGACTGTAGGAAGGAGATGGAGTGAGGGTTGATAAGTGACTCCATATGAAGGTTCATATCGCCAAGAAGCGTAAAGTTAGGGTATTGTAGCATGAGTGCTCCGAGGGCCTCATCTAAAGAGTTGAGGAATGAAGTAGGGTTACCCGGAGGACGATAAAGGAGCCCAACCGAGAGGGAAAACGAGGCAGTGATTTTGATTGAAAAACCCAAGCTTTCAACGTCCTTAAGGTGGCATAAATCAAATGTGTGACAGGGAAATGTTTCCTTGATGATTAGTGCTATCCCGCCACCTCGACCTGAGGGTCTATCCCTCCTAAATATGGTGATATAGGGATCTGAGTACACAAGGACACGGACCAGGTGGTCCGTGAGAATTATGGGAAAGCCCTTTCAAAATTAGAAAGTCAGGTGACAAGGTGGATCTGACTTTCGCTGTCACTAACAGACCGAAAAGCAATTTTCAAAAAATGGTTGTAATACTGCGGTTCCTGTATTTATTTCTCAACACACCCATCACCCTGTCGCAACAGTTCTTTTTGAAACTATGTTTGCATATGAATACTCTCACGTGGGTGGGCCAGCAACCAAGAATGAAAGAGCGTACAAGTCCATACGCCCCGGGAGGATTTGGAGCACCAGACCTACAACATTATTACTGTTGCGCCCAAGCACAATACGCACACTACTGGATACATCCACACTATTATCTTCCACATGTCGCCATAGAAACAGACGACATATACCCGACTCCATTAGCTGCTCTCAAACCACAAAAAAGACAGTGTATCCCACGATCCGTGATAAACCCAGTCCAAAACACTATAGTAGCTTGGCACACACTAGGACCCTGTGCCCATAAGCTCCTGGTATATGCTCCTGCCCTCCCAGTGTTGCATTATCCGGAACTATCAGTAACACAAGAGCAAAAAGCACAGGGAATACTGGGCGAAATGGACCTACACATGATGGGGGACATGTTCCATAATGGTCAATTTGTAGGTCCTTCGAATGTACTGCCAGACAGGGCTCACACACCACTAATGCTCTACACACACTTAAGACTACGATCAGCAGTCAAGAACTTATATCCCGCATTTTCTCAGGAACCTACCATACACAATGCACTGCAGGCTCTGCATGCCAGTACCTTATAACATGAACAATACAGACATGGTGAACAAGCTATGGCGAGATGGAACACTGTGTTAGACACACCTTCATCCAAAGATGACTGGGGTTTCTGTTGCACACTCACGCAACCAACTGCTAAAACCTAACTGCAATCTACTTATTATTTATTTCAAATCTATGCAACAAATCTATTACACACCATCACAACTACATAAGTATGGTTTACGGGGAGATTACAAGTGTGTGCGCTGCAGAGCTACACAGCAGATTTTATATATGTTGCATGGGCCTGCCCCTGGCATGGAGGTACTGGGAAGAGGTTATGAATAAACTGGGAACTATACTATCGGATATCTATCTGTTTTTGAAATGAGCATTACACTGTTCTTCTCCAGTGAAACAAGGCTGACTTTCTAGTCATGCCCACTCATATGTGTTATTTAGGTTGATAAAATCAACCATCCCAGATCAGGTTGGGCCCACCGTTCTATAGTCCTTAGAAAGGACTAACAAGGTCTAAAACAGTGTGAGGTGGGTTAGAAAGTGCCTCACAAAAGCAATTCCCATGGAGCTACTGGTAGGTACTCACTCTGTCATCATTGGCACTTTCCTAACAGAAAAGAACGTGACCTAACTCTAAATTATGAGAAAAGAGAAAGGTGTATCAAAGGTGTATCAATTAAAGTGATATCTATCGAGCATCTAAAAACCCTGTAGTGCAAGGAAGGTCATCTATACTCCCCCAGGTTAAAACTGACTTGTGGATACGTCATACATATCCTTTATTTTTTATAGTGTTCGCACTCAATTGAAATAATAATGGCATGTTTAGACCATTTTAACCTGAACGACCGACATGTTTCATTGATGATAATTTTGTGGCAATTTCATCTGGCATGGGGACTCAACTCCATCTCGAGAGTACGCCAGACCTGTAGGTGTTGATTATAAAAGAAGAAAAAAGAGACAGATGCAGGGACATAAAAGTTAAATTAAAAATTCGATGTACAGCAATACATCCCATCAGCAACCATTCCATTCTACAATGTTTGATGTAAATAGCATACTTACCAGATAGTTGCCAAATGGACTGTTACCAACAACCACCAGAAGTAGTCACAGAGGGTCATGGCCCCCACAACACAAACGCAAACACAAACGCACACCTGGAAGTAAATATGTGCACGTTACCATAGGTAGTTAAAACCTTTAACCACTTTATTGCAAAACCACTGAACCATTATTGTATCATATACTCATAATGGAGGACACTAGGAGTGGAGAGGAAAGCTGCCAGTACACTTCACTCCAACAATTAGATTACGCCTTCTATCAAAGCATCCATATATTCCAACCCAATGTCATAATCATCATTCATATTATTATTATCTGACCCACCTCACACTTTTTTATACCATGTTTGTCCTTTCTAGGGACTATAGAATGGTGGGCGCCGAATTGATCAGGGATGGTTGATTTTATAAACCTAAATAACACATATGGGTGGGCATGACTAGATAGTTAGCCTTGTTTCACAGGAGAAAAATGGAGTGATGCTCATTTTAAAAATAGGTAGATATGTGTTAGTATGTAATCAGGCTTTTGTTTTGAAATTGGAGGGCTTCCTGGTTCTTTTTCCCTCGTATGCTCCTGTCTGTGAAATAGCTATACTAGCAGAACCAATTGCTAACACCCCAGAGATTTCTTTATTGGGTCTGATTAAAACACAAAAAATCACCTGACCATAACCTACTAGACATAGCCCTTTTACTAGCTAAACAGCGAATTGCTATGAAATGGGGTAGCTAACGATCACCAAACATAAGGCACTGGATAACAGATATGACATATTGTAAGGAACAGTTAGAAATATACGCAGAGGAGCTACCAGCGGCTTTGCGCCCAAGAGACTTTTGGAGTCCACTAGTACAATAGCTGCAAAAGAACATGCCATACAGCCAGGGGGTGGTACTGGATAATAACAATTACAAGATTGACTATATAATGTTATGAAAACATAGATGCCATAATACTCTGTAATGTGCTGTAAAGATGGAATGAGCAGTCGTGAACATTTCCAAGGTTACTGTGATGAAACTATGTAGTTGTACTGTATGCTTTACTAGCATTAACACTATAAATATTAATTTAAAAAAAGTTGATACAGCTGTTTTTTAAGGAGAATATAAATACGGCTCGAGCTTTATGGTGTGGGAATCTTTTAAGGCCTCTTTTCGGGGACATGTTATGTCTTATAAAGCTAGTACCGATAAGCAGAGGAAAGGAAAGATAGGAATTATACAAAAAAACAGTTGAGCTAGGAGCAAGCTTAATTCTGCGAGCCTAGGAGAACATGATGAAAAGGCATTGCAGCAAGAATTGGCGAGAGTGAAAGACCAACTAAGAAACTTTTTTATTTTAGAGGATATTACAGGTAGTAAGGCATACCAACAGAAAGTGTGTGAAGAAAGCTAGCTCATAGGCAAATATTTAGCACGGTCTACTAAAACGCAGCAGAACTGGCAAATAATCACACAAGTAAGAGAGCCTAGTACTGCAATTATCGTAGCAGATAAAGATAGAATAGCAGAAATATTTCTTCTCCATTTTAAACAACAATTATGCCAAAGTAGAGGTAATGGACGCACAGGATTTAGAAAGTTACTTCGCCACACTTCAGCTACCACAAATTACTTGGGATAATGTTGAACCTATAGAACTAACTGAAACACTGAAAGGTATTGCTGGTGCTAAGGGTATCGGGAATGATGGTATCCCTGTTGAAGTACAAAAGATGTTTTTAGATGAGCTTTCCCCATTTTTAATATTCTTGTTTAATCAAATTATGGAAGGGATCCCCATCTCCAATAGATTCAAGGAGTCAGTTGTGATTAGCATTCCTAAAAAAGACAAAGGGCCACATGTATCAAAATTGGAACTGCGATTACCTAATTGCGTTTTTCTGAGAATCGCAATTAGGTAATCGCAGTTTCCAATGTATGACACTCCATGAGTTTCAAATACCGATTCGTAGTGGGTCGCAAACCGACCTACCTCATTAACATTTATGAGGTAGATCATAATTTGCGACCCCCTAGGAATCGCAAAAATCACAGGGATGGTGGCCTGCTGCGGTCAGTGGACAACCATGTCTGTGATTGCTTTAAATAAAGCAATCTTTTTATTTTTGTAAAGCAGCTAGTTTTCCTTAAAGGACAACGGGATGCCTTACAAAAAGAGAAAAGAAAAGTTTTCCTTTCAGTTTTTTAATAGCAGGCAGTGGTCCGTGGGGCCCCCTTCCCATTTGCGAATGTGTTACCACCTATTTGAAGTTGGTGGTAATATGCAAATGTTTTGCGACCGCATTTCAATCGCAAAACATTCACACATACTGATGCGATTCAGCAATAGGAAGGGATGCCCTAAACATGCCCCTTCCTAATAGCGAATCGCAAAACCCAATTTGCGATTCAGTAACAGGTTAAAGAAACACAATTTGGGTTTGATGCATGTGAAGAGCCTTTTTTTGCATTCACAAACAGGCCGATTCGCATAATCAGCCTGTTTCGGAACACAGAAAGGCTTCATGCATGTGGCCCAGAGATCCGAGCGACCCTAATTAATATATAGCCCAATAAGCATAATAAATGCAGGTTACAACGTTTTTATGATAATTGGGGCGAATAGGATTGCTTTGTGTGCACAACAAGTGGTTCTTGCTGACCAAACAGGATTTCTTCCAGTTAGACTAATGACAGCGAATCCTTTTGTTGTTTATTCAGACGCAGAAAAAGCGCTTGATCTTGTTGACTGGCAGGGCCTGTTTTATTTTTTATTTTAGGGAAGTTTGGCTTTCCATCCCACTTGATAGCGACGTTAAAGGAAATATACAAGGGGGCCGTAGCAAAGGTATTCATTAATGCAGAACAGGTGGGAGAGGTGGTGATTAGGAGTGGCACCCAACAGGGATGCCCATTATCCCCACTCTTATTCTTCCACTTCATTGAGCCACTTGTCGTCAAGTTCCATTCAAATCCATCAATCCTAGCCCCTATATTGAGGATGGAAAAAATGTCACTTTTAGCTGATGATATGATCTTATATTTGAAGGCTGAATGGGCAAATATTCAGGGTGCGTTGGAGGAAATCCAGGCCTTTACAGGCCTGGGTGGTTACAAAGTCATTCAGTCCAAAACAAGGTTGCTTCTGTTAAACTCCACAGATGCCCAGTTGCCAGCAGGGCTACAGACTTTTCCACAACGACCCATAAGATACTTAGGTTTATATGCAAGAGCTGGTTTTACTCAATTGTTCCACCTAAATTATGGGAATGTCCCTATAAAGGTAAGAACGGTTTGAGAGAGGTGGACGTTATTACTCCTGACATTAGTGGGTCGAGTTTCACCAGTTAAAATGTCAATACTCCCCTTGTTTGTATTTTTATTTCTGAACCTCCCTTTGAGAGTGCCAAACTCATATTTTAAAGAATCAGACAAAGGTGTCTGGGAATTTGTATGGGCAAAGAAACAAACCCGGGTGAACCTCTCTATTCTTCAATTAGAAATTGAGCACAGGGGGGCTAGCATTATCCCACTTTCCTACATATTTCCAGGTCTAGCCAGGCAATACAAATAGCACCTTCACTGAAATATGAAATTTTTATTTTAAATCATATGTTAAATAAAAGTGCAATCAATTTACTAGTTTTTCTTTGGTCAACGAAACTATCCAAGAAAACAAGGTACAAGGTCATAACGACAATAGCATTACGTACCCAGCGATTCTATAAAGCATACAAGACACCGGCATGCCTTGCATTTACCTCTCTCCAAAACTGTGGGATTTGGAGCTTACACACAAGGGGTGTTGCAGTCCTGGAGCGACCTAATTTTTTGAAGGTAGGTGATCTTCATAATCTTACTAATTTGATAACATGGAAATTGTTTTTACAGTAATTTGGTAGCCAAAATCAATCTTTATGGTTATGTTTTATCCAAATAACAAGCTTTCTTAAAAATAATTATATTGATTAATGATGTAGCAAGAACAATGATAAGGGGAATTAATAATATGAAAGTGTGTGGAATAGGAAACTGGTATCGGTTGCTATGCCAGGGTGTGAATAGTAAGCTTATTGAGGAGATTCTTCCAAAACTTTTGCCGGAAACAAGTTGGAGGTGTAACACTAAAAAATGGCAACTACTGAGTGAGACTGGTCACAAACCCATGAGAGTGGCTCATTTCAAGAGTATTACTTTTCGATCTAGATGGTTGACATATTACACGCCTCTTAGACTTCATAAGATGTTCTGATCTACTCTGGATCAATGTTTCAGATGTAAGATGGATGGGGCCGGTGGATACATATATTTTTTACATGCCCTAGATTACAGCACTTTTGAGAGGAGGTTTTTAAGTTTATTAGTTATTTTATGTCAATGACTATCCTTCCATCAATGTTGTTGGCCCTATTTAGGTTCTCCCATGTAGGGCTCCAGCTAACAAAATATCGGAAATATTTTATTTTTATTGCAATAGCAGTAACTAGGTCTTTGCTGCTGCAGAATTGGAAATCATCCAAGGTACCGACAATAGGACAGTGGCTTACCAAGTTGACCCAGAACTATCTGGTTGAGGAGGCATATGCAAAGAGGGTAGGGGCACTCCATAGATTTAAGGATACGTGGGTGGCCTACTCTTTGTCTCTTTCTCAATATTAGTATGGTAAACGTCCTCTCTCTGGAAAAGGGTAATGCTGTTTTATAGATCAAAGTATTGGATTTATGCAAATTTGTTGAAACAGTTTTTTAAGGAATTATTGCACTATGTGTTTGGATAAAAAGATTGTAGGTGTTATTATGTGAAATATGAGTTTACGTTATGGGGAGCCAGATAAACTAGAGGATTACTTCTTGTGAATTGTTTTATCTGCCCCATACTTGCACTTTTGATCAGTAATATATTAATGTCTTTTGACCTTTCTCTTTTTCTTGCTCAATAAAAGATAAACACATAAAAAAAATGAGAACTATGGAAGTAAAATGCTGGGGGCCATATAGATTGGTAAGCAGAGTTTCTACTAACTGTTCAGGGCGCCCCATATTTGTGGATTCCGAAAGGCCTAGTATGCAAATGTTATTCCGGCACAATCGTGCTTTAAGGTCCTTGTTGTTCTGCCACTGCCCTTCCTGTCTGCCTTGCACAGTTACCTTGCCCCCCTACCCACCTCCTTCCTGCCCTCTGTTGCCTGAGTCCGAGTACCTGCCCCCTCCCTCCAGCATGGTCTTATAAGCTGCCACTGCCTTCCAGTTATCTTGATGTCCTTGCCCACTCCTCCTGCCCTCCATTGCCGGAGGCTATGCCCCTCTATTGCCCTCCTGCTTAGCCTCCATGCTTAGGTTGCTGCACTTACTCTCCTTCTCCCTGCCCTTCGATGTCTGTTTGCATGACCCTGCTCCCCCCTTTTGCCAACCATGTTGAATAGACTTGCTACTGCCCCTCCTGCCTACTCTTGAGTGTCCTGTTGAGCTGCCACTGCCCCTCCCACCTGTCCAGCATGGCCAGTTGGCTTCCACCTTTCACTGCCCCTTCCACTCTGGCTTCCATTGTCCTAGTTCCATACCCTTATACCCTCCCTCCTGTCTTCAAGGGTTCATTATACTGGCACTGCTTTCTGCCCTCCATGTTCTGTTGTGCTGCAACTGCTCCTCCTGCCCACTCTGTGTGATCTATTGTGAAGCAATAAACAAACCGATAAGAGGAGGGTCCTAGGGAGAATTTGTAAAGACCATAAACAGTTACATTCCCTATTACTATTACACACAAAACACTGAGTAACTGTAGGTCTAGACATAAAGTGTAGAGGAACGTCTGACCACTGACCTAATCTTCAGTCAAGGTGCAGTGAAAAGAATCAACACCTCCAATGCATGATACTTCTTCAGATGAAAAAGTACCCATCAGTCATCTCTCGGTTCCGCCCTTGTCATCATTTGGGACTCCTTTCACCAAGGAGAGAGCTCCTGCTTTAGTTGTAAATGCACCGTATATGTATGGATGCCCCAATGCAACCGAGAATAAGGGTGGTGTAACCTTCTAGAGGTGACTGAAAAGCAGTGCGTGAAAAATGTGAGTGAAAAAGTGAAATATGTGAAAGAATCTAAAATTGGATAATAGCGAGCAAAGGAACTTTATTAGGTGTCTCTCAGGTTTCCAAGTCTAAAAAACCAGTGCGGGATCATAGCAGTTTCAAACAAATATCTGCTATATTGATGTAAAGGTCAACATGTTTCTGCAGTTTGTGGACCTCAGAGGTGTCCGCTGCTTTCTTCAGGACCGTGACTTCGCTACTGCTTAGTGAATAGGGAAATAAATTCAATCATTAAATAAACATAAAGATGTCACCTGGACGTCTTTGTAGAGTAATCGTCCTTCTAAAGGAGATGGCGTCCATGTAGAACAGGTCAGTGTATCAGACAAATGCAACAACACATAGGAAGAAGAAACAAAAACACATTGGTAATTGTAAGGCAACTTCACATTTAGTAATAGGTACATACATTCATCTTTCAGTACCTTCAGTACCCAACAATAGTGTACTACGCCTCACTCGAAGACTATCGTCCACTTACCTTATTGGTAGGACGAAAGGCTGTGCCTCACCTGGCTACGGCTCAGGTAGCAAGAGCACCGCTCTATTAAAAACAAGCAACATTATTCCGGGACAGTTAGTTTCTAATCAATTGCCCCTTTACAGCATTATTTAAATCTTTTGTGCATCTGGAGGAATCGCATGGCCGGTATCACCGGTCGTTCTACCTCCCTAACAGTTTCATCACTTCTTGGCCACCAATCGAGCGGTCTGCCTCTTAGATCTAGTGGGGCTCATCTGTCTCAAAAGGCGATTAAAACTATATTCCTTAGTTTCGTTTTAACAGTTAATTATCTAGCATTAGCTTCCCATGGTACTAAGGGATGTTTCTAATAAGATGTTCGATAGACTCAACTCGGTCGCAACCATCTCTTTCAACGAGTTTTTGTGTCTAAGGTGGAACAAAGCTGCAGCTAACCCTAGTCACACTGATAACCTCGTTTAGAGATGTCTAAGGAGGTGGTGACTGAGGCTGAAACGTCCAGATCCGCAAGCCTTAAAGACACTCATGCCGTGTTGCCCCAGTTTAAAAAAAAAAAAAGAAAAAGTTGATGTCACATATCACATATCATCACTCTGTCACACTGATGGCCCGGTTTATCGATGTCTGATATGTTGCCCCGGTTTTTCGAAGAAAAGTTGATGACACAACTCACGTATCTCCACACAGTCACACTGATGGCCCAATTTATCGATATCTAAGAAGGTAATGACTAAGGCTGAAGCGTCCACATTCACTGGTCATTAAGACACTCATACCATTGTGTTCCGATATTGAAATACGACACACATCAGATATTAGCAAACCAAAAATCATCGGCTCTCTTACATGTCTAAGGCGGTTGTAGCCGCCGTTACTGGTCGCGTGTATACAGGCCGATCATGATGGCAATGCCCCGATCTACATGAGGACTCTGATCTGAATCAAGTAGATAGAAACGATGCACACTTACCTTCCCGTCAGTACTCCGGGCGTCCCTCTGGGCCGTCTCGGGGAGGTATAGGGTGGGTCGGTGTATCCATTCTTCACAACTTCCTGGTTGTGGTCGCTGCAGCGTGGGTCTACCACGTGACCCAGTTTGCATGCAGAGAAATGTAGTCCGGAAATTCGGCGTTATGTATGGCGATTTCGCATCTATCACCTCCTCTAATTGTGTCATAGTTAGTCAAGTGCAATGGTTGTCACAATCAGTTAGATCTACCTTATTTATTAATCCACAGTAGGTGTGGTGTTTGGTAGAAACTCTAAACAATATATTCCCAACAGTATATTAAAATTGATACATTAAAATGGCCATCTCAGTCTTGCTATACATCGGGTAGGCTGTGTAATAAATAAATTAATGATTAAAAAAAGAATCTAATGTATCCTGGACGGACCTCCATAGACTGTGTAGATAATAACCATCCGATCCATGTTGTCAACTAAAATGGGCTATTCTATTTTTTGGCGACCATTTACGTTGGACAGTGGCCTACTCTTTGTTACATTGATTCCTACATAGTAGAGAAGTAAACACGGACGGTGTCAACCAGTCACCTAGTAGGAGTTGGTAGGCGGCTTCTGTGGGCATTCTATCATCCTCATTACAGTTAAAAATATGTTATCTAGGACCCGGATTTTCAACTATCTAGATAGCAAATCTGATGGTTGACGCCCTCAAGAGCAAAGGCTAGAGTCAGTAGGCCGTCAAATCACCTATAATGTAAATGGGGCAGGTCATAGTCAATGTCGCAGTTGGTCATTGGCGCCATGGAAGAACCTACTCGGATGTCTAGATTAGTGGGAGTTAGAGTATAGTAGGGTTAGAGAGACATCCACGGTATGGCCTCATTTAGACCTACTTTTTCTGTATTCAGTTTGTACACCCATCTCTGTTCTTTTAAGAGAAGGAATTTACTGATATCTGTTATGTGTTCTGGAATAAGGGGCTGTTCAATTACTGTCCAGGTAAAATCAGTATGCGTATGTCCAATCTCATGAAAATGGTTCATGAGACGTGTGGCTTGTTTTTTGCATCGAATGGTGCTCTTATGTTCGGAGATACGAATCTTAACTCTCCTGTTGGTCATGCCTACATATTTCCTTTGGCAGGGACAAGTGATGAGATAAATCACATTGTGACTGTTACAGTTCGTAAAGCGCCGTTGTTGCCAAGGGCGATTGCTTTCTATGTCCAGACTTGTCGGTTTTGATGTTTGGGGGCACGCTGCACAATTACCACAAGGGTGGTGCCCTTCGACGGCTGGCATATCCCACAAGGTCCCTATTGCTCCCGGGATTTTTGTCCTAGGTCTCGTGTGGACGAGTTTGTCCCTGAGGTTCGGACCCCTTTTGAATGATTCTTGGAAAATCAATTAGGGCCTGATTTAGATCTTGGTGGAGAGGTTACTCCATCACTCCTCCAAAATATAAATCCCATAGGACATAATGGGATTTATATTTCGGCTGACAGTATATCTGTCACTGCTGGGACAGAATAACAAATCCACCATGATCTAAATAAGGACCTTAAGCTCCCTGCCCTAAAACAAAACATAATGTGCACTATATAAAAGTGCAACAAAACAAATTGAACATTTTGCACTCTTCTATCATTAAGCTATACTTGGACCACCTATTAGTGTTATTTGGCCTACATTTGGGCTATTTTTTCTCTGCTGGACATTTTGGAAGACATTTTTGTTATGAAAATCCCTAATTCCCTCATTTACTGAAGTATCCTCAGTAGAGATTACTTTCAGTTTTCCACTTTAATTCCTTCATGATGGTGTTCAGATGTGACACACTTCTGGCATCAATCCAGAATGTGAGCACTTTAGTTGCTCATTGGAACAGTGTGGTAAAGCTGATGATCATGAGGGAGTTACCTGGCAGCCTGCTGCTGGTGTTGAAAGTGCATGTTTCAGTGTGCATATTCAGAATGTTTTAATGAAACAGAAGAGAAAGAAATTTGAGAACTCATATAAAAAGTCCTAATTTAGTTTTTTACAGCATTAACCATAACTTCTATGGCAAAATATACCTCCTTATTTTGTTTCTTTCTAAATTAAATTTTGTTATATGTAAGCTAGTTGTTCTTTAGAACACTCTGGGAGGCTGCGATAGAACACTGAGGAATCAACTGACAGGCTTCCTCAGATGGAGGTACAGGTGTTACATAGAATATCAGATTTTATTCACACATAGCTGAGAATGATAGTGTGAATTTACTGAAAATATGCACTCATTTTAGCTTCTGGAGCACCTTCTATAACCTCTATGAGAAAATTATGAACAAATAGTTTTCTCTCAAACATGATTCATGAAATCCCAGCAAAAGCTCAGCACACCACAATTCCTAAAACTAGTATTGTACCACCAACAAATGATTTATATTTTAATTAACATCTGTTATCACGCTTTGTACATGCTACTTTTTATGACACTCAAAACCTGCCATTCACTACTATGTTTATGTTTGGGGGATTTATAGAGAGCAAGAGCTACCCATAGAGTGTCCCAGCACTATAGAGGGTTCAAATCCTGGGAGTCATGAATTTAAAAAGCAGAACTGAAATGCCAGGTTTGAGCAATCATATGAAAACGGAAATATCCTCAGTAGCTTGCAACTGCTGTGAAAGAGCATTCCAGTCTTTGGCAGCTACGTAAGAGTTGGAGGCGCCACCCCATCTTTTCCTTCCAAACTTGAGAATCACAACCAGAAGAGAAATAGAAGAGTAGAGAGATCTAGGTGGAAGATAGGGGGTATACCTTTTAGATAGATATTAGGGCCATAATGGTAAAAGACTTTATGTGCCAGAATAAGTCCTTTAAACGTCACCCGTTATTTGACTGGAAGCCAATGAAGTTCCCTCAGGTGAGGTTGGATGTGAGTCCTTCTGGGCAGCTTTTAGAGAAGACATGCTGCAGCATTCTACTCTAGCTGCAATCTTCTCAAAAGATAGGTTGTTAGACCTAAATAAAGGGAATTGGTGTAATCTAGCCTTGAGGTGATCAGTGTATGGATCACTGTTTACTGCTGTGGGGTAGGAAGAAGATAGAGGAACTTCTGTAGGCTCTTTAGAAGTCTGAAACAAACTCCAACAACACTTGCTACCTTGGTGGAAAAGGTGGCTGAGATGGCAAACTTCACTCCCAGGTTGCGTGCCACCATGGCAGGGGTCGGTGGAGGCAGGCCCCTTGGGCCACATGTTATTATACCAGCCGGGTGGCTGGATCCCGAAAAGCATTATTTCAATAATACTAATTTTGCATTGTATGGGCCCGGGCGGAGTCCATGTAGCCACGCTACGCGGAACTCCGTGAAGTGAAAAACCCACTCTGCAATGCTACGCAGAGTTCTGCTAGCAGGCGGAGTTACATAGCATGCACTGAGACAAGGGATAAAAGCTGAGGGGAAAACGCTAGCCCATTTCGAATCCTGAGGGGGCAGCCATAGGCTTGGGATCTTCCTTACCATTTCAATCATCGATGATGCAAGAGGGTCTCTTGGGACTCAGGCTCCGACAGTGGCAGCTCCAGGATGAGGCTTGGTCACGGGTCCAGCGTCCGTACGCTGCTCCTGATCCTTCCTGAGTCCTGCACCGGAGGTGACATGAGTCACATGATCTGATGGGACCAGAAGTTGTTGTTCTCCGCTAGCGCCTGTTTCCTTGGCTACAGCAAGAGGCCACTAATACAGCATCTGTGTGATCGAGCAGTCGAGCTTGGCCAGAATAGTGGGTGATGGTGGACTGTGGTAAAAAAAACTCTGCTACGTGGCGGAGCCAAAGTTTTGCCAAAACTCCACACCATAAACGGAGGTGCTGAGTGGTAAAACTCTGCTAACTCTGTTCACGGAGCAGAGTTTGACGCTCATTCTTAGCATTGTAGCTTCCTGATGTGAATCCAGTGGAACAATGCCAAAATGCAGGCCTTAAAATTTCTCAGTGCATTAGAGGATTTTTTTACAATGCATTTTATTGGGGTCCATGTCCCAGGGTCCTGTAATGACTGCTACACCATGTTGCAGCCAGCTAATTAAAGGGGGCGGTCCCATTGGGACCTCTGCCAAACATGCCGTGTGGGATCTGGGTGTGCTCACTCTGCCACCTTGCATATTTTTTAAATTCCTTTACAGGACACAGGGACTAAGTCCCTCAGTCTTGCAAGGGATGCCAAAACATACCGTTCAGGTTGAAACCAACCAATCAGGATTGACTAGTCCAGTTTAAATTGGCCTATCAGAGCATATCCGGCCACTAACTGTCCAGATATACATTATTTTTCAACCTTAATTTATCAAAAACTACTGAACTAATTTACACCAAATCATAGAAAGCACAAGCTGTGTACCAAGATCTAGCTTCCTGCCAAATTTGGTGCAATTCCATTTGGCGATTTTTGCTTTAGCCTTGTTTAAAGAAGTCTATGGAAAATGCATTGGGATTTTGCATTCTAGAAATCCCCTTCTTTCCGGCCCCCGCTTCACGTATCACCCTGCCACTTTAAATATCCAAACTAGTCTAAAAGTAGCACCTTTTTGGAAAGTTTAGTGGAGATTCATCAAATTGTGTTAAAGTTATTAGCAACACAAAAACACTTTTCCTATGGAACCAGTAGTGCGCCAGAAGGCACATTTGCAGAGTGGTGGCGAAAAAGTGCGGGCTCTGACTAACTTTCAGCAATCCCGCTGTGTGGGACTTACTGGAGGTAACAGGAGGGGTTCTTGGTCCCACAGGCCCTCAGGAGCCAAGGGAACTTCATCGCCCAACTAGTAGTGCACCAGGAGGCGCATTTGCAGAATGATGGTGGAAGGGGGTGGGGCCTCAACAACCTCTCAGCAATCTCACAATGTAACTTTGTGGTACTTACTGGAGGTCATAGGAGGGGTTGTTGTTCCCCAAAGGCCCTTTGCAGCTGAGGGGACTTCATACCCCAACAAGATGTGCCCCAGGAGGCCCCTTTGCGAAGTGGTTGAGAAAGGAGGCAGGGCCTTAGCAGCTTCCCTGTGGCTGGCATTTTAAAAATTATGTATTTTTTATTAGGGGGGACTGCAGGGCCCCCCTCCCCAAGTCCAGTTCGGCCTCAGGGATCCCATCACCTGGGGCCAGGCATTTTTGCAAAGGAAAGTGCTGCCATGCGGCTCCCTTTCCTGGGCTGATTTTGGCACCAGGGAACCCCATCCTGCGAGGCCCGGCCTTTGTATAAATTCCCCTGGTCTGGAGCAATATCTCTGGGCAGAGCAGATAAAGAGAATACAAGTCTGCTCCAAAATGAAGGGAACATTTTTAAAGCTTCTGCCCACTGGAAGTAGACTTTGTGTTTGTTTCCGTTTGGCAGGAGATTAAAAAATGCTCCCACCAGATGGACACACACATTTTTCCCTGCCCACGCTGGTACGTGCAGTGAGATCACTGTGTCCATTGGGTGGGCTCCCGGGGCACAGCAAGTTGAGCAGGCCCTGTGGATTGGGTCCCTGGGTTCCTAGGCTCAATAAAGGCTCAAGGAGGAGGGCCACATGACCCCCTTTAAGTTTTTTGGGAAGTTACAGGCCTGGGGATGGGGTCCTCTGGTCTTTTTAAAGGTTTGGGGATGGGTGAAGCAAGGGCCACCTCCCCTTATAAATACCCCTGAGGAGAGTAGCGGCACGTGGAGGGAGTGCCACGGGGTGGTGGGGTGGGGCGGGGCGTGGTAGGGGCAGTGTGGCGGGGTAATAAACTCCGGCTCACGACCGGAGTAATGTAAAGAAAAAAATAAATAAATAAAACAAATTTCATTGCACGCACTGAAACGCTTTTGGCTGGGCTTATCAAAACAGTCTATTTTTATTGGGTTCAAGGGACGGTTGCAAGAGTCCATCAATCCCAACCTCATGGAATATCTCAATGGCCACCAACTCCTTCGCACCACTCAGTCTGATTTCAGATCCAATCACAGCATTGAAACCGCCC
Source organism: Lissotriton vulgaris (assembly GCF_964263255.1). Lineage (NCBI taxonomy): Eukaryota > Metazoa > Chordata > Amphibia > Caudata > Salamandridae > Lissotriton > Lissotriton vulgaris. The sequence continues at coordinate 1,657,876,653 of NC_141685.1, read as the reverse complement.
TGATCACTGCCATAGATGACATCTGTATGACTCTGAACAGAGGTGATACAGATACCCTCATCCACCTGGACCTCGCCGCAGTATCTGACATAGTTTCCAACCCCATCATCATCCGTCTACTACATCGGAATCTAAGGACACATGCTCATATGGATCTGCTCCTTCCTCACTGGAAGGACCCAGTCAGTTATGCTGGCACCATGCACCTCAGATGCCCACTACCTCACCTGCGGAGTTCAGCAAGGATCTACCCTGAGCACCAACTCCCTTCATTGCATCTATAAACCCTCTAGCCAGCATCACCTGCTCTCACATTTACACCCTCTCTTACGCCTATGACACACAGCTCATTCTCTCCCTCACGCCCAGTACATGGGTCAAGTTAAATGCTTGCATGACTAAAATCACCCACTGGATGAAGACCAACTGTTAGAAGATGAACACAGACAAAACCGAAATTGTGATCTTCCAAAAGAACTCTTCACTGTGGACTCCACTGTGTGGCCAACAGAGCTAGGACCAACATCCACCTCCACTCATGCCCAGAACATCAGGGTTGTCATCAACCGCAAACTCGACTTGGCCACCCAAGTCAACACCGTCATTATCTCACGTTTCTATACCCCGAAGGTTTTGAGGAAAAATTTTAATGGCTCAATATCAGCACCCTTAAAACCATCAAGCATGGCCTCATCACAAGCAAGGTGCACTTGTTGGACACCCTCAATACCTGGATCAACAAAAAACTCACCCATACATTCAGAACCTGGTGGCCAGAATCACAGTCAACCTCTCACGCCACACTCACATCACACCACACCAGTTGCGGCCATCATGGCTTGTGGGTGAGGAGGCAGGTGGGTAGGTTCCATGTGGGGGTCACGGGTGAGGGGGACGTTGCAATGTTGAAGGGAGCACAATTAAAATAAACCAACAACAAAAATCACTCAACTTGCAGCCACCGAATCCTGCGTCTGTGCTCTTACTCTTCTGATCCAGCTTCAGGAACAGGAAGCAGGCAGCCAGGCTTCCACCCCCTAAGCCAATCATAATGCAGCAGTCATTGTGCACTTTGGAGTGGGAAAACCACTCCTACCCGCCTCAGCTCTGTTAGCAGAGCAGCCCCTCCCACCAGCAAAGGAAAACAAACAATGATGATACCTGAAAGGTATTATAATTATATGGTTTTGCTTCTAGCACTGCTTGAAAGCAGTGGGTGAGACTCATCTGCCATTGCCGAGGACCGGCCACTGCACCACACCTGAAGGAGATCCACTGGCTCCCATTCACGAACGAGCGCAAACTCCCCACCCACACTTTCAAGACTCTACACAACACAGGTCCAGCATAACTCAGCAATATCATCTGGTTTTACAAACCTTCCAGACACCTCTGTTCATCAGGATTCCTGCTTCCTCGCATTCCATGCCTATGGAAAACCAGATCCAGCAGTCAAGCCTTCTCCTTCATCACTCCTAAAGTATGGAATGACCTGCCACTACACATAAGATCCTCCTCCTCACTTCTTAAATTACGCAAGAAGCTGAAGACCTGACTTTTGAGAAGTCCCACTAGGCCATAGGTTTGGCTAAACTCATTCCTGATAACCACCAGGATACCCATCCGGGTGATAGTGGGCTCTGCAAATCTGCATAACACACAGAACATAACTGAAGAGGAAAAGTGCATTTGTGAAATAATTATGACACATATATATATATATTTATTCTTTTAAGTGATTTTCAGGGTACATTCTTTTTGTAAGAATAAAAATACCACTTGTATACGTTGTAAAATGGAGTCTGTTGCTCTAAGGCTTTGAGATTATTGGTTGTGATATTCTGCTCCTACACAGAACTGTGCACATAGACCCAGGACCTCAGTGAATTGTGGTGTACCAAAAAACTCACCTTAGTGCCTAGAAATCCTAACCAGCTAGCATCAGTGTCACATTAGCTCTTGGTCCTATAGCAAAGGAACCAATAATTAGACAACCCAGAACATGCGACTTAGGTTATACTCAGGAATGGTGGGAAATAAGAACACTCTTTCGTTATACTCTCATACCAATCCAAAACAGGAGTAAATAGAGATACAGGCAAAGTTAAAATATTTATTTTAACTATGTGCTCTAAGATGCAGTACTTTTACTAACATAAGCAGACATACAATCAAAAATAATATGGTCAGCATTGTTACAATTCAATTAACTCCTGTCCCAGTCCTGAGGCGGAAGCAAGGAGCTGGGGGTACTTCACATTGCTTTTAAAAATTGTAATTTTCTGTGTGGTGTCACTTATTTGTGCTTTTAACAGACTGCTCATACATTCGTGCAATCCTCGCTTGTAGCGCACAGCTGATCTTGATAGCTGTCGCGCCTTCCTCTCTCGCACTAAGCGGCCGCCATCAGTCCAGGCGTGCGCGCTGACTCCGCTCCCTTTTAGGCCACGCCCCCTTGTTTGACTACTTAATCGCTGAATTTCTAGCGGCAGACAGATAACTCCTGTTCCAGTCCTGAGGCGGAAGCCGGGAGCTGGCGGTACTCCACATTGCTTTTAAAATGTTTAATTTTCTGTGTGGTGTCACTTACTTGTGCTTTTAACAGACTGTTCATACATTCGTGCAATCCTCGCTTGTAGCGCACAGCTGATCTTGATAGCTGTCGCGCCTTCCTCTCTCGCACTAAGCGGCCGCCATCAGTCCAGGCGTGCGCGCTGACTCCGCCTCCTTTAAGGCCACGCCCCCTTTCCCCGCTAGAAATGTACATGCACAGGAAGCGCAGCGGACGAGCGCAGCGGGAGCGCCTAAGGCAAGCCCGTCTGCGCCCGTCCGCGCCAAGACCGCACCAGGCGCAGGAAACTCTGCCCAAACCTCCACGCACATCAGGTACCTCCCTAGCGAACTCCACCTACTGCGGGGTAACCACTACTGCTCTTGCAAACTGGACTTGTCAAATGTCTCTGGCCCGGCCTGCTGCAAGTACTGCCGCTGGTCCCTCACTATTAATCCAGCCCACTCCTCCTCTCCCTTACCCCACCCCAAGGACTCCATGCCGCCCTTCAAAGGTGGTTTGATAAACGCCCGATCTATGTGCAAACATAGCCAAGATATACACGACCTCATCCTAGAGTCTGATCTGGACTGTCTTCTGATTACAGAAACCTGGCTAACGGAAGACAGCAACCCAGACATAGCCACTGCCCTCCCCCAGGGTTATTCCTTTCTTAGACAAGACAGACTGAAAGGTAGAGGCGGAGGCGTTGCAATTATTCTGAAAAATACCTTCACCTGTCATACGTTTAGTTTAGACCCCTTAACTGACACAGAAGGCATGGGTTTCTCTATCAAACTCAGTCAATCCTTCTCCTTCTCAGGTGGTTTGATCTATCGTCCGCCCGGAAATGCTTCCAAATTTTTAGCCTCCCTGAGTGACTCTCTGGGACACTTCCTACTCCGTTACCCTCATTTTACCCTTCTTGGGGACTTTAATCTACACCTCGAGTCTCTATCTGACCCACAAACTAATAGTTTTCTACAGACACTCGAAATCTTCAATCTTCAACAAAGTGTCACTTTGCCTACCCATTCACTAAGTCACACCCTTAACGGTGTTTGTACTAATCTCCCTTCTCTCACTACCCTACCCCCCCTCCCCCAGATATGGACAGATCATAGCCTGATCCCATTCCATATTACTATTTCACACCCTACCGTCAACAAAACAAATCCTCATGGTGACCACTTTGTCAACTGCAAAACAGTCCAGGAAAACCTTACGCTTAACCCCATCCTCCAATCACATTCCCCCGCCTTATCTGGTAACATTGAAATGGACGCAGACCTCTTCCATAATTGGATTTCATACGAAATCAAAAATCGGAACCCTACAAATCGCCCCTGCAGAACTCTAAAAAAAACGAAAAACAACGCCCCTTGGTTCACCCCTGTCTTAGCTACCGCTCACCTACTCTGCAGGAAAGCTGAGCGTAAATGGCGCAGAACATACGACAATGACGACCGTCTCTCCTATATCCAACAAAGGAAAAACTACCTTTCTAGCATCAAATCTGCTAAGAAAATCTTCTACGTCAATGCCATCAAAGAAGCTAGTCAGAAACAAAAAACCTTGTTCTCAATAGTAAAATCGTTTACCCAGCCCAAAGCACTCCAACCCGAAATCCCCCCATCCCAAGATCTCTGCGATAAGATTTCAGACTACTTCGACGAAAAAATCACCTCCATCCAAATGAACTTCCCCCCTCCACAAACCCCTCAAGGGCCCCCTATCCCTGACAAATCAGAACCTCCAGTTGGGAGTCTCAAACATTTCACCCCTGTCACTCTGGCTCAAACCATAGAAGTCATTCTATCTTGTAAGTCCGGTTCCCCCTCTGACCCATGCCCTCCCAAGATTCTCCACCAACTCATTGACGTTGTTAACCCTATCATTAATGACATAGTCAACTCGTCACTCAGCACCAGATCTGTCCCTCGCATATGGAAAAAGGGTATAGTCAAACCGCTCATGAAGAAAGCTAACAAATCACCGGTTGACCTGACCAATCTCCGCCCGATCACCCTTATCCCTGCTTTGGGAAAAATAACAGAACAGTTGGTCTACAAAGAACTCAAAATCTACCTGGAAGCCCACAACATACTTCACCCCCAACAATCTGGTTTCCGTCCCAAACACTCAACTGAGACTGCTCTGATCGAACTGTCAGATACCATAAAAACGCTGCAAGACCAAAGGAAGAAGGCTATTCTCATACTTCTCGACCTCACAGCAGCGTTCAACACCATATCCCACTCTATCCTGATCAACAGACTGATGGACATTGGGATTTCAGATACAGCCCTATTATGGATAAAATCATTCCTCAGCGACAGATTCCAAACTGTTGCTCTTGGCCCTTTTCAGTCCAAGGAAAAAAAGGTCTCCTCCGGAGTACCCCAAGGGTCCATCCTGAGTCCCCTTCTTTTTAATATTTACCTCATCCCACTCTTTTCCCTGATTGAATCATACGGCATACCTGTAACCTCGTATGCCGATGATACGCAGTTGATTGTATCCCTTGAGGATAACTCAACCAAAGCTGAGCTCAATCTTAAAAACTGTTTAACCGCGGTCTTCCACTGGATGGACACTAACCATCTCAGATGTAACTCTAGCAAAACAGAGATCCGCCCCATCGGAAAGAACACCTCCTTCTGCCCAGCCCTCTGGTGGCCGGACAACTCTGTTGCCCCTCCGCAGACCGTAACAACAGCTAGAAACCTCGGTCTAATATTCGACTCGGACCTATCATTCGACCAGCACGCCAGGAATGTTGCCGGCAGATGCTTTGGCATAATAAAATCACTCAGAAAGTTCTTCGACTTTCTTCCACTTGAGGCCAGAAAAACAGTAACAGTAGCCCTCATAATCTCACGCCTAGATTACTGTAACGGCCTCTTGGCAGGGACAAAAAAGTCCACACAGACCAAACTTCAAAGCGTCCTTCACACGGCTGCCCGACTGGTCCTAAAATTACCCCGCAAATCATCTGTCTCTGCAGCCCTAAAATCCCTGCATTGGCTCCCCCTCCATAAAATAATTCTTTACAAAATACTTACCATCGCCTTTCGGGCGTTCAACAATACTGGTCCAAAATACCTAACCAGACGCTTCCCCCACTACAAACCGAGTCGTTCCCTCCGTTCTGCCCAAGAGTATCTCATGTTTCCCGCCAGGTACAACTTGAAGACTAAAGGTGGAAAAACTTTAAACTCCCTGGCCATCAAAGCCTGGAACAGCATGCCCAAACACTTGAGACAACAGGCCCTTGAGAAACCTTTTAGAAAACTTCTTAAGACTTGGATCTTTAACCTCCCCGACGACTGGACTAAAGCTGCCATCTAGCCTTCTTTCTGCTAACACGACTAGGCCTTCAGGATTTTCAGCGCCATGATGCTCCCTTCGGAGCGACCGCTGCGCTTTAGAAATACCCCCTCAAATATCAAATATCAAATAAAACACAAAAGGAGAAATCATATTACAATGATGGTGAAAATAGGTCTTATAGCACCTAATATTACACCCTCCCTAGATAGGAACTATGTTTTATAAAATATAGAAGGTCTCTTAGGCTTGATTGGGGGACACCATACCTCTAAGATCAGCAGGAGTGTATCACATCAAGATCTGCAAAAGCTCTCTGTTGCTTTGGAAAAACTGGCTTCATCCAAGTGTGTGAAATCATGCTTACAGTGTGATATTAAAGGCGCCAGAATCTCGTTGGCTGCAGCTGCATTTGTGTTATGTCTAAAAACGTGAGCCGAACAGCTCGAACAACAGCTACCTTGTTATGATAACCTTGGAGGCTTTAGAACTCAGTGTGCAGACTAGAGTCACGATGTAAGTCTAGGGATGCTGAAAACAAGCCATTCTCATGTGAAGCATTTCACGCAGCCTAACTTACAACAACAGTTATATGCAGCATCGTGTGCAAAAGTGGCAAAAAGGTAAAATGGCATTTAAACTTCTAATAAGCCTATGCTAACTTAACAATGTGCGCAACAAGGCCCAACCCACACTACACCCTCCCTTGATCGGAGAACGCACAATAGCGGGGCCAATTTTGAGAACGCAGAGTTCAAGTTTGAATGAGACAGAACCAAGTTCACAATTTTGCTAAAGTGGACAATTGGGAGTACAATCCGAATTAGTAACAAAAAAAATGTAAAACCCAACAGGAATGAATAGTGTCAAAACACATGTAACCTGAAAAGTGATAGAGAAAAAATGAAGGGAGAAAAAATTCATCAGTCCATTACGTGTCTATGAAGCAGAAAAAAAATCATAACTTCAATCCAACAGCGTATAGGCACAGTACATTGCAACCGCTTCCAACAGGAAGTTGTTGTTTTCTTCAGTGAACATTTCAGCCATCCAATTCAACAATGGAAAAGAACACACGTTTTCTTCAACAGCCGGAGCCTCTAGCACCATCAGAGGACAACTCAGGTGTTCTTCGAGATAACTGCTTGCCAGAAAGTCATGGGTGCAGTCCATATATTCCAATTGCCTAGGACCCCATGAGCCGCTGCGCAGGCCATAATCCCGACTCCAGAACAGTCTAGTTCATGAGCAACTAAGGGACTCATTAGTAGATCATAATCTGGGTTAGGAGACACCGTGTTGCAGAGACACAAATCCAGGGCCCATTCAAATCTGCAATCTAGGCAGTGGAAAACTGGCTGCCCTCAAGTAAAATACGAAAACCGGAAAGATTAACCATACGCCACACGCTGAGTCACCAGAGGTAGCGATCCATAGTGTTCAAGCATCCGGTTACGAAGTTGGAGCAGCCGGGGCAGACCGTCGTGGGTCACAGAATGTGCTACCATTTTGAAGTAAGCAAATTAACAGCAGTACACCAACACCCAAGGTGGAATTAACGGGAAACCACCAAAGAGACTGGAAAAAATGGAATGAAAAAATGCCGGTATCACACAAAATATAGTTTGAAATGAGGTCATAAGGCCAGAACTTACTACTTTAAAAAAAGTGTGCCAAGCCTGTGGTTGAGGTGGCATTAAAGATAGTGTGACTTAATGCCCCAAAATGCGGGGGGAGATCTGTGTTTAATAAGGCATGTACCTCAGTACAAGTGTTAGCAACGTGAAGGGCGAATGTTTCACGCGCAGATGTAAGGGCGACTTCTTTCTGGGATAAAAGAGCCCTTATTTGACTCATCTTGTTGAACTTTGCTTTCAAGGTCAGAATGGAAGGCCAGATGGATATATCGTGCTTCCCATGTGGAGGAGGAAACAGGACTTTCTTACAGCAGACAACATGTTGGGAAACAGTCACTATGTACGGAATTCCCACCAGCATACCACAGCAATCTTCATTACTTAAAAGTAAATAACTACCGTTTGCTATTAACGTGAAAGTAGGTGTAATGGCCGGGGCGGGTGTACCTTTTAAAATACAGGCCATATTCGGCACGTCAGTATTACAGGAACCGTGCAATTGTAGATTCCTACAGACCGATGAGTGATCAGGGGTTGAAGTGCAATCTTCACCTTTCAAATAAACTTCTTTTCCCTCCCTTAGAAACATATAGGTGAACAGAAGAGACCAAACTTCATGGAGATATACACTACCTAATAGTTCATATCTGCCTGTGGCATAGTGTTTCATGCACTCTTCAAATTTAAACAGCAGGAAAGGGAGCGTTATTAACCCGTGAATAAGCCACACAGCAGAATTTGTCTCACCCACTGAAAATGGTAAGGGTTCTCACTTTTAAATATGTAAAAGTGAAAACGTAGCATCTTTCATTGACTTAAATTGTTGTTTAACAGTCAGATTAAATGGTAAAAACAGTGAAGAAGTGTTCATATAGTCCCAAGGCACCTTCCCAGCCTTCAACATTTTTAAAACTCCATGCAAACTGCATAATGGAATGCAATTGATTTTGACCATGGTACAAGACTGAGACTTCATCTTGCACAATATCAACAATAGAAGAAACAATATTATCTAATGTGTAAATTCGGGAAGAAAGTGTGTTAATGCTATTATCTACAACTGCAAGCACTTTTTCTAAATTAGCTTGATCAATAGCATGTAACCTAGATGCAGCTTCAATTTGGGACAGCTTACAAACTTCGTTATAAACTGCATAAATCCATCTTTTTGATCAGCCTTTTGCAGGACCTTTGACAAAGTCATTCAAGTCAACGGAGTCAGTCAATTTAGACAAAAGGAGTTTAACTGACTCTAAGGTGGAGTGTTTGAGCCATGACTGACACAGAATAGGTAGTGACCAAATGGTCAGTCTCAAAACGGGGGTCCACCATACCTTGTGTATAACCAGGGGCTAAACCCAGAAAACGATGCTGGCATGAATCTGCACTTTTTTGCCATGATAGCCATCCTTTGGGATTCAAACTGGAAATGTTAAAGGATGAATTCTGTAACAGAGTTTGGAAATCACTAAGGGACCTGCTGGTATGATTATTCCAATTGGAGTATTCTCCCAAGTCAGGAATAGGGGGGCATTTAATTTTTTAGACATAGCCAATCCAAAGCAGGTGGTTTGTGAAATAGTCGAATTCAGAAACAACATATGGTTCGGGATGAGACATGCACGATGCAAAGCCTCAGTGCCTTGCACTTGCCAACGTCTAGAAACCCAAACAGATTTAAGATCAATGGTATCTTTCCACAGTTCATAGCCCCCAACAGCCAATTGGTCAATAAAGGACTTTGAATACAGTAATTTTGTGTGGGTAAGTCTAACTTTGGAAGAGGACTTCTCAGTCATCTTAAAATAAAATGCATCAGGGTTGGGTTGATTAAAATCAGTGAAGTAAGAAAACTTTTTAAAAAGAGTTTTAGAGCTGGCTTCAACAGGTGCGGAACAATGTTCTCATTGTGTATAATTAACCACATTCCTAAATGTGTTTGCTTTGTGCAGAAAATGATTTCCATAGTGTTGGTAACAGAACAAATCAGCATAATTAGCAGAATCTAAATACAAATCCTCAGCATCAAAGGCAGGATAATATTTCAAATCCGAAAACAGAGCCTCTACGGCTTGGACATCCCAATCATCAGAGCAAATATTCTGTTAACCACATCCCCCATTGAAACACTAAGTACATTAGGGACATTAATAACCTCTGTGGGACCCTGAATCTGAAATTTAACAGCATCCCATACTAACCCATCTAAGACAGGCCAAGCAGTGATATTCACGAATGTCAAGTCTCTCTTCATTTTGTGCGATGAGGAGTGGAGTGCCAAAGTTCCATCAATTAGTCTAATTGTTGTTCTTTCCTTAACATAGTGGCCATTCACAAGACGGAAAAAATACTCCACAAATCCAATGGACATGAACAAAAAAATCGAAAAAAGCACCAGCCAAATGTAAGTCCATGGTGGAATTGAAAAATGTTTTTTAAACCAAACAGTAAAAATCGAAACTTTTGAAGGAGACTTTGATGTGGTAGAGTTAGTGTCAAATGAAAAACGTGATTGATTAGCCACACAGGTCTCTAAATCAGGCATAGATAAATCTGTGGGATATGTGTACTCAGTATCATCAAGAGGATCAGCAGCCGGTGGATTCAATAACGGATTAGTAACTATATTCATATCGATGGCAACATCAGGTCTGGCAGCAGGTGTCGGAGCCAAAACAGAGTTTCGCAGCATAGCTGGACAAGAGATCGCAGGTGTCATACTAAGAAGAATCGGCCACTCTGTGTAGTTTGACATTGTCAATGGAGATGTACCTGTTTTCCTTTCGGCCAGAAAGTGGAGGTAAAATGACTGTTCATGTACCCTACATGCCAAGCACAGGAACTGGAGCACAATATGAGGGACCAAACTCCTTCTTGTTTGCAACCTTTTCTCAGACCAATTCACCAATTTGGGGTATCCAGCCAACTACGGGATCTGCAACGCAGCATCAGATGTGGAGGGCAAGTGTTCCTTTGCAAGACTGTCACAGGTCTTTTGTAGATTCTGGAAAACAGTACAGTGTTCATCTATGTCAATGGAACGGCAGACGCCGCTTGGTCTAGACCTTCAAGGTCCGGAACAAACATTGGCTCACTGGTTAGAGGACGATGCAGAAAGGGGGTGGTGATGAACAGAGTGTCTGAATTAAGCAGACCACTCTTACCCAGTCAAGAGATCAGGGTTGAATCCATCACCGTTATTTAGCTCACTGCATCACCCCAGTTCAGAACCTGGCTATATGCAAATTAGTCTGACCCACTGCCTCATGGGAACAGGGCAGACCAAACTACCAAGCCAATTCTTCACCGGAAAGGAGACAAGCTTCCGGGGACCGGTTTCTGGCATTTCAGCCGTCGTCGGCCCGGCTTGCTTGAATCCTGGTGGTGCAGTGAGTAAGGGACTCATGTCTGAGTATACCCTGCCACACCTGTAGTGGCCAAAAACGATACAGAAAGGGGGTGGTGATGAACAGAGTGTCTGAATTAAGCAGACCATTCTTACCCAGTCAAGAGATCAGGGTTGAATCCATCACCGTTATTTAGCTCACTGCATCACCCCAGTTCAGAACCTGGCTATATGCAAATTAGTCTGACCCAGTGTCTCATGGGAACAGGGCAGACCAAACTACCAAGCCAATTCTTCACCGGAAAGGAGACAAGCTTCTGGGGACCGGTTTCTGGCATTTCAGCCATCGTCGGCCCGGCTTGCTTGAATCCTGGTGGTGCAGTGAGCAAGGGACTCATGTCTGAGTATACCCTGCCACACCTGTAGTGGCCAAAAACGATACAGAAAGGGGGTGGTGATGAACAGAGTGTCTGAATTAAGCAGACCACTCTTACCCAGTCAAGATATCAGGGTTGAATCCATCACCGTTATTTAGCTCACTGCATCACCCCAGTTCAGAACCTGGCTATATGCAAATTAGTTTGACCCAGTGCCTCATGGGAACAGGGCAGAACAAACTACCAGGCCAATTCTTCACCGGAAAGGAGACAAGCTTCCGGGGACCAGTTTCTGGCATTTCAGCCATCGTCGGCCCGGCTTGCTTGAATCCTGGTGGTGCAGTGAGCAAGGGACTCATGTCTGAGTATACAATGCCACACCTGTAGTGGCCAAAAACGATACAGAAAGGGGGTGGTGATGAACAGAGTGTCTGAATTAAGCAGACCACTCTTACCCAGTCAAGAGATCAGGGTTGAATCCATCACCGTTATTTAGCTCACTGCATCACCCCAGTTCAGAACCTGGCTATATGCAAATTAGTCTGACCCAGTGCCTCATGGGAACAGGGCAGACCAAACTACCAAGCCAATTCTTCACTGGAAAGGAGACAAGCTTCCGGGGACCGGTTTCTGGCATTTCAGCCGTCGTCAGCCCGGCTTGCTTGAATCCTGGTGGTGCAGTGAGCAAGGGACTCATGTCTGAGTATACCCTGCCACACCTGTAGTGGCCAAAAACGATACAGAAAGGGGGTGGTGATGAACAGAGTGTCTGAACTAAGCAGACCACTCTTACCCAGTCAAGAGATCAGGGTTGAATCCATCACCGTTATTTAGCTCACTGCATCACCCCAGTTCAGAGCCTGGCTATATGCAAATTAGTCTGACCCAGTGCCTCATGGGAACAGGGCAGACCAAACTACCAAGCCAATTCTTCACAGGAATGGAGACAAGCTTCCGGGGACCGGTTTCTGGCATTTCAGCCATCGTCGGCCCGTCTTGCTTGAATCCTGGTGGTGCAGTGAGCAAGGGACTCATGTCTGAATATACCCTGCCACACCTGTAGTGGCCAAAAACGATACAGAAAGGGGGTGGTGATGAACAGAGTGTCTGAATTAAGCAGACCACTCTTACCCATTCAAGAGATCAGGGTTCAATCCATCACCGTTATTTAGCTTACTGCATCACCCCAGTTCAGAACCTGGCTACATGCAAATTAGTCTGACCCAGTGCCTCATGGGAACAGGTCAGACCAAACTACCACGCCAATTCTTCACCGGAAAGGAGACAAGCTTCCGGGGACCGGTTTCTGGCATTTCAGCCGTCGTCAGCCCGGCTTGCTTGAATTCTGGTGGTGCAGTGAGCAAGGGACTCATGTCTGAGGATACCCTGCCACATCTGTAGTGGCCAAAAACGATACAGAAAGGGGGTGGTGATGAACAGAGTGTCTGAATTAGGCAGACCACTCTTACCCAGTCAAGAGATCAGGGTTGAATTCATCACCGTTATTTAGCTCACTGCATCACCCCAGTTCAGAACCTGGCTATATGCAAATTAGTCTGACCCAGTGCCTCATGGGAACAGGGCAGACCAAACTTCCAAGCCAATTCTTCACCGGAAAGGAGACAAGCTTCCGGGGACCGGTTTCTGGCATTTCAGCCGTCGTCGGCCCGGCTTGCTTGAATCCTGGTGGTGCCTGGCCGAAGACGGCTGTAATGCCAGAAACCGGTCCCCGGAAGCTTGTTTCCTTCCCAGTATAAGAATTGGCTTGGTAGTTTGGTCTGCCCTGTTCCCATGATGCACTGGGCCAGGGACAGACTAATTTGCATGCAGCCAGGTTCTGAGCTGAGATGGTGCAGTGAGCTAAAAAACGGTGATGGATCAAGCCCTGATCTTTGGACTGGGTAGGAGTAGTCTACTTAATTCAGATACTCTGTCCATCACCACCCCCTTTTCTGAATCACTGGTTAGAGGAGGCAGACCTGGAAGCAGAGGTCAGCCCGGGACCAGGGTTCAATTCCCGGCTCTGCGGGTCTTGAGTCCTAAAATGTCCACGGACTCGACAATTCTCGCTCCGGTGCTTACTTGATTCACGGGTTCACACTCTGCGACTATGGGCAATAGCTTGCTTAATCTCCACAACGGCCCCTCGCGGTGGGATGCCTGGCTTTCACCTTGTGGATACCCTGCCGGGGCTATCTCACAGGGGAATACCAGGACGGGTTCCCTAAGCAAGCGCTTAGATTCCGGGTCGGTGATTTGCGATATATAATCACTTGTACATTTACATTTACATTTTGATACCAAAGAGCATTTCATATTGGGTCCGCACACCCAGAGACCTTCTAGGGAGATTATTAAGTGCACGCTGAACGCTATTGAGGTGGGCTAGCCAGTTCCGGCCTGTACCTAATAACCTAGCTGTCAAGGATTGCTTTAAGTCACGGTTCATCCGCTCCACAACACTGTTGCCTTCAGGCCGATATGGAGACGAAAATTTGACTTGAACCTCCAATGAACGCATGGCATCCTTGTATGCCTTAGAGGTAAACACTGGACCCTGGCCTGAATGGAAGGTACCACATGCAAAAATTCCCACAAAGACACGCAATTCCCTTATGGCAGTTCTGGAATCAGCACTCCTTTGGGGCCATACCCACACAAAGCGCGTGCAAGAATCAACTGCAACTAAGATGTACTGATACGCAGCATCAGAGAAAGGACCGCAGTGATCTAAATAAACACACGCAAGTGGTTTATTAGATATGTACTACTGTGTCTGGGGCAGGTGTGCAGCAGTAGAAGGTTTAATCTGCTGGCAAATGTCACAATAAAGGACATAATCACACGTCTGTTTGTACAATCCCCACCACCAGTAACGCTGCTATAGGAGAGATACAGTAGCTGACACATCGGCATGCGCTGAGGCCATGCCCTTGTGTGCCGCTGTAATCAAAGTCTGCCTGCGGTCCGCGTTGGGAATCAACCTGTCACCAACATCGTTAATTCTCACATAAGGAACTTTATCAGGACTTAAATGATAAGAATATTTAGAAGGGAAACCTTTCGGACAATTACCTCCCTTCTCTGTTGCGGCAATAGCTGCCAAGATGTCATCATCAATCTTAGTTTTGGAACATGTAACTGCTGCTACTGAGTATGTTGCAACTGCTGTCTTCGCCGCCTCATCGGCAAGACAATTGCCAACAGCGTGAACTCCAACACGCAGGTGACCAAAAGTATGAATCACAAACACGAGTGGGTGCCGTTCTTTTAGTTCAGCCACTCGTACCCAGATCATTTTATGTTTTATTGTGCGACTTTGGAATCGCAAAAGTAAGTTTGAGTCCAAAAGCATAAATTGTCATTGTATGATTGGACACAGTAGTAAAAGTCACTTAAGATAAGAGTAGTCACACTAGGATCTGCGTATTCCAATGCAAGCATCAGAGCAGGAAGCTCTGCCAATTCGGCGGTACAGTCCACTAATGTCTGTGTATGCATTACATCAGACTTGAATTCACCATCCACTATAGTACCGACCACTGTTGCGCAGGCTGAAGAATAGGTGTGGCTAGAATCCATTGCCGGTTGCGCAGAACCATCAGTGTAAATGATACAAAGGAAATCCTCCAGTGGCTGTATGGTCAGAGGAGCAGGATGGACAAATTCATACTGCAAGAACTCTTGAGTCTGCAGAGAGGAATCAAAAATGAACATGGCATCCGGAGATGTCAAGGACGTGGTCCATTGTATCCACCATGGGTGCAAGCTCTTTGAATTTGGTACACTGGCTTTATTCACTGTCACCAAGGCAGGATACGGAGTAACAACCAAAATGTGCTTTCCCTGCGACAGTCCACGCTCCTTAAGAATTGCCATTTGCACTGCTGTCAAAACTTTTTCTAGAGTGGAAAACCGCAACTCAGCCAAAGTGTACAAGTGTGACTTATAAGCGATAGGGACTGTGTCACCCTCATTAAAAGTCAAGTATGTGAAACCCACCGCCCCTGGTATGATTCTTATCACCAGGTTGGTGGGGTCGTCACGAGTCAGTAAGAACTTAGATTCTAACAGATCAGCCTGCAAAGATTGCAAAATGGCTGAATGAGCAGGAAGCCAGCAGGATTTGGAGAAAGTAGGTTGTACCAAGGCATAAAGAGGCTTGATACGCTGGGCATAATCGGGAATATAAGTATGCCTGAAATTCAAAAAGCCCAGTAAAGACTGTAGTTTATCCAGTGTTGAGAGAGCGTGCAGCTGTGCGCATTTTTCCAGGAAGTGAGGAGCCAAACCTCGACCTTCATTGTTGAGCTCGTAGCTCAGGAACAACACTGTGATTTCGCAAAGTTGAATTTATAGCCAAAATCCGCAAAATTGCTGATTTTGCGGTCAACACGACACAGATGGGTCCATAATTCGTCTGTGAGATAAATGTCATCCACATACGAACATGCATCTGGGGCGAGCCCCACTAAAAGATAGACTATTCGGGCGACAAAGACGCCTGGCCTGTTTTTATAGCCCATAGCCAAACAACGGAATTGGCGCTGTTTGCCACCACTGGTAAAAGCTGTCCAATGATTACTAATAGAGGACAGATTGTGGGCAAAAAAGCCATTCGATATGTCAAGTGTGGTTTTAAAACTTTTGCGCAAGAGACTATCCACAAGAGCAGAACTGTGAGTATTTTGTAGCACACACGTACAACAATGAGTGCTCAGGTGGCGGTAATCCAATACTAAACGGTATGAGCCGCCAGGCTTAGTCACAGTAAAAAGAGGGTTATTCATCGTAGACACACATGTTTCAATAACACCTTGATATTCCACTTGCTTAAGGATTTCTGCTACAGGAGCTTTCGCTTCACGTCGCATGTGGTATTGGGGTTGAGGCTGTGGCATAGACCACAAGGGAATCTCATGTCTGGGGGAAAATTTGTCCTATCCACAGTGAGTACGGTACAAAGTCAGTGCAAGCACCTTAGCCCAATCTTCTGCAAAACGCATGGCTTGATCTTTCGGCACTGTGTGTGCGAAACTAGGGAGGATTACCTCCTCCCCTTGCAGAGCTGCTAAAACAAAAGGTGGGGGCCAGTCGACCTCCGCCAACAAAATGACATATGTAGTAGTCAGATTCTCCCAAAATACCTCTTTTATGGAACGTTGTATGTCACCTTCAATTAAAAGGACAATTTCAAAAAGTCTTTCAGGGGGAGCCACTCTAGTGTCAGCAGTCTCAACTACAACAAATGTATCAGTCGCTGTCACCTTCAGTAGTGGATGCAGCGCCTCTCGCACTATGGTAATCTCTGCCGCTCTGTCCAACAGCGTCAGCCCCCATGTCTGATTTTGAAGCTGCGTTCTCACTATCCGTGGCATATCTCGCTGTTAAAGCAGCAACTTTCTTTTTCTGAAACTGGGGTCTCTGACGTGGAGAGTCGTCCTGCTTGCCTTTACCGCCCATCTTGCGGGGTTGCTCTTGCTTTGCACTCCTTCCTCTGCTACCGTCTCCTCCAACGGTAGGTGAAACCGATGAATCCTGCAAAGAGCGAGGAGAACGTTGATCAGTGCGCTCAGTAGACACAGGTATTGGTGAAGCGGGACGGGACCCCTTATTCTGTTGCTTTTTCACCTGTTAGGTCTCGCGTTTGGCAGCTGTCTCAGTGAGACCTTAAGTAATCTGTATATGTTGGCAAGCAGCGGGTAGTTTCTCCTGCTGCTTGCAATTGACTTAGTGTTGTAATTGCATTTCTTACCTTTGTTTTCAGTGGCTGTTCTGACTTCCGTGTAGTCCAGAAGCAGCAGCCACTAACTACAGTTTTAGTCCGCACTGTTTGGACTTTTTGTCCGTCTTGCTCATCGCTGCCTGACCTAAACAAGGCAGCGGTGCATGCGCAAGGAGCGGTTTGCGCGAGGGGTGGGCAGCGCATGATGCTTGTTTATTTTTATTCCCCACCTGCTCCCCCTCCCTCCTGCGAGCATGCCGGCCGTGGATGTGTGCTTCAGGGAGCAATATGACAGCAGGACAAATTCAGCATCAGCATACCTCCAGGGAGATCCGGCCCAGATATTGGTTCGAAAACCAGTTTCTGGCGAGTTTCCCCTACTTTCCAGCACTGGTTACCACCCACCTGTTGGTGTCGAATGTGTGGCTCGGGTAAGGAGAGAAACAGCTAGCGCCATGCACGGTGATTCTTTCAGAAGATTCCCAAACAGGCTGCTTTCGTGAACACGCCATGATGTATCTGAAGTTCATGTGTGGATGAGTTCCTCCACGAACACAATCGGTAAGAGTGTTGCATACCACTGGAACTATCTGGAAAGTTCATTTAACTTGCAAGTGTTGCTTTAACCATTTCACTTTCGGAGGCATCCTCTGTTGTCAGCGTTGGAACTTCTCTCTGTAGAAAACATAAAATAAATCTCTCGAGTGCATGTAAAAGCAGCTTTGTGCACTGGAATTGTGCTGTGAAGGTGTGCGCGTGTGTGTGCAGCAGTGATGTGCACACGTGCCTGCCTCTCCCTCTGTTTTTGCCCTCGGTGTGTGTATTTCTCTGCATGTTTCTGTCTGGGTGTGTGCTTGCATGTTTCCAGGTGTGTTTTGTGTGCACCAATGTATAAATATGTTTTTTGTGCCCTAACTGCGTGCGTGCATGTGTCTGCTTGTGAGCGGTAATTCGTCTTCTGGGTGTTTGTGTGCCTTTGTGTGCTGGTGGGTCCGTCAGTGTGTGCATGCATGTGTGTGTGCATTTGTGCATGTGTGCGTTCAGGCGTTTGTCCACACACATCCCTGTATCTGAACCTGGAAGCAGCATTTCATCTCTCAGTAGCCAGTGTGAAATTATGGGATGCCTGAAGTAGAAACAAACATTCATGGGGTACAGCTTGCAGTGCCAGCGCCAGGTACGTGCCCCGCGCTGAGTAAGTACACAGACACCTCTGGTGCCAGCAGCTGCAGGGCACAGGGGAGTGCCCGTGTCACGTGCTGCAGACAGACAGATGCCAGGGCTCACAATAAAGCCAACCCTACGACTGTGCCAGGGACTTCTTGCACAAGAAGCCACCAGTGCATGGCGGTGGCATACGCAGTGCTGCTGAATGGTGCTAAACCTGGGAAGAAAGGGTCACATCTGCACAGAGAGGCCCCCATCTCACTGCATGTGTTTGATGGCATGTCAGCCGAGCCTGTGCTGTGTACCTTGAAGCAGAGAGCACACAGGGGGCACTGCTGGTGTGGAAACACCAGTGCAATACCATTCCAGTATCGTGAGCAGGGGTTTCAAAAAGTCTCTCACAGGACCTACGGCCCCAGAGTCAGCACCAGTTGGGATACTTTCCACACGCGGCTCTGGGCTTATTAAGCGAACTCCCCCGACGTTGAAAGGCGCCTGATTTAATAAAGAAATTGGACAAACTGTCTAGACCTTGAAAATACAAAACTGATACTGCACAAATAGTGTGAGTATACTCTCTACGTTTTTGTGTAAGTCCTGACGAAAGCTCCATAGACCCCTAGGGCCCAAGGAGCTGAAACATGTCGACGATTTTTCAACAACTTTAATACTTATAGACCTAGTAACTCGGTCTACATTAAGTACTGTGCTTTTTTAAAACTAAGTGGAAATACACCCCTAAATAAATCCTCGGCGTCACTTTCCCCTTTTTTAAATCAATTTATGCACATCACTTTTCCTATTTTCTTTTTCTTCCTTTTTTGCACTATGTAAGCGGGGAAACCCTCATATCTCTGGACACCTCACCAAATAACCCAGAGGTGCCTCGGGTTGAGGCTGGCAGTTTACGCACAGAAGATATCCCTATGATAACTGCCATAACTACAATGCGGGGCGGATGAAACATATATACCGCACTCCCAATTGCATTGAGTTTTTTGAGGGTACTCTTCATCCTTAAACCTAAGGTTGTAAGGTGTAACAAATTTCTCGGCAAGCCATAAAGGCATTTCATCCTTATCCTGGGGGCGCTTGCCCATAACCGCATTAACCATAATGGGACTAAGTTTTAATTTGTTTGTTCCAACTGGCGCACCGCGACACCAGGGGCCCCACCCTGCATGTTGCGTGACATGTAATGAACCAAGGCCCTAATAACCGCTACTGCAGAGGTATAAAGGGGCCTTAATTCATCACCCCACAGACGGGTGCGGGGTAAATCCAACCAAAATAGACCAAGAAGCTCCTAGAATGGACAATGGACCTAATCTAACTGTCGTTAGAGAGTGGGGAAGGGCGCCATCAAACCAAATTTGGTGCTGCCAAGCAGAAATCAGAATCTCCTGTGTCCTATAAGGAGTATACTCTGGATCACTGACAGAATATCGTGAACCAAAATATCGACCTGCCAAAATATCGTGGAGAAAATATAGAATGCCAAAATATCGAATTCCTATCTTCAAACA
The DNA here is from genome assembly GCF_964263255.1 of Lissotriton vulgaris. Classification (NCBI taxonomy): domain Eukaryota; kingdom Metazoa; phylum Chordata; class Amphibia; order Caudata; family Salamandridae; genus Lissotriton; species Lissotriton vulgaris. The sequence goes on along the minus strand of NC_141685.1, from coordinate 1,657,856,994 downwards.
GGTAAGTACAAAAATATCGACTCCAAAATATCGTTGTAAAAAATATAGACAGTCAAAATATTGAATATTTTAAATGTCTTAAAAGTCATTTAAAAGTAATATAATAATAAATATAATTAATTTAAACATACTTAAAAAAACTTAAAATTAATAAATAATTAATGTAACTTAAAAAACAAATGTAATAATTTTAATACATATATATATATATATATATATATATATATATATATATATATATATATACACATACATATTATTAACAAAACATATACAATATTTTCAACGTAGGATAGCGAGAGGGTTAAATTTACTATTACCACTTCAGTGAGTGCAACAGTAGAGAAAACATTGGATAGCGTAGGGGTAAAAATTACTATTCCCACTCCAGAGTGTTCAACAGTTTGGAAAGCATTGGATAGCGTAGGGGTAAAAATTACTATTCCCACTCCAGTGAGTGCAACAGTAGGGAAAGCGTTGGATAGCAGGAGATAAAAAATTAATATTCCCACTCCAGAGAGTGCAACTGTAGGGAAAGCGTTGGATAGCGTAGGCATAAAATTTACTATTCCCACTCCAGTGAGTGCAACAGTAGGGAAAGCATTGGATAGCAGGAGGGTAAAAATTACTATTCCAACTCCAGAGAGTGCAACAGTAGGGAAAGCATTTGATAGCGTAGAGGTAAAAATTACTATTCCAACTCCAGAGAGAGCAACAGTAGGGAAAGCGTTGGATAGCGTAGGGGTAAAAGTTACTATTCCCACTCCAGAGAGTGCAACAGTAGGGAAAGCGTTGGATAGCGTAGGGGTAAAAATTACTATTCCCACTCCAGTGAGTGCAACAGTAGGGAAAGCGTTGGATAGCACAGGGGTAAAAATTACTATTCCCACTCCAGTGAGTGCAACAGTAGGGAAAGCGTTGGATAGCAGGAGGGTGAAAATTACTATTCCCACTCCAGTGAGTGCAACAGTAGGGAAAGCGTTGGATAGCGTAGGGGTAAAAATTACTATTCCCATTCCAAAGAGTGCAACAGTAGGGAAAGCGTTTGATAGCGTAGGGGTAAAAATTACTATTCCCATTCCAGTGAGTGCAACAGTAGGGAAAGCGTTAGATAGCGGGAGGGTAAAAATTACTATTCCCACTCCAGAGAGTGCAACAGTAGGGAAAGCGTTGGATAGCGTAGGGGTAAAAATTACTATCCCCACTCCAGTGAGTGCAACAGAAGGGAAAGCGTTGGATAGCGGGAGGGTAAAAATTACTATTCCCACTCCAGAGAGTGCAACAGTAGGGAAAGCGTTGGATAGCTTAGAGGTACAAATTACTATTCCCACTCCAGGGAGTGCAACAGTAGGGAAAGCGTTGGATAGCGTAGGGGTAAAAATTACTATTCACACTCCAGTGAGTGCAACAGAAGGGAAAGCGTTGGATAGCGGGAGGGTAAAAATTACTATTCCCACTCCAGAGAGTGCAACAGTAGGGAAAGCGTTGGATAGCTTAGAGGTACAAATTGCTATTCCCACTCCAGAGAGTGCAACAGAAGTGAAAGCGTTGGATAGCGTAGGGGTAAAAATTACTATTCCCACTCCAGTGAGTGCAACAGTAGGGAAAGCGTTGGATAGCACACGGGTAAAAATTACTATTCCCACTCCAGTGAGTGCAACAGTAGGGAAAGCTTTGGATAGCAGGAGGGTAAAAATTACTATTCCCACTCCAGTGAGTGCAACAGTAGGGAAAGCGTTGGATAGCACAGGGGTAAAAATTACTATTCCCACTCCAGTGAGTGCAACAGTAGGGAAAGCGTTGGATAGCGTAGGGGTAAAAATTACTATTCCCACTCCAGTGAGTGCAACAGTAGGGAAAGCGTTAGATAGCGGGAGGGTAAAAATTACTATTCCCACTCCAGAGAGTGCAACAGTAGGGAAAGCGTTGGATAGCGTAGGGGTAAAAATGACTATTCCCACTCCAGTGAGTGCAACAGAAGGGAAAGCGTTGGATAGCAGGAGGGTAAAAATTACTATTCCCACTCCAGAGAGTGCAACAGTAGGGAAAGCGTTGGATAGCTTAGAGGTACAAATTGCTATTCCCACTCCAGAGAGTGCAACAGAAGTGAAAGCGTTGGATAGCGTAGGGGTAAAAATTGCTATTCCCACTCCAGTGAGTGCAACAGTAGGGAAAGTAAATACTTCATATATGAATTAAATTAAATTAAATAATAATACCAATTACAAATAATATAAAATAATTAACAATTTGATATAATATATTAATTAATCAATTAAAAATACAAATGAAATGTAATTATTAAAAAAAATTACCTACTTATACAAAATATTTACCAATTAACACTAAATTATTTAACAATCAATAAAAAATTTAATATTACAACAAAAATAAGCAATAAATAAATTAAAAAATGTAATTATTTATAATTCAATTACTTCCCACACTATCCCCCTATAAACGCACAACCCACTACTGAAAAGAAATTAATAAAATTAATATAATGATCAATTAATCAATTAATTAAAACTATTGACCAATTATATTTTAATTACCAATTAATAACTAATTAACAATTAATTCAAAATAAATACCAATACATATATTAACATATTTAATTAATTATATTTAAATTACTTCCTACCCTATTCCCCTATAAACCCACAACCCGCTGCAGAAAATACATTAATTTAATTAACATAATTATCAATTAATCAATTAATCAAAATTAATTACCAATTATATTTTCAATAATTACCAATTAATAATTATTTACCAATTAATTCAACATAAATACCAATTAGTAAATTAACATATTTAATTAATTATATTTAAATAACTTTCCACCCTATTCCCCTATAAACCCACAACCTGCTAGAGAATTATATTACGCAAAAATTAAATACAGTTACATTAATTAATTAAAATGAATTATAAAATAAATATACACTTTTCACACATATAGTAAAATAAAAAACACTTTAAAAAATTCATATTAACTTACTTACCTCAAATTCGATATTTTTGTTGGCTATATTCTGTCCATTCGATATTTTGTCCATTCTATATTTTGGATTTGATATTAATGCTATTCTATTCGATATTTTGCTATTCTATTCGATATATTTGTAGTCTATATTCTGTCTATTCGATATTGTGTCCATTCTATGTTTTTAACTCGATATTTTGCCAGTCGATATTTTTTATTCGATATCAAGATTGTATACCATATACTCCATAGGCATGGCTGTGGGAGTGTATGTATGAAACACAGTGGTATCCGCATTAACTGCTGGAAACGTAACCCATGAGTAGAAAAGCTCAAATGGGTAAGCTGCGTCAGCACTCACCACAAAAACAACTGCCATGCCTTCCAAGGGGACGTTGAAGTCCTGCAAATGAATGCGAACAGCCAAACAACTGTGTTGCAGGATATCAACTGCAGCCATAACAATACAGAAAGAGAAGAAACAATGCAAAGTATTGTAGCACAACATGGTAGCAATTCAAAGGAAACCGTTTTAAATTATCAAGCTTCAAAAAAGACCTATTTAACTATAGGTAGGTTTATCCGTCACCACTGTCAACCGGAAACAATAGTGAGGGGGTCGTGGACTGAAACAAGCACTACTCGAGAGTCTCAAAATAAGACCACAACGTTAGGTGCGCCATGTCACAGGGATTCTGCTCCTACACAGAACTGTGCACAGAGACCCAGGACCTCAGTGAATTGTGGTGTACCAAAAAACTCACCTTAGTGCCTACAAACCCCAACCAGCTAGCATCAGTGTCACATTAGCTCTTTGTCCTATAGCAAAGGAACCAATGATTAGACAACCCAGAACATGCGACTTAGGTTTTACTCAGGAATGGTGGAAAATAAGAACACTCTTTTGTTATACTCTCATACCAATCCACAACAGGAGTAAATAGAGACAAGGGCAAAGTTACAATATTTATTTTAACGACGTACTCTATGATGCTGTATTTTCGCTAACATAAGCAGACATACAATCAGAAATAATATGGTCAGCATTGTTACAATACCATAAAACACAAAAGGAGAAATCATATTACAATGATGGTGAAAATAGGTCTTATGGCGCCTAATATTACACCCTCCCTAGATAGGAACTATGTTTTATAAAATATAGAAGGTCTCTTAGCCTTGTTTGGGGGACCCCATACCTCTAAGATCGACAGGAGTGTATCACATCAAGATATGCAAAAGCTCTCTGTCTCTCTGGAAAAACGGGCTTCTTCCAAGTGTGTGAAATCATGCTTACAGTGTGATATTAAAGGCGCCAGAATCACGTTGGCTGCAGCTGCATTTGTTTTATGTCTAAAAACGTGGGCCGCTCAGCTCGAACAACAGCTACCTTGTTATGATGACCTTGGAGGCTTTAGAACTCGGTGTGCAGACTAGAGTCACGATGTAAGTCTAGGGATGCTGAAAACAAGCCATTCTCATGTGAAGCATTTCACACAGCCTAACTTACAACAACAGTTATATGTAGTGTTGTGTGCAAAAGTGGCAAAAAGGTAAAATGGCGTTTAAACTTCTAATAAGCCTATGCTAACTTAATAATGTGCGCAACAAGTCCCAAACCCACACTACAATCCTAAAATATATACTTTTTCCCCTCAGAGAAGTTTGTGCTAAACATCATGCATTCTTTCCTATGTAGATTCACTGAGAAAGTATTATATTTTTTTAGAGAGCTTCTCCAAATGGGCGATATTTGTTCACATTCTTTTTTAGGTCTCATGTCTTTTCCATTTTTACAACAGTCGTTCGCAAGTGTGCGAAGATGTAAGTAGAGAGACACCCAGCGCATGACTAAAGGTCTATCAGCGGCTTTATCTATTTATTGTTAACTTAGCGGCCTGATGTAGTGGGACACGGCCAAAGGGCGCTTCACCTTGTGGAATTTTCTCAGACATGCTGACATAGAATAAACTATTTTCAGTTTTCTTGCTGTGCTATTACATAGAAAATATTCTTGAATGTATGAGGAAGTAACAAAGTCTCCAGTTCTGTGCATACGGTATCTACAAAAATGCACAAAATATAACAGAGGCTATCATAACGGTTGGCTGGTGTCCAGGAACCTTTTTCACATATGTAATATTTATCAGTGGAAGTGCTGATGGAAAAGCTGGATTTTTAGGTAATCACTTTAAATGACTCTTACATTGGTATTTTCAGGATGTCAGGTGGAAAGGAGTTCTAAACTTTGGGAATAATTCACAAGAACGATTGCTTTATTGTTTTTCCTTCTTCAGGACAGGAGCATCACGCAGAAGGTTGTCGAATCTTCCCAGATCTCTTTGACCTCATGAGATCCACAATTTCTGCGTGAGAAAGCTCAGGGTCCCTGCATACCCTGCTTTGTATGTGATGCATACAAAGCCTCCGGTCTCAAGGTGAAGTCATTTCAGTGAAATCGGAAGGGGTGAACCGTGGTCACATTTCCTTGAGCCCGTGATCAGTCTAGCAGCTCCTGGCATAGCTACTCTAAGGGCAGCTTGGTGTGTGTTATAAATCCTTTGTTGAAACAGTTACCATGGGGTAATATTGAAAGTACTGGGGATTGTACTAATGGTTTGAAGTCAGAATTCGGGATGTACTGTTTGATGCCTCGGACGAGTCTTAGTAGGACTTCATCTACCTTCCATGAAGAGATTGAATTGCGTTTCTCACAGCTTACTCGTGAGGTAGCCAGGAGCAGTAGGTTAGAAACTATGTGGACATTTTTAGGACTTCGGTTTTTGCTCCCGGATTTTAGGGAGAGGTGAGGCCTGACATATTTTATGTTAGTCTGAGGCTGTTTCATGTGGAAATGAGGTGCTGATAAGGGTCATTCACTATGGAATCATGATTTGCGCATATTTCACAGAGTGGCAAACACCAACACACGTCTTTTCTCACAGTGATTGCCTTTTTTGTACCCCCATTGTCCTCACCACCCTGACCATGGCATATCGCCACCTCCAACTGCAGCGCTGTTTAATTAGGCTCGTCAGTGCTGGCGGTGAAATGTCCATCAGCAAAATAAACATGGTACAACGTCCGCATACCATGGAATCACTATCCAGCTGTTCTCGAAGTGGATAGGAGGGCATGGGTCAAGAAATTGCGCTTGGCTCAGGTTTAGGCAATTGTATTATTAAGATCGGACTGTGTGAGCTCCCTGAATGAGGACTGACATTAGGGGGCATATTTACAAGGAAGTGGCGGGCCTTACATTAGCCTCTTTGGCCTAACACCATGATCTGTCACTTCTGAAACGCAGGGCTGCACCATATGTTCAACAATCTGGTGCAGCCCTGCATTTCCCCCAGCGCTAGCGCTAATAACTGCCTATCACCATTGCAACCAACCTTGCACCATGGTGCAAGGGTGTCTGCTTTGCAGGGGAACATTGTTTATGTGCAGGAAGGTGTCCCTTCCTGAAAATAAACAACCTTTAAATGTGCTTTTTAACTTCTATGTGGGCTGCTTAATGCTGCACACATAGAAGTTGCAAAACGTCATTTTTTAATGATTGTTTATGTGCAGGAAAAGACACCTTCCTGCACGTAAACAATTAATGGCGTTTTGCTGTTTCCATGTGTGCTGCATAACACAGCGCACATGGAAACAGCAAAAACGAGGAGAAACTAAAAGTTTTTCCTTGTTTCACCAGGGTAAGACCAGGCTTTCCTTATTTCCTTATTTTGGCCCTGCCCCATATTTACTCCACGCTTGTAAATATGGAGCAGCGTCAAAATCAAATAGTGTTATGGTGGAACGCCCACTGCAACACCCATTGCCCTCCCCCTTTACACTAAGTATAGCATGAAAGGATGCCTTATTTACAAGCAGCTTTAAGCAAAGTTAAGTGGCTTAACACTGCCTTGTAAATAAGGCAAAGCCCCTATCGCCACCACAACGTTGTGAAAAGTGACATTGTGGTGGCAATCGGGGCTTTTAAATATGCCCCCTAGGTTTTGTATTTTTTCTTTTGAGAGGAGAATGGAGGAGAGCTAAATAATTGAACTTCTCTGTAAATAAGATGGAGAACTTCTCTTCTTTTTCTTTTGAAGAGTTTGAAATCAGAAGAGAGGGAGGAAGAATGGGTTGTTTTATGATCGTTTGCCTTTTTTGTTTAATGCATTTCAGCCCTTATGAAAGTGGATTTGACTATGTGTTTTGTATTTGTTTCTTTATAAACATGTTTGACTCCGTTTCAGAGTGTTGATTTGGGAGTTTATTAACCTCTTGTGGTAGATGCTATGTAGTGTGAAGTTTGCTTCTCAGGCTAATGTGACTGTGCTCACATTTCAAAGGTTCCTTATCCATTGCTTTTGTCTGTTTTGTTGGTTGGATATCAACATTTTCACCAAGTGAGAATAGGGTGAGGATGAGATGCAACCCGCCTTCTGCCAACAGACCGTACATCTTAAGTATCCCATCTTTTGCTATTAGCAGATTGACTGGAAACGTAATTGTGTAAGGTGACATATAGAATTCTATTTCCAAACATTAATACATTGAGAGTGACTTGTTCATTAGTTTTATGAATCCTATTCCTTAGCTGTAGTGGACGACTGCCGCTGTGAGACATCTTTTATCAGCTTTGTCCAGTCGATTAATGGAGTTACCTAGTGAACCCAGCAGATCCAAAATTAGTTGAGAGACTTTATTAAGCCAAGCGGGTCAGGAAGATCAGATCTAATTTGTTCACAGTTATTACCTTTGTAATCTCACGTTTTTTTCATTACTGATCAGCACATATGCCACAGGTATTTGACGGAGGACTGTGAAGTTTTGTCAGCTCTTTTTCTTTCTAGGAGGCTATCATGTTGTATCCCTATACTTGAATGGGGTTGTGAGTTCTTCTGTTGGATCCGATGATTACGGTGAAGGAAGTGCTTCAGATGGTGTTTCCTCTTTTGAGTGCATTGTCACAACAGGTGCTCAGTGTATTTTCCGTTGGGAAGTGTTGGTTCTCCTGTTGTGAGGTTCTTCATTGCTATGTGGTCTGATGTTTGTAGTATAGTTATTAGAGGGGGTTGTGTGGTTAAAAAGCACCTGAATTTAATGACGCTCTTAGATTCAATTAGAGGTGTGTGTGTGTGTGTACTGACTGAAGCAAGTCTCTTTCATTAAGATCATGAGTGTGTGATCTAGTAGATCTTATAGAAGATGCCATCGAAGATGAGCAGTCCCTAGGGTGAGTCAAAGTCTGGTGTCTTTACGTGGCAGCAGGTTTGGCTAGGTGAGGGTATATTTGATAGATCGGGTGCTTCTGTGTGGCATTATAATATTTAATATGAGATATCATATCCTGCAAAATGATATTGTTGAAATGGGAGCAGTAAAAGAAAAGGGTGCCATTAAAGTTGTAGGTGTGAAGAGAGGGATATAGATGGGGTTGTGAAAAGGGTTGTGCAAAATTCACGAATGTTGCTTTGGTGTAATTAGAAATTTCAGGAAAGTTATGCAAAATGAGACTTAACTATGCAAATTGGAAATGCCCCGTGTAGCACTATATCTCAGCACAAAAAAGGCTCTTCATGCAAATGTGTTACCCAAGAACACATTATGCAAAATAAAAAAATGCAAATAACAAAAGCACATGCATTTGCGGTACATTTTTACAGAGAATTGCACTTAAATACGCAAAGTAGTGTTATGGCAGAAATCCAGGAATTTAACGTAACAAGCGTAATGTGAAATTTTGAAAACTATGCAGATTATGCTTGAGTATTTTAACATTTTCGGCCAAGTATTGTGAAGGACCTGAGGAAAGGTATGCTGAAAACAAGCTGGTTACCCAAGATGTGAAGCGGTCTTGGTAAGAGCGATTTTGTTATGATACTGAAAGAGCACAGAATTTGCTCTTTAAATTGTAAAGGTGCATTATAATTGAGTTAGTTTGCACCCACGTATAATCGTTCATTGTGCTAATCTAGGATAGTAAACGTGACTTTAATAACGCGAAAAGTGATGTGTTTGGGTTTTAGAGTAAATGGGAAGAAATCATTATTGCAATAATGTGTGTTTTAGTTTTGTACGTGTTGCCAATAATAATCAATATATTCGAAATGCCTATGTAAAGTAGTAACATAAAGATGCTCAGAAAGCTATTCACTATATGTATTTCAATGAGGCCCGGTTGCTGTTTTTTTGTTGGCCAGTTTCTGTAGGTCTGGATTGTATTTTTTCCTGGAAGATTCTGCATTAGAATTAATAGTCGAATTTCATATGCATGCTGAATTGGTTCTCTTTCACATTTCTGTTGCAGGTGGGGAATTGGTTCTTGTTAGCTAGAATAATGTCTTTGTTTTAGTAGTTAGGCTTAGGGAGGAAAGGATACATTAAAAACAAATATTGATAACGTGGACTGTTGTGCTTTCTCATCTGAGCAAGCCTGGGAATCAAGGTCATCTTGCCAAGGCCTGGGACCATCGCTGCTGTGTGGAAATTTACCTGTAAGGAAGTGTCTTGGATGAGTGGTGTGATGCCAAAATGCATTCTGGATCTTTTTGTGAGACAATGTGTTGAGGCAGGGACGGTGTCTGAGAGATTCTTACCTTGCTTTGAGAGAGGGAGCATCTTAGAACGAGCTCTGTAGCTTTATGCTACTTGACCCATGGAACGTGGAGAGGCTTCTCAGGAAGACTTCACATGCTGACACCTTAAGGAACCTTGCCTTGGGAAGGGTTGAATAGGGATGTCACTGTAGTGTAGAGTAGGGACAGACTAATGCTTTATACCTTTGAACCTCTAATGAAGGGAAATCTCGACGTCAGCAAAGTCATTTTCTGTATTTTGATTCTCGAGTTGGAAATGTTGTGCATGTTGCACCGTCTCAATTTTGCTTGCAGATTTGGCTTTGTATTAGTTCCTATGTATTTCCACACTCTGATCTTGAGGTGTTTGAATGTTCAACTGTTCTCAGCTTTGTAATGTTTTAACCAAACTTATTTGGAGTCTGTAATTCTTAGGATTCATAGTTTATTGGAACAAAATAATTGATTTATTGATTATAGATTACAGATTTTCTCCTCTTTACACTTCCATGCTGACAAAAAGTGATATCGACCTGGGGTTCCAGGACTGATCTAAAACATGAAACCTGGCTCCTTCAGTTGGTAGCAGCATAGGATGGTAGTTACATGGAGTAGGAGGAGTGCCTAGAAAATCTAGAGAAGAGCCCTAGAGTCCATAGCAGAGCCCAATGATCGAGAACAGAAGATGATGGACTTTGGCAGGGACCAACAGAGATTGATGGTGCGGTAAGAACAGCAGCAGAAGTAGGAGTAAGTATTAACAAGGATGTGTTGATTGCAGGAATGTGTTGATTGTATGATGTCTGACGAAATTTGTGTGAGACTCTAGTGAATGTGGGGTTGGACCGTGCGTGGTCCAGGAATTTGGTTTTGGTGCAGGCCCTGAAGGGGCCTAAGATCCCAGGATATTTGGTAAGTAGGTGTAGGAAACACTAATTTGTTGTGATTGTCTGACCATTGGTTTGGGGATTTGTCGTGGGACTTCATTGGCAATTCCATTTAAGACAGGGAGCTTTGTGTGAGTGGGATGCGTGAGAATCATATGGTAATCTTTGTGTACAAGAGTGGACTATATTGACTCAGGTGACCAGTGCAGGTCGAGGGTCACTGCGTGTGTAAGTTTCTTGAATGATTGGATTCTGTCGATCTTTTAGAAGGCAGACAGTCGCTTGATTTTGATGATTGTCTGATTGAATGTGTACTGAGAAATTGTGAAGAAGGGTGACCCGCTGAGAGGCAGAAAGTGTGACGTTGGAGTGCATCACGCTGTGATAGGTTGGTTGGGGTAGCGCTGGGATTGGCTGGTAAACATTAGGAGGTCTGATTTGAGAGAACTTGTTGCCGGAAGAGAATTTTGAATAATCATGCAATGTTTTAGAGTGTTACGGGACAAATGCAGAGGGGATCAGGGAGTGGTCTCTCCAGTGGGCGAGGAAGCACCACCCAAGGATACTCCAGCACACTATAAAAACCATAGCGTGAGAAAAAAAGACCAGGAACAAAAAAACGAGTGGTTTGATTAAAACTGTAAACTAGCACGACAAGCATTGATGAGACGAATCAAGTCCGGCCAGAGAGAACTTATAGCCATAAAAAGGAAGGTCTATAAAAATGCACAGCACGAGGCACACAGAAACTGCCACATAGAGCTATGGCAAGACTTACAAGGGGCTTCACACATTAAAAACAGCAAGGAATTCTGGCATTTAATCTCAAAAGGTACAATAAGCTTAGTTGTGGAAGAACATTTCCATATCCTTCCACAGACATGAGAAGAACATTTCTCTAACCTGTATGCAGGACCAGTGGATAGTGGTGTAGGGCGAAAAGAACCTTTTAACCATGGAGGAGACAGTGACAGCCTTTCTTTCACCATAGATGAAACTTTGGAAGCAATTGCAACTATACAGTGGGGAAAAGCCCCAGGTCTAGAGGTCTAGACTGAATTCCGAGGGATCTTTACCTCTCTGAACCACAAACATGGAGATTCATTCTTAATTACACATATAATGCCATATTAAAAGGGGAAGAATTACCAGCTTCATGGTTGGGCGCCGAGGTTGTCCCCATCCATAAAAATGGAGACAAAAGTGACCTGGTAACTTACAGGCCCATAAGCTTTATCGATATTGCCCAAAAAATATTCTGTTGCCAACTGTTGAAGAGAATCCATGAATAGAGACCTTATATCACCCTTACAAGCAGGATTCAGAGGGAAGACAAGCACTATAAATCAGTTGCTTCGCCTCCTATATATGACTATTGGAAAAGGCACTTTATACGTGGTATTCGTAGATCTCCTAGCCGCTTTCAACTTGGTGCCACCGGAAAAACTTTTGACAGCTTTGATCAAACTAGGGATCCCAACAAACCTCCTACAAATTATCATGAGACTTCACACAAACAATTATGCCCAAATTAGAGGGGGGAACGAAGGTGGGCTAAAAAAACGGATTGGGTGAGTTGCGGAGTGAGGCAAGGGTGTGTTCTCGCATCGAACCCTCTTCACGCTCTATATAAATGGCTTGATCAAACAGTTAATAGATTGTAGAGGTGACCCCCCCAAGCTTGCAGGCCAAGAGGTGCCTCCGCTACTTTTCGCAGATGACACCCTGCTTATTTCCCCAACAGACAATCAACTGGCACGGCAGGGCTTACGGCAACTCGAAGTAGACCTGCAACCCCTTCCCACTCGAAAGGAACCTCGGCCACTGGATAGTGACCCATTCTGCCGTCAGCCATCGCGGCGGGGTGGAGTACATGTGGAATCACCTGCTCTGGAGACGCCAGATGACTTCTTACCATAGTTATACTGGCTCCTGTATCTCTCAGAGCCTTCCCTCTTTGGCCATTGAGGGTAATCCACTGCCCATACTTAGTAGTATTTGGGGGCACCTGGATCTTAGGAACCATCTCCCGATCTCCCAGGGACACTAAGGTGACACCCGCCCAATCCCCCCCCTTATCCAAGGGCAACTCCTCCCGAGCACTACACTAGCTACTAATTTCTAATTTCTAATTTAAAACATTTGTAGAGCGCGGCGTACACCTTGCGGTTTCTTGGCGCTGGGGGTTGAGTAACTGAGGGAGAAAGACCAGGAAAGAATGAGATAAGTTTAGGCGGGGAAAGCCTGGCAGAAGAGGAAGGTTTTCAGATCTCTACGGAAGGAGAGGTAGTGGGATGCGGAGCGGAGATGGTCTGGAAGTGAGTTCCAGAAAGTGGGGGCCAGAAATGAGAAGTTAGACCCGCCCCACTTTTTGCGTGAGAAGCGGGGGATCTGGAGAAGAGACTTGGAGGAGGACCGGGGCTTTTCCTCCAGTGGGAGGGGGTGGTCTCTTTGGGCACTTGACATCTCCCTTATAGTGCCCAACTCCACCACACTCATAGCAGTGGACAACGCTTGGCTGCTGGCTTTGGCCAGGATGAGGGTTTCGTGGCGGGTTAGCCTTGGGAATGAATCCTGTTCTTTTTCCCTGGAAATTGTTTTGGGGGGCTTTTGAGAACTCCCTCTTTTTATCTCCCCCCTTCTTCTTCAGGGGGGCGCCCTGTCCAGTCCTTTGGAAGTCCCCTCCAGTCCCCTTTGAGGATACCCGGGTACTAGCCCAGATTTCCGCCTCCTCAGCAAGCTTCCGGGGGCTTGTCAGCTTGCTGTCCACCAGGTGTTGTCGCAGCTCGGGAAAACATTTCTCGAGTAGGTGCTCCTTGACGATTAGGTCCTACAACCCCTTGTAGTCCCCCACTTCGCTGCCTTGTACCCAACCTTCTAGTGCCTTCTTTGCGTAGTCCAGAAAATCCACCCAATTCTGTGTGCTTAGTTTATGGCTGCTCCTAAATTTCTGTCTGTATTTTTCTGGAGTCAGTCCAAACTTTTGTACCAGCGCCACTTTCATGGTGGGGTAGTGGGTCTGCTCTCCCTGCTCTAGGGCCAAAAGTGTATCCCTCCCTCCGTTCAGATCCGAGGCCACCGAAGTCATCTGCAGCGTACCACAAGGATCTTCACTCAGCCCAACCCTCTTCAATGTCTACATGAGCCCCCTCGCAGCCATCGCACGCCAGCACAACCTAAACATCATCTCCTACGCCGACGACACCCAGCTCATCCTCTCACTCACCAACGACCCCACCACCGCCAGAGCCAACCTACACGAAGGGATGAAAGACGTCGCCGACTGGATGAGGAACAGCCGCTTAAACTGAACTCAGACAAGACGGAAGTCCTCATCCTGGGATCATCACCCTCCGCCTGGGACGACTCCTGGTGGCCCCGGCCCTGGGCACCGCTCCCAAACCAACGGACCACGCACGCAACTTGGGCTTCATCCTGGACTCCTCCCTATCAATGACCAGACAAGTCAACGCCGTCTCATCCTCGTGCTTCAACACCCTGCGCATGCTCCGCAAGATCTTCAGATGGATCCCCACCGAAACCAGGAAGACCGTCACCCAGGCACTCGTCACCAGCCGACTGGACTACGGGAACACCCTCTACGCCGGAACCACAGCCAAACTTCAAAAAAGACTCCAACGCCTCCGCACGACTCATCCTCGACATCCCCCGACACAGCCACATCACCGGACACCTGAGAGACCTACACCGGCTCCCCGTTCAGCAAGAGAATCACGTTCAGACTCCTCATCCACGCGCACAAGGCTCTCCACGACCTGGGACCCAAGTACCTCAACAACTGCATGACCTTCTACACGCCCACCCACCAGCTACGATCGACCAGCCACGCACTTGCCACCGTACCACGCATCCGCAGAGCCACCGCCGGAGGAAGATCCTTCTCCTACCTGGCAGCCAAGACTTGGAACTCCCTCCCCACCCACCTTCGGCGAACCGAAGACCATCTCTCCTTCAGGAAGCAGCTCAAGACCTGGCTGTTCTAGCAGTAACTTACCCCTCCCCCAGCGCCTTGAGACCCTCCCGGGTGAGTAGTGCGCTATACAAATGCTGTGATTGATTGATTGATTGATTCCTGCAGGAGGCATGCATTTATACAAGCCACCCCCCCCCCCCCAGTGTTTCTCCAGTATCCCATGGGCTCTTAAGGAGAACTCATAGGAAGCCAGCCACTTCGCAATGTCATCCACTGCGCTGTAGCTGGCGACTACATCCTTAGGTAGATACGGTCTGGGTTCCCTGGTCAAGTCCTTGGATTCGCTGCCACCATTAGGAGTACTGGGAGGCCCTATTTGCAGGGCCTTGAGATCTAGCTCCCTGAGACACAATTCATGAGCCTGTCTCTGTTCCTCCCTCTCCTTCTCCATCCTAGCTAACTCCCACCTTAGCTGTCTTTCCTCTCTCCGGTCCGTTAGTTCAGCTTCAGTTAAGCTCCTCACAGAGACACTGCTGCCCTCCCTTGAGAGTGTTCTTGGACCCGTCAGTAGGTTCTCCCCCTCAGGTCGGTACAATACATCTACCCCGATGACAGTGTCCCGGTCGGCCTCCTCCTCCTCCTTTCCATCTGGGTGAGCTGCCACCCACGCTCTCAAGCTGGTCTGGAGTTCCCCCTTTTTTAGAACCACGCTTGAAAAATACTCCCTTGCTTTGGCAAAATTCCCTGAGTTGGGCCACAGTGTAGGTCTCCAACTCCTCCAACTCAAATTCCATCTTGTCAGTAGGAACTCAAACAACCACTTGGAAGAAGATAAGGAAGGGTGTAAAGTAAGAGCTACCTCCACCCACCACCAGGAGTAAATTTGGAAAAGCAAAAATTGTTAATTAGGGAGGCCGCTTAGGAGAAAACTCCAGGTGTAGATCTGTGGAGTACACTAAGCTACTGCTAAGTGGACGCAAGCATCAGCTCTATCCCACCACTGAGCACCAATTATGTTAGACCTGGACCATCCAGTCTACATAGGGTAGCCTGGCACAGAGGAGATAAGGCTGAACTCAAAGGCAATACGTGTTAATCTTGCCTCACACCAAATACAGTAACTTAGCGCCCAACCCCCAAAAAGAAGAAACTACACCAGTTTAGGAAAATACGGTCTGTTTTATAAAATTCTATTCACTTTCTTTTTGTTTTATTTCAGATTTTTCATTCCAGTGCAATAAACAATTTTTCAATCAAGTGTTGACATTTACAAAGTTTCACATCACATTCCTGGTTATCTTTTCTTATACAAGAGGAAGGAATCCTTGAATTTACCCTCTATACCCCCCTGTTACAGAATTAAAACCACAGTACTTATATGGAGGATATTTAGAGCAAAGCTTTACCAGGAGGAACTGATTTATACATTACCCTCGGGTATTCAGGGTCAACAGAGTCTAGAAAATACAGTTGCCTAGCACCTTCCCCCTCTTTCCACTTTTGCCTCTAGCTCAAACCGCTGTACATCTAGAAGAAAATAGGTACGCACACATTTCCCTCTCTCTGTACGTTTTACTTCCCTTCAACAGAGGTTGACCTGTCTGACATACGAGCATTACGGGACCCGGTATAGTCAACAAAAGATTATTTCCTGATCTCTGCTTTCCCTTAGTTTCCGCTCTTCAGCAATTGCGCAGCCTAAATGACGCTCTCCCACTCTTCAATCTCATTCCCCCATGTGAGTATGGCAGTTCCATGAATGTTTAGGTCGAGTTCCCAATGAGGGCTGAACACAATGCTGTTGGCCTGTCTCACAGTACCTCCAGAATAACTGTCACAGTCTCAGTTCCCAGCCCGACACCCACTAAAGCCAAGGGCTGTACCTTCTTGCTTCCGCCCTCTCCCTGAGTATATCCCCAGCTTACTTCGGTACTGGTGTGCGGTCACCCGATTTCTGGGCAGTCCGTTCTACGCTTCTGTTCCTGTGGAAGCTTCGCCAAGGGTTGGTTTGTCTTTCCCCATTCCTCTCATGAAGCGAGGTTCAGGCGTTCCCTTCCCTGTGAGCCGGTCACAGCGTGCGAACGACTTCCGCGGTCCTTCCCTCGCTGGCTCCGCCTTCGTCCGGCCTCCTTTCCAACGCTGATCCGCCTTCTCCGTCGTCGTCGCTGGCCTTCCGCTCCAAGACTCCGCCCTCGTCCGGCCTCCTTCTCTGCTTGTCGGCGCCTCCTCACAGACGGGTCGTCAGATGGCTCCACAGCTTTCCCACCCGGTGAGTCTTTTCTACCTCACTCGCTGTGGTCACGAACGCCCGGGCTCAAAGCGCTGCTGGCTAATTCTCCACACACAGTTCAAAGGGCAATTTGGATCTGTTGCGGCAATAGTCGATCGTTCAGGGCTAGTTCTCTACAGTGGAATCACGGTTAGGGGACCCAGAGGTTTTGGGGGTAAAACGGGAGGGGTCTCCAGAGAATTAATTATAGTTCTGCAATGGCCGGGATTGGTCAACTCAAGAGAGGTCACATCAATACAGGGAAGCAGCCGGCCCACAGGTCGATCTAACCCCTAATAGTGTGTTCCTCCTCACTGGGTTGCCTCTCTCCACACCAGGACCACCCCAACCTCTCTGGTCACCTCTCACGCTAACTTAAAATGGCCGCCCTGGGTCTGACCCTTTTATAGACTGGCCCTAAATGACAGAATCTGCTGGAAGGTTCTAGAGCCTTCCTAGTGTAGTCCTATGGTGTAAGTCTCTGAGGTAAGAAGTAGGTGGCAGTTACAAGCCACCATTTTGTGACTCTATTGTCCACCAATTCAAGAGGAGTACTAGGCCTAAAAAAAGTATGGGGACCAGGTAGCAACTAACCCCTAGGACAGCACTAAAAATTCCAGTGGACAGAAAAATGTAAAACATTAGGGGGCAAAAATGGACAAAATAAATAAACCATGAGGAGGGACCACCCAAAGGGCTGACAGGTCTAACACCCGTCCCCCCCAGCTGAAAGTGGGGAGAGCTACCCAACCCCTCGGGAGTTCTCATCACTAAGGCGGAAATACCTAGAGAGACCGCCTGCATTGGCGAGGTCCACCCCAGGCCGATGTTCCACCCGGAAGTCCATTCCCTGGAGGGAGATAGACCATCTCAACAGCTTGGGATTCTCTCCCTTCATTTGCATCAGCCAACGAAGGGGTCGGTGGTCAGTCTGAACTAGGAAGTGCGAGCCAAACAGGTATGGCCGCAGCTTCTTCAGAGCCCAAACCACTGCAAATGCTTCCCGCTCAATTTCACTCCACCTCTGTTCCCGGGGAAGCAGTCTTCTGGACAAGAAGACCACAGGTTGATCAAGACCCTCTTCATTGAGCTGCGATAACACTGCCCCAATGCCATGTTCTGATGCATCTGTTTGGACAATGAATTCCTTTGAAAAATCAGGGGCCCTTAACACTGGTGCTGCACACATTGCCTGTTTCAAAGTGTCGCAGGCTTGCTGGCAAGCCTCCGTCCAGACTACCCGTCGGGGTTGCTTCTTGGATGTGAGTTCAGTTAGGGGTGCCACGATAGTGCCATACCCCTTCACAAAGCGACGGTAGTATCTTGTGAGGCCCAGGAAAGCTCGGACCTCTGTTTGGGTCTTGGGGGGCTCCCAGGCCATGATAGCCTCAATCTTCGCCTGGAGGGGCGCACCGTTACCCCTGCCCACCAAGTGGCCTAGGTACACCACCAACCCCTGCCCAATCTGACACTTACTGGCCTTGATTGTCAAGCTAGCCTGTTTCACGGCCTGGAGAACAGCTTGTAAGTGACACAAGTGGTCCTCCCAGTTGCTGATAAAGACGGCAATGTCGTCCAGATAAGCAGCAGAGAAGGCCTCCATCCCGGAGAGGACCTCGTTCACCAGCCGCTGAAAGGTGGCAGGAGCGTTCTTGAGCCCAAAGGGCATTACACAGAACTGGTAGTGGCCCTCAGGCATGGAGAAGGCTGACCTTTCCTTTGCTTCATCTGTAAGAGAGATCTGCCAGTACCCTGAAGTGAGGTCAAAGGTACTCAAGTATTGGGCAGCTCCCAGCCGGTCAATGAGTTCATCCGCCCTGGGGATCGGATGATCATCAGTTTTGGTCACTGAATTCAGTCCACGGTAATCCACACAGAACCTTAGTTCTGGAGTGGTGCCCAGTGGGGCAGCTTTTTGTACCAGAACCACCGGACTGGACCAGGGGCTACTTGAAGGTTCAATTACTCCTAGTTCTAGCATCTTGGTGACTTCACTGTGGATGCTAGCCTTCACCTTGTCTGACAGCCGGTAGATCTTAGACTTCACAGGTGGGCTGTCTCCTGTGTCCACATCATGGGTACCCAGGTGGGTCCTTCACGGGACAAGGGAGAACAGCGAGGAATATTGCTCCAGGACCTGGCGACAGTCCCTCCTCTGTTCAGGATTCAGGGATGGTGAGAGAATCACTCCCTCCACCGACCCATCCTTTTCCTGAGACAAGAAAAGATCAGGGAGAGGCTCGCTTTCCTCTTCTTCTGCTCCATCAGTCACCATCAAGATGACTTCGGGCCTCTCATGGTGGGGTTTGAGGCGATTGGCATGAAGCACCCGCAGGGGCTGCAGGGGGGTCTTAAGGTCCACCAAGTAAGTGGCCTTACCCTTCTTCTCCTTCACCTCAAAGGGGCCTGTCCAGCGATCCTGGAGGGCACTTAGCTCCACAGGTTCCATCACCCACACTTTCTGGCCAGGCTCCAACTCCACAGGGTGAGCATTGTGGTCATACCACTTCTTCATAACTGCTTGGCTGGCTTCCAAGTTGTCAGAAGCTTGCTTCCACAACTTAGCCATTTGGCTCCGGAAGGCCAGCATGTAGCTCACCACATCCTGGGGAAGCTTCCTGGGAGTCTTTTCCCATCCGTCTTTCACCAGGCTGAGAGGTCCACGCACAGGGTGCCCATACAGAAGTTCGAAGGGGCTAAATCCCACTCCCTTCTGTGGCACTTCCCTGTAGGAAAACAACAAACAGGGTAGGAGGACGTCCCATTTCCTCCGCAGGCTCTCAGGCAGACTTCTGATCATGCCTTTCAAGGTTTTGTTGAACCTTTCCACTAGACCATTGGTCTGTGGGTGGTAAGGAGTGTTAAACTGGTAGGTAACCTCACACTCCTTCCACATAGCCCGCATGTGTGCTGACATGAAGTTAGTCCCCCTGTCGGACACAACTTCCTTGGGGAAACCCACTCGGGTAAAGATCCCCATCAGGGCCCTCGCCACTGCAGGTGCAGTAATGGTCCTCAGAGGGATTGCCTGTGGGTACCGTGTGGCGTGATCCACCAGAACCAGGATAAACCTGTGACCAGCTGAAGTTGGTGGATCCAATGGTCCCACGATGTCGATGCCCACCCTTTCAAAGGGGGTGCTAACAACGGGTAGTGGTTCCAGGGGAGCTTTCAGCTTCACCCCTGTTTTCCCACTAGCTTGGCAAGACATACATGTCCGGCAATAAGTGTCAGACGCCACCTTCATCTGAGGCCAATAAAAGTGGGGGACAAGCCTGGCAAAGGTCTTGTCCTGACCCAAGTGTCCTACCAAGGGTATCTCATGAGCCAGTTCTAAAAGAAAGGCTCGGTAACGTTGAGGGACAACCAAGGCCCATGATGAACCGTGCACTGGTGCCTTAGGTTCACTGTAGAGGAGTCCATCCTCCCAGTAAATATGGTAATTCCCAGTAACGTTTCCTGCTGCCTGGGCTTCGGCCTGTCGCCTCAGTCCCTCAAGGGTAGGGCACTCCTTCTGGCCCTTACAAAACTCCTCCCTGGTAGGCCCTCCTTCCACATGCCACTCGGCAGGGATAGGTAGGTTCTCCAGGGAGACAACACCCCCCTCCGCGGACTCCTGGTCCACCACCGCAGGTGGCCTATCCGTCTCACGGGGCGTGGATGCCGAGGCAGGCTTCTCCTGTCCCCGAATCTTTCCCTTTCTGGCAGCTGGCTGGGCCTTGGTTCCAGGCTCCAGCCCAAGCAAACTCCCCCTCTGGGTAGTCGCGGACCTTGTGCTAACACAAGCCCAATCAGGTGTACCCAGCATCTCAGAATGAGTCCGGTATTCCACCTCCTTCCAAGCATTGTGCTCCATATTATTCCCCAACAGACAATCAACTGGCACGGCAGGGCTTACGGCAACTCGAAGTAGACCTGCAACCCCTTCCCACTCGAATGGAACCTCAGCCACTGGATAGTGACCCATTCTGCCGTCAGCCATCGCAGCGGGGTGGAGTACATGTGGAATCACCTGCTCTGGAGACACCAGATGACTTCTTACCATAGTTATACTGGCTCCTGTATCTCTCAGAGCCTCCCATCTTTGGCCATTGAGGGTAATCCACTGCCCATACTTAGTAGTATTTGGGGGCACCTGGATCTTAGGAACCATCTCCCGATCTCCCAGGGACACTAAGGTGACACCCGCCCAATCCCCCCCCTTATCCAAGGGCAACTCCTCCCCGAGCACTACACTAGCTACTCCCGGGGCTTTTCCTCCAGTGGGAGGGGGTGGTCTCTTTGGGCACTTGACATCTCCCTTATAGTGCCCAACTCCACCACACTCATAGCAGTGGACAACGCTTGGCTGCTGGCTTTGGCCAGGATGAGGGTTTCTTGGCGGGTTAGCCTTGGGAATGAATCCTGTTCCTTTTCCCTGGAAATTGTTTTGGGGGCCTTTTGAGAACTCCCTCTTTTTATCTCCCCCCTCCTTCTTCTGGGGGGCGCCCTGTCCAGTCCTTTGGAAGTCCCTCCAGTCCCCTTTGAGGATACCCGGGTACTAGCCCAGGTATCCGCCTCCTCAGCAAGCTTCCCGGGGCTGGTCAGCTTGCTGTCCACCAGGTGTTGTCGCAGCTCGGGAAAACATTTCTCGAGTAGGTGCTTCTTGATGATTAGGTCATACAACCCCTCATAGTCCCCCACTTCGCTGCCTTGTACCCAACCTTCTAGTGCCTTCTTTGCGTAGTCCAGAAAATCCACCCAATTCTGTGTGCTTAGTTTTATGGCTGCTCCTAAATTTCTGTCTGTATTTTTCGGGAGTCAGCCCAAACTTTTTTACCAGCGCCACTTTCATGTTGGGGTAGTGGGTCTGCTCTCCCTGCTCTAGGGCCTGCAGGAGGCGTGTATTTATACAAGCCACCCCCCCAGTGTTTCTCCAGTATCCCATGGGCTCTTAAGGGGACCTCATAGGCAGCCAGCCACTTCACAATGTCATCCCCTGCGCTGTAGCTGGCGACTACATCCTTAGGTGGATAAGGTCTGGGTTCCCTGGTCAAGTCCTTGGATTCGCTGCCACCATTAGGAGTACTGGGAGTCCCTATTTGCAGGGCCTTGAGATCTAGCTCCCTGAGACACAATTCATGAGGCTGTCTCTGTTCCTCCCTCTCCTTCTCCATCCTAGCTAACTCCCACCTTAGCTGTCTTTCCTCTCTCTGGTCCGTTGGTTCAGCTTCAGTTAAGCTCCTCACAGAGACACTGCTGCCCTCCCTTGAGAGTGTTCTTGGACCCGTCAGTAGGTTCTTCCCCTCAGGTCGGTACAATACATCTACCCCGATGACAGTGTCCCGGTCGGCCTCCTCCTCCTCCTTTCCATCTGGGTGAGCTGCCTCCCACGCTCTCAAGCTGGTCTGGAGTTCCTCTTTTTAGCACCACGCTTGGAAAATACTCCCTTGCTTTGGCAAAATTCCCTGAGTTGGGCCACATTGTAGGTCTCCAACTCCTCCAACTCAAATTCCATCTTGTCAGTAGAAACTCAAACAACCACTTGGAAGAAGATAAGGAAGGGTGTAAAGTAAGAGCTACCTCCACCCACCACCAGGAGTAAATTTGGAAAAGCAAAAATTGTTAATTAGGGAGGCCGCTTAGGAGAAAACTCCAGGTGTAGATCTGTGGAGTACACTAAGCCACTGCTAAGTGGACGCAAGCATAAGCTCTATCCCACCACTGAGCACCAATTATGTTAGACCTGGACCATCCAGTCTACATAGGGTAGCCTGGCACAGAGGAGATAAGGCTGAACTCAAAGGCAATACGTGTTAAGCTTGCATCACACCAAATACAGTAACTTAGCGCCCAAGCACCAAAAAGAAGAAACTACACCAGTTTAGGAAAATACGGTCTGTTTTATTAAATTCTCTTCAGTTTCTTTTTGTTTTATATCAGATTTTTCATTCCAGTGCAATAAACTATTTTTCAATCAAGTGTTGACATTTACAAAGTTTCACATCACATTCCTGGTTATTTTTTTTTATACAAGAGGAAGGAATCCTTGAATTTACTCTATACCCCCGTTACAGAATTAAAACCACAGTACTTATATGGAGGATATTTAGAGCAAAGCTTTTCCAGGAGGAACTGATTTATACATTACACTCGGGTATTCAGGTTCAACAGAGGCTAAAAATCACAGTTGCCTAGCACCTTCCCCCTCTTTCCACTTTTGCCTCTAGCTCAAACCGCTGTACATCTAGAAGAAAATAGGTACGTTATTCAAACATTTCCCTCTCTCTGTACGTTTTACTTCCCTTCAACAGAGGTTGACCTGTCTGACATACGAGCATTATGGGGCCCGGGATAGTCAACAAAAGATTATTCCCTGATCTCTGCTTTCCCTTGGTTTCCGCTCTTCAGCAATTGTGCAGCCTAAATGACGCTCTCCCACTCTTCAATCTCATTCCCCATGTGAGTATGGCAGTTCCATGAATGTTTAGGTCGAGTTCCCAATCAGGGCTGAACACAATGCTATTGGCCTGTCTCACAGAACCTCCGGAATAACTGTCACAGTCTCAGTTCCCAGCCCGACACCCACTAAAGCCAAGGGCTGTTCGTTCTTGCTTCCGCCCTCTCCCTGAGTATATCCCCAGCTTACTTCGGTACTGGTGTGCGGTCACCCGATTTCTGGGCAGTCCGTTCTACACTTCTGTTCCTGTGGAAGCTTCGCCAAGGGTTGGTTTGTCTTGCCCCCTTCCTCTCATGAAGCGAGGTTCAGGCGTTCCCTTCCATGTGAGCCGGTCACAGCGTGCGAACGACTTCCGCCTTCGTCCGGCCTCCTTTCCAACGCTGATCCGCCTTCTTCGTCGTCATCGCTGGCCTTCCGCTCCAAGACTCCGCCCTCGTCCGGCATCCTTCTCTGCTTGTCGGCGCCTCCTCACAGACGGGTCGTCAGATGGCTCCACATCTTTCCCACCCGGTGAGTCTTTTCTACCTCACTCGCTGTGGTCACGAACGCCCGGGCTCAAAGCGCTGCTGGCTAATTCTCCACACACAGTTCAAAGGGCAATTTAGATCTGTTGCGGCAATAGTCGATCCTTCAGGGCTAGTTCTCTACAGTGGAATCACGGTTAGGGGACCCAGAGGTTTTGGGGGTAAAACGGGGGAGGTCTCCAGAGAATTAATTATAGTTCTGCAATGGCCGGGATTGGTCAACTCAAGAGAGGTCACATCAATACAGGGAAGCAGCCGGCCCACAGGTCGATCTAACCCCTAATAGTGCGTTCCTCCACACTGGGTTGCCTCTCTCCACACCAGGACCACCCCAACCTCTCTCTGGTCACCTCTCACGCTAACTTAAAATGGACGCCCTGGGTCTGACCCTTTTATAGACTGTCCCTAAATGACAGAATCAGCTGGAAGGTTCTAGAGCCTTCCTAGTGTAGTCCTATGGTGTAA
This sequence comes from Lissotriton vulgaris, assembly GCF_964263255.1. NCBI lineage: Eukaryota > Metazoa > Chordata > Amphibia > Caudata > Salamandridae > Lissotriton > Lissotriton vulgaris. Next base: position 1,657,832,915 of record NC_141685.1, on the reverse strand, counting down.
GTCTCTGAGGTAAGAAGTAGGTGGCAGTTACAAGCCACCATTTTGTGACTCTATTTTCCACCAATTCAAGAGGAGGACTAGGCCTAAAAAAAAGTATGGGGACCAGGTAGCACCTAACCCCTAGGACAGCACTAAAAATTCCAGTGGACAGAAAAATGAAAAACGTTAGGGGGCAAAAAGGGACAAAATAAATAAACCATGAGGAGGCCCCACCCAAAGGGCTGACAGGTCTAACAGTCTCGCATTAGGAAAGTTTGAGCTATTGGTCTTGCAAATGACAATTTTTTTATTTTTATGTTGGTTTTGAAACTAGCTAAATTTATAGCTTTGTCATTTACAATGCCATTAGTTATAACTTTCGCAAATGTGACACCTATAGCATTTGTAATGCAACATGTTTTGTATTTACGTGACTTCCATGTATTGATTTTACAAATAACAATGGCTTTTAATTTTTTTAATTAATTAATACTTAAATAAAAGTGATTGTAATTTATAATGGCAATAGCTTAAACTTTTGTAAATAACTTTTGTGAATATTATGTTCAGTGTATTTTATTGTGACGAAAATCCAAGAACAGAAGTGAAATATTAACATCTTTTTGTGACATTTGTAATAAAGCTTGAAACATTGAGAGAACATATTTGAACCAGTTGTTGTGATGGCGCGGAGTGATGTTGTGGTGGCGACGAGTGATGCTGACGCGTTTAGTGATGCTGTGGTAGCGCATAGTGATGTTGTGGTGCCCCTGAGTGATGCTGTGGTGCCCCTGAGTGATGCTGTGGTGGCCCTGGGTGATGCTGCGGAGGCCGTGAGTGATGCTGTGGAGGCCCTGATGATGCTGTGGAGGCCCTGAGTGATGCTGTGGAGGCCCTGAGTGATGCTGTGGAGGCCCTGAGTGATGCTGTGGTGGTGCTGAGTGATGCTGTGGTGGTTCTGAGTGATGCTGTGGTGGTGCTGAGTGATGCTGTGGTGGTGCTGAGTGATGCTGTGGTGGTGCTGAGTGATGATGTGGTGGTGCTGGGTGGTGCTGGGTGGTGCTGGGTGGTGCTGAGTGATAATGTGGTGGTGCTGAGTGATAATGTGGTGGTGCTGAGTGATGCTGTGGTGGTGCTGAGTGATGCTGTGGTGGTGCTGAGTGATGCTGTGGTGGTCCTGAGTGATGCTGTGGTGGCACTGAGTGATGATGGGGTGACGCTGAGCGATGCTGTGGTGGTGCTAAATGGTGCTGATGTGGTGCTGAGTGGTGCTGTGGTGGTGCTGAGTGGCTCATGTGGTGGTGCTGAGTGATGCTGTGGTGGTGCTGAGTGATGCTGTGGTGGTGCTGAGTGATGCTGTGGTGGTGCTGAGTGGTGCTGTGGTGGTGCTGAGTGATAATGTGGTGGTGCTGAGTGATAATGTGGTGGTGCTGAGTGATAATGTGGTGGTGCTGAGTGGTGCTGTGGTGGTGCTGAGGTGGTGCTGTCGTGGTGCTGAGGTGGTGCTGTGGTGGTGCTGAGTGATGCTGTGGTGGTGCTGAGTGGTGCTGAGGTGGTGCTGAGGTGGTGCTGTGGTGGTGCTGAGTGATGCTGTGGTGGTGCTGAGTAATGCTGTGGTGGTGCTGGGTGGTGCTGAGTGATAATGTGGTGGTGCTGAGTGATAATGTGGTGGTGCTGAGTGATGCTGTGGTGGAGCTGAGTGATGCTGTGGTGGTGCTGAGTGATGCTGTGGTGGTGCTGAGTGATGCTGTGGTGGTGCTGAGTGATGCTGTGGTGGTCCTGAGTGATGCTGTGGTGGCACTGAGTGATGATGGGTTGGCGCTGAGCGATGCTGTGGTGGTGCTGAGTGGTGCTGAGGTGGTGCTGAGTGGTGCTGTGGTGGTGCTGAGTGGAAATCAAAAAAAGGTTTCTGTTTCCAGATACCTGAGAGCCTTGCTAGAGGAAAAGACAGCCACTGCTCAATGTGGTTGGCTGTTGGGATAGTGTCTAATGTGTAACAAAGGAAAAATTGTTCCTTTTTTAGGTGTCCCCTCACTCACCGGGGTTGCCCCACGGTGACATGCTTCATCATTGGGGCCATCCCAGTCCTCTACGGGCTGGGGCGTGCTACGACTTGCGGAGTTACGTAGGAGCACTTAAATGGACTATGTGTGGTGCATGTGTATTTGTGGGGAGTGGACTATGTGATGAGTTAAAAATACCTGCCCAGTAGGTTACTAATAAACTTTATTCTGGCCTCTAGGTGGTAGTATTAAAAACGGGGTAGGGAGATAGGCTGTCCTAAACTTAATGTGTCCAGATGTACCTATCAACTCCTAAGTCGACATGTTTCGTGCATACCCCAAGCACTTCTTCGGGACTACACAGGGACCAGCCCTGTGTTCGCCACTCCTTACTCTGTCACTGAGATATTTACAAAAAAGGTTTTAAACTGCAGCAAACTCTGTTAAGTGCATGCATTTATACCTACGTATTTTGTTCCAAAAACACGTGGTTCCTGAAAGATAGAAAACAACTTTAAAATTCAAGGGGTGGTTGGCCCCATTAGTTATCACACACAGTTTTTTACAGAAGTGATGTATTCTGTGAATTAGGAAGCGAACTCATTGGCCGTGCTTTTTTCCATGCACAAAAACGTGATTGATTTCGTGCATTTTCGAACGTGGTTTTTAACATAACACCTATCGCAGTGTCACACCCATACATTCAACAGTCATACACACTCATACATACTTTCTTATGAGACCTAGCTGGGCCCCATGGAGTCGGAGGGGTATCGGTATCCTCGCAACTCTGATGAGAAAGAAATGGAGTTGTTAAGTCACCCAGTACTGTTCGTTTTCTAGGCATTGTCTCCGTTTCAAAATCGGCATTCCTTCACGCCCTATTCTACTTACTTGTGCTCTGGTTACCTCCTGTATGCTGAGTGATGCTGTGGTGGTGCTGAGTGGTGCTGTTGTGGTGCTGAGTGATTATGTGGTGGTGCTGAGTGATAATGTGGTGGTGCTGAGTGATAATGTGGTGGTGCTGTGGTGGTGCTGAGTGGTGCTGTGGTGGTGCTAAGTGATGCTGTGGTGGTGCTGAGTGGTCCTGTGGTGGTGCTGAGGTGGTGCTGTGGTGGTGCTGAGTGATAATGTGGTGGTGCTGAGTGATAATGTGGTGGTGCTGAGTGATGCTGGGGTAGCGCTGAGTGATGATGTGGTGATGCTGAGTGGTGCTGTGGTGGCGCGGAGTGATGCTGGGGTGGAGCTGAGTGATGCTGGGGTGACGCTGAGTGATGCTGTGGTGGTGCTGAGTGGTGCTGTGGTGGTGCTGAGTGGTGCTGTGGTGGTGCTGAGTGATTACATAGAATGTATTTAACGCCAATAAAACAGAACATTATATACCCACAGAAGTCTTGCGCTTGGACTAGATGCGGCTCCCCAGGGGGGCGCGTTACTTCATGTACCTGGTCGTGCGTGGACTAGATGGATCAGTGAAACTGTGCATCCTAGGGGTTATTCCTAACCCCCAAAACACGGAGAGAGAACATAAATTTGCTCTGCTGTGACTGGTGTTGGTGAAGAGATGGATAGCCATTAGATGGTGACACTGGAGGGCTGTGAGGTGCACTGCTGGGAGAGAGATGTGGTCGAATGGGCTCTGGCAGAAGAAATAAGAATGGGGAGGTCCGAAAAGATGTGAAAACTCTGCTGCTGACATGATATGAGCAGACATGGGAAGGAAGGGAACAAAACCACAGGATACAGCAGGGGAGACTAGTGTACTTGGATATGGCTGGTGAACATGAACAGTGACAAATGCAAGAAGGGAACAAAAGCTGTGGTAGGGAGGGATGCACACTGTGCTCACCACTATCTGCAATGACCCGATAATGTAAAGTCTAAAAAAAATACAAATTTAAATGGCTGTGGTGTTCTGAATTTGTTATTATCAATTGTTTCTTAAAAGCTTGTGGGGTGGTCAGAGTGCAAGGTATCAAATATGTTGCTGATAATTGCGTCATGCACACGACGCTTCTCAGATCCGAAGTAAATTCTGCCCCCGAACTGCAGCGGGGCAGAGGGTTCTCCGCCTCCTTGAAAGCGAGCATGTTACAAGACGTTTCTCTAACCCTAGCTCGAGTCACAAGTTTGAGGCGCGAGCTGCCAGCTGGCACGGAGCGCATTTACAGTAAGCTGTTTACTTGCTGTCCACCAATGGCATCCACAGAGAAGGAATATCTGAGCTCCACACAGCTGCAAGGCTTCAGCTGCAAGAAAATTAAGGCCACGGGCATTCCATTGTGAGAGGATACTGAGGTGAAAAGGGTAAAACTCGGACTAAGGCATCCGTTATAGATCTATATCCTGCTGCCTCAGGAGAGATAGCGCGGCATTTCTATAATAAAATCGTCATAGAAAGCTCTTTCAGGGTACATTCAGAAATATATGGAGCAAAAGAGGAACCGGAAAATAAAATAAAGTTATCAGGCAAAGGAACGAAGAAAAGCACAGGGGAATGAAAGGAAGAACAAATCTAATGCACGAATAAGAAGGGCACAAAAAGAAAGAAGAAGTGGAGAAAAAGAGAAGGAAAAGGAAAGGGAGTAAGAGAGAAGATAAGGGGGAGATGGAGAAAGAAAGTAGGAGGGAGAAGAGGGTGGAAAGGAAATGAGAGACAGGAAGAATGCAGAGAAACAGAAAAGTAAACAAAAGCAAGAAGAAAGAAAAAGACAAAAAATGCGAGACACGGCCTGGCGGCTGTGAAAAGTGTGAAGCAGGGGGCGGGGAAGCGGATCCCTTTGAAGTGAAGCTCTCGGAGGCAGGCGGGAGCAAATGGCAAGCGCGTGCATGAGCACATGCACTCGACGAAATCTGCAATGGTTTAGCCCTTGGTTTGCCCCCAATACTCTCGTCTATTTATTCCTTGCGGAATATAATAGACGAGACCTAAAAACTAAGAAAGTCATCTTACAGGCCGTTGACCTTAACAATCCGAGTATACCAAGCAAAGGGATTAGAGGCCGCACTATATGGTTTGGAGCTTTGGGGACTTGTCAATGTAGCTGCTATCAAAAAACTGAAAACAATTTCATTACATCAGTGCTGAAGCTTCCCCGAAATGCAAAACTTCCACCAATGCGCTTTAATCTAGGCATGAAGAGTGTTGCTCATGCAATCGCCCTAAGGCCCCTAACCTTTTGGATATGCATACAGGTGAATGACTAAACATTGCCAATGAAAGAATCACTCCAAGAAATATTATCATTGGACACCAAAGGCTGTGTCCAGTGGTTTAATCACACCAAGCATTGGCTGGGCGAACTCAGCATGAGTGACCTATGCCTATCCCATGGAAATATTTTTAAAAACTCAGCAAACATCCTCAAAAAGAGATTTTGGAGCCAAGTGGGGGATAGCTGGCTAAATAGGAGAGATGCAGGGGAATTAACAATCAGATTTCTCAACAAAGATAAAATGCAGCAAGAAGATTTTTTGAACCAAATAGAGCCTCCATTTACAAAATCATTATAATTAAAATTCAGGTACAGCATTCTTCCAGTTAACGGTTTTGTTAGTAGCTGGAATTGTGTTGATATCCTGCACAGTTGCCCAGAGTGGGAGGCTGTCCTCGAATCAGAAGTCCATGTCCTATTCTTTTGTCCTATGTACAAACAAACAAGAAGGACTTGGATAATTCCGATTTGTCAAATTCTGGCAGCTAATCGCTTAACAGAGATTGTCAGAATTCTGAAAAGCGATAGCACAGAATACTTAGTCTTTGGCCTGTCCAGATACTTGGTTCATGCATGGAATTATGCTCAGGGTTGAGAGCACGTTAAATGCAGGAACGATAAATCGAGTGCATGGATGGGTAACCTTCATGGAACTATAATGGAAGGGAACTGCAAAATGTAATGGTTTACCAATATTCTGATTAGAACATGCCAGACACCTTAGTGAAGCCAAGTACTGAGAAGCCGACATAAAGCAATGATGGATTTAAACATGTGAAGGCTTAACTGATAATGCTGCTACGTCTATAACTGACATTTGTATATACTTGTGAGAACAAGATTTATTTATTTTATTTATTTATTTAATTGTGATTTTATTGTACATACTGTAATTTTAGCATGATTGTGTCATAGATATTTTAAAATGTACTAGCACTAGGCAGTTTATTAATTAATAACAACTCCGACTCTAAATAGAATACTAATATAAAGGAAGAGGTATTAGATATAACTCTTTTTTTTTTTTTAAATAATTTTTATTATTGCAAGATACGACAATAAGCATTACAATTCCGTTCCATAATGTAATTCAGTTTTTACCAATATAGTACCACTGGTATCGTTTTGAGAAGTAAACGTAAGTAAATGAATACAGAAGTATAGTAGAGGTATGGAAACAATTCAGAGCTTAAAAAAAGAAGTACATTTTGCCACAAAACTTTAAGAAGATAAAATGAGAAAGAAAAAGAAAAGAAGTGTTAGAGGCCTGTCCCCCCTTCTTGCCCTTCAAAAAAATGTTTCCAGATCCTTTCTTTTCTAATAAGGGCTTTTGGACCTCTAAATTTAGCTAGTGAAAATTCCATGGTTCTGATTTCGTGAACCAAAGTAAGCCAGTCCGCCGCTTTAGGGGGTTCTTTAGATATCCATGCCCTAGCTATAGTTAATCTTGCACATGCTAGCAAAATCGTTATAAGATCCTTGTTGGGACTATTGCTATCCTGGATGTCTAATAGAACCAATTGTACTGTAAGCTCCGGTATAGTTATCTGGTTAATTCTACAATGGTCGGATATTCTGTTCCAAAAAGTGGAAAATGCTGGGCAAGAAAATAACATATGTTCGATTCCAGCCGCAACTGTGTTGCATTTAACACACATACCGCCATATTCATGAAAATCGGCATTTGCGATTCTGAAATAGCGAAAAAAAGCAAATTGCTATTCAGAAATCGCAAATCCGAATTCATGAATAATTGCGATTAAAAAAAGCGATTCGCACGCGATCGCAAAATCCGATAGCGATCCGATTGAAATTGCGATTAATCGCAGAATATTCGCAATTTCCGGCTACCCGCGCCTGGACTGCGATCTCGCAAATAGCGATATCGCTATTTGCAATATCGCTATTTGCGAGATCGCAAACTCGCGAGATCGGGAAAACGGGAAGTCGCATTTCGAGCCCAGTGATGACATCACAACCAGGAAGCTGCCGGTTCCCACCACCATTTTGCACATTGAGGCAGAGAGAGAGGGAGCACATTGGAGAGCTGCAGCTCATCTTGGAAAGTACACAGATCCACAGATCCACAACCCTATACCATGGCTGAGGAACCTGCACCTGGGACCAGCAGCTCGTCTGGCCGCAAGAGAAAACTGAAATTCTCTGAGCAGGAGCTGGAACACCTAATTGAGGGGGTTGTGGCCAACCATGACCGACTGTTTGGCGCTAATTCACGGAGGGTCCCAGAACAGGAGAAGCGGCGCATATGGCAGGGGATAGCCTCAGCAGTGAACTCCGTGGGAGTGGCGGCCAGGTCCCTGGAGGAATTTAAAAAAAGGTGGTACGACCTCCGAGGCCGTGCCAAGGAGAAGGTGGCGGCGCGCCTTGGGGAGTCCTCGGGCACAGGAGGAGGAGGACCAACGGTACCACCAAACACCCCCATGGAGGACCAGGTTGAGAACACCCTGGAGAAGGAGGCCTGTGTCGGTTTCACTACACTGGATTCATCCCGCCCCACCCAAGACACCCAAGGTAAGTGGCATGCGACTGCGACCCTGCCCCCTATGGATGTCCATGTCCAAATAGGCTCCCCCAATGTCCCATAGGCATGCCATAGTTGCACAACAAGGAATGTCCTGAAGCATTGTGGGAGATGTAGTCTGGCCACAATGTTGTAGTACCACAATGCAGCCAGACAGGTCCCAAAGCACACAAAGCCACTGCCATTAAGGGAATGTCACCCAGCATGCATGTAGCAACTGCACGTCTGCCAGATACATGCAACTAATGATCCACCACTTACCCCCACAGGTGGCGATACCAGTGACAGCGATAGGCTGGAGATCGATGAGGGCGTCCCGGAGGTGGAGGTGCCAACACCAACCCAGGCACCAGCCCCTGCCGCTGCATGTACACCAGCAGCAAGTACCACCAGCAGCGTCCCCCCTGCAACTGGTGCAGCACCCACATCCGCTGGCATGTCAGCCCCCATTGTGCCTCCTGCCACCGCTGATCCTCCCAGAGCCGCAGCCAGGGCAGTCACTCCTGTGCCCCCTGCATCAACTGCAACTGCCACACCAGCAGGCACACCCCCTGCGACTGGCGCACCTGCAACACCGGCGGTCTTACCCCCAGCAGCTGTCGCCTCTACATCCGGGGCTGCGCCAATGTCCACACAGCGGCCAGCCTCACACTCAGGCCAGCAGGGCAGGCGTGGCAGGTCAGGCCAGCGCTCCACAGCAGCTACCAGGCGGGCCAATGCTCATGGACTGGCGCGGCTCAGCGTCGAGAGACGCATGCTCCGCATCCACCAGTGCCAGGCTCAGCAGCAGGGAGCTATACAGCTTCAACTGCACATGATCGGGCGCAATGTCGCCTCTGTTGCAGGCCACATGGAAGGCATGAGGGCAGACCTGGCAGGTGTGGGAGATGGAATGGCCCGCATTGCTGCAGCCGTGGAGGCCAACACCCGTGCCATGTTGAGAGTGCGCAGTGGGCAACGCCGGCGCCACCGCCAACTATTGACCCGGCTTGCCACTTACAGCAGGGCAAGTTACGTGTCAGCTAATGCGACATCTCTGTTGGCGCGTCGCTCTCTGACCCAGCAGCACGCAATCATACAGTGCAGCGAGGACATGACAAGGGTGCTGGAGACCCTCACCACGGCCGTCGTTGCTCTTCACCCTCCACCTATTCCATCTGTTGTGGGGGGTGATGATGCGAGTGAGGGGGTGTCCAGCGTCAGCTCACAATCTGCCTCATAGGCCCCACCACCCACCCGCAGCACCAGGACCCCCCCATTGCCTGAAGCCCCGGAGGAGGATGCCCCTCAGAGGCGCTATGGAGGAACGCGCACTAGGCGCACCTAGAGAACTGCACTTCACCAATGGCACAGGCTGAGGTCAAGCCTGCCATGCAGTGATGCACAGCAGTATGGCGTAATACTGTTTGTTGGACTTATTTGGACAGAAACCTTATATTTCATTTTGTGAATTTAACAAATACATTTATTTTGCTATTTGGACAGAAACCTTATATTTTATTTTGTGAATTTAACAAATACATTTATTTTGCTATTTGGACAGAAACCGTATATTTCATTTCGTGAATTTAACAAATACATTTATTTTTCTACACACATTAGCGTTGTGTCATCATTACATTTTGCATGCATTGTTGATTTGTGGGGTGATAGAAGTGGTTGTACTAGAAACTGTTCACTGTGATGTGGTTGCGACGTCTGTGCCCTTCTGCTGGGTTCTCCCCTTGTGCATGGCGCGCATGTGCAGGTGGCCGGTTGTCCCCCTCAGATTCACTGCCAGAGATGTCAACAGGTATCCGGCGCTTGGTTGCAATGTTATGTAGTATTGCGCAGACAGCCACTATGCGGCAGCACTTTTCAGGACTGTAATACATGGCCCCACCTGTCTTGTGCAGTATGCGGAACCTGCTCTTGAGCAGGCCAAATGTCCTTTCTATGCAATTCCTTGTCCGTATGTGTGCAATATTGTAGCGCCGTTGCTGGGGTGTAGCAGGGTTGAGGTATGGGGTCAGGAGGTATTCACGGAGGGCGTAGCCACTGTCACCTGAATGAGAGGAGCAGATGGTGATTGCCTGTGCTGCGCTGTTACATCTTTGCAATGTGACATTTCAATCAAAGTGTACTTACCAAGTAGGTGTCCTTCCCCAAACTCTCCCCTGACCAGTCGTGTGTGGAGTCCGCTGTGCCGGAAAATGAAGGAGTCATGGGTACTCCCTGGGTACCGTGCGACAATGTCAGTGATGAATGTCTTGGCATTGCAGACCATCTGGATGTTGAGGGAGTGATAGCACTTTCTATTGCGGAACATATACTCCATGCCAGCTGGTGGGCAGATGGCGACGTGGGTACAGTCTATACATCCGAGCACATGTGGAAAATGGGCTACATTGTAGAATTGTAGCTTGGTCATGTCCAATTCCTGTTGGCTGGCGGGGAATATGATGTGACGGTGTAGCTGGGTGAGCATGGCGTCAACAAAAGTGTGGAGGCAGCGTGACATGGTGGGCTGGGATATTCCCCCAGCAGCCGCTACTACCCCCTGGAAACTTCCGGAGGCCAGGAGGTGCAGGCTACACAATACCTGCACATGTGTAGGCACAGCATTGGTACGGCTTGTTGGGTGCTGCATCAGGGGGTCAAGGTCCTGTATTAGCTGCATTATCATTTCCCCATTCAGCCTGTATTTAGCATATATCTGCTCTCTGGTTTGGCCCAGCAAGGTGACCCGCTGGCGGAATATCCTGTCCTGGATCCTGCGTCTCCTCCGTGCTAATCGCTCTAGCCTGCGACGCCTCACCACCATGTACATTCCTGGCATTGTGGGACTCCTAATGCTGCTGCTGATGATGGTCCTTATGTGTGATTGGTCAGGCCAGTACCTGTTGGTGATAGGACAACGGTTTTTTGAAAGTTTTTTTTCCATGGCTTTCATGGTTACCACCTGCTTTGAGTTGTCCTTATTTTGCGCGGTGCAAATTGCGATTTTTGGGTTTTTCGCTAATTGCGATTTTTCTTGAATACCGATTGCGATTATTTTGCGAATTCGCTATTATTTTCGCAGAATCCGTGGTGTGTCGCTATTTCCGAATCGCTAATGCTCAGCGGCTGGGATTCTGCGAATATATTAGCGATTTCGCAAATATGTGTTTGCGAATTCGCTATTTTGTTGTTGAATGCAGATTACGGAAATTGCGCCCGCATTTGCATTTTCGCAGCGATTGCGGGCGCAATTTCACTTCATGAATCAGGCTGATAGATTTGTCTGAAATCGGGTTTCCTTGCGCCCAACTGGATATTTTTTGTGGTGTATAGTACAGCTCAGTAATTGTCCTATATAATTACATTCTAAGGTTAGAGGAATGTACTATATCGCTTAAATGAGTTAAAGCTTTTCTGATCTGTATTGAGTTTATATTTAAATTTAATCTGCGAGACCATTTAGCTGCAATTTGAGTTGAGTTTTCTCCCTTATCCTTAATTAACCATTGGTATCCCAGTTTTATTAATGATTTTGTTTTATCAGAGTAAATACACTCAAGAATGTCTGAATGTTTAGCTTCCGTTATTCTCATTTTGCTATGGAAAAAATCTCTCAATTGTCTATATCTAAAGTGCATATCGTCTGTGAGCCCATTAGTAATTTTTAGGTTCTCGAAGTCTGTCAAACCATTGGTCCCATAAAGGTCTCCTAGTATATTTATTTCATGTCTAATCCAGCGATTCGCCAAACCATCCGAAAATATACTTGGCAGACCAGGATTATTCCATAATCTAAGTTTGGCGTTGTAAAATGAGCTGTTACTAATGTGTAAAATTTTATCCCAAATTTTTATAGCATGTTTAGCAGTCTTAAATTTGACCCGCTTAAAGTAATTTGGATCATGAACACGTAGTAGGAATTGATTAGAGTCGGCGCCTAGCATATACTGATGAAAGAATAAAGAAGGAGTATTTTTTAGTAAGCTCCTTGTTCGTAGAAAAAAAGTAGCTAAAAAGTAGAGGTTAAAGTCCGGAAAAGTAAAGTATTAGATATAACTCATCCAATAGTATATCTAACTATGGGCATCTGATGCGAAGCATGTTTTTATTCCCTCTCCCTCTTCACCTACTATTTTTTTTTAAACGTTCTTGTTAAAAATGTACTGCAAATTAATGTGCTTTCATGGTTTTTATGATGAAACTGAATAAAGATATTAATCTATCTATCTTTCTATCTATCTACTCCAGCACACTATATGGCTACAAATGTGGGACTTCATACCATAGTTTGGCTTCAAAATTGACATAAGTATACTGGGAAGGAGGGGGATTTGGCTTTCTCACGTTATTGTTCATTTCGATTGGAGGTACTGTATCAGTTGAGAGGAGTGATGTCTTCCTTACGTCCCCCACCTAGACCAACACAATTTGAGGCACTAGATGCATGGATGTGAGCAGCACAGGCAAATAATAGGAAAAATTTTAAGGAAGAATGAAAAAGCAATGAGATAATATCACAGTTGAAGCGATGAAGAGGAGATACCATCGAAGGAGAGAGAATGTACCTCATGCTGGTGAAAGAGTGAAGGACACTGTTAATAGTGGAGGGGATTATGGGGATGATGGAAGCGATACAGATGACAGCTTGTTAGATGGGTTACTGTCAGAGCAAGCTCCACCCTACAATACACATTCAGAAGAGGGAAGGCAAGCGCTGGCGAATGCAGCAGAACAAGAAAGGGCGGCAAAAGTTCAGACAAGCTCGAGTGCATGAGTAGTGGGAAGGATTTCAGCAGGAGTGGCATGGACGCGGGCGTTAGGAAGTACAGAGCCGAGAAGAGTTGGCACAGCCTTTCGGTTGCTAGAGGCCCTTATGGTACTGGTCACCATTGGACCTGTAATCTGTTTACGACCCGATCTCAGCAGGGAACGCCAGTCAACTGCGGTCTGGGTTAGGAGAAAGGGTCAGCACAGGGGAAAATGTGACAGTGAATGGGAAAGGCTCATTTTTTGTGCCATTGCCAGCGACCGCAGATCCTTCAAGGTTGTGCTCAGGGTCTAGTAATATACGGTCTGTGTGATTAGGGAACACAAACTCAGATTTGAGGATGTGGGAAGTTCCAGTCAGGGGACCCATGGGAAGGATACTGGAGATAGGTACAGGCCAAGGAACTTCTGGAAACTGGCATGTCTCTCACACCCCAGCTCCAGAGAAGTAGCAGAGAGACCAAACCAGTGAAGAGGATGGACAGAGCAGTATGTTGAGTCAGGGGACAATCAAGGCTGCAGTAAAGGAGACATTGTTGAATGTAGCAAGATTGAAATCTGAGGTAGATGAAATAATTGATGGAAACTTGCCTTTGGAAAGAATTGACATTTATGAACAGGATGAGCTTGTGTTTGTGGCAAGGGATGACACTCGTAAAGCGAGGCGAGCCCATGGGAAATTAACGGAATTGGCTAAGAGATATGATGTCGACTTGTTACAGGGAAATCATTGATTAAATTACAGTAATCAGGAGTTGAAAGAGAAAAAAGTAACAGGACTGAAAACACATTTTAGAGAGTTGATTGTAGGAATACGTGCCTGGAGCATGCTTGATAAGTGGGAAGAAAGGTGGTTGAAGAAAACAAATGTCAAGAAGGGATATAGGGAAACTCTGCCTCTAGGAGGGGAACTTTGGGAGTAGAGGCTTATCTACTGTGGGAGGTGCCTACTGGAGTGTATGTACATATACCATCGAGTGGGGTTGACTTTGCAGCGTTCACAAATGATTTTCCTCTGCTGAGGGAAAACAAGCTGAAAGATACAAGCAAGTCGATCACTTTGTAAAGATTTCCAAGGTGTTGTGGACTGACCTAAATACACTTGATATTGTGGTTCCCAGTGACCTTTGGTCTGCTTGTAAAATTGCTATTTACTGGCCCTCTACTGAACCAGACAGAGTCCCCAGAACTCATGGTTCCTCACCCTTAATTATGAAAATGTTTGAGCAAGCTACCCGATGTACAGTTCAAAATAGCCCAACAGGACGATGCAGGAGCCTAAGGAATCAGTACACGCTTAATATGAAAGACTCTTACAGGCATTCAAGTAGTACAGTGGGTTAGGTACTCTAGGCCCAAAGGACATGGGACCATTTGCCTCCAAGTTAGTACTAGGTCTGAGACCAGAGATTAGTGTCATGATGCAGCAGCATCTAATATGCTGGCAAAACAAGTCAGTGGACAAGATTCTGCTGTATGCCAGGTATTGCAGTGATGAGGTGGACTCCAAGCATAGGAGTATTAAGGACAAGCTAATGTTGGTCCAGTTGAAGAAAGCGAACAAGCCAAATTAAGTGCAGACAAATGAGGGAACCCTAGGGCATAAGGTGGGAAATGGACAAGGAGGAGCTCAGGGCGGTCTGAACAACATGGGTCAGGGAAGAGTGAAAGGTACAGACCCCAAGATGGGTGTAGGCTTTGTTACCTTGAGGAGACCAACTGATTGTGATTATTGTCCCAAAATCAGGCATTGGAGGCACAAGTGTCAATTAAAGCCAGCAAATCAAATACAGGAAGGTGAAGTATTGGTGGTGCCAGACGGGCTCGAGACAGGAACCAGCCCTAGGTCCTTTACTGGGGGCAGCCAGAGTCAGCTAGTGCAAGTGCTCCAACCTCAGAGAATCTCACAGGAAAAGCAAATGTACCAACAAATGCCTTTTATGGAAACCCTAGATGTATTGGATCTGGACCTGTCGCAATGACGATGCCTGAGGGGGGAGGAAGACTGTACCCTTGGAGCAGTCTTAGAGGTACACCAGAGTGGACCATTTTTGGAAGCTGAAGTAGATGCTCATTCCATTACTATTTGATTGATACCGGTGCCCCCAATTTCACTGTAAGCTCTGCAGTAGTCCAAAACCTACCCCTCTCGGGACAATCCATCCAAGTTGTAGGAGTTGCTAACAGAAGTATGACAAACCCATTAACAGAAGAATTACCCGTCAAAATATGACTGTGACTCAAGTCTAGTCTGTCTGTAATGGGCGTGACCTTTATGTAAGCTGAACTGCACTATTTACTGTACACCAAGAGGAGTAGAGCTACAGACTCATGATGATGATATTGCCTTTAAGTTGGAAAAATAAAAACCCTTGTGCAAAGATGTTTCCTATGTTGACAGTGGAAGATCTGCCCCTTGATTTGAGAGACACAATCCCTCCAGTGGTATGGGACTGATTCTAGGAGTTTAGCCAGTCTGGATATAGGTGAAACCCAATTCAGAATACCCAAGAATGCCCCAATGCAATCTGACTCCCGAAACCATCCCAGGGATCACACCTGTGATCAAGTCTATGATTTCACAGGGCATCCTAAAGGGGATCATAGGAAGTGCATGCAACTCCCCAATAATGGGGTTGCAGAAACCCAGTGGCAAGTATCTCATTGTTCACGACCTGAGAACGGTCAATGTGATTGTGATTCCATGCTGTCCTGTGGTACTGAATCCATCTGTGATACTGTTTCAGATTCCATGTGAGACAGAATGGTTCATGGTGATTGATTTGTGCCAAGGATTTTTCATCATCCCTTGGCATGAGGAGAGCCAATTTTTATTTGCTTTCCGGCCGGAGAACTGTGTCTTAACTTCATGTTGTATCCCTCAAGGGTATACTGACAGTCTATCCATCTTCAATCAGATCTTGAAGAAGAAGTTTGAGAGCTTGGTTTTGCCCCAGAACTTGGTACTGGTGCAATACATTGACTGCCTTCTGCTTGCATCTGGAGGAGGTGTGCAGGGACAATACCATTGTCTTGTTGAATAATTTTGCAGAAAATGGTCACAAGGTTTCTCTGAGCAAGCTTCAGTACTGTTTGACAGAGGTTCAGTATTTAGGTCATCACATTGAAAAAGGTAAAAGAAAGGTGTCACTAATACGCATTGAGGTGATCATGAAAATGAATATGCCTGCGACACAGAAAGAAGTGAGGTTGTTTTGCTGACAATGGATTCCCGTTTTCTTGTTGACGGCGAAACCCTTGCAGAGGTTAACGCATAAGGATATGAGTGATGGGAAACAACCTTTACAACACAGTCATTACATCGCACTACCTTTACATAGCAGTTATTACATCGCAACATCCTTTACATCGCATGTCATTGCAACACAGCCATTACATTGCATGTCACTACAACGCATGTCATTACAATGCATGTCACTACAACGCAGGCATTACATCGCAAGTCATTACAACACATACCATTACAACTCATAGTACCCATACACTATCCAACACTTACCCTACTTTTGCACTCACCGGAGTTAGAATAGTAATTTTTATCCCTACACTATAAAACACTTACCCTACTATTGCACTCACTGGAGTTAGAATAGTAATTCTTACCCCTATACTATCCAACACTTACCATGAATGCAATGTAATGGTATGCATTGTAATGGTATGCGTTGTAAAGGTATAATGCGATGTAATGGCATGCTATGTAAAAGAATGCATTGTAAAGGATGTTGCGATGCAAAAACTGTGTTGTAAAGGCATGCATTGTAAATGTATGCGTTGTAACGTCATACATTTGTGATGTGATCTGGTACCCTAGGACAACAACTGTTTGGTTGCCTTTCTGGAGTTGAGAGAGAGCCGTTATCATGCTTCAGCTCTGGGATTGCCTGATTACAAAGAAGCATTTTTACTCTTCTGTTGGGAAAAGGAGAGTTGTGCTCTACCTGTACTCATCCAGACACATGGGGGTGTCCATAGACCAGTGGCCTATTTTTCAGCTACAGTAGACCCCGGCTTCAGCATTGCCCAGATGTCTCAAAACCGTTGCTGCATCAGGTGTCAGCATTGAAAGATGTGTAAGTATTGTCATGGGTCAGCCACTTACTGTTTATGTTCCACTTTCAGTTGAGCTCCTGATGACAAGAACCAAGACACAACATTTGATGAAAAATAAGCTTACCCGATATGAGCAGATTTTATTGGCAGCAGAATATGTAAATTTAAAGCAATGTCCTATGTTAAATCCTGCCACCTTGATGCCTATTCCAAATGTTGATGGTGACGATTGTGAGGACCAGGACTGTCAGATGTGACTGAACTTTGTACCAAACCAAGACCCAACATTGTCGATAAGCCTTTGCCCGATACTGATCAGATCCTTTTTGTTGACGGCTCATGTTTAAGAGAAAATTAGGGTAATCTGAGAGCAGCATTTACTGTTTGTACCCTTTCTGGATTGGTGGAGGCTGCTTGGTTACAAGGAGTATACTCTGCAAAAGTAGCCAAAATCATTGCCTTAACCCGTGCCTATCTTGTTTCGGAACAGATCCGAGTCACCATCTATACAGATAGCCAATATGGTTTCGGTGTGGTTTATGACTTTAGACAGCTTTGGTCACAGAGGGGGTTCTTAACGTCATCAGGGTCTCCCGTAAGAAATAGAGAATATGTGAGACAGCTGTTGGAAGCCATACAGAAGCCAAAGGGAGTGGTAGTAGTGAAATGTGCTGCGCATGAGAACGGGGAAGACTTTATGAAAGTTGGTAACAAATACGAGGATGAGGTTGCCTGGTTCTATGCAATTCATGCATGTGTTTTAGTGGGGAATAATTAGGTGAGAGCACAGAAGGAACCGAGCTCCACATGATCCTAGCCATTGCAGATACCTGGGATGAGATCAGGAGTGTGCAGGGAGAAGTATCAGATCAGGAACAGGCCAGTTGGGTCAAAGCAGGATTTGAATGGAATGAGAATGGCATTTGGGTGTCTATGGATGCCAGGACAGTGTTGCCAGTTTGTTTACTGAATCCCATGACGTGGCAGATTCATGGAGTACTTCACATTGGGAGGCATGCAACGGTGCGAGTGTTCAGACAGACGTCATTCAACTCTAGGTTTTGAGTATTTGCAGATGCAGTGTGTCATTGAAGTGTGACTTTTCAACAGATGAATGCTGGTAGGAAAACTGTAGTTGCTTTGAGTCACATTGGGAAGTTAGGAGGTCCCTTTAACAGGATGCAACTGGATTTTGTTGAGATGCTTAAGTGCAATGACTTGAGGTACATAGTGGTTGTAGTGTGCATTTTTTCACTATGGGTGGAAGCATATCCAACTAGGAGATTAATAGCCTCACTGTAGCCAAGCTGTTGTCACGAGAGATCATACCACAGTTCTGATTTCCAACTACATTAGAGTCAGGGACAGGAACACATTTTCACAGCGAAATCATGAAATTGCTGTGTGCTGCCCTAAGTGTTGATCAGAGGTTGCACTGTAGCTACATGCCTGAGGCATCTGGCATTGTGGAGAAGTTTAATGGGACCTTAAAGTTATGGATAGCAAAGGTGTGTTCCTCGACGTCTCTAAGCTGGCCTGATGTGTTACCTTTGGTGTTGATGAGTTTTCGCAGCATTCCAGACAGGAGGACTGGACTATCCCCTTATGAGATTTTGATGGGGATGGCAATGTGCTACCCTGCAGTGCTATCTACAGCGTTAATTAACATCCCCGATGATTTGGTTGTTGCATACTGCAAGGGACTGGCTGATGTGGTTCGTTCTGTGTCTAACCAAGTTGAAGCTGCGACTGCATCGAATTCGAAGGGCTGTTGTCACAATCTGTGCCCAGGAGACTGGGTGCTGGTTCGTAAACATGTGAGGAAGAATTGTATTGACGCACATTGGCGACGGCCGGACCAGGTGATACTGGTCACAAACACTTCTGTGAAGTGTGGAGGTTTGCCAAACTGTATACATGCCTCTCATACCCACTGAATTTCAGGACCCTCGGAAGAAACCGCTCCTCTCTCAGACGTGAGTCCAGCTGTGATTGCAAGGCCACCATAGAGGGTAAGCCAAGCTCTGAGGTTTCCTGGCGAGTCTGGATATCCACTGAGTTGAGCTGAGTGGGGTCACAAGACACAAGACCAAGGTAAAGACTCTGACTCAAACGTTGCGAGTGGTGTAGAGTCTGACTCCGCTGAAGACATTGGCGCAGGAGGTGGTGGGGCAGGAAAGGAAAACTATCTCTGCTAGAGAGTCGTGGCCTGTGAGACAGAAAAAAGCGAAACCAAAGGGGATGATGGACGGAACGCTTGAGCAAATCAAACACTCACCCCCAGTCAACTGATCTGGGTTTAATCCATCATCATTCTTTAGCTCACTCCACCACCCCAGTTCAGAAATGGCCATATGCAAATCAGTCTGACCCTGTGACTCACGGGAACAGTCCAGCCCGAACTGCCAAGCCATGTCTTCCCTGGACCAGAAACAAGCATCCTGGGACCGGTTTCTTGCTAATCAGCCGTCACCAGCCAGGCTAGCTTGAATCCAGTGGCAAAGTGAGCAAGGGACCCACGTCTGTGCATACCCTGCCAACTTAGGGCAAACAAAGCGATACCAAGGGGATGATGGACGGAGCCATTTAGCAAATCAAACACTCACCCCCAGTCAACTGATCTGGGTTTTATCCATCATCATTCTTTAGCTCACTCCACCACCCCAGTTCAGACATGCACCGTGTGAATGTATGACATTGTTCTGCATTCTGTCCATCAACTGTTGTTTTTGCATTTGTGAGACAGAAAAGGCAGAACTTGAGACTTGCCACAGAAAGAGACCTTGCTCCCATAACTGAATCATATGAATCTGATCATAGTGAACCCGAGCAGGCACAGGAGAATGTGAGGAGGTCAAGGAGAGCAAGAGTACTGTGTCAGAGGTACACCTCTCCTGAGTTGACTAACCATGTTACAAATGCCGCGGAGAGTGAGATCAGGAACGTCAGTACTGGTGATCAAGTTTGAAATATTAGTCCCCAGAATAGAAGTCAAAGATGTTTTGACATTATTATTAATGGAGTTTTGTTAAGCGCATACTACCCGGAGGCCTCGTAGCGCGGCATTGATTGTACTGTATACACCGAGACTGAGTGGCTTGAGGAGCTTGATCTTGGAAGATCTCACGTTTCCATCCTTTGGGAATATGCCACCACCTCAGGAGTGGCAGCTTTCCTCATTGAACTTGTGCAACGTGTCATTGAATTCATTTGTTCTGAGCTCATAAGGGATGTAAATTGAAATATTACATTGTATAAAATGTCCGTGTTTGAAAGACGACAACCTAGGTCCAAGTGGAAGAAGAATAAACATAGGAATTTTTCCGTAGTAGAAGAAAGGGGATAGGGAAGTCTTTTGAACTGTGTTAATATTGTACTGAAAATGGAAGTTATTTCCACGACTCCTAGATCTTGTATGTGAACTTTTGTGGCACCGAGGGAAGCTGAGAAAGAGACTTTGTACTAACCCTATTACTGTTGTGATCCAATCCCAATTAAAGATGAAGTCTGGAAAGTCAAACCGTATGCACACATGTATAATATATTAATTGTAGGCAATGATAGCTATGGTCATTATTATGCCCATAATAAGTTTACAGGAAGCTGAGGTTCAAGGAGTGGGAGTACATGGGACACCCATATCTACCACTTTTTGCACAAAAAGGAGTAACTTAAGAGCTGAGAGAGCTTTAATAGAACAGACTAGTCACTTGCTGCATATAGATCTATCGAAGGGTGATTATACAGTGAATGCTTATGTGAAGCTTTTTCATGAGTATGTGAATACCATGGATGCAAGAGATTGTTATGTGTGGTATGCAATTGCAAGCATCGGTGGCAGAGGGCATCAGGGATCACCACCTGCCTTTGACTTATGGCATTAGTTATAGCTTATTGCTTTTCATGTTTTATAGAAAGGGTTATTACGAGTACTACTTCTCGAATTATAATTTAGTGCTTTCTGAGGTTCCAGCATATAAGCATCTGAACCAGTATGAATATTACAAGCAAGAGGAAATAGTAGGAAAGTATTTCATACCTACTTTTACACTAGACACAGATTTTGCTCATAGGCATAATTTGACATGTGTGCTAACAGACACAGAGAAGAAGTTTGTAGATCAGGTAGAGGATGGATATAGATCAATAATGGTTAAGTTTAAGAATAGGAAGGAAGATCTTACATGGCCCAAGGAGGAATTAGCTCAAAAGACTAAGGGTAGCTATGGTCCAATAGCTTTGGATTGGAAACAGCAAGGGAAGCTTTGCATCAGACATACTATTACAAGATATTTGTGGGACAGTGTGTGAGTGATCACATCTTCACTATGGAAGATTCTGTAAAGAAGTTTATACAGGTTGCAGTACAAGTGGTGCCAAATGTGTATTTTGTGTGCGGAAGGAAGGCATATGTGCATTTGCCAAAGAATTGGCATTGCACATGTTTTGTGGCTTTTGTGTTTCCCAAAATATACCAGGTGGAAGATCTGAGGAATTTGGCAGGAGTACCGCATAGGGAGAGACGTGGTACCATTGCAGTAGAGTTTATAGGAGATGTATTTGTAGCAATGATACCTAACTTGGGAGTGGTCTTAAATGATGTCAAGATTGTCAACTCTAGGGGATAGGTTGTCTGTTAATACAGCTCAGTCGTTGTTACTTGTTGATGGAGGGATGGTCTCGATAAGGGCTATAGTGATGCAGAACCGTCTTGCTTTAGATGTGTTGCTAGCAAAAGAGGGCGGAGTCTACAAAATGCTGAGGGTCCAACAGTACTGTACTTATATCCCAGAACACAGTAAGGATCTGAGAAACTATATAAGTAACATCACTGATTTACATCAGAAGATACATGATCTGACATTTGAGGGAGTTCGGGACAAAGTTGGGAAAGGATTTGGAAAACTTGGAAGTTGGTTTGCAAACCTTGGAAAGGGACTTATTGGTTATATCCTGAAACCAAAAGTCATAGTTGTGGTTTGTGTCATCTTGCTGATGGGAATGGTGAAAACTTATAAATGGCATCAATCAAGATGAACTGAGAATTCTTTTAGGGAAAGGTAAAGGAGACTGGAACGACTGCAGGACAGTCACTATGAGAATCTCAAGAATCTAGAAAGGTTTCAATAGGGAAAACTGGCTACAACTTCTGTTTAGGTCAGTTCGTCCTACAGGGTGCAATGTGGGTTGATGACACTTGTCATTTGAGGGGGGACTGATAGAGCACAGAATTTTCTTTTTTAAAATTGCAGGTGTGCATTATAATTGAGGGTAGTTTGCGCCGACATATAATCATTCACTGTGCTAATTTAGGATAGTAGACATGGCTGTAATAAGGCAAAAAGTGATGTGTTAGCGTTTTAGAGTAAATGGGAAGAAATCATTATTGCAATAACTTATGTTTTAGTTGGAAACATTAATGCATAGAGGTTGTTCCATCATGTTGCCAATAATCATCAGTATATTTGTTGTGCTTAGTTAATGTATTCCCAACAGGTATCAATTTAAGGCAGTTAAATGATGTATGCAGTCAGCATTACATAAAAGAGAAACAAGGAGACTCATATGTTTTAAGAGCTTGTTATTCACCAATTCAAAGGAGGGTGTTCCACATGGAAATACAGATAGGCAGCACTGTACAGAGGAAATCATGTGACAACCCGAAGGCACTTGGTGAGTGGTGATATATACAATTGGTGAAAGGTGATGATGCAAGTGCTGAACGTGAACGGCGCAAGGTGACAAAGAAATATACAGTGGTGGCTCCGTAGGATTTAGTTTTAGTCACTTAAATCATGGTATCAAACAATTTACAAGAGCCAAAAACGTTAGATGTGCCATAAGGTTGCGCTGTGATGTCGACGGCGTTTTGATCCCCGTGAGTCGGGATCGTCTTCAGGACAGGGTTGTCGGGTTCCGGCAGTGCTGTGGGGAGAAAGGTTGGATCAGGCAAGGTAATGGAGGAGGGGGGTGGACCAGGGAGTGAAGTAGAGGGGCAGTTGGGCAGCGGAGCGGTGGGGGAGCGGGAAGGAGTAATCAGACTGTGGTATGCCTACGGGGTGGTGGTGAGCGGGCCTAAAATCGGTACCGGGGGGGTGGGTGTGAGAAGTGAGGGAGAAAGATCAAGAGGCCTGGAGTACACCAGTGGGTGTCAACTTGAGGCGACACAGGCCCGGAGGGGAGCGAGTTAAAGGTGGGTCGACTGGGTGTCCGGTGTGGGTGTGAACGGGCACATTAAGGGCTAAACGAAGTGCGGTTTAATGTGATAGAAGCCTGGGAAGGGTCGCGCATGGTAGTTGCGAGTGATTGGTCGTGCAATTGGGTGGGTAGGGCGTGAATCGGGGATTGGCAACGGTATCATGAGGATATCATGAGGAATGGTGCTCGGAGGGTATGGCATCCTGCTGAATACTCGTGAGAGGTGGTGATGGTGGGGGGGGCGGGGTGTTGGTTGGTGGGTCACCTGGTCAGCAGAAGCTGGGTAGTTGAGGTGGGTGACCTGGCATGGCAACGACCCACGACTGTGCTTAAGGGGTGCAAGAACTACGTGAAGGGAAACTATAGTGGGTGGGATGGTACACAACAAGGCAATAGAACATACTTTTACGCAGTCCGCTGGCCGCGTGGTTTCTTCGTCCATGGGCGGAGGCAGAGGATGGACAGTCTGGGGGAGAAAGGGGACAAAGAACGTCATGACCGGTGAAGGGCATGATGGTGACGCAGGAACATAGTCAGATAGTTACCTGCAATTTGTTTGGCGCCGACGAGGGCGGGTTCGGAAGGGCAGCGCCTGTGGGAGGGAGAGAGCCGCCAGTTACAATTAGCTGGTGCCGCGCTCGGCGAGTGAAAATTGACAGGGGAGAGCCGTCAGTTACAGTTAGCTGGTGCCACGCTCGGCGAGTTAAATAAAGAGTGAAAAAGAACGTGGAGGGGTCACATACCTGAATGAATCAAGGCGGCCGGGGGCAACAAAGGCTCAGAACGCTCAGGAGGCTAACTGTGGGAAGGAGCAGCTCGGTGAACCCGGAAGGGGTGTCGCGTTGTATATAAGGCGTGATTGGGTAGTGAATAAAGGGGGGGCGTGGCTGGGTAGGGGGCGGGGTAGTGGCCGTGTCAGAGTGTTGCTAGGGCAACGATGGAAGTGCACGGAAAAAAACTGACTGCATACATCATTTACTGCCTTAAATTGATACCTGTTGGGAATTGTTTTTCTATATATATACTCTACACCCATCCCGACGTGGTTTATGGGTTTTACTCCTGTTGTTCTTTCACTAGTTAATGTATTAACATAAAGAAGCTCAGAAAGGTACTTATTATTTGTAATTCAAGAGGCCCTGGTGCCGTTTCTTATGTTGGCCAGTTTCTGTAGGTCTGGATAGTATGTTCCCCAGGAAGCTCTTGCATTAGGGTTAATAGTCGAATTTCATGTGCATGTTGAATTTGTTCTCTCTCACGTTTCTATTGCAGGTGGAGAATTCGGCCTCGTTAACTCGATTAATGTCTTTGTTTTAGGAGTTAGACTTAGGGAAGAAAGGATACATTAAGAACAGATATTAATAACATGGACTGTTGTGCTTTCTCAGCGGGGCAAGCCTGGGTGGGAATCAAGGTCAGCTTGCCGTGGCCTAGGACCATCATTGCCCATCGGAAATTTACCTACAACCTACAAGGATATGTCTTGGACAAGTGGTGTGATGCCGAAATGCATTCTGGAGGCAATGTGTTGAGGTAGGGACAGTGTCCAAGAGATTCTTACCTTGCTTTGAGATAGGGAGCATCTTAGAACGAGCTCCGCAGCTTTATGCTACTTGACTCATGGAACGTGGAGAGGCTTCTTAGGAAGACTTCACATGCTGACACATTAAGGAACCTTGCCTTAGGAAGGATTGAAAAGGGATGTCACAGTACAGACAGACTAATGCTTTGTACTTACGAACTTCAATGAAGAGAAAGCTCAACATCTGCCAAGTAATTTTCTATATTTTGATTCTTGAGTTCGTCATTTTGTGCATATTGCACCAATTCAATTTTGCTTGGAGATTTGTATTTTTATTAGTTCCTATGTATTTCTACACTCTCCTCTTGATGTGTTTGTATGCTCAACTGTTCTTGGCCTTGTAATAAATTAACCAAACTTTCTTGGAGTTTGTGTTTCTTAGGAATCATAGTTTATTGGAACAAAAGAATTGATGTATTGATAATGGATTCTCTCTTCCTTACACATGTTGACAAAAAGTGATATCTAACTGGGGGTTCCAAGGCTGATCTAGAATGTGGAACCAGGCTCCTTCAGTTAGTAGAAGCATAGGATGGTTGTTACATGGACTAGGAGACTGGCCTACAAAACATTTAGAGCAGCTATAGATCCCTAGAACCCATAACAGAGCCCAATGATTGAGAACAGAACACGACAGACTTTGGCGGGGACCAACGGAGATTGATGGTGTGGCAAGAACATCGGCAGAAGTTAGAGTGAGTATTAAAATGGGATGCATTGTGTGTTGGATTGGAGGAGTGTGTTGATTGTATGATGTGTGGCAGAGTTTATGTGAGAGTTGAGTGAATGTGGGTTTGGAACTGGCATGGTCCAGGAATTTGGTTTTGATTCAAGCCCTGAAGTGGCCTAAGATCCCAGGATATTTGGTAAGTAGGTGGGGGAAACATTGATTTGTTGTGATTGTCTGACCATTGGTTTGGGGAGTTATCGTGAGACGTCATTAGCAATTCCATTTAAGGCAGGAAACTTTTTGTGAGTGGGACTCGTGAGACTCATATGGTACAGGAGTGGACGATGTTGA
The DNA here is from genome assembly GCF_964263255.1 of Lissotriton vulgaris. Lineage (NCBI taxonomy): Eukaryota > Metazoa > Chordata > Amphibia > Caudata > Salamandridae > Lissotriton > Lissotriton vulgaris. The sequence goes on along the minus strand of NC_141685.1, from coordinate 1,657,807,555 downwards.
TTCAGGTGACCAGCGTAGTTCGAGGGTCACTGCGTGTATAAGGTTCTTGAGTGATTGGATTCTATCGATCTTTTAGAAGGTTACTTGGTTTTGATGATTGTGTAAGTGAATGTGTATTGGAGAAATTGTGAAGGAGTGTGAGACACTGTGAGGAAGAAAGGGTGATGTTAGAGCACGTTGCACTATGATAGGTCAGTTGGGGTAATGCCAGCTAGGATTGGCTGGTAAACGCAGGAGGTCGGATTTGAGAGAACTTGTGGAGAATTTTGAATAATCATGCGATGAGTGTTTAGACGGCATTGGGGAGTGGTCACTCAAGTGGGCGCGGAAGCACCACACGAGGATACTCCAGTACACTATATGGCAACAAATGTGGGAATTCATACTATAGTTTGGCCTCAAAATTGGCAAAAAATTACTGAGAAAGAGGGTGATTTGGCTTTCCCATGTTATGGTTCATTTTGATTGGAGGTACTGAATCAGTTGAGAGGAGTGATGTCTTCCTTACGTCTCCCGCCTAGACCAACACAATTTGAGGCACTAGATGCATAGATGTGAGCAGCACAGGCAAAGAATAGGAAAACATTTTAAGGACGAATGACAAGCCAATGAGAGAATTTCAAGACGTGCGATAGGATGCACAGTTGAAGCGATGGAGAGTAGATACCATTAAGGGAGAGATATTGTGCACCATGCTGGTGAAAGAGGGAAGGATACAGGGTAGTAGTGGATGGGATTATGGGGATGATACAGAGGACAGCTTGTTAGATAGGTTACTGTCAGAGCAACATTCACCCTACAATCCCCATTCAGGAGAGGTAAGCCGAGAAGAAGACGAATGCAGCAGAACTAGAAAGGGCGGCAACTGTTCAGATGGGCCTTAGTGCAGGAGTAGTGGGAAGGATTTCAGCAGGAGGAGAAGGGGTGCAAGCATTAGGAGGTACACAGCCGAGGGGAGTTGGCATTGCCCTGCTTTTGCCAGAGGCCCTTACGGTACCAGTCACCATTGGACCTGTAGTCTCTTTTTATGACCCTAGCTCAGTGGAGAACAGCAGTCAACCACAGTCCTGGTAAGGAGAAAAAGTCAGCATAGGGGGGAATGTGACTATGAATGGGAAAGGATAATTTTTGGTGCCTATAGAATCTACCACCTAGTTGCCAGCAACCACAGATCCTTCAAGGGTATGCGCTGGGTCTAGTAACATACACAGTCTTTCTATTATGTCTATTAAGAAGTAGTTACATGGGTGTTTGTTTTCATGAGAAATAAGGCATTGTAATTAAAGTCTTGCGGGCTTTAAAAAAGACCGGGGTAGTCGAAACTTGTTAGCTACAATAAATGTATTTTAATCACCACCTGTTGTGGGGGCTTTTCTTGCACCGTTATACAAATATATATATTACCAACTGGCGGTCGCCAGTAGATAGTTATAGTTAGGACCTAGTTTCCATATGAAAAGAGTTTATTCTTTTGCCAATATCTTTGGCGTGGGTTGACGAATCTTCGCAACATTTTCAAAACTAACGGGGCGCTCCGGTCAGCTCCTTTCTTAAATGTTTTGGTGTGATTCATTAACCGGGGGCCTAGAAAAAAGGGGGGGTCCCAAAACGCATTTTCTTCATATTCATTTCCATAGAAAACTTTTGTCGCGGCTACAACTCGAACTGGCAGAGGCAGCACTTGGTCCAGATTACACTTTTTGCTTTAAGTGGTGTAAACCCATTCAATTGTTCCTGAGAAATGAAACAATAAAAGAATATTGATATATGGTGACCGCGGTGGATCCGCGAACCCTCCCGATCACGACCTTTGTTTTGATTGGCTGTCAACACTCCAAACCAAGAAGTGTGGGCAGCCATCTTATGACTCGCTAAAACAGACTCACAAGAAAAAAGGGAAGAAAATGGTTCAAAAAAAGAAAAAGGGGCAGGGTAGAAACACCCCGACCTCCTGGTCAGGGGGTCCCACAGGGACCCCCAGGGCCCCAAAAAACATTTTTTTCATCTGGATTCGCACACCCAGCACGAATCTCACAGAGAAAATTTTAATGAAAGAAGCGCAGTGTTCTGCACTTTGTTTTAGCGAGCCCCCGGGTAAGCCAGGTCCTGGGGTCAATAAGTAAAATATATGCGGGGGACTGCCACCTCCCAGTCTTGGACCGCCCACTATTTAATTCAGTTTGAGATTAGGCAGCCCTGCGTACAGGTCAAAACCAGCCAGCAGAAATCCTACAGGAGCGGTAGGGATTGGGCAACATTAGTTAAGACTGGCTCTTTCTTACATGCTAGTGAGGATAATTATTTTTCATCTATGGTGACTGCCGAAGAGAATTATAAGATCTATACCAGCTATGTAACAGATACTCTAGACCGGATAATCCCAATAAAGAAGCTAAAAATTGGAACAAAATCATGGCCCCTTGGTACAATGAAGATCTGAAACAGCTGCGTATACCCCGCAAGAAGTCGGAAAGGAAATGGAGAAGGGAGTATACTGAGGGAGATAAAAAAAAGAGCTTAGATTAATACAATTGAAATATAAAGTACTCATTCTTAAAACAAATGCCGAATTCCATGCTACCTCTATAATACAAGCACTGAATGGAGCAAAAGCTCTTTTTAAAATCATAAAGGACCTGTCTTCCCCTACCTGCCTAAAGAACAAGGTAGCAGCATCACAAAAACTATGTGATGACATTTCTTACTATTTCCAGGACAAAATCACTAAAATTGTTAACACACTAAATACCAATGAGGAATGCCAAGATGAACTAGAACAACCGGTGGCTGAAGACATTCCTCAACCAATGGTTCTGGATAACTTTCCTGTCCTTACTGAGGACGTTTTTAACAGCCTGGCGCACAGCGTCACGTCGGGATCCCCTCTCGATCCTCTCCCTCATAAAGTCTGGAAGACTTTTGGTAAAGAAACCTTCCTGTGCTTGAGACAGATTTGTAATCAATCACTGGTGGAAGGAACTGTTCCAGACAGCTGGAAACAGGCGGTGGTGACCCCACTGATCAAAAAACCAACTCTTGATCCATCAATCCCGGATAGCTTTAGGCCTACCTTTCTCCTGCCCTATCCGGTCAAAATCCTGAAGAAGGCAGTCAGTAGGACAATGTCGTGCTTGATGGAGGATAATTTCCTGCTTGACAGAGACCAATTCGGGTTTCGACCAGGTCATGGGACCGAGACGGCGCTTGTCACCATGATGGATAACCTGCGCATGCAAGCCGACAACGGGAATGCTACGGTTATAGTGCTTCTCGATATGTCGTCAGCATTCAACACGGTAAATCATTCCATCCTAGTAGAGAGACTTAGGAGGCTGAGGGTGAAGGGACGAGCACTGCAATGGCTCCAGTCCCATTTGACGGGGAGACAACAGGTTGTGTCCTTAGCACCTTTCTCCTCTAGCAAATCTCTGGTAATATACGGAGTGCCGCAGGGTTCTGCAATCAGTCCTATTCTTTTTAATGTATACCTGCAGCCCCTGCTTCCTATTAATAAATCCTATGGAATCAGCTTAGTTAATTATGCTGATGATACTCAGCTGGCGTTCTCCTTAGAAGGTGAACATGCGATCTCCCTGGACTCCTTCCAGCAGTGCATGCAACGCACGGCTGGTTGGCTCAGGAGAAATTCCCTTCAATTTAATAGCGGTAAGACCGAGGTGCTGTATTGCTCCACTGTAAAGATATCTGTCAATTTAAATTCGCTCCTGAGGAGAAACCAATAGCACTGGTTAAGAAGGTACGCAACCTGGGGGTTTTGATTGATGACAACCTCCAGATGGAGTCTCATGCAATTAAGACCGCTAATGTATGCTTCTCCTTAATACGGCTGTTACGAAAAATACTTCCGCTATTACCGACTGAGTCACGCTCACTGCTGGTAAGAAGCACCGTGCTAAGTAAATGTAAATGTACAGGAACTTATATAGCGCAAATCACCACTAGTTTCTAAGCGCTTGCTTAGGGAACCCGTCCTGGTATTCCCCTGTGAGATTACCCCGGCAGGGTATCCGCAAGGTGAAAGCCAGGCATCCCGCCGCGAGCGGCCGTTGTGGAGATTAAGCAAGCTATTGCGCAGAGTGTGAACCCATGAATGGAGTAGGCACCGGAGCGAGAATTGTCGAGTCCATGGACATTTTAGGACTCAAGACCCGCCGAGCCGGGAATTGAACCCTGGTCCTGGGCTGACCTCTGCTTCCAGGTCTGCCTGCTCTAACCAGTGAGCCACACTTCTCCACTGAAGCAGGCTTGATTACTGCAATTCTCTGCATTTGGGTGCCCCACAATACATCACTCAGGGATTGCAGAGAGTACAGTCGGCAGCAGCGAAATTAGTACTTAATAGGCCGCGTAGTTCATCCTCCTTCATGGCTCTGAAAGAGCTGCACTGGCTGCCTATTAAGGAAAGGGTCCAGTTTAAATCCTTATGTCTGATTTTCAGAGCAGTGCGCAAGCTGGGTCTAATCCCCTTGCAGGAAAAGTTCAGGTGGTACCAACCCAAGAGGCATCTCCGTCCTCCACTGCCGGCTTTTTGTCGGTTTCCAGGTTCAAACGTGCCATGTTCGGAGGGTGGGCATTCAATGTGGTGGGTGCCCGCCTGTGGAATGAACTTCCTCCGAACCTTAGACAAGCGGATACTCTGATTGAAACCTGGCTCTTCCCAAAAGCTTAGATCTCCGCCTCCTTTACACTCTGCCTGACCTCTCTCTTCCACTCCTGTCTCTCTTTTCAGTCGGAAGTGCCAGGATACCCGTAGGGTGACAGTATGCGCTATAACAAGTACTGAAATAACAATAATGATTAATATTATGCATGGGGGCACGCAGCCACCGCAGCTCTAAGAACCACCACCTCCCCAGGGCTTGTATATATTATGCATTGGGGACGCTGCCCCAGGAACTACCACCCGCCTGGGGATCTGTATAATTATGTGTGGGGGCCTCGCAGGCCCCACAAGCCCCTGGAAGTGTCACCTCCCCAGGGTTTGAATAGAAATAAAAGTACGGGGGGCTTCCCACCACTTCCCCAGGTCATTGACTAAAGTATATACAGGAGTCCGTAGCAGACCCCCGGGGACATCCACCACCCAGGGGCTTTAAATCTGTCTGAGGGGGGCCCCCCAGCAAATAGTTAATGTCACCCTTTTACTGACCAACACCTTGCCTGAGTTGGTTTAGGTTGGAGTGGGAATAGTAAATGTCACCCCTTTAGTGTCCAATACGTTCTCCAAATTGGTTTAGATTGGAGTGGGAATAGTAAATGTCAATCTTTGGCACACAACAGCTTCCCCAAATTGGTTTAGATTGGAAGGCGACTAGTTAGTGTTACCCCTTTAGTGTCTAACAACTTCCCCGAGTTGGTTTAGATTGGAGTGGGAATAGAAAATGTCACACCTTTAGCCCTTTAATTTTTAACGTTTTCCTCCGGTTTGGTATACTAAAAAGATGTCACACCTAATTTAAAAAATGTATTTTTAACAATGTTAATTTATTGTCCAATTTAAATTCTGTGAAATATATTTGTAAACCAAAATAATAGCAATTTTAAAGTCAATTAAAGTAGTTTCTTTTTTAAAAAAAAAAAAGAAAACATAGATTTTATACATATTTGTATAATATAAATTTTCACGTTATTTTACATTCAATATACTTTTTGAACATTTATTTAACTATGAATGTATTTGTTTTGATATAATGTTTGATACTGTTATGTGTATTTTAATATTTATACTAAATAACTTTTTAGATGCACTTATTGTATAATTTGTAGGTGTACTATTTTTATTGGGTGATAGTTTAATTTTTTTAGGATGAAATTTATTTTAAATTAATTATAATATTTAATATAAGTTTCAGGTTTATTTGAAGTGATTGGTTTATGTGAAAACTGGCTTTTTGTGTTTTTTTATTAGTTATGTTGACAATAATTTTGTAGTTGATAATGTGATAATCAATGTTTTTGACATGGTATACATTTATATATATTTGTGTTACCAATTTTTTGTGATTGATATATGTAAAAAAAATGTTGTTAATGATATTTGTGTGCTCGAGGTTATTGATTTTATAGTTATGTATAAGGAGTCAATATTTTGTTCTCCACATTAAATTTCCGATATTTTCATTTCTTGATATTTATTGAATTGATATTGTGTCACTGATCTGACACAGTGGTACTTGGTTTGTCAATCATCGTATCACATTTGGGCCACAAATACCTAAGCATCCTGATCACTGTACTCATACTCCACACATTGCCATCAGACAATTCAACTTCTCAATTACTAACTCTGTTTATCCCCATAGGATCAGAAAATGTTGATTCACCAGTTTATACCCTTCTTCCTTTCTTCACCTGAACCCACTAACCTTTCTTCAAAGTATTTGTAACTTTTCTGTAATCTAAATTGGCCACGGTGTAGTGTTATTCCTATATTCCCAATAGGCTCTGCGCATTGGAATATTATATCCTATAGTTTAGACGTAGGACTGAGGTCGACGAAGGCTCTATCGAATATATTAAACTTAATAGTGAGTGCCAGAGGTTACTAGAAACTTTCTCGAGTACACAAGAAGGGATTAGTTTGTGACAAACTAATAAACATGACAACTTTGTTTCCCAAGAATAAGAAATGTATCTCTCGAGTCGCGGAAACAATATATAAGAATTTCACTCAGTCAATCATGCATGCTTAGTTTCTACAGAGGTGCAGAGAAATAGAGAGACTGGCGTTTTTCAATGAAAAGGAATTATTGAACAGTCTTCTTTCTCATGCAAATAAACTGCTACAATCGTAATGCAGACTGCAAAGTATAACGCGTACAGTGAGAACAATATTATAAAATTATACTGTAAGAGCATTGTATGGTTTATAAGCCATAAAAATACACACATAAATAACAATGACTAAAAACTCAACTGGTGCTTCTAAAATACACCCAGCCCAATGTACCTAACCTAAGTCTAGTATGCGGGAGGAAGTAAGTTTTGTGTAGCCTAGGTTTAGTTTTCTTTGCCAGGAATCATACCAAGAATTCTCTTAGTTTCTAATCAGCTCCATACCTTAGTTTACAATGAAGGAGGTCTGGTATCTCTGTCTCGGGACTCGATTTCCCAACACCCCACAAGGGGAGCTTGGAAACACTGGAGCTGGATTCTCAGTGAAAGAAAGGACAGCTTATCAATCAGTGTGTCAGCTGGAGGGTCTTCTTCCTTCGGCACTTGCTGTAGCGAGCTGCGTCGGGCGAGTAGATAGTCGACATGCTCCGTACCACCGCGTCTTACCGTAGTAAGTGAAGGCATATTTATACCTTGAAGGTGTCTAGTTTGACGTAAAGTCGGGCATGATAACATCAGGAAAGAACCCCTAAGGAATAGTAGTTCTTTGCAAAGTACATGAGTTCTTGGACAAATCAATTTTCAAGCAAGGGGAAGGTCCCTTACTGCTCAAGCCGATTTTCCTAGAAATCGTTGTGATGTTTTGTACGGGTGGAAGTAGCCTTGCCTGTATTTGGTCTCCATGGGCTATATCTAAATAAGGGAATGATTTCTATGCCTATATTAGGGCAATGTGAATTGTACCTATATAAGGGCATGAATCTGGAAAATTCACTCGGAGCCTAAAACGCCACACATTAACAAGTAAATTTTCCTCCAACCCATCTGCTTTCCCTGTACTTCACCTAATCCTTTTCTGAATTATTTTGTATATCCAACAACCACATCAGTTTCAGATAACACACTGGCTCTCTACCTTTCATCTTCTCAAAAGGAGATTTATCTTTATTAGTTCTTGGTGTGGTGCGATAAGATATCACCACAGGAAGTCCTTGATGCTTTCATAACAATCTCTTTTATTAGCTATTGCCAACTGCAAACCCTCGTTCTAAACTCTTATCCATCTTACTACAGTGCCATTACTCTGTGGGTAAAAAACAAATGTACGAAAATGTACAATACCATGCTCTGTCACAAATGTTAATTGAGCATCGTTATCTGTTAATAATTCCTTTGGAAAACCCTTGTGTTCAAAAACATCCTTCATAAACTGAATTACATTCTTAGGGGCCGATTTTGATTGGAAAGCCTACTAATGGCATTTGCTCCTTCCAAATTGGACCGGAACGTGTCTTTCCGACCGAAGGCCCGACTCAGATGCTGTTAGGAAGGCCTCCTAATGGCATAGGCTTCGTCCGAATCGGGTTGGGAATGTGTCTTTCTGACTGAATTGGAAAGGGTTCTGACCGACCCAGTACAATGCGAGTTAGGCATTAGGAATATCCCAATCCAAACCCGAAGGCATTCGGAATGACCGAGCCATATGGAGCAGAATCATACGTCTCTCCGGGCCGCGTTTCCGAATGACGGATTGCAATGCTGGATTCAGACAGACTTTAAGAATTGTAACGTCTTACTCAAATCAGCATTCAGAATCAGACTTTGGAGGCCCGTGGCAGGCCCCCCTTACCATCCATGCACAGTGTGGCAAGCACCAGGGGATGCCCGCCACATGGTGCCTAATTTTCCTCAGCCACCCCTTTCTTCAATGGGAGCCTATGTATTCTGTCGGAACATAGGCTCCCATTGAAGTCAATGGGAGTCCAACCAAATCGTATCTGGAAGCATCCGGATGCATCGTAATCAGTCGGTCTGACTCTCCCGATCCAAGTCGGTCAGAAACCATTCACAAACCAATTAGATCTGGAATATTTCCAAACTGCATCGAAATCGGGCCCATAGACATAACATGAGTTACAATATTGACCTCTGGCCATTGTGAAAACTGATCAATTAAGACTATAGCTAATACTTGGCTTTCAACTAAACACACTGGGCCTGCTATATACAAAGAAACTCTTTCCCATACTCTACATGGTCTCGACATGAGAAATTTTGTATATTTCGTTATCTTCTGTGATTTCTCTCTAACAACACACTCCTTGCAGGGAAACTAATTCCTGGATGCCCCATAGGTCCCAAGTCAAGAACAATTTTCGGCAAACTCGCAGGTACCACTAGTTCCTCACCATGATACATCAGACCGTCTTGTTCGAAAAAGCTCATCTGCTACATATAAATAAGATAACAAATCCTCATTGAGAAATTTCTTATCAGGCCATCTTGCCCGATTGATTGTACTCCAAAATCTTCTTAATTACTGCATCTTCATCAAATGCTTCTCTCCACTGCTTTTCAATAATGCACCCTCCTGAAACTTCACAAATGGAAATAGCTTTTTTCTAAGTCATCATCTTGAATTTGAATATTGTCATTCTCGTTAACTGGAAGTCTCGATAAACCGTTCTCCAGAACATTCCTGTCTCTCAGAACATATTCTGCCTTGAATTGAAATTCCTGTCATTTTTATTGCCACCCTAGATGTTGCTCTCTTACAATCCTTTGTAGTGAATACGTCCAATAATGGATGATGATCATCAGTTCTTATTCTGAATGTTGTACCATATCCATATTTTTGGAAATATTTAATACCCCATCAACATGCCAGTGTTTCCTTCTCTAGAGTGGAATATTTTAATTCTGCACCTCACAACAGTCTTGTAGCAATAGTACCAATTTGCCATTCTTACTTTGTAACCAGATCTGATTCTTACATTACTGGCATCAGTCATGATGATAGCCTCACAGTTAATACCAAACGACAATGCTGACGTACATGCAATAATTGTTTTTAACTCACGGAATTCACATGCACATGCATATTCGCTATTCCATATGAAGTGTTGATTTTTCTTCATGAATTCCCAAATACACTTAGGGCCAGATGTATGACCAGCAATTTTGTGACTCGCAAATTGCGTCACAATTACGACTCGCAATTTGTGACTCGCAAAACTGGATGTATAACAGTGTGTTTAACACTATTTGCAATTCCCAATGGGATCGCAAAGTGCGAGGCTCATAAATATTAATGAACCTCTCTCAATTTGCGGGCCCATTGGGAATGGCAAGCTCTCCCAGGTAAGGTGGCCTGCTGGGCTCAGCAGACCGTCATGTCTGGGACTGCTTTTAAATAAAGCACTTTTTTCTTTTTGAATACACCCCGTTTTCCTTAAAGGAAAACGGGATGCATATTTTTTTTAATTAAACGTTTTCGTTACATTTTTTAAGGGCAGGCAGTGGTCCCTTAGTCTATAAGTCACACTACCAACTCCACTGTTGCCCAGTTTCCCCTGTAGATCTCCTCTGGTATCCCCAGTAGAGTGCCTGGGATTCCATGCTTTCCAATTTGGCCCACAGAATTTCCCATTCCACCAAGTCAAAGGTGACCCAGAAATTTGCTAAACCAGTGCTTTAAGAACCCTCAGTTTCTAGTGATTTCTGTGCAAAAGCCCATAGGCTTAACCAGTGGCCTCTTCTGGGGTGACCTGTCTTAAATCCACTGTGCTTCAATGGAATCAAATACAGCTTTTCACTTTATTAGAGCATGGAGATATATTTTTCCAAAGACTTTAGCAACCAAATCGATAATACTAATTAACCATTAGTTTTGGAGTCAGACAGGTCAGCCTTTTTATGGATTGTTTTTATTGTGGCATCCTTCCAATTCTCAAGGTAGGTCAGAGCAGTTGTAAATTGCTTAAACTCATCAGAAAATAATTTTAATCACCAGTTTAAATTTGTCATTATTATTGGCACTAGCAGATTTTCCGGTCCTGCAAATTTGGTTAATTTTATCTGTGTGATGGTGTCTCTAAATGCAGATTCTGAGAAGAAAGCAAAGACCTAGTGCTTGATTTAGATCTTGGCTGACTGGTTACTGCATCACAACGGTGACATCCCAGCCACCAAAATATCAATCCCATTATATTCTACGGGATTTATATTTTGGTGGACGGAATATATATCACTGTGGTGACGGAATAGCCCGTCCACCCTCAGATCTAAATACAGCCCTTAGTGTCAACAGGAGAAATCTTCTTAGATACAAATTCTGTTTTTCCACATAGACTGTCAATACATGGTCCATCTAACCTCTTCATATGCCTTACTTCCTGTTCGCAAATCTCTACCATTAACCCCAGTTTCCAAAATGTTTGCACATCCTTAGAAGAGATTGCCACCATCATCCCTCCCAGTTCCTTTTTATGCTGATATTTTATTCATCTTTATCCCTGCTTTATATTTCTTATAGGTTTCTTAATGGGAACTACCATCAACATGTAAAATGTTGGCCCATTTCATTTTCCTTAACTTTCTTTTTAACTCCTGGCATTGGGCAGCAAACCAGGTGGCCGTCTTTCTCAATTGAGGACTTGGTAAAAGAAGAACTCCAGTTACCTATCAAGTACTTGACAACGGCTGTTCTTTCTAGTTCATTATTACTATCAGTGTTATTGGTTACCAAGCCCAAACTATATAAGTCATGATTTTGCAAGTAAGATTTGACTATCATGGGCACTAATTCTAGCTGTAAAACATATAGAAAATTTGATGCCAAGGAGAAGAGGTTTTCTTTACACAGCATTTCTAGTTGTAGTTGAGCCCTTATGGGCAGATGATCAGTCCCCTCCCAGTGTGAGAGGTTGAAAGTCCCATACTGAAGAGATATGCCACCCTTGCATAAAGATATAATCAATTCAACCCTTTAGATTTCCAGTTTAAATGTCTTCGAAGCCTTGGAGTCGGATTGAAATCGCCCGTTCAGGCTGAAGACTTTTGCGCTCTCTACTGCACTGTCCATGAACTTGTGCACTTGGTGAAATTTGCCAGCAGAATGGAACAAGCCTCAATAATTCACTAAAATTGGTTTCTTCTTGCCGGGGTATCAGATACATTTTGAAATCACCCTAATTACTATCATAGGTTTGGTAAAATGTGACTAGATCTGATCTAAGTCTCCCATGAGTGGCAATTGTTTAGAATTATTGGGCACTTCCCTAAGATTTATATAACATTTATGATGATAATGCTCTCAACTGCCACGTAATCAGCAAACAATCGTCCTAGCATGCAACCATTCACTTTTTGTAGATAACTGAGTGATCTCTTTGACAATCTGGGTTGACAGTAAAGTATTTATGAGCCAAACCATATTCCGTCCAGAGGTATTCTGAACTGCTCAGAACATATTTGAATTAATGAAGGTGCTATTTCTTTTCCCCAGGAGCAAAGTCTTCTGAAAGCTTTAAACATCATTCTCACACAACAATGCTTGTAAATCTTACTGTTGTGGAAACAGTTTTAACCCTTGAACATTCCAAACCACCAAGGATAGGCAATCCTTAGGGGGCTTATCCTAATCTAGATTACTTAGACCTACTGAGCTCTAACTGAGCAGAACTCTCTACATTTAGACATGTGTCCATTCAGCTGTAAGACATCTTTTTTTGTTGTTGAAAAAAAACATATTTTGATCGTAATTTTCAATTTATAAAATAACACAAGAAGAAGGTACCACTATAAAGTTCAGACAATTATTACAAAGGATACAATAGTAAAAGTAGCAAAGGGCAATATGTAATTACTCTCAACATACAGGGGAGCCCCAGTTCATATCAAATAAGATTATACAATGCATCCAGTCTGAAAAACGTGCATACCGTTCATGAGAACCAAGAAGCCATTACCTGTATACATTATCATTGGTTAGGACACTCCCTCGCATAAGACCGTAAGCTTTGAACTAACTGTACAATAAAGTGCATAAGTGTAACTCATTTAATATTCTTGAATGAAAAATTCTATAAATTCATCATAATAGCAAAGCTTTGAAGCCCCCATCCAAGTTAACATGTTACACAGTCCAATCCTAAAGAGCGTACCTTGCAAGAAGATACACATCAATATTCTCCCTCACAGGCCGATTAGCCTTACCAGTCCGTGCAGTAAAGTGAACAACTGTATCCCACTTTATCAACCGATATAATCCAAGCCCTGTTACAACCCACACTAGCATAGATACCCATGGATGATATGTCTCAAGCTATTATAGTGATTTTGCCTAAGGTTGGGTCCTGAGCTTGATCTTGGCGCCAATCTAAGATGGACGCCCAAATCTGTTTTCCCTTTATACTAGCCTTCTTACCTCTTCTTGAGTAAAGAGACATTTCCAAAATAAATATTGCTAACAAGAGTGCACGCCATTGGTGAAAAGTCGGGGGGTTGCTGTCAAGCCAGGCAGAAGCAATACATCAGTGTACCACTGCCATAGCAATAAATGTAAACAGCTGGGAAGGCCCAGGAACCATATTGCCATGCACACCCAGTAGGTTGAGTTGGGGGGTAAGGGTGATCCTGATTCTTAGCCTGATGTAAAAAAATCTGATAATCTTATTCTTGAGTGGTTCTAATACTGGCAATTGCAGAACATATGTATTAAATCAGCCCCCGGATCTTCCCAACATGGGCAAGAAGTTCAACTGACCCAGCCCACATTGTGAATTTTCCAGGCATGTATTAGAGATTGAAGATCTTTTTGTAATGTTGAGCTTGTAGATTAGCCTAGAGTAACAATGTTTGAGCTAAATATTTTAAGAAGGCACAATCAGAGATCCCCAGCTTATTCTGCCGCCTCTCAGCTTGTCTTTCAAGATCATCTTGTGAGAGGAAATTCAAAGCTTTGTAAAGTTGACTTCAGCCTGCTTCCTCACTCTGCACATGCTACCTAAGATCTTCAAATGGCTAGTCCTATGCTTGAGATGCACTGTGACACAAGCCTTCATCACCAGCTAAATGGACTACGGCAATCCCCTCTACATAGGAATCATCGCACACCTTCTACAGAAAGCATAGACCATACAGAGAGCCGCAGCCAGGCTCATCCTCTGCCTTCCCTGACAAAACTACATCACACCCCACCTCAGGAAACTCCACTGGCTCCCTTACAGAAGAGATGCCAATTCAAACTGCTGACCCACGCACACAAGGCTCTACAAACCGAAAACCCCCTACATTAACTACTGCCTGAACTTCCACCAACCATCGAGAAAACTACGTTCTGCCTTCCTTTCACTTGCTCATACTCCCCGTATCTAACGAAACAGAAGTGGAGGATGCTCCTTCTCCCACATTGCAGCAAAGACCTGGATCAGCCTCCCTATGTACCTTCGGACCGTCACCTCACTTCCGGAATTCCAAATTGTACCATTAGGGCCTAGCTGTTCAAATAAGCGTCTGGGGCTATCGTGGTATCAAATTGGGTGTTTATCTATATAAATCCTGATTGACTGATTGATTGACTATTAGTGCACTGACCAACCAACCGATCTACATGTTCTGTTCTCAGATAGCCCTGTGCCCCCCTCCCCTCTCTGGATAAAATATCCCAAATTTGAAAGTATTAAAAAAAATTCCTTGTGAGTGAACTCAAACTTTTTCCAAAATTATTCCATATTGGGAGAAAAAATCGCCTAATTTCTTGAGCCCATGGTCTTCCCAGCCCAGCACTAGTGAATCCCAGAAGTTGCTGGGGAGTAATGGGTTTCTTTATAGTGGACTATAATGGTTCAGCCACCCTAACTCCAGCTTCTTTAGGAGTGAGGACCAAATGTTGAAAGCTCTCTGCAAGGTCTTTAACTGAACCTTCTTGAAATACCTGGGTTCAACTTGCAACAAAAAACAGCCTCTATCCTCTTTCCCCAGCAATAATTCAAAAATACAGAAGATTTTATCTGCCCACGCATCTGCTCCCTGCTCCCTAAACAGTAAGCCCATATACTGGAGAGCTGCGGCTCAGTAATACAGTTTAAAATCCAGTATGGCCTAGCCCCCTCTGTCTCTGGGAAGAGTTAAATATTTAAGCATCCTTCTGGCTTTCCAGTAACTCCAGATAAATCACATTATCATATCATTGATGTCCTTAAACCAATAATTTTCAACCTCAAGTGGGATGGCGCTGATCAGATACAGAACCTCGGGTTAGAAAACCATCTTAACAACATTACCATGACTGACTATAGAAGGATGTACATTGTCCATCCTGTGTAGTTCTCCTGCCTTCCCAATGACAGGGGCTAGATTTGTTTCTACTATTTGGTCCACCTCCGCCTCCATATTGCCCCCAAAATACAGAGCTTTCTCAGCTACCCATTTATCCCTGAGCTGCGCATACCTGTTAAGAACTATTTGGATTTTATTTTGATTAAGCAAATACCCAGAAAAGCTCTCAGACACCTGACCCTCCTTTTCAATTTCAATTAGTGTGGCCCAGTAACTAGGTGTAACTACTGCGACGGTGTCTGCATAGGCAAGGACTTTAGTGTCCCAGCGGTGAAATTGCATAGGTACAATCAGGGGTTCACATCTAGCTTCCAGCAGGGTCGCAGCCACGGGGGGCCTGAGGGTGCCGGCCACCTCCATAAAAATGCCAGGGCCCTCTAAATGAAACTGCAAGCATGGCAGAGATTGCTTTCAGAAGGAAAGCTTGCTCTGCAATGCTTACGGGGCTAGTGAGTTCATCTCAGAAGCAGCAGTCCTAAAAAACTGAAAATCAGGAAACTGGGCCTCACTTTTAACAATGATGCCTTTTGCTTTTGCTGTGGTTTCGTTTAGGAAAGAGAAAATGCCTGCAGGTCAGAGGCCTTTAGATAGGGAAATCCTGTATTTGTAAAGCGCACAGCTACTCGTGGGTTTCCCGGCTCTGGGGGCCGTCAGGAAGATTAGGCAAGCTATTGCCCAGAGTCACATGGTGCTGACCCCTGCCGCAGGTGCCGGGGATCGAACCATGATCCCCAGCGTCTGGCTTCAGTCGCCCTGGCTGATGCACCCTGGCTGCTGCACACCTCTTCCACACTGAAAGTAGCAACATTGTAATAATTTTGCACAGGGGTGGGAGGAAGCAGACTTCTCTCGGGCCCAATTTACCACACCTCCAAGCAAAACAGGAATATTTCTCTTCAGTCTGCAGCTCCTCTTGGGACTGCAGCAGCGCAAGACAGACTGGCCATTAATCAAGTGGAAGATCAGGTTAGGGTTCGATTCTGTTTATTAGTTTGGCACACCAAATTAAATCATACCCATTCTCTGTGTTTAAAGTAGCATTAGTTTAGTCAGTGAATAAACAGTCACACTCAGCCCAGAGAGTCTGTTGCTTGCATATGGGGCTGAGCAGGGTAGGTCTCTCCTTTGGGCAATCTACCAGTAGCAGGAGGACTGATCTGACAGGTCAGTGGGTTGGCTATTTTTGTCTGTTTGTGGTCTGCTTATGTTCTTCAGGGCTGTTTTTTGCTTTTGATTAATACAACCATTGCCTGCAGCAAGCACAAATGTATGTATCTCTCATATCTTGCAAAACAGCCGTACAGCGTGAGTCTGCAAGCTCAAAACGAATCTAATTTATAAATATGGGGTTTCCTATCTGATTTGCTAATGAGCCATGTTTATTTTGGTTTTCGAGCTTATTTTCTCTCACAGTCCAACAATGCGCCTGAGAAGGGAGACAGAGGTTCTGTCTTCTGTGATCCCATGACCATGGCCTCAACACTGTTGAAAGAGGAAAGCAGGTCTTGGGAAGGGAGTCGATGAGCGAGGAAACAAAATAATTTAGCATTCTTATGAGAGAATTGGTGGGTGAGATAGGTTTTTGTAGTGCTGCAGTGACTATGTTTCTAATACCATAGCCTTTCAAGTCCCTCTTTGTTTGTTCCTGAAGAGACAAAACTACCTTAAATGGCTTCTTCTCTTTGAAGAAGGAATCTTCCACCTTCAATCTTAGAAAAACATGTTTGCTCATTCCAACAGCTTAATATAGCATAGAATGGCATGCTCTTATGTCTTTATAGGTGTGCAGAACACATGATTTTGGGGATTGGGGTATGGTATTCGTGAACTCAATGAAAATACAACTTTCAGTATTTTTTAGAGGGCAGCATCAAGAGTTTGTGTATAGAGACAAGCAAGGCCAGTGCTTGCAAAGGAAGGGGGAGGGACAGCAATGCCAGCTGCAGGAAGCACAGATTATGGCCTGGTACCAGCACTAAGCAGAACTAACAGCAGTGTCAAAGTCTGTATAATGTACAGAGCCGGAGGAAGCACTGGGTTCACTTCTGGATTACATTGGACTTCTCAGTTTTATCAAATTCCGATTGGGGTACTCCACCCTTCACACTCAATCTCAGAGGCCGTGCTGCTTAAGTTAACATCTGCAATGTTTTACGTATAGATCGAAATTCTGTTACAGGCCTTATTCAGCCTCTGGACCTTTTTCCCCCAGTGAACCTACGGCTACATCGACTAGTTTCACTTGCTTGGCAACTCTGACTCTAATCAGATTGAATCACTTGTTATTCTCTTTGCGGCACTACTTTGTTGAAATCATTACCTATCGTCTTTTGCTTGAAACTTCGGTCTACTAATATAAGCCCTGAAGAAGTCCCCTTTGTATGGGACGAAATGCGTCGGCTGTATGATGCTCCATTCTCTTTGAGTTGAAATAAAGAAATGAAAAAGGGGAACTACATCTTTTGTGACTTATTGAAATTTGTGAATTACATGCCAAAAAATTGTGGTGCACCTGTGCTGTTATTTTATTTAAATTTGTTTTTATTGTTGCAGTAAAGTATATCAGTACAGTGTAAACAATCCGCCGACGTGGCCTCAACATTCAGCCACGAACAGCTATGTGTGCAACGTTTTCTTATTTTATAGAACTGGTACACATATACATGACTTCGGTTAATCAGTGCATTATGATCGTGTAAAGACGCCTGCAGGCTGGGAAGCGGTGGAACGGTATCGCTATGGGGGCGATGAAGAGTAACAGGCGGGCACGTTCCTGCCATAATAGTGCAGGCTCTGGGTCTGTACTGTGCATATAACGGTGTTACCATGCACCTGTGCTGTTGTAATCGTTTTACCAGGTTCCATTTGGGAACTAGCACTGTTACAGTGGGTGCTTTTCAGTGTGCACACTTATCCATCTCTAAATATCGGATACTCCCAATATTTAGTAATCCCATTTACTAAATTGGGATTATTTTTTGTTAGGTGCTGTACCTAAGAAGGTTCCACTGTAGGTCTCTTGATTCATATCTGTATAATGTATTTTAGTGATATAGCGCTTCATACCCTTAAAAAGGTGTGAAACGACGTGCATATTTGTGTCTGCATATGTGTCCACTGATATGTATTCTGGTGGATGAGTGTGTGCACCTGTTTCTGTGTGATGGACGTGGGGAGGGGAGGCTGTCTTTTTATTCCCAAACTAAGACAGAAAAACTCTGCCAGTTTTGTTGAGCCTATCACTTTTAAGCAAAAGTGCCTTTAGTTTTTCTTTCTCCACTTTGACAAAAACCTCTAGTTCAATGTTAATTACTTGAGAAAAAACATTTCAATGACTTCTTTTGAACGTCTCCTATTCCAACATGTTGATGTGTATGGTCATGTGTCCACTTTCACTGCTATCACTGCTCAGTTCACGTGTATGCCTGTTTAATGGCTGAAGGTGTACTTAAAACCTTTGTCCCTTGATGATGTCCAGAATCCCCCAGTGCCCTGCCTGCCACTGAAGCCTTGTAAGGTGAAGTCGGGGGGAGTTCTTTAATGCAGCACTGTACACAGGAATATGCCAAATTGAGTGTCTTCCTCAGCTGTCTCATTCCCTTTCCTGGATGCAAGAAGAAATCTGTCTTGCAATGAGATTTGTTTGTACGAGAACAAACGATGTTCTGATGGCAAAGAATATGAGATAAATGTTAGGAGCTCTAAAATTGAGACAGGAATTCATTTTAGAGCATCAAGACAAAACGGGAGTTTTGAATCATGCTTTCAGTGACCCTGCTAAGGCCCAGTAGCAGGGGTGTAGCAGAGGCCCCCACAGCCCCCAGGATTTCATGTCTTGGAGGGGGTCCCTCACACTCTAAGCATGTGTGCAATGGTAAGGAATAGGAAATAGTTAAATGCTCTACGGAGCCCCTCTGCTTTCCAAGCCGGCCCCTGCAGTGTAAGGGGGGCCCCAACTGTTCAGATGTCCCCCATTGAGCCCAAGACCAATTACTATCTGTGCAACTTGTGATACGCCGGGGTCCCTCATCACAATCTGTTACAGGGCGCATCATTTTGCCTTATGCCACTAATCAGTAGTTGTATATTTTTAACAAAATAAACCACCACAACACGCAGCTAATTGTTAGTGACATGTACGCATTTTATTTCATGAATGGAGAAGTGACAGTGGTAACAGTACCACCCAAGCACCTCTCCCCTTTTAGCCTGACAACTCTTGAAGCAGGAAGGGTGGTCCAGAACAGTCAGTAATATGGTGGCAGCTTGCTGTCAGTATCTGGTATTTTCAAGGTTGCATTTACATTTGGTTTTAAAACCTGTGCTAAAAACAAATCGGAGCGCTCATGTCAACCTATGAAATACAAGTTACCTATCAATTTGAGTTTTTTACATTGAATCCCGTTTCTAGTAGATTGACATTTATTAAATATTCAGGACTACAAAATGCAGAAGGAAAAATGGAATAGAAAAGCTATTACAGCAAACAAAGAACACCTCTGGGTTAAACTAACATCGCATGGATGTGGAATTCTGCAGATTCAGAACAAATAGCAGTCTGCAATGTATTGGTACTTATGTTCATGTCTATTTGGACATCAGTAAGGTGCAGTACATTGTTCAATTGTGCATCGCATATTGCATTACACTGTCAGTAGGCAAAGTTGAGAGTGACTTGGGAAGGAAATATTTGGGAGCTGGCTTTCATTTTAAAGCAGTAAGCATTGCAAGCTTAACATCCAGCTCATTAACCTCATAAGAGACAGTGCGCATAAGAAGCACACTATTGTGCCTGCTGGACAAGCTACTGTTGAAGGGTTTACAACTAATCTCATCAACCAGCTTTTATATACACAATCATACCTGCAGCACACACAGACTTCAACATATAGCACAACACTAAGCACACTACATATTAAGCAAAAAGACAGATCACAGATGCAAAAATAAGTCATCACCATTGTAGCACATATAAGCCTTGCATACTAAGCATGGTTCCCTGATCAAATATTGACGTAAAAAATATAGTTTACAAAAGTATTGTGGTAAAAATATCGAATACAAAAATATCGACTCCCTATACTCAACCAGGTAAGTACAAGAATATCGATACAAAAATATCAAAGTAAAACAAATGGATGTAAAATATATTGATTCAAAAAAGATATATACATTAAATAAAATATATTAAATCATATTAATTTTATTAACAAAATAAATTACATTTATTTTATATTTTAACTAAATATAACAAATAAACGTAATTAAATAAATTATAAACATACTAAAATGTGTACAAATACATATATTTAATTAAAAACATTTTATGAACTATTATCTTTCCTTAATTTATGAATTTTATATACAAATAGAATATATACATATATGAACATTAAAAATAAAATAAAACATTCTATAATTAATTAACACATTAACCTATTAAAAGAAATTTAAAAAATACATTTCGCAACACAATAAATACAACAGTAGGGAAAATGTTGGATAGAAGAGGGGTAAAAAGTACTATTCCCACTCCAGTGAGTGCAACGGTAGGGAAATTGTTGGATAGCGGAGGGGTACAAATTACTATTCTCACTCCAGTGAGTGCAACAGTAGGGAAAGTGTTGGATAGTGGAGGGGTAAAAATTACTATTCCCACTCCAGTGAGTGCAACATTTGGGAAAGTGCTGGATACCACACCAATGAAAAAAAGAAATATCAACATTTTTATTAAATTTTATTTCCATTATTAACATAATTAATATTGAAATTTAAATATATTATTAAATATTCATTAATTACACATTGTTTGACACTATAATATCCACAACAGACATCTAAAATTAATTACACAATTACAATTAATAATTACTAAATAATTAATTCAAATTAATTAATACAAATTAATTAACAAATTCATTAATACCAATTAATTAACAAATAATTATTAAATCATGAATAAAAAATAAATTACTTCCCACCATTTACACCTATAAAAACATCAGCACACATAAAATGGTAGGGTGAAGAACATGGTGGCTGTTAGTAAAGCGTTTTTTTGTCGCCCGGAGACACCCATGTACCGCTTCTAAATATGGGAAGCTGAAGACCCGCAAAAACCCACACAATTTGATTTCCACGACCGCCGCATCTATTTTTTGAAGCATCGACTTACCTTTGGCGTCTGGTGAATGTTTTTTGGAGTGCCTGCAGAACTCCCGCAATGGACCGCTACCGCCCTAGAGCTGAGGAGGGGCCGTAGAGCGGCGGCTCGTGGGCTTCTCCGCGTCGACTCGCGCACTGGGAAGCTGTCTACGCTGGAGAAGGTTTTTGTGCTCTCCCTCTGAAAGTGGTGTGCTTGCTCCGTCTCTGCAGTTGCGACAGCCCGAGGTACAGGGGAATTGGGAGGAGGGGGGTAACCTCAGTAGCCTCGGCGAAGATACCAAGTGCGAAAACGCTCGTAAGGGATGATGGTAAGCTTGACCTACCTGTCTTTTTTACGCTGCAACCTCGATTAGAGCAGGCATCAGGAGGCCAGGAGGGGGGGGCCTTCTAAGATTAGTACAGCTCCCACTAATATCGAAGCCCCGACAAAAAACGTTAAGAGAGGTAGGAGGCATACAGCACAGGGGTCGATAAAAGGGAAATTTGCGGGAAAAACATCAAACTCCCCTTAAGGGGTAAATTGGGCAGATAAAATGGTATAACTCAGAAGGAAGCAATACCTTGGCTATAGAACCTGAAAACATTTCAACATTCCAGCACTGTGACATTAAGGGTAGGAGTATTGAAACAGGCGGAGCTAAGGGTAAATCTTTAGATTCAAAAGTTACGATTACCCCCTCTCTGAGGTCTTATTTTAAAATTCAACCTCAGATGCTGGACGTGGTAACACAGAGAAGATACTCAGAAAGAACTCTTGACAGTTGAAGTCTTTTTTGGAGGACATGGAGGGGACAGAGACAGTGGTAATGGATATTCCCCTCTCTAATATGTGTGTATGATGTAAAGTGTTCTGACAGTTTCATTGTTCTAAGTAGTGGTATAATTTTTTTAAATAAATATGAGATAAAGGCAATGGACAAATGAAGGGCACCATTGGAGCAAAGTAGTGAGGGAATCCATGAAGAAGAAAGTCATGCGGGCGAAAACAAAGACTGTTGTGCTGGGCACTACCAGCACTTAAGCCGGCCCTGATTCAACATCCTTGCTGATCAGAATCTCATTTCTGGGTTAAAGTTCACATCATTAAGTCAGTGGCGTAACAAAACGTATGGGCGCCCCCCTGCAAAATATGCTGAAGGGGCCCCTCATACTCACAACAGTCGGGACTGAGGGGGCCCCCTCTAGTTAGGGTAAGCCTGGGCCCCCCTCGCATCGTGGGCTGTGGGGGCCTTTGTTATGCCCCTACCTTAAGTCCATTTCAGTGTATCCTTGGTGTTCCTCAGAAAAAATTGCATTTTGCATACCAAGAGTCTCACAATCAGTCACAGATCTGTGACAATGGTTCAAAGGGCCAAACCAATAGCAGAGACTATGGGCAGTTCTTGTGGGGGGTGTTTGTGGACCTTATAGATGATATAAAAATATTGAAACCGAGGTTCTTTGCTGATCAATAAATCAGCTTCTGATTTTGTGATCCATTCATTTTCTGCCCCTCTGCCATATAGGCAAGAACTTTCATCCATTATGTCTGCTATGAAGTCTATTGTCAAACGTTTATGATTACTTTCATCTGCAAGTGGCCTAAAACGATTCTTTGTACAATCTTTAGGTAGTAATATGACTATTGCAGCCCCTTATAAGCACGTTATACAACCATAGATTTGTCAGCTGAAAGTTCTCTGAAGGCTTCTCTTTCCTGTTGTGTGATGTTCCAGAAACGTCTATGTTCCACTTCTTTTAGTATGTCAATTTCTAAGGTGACTGCCTATTTGAAGGCAAGTACCTGTGCTGGCATTTCCTGTGCTGGCAGGGCCGGACTGACAAGTCCGGCCGACGGGTCCGTATACAGCTTCTCGGGTCCGCCCCTGGCGTTCCCAGGCTTAGGCCTCGGCAGCAGGGCCTCGTGTCTGTAGACCGTCCCCGGCCTCGCGTAGATGTGAGCACCGGCCGGGGAAACCAGCAAGGGAGGCAGCCAGCCCACGCCGCGACCGGAGCGGCTAGGAACAGTTCCGCAGCCCTAGATTCGGCAGGGATGCAAAGATCGCCCTCTCGCAGCTCCGCTGCTAATTGGGGCCAGTACCGGATAAAATAAACTGAGAATTGGCCTGTGTAAAGGGAGCTCAGCTCGGAGCTCTACCCAGGCACGTCCTCCGCCATTGCGTGCTTAGCCACGCCCCATCCCAGTTTGTGTTCATGATAGATTTTAGATGATGCAATTCTTGTTTGAGTTGGGGTATGCTGTCTGTGCATTGGTCCTGAGTGACAATGTTCTGTGCTCCTGTTCTGTTTGGGGTCCCATTGCCTTTCAAATGTCTAAGTGGCCATGTGTGGGCTTGTTGGACTTCTGTGTATGTTGTTTGTGCGGTTTGTTTTTGGCTATTGTTTTTGTGTCTGCATTGGCTCAGGCATCCCTGAGTGTGGGTGTGATGTTTGTGGATGCACCCCAGGGAGTATGATAGGTTGTCAGTGTACTCACAGGACATCATTTGCACCGGATCACTGAAATAATATCGAGGGTCAAAATATCGACTAGCAAAAATATCGTGGACAAAATATCGACAGTCAAAATATCGAGTTTGTATCTACAAACAGGTAAGTACAAAAATATCGAGTACAAAATATCGTTTACAATAATATAGTTGTAAAAAATATTGACTTTATAAAAAACAGTGTTAAATTAAATTAATATTAAAATGTAATTACTAAAATATACTTAAAAATACTTACATTAACTTATAATAATTAAATAATAAATGAAAGTAATAAAATTATTTTTTACAATATTATTTGTTAAAACATATATATATATTAACATACTATAATTAAATAAGATACTAAAAACTGACCCTGAACCCTAAAAATACCCCTTTACCCAAAAACCCAAAACTGACCCTAAACCCTAAAAATACCCCTTTACCCAAAAACCCCAAACTGACCCTGAACCCTAAAAATAGCCCTTTACCCAAAAACTAAAAACTGACCCTAAACCCTAAAAATACCCCTTTACCCAAAAACTGAAAACTGACCCTGAACCCTAAAAATACCCCTTTACCCAAAAACTGAAAACTGACCCTGAACCCTAAAAATACCCCTTTACCCTAAAACTGAAAACTGACCCTGAACCCTAAAAATACCCCTTTACCCTAAAACTGAAAACTGACCCTGAACCCTAAAAATACCCCTTTACCCAAAAACTGAAAACTGACCCTAAAACCTAAAAATACCCCTTTACCCAAAAACTGAAAACTGACCCTGAACCCTAAAAATACTCCTTTACCCAAAATTAATCAATATTATTTAATTACCAATTAATTATTAATTAACAATAACAATAAAGTAAATATATTAGCACATTAGCTGTAATTAATTTAATAATTAATATTATTTTACCCCAATTAATTACTTTACAATAACACAAAATTATATATATGTAAAAGTTACTCTAATTAATGTAATTAACTAATTACAAATAATTAATTACCAATTAATTACTAATAAAAAATATGTACTAAATTATATTAATTAATTAACTAAATTAATATTAATTAATTATCAATTAAGTATTAATTAAAAATATTTACAAACATATATTAATCAATTAATTATTATTAAATTACTTCCCACCCTATTCCCCTATAAACCCACAACCCGCTACAGAATTACATTACGCAATTATTATAAAAACAAAATTCATTTAATAAAATATTTTATAACATTAATACACACTTTTCACACATATTATTACATAAAAATACACTATAAAGTATTATATATCATTAAACATTCGATATTTTTGCTATCTATATTTTATACAGTCGATATTACTTCACTTACCTTAAAAACGATATTTTTGTAGTCGATATTCTGTCCAGTCGATATTTTGTCCAGTCTATATTTAAAAGTCGATATTATGTCCAGTCGATATTTTGGAGTCGATATTTTGTCTGTTCACCCATTTGCACCATTTGGGATGTTTAACACTGGTATTGAGTGCTGCAGGTGTGAGGTGGGTAGAGGAGGGGTATGTATGAAGGTCCTACTTGTGTTCGAAAGGCAGGGAGCTTGACAATGTGCCATGTGTGTTGCGCTGATGACATACACATGTCAATTAAGTTAACACAGATGTGTGGCTGATCACTGACTTCGGACACTTCCTATCATCCTGTGCCTATGCATAGCTTGCCTTGATGTCTCCCTGGGTTGTTGTATGAATGTCACTTTGGTTTGATTTCACTCACTGTGCCACCCATGTCTGATTTGATGGCCTAAGGGTGGTGTGATATGTTCCTTCTCTTGCCTGTGATTTACACACGCTTTGTGGCTTGCTCCATGGCTTTCCAGCACTGTCTGCTTCACTTTTGGCTAGCCCATGTATTGTCCTCCATTGTTGCTGACATCTGGTATGTGTATGTGGCTGTGTGTCAGTGTGGGTTGTGGCTGAGTGACTTGACAGGCAGTGTGGACAGTTCAGTGGATATTCCTATGCAGTGTGAGTTTTCATTTTGTGATTGGACTCAGTTTCCTTGACATGAGTGGAGGGTAGGTGTGAGGAGGAGGGATGCCCTGCCCCTGAGCTTCTGTGCAGGCTGTTCCTCTTCACACCCACCTTCTAAGACAGGCTCCCTGGTTGTTTGGTGTGTGTGGTGCAGGGTCTGGCTACACCTGGCAGATGAATTGAGCAGGAGGGCACAGGAGGAGCACATAGCATGTCCCCAAATAGGTGTGTGGGCGTAGTGTGTGAAGGGTGGAGGTGGGGCCCTGTAAATGTTTTTCCACTGCCCAAGCCTGGCGTCGGCCCTGCCCACTACATTCTGCACAGGTTTTCCTGCGTATACACCGTGGCGGTGATGTGACTGGGACATTGCAGTGATTTCGCTTTTGAGGGGTGACCCGGATGAGGAGGGGTGATTTTAAAAGTAGGGCATGTGTGGGTACACTTGGAGATGTGTTCCTGTCCCCAGCAGAGTGTCTGATATGGACAGGAACCGTATATCAGCCCAGGAGTTGTGTGTTGTGGTTGTGTGCTGAGTTGTGTGATTGCGTACCTGCGGCGTTGTCAGCAACGGTCCATTATTTGATGGTAGTGGATCGTGTACAGCACCGGAAAGGCTTGTAGAGCTGAATCCATTGCGGTCGGGACCGGATGTAGTGGACCAGGAGTCTGGTTTCAAGCTCCGCTGTCGAGCTTCCGCCATCTCCAGTTGGTTGGTTTTTGTCTGCGGTGTGCCGGGCTGTTTAGGGCATCCTGATTTGTACTGCGTACGGGAAGTCATTCCGCATGGCGGTGGACTCTATTGGCTCCCACCGCCATGGTGGCGGGCGCATATTTGTGGCGGTTCATGTCGCCCCGTGGCGGACGGGAAATGGGCTATGTTTACCCATTGTAATATGGCGGGCGCGAGGACCGCTGCTGGAGTGCGGAAAATGGCATTTACTGCCACTGCCAGCACCACGGATGTGCCTCCGCCCACCATCCTAATGAGCCCATAAATTGGCCACAAGTTCAGAAGTAGATTTTCCTCCACCCCATCTGCTTTCCCTGTCCTTCACCTATTCTTTTCCAGAATTATTTTTTAAATCCAACAACCACATTGGTTTTAAATTACACACTGCCTCTCTACCTCTCATCTTTCCAAAGGCGATTTATCTCTATTACCACCACAAAAAATCCTTGATCCTTTGAATACAATTTCTTCCATTAGCTAAAACCAACTGCAAATCGCCTTCTAAACTCTCTTCCATATTACTACAGTGCCATTACTCTGTGGTTAAAAAACAGATGTATGAATATGTACAATGCCTTGCTCTGTAAAAAAATCCTTAATTTCAACCAATGTTAATTGCACATGGCTATCTGTTAATAAATCCTTTGGAAAACTCTTCATAAATTGAATTACTTCCTTAGGGCCAGATTATGATGTCGGACGAAACCTGAGTCGTCAAACATTGTTTAGCAACTGGGACCAAATGACCTCCTGTCGTCGGTCCCAACCCAGCAATTAGGATGCGACCAAACGCTGTTCGGTCGCATTCCTATTCTTTACAATGGGAGCATGCAGTCCAACCGGAATGCATGCTCTCATTCTAAAGAACTGAGGTGCAGTTCATCCCTGCACCCCGCGGCAAGCACCTCAAGGTGCCTGCCACCGGGTGCAGGGATCAACTGGGAGGCCCATACATGTCCCCTAGGCTGCTATCTGGAGGCCTTGCACACATGGGGCTCTGCTAGGGGCTCCTAAAGTCGGATTCCCACTGCCTTTCTGTGTCAGAAAGGCCGGCACAGAAAAGCTGCTGGAATCTGCCTTTTTAATCCCTCAGCGGAAAAGCTGCCAGAGGAATTACTGGAGGCTTTCCAAATGACAGACAAACTCTCCAAGCCCGTTGGAGGCCATTCAGAAATCTGTTTTGGATTCCTTTCTGACCGACCCAATCTAAATGGGTCGGTTGGAAAGGAATCCAAACAGGACATTTCGATGTGATTGGAACGGCTCAGACTGACGGTCGGAACAGTTTCTAACCGCATCGGAATAATCCCCTTCGACGTAACATGATTTACAATTTTGACCTCTGGCCACTGCGAAAACTGATCACTTAATACTATAGCAAATACTTGGCTTTTCACTAAAGACATTGGCCAGGCTATATCCAAAGAAACTCTTTCCCATACTCTACATGGTCTCGACATGGGTAATTTCATACATTTATTTTTATTTTTATTTTTATTTTATTTGCTTGTAGAGCGCCTGACTAGACCCCCGAAGGGGTATCTCCGCGCTATAACTGCAGATGGAGGTAGGAGTAACAGTGTATTCAGGAATGAAGTAGCGTTAGTAGCTGGGAAACAGATAGGTCTTTAGATTTTTTCTGAACATCAAATGGTTGGTGATTGACCTTAGTTCAAGCGGTAGTGAGTTCCATAATATGGGTCCAGTGTGGGCCAGTGCACGGCCACCTTGTCTGGTTTTCTTGATTCTAGGTGTTTTAAGAAGTTGCTGGTTGCTGGAACGCAAAGAGCGTCCTGGAATGTAAGGCTGAAAGATGTCAGTGAAATACTTAGGGCCTATCCCCATTAGGCTCTTGTGTATGGTACAAAGAGTCTTGAACTGAACTCGTTTCTTCACTGGGAGCCAGTGAAGCTGAGACAGTAGGGGGCAAGATGGTGTCCTGGGAGGAGCATTCACGACAATCCTTGCGGCAGTGTTTTGAATGACCTGCAATTTCTTGAGTTGCTCCTCGTTGGCTCCTTGGAGCAATCCATTGCAGTAGTCAACCCTACTAATAACCAGCGCCTGCACCAGAGTTTTTCTGTGGTGATCCGGAAGATAGGGAAAGACACGTCTTAGCATCCCTATAGCCCGGAAACAGGTGCCGGCTACTTGATTAACGTGGTCCTTGAAGGTAAGTTGTTGGTCAAATAATACTCCCAAGTTTCTGATCTTACTCTTGGGGGTAGGGACAGGGCCCAGTTCTTGAGGCCACCAGTCTGATGACCGGTGTGTCATCGCCTGACCGAACAACATCACTTTGGTTTTCCCGACGTTACACTGCAGACAGTTTGATGACATCCAGTCTGCAATGGCTCTCATGCCATCTGCAAATGATCTTTTAACTGCAGGCGTAAGATTTTTAAAGGGAAAAAGGAGTTGGGTGTCGTCAGCGTACGACACGGGGGTGAACCCGAAAGATCTCGCTAGGTTGGCAAGGGGACCCACATATATGTTGAAAAGTGTGGGGCTCAGACATGAGCCCTGTGGCACCCCCTTATTGAGCTCCCTGTGGATGGATGTGTGGGCGCCCAGCCTAACCTCTTGAGAACGCCCGGACAGAAAGCTCTCCAACCATGTCAAAGCCCCTCCCCCTATTCCCACCTCCTTTAGGCGATGGAGAAGCACCTTGTGTGACACCGTATCGAAAGCGGCGGAGAGGTCCAACAGCACCAGAATCATAGAGCAGCCATCATCCAGTGCCATTTTGATGTTGTTGGTCACTGTTTGAAGTGCTGATTCTGTGCTGTGGTTCGGCCTGAACCCCGATTGAGAGTGGTCCAGGCCTTCCGTCGCTTCCAGATGTTGGGAAAGATAGGTATTCACGTGCTTCTCCGTGATCTTGCCCAGGTAGGGTAGGAGAGAGATGGGACGTAGGTTGGATAGGTCTGTCCAGGGAGATGATGCCTTTTTTCTTATCGGGTTCACCACTGCCTTTTTCCAATCTGCCGGGACCTGGCCTGTCCTAAGGGAGATGTTGACCATTTCAAGTATGTGGGGACCTAAAAGAGGAATCAGAGGGCCTACCATTTTGGCTGGGACAAGGTCATTGGGGGATCCCGTTTTAATATGGTTACAGAGAGTAAGAAGCTCTGTATACGTGACGGGAGGGAAGGACGTCAGAGAGGGTTTATTGCCTGTAGTGGTAATCGTAGTGGGACATAGATTAGTTTTATTTTTATTGACATTGTTGGCAGCTACTATTTTTTCATATATGATGTTGATTTTATTCTCAAAAAACAATGAGACTTTGTCGCACAGGTCCTGCGAAAAGTCGTCTGAGCTTTCACAGGCCGTGGGCTTAATAAAGTTTTGGAGAATGTTAAAAAGCTCCTTAGGGCTATTGCCTGCCTCTGCTATTTGCTGTGTTAATTGTTGTTTTCTTGCCAGCTTTATATTCTTATAGTATTCTGATTGAGCTTTTATAAAGATCAAACGGCAGTCTTCATTTTTAGTTTTTCTCCAAGCTTTCTCCATACGTCTGCATTTTTGTTTTTCTGCCCTCAATTCCTTTGTATACCATTTTTCTTGTTTTGACACTGGATGTTGTTTGTGTTTTTTTAGGGGAGCAATAATTTCAATTGCTTTTTTAATGGATTCATTCAGCTTAGCTAGGGCTAGATCCGCTGTATCAGATTCTAAAAAGTTCGGATCTGTCCATGCTTCTTGAGCTGTGTTAGCATTAACTTTATGCCATTAACGTCTCCATGAGGGGGGGGGAGGAGCGTTCTTAGTAGGTCTCACAGGGGTTAGTAGTATAAATTCCAATAAAGAGTGATCGGTCCATGATATACTTATGGCCAGGGAACAGTTTATTTTGGTGGAATTGGAGAAGATAAGATCAAGCATGTGTCCTCCTATGTGAGTAGGTCCTTGATTTTTTAATTCCAAGCCCAGATTCGATAGATCTGTAAGTAGAGCCGTGGATTCGGTTAGCATTGGCTGATCTACGTGTATGTTAAAATCACCTAGAAGTAAGAAGTCTTCTTTGGATTTTATATGTGGGGCTAAAATTTCCTGAAGGGTGAGTGCAAAATTAGGATCTGCTCCCGGGGGACGGTAAACCAGAGCACCCTTCCAGGTGAACTGATTAGTTAGGTGAATTTTAAAAAGCAAAATTTCTAATTGTGAGTTAGAGTGTTGTTCAATGATTGTACATTGTATATTATCCTTATATATAATTGCCACACCACCTCCAATTTTGATATCTCTGTCTAGATGTTTGATTTTGTACCCAGAGGGAATCCCCATTGCAATGGCTGTAACTGTATGGGGTTTCAGCCAGGTTTCCACAAGGAAACATATATCTGGTTGGATAGAATGTATAAGGTCCCAAACCTGATGTTGGTGTTTAGGTAGGGAACGTACGTTTAGGAGAAAGCTTTTCAAACCTTTGACAGAAGCGTTGGAATCTGGGGGGGGCAAGTTGTTATTCAGTAGGTGTCGACACAGAGGACAAGAGTAAACCTCCTCAATGCGATACCAGGGTATGACTGTACTACAGCATATAGGTGGTCTAAGGCTATGTAAAGTGTGGGCTGAGTAAATGAGGGGTTGGGAATCCTTACCAGTAACTGTTTGGGGGAAGAGACCAGGGTCCATCGCCCCTCGCCCCGTCCTGTCGCGGACGGGCGCAGACGGGCTTTTCTTCGGCGCTTCTTAGGCGCGCTCGAAGGCGCCCCCTGCGCGCAACCGCTGCGCGCTTGTAGGAAGGGCGTGGCTAAATAGCCCGGAGTGAGGTAGCCACTAGAGCGCTAACCTCCGCTCCGGCTAACCGGAAGTGCAGCCTGGCTCTTGCCTGTCCGCCCTCCGCACAACGGCACTGCTTGCCGAGTCGGACCAGGGCGGGCAGACTGTAATATTGAGCCCAGGCGAGCGATGAGAGTGGGAGAGAAAGCTGGATTTAAATGAAAAACCTGAATAGTCTGTCAGGTGGGTTTAAAAGCGCCAAAGTAAAAATGTTTCCTTTCTAATAAAAAGCTTCTCGCAGCCCAGATAATATCGCTGATAAGAACACTCTGAAGTTGATAGTACTCACAGGCAGCAGCGGGTCCGGGAGACACTGCCACCGTCTCCCTACCGCGCGTGCTCGTGAGTCAGGGCGGCCTAAATAGCCCGGAGTGAGGTAGCCACTAGAGCGCTAACCTCAGCTCCGGCTAACCGGAAGTGCAGCCTGGCTCTTGCCTGTCCGCCCTCCGCACAACGGCACTGCTTGCCGAGTCGGACCAGGGCGGGCAGACTGTAATATTGAGCCCAGGCGAGCGATGAGAGTGGGAGAGAAAGCTGGATTTAAATGAAAAACCTGAATAGTCTGTCAGGTGGGTTTAAAAGCGCCAAAGTAAAAATGTTTCCTTTCTAATAAAAAGCTTCTCGCAGCCCAGATAATATCGCTGATAAGAACACTCTGAAGTTGATAGTACTCACAGGCAGCAGCGGGTCCGGGAGACACTGCCACCGTATTTCACTGTCTTCTGTGATTTGTCACTAGTGGCACACTCCTTGCAGGGCAGCTCATTCCTGGATGCCCCTCATGTCCCATGTCAAGAACAATTTTTAACAAACTCACAAGTACCACTAGTTGCTTACCATGAAACAGGAGACACCTTGTTCTGAAAGCGCAGCTGCTACATATAAACAAGATAACAAATCCTCATCTTTGAATTTCTTATTAGGCCATCTTGTCTGATTGTACTCCAATATCTTCTTAATTACTTCATTTTTATCACATGCTTCTCTCCACTGTTTTTCCAAAATGCACCCTCCTGAAACTTCACAAATAGATATAGCTTTTTCTAAGTCATCATCTTGAATATGATATATTGTCATCATCGTCAACTGGAAGTCTCGATAAACAGTACACCAGAACATTCCTGGCTCTCAGAACATATTATACCTTGAAATTAAATTCCTGTCATTTGTATTGCCACCTTGCCACCTTAGATGTTGCTCGCTGGCAACCCTTTGTAGTGAACAACACTACTAATGGATGATGATCAATTCTTATTCTGAATGTTGTACTATATTCATATTTTCTGAAATATTCAATACCCCACCAAAATGCCAGTGTTTCCTTTTCTAGAATGTAATATTTTAGTTCTGCACCTCTCAACGGTCTTGTACCAATGATAACCAATTTGCCTTTGGTTTTTTGTAACAAGACAGTTCAGATTCCTACATTGCTGGCATCAGTCATGCTGATAGACTCAGAGTTAATACCAAAAGCAGACAATGCTGGCGTACATGTAATAATTCTTTTTAACCCACTGA
The DNA here is from genome assembly GCF_964263255.1 of Lissotriton vulgaris. NCBI lineage: Eukaryota > Metazoa > Chordata > Amphibia > Caudata > Salamandridae > Lissotriton > Lissotriton vulgaris. The sequence continues at coordinate 1,657,774,883 of NC_141685.1, read as the reverse complement.
ATTCACAAACATATTTGGTATACCATATGAACTGTTAATTTTTCTTCATTAATTGCCTAATATGCTTAATTTTGTCTACAAGTATTGGAATACACTTTGCACAGTATCGTGCCAACCCCAGAAATGATCTATGCAGATCCTGGCTTTAACAAGACGTTGTTTTGGAGATACTCCCTGTTTGCCAATATTGTGACCTAAAGAATCAACTTCTAATAAACAAATTCTACTTCAAATTTACATTTGTTTCTTGCAAACGTCAACCCTTTATTTAGCAAAATCATTAATACCTTGCATAGCATTTCTGCATGTTCTTTTTTAGTTTTGCTAAATACTAGTATATCATCTTGAAAACATTTTATGTTTTTCTCATTCTTAAATATTTTGCCCATAACTCTTGAACACTGGAGAGGCAGATAGTAATTCACATGGCATTCTTTTATATCTGTATGCCCCCTCAGGCGTTATGTGGGGATGTATAGTGTTTGCTGTCTTCATGCAAAGCAATTTGATGGTAAGCACTAGACAATTCCAAGGTGGAAAACACTGTTGCACTGTGCAATTGAGATCAGTGGTGATCTACCCATACTCAGTCATTGAGATCTCCAAGTCTACACATAGGGCCCGATTAGGATGTCGGACAGTGGCGGTCCGTCCGACATCTGGAGCCACGGTCTGACTGCCGCATTATGATGTGTGGTGGTCAGAGGCAGCCGGCGGAGGGACTGACCAACGTTTCTGACAGGCCCAAGGAGCCCGTCGGACAGTCAGTCAGAGCATAATACCCTATAATAGGGTTGGTGCCTACTCAGATACTGCAGTAGGGATTACGATGTTCTTTTCAGACAGCCTTTTCATGATGGTCCGACCGCCATAGAAAGGCTATCGGATAGGGACTTCTGGGGCCCATAGCAGGGCCCCTGTCCCTCCAGGGCCTCAGCTGGGGGATCCGGGGGGCACCCATAGTGCCTACCGAAACATCCATGCACCCTGTGCCAAGCACCACATGGTGCTGGTACATGGTGTTGGGATGTTTCCAAACATGCCTTTTTGCATTAAGGCTTGTGCTGCAGCTCCGAAAAGAGCCCCAGCACAAGCCTCAATGCAGAAAGGCATATTTCTGACCACCTGCACGGCGGTCGGATCGTAATTTGGCAGTCGGGACCTCCACCTAATTGTCGGGCGGTCCCGATCCCCAAACGATGTCAGTCGGAACCTTGTCTGACCTGCATTGTAATGAGGTCCATAATCTGATTTTTCCATTGAGTTTATGCACAACCGTCACCGGCGACAACCGCTCAGATGACTCTGTTTCCTAAATGATGTGTTGCTTGCACAAATGTTCTATCTCTTCTTTCAGTGCATATCTCAATGACAATGTAATGTTTCTAACTTTATTAACTTTCGCTATTGGACCCTTTTTCAAACTGGTCTTGTGTATAAAGCTCTTTTAATAAGTCTTGCTTTGGATCGAATCTTTAGGATGCAATTTCTCCATTCCTGATCTTTATCTTCTCAATTTCTGAGATCTAATCAATGTAACTCAAAACCTAATTCAGATGATTTGGTCCTAGAGTTATCATAAGATCTCTCTGTTGGTGCCAAACTAATAAGCAAGATCCATCTTTTGGTACATGCTTTGATCTTAATAGATTTACTTTTTCAACTAATAGTTGATATAAAATGACCAATAACATCGATGGACTTATTTCCATAGCCCACTAACCTGATGTTTAGCGATAGCAAATCAACCTCAGAAAATAAATACGATAAATAATTGCCAATCAAAGTGTATCTTGCTCCCAAGTCTGCCATTATTCTTGTTTCTTTACCACCAATATTCACCATACAAAGGGGGCATCTTCAAATTTATCTCATATATACCTAAAACATACTCTTCTGGCCCATTATCTACATCCAACTACTTCCTTGATGTAATTTGGTTTGCTTTGCCTGGCAGCAGAATTGCCTTTGACATTTATATTTGTATTTTTGCTTTTGCACATTCTTGCTTAACCTCATAGATGCTATTAAACATTCCTCCCCAGTGCTGCGCTGTCCATTGGAACTAGTGCTGAATGGACGTCCAATGGTCGTGCGCAGCACTGGGGAGGTAGTGCTGCCGTCGGCCAATGCACCGAGGCAGCACTTAAGGGGTTAATGGCCTTTATGTCTACAGAATCTGCAAATTTGACCAATTGCTGGACATGTCTTGTCATTAGTTACATGCCCAACGAACCCACATTTAAAACAAATAATTTCTTCATTCTCTATTGCTTTCCTATGATAGATCATTTTGATATCGGGATCCTTGCTTCTTTCCAACACCATCTCTTTTTGCTGAATGTACTCATCAGTTATCCTATTAGCTAACTCTCTCATACCTATCTTCAGTTCCTCAAATTGATGTGTTATACATATAGCTTCATCCAAAGTCAATTCTTCAGTCAAGAACAATTTTTCCTGAAGTTTATTATTTGAAGTTTTGTGTACCATCTGGACAAAGATCATCTGATCCCAAAAATCCCCACAGTTAAATTTTGTGGCTAATATTCACAGGTCACTGACGGCTAACCCCCTTCCCAAAAATGTAAGCCTTGCAATCACTTCATTTATTTTTTTCTTATAATTTCTATCCAGTTGTTTTATAGCTGTTTCATACACATAGTCTTCATTATCCTCTTCCTCTACACTTGTACACAATGTTGGTCGGAGTTCCACACACAGAATTACGATCCAACCGCACTGCCATTTCTCAATGGAAGATTCTGCAGTCGGCGGGAACCGCCTGCAGCACTATCTCCCATTGAGAAATGGGCGTTTGTGAAAATCTGTGCACCGTGTGGTAGGCACCTCACGATGCCTGCCACACGGTGCAGGGGTGTTCAGCGGGGCACCATAGGTGCCCCCTCAGGAACAGATGTGGAGGGCCAGGGGGCAAGGGGACCCTGCTAAGGGCCCCCAGTGCCACTTTCCGACAGCCTTTTCACGTCAGAATGGCAACATGTAAAGGCTCTCAGAAACTGACATCCTAATCTCAACGGCAGAAGTGCTGTCCTTAAGAGATTATGGTGAGTTGCCAAGCTCCATGAGCCCATTGGAAAGCATTGGTTGGTCCCTCAGACTGCTGCTTCTGACCACACACCGTATAATGCGTTGGTCAGACCGCAGCGGAAGATGCGGTTTGGACCGCAACGACAAGCCGTCGGTTGTGGTCCGAACCGCATTGTAATTAGGCCCTATTGTTGGTAAATGATATATAATTCACCTCCTTTCTGGATCCCAGACATTGTTTCAATATTGAAAACTTATTTTTATCCTTTTACACATCCCCACCAACAGCCTCCAAGTATGCCTCAAAACCATCTTTCCATAGTGTCCATTCCAAACTAGGATCCTCAGGATTGGATAAAAAAAGCACAGGTGCAGAAATTACATCCATATTATATGTGACAGAATCAGAATACAATTACACGAGAAAATAATGGGTGTGTGAATCATTGAAATATTAATAAACAGATGTTTTGTGAAATTAGACCCACACTCGGTTTAAATAACTAGTGTGCAAATCACTGTATATCACAAAACACCATCAGTTACTGTCAGTGAAAGGTGAGCGAATCACCGAATTATTGAAAACTAATGTGCTGTGAATTAGATCTGCATTAAAAACCAATAAGTGGTTTGCGAATCACCGTATGTCCTAAAGCAACAGCAAATAATAAATTGGTCACTGCACTGCACAGCACAGAAATAAATGTTGTTGTCCTTTACACAACAACTGTAGATACCACAGAAATTTCGCACTGGCCAGCACATGTGGAATGAATGAGACAGTGTTTATACCTGCAAGCATTGCTTCATGCTCTAGTCTTTCTCTCTCCCTTCACACTACCTCACGTTATGGGTCACATGATGCAGAACAGTATTTTCTCTACACGTGATCAGTCACACTCGTGCCTTGCCTGAATAGTTCAATTCTTCTAAATTTGGCAAGCAAAACCTCATCGACACCTTTGAGGGCTTGATGTCCATCAACCAAAGATTGTATTCAAATTCCTCTTCCCTCAGAGTTCATTATCAATATTTAGCATCCATATCGCCTAAACTAATTAACCAGTAGTTTTTGGAGTCGGCCGGGTCACTCTTTTAATGGATTGTTTTTATTGTGGCACCTTTCCAATTCTCAGGGTAGGTCCGAGAAATTGCTTAAACTCCTCAGAAAATCATTCTGGCCATCAATTTAAATTGGTCTTTATTATTAGCGCTGGCAGATTGTCCAGTCCTGCCTATTTGGTTAATTTTATCTCTGTGATGGTGTCTCTAACTGCAGATTCTGAGAATAAAGCAAAAAACGTAGGCCTTGATTTAGATGTCGGTGGACGGGTTACTCCGGTACAACGGTGACAGATATCCCATCTGCTGAAACATGAATCCCATTATCTCCTACGGCTGTGGTTCCCAAAGTCTGCGCCGCGGTGCGCCGTAATGAGGTGCCAGGGGCGCCGCGCACACTAGGGTGACCAACCGTCCGTAAATTTCACGGGCCTTTTATCTGTCATTTTGGCCATCACAGGGAGCAGCGCTGCTCCCCTGTGATAGGCCTCACCCCCCTGCTGTTGGAGGCGCCTCGCACTCCTCCAGGAGCACAAGAGCAGCTCCTCCCGCCCATTGTCATCCAGTATGCCGCTGATTGCCACTTACTGAATGACAATGGGGCCGTCTGGGGGTGTGACACCATGTGGCGGCCTCCTCCTGCCTCAGTGTACAGAAGGGCATTCTGTACGATAAAAAGTAAAACGCCCATGCTGCAACGTTAGAAAACACTTCATGCAAAGAAGCCTGTAAAATAAGTTTAAACGAACAGGTTATCGTTCTCTCACTGTCCTGTCATTTTAGAACTGATGTATTTTCAATATTGTATTCAACTAAGCCATGGTTGCTCCTTTTTTTTTTTAAGGAACTAGCAACCATTGACAAAGCCAATAGTCCTAGCTTGTTGAGGTGTAATGATACTTGCTGTATTATATATCTGGATGCAATCACAGAGACAACATAATACCAGTGAGGCGGAACACTATGCTAAGCGCAGATTTTTAGCCTAGGTGTTTTAAGCTGCGCTCTTAATTATGTCAAACACCCCCTTTGAAGAGACCCCCCCCAGTTTTTTTACACCACTTAAAGCCCTGAAAACAACACCATGTTACAGTAACCTCACATCCTGGCACTGTGCATCATGCATGACTTCTACGTTTTCAGTCCGCCTATGTGCAGGGGCATAGTGAACTCTCCACCAGCCCACCCCTTGCTGTAGTTCATTCTTGATGGGACTCTTCTGCCTGCAACTCTGCAAACAAAGACTCAGCTCATAATGTGAAAAGGTGGGTGAGTAAATAAGTAAAGGAATGTCTGAATGGCTGGATGGATTACTGAAAGGATGAATGCATGAATGAAAGGGGGAATGGATAGATAATGAAAGAAAGGATGGATGAATGAGTGAATGAATGGAAGTATGGATGAGAGAAAAGGTAAATAGATGGATGTTTGGGTGGAAGGGTAGATGTATGGGTGGAAGGGTAGATGGATGGGTAAAAGTGTGGATGGGTGTGTGAAAGGATGGATGGATGAGTGAAAGGGCAGCTGATGGGCGAGTGAATTGGTGGATGGGTGTGTGAAAGGATGAATGGGTGGATGAATGAAAGGGTAGATGATGGGCAACTGAATAGGTGGATGGATGAATTGATAAGTGAAATGGTGAATGGATGGATGAGTGAAAGGGTGGATGTAAGGATTGATGAGTTAGTGAAAGGGGGTAAATGGACAAAAGGATGGATAGATGAGTGAAGTGAAAGGCTGGATGGATGAGAGAACGGATGGCTGGATGAGTGAACGGATGGTTGGATGAGTGAAAGAATGGAAGAGCAATAGGATCAATGGATGGATTCATGAATGGATGAGTAAATGGGTGGGTAGATGGACGGATAAGTGAAAGGGGGATGGAGAGAGAAAGGGGGGATGAATGACTGAAAGGGTGAATGGGTGGAAGGATAAATGACTGGGTGAATGGATGAGTAAGTGAATGGGTGGATGGATGAGTAAGTGAATGGATGGCTGGGTGGAAGAGTGGATGCATGGATGATTGTACAGATGGATGGGGTGAAAGGGTGGGTAGATGAATAATGGATGGATGAGTGAAAGGGTGGATGGAGGGATGGATGAGTGAAATGATGGACGGAAGGATATATGGTGGATAGGTGAGCAAATGGTTGAATATGTTTGGATATAGATGGGCACACAGATGGAAGGACAGACCTTTTTAGTGTAAAAATAAGGCTGGGGATACTGATTACGACAGACCAAACTCAATGTTCCATTTTCTCAGAGCGGGTACTGAAAGCAGCAGCTGGCATGAATAAGGGTTTGGGACCAGGCACTCTGTTGGGGAAAAAAACAATGGATTGGGATGCAGCCACAGTGATTGCCAGTGGATGAGATTAATAATTCAAGCATTCCAAGCAATATAATACCTTCATTGCATCCCAAATACTTTAAGGAAGATAACAGGAGGTACACACCACCCACCCACCCACCGGTAAAAAAATGATGGGGAGCCACGGCCAAATGCCGATTAGGTCAGGGGAGTCACAGGTCAAAAAAGTTTGGGAACCACTGTCCTGCGGGATTTATATTTCCGCAGACAGGATATCCGTCACCATTGTGATGGAGAAACCCATCCGCCGAGATCTAAATCAGGCCCTTAGTATCAACAGGAGGAATCTCCTTGGCTACAAATTCTCTTTCTCTGCAAAGACTGTCAATAAATGGTCCATCCAACCCTGTTAAGATCAATACTTTCTGTTTGTAAATCGCTACCATTAACCACAGATCACAACAGTTTCCAAAATGAATGCACATCCTTAGAAGAGATTACCACCATCATTTCACCCCAGTTCCTTTTTATGCTGATATGTTATTCATCGTTATCCTTGGTTTATCTTTCTTATAGGTTTTGTAATAGGAACTACCATCATCATTTGAAATGTTGGCCCATTTAATTTTCCTTAACTTTCTTTTTAACTCCCGGCATTGAGCATCACACCAGGTGGCCTTCTTTCTTAATCGAGAGCTTGGTAAAAGTCTTCCAGTTTCCTATCAAGCAGTTGACAAAAGCTATTATTGGTAGTTCATAATTATCATTAGTGTTATTGATTACCAAGACCAAAGTGTGGGGCATATTATCAAGAAACAGCCGCTAAAGTGGCGATAATGGCCTTCATAATATGCCCTTGTGAATTCCCATAGAAGCCTATATTCTGGTGTGAACATGGGCTTCTATTGGAATTCTCAAGAGCATATTATCAAGCCCATTATTGCCGCTTTAGCGCCAGTTTCCTGCCGCTAAAGCCGCAATTATTTTAACGCCGTTCTTGATAATATGCCCCTAAATAAGTCAGTATGATTTTGCAAGTCAAGTAAGATTTGAATATGGTGGGCACCAATTCTAACTGTAAAACATATAGAAAATTCCATATCAAAGAGCAGAACTTTACCATAGACAGCATTTCTAGTTGCAGTTGAGGCCTTAGGGGCAGATGATCAGTTTCCCCTCAGCGTGAGAGGTGGAAAGTTCTGTACTAAAGAGAAATGCCTTGCCTGCACAAAGATATAATCAATTCAACTCTTTAGATTTCCCAGTTTAAATGTCGGAGAAGCCAAAGAGTGAGATCGAAATCGCCCGTTCAGGCAGAAAATGATTGCCAAGAAGTCCTTGAATTTGTGCACTTGGTGAAATTTGCCACCGGAATGGAACAAGCCTCATTTACTCATGTTGGCAGGGTATTAGATGCATTTTGAAATCACCCAAAAGTATTATGATAGGTTTGATAAACCATAAATAGATCTGATATAAGTCTCCCTTAAGGAGTGACAATTGTTTAGAATTATCGGTGACTTCCCTGAGATTTATATAAACATTTATGATGATAATGATCTCTACTGCCATATTATTGGGAAACAATCATACTAGCATGCAACCATTTGCTTTTTGTAGATTACTGAATTACCTCTTTGGCAATCTTGTTTGACATTAAAGTATTTATGAGCCAAATCGAGTTGCGCCCAGAGGTGTTCAGAAGTGTTCAGAACATATTCAAATAAAGTGAGGTGCTATTACTTTTCCCCCGGAGTGAAGCCTTCTGAAAACATAAACCAGCATTCTCACACAACAATTGTTTTAAATCTTCCGTTTGTGAAAACAATTTTAACCTGTGAACATTCCAAACCATCAAGGATAGGCTCTCAATAGGGGAGACGTATCCTAATCTAGATCACTTAGACCCACTGAGCTCCAACTGTGAAAAACCCTCTACATTTAGACATTCGCCAATTCAGCTGCAAGACTTTTTTTTGAAAAAATTATATTTTTATTCTTATTGCAGTTTTTTATTTATAAAATAACACAAGAAGATAGTACCACTATATAGTGAAGACAATTATCCCAAAGGATAGAATAGTACACGTAGGAAAGAGGGATATGTAATTACTCTCACAGGGGAGCCCCAGCTCATATCAAATAAGATTACACAATGCATCCAATCTGAACAAAAGTGCATACCGTATATGACGATCAAAAAGCGGTTACCCATATCATTGGTCAAACACTCCCTCCCATAAGACCATGATATTTGGACCACCCGTACAATAGGGTGCCACATTTACTCAATTAATATTCTTGAAAAATACATTCTATAAGTTCAACATAATAGCAAAGCTTCAAAGCCCCTATCCAAGTTAACATATTACACAGTTCAATCCTAACATGAGAACCAGGAAAGAAGAAACCCCCTAATATCTCCCTCATGGGCCGATTAGCCTTACCAATGCCTGCAGTTATGTGCACAATTGTGTCCCACTTTATCAACCAATATTATCCAGTCTCTGTTGTAACTCACACTAGCATAGATACCCATGGATGATATTTCTAAAGCTATTATTGTGATTCAGTCTTAGATTGGGTCCTGAGCTTCATCACCACACCCATCTAAGGGGTCGATTACGATGTCATCAGGAAACTCTTCTGACCGAATCAGGTTCTGCGAGTCCGACTGACCGATTACGAGGCTTCAGAACATCGTTCCGTCAAACTCCCATTGACTTCAATGGGAGCCTGTGTTCTGAAGGAGAGAACACAGGCTCCCATTGAAGAAAGGGTTGTTGGGGAAAACCGTGTACTCTGTGACGGGCACCACATGGTGCCTGCCACACTGTGCATGGTTGGAAAGAGGGGTCCCTTGGGTAATCCCAAGGTTCCAACCAGAGGCCTCTGGGTGAAGGGGGGCCTGCAACGGGTCCCAATGTCAGATTCCGACAGCCATTTCGTGTCTGGCATCCGAATCGGAACGGCTATCCGAATTCTAACATCATAATCGCTCGCTCGGAAAATGTGTCTATAGAGCTGTATGCTTCAGCTCCGAACGACTCTGCAAGTCCGAATGCTGTTCGGAACCGATTCGGACAGCCCAAACGGTTTCCTTGCATTGTAAACGGTTGTTGGAAAATCTGTCCAATTCGGTCAGAAACAAAGGTTCCGAATAGGATTCCCGAATCCGAATTCTGTTCGGAGCCTTTCCGGACGGCATCGTAATCAGCTCCTAAGATGGATGCCCAAATCTTTTTTCCCTGTATACTAGCCTTCTTACCTCTTCTTTATTAAAGAGACATTTCCAAATCAAATATTACAAACAAGTGTTCACGCCTTTGGTGAGAAGTCGTGGGGATACTGTCAAGCCAGGCCAAAGCACTACATAGATGGACCACCGCCATAGCAAACAATGTAAACAGTTGGGAAGTCCCAGGAACCATATCGTCATGCACACCCAGCAGGATTTGTTGGAGGGTGAGGGTGATCCTGGTTCTTAGCCTGATGTCCGAAAATCTGGTAATCTCACTCTTGAGCAGTTCTAATACAGGCAATTATAGAACGTATGTATTAAATCAGTCCCTCAATGTTGACAACGTGGGCTACAAGTGCCAACCGAGCCCCCCACATGGCGATTTTTATAGGCATGTAGTAGAGATTGAAGATTGTTTTGTAATGTTGAGCTTGTAGATTAGCCGAGAGTAGCAAAGTTCAAGATAACTTCAAAGATTCTAAGAAGGCACAGTCTGAGGCCCCCAGCTTATTCTGCCACTTCTCAGCTTGTCTTTCAAGATCATCTTGTGACACGGAATTCAAAGCGATGTAGAGCTGACTAATAGTGCCCTGATAACCTCAACCAACCAATCTACCAATTCTGTTCTCACAAAGCCCCGTGACTCCCCCACCTTCCTAGATAAAAAAATCACGAATTTGAAGGTATTTAAAAAATTCCTTCTGAGTGATTTCAAAATTATGACATAATTCTTCGAAAGAGATTATTCCATCTTGGGAGAAGAAATCGCCTAATTTCTTGAGCCCACGGTCCTCCCAGCCCAGCACCAGTGAATCCCTGAAAAAGCAAGGGAGTAATGGGTTCCTTTATAGAAGAGAATAATGGTTCAGCCACCCTAACCACAACTTCTTTCGAAGTGAGGACCAAATCTTGAAAGCTCCCTGCAAGGTCTTGTACGCAACCTTCTTGGAATAACTGGGTTCAACGTGGCACAAAAAAACAGCCTCGAGACTATTTCCCTAAGAATAATGAGAAATTGGGGAGATTTCATCTGCACACCCCTGGTCCCTAAACAGTGAGTCCATATGCTGGAGAGCCTCTGCCCAGTAACACAGTTTAAAATCCAGTACCACCCAACCCCCTCTGTGTCTGGGAAGAGTTAAATATATTCAATCACCCTTCTGGCCTCCGAGAAACCCCAGATAAATCATGTGGATATATCATTGACTGGCATAAACCAATACTTTTAAAACTCAAGTGGATTGCCCAGAATAGATACAGAACCTTAGGTCAGAAAACCATCTTAACGACATGTCTGCGTCCGACAATAGAAAGATGCAAATTGTCCATCCTTTGTGACATCTTGCATTCCCAATGACTGGGGCTAGATCGGTTTCTACCATTTGGTCCACCCCAGCCTCCTTATTGGCCCCCAAATACACAGCTTTATCAACTACCCTTTTATACCTGAGCTAAGCATACCTGTTGAGAACTATTTAGGTTTTACTTTGATTAAGTAAATGCCCAGGAAATTCCCAAAGACCCGAGCCTCCTTTTCAATTTCAATTAGTGCAGTCCCGGAATTAGGTGCATCTGCTGCAATGTTGTCCACATAGGCAAGGACTTATGTGTCCCAGCCATGAAATTGCATAGGTACAATCATGGGGTTCATATCTAGCTTCCAGATTAGGGGATTAATATATAGTGCAAATAGCAGGGGAGAATAAGGACACCACCGTCTGGTACCTCTTTGAATTGTATTTCCTCTGTCTGACCACCTATCAGTTGCATGGTAAACTGCGCTCACTCCATTAACATGCCCTATTCCAAACTGATCCATAATTGTCCATAGGTACTTCCAGGAAACTCTAACAAAGGCCCTCTCTGTGTCTAATAAAATCAGAGCCATAGGGTTCCAAGAAACAGCAAAAGCTTCAAAGAGCGTAATGACGCGGCAAGTGTAGTCTGTGGTTCCCTTTCCGGGTATGAACCTGTGTTGTCTTGGAGAGCCATCCTTACCTATAACGAGGCTTAGGTGTGTAGCAAATACTTTAGAATAAATCTTAGTGTCGCAATTAATTAGGGTGATCAGCCTATATGACCCTGGCTCTTGAGGTGGTTTGCCTTTTAAAAAAAAACGACAATAATATTTACCTTTGGACTACAAATCAGACTGCCCTTGCCACTTAGTATTTGCAAAAACATATACAGCAGGTCTGGCCTTAGCTGAGAGGAAAAGACTTTATAAAACTCTAAGGGGGTCCCGTCCATCCATACTACTTTCCATGAGGGAAAACCTTTTATGGCAGTTTGAACTTCTCCCCATGAAAGAGTGCATCCAATGAATCTCGATCTTCAGCACTTAGTCTTGCCAAGGGAACTGACTCTAGAAAGTGAATTAAATCCCCCCCCTTCATAATCCTCTTCCTTTTACTCTCTATAGAGCCTCTCATAATATCCCTTAAAAACCTCTCATATTAGATGAGAGACCAAGCCACCCAAGAGTCCTTTACCTCAGTTATCTCGGATTGCGAAATTTTTTGTCTTGTTTGGACAGCAAGCATATGTCCCACCCTTTCACTATACTTGTAATACTCCCTCTTCCAAGCCACATATTTATCTGCTGCTTTTTTCCAGAGATATCATTGATCGCTGCCTTAGCCAAAGCCACCTGATAAGCCCCCTCAATATTTTTTCCTTTGGAGGCCACTGAAATTAATTGAGATTCAGCTTCCTCCGGGGCACTCTATATCTCCGTCCACTACAACCTCTCCTTCTTTTGGCAATTTAGACCATTGCTGAATGTTTCCCCTCAAACCCCGGCCTTAAAAGAATGCCACATGGCCCCAACTGACCACCATCCTCTATCATACTCCATAAATTCCACGATTCAGTTGCTCATACGCCGGCTATATTGTTCATCCATGAGTAATGCCTGCTCCAAAGTCTAGTACTGTGTATTTGAACCCAGACCTATCTCTGCCAACTCTATGACCAGTGAGTTATGGTCTGACTTAACCCTAGGAATCTTTCGATCTTAGGCCCATGTAGTAAACTATGTGAATTTAAAGAAATAATCCAAGCGAGGGTGTGATCTGTGTTGGGCAGATAAATAGGTGAACCTGGAATCTGATACTTTAATCTTATGCCAGGTGTCAGTTGACCAATGATTATTCCACAGGTAAACCAGGATCTAAAAACTTTGGGTTTCCAACCTGAATAGGAATCTACCCCTTCATACAACAGCCCTCCCCTTATATTTATGTTAAAATCCCCACAGATTAGGATCGGGATTGGCTAAAGTGCCAATTCGATATCCACCTGCATAATGACACTCAGTGATCATCCATCTTCAGAATCTATCTACCAATGTACAATTAAACCTGCCGACCAACATTTCTTTGTGCAAGAATAGCCACCCCTCAGAATCATCACCCCCTGGATCATACACCCTGCCAATTAAATGTATAAAAATTTGAGCAGGTGTTTCCTTGCTCCCACTATGTGTGTCTCCTGTAAACAATGTAGGTATACCCATAATACTTTTAGATCCTGGGCTATCTTTCTCCTCTTACTGCTATTGTTTAACCCACACATATTCATGGTTGCTATTTGTAACTCAATTATAATCATTGTACCAAAAACAGAACAACTGCCCTGAGACCCTGGTCCCATTTGCAAACATGCTTCCCCTGCTCTAGCTAATGCACACCATACTCTCCAATTGTCTATTTTCCTGTCTTGACTCCCCCATTGATTCCCTTCCCCAACCTTCATCCTGAGTGCCACCAACCTATGCCCCTTCAACCCCCCTCCCTCGACATCCCTCCCACTGACCTCCTCCAACCCCACCACCACCATGAAGCAGTCAGGCCAACCATGATCTGAGTGATGACTCCCAAGACCACCCTTCTTGTGCTCCCCCAGCTCAAAATCTATATATATATAAAAACGAAAGTATGTCTGTTTGTCCTTTATGCATTACTACACCATTCATCCGACGCCATGAAACTTTGGGAAGTTGTTGAGTACACTCCTGCAAAGGTTTCTGGCAAAAAAATAATAAAATAAATAAATACATTGTTAAAAGTTGTTGAGTACACTCCGCGAGGTTTCTGGCAAAAAAAAAAAAATGTTAAATATCGGCCCCCGATGGCCCTCCTAATCTTTCCAATACTGAACGTTTACAGGTTACGGTGCAACTCACTTTTGCAATGACCATCAACAAAGCACAAGGACAATCGCTGCAGGTGTGTGGACTAGATTTAGAGAATCCATGCTTCTCACATGGACAACTGTATGTGGCCAGCTCACGCGTCGGAAAACCTTCTGATTTATTTGTGTACGCACCAGACGGAAAAACAAAAAATACTGTGTATCCACAAGCACTCGAATAAATAAACAGAATTAAAACAACACTTTAAAATGTTTTCCATATTAAAATGAATAAGTTACAATAAAAATGTCAAAATGTAAATTGAATGTTATCATAACAAGTTTCCTTAAATTTACTTTCTTCTCAGATCGCAGTAACACGAGACGGGTAAGCTCTAGTACAAAATATAAAGGAGAAAAGAGCAAATATAAGCATAACATGCAGATACCTCAAAACATCAAAACATCAGAAGGGTTTAGGAGCACCCCCCCTGCCCCCTTCATCAATCATAAATTTCATAACCTGTAGAGCCCCCAGAGAAAATGCTTAACACGCTCTGAAAAAATACAGGGAGAGGGGATTTTCGTGCTAAGAGTCAATAAACATGCATCTAAAAACTTGTGTTAATGACCCGTTCTAAACTGTAGAGGTACCATCCCGGCTAAGAGACTTTTCCAACCCCGGAGGATACATTGTAAAATTATTCCATAGCCTTGATCTCAGAGGTGAATGTCTGAGTTTTGCCTTGAGAATGACTTTCAGTGGCCTGGATTCAAAAAGAAGGCCTCCCCCCCAAGATCCTGAAATGATTTAATGAGTTGTCTAAGCCACCATCTCTGCTCCACAGTGGCATGATAAAAAATCAGGATTGGTAAAAAAGGAATGACCATCAGAACTCTGCTTGTCATCTTGCCAGGCCCTGTTAAAGATTGCCTGCCGGAGCAGGAAACTCCCAAAGTATACCAAGAGAGCTCTAGGTGTCTCAGCTTGCTCATCTTGTGGTTTTTTAAGCTTTAATGGGAAGTGATACACTTGTTGAACCTCCAGACCGCAATTGCAGCTAGTGAGTTCAGGAAAAGCCTCCTTAAGAAGGTTCAGAATAAAGGCCCTGATATCACTGCCTTCTACTCCCTCTGCAAGACCCAGGCATCTGAAATTATTCCTGTGCTGTTTATGTTTCAAATCCTCCATCTTCCACATTAAATTAGACATCTGGGATTTCTGCATCAGCTTTACCTCTGAGTGTCCCTACATCAAGCTCCAGAGCCGCTAAACGCTCTTCCGCTGAAGAGATATGGTCCCCTATTTCTGTGTAGGTGTTATTAACCTTCCTGATAACTCCTTGCAGCTTTTTTGGGTCGAAATTAACCCTGGGTGAAGCACTACGCTACGCTCGCGGAGTTTGCGAAGTTTGCGCAACTTCGCACTACGCGAGCTGCACGTAGCACAGTGCGAACACGCGTAGTGCAGCGTAGCGTAGTGCAGCGCTCATTTTTTGCTTCTTCGCAGGCCTGAACGGCATGTTCGCGACCGCGAGCAAGCAAAATGACATCCCGGCTAGATTCTCAACGCGGGGAGGTAAGGTTTCTCATTGTGAGTGGTTGTGCATGCTGGGGACCGCTCTCAATGAGAAACTACCAGTTCGCGTTGAGAAAGCTGCAGCTCAAGTAATAATCTACTCGAGCAGCAGAAAACTACAGCTCGCACTGTGCAAGATGCCGTTTTCAATGATTGCACAGTGCCAGATGCTTGTCCGCACTGTGCAATCATTGAAAACACATCTTGCACAGTGCGAACATGCTACGTGAAGTTCGCGTAGTGCGAAGTGCACTTCGCGTAGCTTCGCGTAGTGCTACTTCGCAAACTACGCCCACCCTTAGTCAAAATGAACCTGTCAACTCGTTGCGAATTCCTCCTGAAGTTGCTTTATGGAGTTGTAAATGAACCCGAGCGAGGCCTCACCTCCTACAGGAGGAGTCAAATGATTGCTTTCCTGAGAGGGTGTGAGATGAGGTTCTCTGGTTAGATTTGCCAAGTTGCAGAGTAGTCCCATTTTAGGGCCGGAGGCCCAAGAGTTTTATTTTGCGATTCAGCCCTTTTTTTATGGCTTCCCCCTCTCAACTTTATCCCATGTTTCCTCCACTTGGCTTGTTGAGAGTGCTGCTTGAACTAATCCCTGAAGCCCCCAAGTTTAAAGCTAGCAGATCATTGTCAAAATCACTGGCACTTGATTTGGAGGATTCTGACCCATCTGTGATGAAACAAAATGTATCCTCATTCTCTGGAGAATCCACCAAGCTATTTAAACAGCTCACACACTCCTCATGAGGACACAGTCTTGTATGTGTGGTAGCAGTGATGACTGTGTTTACGGGAGGTGCACAGAAGATGGTACTCAATTTACCAGTTTAAGATTCGGACAGATTCTACAGGAATAGTTGTGATCACAGATGCTCTGTTAAGCAGTTGCTGCTGTCTATTTCCTAAATCGCTTTACACTTTAGTTGACTGCTCCAAACTGTCCACCCAACCAAACAGGGTTCATTTTAGCTGCAACAGAAGCTGGGGAACACAACTCCTTCACCGGGCCCCCCCACATTGACCTGCAGAACTTCTGGAGATTCTTGATCCTGCAGAACCTGTGACACCCTTCGAGTATCTCTGTACGACCTCGGCACCATCCTGAGGCCAGAGCATAGAGGCCTCCGCCGTTTTGCTCCAGGCGACAGACAATCTGGGAAAATCCATGCTAGAGTCTTTGCACCCAACTACTGCTTCCGTTTCGGCATCTGAAACCTGCTCCACCATCAGGCAAGTATCCACTGGAGCTCGGGAGAAAAACTCAGTAATTAAAGGTTGCGGTAAACCCCGCTGCTCCCGTTGTTGCTCTGTTTGATTGGGAGCTTTCCTGATTGCCGTTGTCTGGGGAAAGTGTCCACATCTTTCCGGAAATATAACTCAGTTTTTTAACTCCTGAACTATGTCGTTCCATTTTCGGGCAGGTTATCCTTGTAGTCCTCTGCTGGACCGCTGCTGCTTCAGTCCACTCCAGGACCAACCCTGAACAGTGGCGTAGCAAGGTCAAGTGGTACCCGGTGCGGAAAATTTGTTGTCACCCCCGGTTTGACAAAATGGCAAAAATATGTGCTTCAAACACATATTTTTGCCATTTTGTCAAGCCAGGGGTGTCAAGTGTCATTACTGAGGGGGGTGACAAAATGGCAAAAATGTGTTTAAAACACATATTTTTGCCATTTTGTCACCCCCCCTCAGTGATGACATCAGTGCGGCCCGCACCCACCGCACCCCCTTTCCTTCGCCCCTGACCCTGAACCTTGGGGCGGCAAGAGACACTGGAGCAGAACGCAGCTGAGAACACCAGCTGCACGCCATGCAATTCATGACATGATCGCGGCAGAAATGAGAAAGAACCGAACCTACGTCTCTCTGGTATTCTGCGGAGACCAGTGTGAGCTCAGAGGGAGGCAGGTTCTCCACCCTGAGTAACACCACATTTCAGGCTACTCAGCTCAGCTGCCTCTCCCGCTTCTTCCCTAGGGTGGAGCTGCAAGCCCAGCATTCTACACGGTCATCATCATGCCCCCTAATAAGTGCTCCTAAAGACAACAGTCCCCTGCAGTAAATGAAGAGCAGAAGTGTCATGCGCTACCGCTGTTGCCCTCCTCCCTGTCACACCAAGTGCTTCATTTGAGCTGGTAGTTTCCAGGACTAACACTTAATTTTCAACATCGCACTAATGACAGACAGCACATGGCACCACTGTCTGGCTAATTTTGAGATGAGAACAACAACAGTGTTTAAAAATATAATTTATATTACAAATGAATAATACCTGCCACCAACGGCATCTTTATAGCTTTGGGTGGTCTGGAATATTCTGAATTGTCACTCTGTAAGAGTGCGATGAATTTTAGTAGTTAAAGTGCTGTCTTTGGCAGCGCTGGTAGGGGCAATTGGTTGTGCAAGCTGCAGTGACCTTCTGAGAAGGTCCCTGGTGCATACTTTTGTTTACAAATTAAGCACTGACCATAGTAAACTAAGTGCATGAAAAGAAGAAGAGTGAGAAGAAGAGAGATTCCTGTTCTCGAAAGTCAAAAAGGATGGGCATCAGAAGGTAAAGACTGGAGCAGGCTTCTTCAATAAGTAGCTACTGGTAGCTCTCCGGGCACTCATAAGTAGCTCTCCTATGTTCAGCCAGCCTACTAAATTAGAAGCTTTTGCTTGGTTGAATTATTACATGTATACCAAAATCGGAAAGTGTGCATTTGAGATGAAAATGTCTGTATTTCACATACTTATGAGCTGAAGTTAGAGGAGATGTATGTATAATAATAACTTGGTGAAAGGGGTATTACAGCTATGGCTGTAATGTATTACTCATGTAAAGACATTACAAATTGGCAAAGCATTTTTAGGATGAGCCTAGGGCTGCACGCATGCGCTGCTCTAGGAAAACGACCACTTGGAATCAGGACGGAAGACATGCATAATATGATGGCGGAGGCGGCAAGACACAGCCATCCATATTATGATGATGGAGGCAATTGGCCTTTAAAGGCATGTGTTTATTTGTGTTGGGACCCGTTTCGGGTCCCCGGGGTGTTGGGGGGTGCACTTGGGGGGTACCCCCGACATTTGCATGCACAAGGATGCAGGCACGTTGTGCGGTGCCTGTCACGTTGTGCAGGCAAATGCACAACATGCAGTTTTTACATTGCGAGGGTGCTGCTTGCAGCATCGCCCTCCTCAATGTAAAATATGTTGGATGCCCCCGCCAGTGTGGCGGGTGCATCATAATAGAAAACACTGAGATGTGCCTACACCCAACTAATTTCCAAAAATCTATTTCAATTGTAGGAGAAACACACTTATTGAGTTTGACCCGGTATTTTTATTTATACCTGTATGTTTCATATATTTTTTTGAACTTTTTTTTGAAAATTTTGCAAAAAAGAAAACACTATACATTCAATACATTTACATTCCAATATCTGACTATTTACAAACGAATTATTTACAATCACTATATACAATTAACATACATTCGACAAAAAATACATTATACAAAACAACATACAATTAAAATTTCAATAAAGTTAATCAGAATTCATAAAGGAAGTAGAGACAAAGTCTGCATGTAACCTGTATGCGACGTACTGCAATCAAAATCAGTTACGTTCAGACTCAGTCTCATAGAGTTTCTATTATTTCATTGAGTGGATGTGTCTGGAAATGGGTAGGCACATCGGGTGTGCCACAATTTGTTTCATTTGTGACTGTGGCGTATTAAGGGTGCCATGGGCCCATATGATAGTTTTCTAGTAAGAAACTTAAATAATTGGGTGCAGTAGTCTCCCGGCACCGCTGGGTCCCTATGCCACTGTACTGGTCGCACTATAGAATGCCACAACCCTGAATGATGTCGATTTGAAAATGATAACACCGCAAGAAGCTATAGGGCTGGAGCCTTTTTGTTTTTAACCTGATCTTTTGACAAAAGATCAGGTTAAAGAGACACTCCAGATGTCCTATTCAGTGTCAAATCTCTTGCTTTATGATTTTGACCAAGAATTTAATTGAAATACACATTATCATATAAAATAAAACTGTAATAATTACACTACTTGGCACAAAAGTACCAGCCCTCTTTTAAATAAATGGAAATACCCAGCTCACAAGTTGTGAACATATCAGGTGTGAGCAGTGGCTAATTTGTAAAAGAATAAATGCCAGGGTACAAGCTTTTTCTGAGAAGCCCTCCGCTGGCGCAATTCAATGTCTGGTCTGTCGAATATCAAGGATATCTGGTCTTGATTCCACCTCACCCCTCTAACATGCACTACCCTACTCTTCCGTCTCTTACCTCACTTTGAAGGTTCTTTTTCTCCCCTGCTTTCTTAGTTACTGTTCTTCTAGGTTTATCTCCCAACTCCTTTTCCCCTTACCTGCCTTTCTCTCTAGATTTGGGTCAAAGTCTGAGGGTGAAAAATAAGTCCAAATCCCTAAAAATTCGTACTGGTGCGCTCCACCTGCTCAAATTAAACACCGTGTCCGAGTATTTTGTCCAGTGTAGGTATTTTCTTTGAAGTTGGGTATGTGTAGTTTTGTTTTTCCTGCTATGAAAGAAAACTAGAAATAAAAATACAATGAAAAATCCATCACAATGCATGCTACGTGTGCCTTGCCTGATTGTTTTCTTCTATTTATGGATTTGAATAGCACCTATATCACTTTGAGGAGGTTTCGGAGCCCTTAGGTACAAAGCTATGGATAGAACTCAAATTAAGGCGATTCTGAAGGGAGACCACAGGACACTGAAGTCTATCAATATTTCAGGAGTAATGGGCCGGTACTCACCCAGGCCCACAGACAGAGTGAAAGCTGGGGGGTTTCAAGTAAAGCTCTGAAGTCATCCCATGTCATTTGTGAGTAATTCATCCAATACTTATTTTTGCATTCTGACACTGTTACTGTTGCAATGATAAAAAAAGCTAAACTACTAGTCCCCAGAATACAAAGGTAAAACCAGATCGATTGATTTGATTTGATTTGTGAATTTATAAAGCGCGCGATTGCCCATAGGCGTCTTGGCGCTGAGTAGATGCAAAGAGACCAGGAATCTGCCTAGACTAGATTCTAACAGGAGGTAAACAGCCAGGTTTTTACCTCTTTCCTGAACGAAAGCAAAGATGGGCTATTTTTGATTGCAATTGGGAGAAGATTCCAAGCCTTAGCTGTATGCAGCAGAAAGCTTCTCCCCCCGGCCCTCCTCCCCCACCTGACCTGCTTGTATTTTGGCACCTGAATCCGTTTAGCTTGACTAGATCTCAAATTCCTGGATGGCTCATAAAGTTTCAGATGTGTTTTTAAAAACTGAGATCCCTTCCCATGAAGGGCTTTATAGGCCAGACACACAGACTTAAATTGTATTCTTTTTTCCATTGGAAGCCAGTGGAGGGTTCTTAATCTGTGTGCAATAGGCTCAGATCTGGAAATATCCAGCATCAGTCTAGCTGCTGCGTTTTGCAAGCGCTGCAGTTTTGCTAGGTGCTGGATCTGTATCTATAGGTGTGGCAGGGTATACTCAGACATGAGTCCCTTTCTCACTGCTCCATCAGGATTCAAGCAAGCCGGGCCGAAGACGGCTGAAATGCCAGAAACCGGTCCCCGGTAGCTTGTCTCCTTTCTGGTGAAGAATTGGCTTGGTAGTTTAGTCTGCCCTGTTCCCATGATGCACTGGGCCAGGGACAGACTGATTTGCATATAGCCAGGTTCTGAGCTGGGATGGGGCAGTGAGATAAATAACGGTGATGGATCAAGCCCTGATCTTTGGACTGGGTAAGAGTGGTCTGCTTAATTCAGACACTCTGTTCATCACCACCCCCTTTTCTAAATCGTTTTTGGCCACTATAGGTGTGGCAGGGTATACTCAGACATGAGTCCCTTTCTCACTGCTCCATCAGGATTCAAGCAAGCCGGGCCGAAGACGGCTGAAATGCCAGAAACCGGTCCCCGGTAGCTTGTCTCCTTTCTGGTGAAGAATTGGCTTGGTAGTTTAGTCTGCCCTGTTCCCATGATGCACTGGGCCAGGGACAGACTGATTTGCATATAGCCAGGTTCTGAGCTGGGATGGGGCAGTGAGATAAATAACGGTGATGGATCAAGCCCTGATCTTTGGACTGGGTAAGAGTGGTCTGCTTAATTCAGACACTCTGTTCATCACCACCCCCTTTTCTAAATCGTTTTTGGCCACTATAGGTGTGGCAGGGTATACTCAGACATGAGTCCCTTTCTCACTGCTCCATCAGGATTCAAGCAAGCCGGGCCGAAGACGGCTAAAATGCCAGAAACCGGTCCCCGGTAGCTTGTCTCCTTTCTGGTGAAGAATTGGCTTGGTAGTTTAGTCTGCCCTGTTCCCATGATGCACTTGGCCAGGGACAGACTGATTTGCATATAGCCAGGTTCTGAGCTGGGATGGGGCAGTGAGATAAATAACGGTGATGGATCAAGCCCTGATCTTTGGACTGGGTAAGAGTGGTCTGCTTAATTCAGACACTCTGTTCATCACCACCCCCTTTTCTAAATCGTTTTTGGCCACTATAGGTGCGGCAGGGTATACTCAGACATGAGTCCCTTTCTCACTGCTCCATCAGGATTCAAGCAAGCCGGGCCGAAGACGGCTGAAATGCCAGAAACCGGTCCCCGGTAGCTTGTCTCCTTTCTGGTGAAGAATTGGCTTGGTAGTTTAGTCTGCCCTGTTCCCATGATGCACTGGGCCAGGGACAGACTGATTTGCATATAGCCAGGTTCTGAGCTGGGATGGGGCAGTGAGATAAATAACGGTGATGGATCAAGCCCTGATCTTTGGACTGGGTAAGAGTGGTCTGCTTAATTCAGACACTCTGTTCATCACCACCCCCTTTTCTAAATCGTTTTTGGCCACTATAGGTGCGGCAGGGTATACTCAGACATGAGTCCCTTTCTCACTGCTCCATCAGGATTCAAGCAAGCCGGGCCGAAGACGGCTGAAATGCCAGAAACCGGTCCCCGGTAGCTTGTCTCCTTTCTGGTGAAGAATTGGCTTGGTAGTTTAGTCTGCCCTGTTCCCATGATGCACTGGGCCAGGGACAGACTGATTTGCATATAGCCAGGTTCTGAGCTGGGATGGGGCAGTGAGATAAATAACGGTGATGGATCAAGCCCTGATCTTTGGACTGGGTAAGAGTGGTCTGCTTAATTCAGACACTCTGTTCATCACCACCCCCTTTTCTAAATCGTTTTTGGCCACTATAGGTGTGGCAGGGTATACTCAGACATGAGTCCCTTTCTCACTGCTCCATCAGGATTCAAGCAAGCCGGGCCGAAGACGGCTGAAATGCCAGAAACCGGTCCCCGGTAGCTTGTCTCCTTTCTGGTGAAGAATTGGCTTGGTAGTTTAGTCTGCCCTGTTCCCATGATGCACTGGGCCAGGGACAGACTGATTTGCATATAGCCAGGTTCTGAGCTGGGATGGGGCAGTGAGATAAATAACGGTGATGGATCAAGCCCTGATCTTTGGACTGGGTAAGAGTGGTCTGCTTAATTCAGACACTCTGTTCATCACCACCCCCTTTTCTAAATCGTTTTTGGCCACTATAGGTGTGGCAGGGTATACTCAGACATGAGTCCCTTTCTCACTGCTCCATCAGGATTCAAGCAAGCCGGGCCGAAGACGGCTGAATTGCCAGAAACCGGTCCCCGGTAGCTTGTCTCCTTTCTGGTGAAGAATTGGCTTGGTAGTTTAGTCTGCCCTGTTCCCATGATGCACTGGGCCAGGGACAGACTGATTTGCATATAGCCAGGTTCTGAGCTGGGATGGGGCAGTGAGATAAATAACGGTGATGGATCAAGCCCTGATCTTTAGACTGGGTAAGAGTGGTCTGCTTAATTCAGACACTCTGTTCATCACCACCCCCTTTTCTAAATCGTTTTTGGCCACTATAGGTGTGGCAGGGTATACTCAGACATGAGTCCCTTTCTCTCTGCTCCATCAGGATTCAAGCAAGCCGGGCCGAATACGGCTGAAATGCCAGAAACCGGTCCCCGGTAGCTTGTCTCCTTTCTGGTGAAGAATTGGCTTGGTAGTTTAGTCTGCCCTGTTCCCATGATGCACTGGGCCAGGGACAGACTGATTTGCATATAGCCAGGTTCTGAGCTGGGATGGGGCAGTGAGATAAATAACGGTGATGGATCAAGCCCTGATCTTTGGACTGGGTAAGAGTGGTCTGCTTAATTCAGACACTCTGTTCATCACCACCCCCTTTTCTAAATCGGATCTGTATCCCAGCATACAGAGCGTTCCCATAGATAAGGCCAGCGCTGTTAACACCGTTTTACAGGAATCAAGGGAAATAAATGGCAGGAGCTTCCTTATCATTTTCAGAATGTTCATATAGTGGATGCCAATTTGTTTGACTGAGTGTCAAATGACAGATTATTGTCCAGAATCACTCCAAGATTTTTAACTTTGCTAACTGAGGATGGGTAATCGCCTAAACTATCAGGCCACCACTCCAGGGATCAGATTTTCATGTTTGTCCCCAACAGCATGACTTCGCTTTTCTTTCCGTGTAACTTTAAGCAGTTACCCTGTATTCATTGACTGATTTGACTCCTGCAGGTTTTAAATCTGTCTGCAGTCTCTTTAGCATTGTTTGCAATTGATACCACTATTTGGGTTTTGTCAGTATAGGAGACCGGTAGGAAGCCACAATTCCTTATTATTGCCGCCAAAGATGCCACAAATAAATTAAAAAGAGTGTGACTTAAAGAAGACCCCTGACGTACACCACAGGGAGAGTTAAATGGTTTCGATTTAGCCTCTCCCAGCTCCACTGTGAACGTTCTGTTAGACAAATATGAGACTAACAGCGTTTGTGCCGATGCATGAACTCCAACTTCAGCTAGTCGGATCAAGAGTGTATTATGGTTTACCGTGTCGAAGGCCGCCGAGAGGTCCAAAAGGATCAAGGTGGCCTTCCCTCCGGTACCCAGTACACTCCTGAGTTCCTCTATTGCCATGAGCAGGGCTGTTCTATTCCAGGTCCCTCTCGGAAACCAAATTGCGAGTGATCCAGAGCATTTGCATCCAAGAGAAATTGAAACAGCTGTTTGTTCAATAATTTCTCCAGTACATTTGCGGCAAAAGGGATTTTCGTAATAGGTCTATAATTCCAGGGTTCCTAAGGGTCTAGATTTGGCTTCTTTAGTAACGGCAGAACTGAGGCTGTTTTCCATGCATCTGGAAAGCGGCTAGATTTAACTATTTCTATAAATAGCAGTCCTAGTTGCTCGCTCAACAGCTCAGGAAAAAGATGCATAACCTTTGGTGGCCAAGGGTCCATTAGACCCCCGGACTTAGTTGTCATTACCACCTGAAGAATCTGTTCCATTGATGGTGACGAACAGTGAAATGAGGAGTTATGGGTTAGTGGGAACTATTCCTCTTTAAGTTCTGTGTTTGGCGGTGTGGGAATGTACTTGTTTGTCAATTTGAAGGACTCTTAGACTGAGGTGACTTTATCAACAAAAAATTGGCCCAAAATATTCCATACTAATTACTGTCTGTTTGTTACTATCAATTTCTGTTAGTTTTTTCACCGTTGTAAAGAGTTGCTTACTAGAATTTTTGGCCTTGTTTATTTTCCGTATAAAATATTTGTTTTTTTCTTCTAATATTAATTTTATGTACATAGCCAGGGATGTTTTATATTCGTCTTTCAACCGTTGATCATAGTTAGTCTTCCATTTATTTTCCACCCTTCTGCAGTTTTGCTTTTGCGTCTTTAGTGATTCCGAGTGTCGTGGTGAGCCTCAGCTAGGCCTACCAGTGCTAGGGGTTCACGCTTCTCTGCACAAGTCCTCAGACCAATAGAATAGAAGTTGGCACAGAAACTAGAATATAAAACAAAGTGTTTATTAACCTCATGAGGTGGAACTACATTCACACAACACCCTTCGGTAGTGTATGAAGTAGCACCCTGAACAGAAGGAACATGGTCCTTTTATACCCACACAGGGGGTCACAAGAAGGCGGTACAAGTACAGAAGGGAAGGTGTACATACATAAAAAGTCATACAGGAATGCACAGTCAACAATTGGGAGGAGCTGGCAGTTTGCTTACTCCGATAAGAATAACCTGATAGTTACAGACTAGAACAGGTGTATGAAAAGTTACAGTTTCTTCTGCGCATGTGCAGAGTAGCAGAGTCTAAAAATAGTCTGTCTAAAAGCAGAGTACAAGAGTAAACAACAGCAAGGAAGGACAGAGCACATGGTGAGCACATGGCAGACTAGATGGCTGCCGAAAACAAGATGGCTTCATCTAAATGCTAACCCCGATCGCTGCCAAATTACAACAGACGACCCTTTTAGCATTAGCTCATTTAGGGTAATCTGAATATGCATCCTGTACGTTTATTAGCATCATGCCAGTAATCTCTTTATTCAGTATGTGTTGGGTTTTTATTTCTGCAACATTCCGCTTAGCAGGCGTACAGGCAGTGATGCAGACGGAGCAAAGCATTGGACCACATTGTATACATACACAGCATGTAAATAGTATCACTAGTATTACACATAAGATGGTCAATAGCTTCCATCCCCAAGTAACAAATAGTGTCCAAAACCAGCTGGCAAAAGTCCAGGTGCCAGTCTCTGGGTGAATTTCAGCAGCAATCTTATGCAGTTTAGAGATTGCATCAAACACTGAAGGAGAGTGATCCGGAATGTAGACGCAGCAACTACTACCGATGATGCGACATGCACCACCTCGATCAGCCAAAACTACATCTAAAACCATACAATTTTGGAGTGCTACGATCCTTGCAACTTGTAGCTCTTCTGTAATGTTCCCAAGTGCCATAGCTGTCTGATTGGTAACAGCTTCCACAATACGAGTCAATCATCTTATCTTTCTGCTGTTTAATGCAGCACCAACAAAGAAAAACAAGCCCAAATTGAAATCAACGTATTGTTGTAAGGTGGTGGCAGTCTGGTCCACCTCACCAGTGCTTATTGTCCTCTCATATCTGTTCTTAGAAATATCATTGTACAGTTTGAAATCCTTGTGATATGATGCAGGTGCCAGAAACACAGAGGGCAACACAAAGGTTACATAGCATACTCCAGACCATCCAACAGGTAGTTGGTAATATACCTTGTTACCACAGACAAAGTAGGTATTATGTGAGGATATGAAACTGCTGTTATTGGTACCTTCAATAGTCAGAGCCACAGTACACTCACTTCTCCCCACTGGAATCCTCCCAACACTACCTATACACAAGTCTGCTTTAGCTCTAGTAACAGAAGTCACAATTGGTCCATTGTTCTTAATAGTTCCCATAACTGGGAAAACATACGGTGTAGAAATATTTTCAGGTCGATACTCCTCCCATTCCCATTTAGTCCCTTCCACTCGAGGATAACCATCTTCATCTGGATAACACACTTTATTGAGATGATAATGAATCCGTCCTACTGTCCTCCTTAAGATGTTAGCCTGTTCAGAAGCAAACAAAAGTGCAAACCAGGCTTGGCAAGAACCATTATGCGAGAAAGGAAGAGGAATAAAAGGTGTTCCTCCCTCCTTCTGGTGAGCAGGTATCATCCCACACACCCAACAGTCAGTAGTATTTGTGGCATTGTGAGTGTGATGCAACATCTGAATAAACGTGTTGTTCAAATAAGATTGTTGATGCTTTTGCTCATGGTATGGAAGTGTAAAGTAATGATGTTCAGCTGGTATTGGGGTAGTGGCAATCAGCAGTTGCTGAGCAGGAGCCACTTTCTCACCAAACCAGGTTGTCACTTCTACAACTACCATAGCAATAACAAATCCTACAGCACAAATGGTATTTTTAACAGTTGATCTCCCTGCAGACATGATCACTTCGTTGTTGAATCAATCCTTGGAGCTCTAAAGTCCTGGGCAGCCATTGGTTTCTTCACCAAGGGTCAAGACGGGTGTCACTAGTTAGGACTGATCCCCTCCTTGCCACATCAGCTCCGTTTCACAAACCCAGGACGTAAGCTCAACCAGTCTTTTTCAACAATGCAAGCCCTTTCCGAGGTCTCAGTTGGTATTGGGATACTCCAGGGATCGTGTGGTCCGGGAAGACTTCCTCAGATTAGTCAGCTGATATAGCTTGGCCTTTCTCCATATCCAGAATCTCTTGATGGTCAGTCAGCACTGCAAGTTCCACTCTTTTACAATGAGTGCTGTGAATCCAGTTCGTCACTCGAACCACTGTCCTCGTGGCTAGGAGCACCTGTTCCGGTCCTCGCCACCTGGGCTCCAAGCTGTTTGACCTCTCGAAGACCTTGACCATTACGTGGTTGCCAGGTCGGAGTTCATAGTCCTCACCTGTGGACCTGTCAGGAAGAGCTTTTCGAACCTGTTGATGAATAGAGATCAAACTGTCAGTCAACCGTGATAAGTAGTCACTCATCAGAACACATTGGACATCATGTATGTGACGTGGTTTAGGAACTCCCCAAATGTTCATCGGTCTCCCAAATATCACCTCATATGATGTAGGCCCAGATAGCGAATGTGGCACTGATCTAATAGACAACAATGCCAAGGGCAAGGCATCAGGCCATTTCAAAGACGTGGAAGCCAGTATTTTTGCTAGTTTCAACTTCAAAGTAGCGTTATACCTTTACACTAGCCCTGCTGATTGTGGGTGGAAGACTGCATGGTACTTCTGATGGATCCCTAATCCTTTCAAGACATACTCAACAACTTGCCCAACAAAATGAGGTCCATTGTCACTCCACAAAAGTTTGCAAACACCAAATCTAGGGAAGAATTCTTTTAAAAGCACCTTTGCTTTGGTGAGAGCCGTATTATCCTTTGTAGGTTATGCCTCTATCCATTACCTGAAGGCACATACCACTACTAGAACATACTTCAAGTTGTTGCAACGTTCAAGTTGGAGGTAATCCATTTGCAAAACTTCAAAAGGTGCGGTTGGTGTAGCAAACCCTCCTGAAGGAGCCCGTGTCCCTTTACCAGGATTGTACTGCCAACAGATCAAACAGGACTGTACTATCCTTTTAGCTGTGCCAGCAATTTCTGGATGCTCCCAAACTTGTGTGAGCAATTTCGTTATTGCTGAAGCTCCAACATGTGCGGGCCCATGTGCCATCTGAACCATAGGCTGTAAATAGGCTATATGCAGTTTCCACTTATCCATCTCTTTATTGCGCCAACAGCCCTCATCATCCAACATTCCCTCTTTAGACCATTGCTCAAGCTCCTCCACATAAGCAGATCTCTGTGTGTCTAGAACCTCTTGTCTAGCATCATGCCAACGTTCAGCTTGTGGCTTCACTACATACATAGTTGTAGTGCTTTGCTGCATCGCAGTCTCACGAGCTATGCGATCTGCAAAGGCGTTGCCTTGTCCTGTCTTGTCAGTCACTTTATTGTGTGTGCTACACTTAAAAATAGCTATTTTCTTCGGATATGTCAATGCAGTCAGAAGATTATGCTCTAGTTCTCCATGCATTGTCTGCATCCTGTGGGATGTAAGAAAGCCTCTTTCCTTCCAAAGTAGGCCAAAATCATGGGCCACTCCAAAAGCATAGCGGCTATCTGTATAGATATTCACACACTAGTCAGTACTAAGTTCACACGCTTGTGTCAAAGCTATTTGTTCAGCTGCTTGAGCTGACTTCTGTGGTATACGAGCTGTCTCCACTACTGTCTGAAGTGTCATAATTGCATATGCGGCTGAGGTCGTGCCATCTGGTAACTTCAAACAAGACCCATCAACCCATAGTTCCCTATCTACATCTGAAAGGGGCATATCTTGCAAATCGACGCAACCCTTTGTCTGTTCCTCAGTAAGGAATATACAATCATGAAACTCCTGTGACTGAGTCTGAGTCGCTGGATATGGTAACAACGTAGCTGGGTTCAGAGTCACACATCTCTTCAGGGTAGTATGAGGGGCCAACAGTGTCAATTCGTATCCTGTCAAACGAGCACTAGTCAAGTGTTGCATCTTAGTCTGGTTCAAAAGGGCATCGACCACATGGGGTACTAGCACCAACAATTTATGTGACAAAACTATCTCTTGACTCTGCCATATGGACACAGCTGCTGCTGTAACTGAACGGAAGAACCCAGGCAATGCACGCACAACTGGATCAAGAACAGCTGAAAAATATGCACAGGGACACTGCTTATCACCATGTGTCTGTACTAACACTGACAATGCACACCCATCTTTCTCGTGTACATAGTGTGTAAAAGCCTTCGTGTGATCTGGAGTGCCTAACACTGGTGCCGAGCAAAGTACTTGACATAACTGACGAAAAGCATTCTGGCATTCAGTAACCATTGAAGGGGCATTGGAGTGCATTTGGTCAGAAGTTCCAACAAGGGTTTAACAATGTGTGAAAAACCTAATATCCATTGCCTACAAAAAGAAGCAAGACCAATGAATGCACAGGCATCTTTCTGAGGAGAAGGTACCGGTGTGTCTAAAATTGCTTGAATGCGATCTGGTGTAAGTGCACGCCCCTCCTTAGTTCAGAAGGTGACCTAAGTAGGTAACCTTTGGTCTACAATATTGTAATTTCTTCCGTGACACTTTATGGTGGTGTGAAGCAAGAAAGGAAAGCAAAGACAAAGTGCATTATTCACAATGTTCAGGCGTATTGGCTACCAACAAGATGTCATCAACATATTGTATGAGAGCCACTCCTTCACACAAAGTGAAAGAATCAAGTTGTCTTTTCAATGCTTGACTGTAAATACTCGGACTCTCAGTATACCCTTGAGGAATTCTACAAAATCTGTACAATCGATTATTCAAAGTGAAGCCGAACAAATATCAGCTATCAGGATGAATAGGAATTGAAAAGAAAGCATTCTCAGGTCAATCACAGTAAATGTAGTTGCTGTCGGAGGAACTAAAGTAAGAAGTGTCGTTATGTCAGAAACCACGGGGTATTGTGGTACTACAATCTCATTGGTATGATATTATATTATTATCATAATAGTGACTCAGTATTGTTTTGTCAGAAGGAGATGGCACCTGTTAGGTGTCTTATGAAAGCCCTCACCCACCAACCTAGTTGGTGGCATGCTTCATCATCGGGCCCACCCAGTGGCACCTAGCGTGACAGCTCCGTCTCCAGTGACTCCAGCAGTGGATCACAGAAACGGGGAGGAAGAGGACGCAGAGGACAACGGTGGCCTAACCACTGGCAAGGAGGACAACCAAACCAATTCTATGGTTTCCCACCGAACTTAAGCCACATGCAGAATCCCTATTTTGGCTTCCCCAACATGTACCCCACAGGACCAATGCCGCTTTTTGCAGGCAACCAGGGCCCTAATTTTCCTTTTTTAGGACGGGGCCACAGAACACGAGGTCGCAGAAGAACAACCCAGCACAACAACACACAGGTACATTGGGCAGAAGAAGAAAACCCAGTGAGCTCCAACACACGCCAGAAGACGAAAGAAGCAACACCAGGAACGAGCAAATAGCAAACCCCATAGCCCAACCGTCACTGGTGTTCAATCTATCCAGCACCCCACTATCCATCAAGGAACAGGCAGTCCTGGAGAAGGGATTGTCATTCGTGCCAACAACCAGGCTTGACAAATTCAAGCTACATGCCGAATTAGCACAATTTTTCAGGAAATTGAAACTAAAATCCTTCTTTGAGAAAACAACTACCCCCGACCCCACACAAACAGATGACAACCCTAACATCACAGGGCTTAGAGTCAAATCCACCTTCATCCCACCTCCCTCCACCATCCCGCCTGAGATCACCACATTCGAACAGGCAGTATTTCATGACATTGAGAATCTCAACCCAACCACACACTTCAATAACCTGTCATGGGAGGACAGACAGACCATACAACGCCTCCAAAACAATCCGACGCTAATAATAAAACCAGCGGACCGGGGAGGTGGCATCGTACTCCTTGATAAGGCTGACTATGAAACAGAATGTCGCAGACTACTCAGTGACAGCAGGAATTACTGCAGACTAGAACATGATCCAACAGATCGGCTACGAACAACTGTGCATACCCTAGTCAAAAGGGCAGCAGACGAGGAATACATCTCCAAACAGGAGGCCGAATACCTTTGCCCAGTACACACCAGAATACCGTACTTCTATACAGTACCCAAAGTACACAAAGGGGTAATCCCACCCCCAGGAAGACCAATTGTGTCGGGCATCAACTCTGTACTAGAGCCACTCTCTAGATACTGTGACTTCTTCTTAAATCCCCTGGTACAAAAGACCCCCTCCTACATTAAAGATACCAAACACCTATTGCAGGTAATCAATAACATCTCCTTCAACCCTGACACACAATTACTGGTAGGGCTTGACGTGGAAAGCCTGTACACCAGCCTTCCACAAGATGCCACCCTGCAGGTACTACATGACATCCTGGAAGCATCATCCTGGCCTTACCACACCCCGAGGAGCTTCGTACTGGAATGTGCAGCCCTCACCCTGAAAGAAAACTATTTCGAGTATGACGGCACCTTCTACCTACAGACAAATGGAACCTCAATGGGCAGTGTTTTCGCGCTGAGCGTGGCCGGACTTTATGTACACCACTTCGAGAGCACCAACATCGCAGTGGAATCCAATCCGTTCAAACATCATATCCTGAAATGGCACAGGTATATCGATGATATACTGGTCATCTGGCAAGGTTCGCAACATGAACTGGACAACTTCTTGAACTGGCTCAACAGCAGAGACCCATATCTGAACTTCACAAGTACAGCCAGAAACTACCAACTCCCTTTTCTTGACCTGCAAATAACTGCCACGAATGGAACACTGGTGACCACTACCTACTATAAACCCACAGCGAGGAACTCATTACTCCACTTCACCAGCTTCCACCCCCGGCCTCTCAAAGAAAACCTACCATTTGGCCAGTTCCTTCGGATCAGAAGAAACTGCACCATTGTGAATGATTATAAATCACAATCTACGGATCTAGCCACAAAACTAGAAAACCGCGGTTACCCAAAGGCCATCATCAAAAAGACCCAGAAAAGGGCCAGAAACCAAAACCGGGAAGCACTACTAGAGGACATCATCAAAGAAGATGAGGAACAACCTACTACCTGTGTCACCACTTACAACACTGCCTCCAATGAAGTGGCGAAGATTATCAAGAAGCACTGGGAAATCATTAACTCTGGACAGAGAAACTGGGAGCTACCAAGGTTCGCTTACAAGAGGTGCCATAACCTGCGAGACCAACTAGTCAGAACCCCCCCAAAACCACCCCCAAAACCGGCGGAGAACACCATACTTAATGCCTGGGGCATGCCGAGAGTCACAGGACATTACCCCTGCAATGACTGCAGTGTATGCCACCTCACATCCCACACTAAAACTTTAAACTTGGAACCTAACAAAATCTGGTCCCAAAGGAGCCACACCAACTGTAATTCCCGCAATGTGATTTATTTACTCATGTGCACGTGTGGCCTCAGATATGTGGGCATGACCACATGTAAAGTCAGAACCAGGATAACCGAGCATCGCAGTACGATGCGATGTAAAAAGAACATCAGTAAATTGACTAACCACTTCATTACCCAAGGCCACACACCTAATGACTTCTCCTGGACAGTCATTGAGCAAATCCCCGAAAGCCCCATCAATAATGATAAAAAACTGCTCAATAAAGAACAAAGATGGATATACCGCCTTTCCACATCCACTAATGGCCTGAACGATGCCATCCCCTGGAACTCTCTGTCTACCATGTAATTACCCACCAACTGAGAAACCCCCAGAAAACCCCTCTGCACATTTGGGTCATATTTTCCCTGGATATTGGGTCCTGTTGCCCTTGATTGTCACCACTATCACTACCAGCTCTCATGACAAGCCTTTTTAAGCTTATGTTTAATTGTAATTCTTGTTTTGTAAATTGGCACCCCTCTGAAATACCCGACAGAGTGTCATTTTATACCCCTCTAATGTTATGTTTAACTGTAATGCTCGTTTTGTAATTTGGCACCCCTCTGAACTACCCAATAGAGTGCCATTCAGACCGATCCCATTGCGTAAACCCGGCGCCAGCACATGTACAACAGCCCCGTGCATAACCCAGGCGCCCAGAACAACTTAGACGCATGCGCGGCAACACCGCTTCACCGCGCATGCGCCCCTTTGTCCAATCGCTTCGCGCATGCGCGAAGAAGAGCCACAAATACGCGCGCATGCGCAAACACAAGCCACAACGACGCGCAACAGCGCTAAGCAACCGGCACACCTGTAGCGCGACTATGACTCGGATATTCGAGTCTTTCCACCATTTCCTCCCCCTCCAGGTGCCCTCACTTAGCCCATCAGCACCAGTATATAAACCAGCAGAACAAGCCATTACTTACCGGTTCTGCGAAGGAGGCACAACAGGTCCCACGCCGGCTCTGACCAGAAGTCCTGTGAGTATGCTGATCTACCTCCACTACGCTGGGTAAGCGCTACCTTTCTCCCTACAGGTTTCCTAACCCCAGTGGTCCCACCTTTGTCTCCTATATAGGGTCAACCCCATGCCACTTCAATAACCTTGAAGCCATACCTACCTAAAACTAGCGTAAGCCATAGCCCTTACGCCTAATTTTTTCACTTTCTTCACCTATGTTTACTTTTCCGTTGTTTTAACCACTTCACCACCGAAGTTCTAGTGCGATCTTTCACCATAATGCTACCACCAGTACCATTACACTTGAGCCGTGAATAGCCTGCACCCCATCGCTATTTAGCCGGCTGTCAGTACCTATGATAAACTTCCTCCAGTGACTCTTTTTCTCCCATGTATGTTTTGTCTATGTCCCTTTATGTTATTTGTACAGGTGATCTTGAGAAGGGAATCCCCCCTCTCACAGTTAGATACACTTTAGGGCGTGTAGACACATAGCCTGCACTACACATCCCCTAATTTTAACTACACACACTTTTATCAGTCCTGAAGAAAGCCAGATTACAGATAAGGCACTGGCTGAAACATGTTGACACATCAAAGGACGTAGGAGGTCGTAACCCGCCTCTAACGTCCTACTGCCTTATTTTTAACCGCTGGCGGAGGCCCATTTAATAAAGTGTTCTTACCCTTTGGGTACTGGGACCCCCGCCAAGCCGTTTTAAACTCACTTACTTAACACCCTTCACCGCACACACAGTGACATACCTGCTCCGCTGTAGCCAGGCATCGTAGCACACCCGGGACACGCTAGGTGTCACTAGGTGGGCCCGATGATGAAGCATGCCACCAACTAGGTTGGTGGGTGAGGGCTTTCATAAGACACCTAACAGGTGCCATCTCCTTCTGACAAAACAATACTGAGTCACTATTATGATAATAATATAATATCATACCAACCCCATTCCAGCTAGTCCTTTTTTGATTAATTGAACATATAAACCGGGGATCTGGGCTAGCTATCTGGTCCTCTCTCTCCCTCTTGATACACGCACTACAATCTCATTAACTTCTCGCAAATTAATGGTGAATTTGTAAATCCTAGTGTCAGTGTCTTTTTTCAAAATGGGAAAAATACAACTGTTGCAGATATTATAAGGAACTCATAACCCCCACTTCAATTAAATCATGAACAATGCATACAAGTGCTTCTACGCCTTCTTGAGAAATGTTATATTGAGGCAAGCGTGACAATGAAGCGCCCTCCTGGACACTAATATGTACTGGTGGAATACCATTTGCCCTACATCGGTGTCAGAAGTAGCCCACAAAGTACTAGGGAGTGAAGCTAATGCAATGTCCTCTTTACCAAGAGAAGATCTCTCAATCACAGGGTAGTTGTCATTAAAAATAACACGTACACCTTCTGGAGAACATCGTATCGTAGCCCTGAAATATTTGAGCATATCAAGACCCACAATATTGTCCGGTGTGTTCAGAGAAAGCAAAAATGGACAAGGAGCAGTAAATTTGTCAACCTGAAATGCAAGTGGTTGTGACAGTGGACTAAGGGAAGGTGTTCTATCGAAACCTATTGATGTAATGGTTAAGCCAGACAGGGAAGCCCTTGGAACCAGTTGTTTAGAGAAGACGTTCCAAGTAGCTTCTGTATCAACCAGAAACTGATCAGTAGAACCCAAAACATGTGCTGTAACATAGGGACCCTTCTGATCTACTGGAACTTCAACTGATTCCTTACCCCATCCTAGGCAGTCCTATGCATAAGCAGAATCTTTCAAATCAGACTGCAAATAGTCTGACGTTTGATATTGATTCCGTCTATCGAAAGTGTTAAAACCATTCTGTCCACACGTATTAGTATCAAGTATTAGTATTAGTATTAGTATCAAATCTAGCACTGTAGTCCATGCTTCCTCTAGGCCCTGAATATCCTGAACGATTTCTCATTTGACCTCTTTCCCGCGGATACTGCTGAGCATGCAATACAGGACAACCGGCAGCCCAATGTCGAAATTTCTTGCAGCATGCACACTGGTCAGAAGACAATGTCAGACGAGCATAAGGAGGAACAGACGGCCCATAAGACACACGTCCACCCCTGTCACCACCTCTAGAAGGCGGACCATAAGCCTGAGTTAACATAACCTTAGTTTTTAATTCCTGCAGTTCATATTACTGAGCCATAGTCAAAAGAGAAATCGGAGAAGAGGTAGTCCATGAACTCTCATTGGCTGCATGATTTTGAGCCCTGGAACTTCCAATTCGGAAGATCTGCATTGGAAGGCAGTTTCCCCAAGTGTAGTTCTAAGAATTTGGTTTTTAGATAAGGGGAAAAAGCGAGGCCCAGGTATGTCGCTGGCTCGAGCCTATTATAGGAGTGTAATACCATCCATGCGTTGTCACGGCAACTCAACATAGCTTTATCTTCCATTAGTGAGTGTGTTTTTGCCACCTTTTTAACAATTGACTGGAAAGAAGATAAAGGTAGTTTCCGATCCCAGAGATCTGCCATCCTGGTTATTTGCAATGAGGTGTTTAAATACTTTGCGTAGTGTGATTTTGGATCATTTTGCAAAGCTTCCCAGAGTGCTGATTTGATTTCTAGATTGCGATTAATCCAAATTTTGTACCAGGTTTTGATTGACTCATACCTTCTGTACAGTGCTTGTTGGTGTAGTCCAAACTCTAGACGTACCTGAGCAGGTGAAGCGTCGCATGCTAGACAGAATACTCTTTTGTACACTTGCGTTTGGATGTTGTCTAGAATTGCTACGCTGTTTCGGTGATGAACCATGCTTCCGTAGGCGATGGTTGGGAGTAGTTTTGCTTTCATGACTGTGAGTAGTGGAGTAAACAGTGGACCTTTTAACAATTTGGAATTACTGCAAAATGCGAACAGTAAAGCAGTACCATTTTTTTGTATAGCCTCATAATGCATGGAGAATGAAAACCTTCGATCCAAATAAATTCCAAGATATTCATAGCTGGTAACCACCTCTAATTTTGCGTTGTTTATTACAAATATCATCTGTTTGGGTAGTCTATGAGTAATGATCATGACCTTTGGTTTTTTGTATTAATTTCCATCAGGTTTGTTTTGGTGTACTCAGCAAATCCGTTTATTGATCGTTGCAGACCAATTCTAGGATAGCTAAGGAGGACGACGTTGTCTGCATAAGACAGGTGTGTTAATGGCAATGTGCCCAGACGTGGCGGATGTGAATTGACCCCGTCGAGCCTTGGTGTTAAATCAGCCATAAATAGATTGAACAGGTGCAGGGCCAAGACACATCCTTGCTTTAGCCCCTCATTTCTGTAGATTTTCCTTGTTAGCCTCTGTCCTTCGGTGATTTTGACCTGCATCCAGGTGCCGGTGTAAAGATCCATCATTGGATTCAGACCTTGCTGCTTTAATTTAGCCCATAGTGTGAGTCGGCTGACCCGGTAAATGCCGCCATAAAATTCACAAAGCATAGAAGCAATGCTATTCGTTGTCGTAGACTTTTGTCGGCCAGTAGCCCTATTGCTAATGCATTGGCAATTGCACCAGTGCCCCGTCGAAAGCCCAACTGGATTAGAGGAATTTTTTTGTTCTCGGTGGACCAATAAATCAGATTTGATAGGGATAGGAAACATTTGCGTTTCTACAGCCCAGAAAGCATTTGCTGCGGTGGTGTTAGCTTCTGCTTCTTGGATGTACAGTAGGTTTGAGTTAAAATCTCCAGTGAGAATAATTTCCCAAGTTGGCTGTTCTAAGCGAAATTCCATGATAGTTGCAATGAGTTTGTTGAATAGATCCTTTTTTGTTTTTATTTTCGGTTGTGCGTAGATTGTGCTTAACCCTGAGTGTTTGGTCAGCTCCATTTTTATTATTTGCATAGCTGATGTGGTTATTGACAATTGAGTTGAGGAGATTTTTATTGCTGTGGAGATGTAGACCTTAAACAAAAAACTACTGGGTTTGGGCTCCCAACAGCACTGCTTGCCACAAGCTACTAAACAACAACAGAGATTGCATGTGCTGCCACTCATTTGACTCTCTTATTTTACTCTCGTTTTTTTCAAGCCTTAAAAAAGACCAAAAAACGTGTGATATTTACTTTTGAATGGTTTCGAAATATATGAATGTTTTCTAGGCTTCTTTGTAAATCAAAGTGATTACATTGTAGATACAACTTATATGTTCTTTCTTTGTATTGTTTGTATATATGTAAATAGTGTGGTTTGAGAGTGGTATGATTGAATGTATGTACTATATGTTGTCCAAAAAAGTCTAAAAAGATTTCTACCTGCGGAAAAAAGTTTTGTTTCTTTTAAGTAATGATCATTTGTTTGTTGTACATAAGGTCTTAAATTTTTTATTGAAAATTCTTAAATCGTTCTTTGAGATTCAAAAAATAAGAAATAACCCCTTTTCAAAATAAAATATAAATAAAACGACACATTTTGGTCATCAGTAACATTTGTTCTATGGTCAGATGTTCAAACTCAAAATAAGAGAGTCAAATGAGTGGCAGCACATGCAATCTCTGTTGTTGTTTAGTGGAGATGTAGACAGCAAGGTCCCCCATTGCTCTTCCATATTGTCGTGTTCATGTAGCATTTACGTGGTGACCTATCCTGCCTGGGACCTCTACCGGGGTCGATAACCAGGTTTCTTGTAATACAATTATTTCATAGCTGTCCCAGTTCTCAGTGGTCCCTTTATCATGTAGGATTCCTCTTGCTCCTGCCACGTTCCAAGACAGAATCTCGATTAGAGAAGAATAATCTATTGGTTGCGTTGCACTAGCACGTCATTCTCCTTTCCAGCCTGTAGTGGGTTATCTTTGGTGTACTATTTTTGGCAGACTCTGTTCTTCTGTATTTGTACCGTCTGCACCTTTGGCACCTTGCAATACCTAAGAGATTAGGCTTGTGGTTGGATTATTGGAATCACTCCCATTAGGCGCATGATGTTCCCTATGTGAGAGTGATGTTTATGAATAATGCAAGTTTATGCAATTTTAACTGACCAACTTTAAAATAGGATTGTGCAACTGATCTTTAGAAGAAATCATACCTGGTTAACACTTGGGGGAAGATTTACAATAACTGGCGCATCCCTGCATATCAGCAGGGATACGCCAGTTATTGTGCGTCATGGCTCCGCCACCATGGATGCGCCACATTTACAATGCGGGGCACCATGGGGCAAAAACGGACAGATGCGTGACGCATCTGTGCCGTAAAGGCGGAGCATTGCTGGAGTTGCATCGCAAGCGCAACGCAGCTCCTGCAAGGCTCTGGGATGCCCTATCTTTAAAATGCTGCATCAATCCTTACACCTGCTTCAAGCAGGCACAGGGTTTTGACGCAGCATGGGCTCAAAAGTGACTGAGTGAAATCTTGTAGATTTCACTCAGCCACTTTAAGGAGGCGTTCCTGCGCCAGAACGCCCCCCGCTGCGCAGGAACACCTACTTCTGGCGCAGGGATTTACAACGTGATGCATCTCCCAGATGCGTCACGTCGCAAATACCCCCGGCATGGCGCTGGCTTCGCGCCGCGTCACAAAAGCGATGCAACGGCGGCATAAAAGAGGTGCAAGTGGCTTGTAAATCAGCCCCTTGGTCCTTTTGTGTTTTAAAATGGAATATATCTGAACCCCCACATGTTGAAAGTATATAAATTGGAAGTGGTCCCTGAAAAAGTGATTATATTTCTGATAGAGGCACCAAAACCTCAGTTGAGACTTCACTAAATTTAGGTGCACTGGACACAGACTAACAGTATATAATATAAACAGCGAAGTAATGAGAGACACTGGTCAGAAACTTGAAATTGTTTTTGTAGGAACTTTTATTTTCATTAGACAGCTAAATGTGTGCGTTATTGTGAGTTTGTTATATTAGGGAGTTCCGTATGCACAAAGAACAAATGTTTAAATAATGAAACTGAACTGATTATATATAATTATGCATAGTTAGTTAAAGGTTTCAATGTTTAATGAAATTAGAGATTCTATTGTGAGCTAATAGATAAATTCTTAGAGATCGTATATTTATCTTTTTTCAAGAAGCAATAGAGGCTGAGTGGAATTATGTTTTGAATCTAGTCATCCCCCCATGGTCTAAACATAACTTTAGAGGGATACCCTTTTTGTATTCATAATGATAATGAGGACATAAAAAGGCGCCTTTGTGGGACAGGATGAAATCATACACTAAAGGAACTTAATAAAAGAAGCTGTGCGCTTAAAGAAAATTAGAGAGACATTATAAATCCAGCTGAGTAAAGAGCTAATGGAGATTTAGGAGATTTATAGGCGCTCACAGTCCCCAAAAACATGGAGGAAAGTATCAACCACATGAGAGCCAAATTAAAACACTTGAAAATGACAGAACAAATTGTCCACTGGCAAAACTAGGGATAACCATTTTTAGGAACTTAGCAACTACCTTGGCAAGCTGTTAGTGAACATTCCTTAACAAAATAAGTAAGAAGTCACATTTTGGAAGTTAAAAACAGTGAAGGCCTACTTTGCTCAAGCGAAAAGTATGAGTCTAAGTACTTTTAGGAATTGTATGGGGAACTATATGACAAAGAACATGCAGACAGAGAGTTGTAAGTCTAATTTACACATAGAAAAAGTAGAAAGAAGTCTTTTAAAGGGAAGAGAGAGATTCTGAAGATGCTAGCCTGCCTTCATACTTCGAAGTCAACAGGCCCAGATTGGTTGAACAGGAGATAATAGAAGAGAGGAAAGTAACGCCCACAATAGTGAAAACCACAATATTGCTAATATTAAAACATAACCACTTCCTAATAGCTGTATCTCTTCTAGAACAATATCTCTGCTAAACTTAGATTTTAACATTCCAACTAAAATAGTTGCATTCCAATTGCAGAAGGAAATTGGAACCCCAATGCAAGACCTGGCATCCCTGGGGCGGTTTCTTTAGACTTCTTGCCTCCTGACCTCCTGTTTTGTGGACTTCATTTTTGCTGGCTTTAGGATTCGTGGGACTTTATCACTGCTAACCAGTGATAAAGTGCATATGCTCTGTACTCTAAATTTGCTCATATTGGCTTATCCACAATTTGCATATTTAATCTACTTGTAAGTTCCTAGTAAAGCGCAGTATGTGTGCCCAGGGCCTCTAAATTAAATGCTACTAGTGGGCTTGCACCACTGATTGAGTCACCCACTTCAGTAGCCCTTAATATGGCTCAGGCTTGACACTGCAGATTCTTTATGTGCAGTTTTGAACTGCCATTTTGACCTGGAAAGTTCACCTACTTGCCAGGCCCAAACCTTCCCTTTTATTACATGTAACGAACCCCAAAGGTAGCCCCTAAGCAGCACTGTGGCCAGTGTACAGTGTATTTGAAAGGTTGGATATGCACGTTTGAGTTTTACATGTCCTGGTAGTGAAAACATTACTAACTTTGTTTTTCACTACTGCAAGGCCTGTTCTCCCACATGTTAACATTGGGATTGCCTTAAAACATCTTGTAAGTATTATTTCCAATTAGAAGCAGATCAAAATTTGGAATTAGGTGTCACTTAACTCACAATATAAAATCACAACTGATGTTGAAGTGGGATTTTAAATTGTAAGTCTGAAAATGGCACTTTTAAAAAGTTATATTAAACACGAAAGAGGGGCGAGGGTCAAAACAATTTATACTCTAACACCCCAGACCCCCAAGAAACTCTAATATACGCACAAAGGGGGTGTATAGAGTGGATAACATAAATAAAATAAGCAAACAGAGAAGGCCCCAATAAGGCAAATCACTCTATTTGAAAAAACTGCCCTCACTCACATACCGAAGTATGTGACATGCTTCATCATCGGGCATGCTTGCAATACGCCCTGGTGTAGCCACACACAGAGCGAAGCATTAGGGAGGGGAAAAAAATTAAAAATTTCTCTTAACAAGACATACAGTCAAGACCAGTGGACATAGACGACATGTAACCCAAATATTGGTGAAAGCCGTGCAAACACCCAGTGACCACAACTGAAAAGTGCGACGAAAAGTGCAGTTTGGAAGAGTGATTAAAACTGATTAAGGGTGTCAACCAGAACACAACCTTTATTAAGCTTTTCTTGACTCCCCTATTAGGATTAAAAAGAAGAAAGAGGATGGGAAAAAGCCTCAAAGAGATAATTTAGGAATCTCAAAGCTTCCCTCCTACCACTGCCAGAGTCAACATGTTTCGACCGCTCTGTATGTGCCCATAGGGCCACTCCGGTCTTCTTCAGGACCGTCGCATTCAGTGCCACTCTGGGTTTCTCCGTACTTCGGATAATGATACCCTATTGGTATTTGTATGGCTCCTTGGGTTATTACCATCTACATATCAGTTCCCCTCCCTAGTCCGGATGGTTTTAATGAGATATGAAACCAACCGCAAACTTTCACCCTCTGGTGTTTGGGAGTTAGCAATGAACTGGGGAGAGATAATAGTAATGGTCCACAGGGGTTTGAGTTCGGCTAGAACGGAAGTGACTTAGTTTTGAGCTTAAGAAACACAATCCCTATGACATAGAGCCCATATTGCAGCCATGGAAA
Source organism: Lissotriton vulgaris (assembly GCF_964263255.1). Taxonomy (NCBI): domain Eukaryota; kingdom Metazoa; phylum Chordata; class Amphibia; order Caudata; family Salamandridae; genus Lissotriton; species Lissotriton vulgaris. The sequence goes on along the minus strand of NC_141685.1, from coordinate 1,657,732,486 downwards.
AACCACACATGGAATGGATAGGATGGTGTCGCGGGATGCCTTGCCCTCTAATGAGTGTTCCATTCCTACTGACCGCCTTTTTCAGTAATCTCCTAAGGCCGTCAATCGCAGGGTTACCCCACTAAACATCACTCCGACACCAGGGGGCACACTGCGGGAAAATGATATCTATTGCTATCGATCAGATTGCAGGGAAGTTGCTACTTAATATACGTAGCAGTGTCGTAGGAGTCTCGAACCAACAACGCGGGTGGTATATGCCTATAGAACTACATTCCCCATGAGATGGAGTACGTGTGGGAGTGACAGCGCTCCACATGACGATGCCGACGACACGGTCACGTGGGATGCTCGAGCCGGCACCGGACATCTTTTAAGTTCTGAGAAACACCACGCGTATCATCTGCGCGGTGTCACGGTCTGCAGGTGACTACGCCGGGACTCGCCTACAGAACGGTAAGGAGAGGGCTTTAGGGGGTGAGCGCATAGAGTGCATGTGGCTTCATAGACCCAATGAAGGCACCATAACACTATACGCTGTTTTAGCGTTTGTAAACAGAGGTGCGGATCGGGAGGTGGAGGTATTGAAGGTAACATCTTCTCCCTCATTTATTTCATTTCATTCCAGATTGTGTTCTTTGGCGTCCTTTTTACCGGACACCAGTTCGAGTTTGTAAAATCGATAAACTCAGTAAGTGCACAACTAAACATACACTCTTTTCGAGAGTGGACATTTAGACAGGATGAGAAGTAGGTTGTAGTATAATGATGGCCCCATGAACATCGAGGGGGCTAGGTACTAGATACGAGTGATCACGCAAAATGTGAGGAAATGGGCTATTTGAAGGGCTTGCATCCTGCATACATCAGGTTTTATATGGGCGAGCGATAATTAAAGTATGAGCAGGACTCTGCGTACAATGTGTAACCGGTATTTTAGCTCAATAGTAGACAATGGGTTCTATTGGGTTTTGTTTTAAAGAGACATAATGATAAGAGAATGATAGTAAGAATATGTGAATACTAAGAGGTTGGCTGTACTATCTTCTCTTTTATTGCGACAGTGAATGTTTTCCCGCACTTGAGGGAATTGTCTCCACACACATCACGGGAGATGTACGGATCTAGCGGACCTACCTTACCCTTGGGGTATCATTATCCGAAGTACGGAGAAACCCAGAGTGGCACTGAATGCGACGGTCCTGAAGAAGACCGGAGTGACCCTATGGGCACATACAGAGCGGTCGAAACATGTTGACTCTGGCAGTGGTAGGAGGGAAGCTTTGAGATTCTTAAATTATCTCTTTGAGGCTTTTTCCCATCCTCTTTCTTCTTTTTAATCCTGATAGGGGTGTCAAGAAAAGCTTAATAAAGGTTGTGTTCTGGTTGACACCCTTAATCAGTTTTAATCACTCTTCCAAACTGCACTTTTCGTCGCACTTTTCAGTTGTGGTCACTGGGTGTTTGCACGGCTTTCACCAATATTTGGGTTACATGTCGTCTATGTCCACTGGTCTTGACTGTATGTCTTGTTAGGAGAAATTTATAATTTTTTCCCCCTCCCTAATGCTCTGCCCTGTGTGTGGCTACACCAGGGCGTATTGCAAGCAGGCCCGATGATGAAGCATGTCACATACTTCGGTATGTGAGTGAGGGCAGTTTTTTCAAAAAGAGTGATTTGCCTTATTGGGGCCTTCTCTGTTTGCCTATTTTATTTATGTTATCCACTCTATACACCCCCTTTGTGCGTATATTAGAGTTTCTTGGGGGTCTGGGGTGTTAGAGTATAAATTGTTTTGACCCTCGCCCCTCTTTCGTTTTTAATATAACTTTTTAAAAGTGCCATTTTCAGACTTACAATTTAAAATCCCACTTCAACATAAGTTGTGATTTTATATTGTGAGTTAAGTGACACCTAATTCCAAATTTTGATCTGCTTCTAATTGGAAATAATACTTACAAGATGTTTTAAGGCAATCCCAATGTTAACATGTGGGAGAACAGGCCTTGCAGTAGTGAAAAACAAAGTTAGTAATGTTTTCACTACCAGGACATGTAAAACTCAAACGTACATATCCAACCTTTCAAATACACTGTACACTGGCCACAGGGCTGCTTAGGGGCTACCTTTGGGGTTCGTTATATTTAATAAAAGGGAAGGTTTGGGCCTGGCAAGTAGGTGAACTTTCCAGGTCAAAATGGCAGTTCAAAACTGCACATAAAGAATCTGCAGTGTCAAGCCTGAGCCATATTAAGGGCTACTGAAGTTGGTGACTCAATCAGTGGTGCAAGCCCACTAGTAGCATTTAATTTAGAGGCCCTGGGCACACATAGTGCGCTTTACTAGGAACCTACAAGTACATTAAATATGCAAATTGTGGATAAGCCAATATGAGCAAATTTAGAGTACAGAGCATATGCACTTTATCACTGGTTAGCAGTGATAAAGTCCCACGAATCCTAAAGCCAGCAAAAATGAAGTCCACAAAACAGGAGGTCAGGAGGCAAGAAGTCTAAAGAAACCGCCCCAAGGATGCCAGGTCTTGCATTGGGGTTCCAATTTCCTTCTGCAATTGGAATGCAACTATTTTAGTTGGAATGTTAAAATCTAAGTTTAGCAGAGATATTGGTCTAGAAGAGATACAGCTATTAAGGAGTGGTTATGTTTTAATATTAGCAATATTGTGGTTTTCACTATTGTGGGCGTTACTTTCCTCTCTTCTATTATCTCCTGTTCAACCAATCTGGGCCTGATGACTTCGAAGTATGAAGGCAGGCTAGCATCTTCAGAATCTCTCTCTTCCCTTTAAAAGACTTCTTTCTACTTTTTCTATGTGTAAATTAGACTTACAACTCTCTGTCTGCATGTTCTTTGTCATATAGTTCCCCATACAATTCCTAAAAGTACTTAGACTCATACTTTTCGCTTGAGCAAAGTAGGCCTTCACTGTTTTTAACTTCCAAAATGTGACTTCTTGCTTATTTTGTTAAGGAATGTTCACTAACAGCTTGCCAAGGTAGTTGCTAAGTTCCTAAAAATGGTTATCTCTAGTTTTGCCAGTGGACAATTTGTTCTGTCATTTTCAAGTGTTTTAATTTGGCTCTCATGTGGTCGATACTTTCCTCCATGTTTTTGGGGACTGTGAGCGCCTATAAATCTCCTAAATCTCCATTAGCTGTTTACTCAGCTGGATTTATAATGTCTCTCTAATTTTCTTTAAGCACACAGCTTCTTTTATTAAGTTCCTTTAGTGTATGATTTCATCCTGTCCCACAAAGGCGCCTTTTTATGTCCTCATTATCATTATGAATACAAAAAGGGTATCCCTCTAAAGCTATGTTTAGACCATGGGGGGATGACTAGATTCAAAACATAATTCCACTCAGCCTCTATTGCTTCTTGAAAAAAGATAAATATAGGATCTCTAAAAAATACAAAGAATTTATCTATTAGCTCACAATAGAATCTCTAATTTCATTAAACATTGAAACCTTTAACTAACTATGCATAATTATATATAATCAGTTCAGTTTCATTATTTAAACATTTGTTCTTTGTGCATACGGAACTCCCTAATATAACAAACTCACAATAACGCACACATTTAGCTGTCTAATGAAAATAAAAGTTCCTACAAAAACAATTTCAAGTTTCTGACCAGTGTCTCTCATTACTTCGTTGTTTATATTATATACTGTTAGTCTGTGTCTAGTGCACCTAAATTTAGTGAAGTCTCAACTGAGGTTTTGGTTCCTCTATCAGAAATATAATCACTTTTTCAGGGACCACTTCCAATTTATATACTTTCAACATGTGGGGGTTCAGATATATTCCATTTTAAAACACAAAAGGACCAAGGGGCCGATTTACAAGCCATTTGCACCTCTTTTATGCCGCCGTTGCATCGCTTTTGTGACGCGGCGGTGGCGCGAAGCCAGCGCCATGCCGGGGGTATTTGCAACGTGACGCATCTGGGAGATGCATCACGTTGTAAATCCCTGCGCCAGAAGTAGGTGTTCCTGCGCAGCGGGGGGCATTCTGGCGCAGGAACGCCTCCTAAAAGTGGCTGAGTGAAATCTACAAGATTTCACTCATTCACTTTTGAGCCCATGCTGCGTCAAAACCCTGTGCCTGCTTGAAGCAGGTGCAAGGATTGATGCAGCATTTTAAAGATAGGGCACCCCAGAGCCTTGCAGGAGCTGGGTTGCGCTTGCGATGCAACTCCAGCAATGCTCCGCCTTTACGGCACAGATGCGTCACACATCTGTCCGTTTTTGCCCCATGGTGCGCCGCATTGTAAATGTGGCGCATCCATGGTGGCGGAGCCATGACGCACAATAACTGGTGTATCCCTGCTGATATGCAGGGATGCGCCAGTTATTGTAAATCTTCCCCCAAGTGTTAACCAGGTATGATTTCTTCTAAAGATCAGTTGCACAATCCTATTTCAAAGTTGGTCAGTTAAAATTGCATAAACTTGCATTATTCATAAACATCACTCTCACATAGGGAACATCATGCGCCTAATGGGAGTGATTCCAACATTGAAATGCCTCAAATCCACAGCAGTAGAATTCGTTAATACTGGAGAGAGTATAGGAAAGGAAAATACTTTAGCAATATGGAGAAATGAAGACATAGTAACAGACATCTTAAAAGAAACCATAAAATTTGAATACTGGGAAATACCACTTTTCACTCCAGCAATAAAACGCTATCCATCACCTTTTTTTATTGTTAAATACGTCTCTACCCAATAATCCAACCACAAGCCTAATCTCTTTTGTATTGCAAGGTGCCAAAGGTGCAGACGGTACAAATACAGAAGAACAGAGTCTGCAAAAATAGTACACCAAAGATAACCCACTACAGGCTGGAAAGGAGAATGACGTGCTAGTGCAACGCACCCAATAGATTATTCTTCTCTAATCGAGATTCTGTCTTGGAACGTGGCAGGAGCAAGAGGAATCCTACATGATAAAGGGACCACTGAGAACTGGGACAGCTATGAAATAATTGTATTACAAGAAACCTGGTTATCGATCCCGGTAGAGGTCCCAGGCAGGATAGGTCACCACGTAAATGCTACATGAACACGAGTGACACTGAATGCGACGGTCCTGAAGAAGACCGGAGTGACCCTATGGGCACATACAGAGCGGTCGAAACATGTTGACTCTGGCAGTGGTAGGAGTGAAGCTTTGAGATTCCTAAATTATCTCTTTGAGGCTTTTTCCCATCCTCTTTCTTCTTTTTAATCCTGATAGGGGTGTCAAGAAAATCTTAATAAAGGTTGTGTTCTGGTTGACACCCTTAATCAGTTTTAATCACTCTTCCAAACTGCACTTTTCGTCGCACTTTTCAGTTGTGGTCACTGGGTGTTTGCACGGCTTTCACCAATATTTGGGTTACATGTCGTCTATGTCCACTGGTCTTGACTGTATGTTTTGTTAAGAGAAATTTATAATTTTTTCCCCCTCCCTAATGCTCCGCCCTGTGTGTGGCTACACCAGGGCGTATTGCAAGCAGGCCTGATGATGAAGCATGTCACATACTTCGGTATGTGAGTGAGGGCAGTTTTTTCAAATAGAGTGATTTGCCTTATTGGGGCCTTCTCTGTTTGCATATTTTGTTTATGTTATCCACTCTATACACCCCCTTTGTGCGTATATTAGACTTTTAAAAAGTTAGCATTTTCTTACCATAACCATTGTCACGAAAAAGCAAACAACCATTGAAATCCTGAAAGATCTCAATAATATTGTGGTAATATTTAGAATTATTCTTTCCTTAACATTGTTCTTTAGCACATCATTGATGTATTCATATTATTGCCAATGCTTGTTTATTATTGCCAATGTTTGTGTATTATGGACTTGATTGTCAATGCCAAGGCTTTTTTAATATGGACTTGCTCTGGAATAATCTGGAAAGGGCGTGCCTTGAGCCCTGAACTACTGTTGTCAGCATGTGCCCACTGTAAATCTTTGGCCTCGTGATACAAGTGCTATTTAAATGAATAGAATTCCCAAACCCTATTTAACTCCCTCCTGCCTTCAGTCTGTGCTTCGCATCTCTCCGGCAAAGCATTCAGCTGTCTCCGGCTCTTGTGAGCATTCCTGTCTCCAGTCATTACTCATTTGAAGACTTCATGCTTTTGAAGGAAGAAGCTTATCTGATTCTGGTTGCTGCAGGCCCTCTGCTCCTAACCTTTGGTCCCAGCTGACTTCCTCATTCCGGTTCCACTGGAAACTCCCCAGCCTTACTCTGACACAGGTTCCGGTTTCCTTCTTGAGTTCCTGAAAGACAAGAAAAAGAGGTGAATCATTAGTGTTGCCTGGCAAATCCTGCACTGCTTAAACTACAGAAAAGCGGTAAGAATTTCTGGACAATTTATACTGTTTAAATATACAGCTTGCCAAGAACTTTTGAAAAAAGACATTTCTTGAGTGACTTGTTACACATTAACACTTCTTTAGCTGTAAATGAAGAATAATTTACAGTACATTTCTGGACTGCCAAAATAACTGTTGGGCACAATGTGTGTTAATTAAACTGTAACCAAATGTGTGTTTAAAAGGATAAATCTTAGAAGATTAGAAGGTGCATAATTTGTTTTACAATAAGTACAGAAATAATTTCACAGCCGATAAAAAGGCAAGATCGTGAAAGAATACAAGTGACAGAATTGTAATGTTGTTACATTGCTAATAACCCTTGCAGTGTCAGTCAAGGGACTTTTCTGTAGAGCTATCTTCTTTTGGTTGTTTAGGTCTCGGCTAAAGACGCGCGGAAGCGCGTCTCCGCCGAGATCTTATGTCACCGAGCGTGCTTCCCAGGAGACACTCCTGGCCGCGCGCAGGCGATTCTAAACTGGCACGCGCATTAGTACGAGCGCTGCGCGAGGCTCCCACACAACACACGCATACATAGAAACAGAAGCGCTCACGCACGCACATACATACAGAACCCCCCCACTCATACACACACACGCACACACACACACACACACACACGCGCGCACCGGCCCCCCCTCTCCCCTTTAACTTACTGCTCCGCACCGGTAGGGAGAGTTGACGCTGCGGCTCCTATCCCGGGACTCCCTCTTAGTCAAGGGAGCCCCGCAACACGCGTGCAACGTCCTGTTGTCGGCCCCGGGGGCTCTCCACGCTCGCAGGAGCCCCGGGCCGCTCCACGCATTTCCTCCGCCTGCCTCCTCTTCCGGTCCGGACGCGGCTCCGCCCCCGTCACAGGCGACCTTGCCTGACTTCCGGTGCGGCCGCGGCGGAATTCCGGGGGCAGTAAGTTATTGTATATTTGGCTGCTAAATGAAAGCGTGTCCATCTGCCACTGACATTTAAATTTACTAAAAATATGTGAATATGCCCTAAATCCAAATGTAAATTTAATTTAGCTAAAAACTATTATTATTTTAAGTGAAATTAATGTTTTCATGTAAATCAGAACCCATGCTGAACAGTTTGTTTCGGCATTACTGTTTGCATGTCATATTTTTATCTTTTTGAAGGAAATGTACTACTTTTGAGTAGAGAAGTAGTCTAAAGCGTGATTTAACACATGCTGCTCGAAATGTGAACTTGGCGTGGTACAGACAGCTTCAGTGTGTTTCCTTGTTTTCTCTGTTTTGACATTATGCACTAGTTCTAGCTGTGGAAGGAAGCTGTAGTGAGTGCAGAGTAGTGAGTGTGAGTAGTGAGTGCAGAGTAGTGAGTGCAGAGTGCAGAGTAGTGAGTGCAGAGTAGTGAGTGCAGAGTAGTGAGTGCAGAGTAGTGAGTGCAGAGTGCAGAGTAGTGAATGCAGAGTAGTGAGTGCAGAGTGCAGAGTAGTGAGTGCAGAGTAGTGAGTGCAGAGTAGTGAGTGCAGAGTAGTGAGTGCAGAGTAGTGAGTGCAGAGTAGTGAGTGCAGAGTGCAGAGTAGTGAGTGCAGAGTGCAGAGTAGTGAGTGCAGAGTAGTGAGTGCAGAGTGCAGAGTAGTGAGTGCAGAGTAGTGAGTGCAGAGTAGTGAGTGCAGAGTAGTGAGTAGTGAGTGCAGAGTAGTGAGTAGTGAGTGCAGAGTAGTGAGTGCAGAGTGCAGAGTAGTGAGTGCAGAGTGCAGAGTAGTGAGTGCAGAGTAGTGAGTGCAGAGTGCAGAGTAGTGAGTGCAGAGTAGTGAGTGCAGAGTAGTGAGTGCAGAGTAGTGAGTGCAGAGTGCAGAGTAGTGAGTGCAGAGTAGTGAGTGCAGAGTAGTGAGTGCAGAGTAGTGAGTGCAGAGTAGTGAGTGCAGAGTGCAGAGTAGTGAGTGCAGAGTGCAGAGTAGTGAGTGCAGAGTAGTGAGTGCCGAGTAGTGAGTGCAGAGTAGTGAGTGCAGAGTAGTGAGTGCAGAGTAGTGAGTGCAGAGTGCAGAGTAGTGAGTGCAGAGTAGTGAGTGCAGAGTAGTGAGTGCAGAGTAGTGAGTGCAGAGTAGTGAGTGCAGAGTAGTGAGTGCAGAGTGCAGAGTAGTGAGTGCAGAGTGCAGAGTAGTGAGTGCAGAGTGCAGAGTAGTGAGTGCAGAGTGCAGAGTAGTGAGTGCAGAGTGCAGAGTAGTGAGTGCAGAGTAGTGAGTGCAGAGTGCAGAGTAGTGAGTGCAGAGTAGTGAGTGCAGAGTAGTGAGTGCAGAGTAGTGAGTGCAGAGTAGTGAGTGCAGAGTAGTGAGTGCAGAGTAGTGAGTGCAGAGTAGTGAGTGTGCAGAGCAGTGAGTGCAGAGTAGTGAGTGCAGGTGCAGAGTGGTGTGTGCTGTTTAGTGCAGAGTGCTGTGTATTGGCAATGTAAATGACAATGCCATTTATTTATGATTTAAAGAAAAAAAAGAAATGTCATGAGCAATGCCAATTGCTCTACCTTTAATGATGCCAAGACCATTGCATTGCAAATGCTTGTTTTTCTTTTGTCATCCTCTCTTCTGTGTGCAGACATTACTGCTTAGGCATTGGACACCCATTTAAGGACAAGCTCTCAGAACTTGAAGGCATATGTAAAAGAACGTCCAAGTACTGTAAAAACTAGTTTGTTATTTACAAGTTGTCTTGAAAATGTATATATATATTTCCGTGTTATCTTCCAGGTTATCAAGACCAAATCAAAACTTACTAATTCTCCAAACTGAAGTGTAGCTGGGCCTTGATATTTTATGGGTAGGCATTCTGAGATTGTTGCCAGTCAAACATCGCCTCCAATTAACATGAAGTTGTTTTGGGGATGTTTAATATGGGCCGTTTCTTTTCTGTATTCAGATAAAACTTGAATAGAATTTCAAACTATAAATATCAAGGCTCAAGTCACTTCGAAAATCTGCTGAGACATCTTGTGAAGACACCCAGAGACGGCAAACCCAACCCAAGACACCTGTGACCAGTCTCTTGTGTTTTTGTGTCTTGTCTCATTCCACTTTCCCTTTCCCTTTGGAGACCATTTGAGTGGCCAGGGTTGACATTGTCCCCCTGCCGTTCTTGTGGACTTCAGGAGGAATTGGGACTCAGCATCTCCAACGTCAAGGAAGGATCAAGCACCCGGAGACAGGTGGGTTCTCTTGACAACCATGTTGTGCTTCAGCCTGTCTCTGAATAGAAATTGGCAGAATACAAGTCTGGGTTGGGTGACAGCTGGGTTTTGTGATTTCCCTCAAGGCAGTCACCCAAAGGAAGCTGGAATGTGGAATTTGCATCCTAATAGATAGCCCATCACCAGGCTGATGGGCCGTCATGAGGAAGATTGGGAGGAAGGATCTGACACTTCCACCTGAATAGGACTGTGGATGTCCCCACATAAAGAGCTGCACACCCTTCTGTAGTGTGTCTGGAGCCAGGGCAGGAAAGGCAGGGGCTTGTGATCTTCAAAGGCCTCTTTGATATCTCCCCCACTTCAAAGTCACATTTGGGTATAAGTAGTGGACCTCTGACACCACTAAATCAGAACATTGCTGGTACCAAGAATATTCTGCCCAGAAGAAGAGCTGCTTAGCAGTGGGAGTCCCTGCCACTGTGCTACTTGCTCTGCTGTGTTGGGCTGCTGCCTGCTGTGCTACAGGATGGATTGCCGCATGGCAACTTGCACTGCTGTGTTTGCCTGATGCCTGCTGCTTCTTGCCTGGGAGTAAGAGGGACTGGACCTGCTCTCTACACCCTTCAGCCCAAGATTCTCCAAGGGCTTGCTGACTTTCTTCCTGTTTTCAAAATTCTCAGGGACACAAAAGACTTTTTGCAACTCTGCAGGTGCTGCTGGACTCTGCGATCTGTGAGCCCTACACTCGCTTGAGGTGCTTCCAACAATCCTGGGCCTCAGAAGAGGATTCTGCAGTTGTTTTGATCCAAAACTGCTGCATCGCCCCTGTTGCGAGAGAAAAACCGACACATCGCCTTTCGTCGCAATGCCAATTAAACCACAACAAGGGTCCTGATTGCATGTTTCAACAATGCAGCACCAATTCTTTTACATTGCCTGCTCGTTTTGACTACAACCCCCTGCATGGCTCGATGATGATGCATTAACTGTAATTCAAAGAAAGTCCAATGGTGATGCAGTGCCCCAACTGCGTGGAAAAGATCAACACATTGTGTTCTCGACGTCAATGCTTTGCTCCATATGAGGTACTTTTTCAGTGAATCCTGTGTGGGTTCTGTAGCCTGCCTGCCCTACATCGCGGTCAGCCTGAACTTTGAATTTGAACTGGTCCTTCACAACCTCAAGTAATCTATTGACTGCTTGTGACTTCGAAGCACTGTTTTCACATTAAGGGCCCAATTACAATCTCAGTTGTAAAGCCTCCAACCTTAGGTTAGGACCCTTACGATCAAGATCGCTGGTTTTAATTCTGACCAGCTGATTACAATAAAGCTGGTTGGAATTTAAACCGGCCGGTCATTCCGGCAGGCTTCCGGCGGGATCCAGGAGCCCGTCTGCCAGTCTGAGTCTGGCCCGTTATCCAAATGGAAGGCGTTTCTGATTTTCTAGATTACAATGCAAAGTTTCCGGCAGGGTTCCCATGCCGGTCTTTTTGACATGGAAACACTGTTGAAAAGCGTGTTTGGGGGCCCTAATAGGGCCCCTTTCTGTTTTCGGTCTCTGGTTGAGGGCCAAGGGGGTGCAATAGGTGCCTGCCACAGGGTACAGGGAAGAACACAGACTCCCATTCCTCTATGACAGCTTGTGTTACAGCCGGTTTACATCCATAGCAGGAGCTCCCATAGAGGAATGGAAGTACACGACTGCACCATATGCGGTCGCATCATGATAAGCAATGGGGACTGCCGACCGGAGGTCAGTTGGTCCCATTTCCTTAACGATGTCAGGCAGACCCAAATCTGCCAGACATCGAAATGTGCCCCTTAGTCTTGAAAATATCATATCTTGAGTTCTACTTATTGGATTTTTGTTGTTTTGGTCTTAGTTTTAATCAGATAAATATTCTGTACTTTCCTAAACTGGTGTGGAGACATTTTGTGGTGTTTTCACTTTGTTACTGTCATTCAAATGTTAAACAAATACTTTACACATTGCCTCTTAAGTTAAGCCTGACTGCTGTGTGCCCAGCTACCAGTGGAAGATCACAGGTTAATTTAGGTTGTGTATCTGGCATAACCTGACTAGAGTGGTGGTCCCTACTTGGACAGGATGCATACCTCTGCCAACTAAAGAACCCATCTCTAATACCCATTCAGACTTTATTTGAAGGAGACATACAGGTGACAATATGAAGAAAACCTTCCATTTGTTAGACATTGGAAATAAAGGTGACAGAATAGTGGTCTTAAGCTCCCAGGATGCAGAAAAGGTAATTGACATGGTAGATTGGGACTTTACAACAAACACCTTGCAAGACATTGACCTAGGAGATAATTTTAGAGGATTGATTGTGGCTAGATACCACTCCCTATTCAAAAACAACAAGAGAGGTAGGGTGTAGACACTCCTGTACCCCAGTTAAATATATTCTCAACAACAAAGGAGTGACTCTAGTGAAAAAAGTGATAATAAAATTAGAATCACAAGATAACGCTTCACTGTATGCTGCACGTGTGATCAATACTCACACGCGTGCAGGGAATACAGTCAGGCAGTCTGAGAAGTCCCTAGGGGGGCCCGGGCGACCGTCTTCAATCAGAAGAAAGTCAAAGCGTTTGTTAGTCACCATCTAATGGGTGGGGGGAGGACCTAAGTTCTTAGAAGGACCCTCACTCACCACTAGTTGGTGACATGCTTCATCATCGGGTCCCGCTGGGGTGACCGAATGTCTCCCCAGCGTGCTACGACGCCTGATTACAGCGGAGCAGGATGTGGTGGGTGCAACAGTGCCCAAATTAGGAAGTGACTAAACGTGGTAGTGCAAAAGTGTATTAAACAATAAAAAAATGCAGAGGTTGTGCCCTTAGAAATTTTTTTAATAATGGCCAACCCGCATTGGTTAAAAACAAAGTGTGCAGACTCCCACGGTTCTTAATAAGGAACCGGAGTCCTAAGTCAGAGGTAAAATTTGGTCGACATGTTTCAGCTGTTAGGGTTGCATGTAGCTCAGCTTTCTTCAGGACCTACAACAAAAGTCCTCCGGTGGTATGCACGCTCTAAGGTGCACCCTCCCGTGAGGCTCTAAGTGTGAAAAATGTTGTTTAAAATCAAAGGATGGAAGAACATTCCATCTCAACCACACTACTCACTCTGGTAGGGGTTTAGAAAAACGGGAACTTTCTGAGGGAACAGATTGTGCTCCTTCGGAAATGGCAGCCTGGCTGATTTTCACGCGGCGTTATATTCCACGCCTGCGGCTCCCCACCGTGTACCTACACGGGCTCTGGCTGTCTCTCCTGAAGAAAGCTGAGCTACATGCAACCCTAACAGCTGAAACATGTCGACCAAATTTTACCTCTGACTTAGGACTCCGGTTCCTTAATTAAGAACCGTGGGAGTCCGCACACTTTGTTTTTAACCAATGCGGGTTGGCCATTATTAAAAAAATTTCTAAGGGCACAACCTCTGCATTTTTTAATTTTTTAATACACTTTTGCACTACCACGTTTAGTCACTTCCTAATTTGGGCACTGTTGCACCCACCACATCCTGCTCCGCTGTAATCAGGCGTCGTAGCACGCTGGGGAGACATTCGGTCACCCCAGCGGGGACCCGATGATGAAGCATGTCACCAACTAGTGGTGAGTGAGGGTCCTTCTAAGAACTTAGGACCTCCCCCCACCCATTAGATGGTGACTAACAAACGCTTTGACTTTCTTCTGATTGAAGACGGTCGCCCGGGCCCCCCTAGGGACTTCTCAGACTGCCTGACTGTATTCCCTGCACGCGTGTGAGTATTGATCACACGTGCAGCATACAGTGAAGCGTTATCTTGTGATTCTAATTTTATTATCACTTTTTTCACTAGAGTCACTCCTTTGTTGTTGAGAATAGATACCACTCCCCACACATTTAATAGAAAATGTCAGCAGTGAATTCACATAAAAAGCGTAACTAGACAAGGATTCCACTTCTCTTGCCTGTTGTTTGTCCTTACACAAGAACTAAAAGTGCAGTAGTTTAGAGATACTAGCTCCATCACAGTAAAATGATTGGGAAGAGGTCATTTAAGCTCACTAAGTTTTCAAACGATAATCCACTGTCTCTGATAGACTCTGTCAACTCAATAACTCCCTATGGAGAAAGTCAAAGAGCACCAATTAGTGTTGAACTTGAGGCTTCCAATAAACATGAACAAGTCAGGATTAAATATTGATGCTTTAAAAAAAAAGTCCGTACCCTGACGTGACTGAATCTGTTAAAGTGGGCTGAATCCACTTTCACATATCTGGGGCTTCTGCCCCCCTGTCTGCATGCCCCCCTTTTCATCCACGACATGGACTGGACAGTCCATGTCATGCCAGGAATGGCCTCATGCCCTCCCACTGCCGTGTCTTTTCAATAGGCATTGCAATGAGACCGTTGCGCCACCCACCAGACAATAAGGAAACTCATAATCTGGCGGGTGGGCGGCAGTCGACTTTGGCGGTCTGGGAATGGGGCGCAGGTGTGGCATGGCGTGGCGGCCTGCTCCCTGACCTCCAAAGTTGTAATCAGGCCTATAATTCTCTCAAGCATAACTACTCACAAATACAACAAAATTACTCGTAATTATGTGTAATCACGTGAGAAGTGTGATCAGCATTTAGCACTATTTTTTTTAGTGCAAAATGCACCCTCGTGCCCAAATTGGTCCAAAGGATTCATTTTGCACAAAGAAAAAACAGCAGAAGCCAGCAGCAGCATGCTCTCTCTTAGATGGTTGTTCCTGGGCTCCTGTGGTAGGATGTTTACCCCAAATTACTCTTCAATAGGGAAGGTGGTGTTAGCGTGAAATTTCAGTAATTTTGCATCACAAAAGTAATGCCTAATTACAGAAATTGTTCCCCAGGCCTAAATAAGAACAAATAATACAAGCCTTGCGAGAGGGAAGAAACGCTCTTGAAAATATCATACTGGGGTATTACATGTAGGGGAAATTAGGAGCAATGGGCCATTTAGGGGGAACACTCTGCTGGAGGAGGGGATGTGGTAAAACGAATCCCCAACATCTAATCTCTGGCCTTGTGCACACTTGAAATGGTCTCGCACGAGGTATGGCATGAAAATGGAGAGGTAGCAGGTTCCCAGTTAGCAGAATGCCCACAGAAGTTTTTCTAATATGCAACCTTTCAGAAGAAATATACCCACTGTATAGAAGAAAGGGAACAATATTTTGTATTATTTTAGCATGGACATTTTAGCAGTCTTGTCAGCATTTAGCATGACCTGGATCCCTGATCCTGGACATGGAAAAGTTGGTGAAAACGGACCAGGAAAAGAAAAGTGAATTCATAAAACAATGGGAACTAGTGATTGACTAACTAGCAACAAACACTTTACTGAACTACAATGCCCCAAAAGACTAACAGGCATATGCATCAAAGTAAATACCGGGAGCAAATGGCCAGATTCTCAGAATCTGCCCCTTTGCTCCCGGTATTTTTGCATTTGGGATGCATCATCCCAAATGCAAAAATCGCAATTTAAGGAATCTCTAAATTGAGATTCCTTAAATTGAGATTGCCTTTAAGGAATCCCAAATTGAGATTCCTTAAATGCAATGCATGAAAGTAAAAAAAATAGCAAATTCGCTAATAGGGGGAGCAAATTACCATAAAGTTGGACTTCATGGTAATTTGCTAAAACTTTGAAAAAAGCACTTTTGTGCATTTTTCAAAGTTTCATGTTGCTCACACACATGCCCTTAGGGCATGTGTGTGTGCAACATATGTGCATAGATCTATTTCAGGGGTGCAACAGGGTGTCATTTTGGCACCCTTGCACCCTTGAAATTGCATGAGCAATTTGCGAGTACCTACTGGTACTCGCAAATTGCTCATGCAATCTCCAATACATTCCCATGGGCCTGTAGACCCATAGGAATGAATGGGACAGCATTCCTCAATTGCGACTAGCAATTTGCAAATAGCAATTAAGGAATGTTTAGAAATCGCTATTTTAATAGCGATTCCTACATGCATAGGCTTTTGCTATTCCTAAATAGCGATGCCTTAAAAATCGCTATTTAGGAATAGCAAAAGGCTACGTTTTTGCATCTGCCATTAAGAACATTGCACATAGACAAATCTCAGCTTGAAAGTTATTATCAAAGCAAACAGGGTACCATGGATCACCAAATCTGTGTAGCTGTGAAACCGAAGGCAAAGGGCTATGTAACTGAAGCTGGACTGGAAAAAGTGTCTATGATGGGCCATAATAAAGAAGGTAGATGGGTGAGGGAGGTAATGGTGGGGAAGCTGGAATTGGAATTTAATGTTTATAACTTTAAACCCAAAGAAAAAGGCACTTAAACCAAAAATGCATGATAAATAAAATGCTTTATTGCATCTTGTTTTATCTCTTGGGTTTGTGCAATGACAAGGTAAGTCCAGCCTTGTTTCTCGTAATGGGGTTTCTGGGTCTTCAGAAAAGAGTGGTGTTGTGCATCTATCTGGACTTCCCTAGACTTCAGACATCTGCTACAACCATGTCACAACTTGAACAAAAAGAATTAGTGATCAGCATTGAAGTGAGACATTTGTAGCTGAGCGGTGGTGGAAGAAAGATTTTCGAACCACGCTCGCATATATGCTCTACACACTATGGCTCAGATTTACTAGTGTATCGTGCAGCTCAGTGCAGCAGCCACAAATGCTGCACTGTGCTGCATGAGAAGGAGAGAATAGGATTTTGCCATATTTACAGAAATATGGCACTCTCCTCCCCTCTCCCTAGCATCATTGCAGAAATGTTCTGCCGCACGCTACAGACACACATTTGCGCCATAGTGCAAGAATGTCTCCATGAGTCTAACATACCCTTTCAGAACAAAATGCAATGCTTAGACTAACTTTAAACCTTTTCCCACTTTTTATGTGTGCTGTACATTGCAGCACACATGCAAAGTCATAAAATTAAAGAATTTCTCCTTCATAGTGCCCATTTGAAATGGGTGCTACATTCTGAAGCTAAACCCTGTCCACTTTTTTAAGTAAATAGGGTTTTGCGTCAAAAATATTGGGTGGTTACTTGGGAGCGCCCATGCACCACCCATGGTATGCCTCCTTGTCGCTAAGTAATGCACAGCAGCACTACTTTCGCATGATTTCCCAGCACTAAACAAGTTTTGCGCTGGAAAGTAAATTAGTAAAAAGAGATTTAGCGTCAAATTGAATCACTTTTTTGACACAAACACAGAGCTAAAGCTTAGTAAATATACCCCTAAATGTGTGAATGTGCTGCTGCATGTGTCCCAGCTATGACACACGCTGTTCCTATGTTACAAACTGTAAGAACAGTAATCCAAAACTAGGCAGTTTGGTCATACCAGGAATAGAATGCTATTTGCTTTGCAAACCTTAACAAAGCTACTGAATGTCCTCCTTTTAAACTGCCTAAACCAAAAAAGAGTAACCTATCTGTGGATAACATTTTAAACAACATATGTCCAAGTGCAAGACACAGCCACATCAGCTGTAACAGACAAGTAGGTATGATTAATAACGGTCCACAGTTTGGCAACCAAAGGAAACTTGCATAAAGGACGGTGGGAACACAAACACTGTAGTATCCATTGAATGGTATGGTATGGTATGGGTATGGTATGGTATGGCATGTTATGTTATGTTATGTCGAATGTTTTGTGAAGGGGCAAATACCAACAAGGCCTCTCAATAATAATAATTTAATTTATAAAGCGCCTGGTTGCACTGTACTAGTGTGTCCCCGCGCTGTAAAACGGCTATAACTAGAGCACCTCAACTGCTATTTCTTCCCACACACCCCAAAACCTAGCACCGCCCTACTCTTTGGGAAACAGGTGAGTTTTCAGCTCTTTGTGGAATACAGGCTCTGACGTCTCCAGCCGGAGACTCAGAGTAAGTCTATTCCACTGTTGAGCTGCCAGAACACAAAAGGAATGCCCTCCCATTCTCACTCTCCTGAATTTCGGAACCTGAACCTGCCCGTCCCACTAGATCTCAGCGCTCGGGTAGGGTGGTAAGGGGTTAACAGGTTATGGAGATAGGTGGGCCATTTGCCCTGTAAAATTCGGTGGCCAACACATTGGGCTTTAAACATCACACGTTCCCTAATCGAAAGCCAATGTAGTGTTCTCAGCGCTTTCTTCGAAGGAGCTCTCTTAGGCAGCATCAAGACCAGGCATGCAGCCGCATTCTGTATGCGCTGCAACCTCTGAGTGCTTAGCATTATCTCTCAAATAGAGAACATTCCCATAGTCCAGCCTTGATGTTATTAAGGTATGGACCATGGTTTTCCTGGCAGTCAATGGCAGTAAGTCCAGTGTCTTCCTGAGAACCCTCAGAATGCCAAAGCAGGTGCCTGCCACCCGTTTTGTGTGGTGCTCAAACAAGATTTGGGTATTGAGCCATACCCCTAAGTTCCTCACTTGATCGCTAGGAGTGGGTAGAGCGCCCAGCGCTGCAAGCCACCATGCCGAGGTCCACACCAAAGGGGCCTTCCCCACAATCAGTACCTCCGACTTATTTCCATTCAATTTGAGGCAATTATTTGCCATCCAGGCCTCCAGTTCCTGCAGACAAGAACTGAAGTTGCTGGCGACCTGCTCCTCTGGCTGTGTCAAAGCCACAACCAGTTGCGTGTCGTCTGCATAGGACACGACTTTCAACCCGAATTTTTCCGTGATCTCTGCTACTGGTGCAACATACAAATTAATAAAAAGGGTTGGGCTAAGACTGGACCCTTGTGGCACCCCCTGTTTCAGGCTGATGTCTTTGGACCGGTAGGGTCCCTGTGCCACTTGGAAACTGCGATCTAGCAGAAAGGACTCCAGCCATTCCCATGCTTTACCCACCACTCCTACCCTTTTTAGACACTGTAGCAGCGTGGGATTCGCTACAGTGTGGAATGCGGCACTTAGATCCAGCAGGATCAGCGTCGCTGTTTGACCTTCGTCCGCAAATTTCCGTAAGGTCTCTGTAGATAACAGTAGCGCTGACTCTGTCGAATGGAGTGCACGGAAACCAGATTGGGTGGGATGGAGCATCTTATGAGCCTCAATATGGGCTGTCAGCTGATTATTGACAGCCTTCTCCGCGATCTTGGCAAAGTAAAGTAGGAGTGAGATGGGGCGCAGGTTCTCTAATCGCTCCATGCTGATATTAGGCTTTTTTTTCAAGAGGAGCACCACAGCCTCCTTCCAAGTTTTCGGTACCTTCCCCGAGTTAAAGGAGAGCTCTAGTAAGTGTCTAATATAGGGCTCTAGAATCTCCACACTGCCTCTTAGTACTTTAGGTGACGCAGGATCTGTAGGGGAACCTGATTTGATTTTACCAGCTATTGTACATAAGGCCTCCCGAGAAGGGACACTGAAGGGTGTAAGGCATTCCATACTTTTTACATTGGTAGGAGTATCTTGGCTCTAAGATGGCCATAAGCAATACATTTATGAAGTAAACTGATGTGTTTTAAGCATCTAGCTTATTGCCAGAAAGACATACAAAGGTGAGAAGGGACAGAATTCCACATTAAGGGGGCTTCATAAGAACAAGATCGCCCTCCTGAGTTTGATTGAAGGACCCTTGGAGGGGTCAATAAGCGGCTGCTGCGGTTGAGCGCAACTTTGTGTAGGAGCATGAACAGTGATCGAATCCTTAATGGATGGTAGGACCCTTTCGAATTACAAATTAGTACTTAAAATGTTCAGAGATATTGAATATTTTTTAAATTACATATTAGATTCTTTGTTTTCCCAAAAAAAGCTTCTTAAAAACTGGAAAAAATGATTTTAGCCCAAAGGAAACATTAGTGTAAGTTATAAGTGTTTGTGCGACTTCCTACTACCAGGTCTCACAGGCATCATGTTTGAATGTGTGCCTGCAACCACTGGAAGCAGCCAGTGCGAAAACGTAGGGAATAATATTTTGGTTAGATCTGTACTTCCCATCTTTCGTAGATGTGTACAGATGGGAATTGTTTTAATTAACGTCAATAACATTTGAAAATCAAGAAAACGAGAGGCGATTCAGTAATAGGCACAGTATTTAGGTGAATATACCAGGGAAAGGTTTGGTTGGTTTGCAAATGAAATAATAATAATGATCAGATTGATTATCTGCTGATTTAAAGCGATTACATAACCGTTTGCCTTTATATTAAAGTTGAGGCCAACTGCTCGGTTTAATCAAAGGCTCCTGTGAAACCCTAAAGAAGGGAGAATGTATTTCTTGAAACGTTCTGTTGAACTTGTACGAAATTGAACTTAGAATGTTTGTTCGGATATTTTTAATAGGAAACTTTTGAAAATATAGAAGATATGGTTAGATCAATTTCGGCTTCATAATATGGACTGCAGACAAAAGGCGACAGGTCTGAGCCAAAGGAGACGTTGGTTTGTTTTAACATAACTATTTCACCGGTATATAGATAAAAGTAGCAGAACGCCGATTCCTCTAAATAAAACCTATAACTGATGTACATGATAGCATTATTAAAAGCTGTTTATGATAAAACAAGAAATACTTGGCAAACTGCATATACCAAGTAGTAGATCTGTGTATTGTATTGTTTGTATTGCAGAACAGCTCCACATTCATTGCAACGTAAAAATGTATATACTTTCTTTGAACAATAACAAGCTTTTGGCCCCTCTTTTTTGCCTCTAGTGACACCCAAGCTAATTAAAACTAGTGACCAAAGAAAAGAAGTTGTGACATAGGAATCAGCTTACAAAGATGAACATGAAATCACTGACTAAAAGAAGAGCAGCGCCTTCCAAACCTGGCAACACTTTCTTCACTGTGACTGTGCTTTTGTCATCTTGCATAGCAGGTAAGTGTCACTATGATGCAGCGCTCCTCCAGAAATAATTTTCTAAAGACATGTCACCTCTCCCTGAAGTATAATTTCGAACATATTCTCAAACAGTGTGGCCCATAACTCTGCGAATCACTCTTAAACACTTACACTTTATTTTATGGATTGGTGAAATTCAAAGGAAAAGCTGCTGTATCATAGTGGAATGTCTAAAAACTAAATTGCATATTTATACTATTTACACCTGCAGTTTTGATGTATTTACCATGGTTTCATAAAATACGACATTTTATTAGACACACCACCATTGAGATCGATAGATCTGCTAGTAAGAAAATTAGGTGTAGGAAAACTCAAGACCAGCTTGATTCTCTATTTATCTAATTTTTATTAATAGCAAATTCAGCATGTCTTATATTATTCACTTTTATTTATTTTATTTCAGAAAATTCAACATTTAAAATAAAAGGATTCGGATTTAGGAAAGTTAAAACATTTATTTTAGAAAAACTCAAGAATAGACATTTTCATTATTTGAATAGATCAGATATTAGCAAATAGACTGATAGTTCCCATACCATTCACCTATTCTCCTAACATCCCTAACTAAACTCTCAGATAAAGTGCATCTCATGGTAAAAGAAAACAGAGTTAGGTAGGTTTCTTACATCTCAGGAAAAATCAGCAATCCGGCATCATTTCAGGAGGAAATCGAAGGAAGCGATTCCCTTTTGTAAAATCAGCACTTTTTATACCTTTTTCACTAGCTCTATATAACAAAAATTGTATCTTTTAACTTAAATGTGAGTTCTGATTGGACAGTTTTTGGGGTGGATGAGCAGCATCTTGTCATCAAAACTTAGGTTTCCTTCCGTCCGCAATTTTTCTAATGGGTCTATTGTACTATTCGATGTCCAGCCTAGTCCGGTTCCCTACTTGCAACGTTACTGAATATTCCCACGTTCTGTACCACTGTGCTCATCACTTGGCAGGCGTCTGTCACTTCCAGTCCAGAACAACCTTGAACTTTACTCAGTCTGGGCTCAAGCTGCTCGCATTCAATTTTCACTCATGCGTAGTTCTTTTGTGGCCACAATAAGCGAGTGACTATATTTTCTCTTAGGCCTCACGATATGAGAATGGGAACTATCATAGAAACAAACACAAATAAACATACATTTAAGTTGTTTAACCCTTCTGTTTACCTCCCCCCTTACTAAGGTTTTCCCAATTAGTATTTACCTGGCATATAGCTACATTTAAGCACAGTATACTTACTCTGTTTTCGCGTTTTTGCCCAAAGACACATAAATAAAAGCACATTTAGGCCGCATTCCATTAATTTAAAAGCTGCTTATTCGTTTTAACATAACAAAACCCCACAATTAGTTGATTATGATTGCAACATAAGCAAGATTAATTTCCCACGTGTATTTGTGTAGATGCATTTCTTATTCTATGTTGGTAATTCATGCACAACATTTCATTAATACAAGTTATGGTTATTGAAGTATGATTTCACAAGGGTGCACAAAATTTTGTTTCACCACCTTGCTCCATCAACTGCAGGTCTAAGAGATTGTTCCGAACATGTTGCTTCTGATTGACACAGAGCTTGTCACAAGCCAGTGACGTGCACACTGCACAATGCAGGCGTGCCACAAGCAGATCACGCAGATCCAGTTATTCTCTCAGTGGATGTATGTGAGGTAGAGAAACAACAGGGCAACCATCACAAGTGAGTAGCAGTCTGTGTTTCGGCACAATAACCAGACCCCCAAGGATATAGCGGCATGGATTCGCAAATTTAGCGGCACAAATATGGAAATTTAGCTGCATTTTTGCGGCACTTTATTTAACTCATAATCATTCCTTTTTAGCCTGAAATCAATGGAAACTGTTTTAGCAGGGTATTCCACTTTGCAATAGGCATATTTAAAGGGTCTGCAGCTCTACGGAAGCACAGCTCAAGTCTTAACCTTATGGGAGGGAGATGTATTTCTCCCTGGGATGTTCTAGTGCCCATGTGTGCACCTCTGCCGGGGCACCGCTGCCTCCCAGATCCGTGAGGCAGGACACATCTTCCTCAGGCACCCTAGGGCGCAGAATTGTAGTGGCTGATCCAAATAAGTTAAACAGACTGCATAGGAAGGTCACCACCTGCTTACCGGGTTCAGTCCTCATAAGTTGACTTGAGCATGTACTTAACACCCTGGTACTATTCCTTGTGCCGCTAAACTTGCTAATCCATGCCGCAATATCCTGGGGGGTCTGACTAGAGGAGCGAATTGAAAGATCTGTAGAAACGTGAGCTGCAAAGCAAGCTGGATGTTGTGATGGGAGTAAAAAATTTAAAGAATTCTGCCATGCATAGGGTGTTACCCAGGAGTCGCACGTTTGCCGCAGAAAAGGAGTCCATCATATGTGAATTTGTCTTCAGCCTACCTTCTGTATTTTATCTGTTTCAGGCATGTAAGTTCGACTATAATTCTATGCAAAATGTAGAAATTGAGTATTCATAGAACGTGTTACTATTTCAAACTAGAAATCTTCTTCCTTGTGGGCTAAACCTAAGCCTCTCAGCCTGTTAGTCACCTCAGACTTACCCTCTCACATCATTAGGCTCTTCAAAGTTTCCACAGGGTAGCTGGGGTAGTTTAGTATTGGTCTTTTTGGACTGCACTTTTTCATATTTACATCTATAGGGCAAACTCAACCCGAAGGTATTGATTGGAGCTTTACCTGAGTGGCAGTTACTTTACACAAGGACATATTCATGTTTTTAGTGTTTAAGTGATTTTCCCAGAATCACAGGATGAAGAACTAACGCCGAGACTCGAACCGAGTTCTCCAGTTCGAGTCAGCAGTTTTCACTGTAATGCCACATCCTGTCACCTTGCCTCACTCACCACGAGCTGCGAAGTATGCAAGCAATGGTTTCCCTTCATTATAGTCACTGTACTCAAGGGTCTGCGCCTTCCCCCTTTCAGGTTTTGAATATAATTGGAGTCATCTCAAAGTATTTGACGTTTATGAGTCTCCAAATAATGAAAAATAACCATGCTCATCGTGCACTGCCAATTCCTTAAATTTATTTATTTATTTATTTGCAATTTTGTACCGCGCTAGGAATCGACTCCCAAATGAGTATCTCCGCGCCTTTGGCATCATCTGAGAGCAAAAGGGGCCCAGTCATGTATCCTTTCTCCCTAGACGGATTGCCTAGTAATGAAAGAGGAAAGTTTTTAATTTTTTCCTAAAAGGAAGATGTTCTTTGCATAGTCTGATTTCCATAGGGAGATCATTCCACAACTTCGGGCCGGCTACTGATAAGGCCCTTCCCCCTTGCCTTGTCTTCTTGAACCTGGGAGCACATAGCAATTCTTGATCTCCTGATCTCAGAGATCTGGAGGGAACATATAGATTGAATTTTTTAGTCAAGTAATCTGGACCTTTACCTATAAGGCACTTGTGGATGATGCAGCATGTTTTAGACATCACCCTCTGTTTCACTGAGAGTCAGTGAAGTTTGGTTAACAGGGGTTTCAAAGGAGTACGAGCTGGGACATTAAGAACAAGGCGTGCAGCGGTGTTTTGCACAACCTGAAGTCTTGCGATAATCCCCTCGTTGGCGGCTAGCAGAAACCATTACAATAATCCAGTCTACTCAGCACGAGCGACTGTACCAGTGTTCTTCTGGTGGTATCAGGTAACAGGGGGAATACCTTCCGAAGAAGCCCGATAACATGGAAACAGGAGCTGACCACTTGATTGGCGTGTTGTTTGAGGGCGAGCTCCTGATCCAGTTTTACTCCCAGATCTTTCACAACCAATTTGGGCTCAGGGACTGGACCTAGTTCTTGAGGCCACCAGTCAGGAGTCCACAGGTGTTTAGCTTCCCCGAAGAGCATCACCTCAGTCTTGGATACGTTACACTGCAGGAAGTTTACTGCCATCCAGTGGGCCACTTCTTTCATCCCCCGGGCAAAGGAGTTACGTGCTTCAGGTGTCATTGTTTTAAACGGAAAGAGGAGTTGAGTATCGTCCGCGTACAATACCGGCATGAACCCGTGGGATCTCATGATGTTAGCTAGGGGGGCCACATAGATGTTGAATAGCGTGGGGCTCAAACAGGAGCCCTGTGGCACCCCCTTAGAGATCTCCACCTCCTCCGACTGATATGGACCCAGAATGACCCTTTGGGTACGTTTAGTGAAAAATCTCCTTAGCCAGGCCAGCGCCTTGCCTCCCAGACCGATGTCAACTAGTCTGGAGGTCATGATGTCATGTGACACAGTGTCAAACGCCGCTGACAGATCTAAAAGCACCAAGATAACGGAGTAACCTTTATCCTGTAGCATATGAAGATCGTCAGCGACGGACAGCAAGGCGGTCTCAGTGCTATGCCTAGGCCTAAACCCAGACTGGGAGGGGTCTAGCCCCCAGGCACTTTCGATGTATTTTGACAGGTGCCGGTTGACAAACTTCTCAGTAAGCTTCCCTAAGAGAGGGAGGAGTGAGATAGGTCTCAAGTTTGTCAATTCGGTCCAAGGGATGGTATTGTTTTTCCGCAGTGGTCTCACCAGAGCACGCTTCCAGTCCGGGGGGACTTCCCCTGTGCTCAGGGACAGATTAACTACGTGCCGAATTCCAGCACCCAGATCACTAGTCAGAAGTGGCATGATACGTGCCGGGATAATATCTGAGGGGCACCCGCTCTTTATTTGAGTGATTAAGGCAATTGTCTCCTCCATTGATATGGGAGGGAATTCTACAAGCTTACTAACACAGTTCTCTACTGCACCAATGGATGACTGAGCCATACGGTCAACTGTGACCATGTTGTTAGTGTTGTTCTTGGAGGCTAATATCTTATCATATATGCCCTCGATTTTTCTAATGAAGAACTGGGAGATATTATCACAAAGTTCCTGGGATTCTATCTCCCCAGTCTCACAAGCAATGGGCTTGATGAAGGTTTGTAAGACTTGTTATAGAACTTTTACGCTTTTACCGGCTGCTGATAATTGGGCTGCTATATGATGTTTCCGAGCAGCCCGAATGGCTTTGTGATAGCTTTTTAGAGAGATCCGGTGGCTCTCCTTATCCTCAGCCTTGCGTGTGACCCTTCATCGTTTTTCTAACTTCCTCGCAGTTAGCTTTAGTTGTCTGAGGTCGTCAGTGAACCAAACTTCTTGTTTTGGAGCAGGCCGGGGTTTGAATGTTCTGAGAGGTACAACGTGGTTTATAGTCGCTGTCACTGCTTCATTGAATTTACATAGTGCAGTGGCAACATTGTTCCCACATTCGTCCCAATTGGGTTCAGTATATTTCCCCCTAAAACCTTCTGGTGTTAATTTATTCCAGGGCCTCCTAATATCTGCCATAACCTTCTGAATACCCTTTGGTTTATAGTTGGTATGAGTGTAAAATCCAATAATGGAATGGTCAGTCCATTCCACTTGGATGGGAGGCAAACATTTTATGGCAGTTGAGTTGCACAACACTAGGTCCAATGTGTGACCTGCTAAGTGTGTGGGCCCCTGATTTATCTTATTAAGCCCCAGTGTGCCCAGATCAGTTAATAGAGTCTGAGCCTCCACTCAGGTAGCAATTTCACTGTGGACGTTAAAATCCCCTACCAGGATGAAGTCTGAATTCTCCTGCACATGGGGTACCAGAGCTTCAACGAGTTGAATAGAAAAGTTCCCACATGGGCCTGGGGGTCGATAAACTAAAGTTCCCTTCCTAGTTTCCCTAGAGCTAGGGTTAATTGTAAAGATCAGGAGCTCCATCTGGGGGGTACACACTGTCTCGGTAACTACAACATCCATCTCCTGTTTAAATACAATGGCTATCCCCCCTCCTGTTTTAATTGGGCGGTCCATCCTCACTATTTTGTACCCTAGCGGTACCCCCAGTGTTATGGCCGAGACAGTATGTGGCTTCAGCCATGTCTCAGTTAGAAAACAGAGATGTGGATTCTCAGATGTTATAAGATCCCATACCTGGGTTGCATGTGTAACTAAGGAGCGGATATTGCACAATAAGCTTTTACAGTTTAAAATTGGGTCCTTAAGAGGGTTGACAGTCAGCTCTGCAGGATGTTTAATAGACCTTGACAGACATGGTGCGGTGTCAGCGCTGATGGTGAATTGCTCGTGACAACCCCAACAAGAGAAGGGCCCCTCCAGGTTGTTTCCTACCCTATGGGTGCACAGTGTGGGAGCGTACCTACCAATATCCATTAGTGTCTGGCTGGTATATGTAAGTATGTTGCAGTTGGATCTCTCCAGACAATTGCTACATTCCGCCATAGCCCCCTGCCCCTGGTCCCGTCCTGTCACGGACGGGCGCAGACGGGCTAGTCTTCAGCTCGTCTTAGGCGCAGGAGTAGGCGCCACACTGCGCGTCAACACTGCACGTTGAGCCGACGAATTGCTTTATAGCCCTCGAGTAGGGGAGAGCTAGAGCGCTAACAGCTCGCCTCCCTGAATGTTCCTGGCTCTTCCCCGCCTTCCGCACCCGTGATTGGATGGAGGGTCGGACCGGGCGTGCAGGCACAGGTCGAGCTACTAAATGCGATAAATATTGTGTCGCAGATCGTTTTATTTAAACCAACCTTCAATAATATTTTGCCAGGTGTGTTTTTTGTCAGGAAGCACGTGGAATTCTATGTCCGGCAGCGCCTCATGTATTCAGTGCGACTAACAAACACACACGGTGTGAACAAGAAGTATCAGGAAGGTGTCATAAAGTAATGGCCAAAAATATAATTCAAATCCCAGAACATGCTGTTGTGCTCACAATTGACGAACTGGAGACATTCCAATAGAAATACTACATATTTTCTAACATTGTTTAATTGCACATTTACTAAATGATTTTCAAATACGTTTTCTTGAAAATACATTAACACAAGTGTAAATTTAATAAACCCTTACAGTGTATGTGCGCATCTACCAGCTTAGGCTTTCACAGAAGTGGGCAGCTGCCTAGTTGAGCAACTTTTGTTCCGCCGAGAGATGGCTGCTGCGGCTTCTTCAAGATTAAATTCAGGTTAAAAAATTCCTAGGTGATTTCTACCGAGCCAGCTGAGTGGGTTCCTAGCTCATCGAGGAAAACGGATTTGTTTCAGAAGCTGCCAGCAAAAACTGCACTAGGGCTGAGTACCAACACTGGTTACTAGCGTGTGAGGTGCAGATTAATATTGTGGCCCAGCTCTCGGCAGTTTGTTCTTGTGAAGACAGGGACTTTTTTTATCGAGGGTGGTGATCCAGCGTCACTATAGAAATTCTGTCACTCATGCGTCACCATTCACTACCTAATACTCACCATACTAATCAATACCTAGGCCCATACAACTATGACAGAAAATCATGAAGCTGAATCATGTGGCCTAATTAATTATTCTATGCAAACTCTTATATACAATATTTACAACTGCAGTATAACATTTTATTCATAAGTATAAAGAAATAACTTTTAACTAGACCACTTTGGCCGATGGTTATAATAATGGTAACGACTAAATAATCAAGACCAGCTTGACGTTTTAAGTCTTTTATTTTTAAAAGTTTCAAAGTTTCAAAATCTTTATTAGCTCATTTATTAATTTCATACATTTTATTAAATCAGCTTTATTCATTAGATCATTGGCACAAAGATCTGGCACTTCAAAATATAGCACAGAATTAATGAATTAAAATAAACATCAACCTAACTACCTAAGTTAAGCTTTCTGACCTGAAAAAGAATAAACATTTATTAAGCGTTCTAAGTTCTTACATGTCCAAAGGAAAACGGACAGCACTTCGTCCTCAGGAAACAGTCAGCCCCGCTCCCCTCAAAAGGCTAAGTTTTTATATCTTTTTCAACCCACTAATCTATCTAAAAATGATATTATTGAAGAATACAGCAATCCAATTGGTTAATGTCCATCAGACCACCGAGAGGCCAACGCATCAGTACCTATGACATCATTATGTCATTGTCTATTGACACGAAGCAACACTGACTTCCCAGAGTCGCAACATTAAACTAAACGTTCATAGTTATTTCCTCCAGGATTTTAGCCAAGCTGCCTCTACACGCTTCCTTGGCCTTGACGCTTTTGCTTTTGGAGCTTGATGCACACATCATCCATTGTTTGAGCTTCTGCACGTTTCCGTGGAAGTTTTTCAATGAAAGCACCAACATTGCCATGCTCAGCTCCTTTAAGTCAGGCCAACCAACTTTCATTAGAACTAGGCCTCAAGTTTTTCTCTCGGGCTAGTATTTAAACAAACACAAAAGAATGATTAATTCAGGTAAAATAAACCCTTCTGTTACCCACCCTTCATTGCTAAAGTTTAACTCATTAATAGAAATCACCTGGCAGAAGCACACAAATAAAGCAGCACATTTAATATCTACCATTCTTCTTAAAATCCAGCTGGTTTCTTTATATATCTGAAAGAGTAAAAAGATGACAAACAAAACATAGATAGACAATCACAACAAAGACAAACACATATGCACACATAATAAAAGCACATGTCATTAAATAATCAGCCGCATTTAATAGTGACAAAGACAAAAGGACGAACAAAACAATATTAATCATATGTTACAAGACAAACTCGCAAATGCAACATGAGCACATAAACGTTAATCCCACGTATTTGTGAATGCAACTTTACTCTAGGTTGGTTTAATAATAAAAATCATGCAACAATTCATTAATAAATTAATTCATATTACAGAGAATTAATTTCACGAGCCAGAATAAAATGAATTCTGAAACTCGCTCCATCAACTCCCTCATCTGGTGATTTTAAAATCACCAAACAACACCCAAAATTTAAGAAATTTTGAACCCAATTTAGAGACATCACACTTTGAATTCTTTCAGTATTAGTTACCCTAAACCCCTGTTTCTGCTGTCTGATCAACACTTTCAAACTGAGCCCTTTGCATCTCTTCTAACTCATATTCCTTCTCCTGTTCCTTTCTGAGTTTGTAAATCCTCCTCTTTTCTTTCTGATGCTTCTTCCTCTTGTGAATCATGCAACTAATTTTTAGCAGCAATATCACTGTAATAATGACAATTACTGGTAAAGCACTTTGCCAATGATGGAGCCACCTATTTCCGAAAACCATTCTTTTATTGCCCCCATTCTTTTGCCTATTTGTTCAGTGAAACTTTCTTCTTCCAGGGGTTCTATTTCCTTATGAAACTCCGTTATATTTTTGATAAACGACTCTATATTCCGACTCTTGTCAGGAATATAAGTACAACAACGCTGAACATGTAAGACCCCACAGACTCCTCCCTCTTTTGCAAGCAGAATGTCTAATGCAAGACGATTCTGCATAACCATACTTCTGGTAGCAACAAGTTCTGTGCTAACCAATTGGAAACCACTTGCAGTATCTGTTGACAATCTGTCAACAATTGTGGACACCTTTCTAATCTTGATTGAATTCATCAGTATTCCAACCATAGGGATGATTGCACCAAATATGTCCCCCATGACTTCTGAAAAACGTTCTCTCTTGAACCTATTCAGGTGTTCACCAAATTCAAAGGTTCCCTTTTCATTTCTGTCAACATGAAATTTTTTGGGAAAAACTAATCCAAGGTAGCACGTTCCATACCAATGGTCTGGAAGGCTAATATATGCCTTGTTACCACAGATAAAATAAATTCCTGGAAAAATTGGATCCTTTCCACCTTAAAATCCCCAACCCCCAGCAATAAGATAAGTATCTTCACATTGACTCGCACCAACAAAAAGATTATCATAAAGAGTATTGTCTCTTCCTATGCAAAGTTTACTAACTGGTTCATCTATATGTATAGCAGCATTTGTGTTAACACCATTTAGCTTAGCATCCTCCATTTGCCAGTACTTGGACTTAGCATGTTTAAGCATCTCATTCCTTTTGTAAACAGCCCTTCTCTCCTCAACCATGTTCAGGAAAGTCTTTTCTTCTGCTCTCATTTTGCATGTCAAATTATTTCTATAAGCATACTCGCAATTAAGTTCATTAGTAACTAAAAAGAATTCCCTCATCTGCTTCGCAGGCTTAACTTTGTTTAAGCTATTTACAACTTTGAGGTTTGCAAAAACCTCATCAAAATCTGAGTAATAATACTCCAGACGACCAGTTTGGTAAAACAGGCTAGCAAATACACTGCAAGTAATGCCATAAGTGAGAGGTAACATGTTATAAGTAACCCCCTCTGAGACAGAAGCAGGCAGCTTCACACAGACATAGCAGTCTTTAACATTCAGACAAAAGCCTTGACAATGAATTACTAGAAAAATCTCCAACAGATCTATCTTGATGGATCTCTGGATCATGCTTAATAACTCTACTAAATTTGTCAGCATGTTTTTCATGATTAGTCTCTACTTTGCTTGTTATATTAGTCTTTTGTTTCTGTTTGTCAATACCAAAAGGGTATACTACAGCTAATATTAACCAAACTCAAATTAATAAAACCACACAGATTGAAGGCATCTTGCAACATCTTCTCAAAATAGAACACCTTGAAGTATCTGACCTAGGCATTCTTAAAATGAAAACAAAAATTTTAAATATTAAAATATTGTGAATAATAAAACTATAAAACTAAAATGTTAAATATTAAAATATTGTGAATAATAAAACTATAAAACTAATATTCCCCCTTTTAATTTTTTTTTTTGTTAGAACCCTAAACAGCTTTTCTTCGACCTTGCGTCACATAAATATGTGCTTTCCAGGTAAACACAATTTCTTCGACCTAAAGTCACCTAACACACTTTCTTCAGCCTTATGCCAGGAAATCAAAACCCTTATCTAAAATTAAACAGCATCAATCATTGTCACTAGCTTCTTCCAAGTCTTCCTGACTGCTACTCTCTACCTCAACAATTGGCGGAATTATAATGTATGTCCATTCCGGAGACTTATACTTTTGATTCAGCTATACCACTCTTTTTGTCTTACGAGTGATCACTTCAATTTTCTTATTATTCTCACTTTTCTTATCTGAGTCTTCTCTCTGACTAGATACTTCGTTAATCTGCTCTTTTGATTTTTTCACCAATTTGAATTTTAAATTATCTTCAGGCCAAATATCTCCTTTTCTCAAGATTTTCTTCTTTGGCACAATTTCGTTACATTCAACTTTCCAAGCTCTTTTTCTGAATTTTCTTATTTCAGATTCTTCATCACTTACATCAGTGTCTGTATCTGAGACTTCAAATCTGTACCTAGGAACTTCTTTACTTGGCAGCTTCCCTCTATTAGGAACAATATCCTTACAGCTGGTACTTGGTAATTCTTCCACTTCTTCAGGGATCACCTTTAGCTTCCCAGTTTCAGGTTTCTTGCTCCTGCACACAGAGTTACTTCTTTGCCTTTCAAAACTCTCCTGGATTAGATTTCTATCTTGCTCAGAATCTTCTGTTTCTGAATCTCTATTCTCTTTTTGAGATTCTTTTTCTAGCAGATCTTCATCAACTCTTTGATCTCCAGTTTCGATATTCAGATCTTCTTCATTCAAGTTCTGATTCTCATCTAGATTTTATTGATGTTAATTTTCTTACTGATCATCAGACTCAGAATCTTCAAGGTCTCCTTCTGAATCTAAATCAGTTGTTGTCTCACTCTCTTCATCAAGGTTTTCCGGAGGTGGTACACGAATAGTATGGCTCGCATGCACCCACCTTTTCAGCCCTTTACACTTGATCGCATTTGTTGTGACCAAGATGACTTGTCTTGCTTTCTGCCACCTTGGTACTAAACAATTTCTTCTTCGATGAACTTTAGTCCTCACCCAGTCTCCAGGCAACAAATCATGAGCTTGCTCTTTCTCCTTTGTAATTACATCTGTTCCCACCTGATGAAATACAGAATTAACTACATCAGAGAGATTCTGACAGTATTCAATGATTGCACTATCATTAATACTCAATACTTTGCCAACTGGAACAAATGCTTGCCTCATTACTCTACCCATTAGAATATCATGGGGACTAAGGCCTGTCTTTTTCTCTGGAGTGCTTCTCAATGACATCAGAACAAGTGGAAGAGCATCTGTCCACTTCACTCCTGTAGCTAGACACATTTTTGAAATCCTGTTTTTGATAGTTCCATTTATCTGTTCAACAACACCTGATGCTTCTGGTCTGTATGCACAATGCAGCTTTTGCTCAATGTTTAAAGCTTCACAAATCAATTTCATCAGTCTGTTTTCAAAATGGGTTCCGCAATCACTTTCAATGGTTACTGGAAATCCGTACCTAGGTATGATCTCCTTCAAAAGCAATTTTGCCACAGTGACTGAGTCATTGTGACGAGTCGGGAAAGCTTCCACCCATCTCGAAAACAGACAAACACAAGCACATATTTTAGCTTGTTGTGCATCGGCATGTCAATGAAATCCATCTCTAATCTGCTAAATGGACCACCCTCCCGTCCTATGGTTCCCATGCTTACATCAGTTCTTCTATTTGGATTCATCTGTTGACAGGTCAAATATCTTTGGAAAAGTGACTCTGCAATGATTCTAAATTTTGGACTGAACCATGTTTCTCTGAATAGCCTGATCATTGAATCTCTTCCTAAATGCCCTGGACCATGATACATCCGTGCCATGTCAGCAATCATACAGTTTGGCATTACAGGCCTTCCATCTTTGTAAACCCAAACTCCATCTTCCTCTCGCTGTCTACATTCTGCTTTTAACCATGTGTTTTTCTCTTCATCTTCTGCTTCATCTTGTAATTCTTTTACCCCCTGCCATGTTTCAACTACAGAAATTAGCACGAGAGAATTCAATGTGTGACTTTTGTCATTTTCCCGATTGATTGAATAATTGTTCTTTGCACAGTACCTTGCGATCTCATCCGCATAAGCGTTGCCTTTAGTGATGTAATCATCACCTTTCTTGTGAGCTGCACACTTGACTACAGCAATTTGTTCTGGTAACTGAATGCCATTGATCAATCTTTTGATCAATTTTGCATTTCTGATTGGCATACCCGCAGAGGTCAAATAACCTCTTTGAGACCATAGCTGTCTATAGTCATAAACTACGCCATATCCATACTGACTATCAGTCACTATGGTTACCTTTTTGCCAGCTGCTCTCTCACAGGCTCGAATTAGACCAAGTAACTCAGCAATCTGAGCTGATCGAATTCCATCAAGAGGTGAACCCTCTACAACATCAGAAACTGTGCATACTGAATATGCTGCTCTCGGAATTCCTTCGTCTGTTCTTAAACAAGAACCATCCACGAAGTAGACTACATCTGATTCAGGCAATGGAACATCTTTTATGTCCTGTCGAGGTTTTGTGCAATAATCTACAACATCCAGACACTCATGATCAATATCAATTTCGTTACTTACCTCAGTAACAACTCCATCCGGCAATAATGTGGAAGGGTTCAGATTCACACATCTTGCAATTGAAACATTATCTGATCCCAGAATTGTTTTCTCATATTTTGTCAATCTGTTACTGGTAAGATGTTGAGTTTTGCTTCTGGTAAGAAGAATTTCAACTGAATGAGGTAATTATACTTTTACAGCAAATCCCATAATGATACCCTCACTTTGTTCAAGACTTACACTTGTTGCAGCCACTGCTTTTAAGCAACCTGGCAAAGCTTTTGCAACAGGATCTAAAACAGCTGAGAAATATGCGATTGGCTTTCTCAGTTTTCCATGTCTCTGTATCAAAACAGACAATGCACGACCCTCCCTTTCACTGCAGTACAGTTCAAATTCTTTCTCATAGTCTGGCATACCTAGAGCTGGAGCTTCACATAAGCTTCTTTTTATTTGTTCAAAAGCTTCTAGTTCAATTTTTGATAGTCTGATTGGGTCTTTTATGTCTGCTTTTGTCAGTCTTTGCAGTGGTTTCGCCATTACCGAAAATCCACCAATCCATTGCCGACAGTAACCAACCATTCCTAGGAACATTCTGATTTGTCTTTGTGTTGTCGGAGGCTGTATTGCTCGAATCATTTTAATTCTTTCAATTGTCACTTGTCTCGTAACTTTTGCAATTCTGTGACCAAGATACTTTACTTCTTGTTTACAAAACTGCAATTTTGCAGGTGACACTTTATGTCCTTCGTCTGCCAATCGATTTAAGAGAGTAATGGTGTCAGTTACACAATTTTCTCGTGTTTTTGCTGCCATGAGCAAATCATCAATATACTGAACCAGCGTAGAATTTCCAGGCAAAATCAGATCTTCCAGAGACTTCTTTAATAACTGATTAAAGATAGATGAACTCTCAGAATACCCCTGTGGGATACGACACCATGCTAAAATACGATCCTGGAACCTAAATTCAAAAATTTGCTGGCTTTCGGGATGCAATGGAACTGTAAAGAAGGCATTACACAGGTCAATGACCGTGCACCATTCTGCGTCATGCGGAATCTGATAAAGAATTACCGCAGGGTTTGGAACAATTGGGCAACATGGAACAACAATTTGGTTAATTTTTCTCAAATCCTGAACAATTCTATATGTTCCGTTTGGCTTTTTAATACCCATTATTGGTGAATTACATGGGCTACTCTCAATTTCTTTTAGCACACCCTGACTTATGAATTTTTCAATCACTGGAATGACACCTTCAATTGTCTCAGCTTTCATTTTGTATAGAGGAATATTTGGAAAATTTATTCCCTGCTTCACAGTAATTTTTACTGGATCTATATTTTTCATAAGACCCATGTCGTTCCCAGTTAAATCCCAAATTTCTGGATTAACTGGCTTCTTGAGCTCCTCTGGTAAATCATTTTTGTCAAAAACAGGAAACAGTAGTTTCTTTTCTTCATCAACCATTAACATTGTCAATTTATAAAGCCCATCTTCTTCTGATGTTTGCATTTCAATGCCATCTGGTGAGCAATATATCTTGCAATTCATTTTGCATAATATATCACGACCCAACAGATTCACAGGACTGCTATCACAAACTAGAAACCTGTGTTTATCTTTGTAATTTCCAATTTCTACCTTCA
Source organism: Lissotriton vulgaris (assembly GCF_964263255.1). Classification (NCBI taxonomy): domain Eukaryota; kingdom Metazoa; phylum Chordata; class Amphibia; order Caudata; family Salamandridae; genus Lissotriton; species Lissotriton vulgaris. Next base: position 1,657,697,087 of record NC_141685.1, on the reverse strand, counting down.
CTGGTTCTGTCAGGCTTGTTTTAATTTGCTGATTAGCTACACCTACAACTTGGATGGACTCACCAGAGAGAGGAAGGTTTTCTATTTCTGCTGATCTAACAGTAGAACGGGTAGCACCTGTATCCACAAGGAAAGTGATATCAACATCATTCACTTTACCATTCACAAATGGACCAGACTGATCTACCTCAAGAGTGGGTCCAAGCACACACTCTTCTTCCTCTCTCAGGCACCGTCATGAATAATCTTCTGATGAATCACTCTCTTGTTTGTTTTTCAGCCAAAATTGTGAAGCATTTGACATGTTAACTCTTGACACATTATTTACCTGATTACCTCCACAGAAACCTGTTTCAGGTGTAAACCTCTGAGCATTAGCACTATTAGGAAATGGTGCTTGTGGTACCTGACTCTGCTGAATTTGGCTCTGCTGTATCTGGTTCTGCTGAATCTGGCTCTGCTGATTTGCTACCTGTCGCTGTAGCTGTCGCTGCTGACTTAACTCGTTTAACTATTGCTGTAGCTGTTGCTGTTGCTGCTGATTTAACTCACACTGCACCTGTGGATTCAATGAATTATTTTTAAAATTTCTGGGCGGGTTTTTACACTCGCGTTTCCAGTGTCCAATTTCACCGCAATTAAAACATGGGAGCTTTTGTTTTAGCTCTTCAACATTTACATTAAATTTAGGCTTGTTATTATTATTAAAATTATTCTTAAATTTGCCTTGATTCTGCTGCTGCATAGAAGCTAACTGCTGTTGTTGTTGCTCTGCTAACTTCACTTGTGCCCACATTGCCTTCTCCTTGAGGTTTTTCTGCTTTGCATCTATCTCGTCACTGCAATATTTTGCCTTTCTCAGGATGTCATCAACTGAAAGTGATTGCCAGCACACTATTCCATTTTTAATCATTTCACCAATTTCAGGTCTCAGGCCATAAACAAAACTGTAAATAAAGTGACTCATGTCCTTTTCACTTAATTTTTCATAGCCACTGTACTGTTTGAAAACTAACAGTAATCTTTCATAAAATGAATGTACTGGTTCTTTTGGTTCCTGATTTGTTCGGTCAATTTTAACCCAGTCCACTTCTTTAGGAGGAATTTTCCCTTTCAGCCAATAAATTACTTTATTATAAATGTCCATGACATCTTTTGATGGGGCACCTGTAATTGTGTCTCGGGCAGGTTCTTCTTTTGGCCAATCCACAGAAATTTTGCATTCTGTCCAAAGATCTGATGGGACAACAATGTCAAAGAATCCATCCAGATCAATCCACAGAACTTTTGACACTTTTATAAATCTGTCTACCTGTCGATACCACTCAACTGGCTTTTATCTCAAACGAGGAAAATCATTGTTAACAGCAGAATATCCTGTTTGGACCAAGGAACATGCACATACCCTCCTCCTGCAATTTCCCCCATTGGAAATTCTGAAACCACTTCATTTCTCTTTTTTTTTTAAATATTACACAAACTCTTTATTTAGGGAAAGGGGGAACATTTCAATTCTTTCATATTGAGTACACTGATGAGAACTGATAGCAAAAATGCATTTTACAAAAAAAAGGCAAATTCATTATCTACAAACACAGCATACAGTGCTTATGGCGTGCATCTTCGGCTGTAGACTTGAATAGCACAAGACCTATAAAATTAGAACATTATAATTGCTTTATTCTTAACTGATTTCTGGAGTCAATTCAATGTTAGGATACAAATGTCATGCACTTCAGGGAATGAGGCTTTTCCCTCTGATAAGAAGCTGTCAGCGGCATTATACAAGTCGTCCAGCCTTGAGAATACTATCAACAGCAGCTAGACTGGTGGAAGCAGAGACTTGTAGTGACACCACAGCAGAGCAGGTCGTGAGGGTACGAGCAACTTGAGGACAGTCCAGGACACCTTTTATCGTGTTCCTTATTCTTTGACCATTTTATTCTCCATTTACCTAATTCACCTAATTTTCTGAGAAAACCTATTAATTCTTTTATATGGGCCATTCTTCCAGCAGCATTGAGATTGTCAATATCCCTTTCAGAAAAATCCACTCTGTAGTGTTTTTGCAAATGTTTCTGTTTACTCAGATCAATTTCTAATTCAGCAGCCATTTCTTCCAGTTGCTCGTACCTGTTTTTCGTTTTCCACTGAATACTTTTACAAATAAAAAGAAGTTCATCATCCTGATACAATTTCAAACTGTCAGTAACAATTGTGCCAATAATCAATTCTTCTAAATCAGCTTTTAATTTTGCAACATCAAGCTTTTTATAATCAGGTGCTTCTGAAGACAATGCATTTTGTGTTAAATCTATTCTGATTAAGCTTCTATCTGACGGACCTGGATCTGATTCTAGAACTGATGGTGTCTGAGAAACTGACAGACTCCCATTTAAAGTTAAATTTGGCATCATAGATTTTTCTCTATGTATTTCTGAAAGTTCCGAATAAAATCTCTCAGCGACTTTTTGAATTTCTGTATTTAATGGAACTGTCAAAGCAGTATGTCTATTTTCTCCTTGATCAAAAACTGGTACAACAGGACCAATAGTTACTGGTACTGTCACTGCTTCCATGTTTTTTGTCAATTGTTGAATTAAATCTTCCTTCGCTTTATTGTAACTAGACATTTCTGGCATGTCAGCAAATATTCTTTCCTGATTTCTCACAAAATTATTTTCCTGTTGAGGAAATCTATTTTCTCTAGGTGTACTACAATTATTCGTTGACCCTACTCTTTCAGGTAATTTTAAAAATCTGGGAGAGCCTTCCTCAGCTTCCCTAGGAGGTGCACTTGGAGAAGTTCCTGTAGAAACTCTCGGGGTAGATTGAGAATCTACTTGATAAGGTGGCGGTTTGCGTTTAGTAGCATAAATGTCTTCTTAAACTGCATCATCTAATTCCTCATCAAGTCTACTTTTCTCTTGAATTTTCTTTTGACCTGGGTCTCCTGTGATCATTATTCTCACTGGGTACAAGCCATCATACATGTCTGCTTTTCTCCAGCGTCTCACTTTGTCTTCATGTGTTTCTTTATTTAGGATATACTTTGAATTTCTAGGTGCCAGGCATTTGCTTTCACGTTCCAGTTCCATCATCTCAACTTCCCATTCAACCAATGCCTCAAATTGTGTAGTTCTAGGCTTAGGCACAAGATCCATAATTTTTCCTCTCAGGTTTCTCAAAACTTTCATATTAAATGACCCATCTTTCGGCCAGGCTAATACGCCATCATTTTTAGTATAATGCATCTAATTGTCAAACCAAATTACAGTATGATAGCCATATTCGCCTTCCATATAGGCTGCGGGTGTTTTGTACTTATGAAGTAATTTGCTACCACGCGTTTCAATTTTCGTGTCAGGTTTAAACAAATTTTTCACTTTCTGAAACCATGAAGGCTTCTTTATCTCATTATCGTTCCAAAAACTCATGTTTTTAAATCAAAATTGTTTATTCCAAAAGCTTCGAAATGTTTTCTCGTTGTTCCGCTATTCTAGCCAATCCGTGTGCGAAAGACACCAACAAGCCAATCAGGTTAAGCTACGTCACCACCTTGCTCAACCAATAGAAGTACAGTATTCAGAACTGACCTATCTAGTACCAGCTTGTCCCAACCACGTGAACCAATCAGTGCGCTTGCTGTGACGTATGTTAGCCAATCACAGCGCGAACCGAAATGACGTACACTGCCGCTGCAGCTTCTCTGCGTGTTACTCCGTAAACTCACCCCTCCTTCACAAAAAATGTTCACAGCGCCATTTTAAACCATGCTTTCCAATTAATTTTAATTAGTAACCACAAATAAACAAACCACTTGTCTGTTTCACTAATAAGGTGATAGTTTCTACAAACATTCAGAACTCTGTCCGCATAAAATAGACGACGCTATTTCTATACGATCATTTGCGCATTCATACGAAAACCCTATTCATACACACACGAGATCTTGGCAGGACTTGAACCAACCATAGAAAACGTCAAACATTGATAAGAATAGACGACGCTATCTCACCCTTCTTTCAAGCTTGGATAAATTCTATTACTCTTTTCACAAAAAGTTTTAAAACAGGCTCACCAGGTCCCTATGCTTAATGCTACGATTTCATAGACAATCCTCACTATTACATTCAACCAGTCACATCTAAGGTCCCTAAACTTGTGCTGTACGTCCACAACACGTGATATATTCTATACCACAACTTTGAAACAGAACAAATGCACTGTGTAACTTTTCTAGTCACACTACTCTTTTGCCGGCAAATAACCAGGAATTTTTCACACTGCTGGAAAAAATCCTTTCGACTACATGCAACAAGTGAACAAACTTAACAACACATTTTAGACATGTATCCTATGTAATTAACATGTAACATGTCAGTTACCATAGTAACCGAACTCTGCTATCAAAAGAATTGATCCAGCGTCACTATAGAAATTCTGTCACTCATGCGTCACCATTCACTACCTAATACTCACCATACTAATCAATACCTAGGCCCATACAGCTATGACAGAAAATCATGAAGCTGAATCATGTGGCCTAATTAATTATTCTATGCAAACTCTTATATACAATATTTACAACTGCAGTATAACATTTTATTCATAAGTATAAAGAAATAACTTTTAACTAGACCACTTTGGCCGATGGTTCTAATAATGGTAACGACTAAATAATCAAGACCAGCTTGACGTTTTAAGTCTTTTATTTTTAAAAGTTTCAAAGTTTCAAAATCTTTATTAGCTCATTTATTAATTTCATACATTTTATTAAATCAGCTTTATTCATTAGATCATTGGCACAAAGATCTGGCACTTCAAAATATAGCACAGAATTAATGAATTAAAATAAACATCAACCTAACTACCTAAGTTAAGCTTTCTGACCTGAAAAGGAATAAACATTTATTAAGCGTTCTAAGTTCTTACGTGTCCAAAGGAAAACGGACAGCACTTCGCCCTCAGGAAACAGTCAGCCCCGCTCCCCTCAAAAGGCTAAGTTTTTATATCTTTTTCGACCCACTAATCTAACTAAAAATTATATTATTGAAGAATACAGCAATCCAATTGGTTAATGTCCATCAGACCACCTAGAGGCCAATGCATCAGTACCTATGACATCATTATGTCATCGTCCATTGACACGAAGCAACACTGACTTCCAAGAGTCGCAACATTAAACTAAACATTCATAGTTATTTCCTCCAGGATTTTAGCCAAGCTGCCTCTACACGCTTCCTTGGCTTTGACGCTTTTGCTTTCGGAGCTTGATGCACACATCATCCATTGTTTGAGCTTCTGCACGTTTCCGTGGAAGTTTTTCAATGAAAGCACCAACACTGCCATGCTCAGCTCCTTTAAGTCAGGCCAACCAACTTTCATTAGAACTAGGCCTCTAACTGCCCAGTGAACCCCCTTAACTGTCCCAGGGCTTGGTATACCGTCAATAAACTAAAACAGAAGTTTGAGCACATATCGATAGGCAACGTGCAAACCTACAGCACGCGCTGGTGTAAGTATGAACCCTTGGCCAGCACGACGGCTATGTTTAATTAACATTTGGCAGACGGAAAAAATACAACTGTCCAACTTTTAGTTAGTTAAGTTCAGAGGTCGGCGCTAATTCTAACAATACTCGTACCATGCCTTAATGAAAGGAGTACAGATGCTTTTATAGAGGGCACAGAAATAATGAGCTGGAGTGCCTTGTAAAAAACCAAAAGGATTGCGTTTTCCAAATTTCACGGGCATTTTAGTAAAAATCGCGGACTTTTTTCAAAACTGCAGATTTCGCGATTTTTTTGCAAATCGCGAAATCGCGATATCCTGGAGAGTCTGAATAACATCTTATGTGGATTCCTATTATTGTATTATATGTTGGCCAACATCACATGAATTCAAGTAGGCCCATTACTTTCCTTGTACGTGGGTGACAGGAGTGCATCGCAGAGATCAGGGCTTAAGAGACTGTGGGGCATATTCTCAAGGACACATCGCCGATTTAGCAGCACTTTCCACCACGAAAGTGGCAATAGATTTATCACCCTATTCACAAGCATGTGCTAACAGCCAACATTGTCAGTTTACCTGCGATAGCTGCCGCTAAAAACATCGTCAAGGCTGACAACGACAACTAACGCTAATCAAATTAAAGAAAACCTTCCCCGAGCACTCAAACCTGTAACAATGATTAATAGTCCCTAAACAGTATTTTAGGGACTATTCCTTATTTGTATTCTTATATACTGTTTAGGGACTATTAATCATTGTTACAGGTTTAAGTGCTCAGGAGGGTTTTCTTTAATTTGCTTTGTTACCTTCCTTTGAGGGTAAGGTTAGGCTTGTAGAGATAGGGAGTGTAGGGAGCACCATTGAGGACGTTACATTACCTCAGATTAAGTGTTGAGTGCCTAGTCTAATACCTGGTTACCTAGTGGTTAGAACAACTAACGCTAGTCATATTCAGAGTAGGCGTTCCCATCCAAATACTCACGATAACACCACTTCGTGATAATCTCTATGACCAGCCCGATCGGCGATGTGGACCAAAAACAGGCAATAAGGCACGTTAGCAGCAGGGACTTAAGACCTGCTTTTTTCTGTTCTTAAGTAGGACGAAAACCTACAGTAGAAAGGGAGCCCAGCCCAGAGCCACATCTGAACACCAACAGATGCCATAGAGCTACTAATCATACAGCTTGGAGACCCAAGAGGGCCAAAACATCTACTGCCACCACCACCACCCCCACCCCCACCCCCAAGACCACCACCACCGGACTACAAATGAGGCTGCGCAGAACAAGACAGCGGACCTTCTGAGTGTGTCTCTGTGACTGCCATATCCTGATCATAGGCCTACACATGCATGGCCGACCACTTCCAATGGGCAAATTTACACCGGCGGCGAGGTGGCTACGTCACACGTAACCCGGCGCACATCTCGTCATCGCCTGCAGGGGCGTGTCTGCCAGGGCGGCGCCCCTCACCCTGCCACGAGGCTGCTGCCATTAGCAGTGGAACCTGTACGATCCTGTGCGCCTGCTGCACCCCAGTCCACTGGTCCCCAGACCCGTCCGGCACCCAGCAGTGATTGCTCTACCACCGGCGTGTCTCCAAGAGGGCCCACCACGTGCCGGATCAATCTTCAAGCTACCGGGGCCCCTGAGCCTGGCAGCCTCCTCAGCCGATCGCTGGCTTCCACGCAATAGGCCCCCAGCGCACCCTGCGGCACCTCACTGCGGAGTTGAGTGTGTGCTGACTGCTCCCTTCGGCCTACACTGCGGTCCAGCAGGTCTCAGTCAAATCCATTCCAGTCCAGCCCAACAGGCCTAATTTTATTTATTGTTTATTTATTTTATGAGACTTATCTAGCGCCTGAATCACCCCAAAGGAGTATCTCTTCTGAGACGGCTAGTGGCCCTCCTTGGAAAGAGTTAGAACAGTGCAGTTTTCAGGAGTTTTCTGAAAGCCAAGAAGTTAGTACACTGGCGCATCTGTAAGGGTAGTTGGTTCCAGTAGCGAGGGGCCAAATGGGAAAAGGCTTTGCCCCCGTGCGTGCCAGTTTGACACGGGGATACGAATGAGTGCTTGGTGGCTTTACCTCAAGGGCCTGGCCGGTGTGTATCTAAACAATATTTGGGCTAGATAGCTGGGACCCATATTGTGTAATGATTTGTACACCATACAGCAAATTTTTAACTTAATTCTCTTTTTTATAGGGAGCCAGTGAAGTTTACGAAGGAGCGGAGTGGGAGGGGCATTGTTCACCAAACAAGCAGCGGTATTCTGGACTATTTGCAATTTGTTTAAGGATTTTTCTTTGGCGGAAATCAGCAAAGCATTGCAATAGTACAGACTGCTGATGATCGAAGCCTGTGTAAGGGTTTTTCGGGTAGCCAATGGCAGCAAGGGGAAAACCCTTCGGAGGATGCTGAGTGTGTGAAAGCATAGCCTGGTTGTAGTGTTAATATGTTCTTCTAATGTTAGTTCCTGATCAACTCGCACTCCTAGGTTTTTCACTATCTGCGTTGGGGGAGGGGCTGATCCTAATTCACCTGGCCACCAGTTGGGGACCATCTCAGTTTTGCTTCTAGAAACAACATGATCTTGGATTTTTCAGTGTTCAATTGGAGGACATTGTCCCTCATCCACTGCACGATGCCTTTCATCCCTTCTGAAAAGGTGTCCTGAATGTGCGGTCTGTTTTATCAAAGGAAAGGAGAAGTTGTGTGTCACCAGCGTAGGAGATGGGGTAATGCCTAGTTTCCTTAGTAGCCCTGCCAAGGGGGTAACATAGATATTGAATAATGTGGGGCTCAAACAAGAGCCCTGCGGAACCCCCTTGGTGACATTGTTAATCTGGGAGTGTTAGGGGCCAAGGATCATTGCAAGCTGCACACCTGCTCAGCTCTTCCGGTGGTACTACCTCAGTGTACCACAAGTATTGGTCCAGCCTCCAGGCCACGGCATCATTGCAGGCTCCACACCCGCTCAGCTCTTCGGGTGGGCCTAGCTCAGTACACCACAAGTCATTGTCCAGCCTCCAGGCCATGGCATCATCGCAGGCTGCACACCCTTCAGCTCTTCGGGTGGGCCTAGCTCAGTACACCACAAGTCATTGTCCAGCCTCCAGGCCACAGCATCATCGCAGCCTGCACACCCGTTCAGCTCTCAGGTGTGCCTACCTCAGTGAACCACAAGTCACCGTTCAGCCTCCAGGCTTCTCATAATCGCAGGCTGCACACCTGCTCAGCTCTTCAGGTTGGAATAACTGAGTGCACTGCAAGTCATCGTTCCGTGGGGTTACCCTACAAATCCGCCTCAAGCAGCCAACAGCATGTCCTCGGTAACGCCACTGGAGCCCTTCACAGTCACATGGCCACCCCCGTCCCAGGCAGGCCACTGGAAAGCCTGGGTGGAATGTCTGGAGACGTACTCCGAAGGGCACGACATCCCAGCGCTGCGGCAGCAGACTGCGCATAGGCATATGGGGGTGTGAAAAAATGGCCGGGGGCTCTGGGCATGGTTTAGTTCTGGGCTCTGGCCATGGTTCAGTTCTGGGCTGGCCACAAAAGTAACTATTGTAGTGTAGTTCCTATTTTCCCTATAGGCCCTGCGCATTGGAAAAACATAAACAGCAGTGTAGACGTAGGACTGAGGTCTTCTAGGTCTCTACTGACTATGTTAGACTTAATTTAGGTTTGCGCCAGCTAGCTCAGAGGTCACTGGAAACTTTCTTGACTGAATAGGAAGTGATCAGCTTCCCTGGCTCAGACAAGAAGGGATTCAGCTTCCGACAACCGCATAAACATGACAACTTTGCTCCCCAGAATAAGAGTCAATCTCTATAGTCGTGTGAAAACAATAGACAATTATTTCACTCAGTCAGACGTGCATTCTTAGTTTCACCAGAGTGCAGAGAAGAGAGAGACGGGCGTTTTCAATAAAAGGTATGATTTATTGAACAGTCTTCCTTCTCATGCAAGAGAAATGGATTGCCACAATTACAATACTTAATATAAAGTAAAGTACGTATAGTAAAAGGAGTATTATGAAATAATACTGTAAAAGCATTGATATGGTTTCCTAGCCATAAGACACTTTAAAATGGATAAAAGATATATACATATATACATAGGCTAACTTGCTCAACTGGTGCTTCTAACTACGCCTACCCCGGTGTACCTGACCTAAGCCTAATACGTGGGAGGGAGTAAGTAAGTAGCAGTTTAAGTTAAGTAGGTTTTGCCAAGAGTCTGATTCAAGAATTCTCTCTAAGGGTTTAGTCAGCACCGTACCTCTGGAATAGAATGTAGGAGGTCTGGTATCTCCCTCTCAGGACCCGATATCCCAGGCACCCGCAAGGGTAGGCTGGAAACGCCGGAGCTGTATTTTCTCGGCAGGAGAAAAGACAGCGTCTTTCTCAGCGCGTCAAAGGAGGAGGGGCAGCGTCCGTGGGCTTCTCGCATCTGCTGGGCTCTCTGCAAGGGGACAGCTGTTCTGCTCCAGAATTCACCACCACCGTGTGTTTGCTTAAGGCAACGTGGATATATTTATACCTGAAAGGTGCCGAGTTTGACGTAAGTTTTGGACATAAGACGTCAATAAAGATGTCACTAAGAACTGGTCGTTCTTACAGTGCTCGCAGGAGTTCTATGACAAATCAAAACAAAGCAAGCGGGGCTTTTCCAGGTTGCTGGGGGTTTGGTGTGTCGAAAGAACTCGGTGTGCTCTCTAGGAATCTAAGGAAGTAGCTTCTGCTGTTACATGAACTGCAGAGGCGAGTTACTGAAATATGGCTCTGATTATTATGCCATTATAGGGGTATTCATTGATTATAGCCGTATAGGGGCATAAGGTCACAATATTGATCGGGTTCCTAGATAAAACACATCACCCACTCCACGGTTTTATGTCCATAAATTACTAAAAACTTAAGCAATAAAAAGATGCCTGTGTATTCCAACCCACCCCAAAATACATTTTGCATTTGAAATGGTGTATACGAAATACATGAAAATGATAATAGGTACTGTACGTTTTAAGCCGTGTAATCATTCATAAAGGTTTTGCATATATTTTCAGTTGAACGATTTGCGAAAAATTACACATGAAATGTCTCTAAATACAGAAAAGAAGGGCGAGACTATTTCATCACATATAAATACAGTTGCTGTGAAGTGTGCTAGAGGCTGATGTAATATTTTGTCTCTAGATCTACTAAAAATAGAAGCTCTGTTCTTTATGAATAGTTCTACTTTAAGCAAAGTACAAGTGCCAGAAAAAAGGTAAATATTTTGGAATTTGGAAAAAATAATTTCATCTTCAGGGGAAAAAATAGTTCCAAATGTTTTTAGTAGCTTTTGTTTATCAAAGCCGAAGGCCGAATTCAGAGTTCATGGGAACGCTGTGTGCCGGATTGTTTTTCAAAAAGTTATTGTTTCTGTTCAGGGGAGAACATCATTTCAGACAGACTCGCAAAAAATTGGTCTATATATTCAGGTGACAGTTCGACCAAGTTTGATAACGCTGTAACCTGGCAGTCGTGAGAATGATTGCTATCATTGATGTCGGGATCAGCAATGCTCACAGAAGGTCGTACCTGGGTGATGTTGCTTTCATTTCTTGCTTCACTCCCACCACCTAATTGTAGCGCAGGAGTCTCAACGAATGCTGTCATCAGGATTGGTAACCGCTGGGGACAACACGATGCATGAGCCGTTACTGGATTGTAGTGCAAGACAGGTGTCTAACACACATTCCTCTCAGCATAGCATACATCGAAGCACAGGTAAGATGCAGTTCTGCCATATAGGTCTGAATGAAAGAAACCAGGTCATATTCAGATCTCTCAGCCGGGCTAGTCCAAGGACTTTAGTTATGCGGTCCCGGTAGCGTATTGCTAGGATCGTTTCTTCTATTATCGCTGGAGCCATGTCTGTGTTTTGGCTTGCCATATCGGAGCAGGAGGGTCAAAAATAATATACCTGCTACGAGTCCCAAAAGTAGTGGTAGGCCGCCAAAGACCGAATGGACAAAAGGACTGCTTCGAAGGGTGTTAACAGTCGCGAAAAAATTGTCTTAAATACATTCGAGATACCACTGGCATTCGACATATTTAGGATTTGGCTTAACATTTCTACGAAATGTACGGGGCAATTTGTTGATAAAAGTGTATGTATTTCTGCCATTGTCCTTGCAACTTGGAGATCATACGTCTCTTTTGATGACGTGATGGGTACTGTTGTCTGTAAAAGCACAGACTTCATTCTGCTTAAAGTATCAATTCGTATAGAAGAGATATTCAACGGAGGCCAAATCGGAGCCACTGAGTCTCCAGGGGCGTTTGGATACAATGCTTGCATACAGCAAGTGACCATGAAACTAACGCTTAAGAGATATGCTTTCCCTGGCACCAAGCCACAACAGCTGTGATCCGTTATTAGAACGTAACTCCCGTTAGAAAGTTGTCTAAAGAATGGCTCTATCTGTGTTGCAGGTGTACCATGCTGGTGGCATGAAAGGTTATTTGAAGTCCCCTCACAGGCCCCATGCTAGTTAATACCTTGGCACAAAAGTATACCGCTTAGTGATTGTTTACACTCATTACCACTAAGAAATACATTTTTGTTATTGTCACTATAACATGTGTGTGTATAAGGTAATTTCCATGATGATTTAATGTATCCTTTACCCAACCTTTCATACTGGCCTGCTGGTATATACTTTAGGCAATTTTTACATTGGAAAGTTGTTATCGGGATTGTGATTATTCCGTGTATTATCAATTCAATGACAGGTTTTTTTGACATTGTCAATGGTAATCTCTCAAGTTTTTCAATGCTCAGGATTGTATAGTCTGCTCCTTTCTGTGCCAAGCTGATTTGTTTATCAGTAAAGTTAAAGATAGAAAACAATGACATTGTGTTGATTAAACGCCATGGCACATAGCCTGAACGCAGGTTTTGCAACGTCCAGCCTAGCTGTACAATAGAACGTAATTGGGACTGGCCATGTTGTAACATTAGCAGGTCCTGGTCTATTATATTGATAGCAGATGATACAATACTGTCTAGTGAATATATTCTGGAGGACAGAGTCATTAACCCATTGTCCACAACAGAAAGTGATTTATCCAAATGAATACGATCGATTTCTCGTATTTTCTTTGCTGTCTCAATTTGAGTCACTTTCCATGCCTCGTTGTAAGCAGCATATATACTGGCCGCTATGAAACGTTTTTGACGCTGCTTGCGTGGTCCCATTATGAAATCGCGCAAGTCAGCACCATCTTTAAGTAAAGACAAGTGTTGCTTAATTTGTGCCAGTGTGGATGTTTGTAACCATTCAAGGCATAGTTTCCCTATACTGTATGTTGTTACTATCCCTGGATGTTGTCTCTGGGAGTATCTAGGGTCTGGTCTGGTCATTTTTAACCCCTGTATTTTGTTCAGGAATCTATCTTGACAGTTATTTGTGTCTGTAGGCCAGATTAACCACTTTTTCCAATCAGGATGTGATCTGTTTTCATTTAAAATGTTGGATACGTCTATTTCAATATCTGCAGTGGTGTTACTATCAGGTATTGGCTTTGGAATAGACAGTTTGTTCAGTTCTTTTATCTTAGCTAGGCCAAGACAAGTGGTCTGTTGAATTGTGTCATTCAAGAAGATTATTTGTTCTGGGATCATGCAGGCTCGAAATAATGCTTCTAGGCCTTGTACCTGCCAATCTTTTGTACCCCAGATGGTTTTTGTTTCAACGTTGTTCTTCCAGAAATCAAAACCAAATGTAATCAGTTTTTCATAAAATGTTTCTGAATATATCAATTTAGTATTTGTCAGCATTGTTTTTGTCCCTGTTTTATCTAACAATTTATAATAAAATGTTTCTGCATCACTTGTGTTAAACCCTGAGAAGTATTGGAATTTCTCATAGAATGTTTATGAACTGCTTTTAGGTGGAGTAGCACAATGTTCCCATTGGTTATATTTAAAAACATTTCTAGGTTGAGCAGATTTATGCAAATAGTGGTCTGCATAATGAGTAAAACAGTACATTTGTTCATAATTCTATGAACCTTGCAAATAATCATGTTCTGTAAATTTTGCTGACAAAACTAAATCCGACATCATATTATTTATACTTTCAAAGTCCCAATCATCAGAGAAAGTACTTGGTTTCACAAAGTCACTTAAAGAAACCTTAAATTGGTGAGGATATTTCCGGATTTCCACCGTGCCATAGATTTTGTAATCTGTTTTGTCCCAAACTTCCCTGCCGGGTATTGGAATGGCTGTGACATTCACTGATGATAGTTCTCTTTTCTCGATGTGAGATGATTTGTGTGGCTTCAGGACAAAGTTGATGTTCTGACTTGCTGTGTCCATTGTACTGTATTTTCCCTCAATGAATTTTCCCAAACAAAGTACCATAATGAGCCAAAATAGGAGAAAAAATACACCTAGCACAATCCAAAATTCTAACCATGGAGAAATAAGATAGGTTTCTTTGAGTTGATGAAAGATTTCTTTTGCTTTTTCTTTAAAAGTCTTTGTTGCTGGCGTCACTTCAGTGTCGTTTTGATCTTCAGAAAAGTTATCAAAATTGATGAAGTAGCCAGATGCAGTTCTGTCAATTGTTGGAATTGTTTTCTCAATTTGCCTCTCATTAGCACATTCTGATGCTACATCATTGTAGACTGGTGTTTCATGACGAACTGTTTCAATTTGGGTTTCAAGAGGTACAAGTTCCATGGCATTGTTGCATAGTCCTTTTTTTATTTACTGCAGGTTTATCAAATGTGATTAGTCTTTCAGTCTGAACCTCTTGGATACTAGCAAATTTGGGTATTCTGCTATTTATTGGGAGTCCACTGGGCCTACTACTTATGATTGGCCACATGATTGCGGTTTTACCAGGTCGATTGATACAACTCGGTTCTCCTTTTTACCAGCAAGGGGCGGTAGTACAACTGATCTTGTTCCGTTGATTGCTAAGACAGGTACTGCTTTTCTGTAAGAAGGCCCAAATTCCTTCTTCACCGCTATTTTCTCTCTGACCAGATCCCCAATCTTCGGAATCCAGACAGGTCTTGCTGGGACAGGTGGTGTGTCTTCAGTGGTTGTTGGCTGTTGTTTTAACTTTATGTTGCTCAGGGCTTTTCTTGTTTCATTTAAGTCCTGTAAAACAGCCAAACGATCTTTGATGTCAAAGCATTTTTCCTTATTTGCTACCACTGAAGACTGACTATCTAAGTCCTGAACATACATTCTAGTTCCGAACAATAGTTCGTACGGGCTGAAACCTTTTAGAGAATTTCTTGTCAAGTTATTAAGACTACGTTGGACACTTGTTAAATGCTGGACCCACCCATCAACCGAACCTAATACCTTTGACGTTATAGATTGCTTTATGTCTCGGTTTTTTCTTTCCACTACCCTGTTTCCCTCAGGATGGAAGGGACAAGAGAACCGCAACCCAATGCCCATGCTGGTCATGGCCTCCTTATAAGCTCGAGAGCTAAAAGAGGGACCCTGGTCAGAATGAAGCATGGCTATTGCGTATGTGCCGATAAAGACTCGCAAATCTTTTATAACAGTTCTGGCGTCAGCCGAGCGCTGGGGCCACATCCATATGAATTTTGTACAGGAGTCCACTGCAACCATGATATATTTATAGTTGCCGTCCCTTTGTAAGGGACCACAGTGGTCCAGGTAAACGGATCACTGACATAATATAGAATGACAAAATATAGACTTACCAAAATATAGTCACCAAAATATAGAATGCCAAAATATCGAATTCCTATCTACAAACAGGTAAGTACAAAAATATCGAATCCAAAATATAGTCTGTAAAAAATATAGTCAGTCAAAATATCGAATTTTTTTAAATGTCTTAAAAGTAATTTTAAATTAATGAAATAATAAATATAATTAACTAAAATATACTTAAAAATACTCAAATAACCTTAAAATTAAGATATAATTAATTTAAGTTATTAATAACAAATGTACAATATTTTACCGTAGGATAGCAGGAGGGTAACATTTAAAATTACCACTCCAGTGAGTGCAACAGTAGGGAAAGCGTTGGATAGCGCAGGGGTAAAAAATACTATTCCCACTCCAGTGAGTGCAACAGTAGGGAAAGCGTTGGATAGCGTAAGGGTAAAAATTACTATTCCCACTCCAGAGAGTGCAACAGTAGGGAAAGCGTTGGATAGCGTAGGGGTAAAAATTACTATTCCCACTCAAGAGAGTGCAACAGTAGGGAAAGCGTTGGATAGCGTAGGGGTAAAAAATACTATTCTCACTCCAGTGAGTGCAACAGTAGGGAAAACGTTGGATAGCGTAAGGGTAAAAATTACTATTCCCACTTCAGAGAGTGGAACAGTAGGGAAAGCGTTGGATAGCGGGAGGGTAAAAAATACTATTCCCACTCCAGTGAGCGCAACAGTAGGGAAAGCGTTGGATAGCGTAGGGGTAAAAAATACTATTCCCACTCCAGAAAGTGCAACAGTAGGGAATGCGTTGAATAGCGCAGGGGTAAAAATTAATATTCCCACTCCAGAGAGTGCAACAGTAGGGAAAGCGTTGGATAGCGTAGGGGTAAAAAATACTATTCCCACTCCAGTGAGTGCAACAGTAGGGAAAGCGTTGGATAGCATAAGGGTAAAAATTACTATTCCCACTCCAGAGAGTGCAACAGTAGGGAAAGCGTTGGATAGCGGGAGGGTAAAAATTACTATTCCAACTCCAGAGCGTGCAACAGTAGGGAAAGCGTTGGATGGCGTAGGGGTAAAAATTACTATTCCCACTCCAGAGAGTGCAACAGTAGGGAAAGCGTTGGATAGCGTAGGGGTAAAAAATACTATTCCCACTCCAGTGAGTGCAACAGTAGGGAAAGCGTTGGATAGCATAAGGGTAAAAATTACTATTCCCACTCCAGAGAGTGCAACAGTAGGGAACGCGTTGGATAGCGGGAGGGTAAAAATTACTATTCCAACTCCAGAGCGTGCAACAGTAGGGAAAGCGTTGGATGGCGTAGGGGTAAAAATTACTATTCCCACTCAAGAGAGTGCAACAGTAGGGAAAGCGTTGGATATTCGAAGGGTAAAAATTACTATTTCAACTCCAGAGAGTACAACAGTAGGGAAAGCATTGGATAGCGTAGGGGTAAAAATTACTATTCTCACTCCAGAGACTGCAACAGTAGGGAAAGCGTTGGATAGCGTAGGGGTAAAAAATACTATTATCACTCCAGAGAGTGCAGCAGTAGGGAAAGCGTTGGATGGCGGGAGTGTGAAAATTACTATTCCCACTCCAGATAGTGCAACAGTAGGGAAAGCTTTGGATGGCGTAGGGGTAAAAATTACTATTCCCACTCCAGAGAGTGCAACAGTAGGGAAAGAGTTGGATAGCGTAGGGGTAAAAAATACTATTCCCACTCCAGAGAGTGCAAAAGTAGGGAAAGCTTTGGATAGCGGAAGGGTGAAAATTACTATTCCCACTCCAGTGAGTTTAACAGTAGGGAAAGTAATGATTCAATATATTATTAAAAATAAATTAAATATGAATCCCAATAAAACATTAATTGAAATTAATAACCAATTTAATATTATGTAATAATTAATTAGAAATACAACTACATATTAGTTATTAAAAATTAATAACCTATTCATAATTATTTAACAACTAATTAATTTTCAATAACAAAAACTAATTAATAACACAAATTAATACCAATTAAAAATTAACAGTAAATTAATTATCAATACACAAAAAGTATTTTTAACATGTAATTAATTACAATTACATTACTTCCCACCCTACTCCCCTATAAACCCACATCCCACTACAGAAAATACATTAATACAATTATCATAATTATCAAATATTTAATTAATACAAAATAATTACCAATTAATAAAAATTAATTGCCAATTAATAGAAATAATTACCAATTAAAAATTAATTAACAATAAATTTAAAATCAATACTAATGAATGAAAAAAATTATTTACTTAATTACAATTAAATTACTTCCCACCCTATTCCCCTATAAACCCACAACCCGCTACAGAATTAAATTACGCAAAAATTAAATAACATAAAATTCATTACTTAAAATACGTTAAACATACATTACAAAAATTAATATACACTTTTCACACATATACTAACATACAAAACACTTTAAAAAAATGAATATTATTAAAAAATTGATATATTCAATGCCTATATTGTATCCTTCGATATTTTGACTTCTATATTTTAAAAATCGATATTACTTACCTTAAAATCGATATTTTTAACCACTATATTGTGTCCATTCGATATTTTGTCCATTCTATATTTTTACTTCGATATTATGTTCATTCTATATTTTGGAATCGATATTATGACTGTTTACCCAGGTAAATACATGCTAAAGGTTTATCTGAGATGAGAAGGGGTCTCTGCGCTGGTCGTTTCACTGTTGATACTTTCATCCTTTGGCATATTTCGCATTCTAGCACATAATTCTTAGTTTGTAATCTCATGCGCGGCCACCAATATCTCTGTTTTAATAATGATATTGTGGCAGAAACGCCAGCGTGTGCAGAAGCAAGCCCTTCGTGTGCCGCTGTAATTAGTCCTAATCTGTGTTCCATATTTAGAATTACTCTATCCCCCACTCCAGGGATTCGAGCAAAAGGAATATTATTCGTATCTGTTAAATATGAGTACTTTTCTGGAAAGCCTTTTGGGAGTGTTTCTTTATCATCTTTTACTGACGCACTGACAGATTGTAGTATATCGCTGTCAATTTTTGTTTTTGACCGGGATAGCAGCTACGGAAGCCGTTTGCACAGCTGCCTTCGCGGCTTCATCAGCCAATGAATTCCCTGCAACGTGAACGCCATCACGTTGATGACTCAGAGTGTGTATCACGTGAGTCGTTTGTAGTTCCTTCTGTAAAAGAACTACTTGTTCCCAAAGCATTTTATGCTTGATTGTGCCACCTTTTGCATCTTTGAACCCGTTTTCAACCCAATTCTGCAAGTATTCATTATAAGATTGAACGCAATAATATGAATCGCACACTATAAGTGTGGGGAATTCTCGATTGGTATTTTCAAGCACCATCTTAAATGCTAGTAGTTCAGCTCGCTGAGCTGTACAATCTCCTAGAGATTGCGTTTTAGTGACCAGTGGTCTAAATTTTCCTTTGTGCCAGCGACCTTTAACAATCGCGCACGCAGCACTGTAAGCTTGTTTACCCCCAACGGGTTGTGCTGATCCGTCTGTATATATGATACTTCCGTATTGTTCTAGAGGCAGGATTTCAATTGGCAGAGGACACTCATATTCATACTGTAAAAATTCCTGAGTCTTTAAGTTAGGATCAAATTCATATACTACGTCTGTTACAGCAAGAGAATTGACCCATTGGATCCATCTTGGATGCAGAGCTTTAGCATTTGGGATGCTCGCTTTAGTTACTGCTTCTAAAGCAGGTATAGGTGTAACGAATATTATTCGTTTACCTTGTGCTAGGGCCCTTTCTTTTGCTACGGCAGTCTGAACCGCAGTTAGAATTTTTTCAGTTGAACTGAATTTTATTTCAGCTTTTGTATACAAATGTGATTTGTAAGCTATTGGTACCGTTTCTCCCTCGTTAAAGGTCAGGTATGTGAATCCGCATCTTCCTGGGATGACCCGGATTACAAGGTTGCCTGTATTGTCACGTGCTTCTAATTTTGTTTTAGCTAACATGTCTGTTTGCAGTGATCTCAAAATTTCTGTGTGTTTTTGAGTCCAGTTGATTGGTTTAAAATCAGGTTTTATCAGTTCGTAGAGAGGTTTAATCCTCTCTGCATAGTTTAGGATATAAGTTCTTCCGAAATTTAGAAAGCCTAGAATCGATTGTAAGTTCTTCAGCGTTTTTGGTGCTTGGTGCTTGGAGTACAGCGCACTTCTCTAAGAAGTTGTCCGCTAGGCTTTTGCCTTCACTTGATAATTTGTATCCTAAAAATAAGACAGTTGGATGGGCAATGTGCGACTTTTTAAAGTTGAATTTGTAACCCTCTGCTGCGAACCCAAGTATTATGGTGTTCACTCTTTTCAAGTGAGTATCCAAGTCGTCGTCTGTGAGATAGACATAAGATAATGCCTCATCATCATACATTTGTAGTAACTCTGTTACTCTGGCTGAGAATAATCCTGGACTGTTCTTGAATCCCTGTGGGAGCCTACATAAATTTTTCTGTGACCCCATTATTGAGAAAGCAGTCAAGTACCTGCTTTCTGGTGCAATATTTTGACAAAAGAACCCATTAGATATGTCTAATGTTGTTTTGTATTTTTTGCGAACTATGTTATTCATTAGTGCCGCACTGTGCGAATTTTGTACCGCAAATGTTTTGCAACATGAGTTAAGGTGTCTGTAGTCCAAGACTAGACGATATGAATCGTCTGGTTTGGAGACAAGAAACAAAGGATTGTTCATTTGAGAGGTGCATGTTTCAATCACCCCTTGGTATTCAAGTTGATCTATAATCTCCCTGACCTGTTTTTTAGCTTCTTGCTTAATCGGATACTGCCATTGTGCAGTAGGTTGACATTTTAACTGGATTTTGTGAGGAGGAGAGTCCTCATCCCATCCTACATGATTCTTATATAGTGCAGGTGCTTGAGCTACTGCCCATTTCCTTGCATATATATATTTAGTATGAATTAGAATATGATTTGAGAAGGCAGGCATAATCATTTCTTCGCCATGAGGGCACTCCCTGACAAACTCTGGGGGCCAATCTTTCTCTGCTAACAGGATATCATAGCCTTTTGAGAGGTTATCCCAAAATAGACCCCTTATTTTCCTAGTCTTATCTCCCTCTATACGCAGTGTTATTTCGTATATCCTATGAGGTTCGCTAACTCTGGTATCTGCAGTTTCCACTTGAATGTATTCATTCGTGTCCACTGTCTCCAGATGACTCATCAGGATCTTCTGAGTGATGCTGATTTCCGCTGCGCTGTCTAGCATTGTCTGTGCCTACTCCCCGTTTTTCAGTTGTGTCCTCAGTATTCT
Organism: Lissotriton vulgaris; assembly: GCF_964263255.1. Taxonomy (NCBI): domain Eukaryota; kingdom Metazoa; phylum Chordata; class Amphibia; order Caudata; family Salamandridae; genus Lissotriton; species Lissotriton vulgaris. The sequence continues at coordinate 1,657,676,504 of NC_141685.1, read as the reverse complement.
CGGCATGTTCGATTACTCTAATACTGGCTACCTTCTTTCTTGGAAATTTTAATTTTTTACTTTGAGCAGGTTCCTTGTCTTTGGACTTGGCGTGCTCTTCCCTTGGTTCTGACCGTCCTCTTCTTTCCGATTTCTGCGAAAAAGATCGAGAGGGACGTGTATCAACACTTTGATATCTATCAGGTTTTTTCAAGTTATCCCTATTTCTAAGGTTATATCTTTCCTCAGAGGGCTCCCTCTGGGGAGACTGGTGCTCTCGATTCGGAGTTCTTTCCCTCCGCCAAAGAGACCTTCCTCTGGACTGGAAAAAATTTTCTTTGGGAGTGGATTGTTTATTTCCATCCCAGCTCTTTTTAGGAGTGTTTATATTATTTTTAATAAATAATTTTTCAGGATTTTCAAGTAGTTGGGGTTTTACTGGTTTCCCACCCAAACTATCTCTACCTAATTCTTCATAGCATTTTTCTATGATTCTGGCAAGTTCAATTGGTTGATCTGTTATATCTGTTTCTTTCAATTTCTGGCGTATCGCCACAGATGCTGCTTCTCCTTTTATGTTGGCTAATAATATAGCCGAGACCTGCTTGAAGTCTTTCAGTAATTTCATACCAAGAGTTAAAGCAGGTTCTGGACCGTATTCATTCTGAATTTGTTTTAGCACATCTGGTATTACCGCCATAGACGGAACACCGTGTGTTTCTGTGTAAATGGAAGCAAAAACTGTACCCCAAGTGTCACAGTCCTCCACATGTGGTGCGACCCCCCATTGGAAGGCAGATAGTCAGAATTCTGCGTTTCTCAATAGGGGTAGTATTCGGGAATACTGCCTCTATTTGAGTTATTTTCTGTGCTAACCAGAAAGGAATTTGTTCCCGTTTTGCGGGTGTTTTTCCAAGACATGATTGTATGTTCTGTGGTGTGATTTTATTTGTGTTCCCCTGATGAGGGGTTAGCTGTGGAATATTAACAGCTGTTTGGACTGTTGCAGTCTGCACTACATATTGGACTAACTGTCTGCGAATTTTAATTAGTAATTTTAGCTGTACTAAAAGTTCTTCGCGAGACATTTTATCAATGTCTGGATATGGTGTGTAGCTGACTAGAACCGGCCACGTTGCTCATGGTCTACCTAGTGGACCGAGCCTGGTGATGTGATCATTATGTTTTAGGGCGCCTTTAAACCAGAGCATGTGCTGTTGGTATTTTAATGGGATTTCAATCTCCTCGAAAGGAGTATATTCTCCCGGGGGTTCCTCTACCTTGTAATAGTGGAACTCATGTGTTGTAGCGTTTGCCGCTGGAAAGTTTATCCATGAGTAGAATACCTCTGTCTGCCGATATTCGTGTGCCTCTATCACGAAAATGACTGTACCGCCTCGTGCTGTCAGTCCGTTTTCTATAAGTTTTAAAGTTATAGTTCTTCTTATATTTGCCGGGATGATAATTGCACCCGGTTAATTTTCATTGAAACCCTGTAACATCGAAACTCAGTTGATTCGCATCTACTGCAGCCTCATTGGTTTAGTTGCTGTCGCCGTTAGTTGACATTGTTTTAATAAAAAGTTTGCAGAGCAGGTCTCCAAGGAGACAAAAGATTTGGTGCACAATATTTTGGAACACTGTATCCTTCAACGTTGACTAAACCAGAAACTCTACATAGGAATCTCTTCCTACTAAGTAAAGTACGTACAGTAAAAGGAGTATTATGAAATAATACTGTAAAAGCATTGATATGGTTTCTTAGCCATAAGACACTTTAAAATGGATAAAAGATATATACATATATACATAGGCTAACTTGCTCAACTGGTGCTTCTAACTACGCCTACCCCGGTGTACCTGACCTAAGCCTAATATGTGGGAGGGAGTAAGTAAGTAGCAGTTTAAGTTAAGTAGGTTTTGCCAAGAGTCTGATTCAAGAATTCTCTCTAAGGGTTTAGTCAGCACCGTACCTCTGGAATAGAATGTATGAGGTCTGGTATCTCCCTCTCAGGACCCGATATCCCAGTCACCCGCAAGGGTAGGCTGGAAACGCCGGAGCTGGATTTTCTCTGAGCGTCAAAGGAGGAGGGGCAGCGTCCGTGGGCTTCTCGCATCTGCTGGGCTCTCTGCAAGGGGACAGCTGTTCTGCTCCAGAATTCACCACCACCGTGTGTTTGCTTAAGGCAACGTGGATATATTTATACCTGAAAGGTGCCGAGTTTGACGTAAGTTTTGGACATAAGACGTCAATAAAGATGTCACTAAGAACTGGTCGTTCTTACAGTGCTCGCAGGAGTTCTATGACAAATCAAAACAAAGCAAGCAGGGCTTTCCCAGGTTGCTGGGGGTTTGGTGTGTTGAAAGAACTCGGTGTGCTCTCTAGGAATCTAAGGAAGTAGCTTCTGCGGTGTCATGAACTGCAGAGGCGAGTTACTGAAATATAGCTCTGATTATTATGCCATTATAGGGGTATTCATTGATTATAGCCGTATAGGGGCATAAGGTCACAATATTGATCGGGTTCCTAGATAAAACACATCACTATGGCATGTGTCTCCGTTGTAGTGTCGGCACTGCCCGGACCTTAATCGACAATGTTGCAATGTAGCATGCACCCATAGGGAGGGCTCGCCCGAATGCAAAAACAAAGGAGCGCAAGATTGCTTGGGGTCTTGGCTCATACATGCCAACTGTTGTGTGTGTATCTTTATTGCTGCAGCATAAGCCAAAGGCGTAACGTCAATAGCATACTTGCTTGATCATAGACATCACACATCTATGTGAATAAGAATGTTTAATCAAATTTAGTGGAGTGTTGAAGCTGGACCAGTACATGGCCATGCAAACCCCACTTTACATTGTTGCCCTGTGGAGAGCCAGCCAGAGTCCTTTAGAGATTGATAAGTTCATCGGAAGAGGAAGATTTCAGTCCGCAATCTGATTGCTGTGTCATTGGTAACCAAACCAAATATGGCAGTCCATGTAGAGGGCCAAGGTGAGTGTCTCAGAGTGTATCGGGGGACAGTGGTGTTGTTATTCCAGGCATGATGCAGAGGGCAGAACCAAACTGAAACAGACCTTATGGCGGAGATAAATGCTACCGCTTCCTTCCTACCAGAATGGCAGAATCATCCACATCATCGTCCTCTGATGTGTTATGTTCCTCACATGTGGGTGGTGGTGTTTTATCTACAGCACTGTGTGGCACTTACGCATCATGGGCCGGATGGTGGATGTCTGCCGTGCTGTGAGGCCTGACACATCATGGGGCGGCGATGTGGATGAAGTAGTAGCAGCAGCATTCATCTGTGCCAGGCCGTGTGGCAGCAATGTTCATCACAAAATGAGCTGCTCCCAGTTATGTGACAAAGGTGCTCAAAAAGTTACTTTATGAGTGTGGACATCTCATAAAAAGTGTGGAACTGGTCTAACACACCACCTGCTGTCATGCTTCATCATCGGCCAGTCCTCGCCCTCTAAAAACTACGTTTGAAAGAGGACGGGCATACACCTGACGACAAGGATGCACTTCTAAACTAAGTCAGAGCCCACATAGAGTAAGTGAGGTTAAAAACCATTGCAGTTACAAAATACAATTTAATGTGACAAGTAGCTGTATGGTACTAAAAACAAGTGAACGGTATGTTGGGGAATTCATTGTCCCCTTACCGTAATGGATGCGGTCGACATGTTTCTGCCGAATGGTCCAGTTGGGTCAGTGGCATTCATCAGGAACTTAAAAAGTAGGGGCTCCGTTACCACCAACCTTGTAGTGGGAGGGGACCACTTTGCGTAGCGACCTGTGTCACGCTCCACTGTTCCTTCGCTCATAGTAAAGCCTGAAAGACAAAATATGAAATATAGTACAATGAGAAATACCTTGGTCCCCTTGATAGTATGATAACCACATGCACAATATTTTAAGTGGGTGGCTATTTGTGAGAAAATTGTGACACTCATATGTTCACATACTTAAGTAAAAGCTTTTTCTGTGAGAGAATAGTTCTCACTAGTCTTACCCAAGGGCCAGAAAGGTAATGCCCCATGGAAGGAGGAGAGAGGGAGGCCCCTGTTGTCAGACTCTGAAGGGGGACAAGATGAGGATAAAAAAGGGTAGCATAAATTAAAACAAAATATAATAAAACAATGATATGTTTCCATCAAACATACAGATCCCATAATTGCTCTAAGCATGACACATTTGTGCATTCAAGCATGCGCACAACCATTCGCTTACTGCCTCAAGGTGTGTCTCCCGTAGTTGCACCTAGATGTGTGCTCCTTGCCTCCCTGACGGTGACTGAATGTAAAAAGGAGCATTCTATGTATAGTGCTGTTAATGGGGCAGTGCATCGCTGAATGCGTTTCTTAATTGAATAAGTGCCTGCCAGGTTTTTGGGATCCGGTGTCCTGAAGCACGTCGTCCACATGGAAGCAATGCCATGATGAGGATCTGCAGGCCATGGAAGATCCCAGCTTCATCTCACTGGTGTGCAGCCATGGCAGCCATTCTTTCCACCTTCATCCCCTCCATGTTCTCCATGATCCTCTGCATGTGTCCCAACTCCCGGGAGACATCGCTGGAGCCACTCTGAGTAGACAGTTGTTCTTGCCTCAGAGTCATGACTACAGCAATGTCAGACACGGATTGTTGGAGAGCAGAGAGCGGACTGTGGGTGTCCGGTAGGGACTGTAAGTGGTCCCTGATGGGACTTAGGCACCCATGTAGGGCATCTAGGTTGACTGGCTTGAGATTGAACCCCACCCGCACCTGATCAGACATCTCCCTCTGGCCATCTAACACACAGCGTTGGAATGCCATGTGTTGGTTGTGGGGGTCCTGGGAGACAGCTGAGGTGGTGGGTGGTCCCTGTTGTGTGGTCTTTGCAGGGGGTGGGGCCTCCGCAATGCAGCTGTGCTGCCCCGCTCCTGGTGTTGGGATGGTGAGGGTGAGGGTGTCCATGAGCTGTTGGAGGGCATTGGTGTCGATGGTGTGGGGGTCCTTTTCATCATCAGTGAAGAGATGTACGGTCTGCTCTGCAGGAGATGTTGATTCTCCCTCTGCCATGTAAAGGGGAGATGCAGTTTAACAGTGTGTTCCTTGTATGTTCACACATTGGACAAGTTTAAAGACAGACTACATGACAATGTACATTGTGACTTTAGAAGGAGATGCCTATTTGATGCAGGACAGTGGACATTTCTTCACCATCAGGGATGTGAGGTTGTACTTGTACATTATCATCTCAGTTTCCTGTTGTGCCAAATGTGATTGGCCAGTTTCTACACACAAGCGGCAGCAGTTGTGTCTTCTGTTCTTGTGTGAAAGTGTTGCAGTTTGTACCACATTGTTGTCAATGTTGAAATGCTCTTATTTTTATTTATTTATTTTGTTTCTTATGTGTGTGTGTGGGGCATTGTGGGAGATTTGCCCCTGCAGCCCTGAGTTTGCTAGCCCTTATCCCTTTCAGGCGGTGTGTCTTTAACTTCTGTGCTCATACAGTGCTGAGATGTTGCATACTTGGGTAAATTGAGCTCTTGGTGGGAGTTGGGACTCTTGGGCATGGTTTGTCCGCAGATGTCTTGTTGACATCAGGGGTTGTTTGTGCATGTGGATGTTTCAGGGTGTCACCTGCTCCTTTACTGATGTGGTCCACACTCAGCCACCTCAGTGTCGTGGCGTGCACCTTGTCATGATAATTGGTCTGCAGCCATGCTAATCGTCACTTGCAATGTCAGTGTGTTTCATGGACCCGCAGCTTTGCTGGGCTCAGCACATGTGCATGGGTTTGTTGTGAGATTGGTGATGTGTGGGGAGGGCCCTCTCTGGGCACATTGTCGACAGGGGCCTACTTGATGTTTCTATGTGTGCTGCAGTATCCCAAGGTGATCAGGGACATGATCCAGAGTCATTGTGGGTGTGCACTGTGCTATACTTAATTGTGCATGTGTGCCATTGTGCCCATCTCCCCCGTCCCCACAGTTACCCTGTTGCTGTTGGGTCAGGTCATGTTGAGCAGTGTCCGGTTCCCCAACTCCTGCCACTGTCTCCCTACTGATGACTGTGGACACCATTTCCTCCATCTCATCCAGCTCCTGCTGTGGCACTGGACTCCCACCGCCAGTCTGCATTGCGGCTTTAGTGAATTTCAGCTTGGTTTTGCGCTTCACATCATTCCAGCGCTTTTTGCAGTCGTCCACTTCCCTTCTCTTCATTCCGACTGCATTCACCTTGGCCAAGATGGACTGCCATATTGCATTTTTAGTTGCAAATGACATAGTGGAGGTGATGAACAGTTGTTGGTGGTGTTCTATCACCTCTGTAATCAGGATCTTGTTTCCTACTGACTGAATTGTGTGTTCCTCTTCTTTTTCTCCTTGCCTGTCAAGTAGCTCCAAGCATTCGCAGAGGCAGCATCGATGCTAGTCCCAATCGCCCTCCAACCAGTGTCTCCGCTTCAAGAGCAAAGAACACCAGCCAAAGGGAAAAGGGGAAGTGGAAGAAAAGAAGAGACACCTTGTATTCCTCTGCTACACACACTGGCTGCTGGACACTATTAGCTTCATTCCTATGCCCAGTAGGAAAGCCTAATACACAGAATGGGGAAGAGAATAAACAACAACCCACCTTTTCTTACATCACTCTATGTGAAATAATTAAGCTTATCCTACCAGTGGTGCTCAAGGCAATAGCAACTCTTCATGTATATGAATTAATGTTGAGCAGGAAGCTTTCTATCTGAAGGACCTCCTGCTCTTGTCTTGAAGGGGTTCTTTATAGTTATCCAATTGTTCACAATGTAGCCAAGTAGTCTCTTAGTCCATGAAATCCTTATGGCACGCAAAAAGGTACAGGGTAGGAACAGGGGGGGGAGCAGGAAAGAATAGGTAAAGCGCAAATAGGAAAGTTCTACAGGACAAGTACGCTGCTGGAAAAGACTACGCTGCTGTTTTATTCAAGCTTTCTCTTGATGCTGCCCTTTACAATAGTTCAGCTCTTAGACATGAAGCGCTTCTTCCTCTGACGATGCTCAGGTAAAGAGTTCACTTACTGACTGAAGCGCTATTACTGCAGTTGCTTCTCTGGAGTTCACGCTCAGCTCCCAGAAATGCTGCACGGAGACTTCAAGGACTCCTAGTGAAAAGAGTTCACTTACTGCCGTTTGCTGAAACATCTCCTCAGCTGTTTCAAACTCGAGACTCCGAAGCACGGACCTTGAACCAAAACGGAAATGACTGAAAAGCAGAATTACTGCTCAAAACTCGAAGGCTAATAAGCCTTCGTGAATAAACTGGGAAAATACTTGGAAATAGGTCTCTGCAACTCCCGTCTGAATAATAACGCGGAGTTACAGAATTCCACTGTGGCTTCTTTGAATTCCTTCGTTGAAGTGCGCAGTTACATACTCGCGCGCTTCCCAGATACACTAGCCTGCACTTCTCTACTGAAAAACAAAGAGCCACCGCGGCTGCCATCTTAGGAGGGGAATGATGTACAGAAAACAAAGGGGCGCTATTTACAAGATTGCTAAGGTCAATTTTACATGTGACAAGGAAACCAAACATTTACCTGATTGATTTTAAAGGTTGTACAGGTCCTCTTGCTTGGTTTGGGAACTCCTATAGTGGCAATGCTAAGGTTCCTGACAGTACCCCCTCTCAATGACCGATTCATCGGTCCTGGTTTGAGTGGTTTCTGTGTGTGAAATCTCTTAATCAAATGTGGTGCATGAATGTTAGCAACAGGTTCCCAAGATCCATCTTCTGGGCCATAACCTTTCCAGTCCACCAAATAATGTAGTTTCCCTTTTTTAAATTTGGAATCTAGGCTGTCTTTGACTTCATACTCAGACTGACCCTGAATGTCTAAAGGTTCCGGAGGTTTACTCAACCGCACTTGTGGCTTAACCTTTTTCAATAAGGATACATGAAACACTGGGTGAATGCCTATCTTAGCTGGCAATTTTAATCTTACATTCACTGGACCCAAAACCTTCTCAACAACCTAGGTTGGAACTTCCTATTCCCTTTTAAATGAAGATGCTTAGTGGAAAGCCAAACCCGATCTCCCTTCTGATATTGTGGAGCGGACTGTCTATGCCGGTCTGCAAATTTCTTATAAGAGAGTTTAGCCTTAATCACATTTTGTTCTGCAGATTTATGAAGAGAAGAGATTTCTGAAATAAAATTCTTAACTGCAGGTACCACCAAATCTTCCTGAGTTACAAAGGGATTAGGGTGGTGACCAAAATTCAAGTAAAACGGAGAATAGCCCGTAGAAACACTCTTAGCGTTGTTACAAGCAAACTCAGCCATCCACAACCGATCTGCCCATTCGCCACCCTGATCAATGAGAAACAAAAGGAGATATTGCTCTAACTCCTGATTGAGTCTGTCCGTCAGATTCAGGATGATAACTGGTAGATAATCTACTCTCAATTCCCAGACCTTTAAGAAAAGCCTTCCAAAAATGGGAGATAAACTGAGGGCCTCGATCTGACACCACAATCTTTGGGACTCCATACATTTTGACTATGCTTTCACTGAAGACTTGGGCTATCTCAGGAGAGTTAGGGGTTCCAGACAGTGGAATAAAGTGACTCATCTTAGTGAAAGTATCCACTATCACTAAAATGGTGTTAAACCCCTTACTGACAGGCAAATCTACAATGAGATCCATGGAAATGGTGTGCCACGGATGGGTAGGAGTGGGAAGTGGTTGTAAAAATCCCTGTGGAGCCTGCCTACTAGGTTTACTTTGTGCGCATAACTCACAAGACTGCACATATTGTTTGACTTGAGAGGATAGCCCAGGCCACCAAAAGTAACGCTGCACCAAATCAAGAGTCTTGGAAACTCCTTTATGACCACCTAAAGGATGATCATGACACCTTTGTAACGCCTTCTGTTGGAGAGTGGACGTGGGAAGGTATAAAGCCTCCTTGAAATAAAGTAGTTGCTGATGACAATGTCTTTCTCCTCCCAGCAAGACCCACTTCTGAATCTCTTCAAGAGTCAAACTTTTCCGGACTTCTTCTTGAAAATTGTCTATGGAAAGAGTACAAATAATCTTGGTCTCTGGAATGATTGGTTGTGGATCCACTGCATGTTCACATTCTTCTGTATTCAAACGGGACAATGCATCAGCTTTCCCATTCTTAGTGCCCGGACGATAAGTGACCACAAAATCAAAATCTGCAAAGTATAAGGACCAGCGTAATTGCCGCGGGGTTAAAGTCTTGGCCATCTTTAGAAACTGCAGATTTTTATGATCCGTGAATACCGTCACAGTGTGTTTGGCCCCCAACAAGTAATGTCTCCAATCTTCGAAAGCATCTTTCACAGCCAAGAATTATTTTTCCGTAATTGTGTAATTCAATTCGGCCGGATTCAATTTCCTTGAACAGTAGGCTACCGGGGGAAGTTGCCCAGTTTGCTGATGACGCTGAGAAAGGACTCCACCAATTGCTTGATCTGAAGTGTCAGCTTCCACAAAAAAGGGTTCTGCAGGGTCCGCATGTAACAGAATAGGAGCAGACACAAATTTCTCCTTCAAATCCAGGAAGGACTTTTCCGCCTCCAGGTTCCACTCGAACTTGACTCCTTTCTTCAGCAGACGAGTAATGGGAGCAATTAACTGAGAAAATCCTTGAATAAAACGTCTGTAAAAATCTTTGAATATCCTTGATATTATGAGGAGCTGGCCAATTCTCCACAGCTAACACTTTTCCAGGATCCATAGTGATTCCCTGAGAAGAAATGACAAATCCCAAGAATTCCACTCTGCTCACATGGAAGACACATTTTTCCAGCTTGACTAACAAATGATGAGATCTTAGTCTCTCCAACACCAATCGTACATGTTTGAGATGGTCCTGTGAGTTCTTGGAGAAAATCAAAATGTCACCCAAATAAATTATGGCAATGTTATCAATCAAGTATCCCATTATGTCATTTATGAAGTGTTAAAACACCGCAGGTGCATTGCACAAACCGAAAGGCATCACACAGTATTCAAAGAGGCCGAACTTGGTACGGGAAGCTGTTTTCCACTCGTGCCCTTCTTTCATGCGAATAAGGTGATAAGCACCCCGCAAATCAAGCTTGGTGAAAATCTGGGCCTCCTTAACTTGATCCAACAAAACCGAAATTAACGGTAAAGGGTATCTGTTCTTAATAGTCACTTGATTCAAAGCACGGTAGTCAATACAAGTTCTTAAACTTCCCTCTTGCTTCTTTGGATTAAAAAATAAGGGAGAGGATACCGGCGATTGAGATGGTCTAATGAAACCGTTAGCAAGAAAACAATCCAAATACTCTTTAAGGTGCTCATTCTCTGCTTCCGTAAGAGCATAAATCCGACTGCACAGAAGAACTGCCCCAGGCACCAAGTCAATAGTGCAATCGTATGAACGATGGGGTGGTAACACCTCAGCTTCTTGTTCACTAAAGACAGCCTCTAGATCTTGGTACTCTGTAGGGATTTCTCCAGAAGTGATAACTCCAATAGACTGCCCTCCAAACGAAATCAAGGTTGCCTGAGAAGGTTCTTCCAAAACTTCTTTGGGACCATAACAATGTTCCAAGCAAAATTTAGATTGCATGCTGACTGTTCGGTTCTCCCAGTCGATGGTCGGATTGTGAGTGGTTAGCCACGGTAACCCTAAAATCAATTGAAATTGTGGTGGATCAATTAGATTGAATTGTAATATCTCCCAATGACCATCGGATTGAGTAAACATTAATTTCTCTGTATGACTGGTGATAGGGCCGGAAGTCAAATTCGTTCCATCCACTGCACGTACTGGTTCCTGTCTTTCTTTTCGGATGGCACGAATTCCCATACTACGGGCGTATTTGATGTCACAGAAATTGCCTGTGGCCCCAGAGTCCAACATTATGGCCTCTCCAAAAATTTGATGTTAACGAAACTTTAACGTCATATGAAGAATCACATGAGGAGACATTGTCTGAAGAGTGTTTCAGATCAGATGAGATTCTGGAGCCGTTTTATCCTCCTTCACCACCAGAGCGACTCAGTCTACTGATGGTTTGTCTCTTTTCCCTTCAACGGTGTCTTGGGTCGCCTAGTGCATTCCTTCACAAAATGACCGGAGCCACCACAGTATAAATACAACCTTTTCAATCGTCTCTTTTCCTTTTCCTCTTTACTCAAGGGACCTCTAACTGCTCCAATCTGCATTGGTTTGCTGTCATTGTTTCTAACAGTTCCTTTCTCAGATCGTGTTCGATCAAAACGGGGAAAATTGACTCTCCAATCTTTTCTCTTCTCTCCATTGCGTTCAGAACTACGGAAATCCAATTCTAACACCAAATCCACCAACGCAGATAGTTGTGTCGGACGAATCGGGACTTGGGCTAGAGTGTCCTTTATTTCATCTCTCAAGCCTCGGTAAAACAGTGCTGCTCTCTTTTCTTCAGGCCAGTTGGTTTCCAGAATGAGTTTATTGAATTGAGTGAGATAAGTGATGAGATCCTTAGAGCCTTGACGTAACTCTAGCAACTCATTATTGGTAGCCTGGGAAATCCTTCTCCTGTCAAAAATTCTAAGAAATTCCCTCTTAAATAGATCAAAATCACATAGAAGGGGATCATCTGCACTAATCAATGGCATAGCCCAATTAGCTGCTTCGCCACCCAGATAGGATAGAATAAAGGCCACCCTAGACTGAGCATTGGGAAAGAGCGTGGGACGGCACATAAAATGTAAGGAGCATTGAGTTAAGAAAAGTTGTGCTTTTTGGGGATCCCCAGTAAATCTTTCTGGAGCTGCCAACGGAATCAAAGGAGAGACCGAATGTATAACCTGTGCAACTGCCTTAGGATCAGGGCTTGGATTACTGGTACTAGGAACTGACGTACTCTGAACTGGATTTCCCATAGCCAATCCATCAACCTTCTGAGCTAATGTCCTAGTCTCAAGACGAGACGCCACCTATTCTTGTTTTAAACCTTGATTCTCCTCACGAACTGCCCCTATCTCTCTTTGGATTCCCTCCAGGATGTCCCCCAAGGCCTTCAAATTCATTCCCTCAGCCATACTGCCCGGGCGAAGTAAAATACGTGGGCACTTCAATCTGTCAAGTAGCTCCAAGCACTTCGCAGAGGCAGCATCGATGCTAGTCCCAATCGCCCTCCAACCAGTGTCTCCACTTCAAGAGCAAAGAACACCAGCCAAAGGGAAAAGGGAAAAGGGGAAGTGGAAGAAAAGAAGAGACACCTTGTATTCCTCTGCTACACGCACTGGCTGCTGGACGCTATTAGCTTCGTTCCTCTGCCCAGTAGGAAAGCCTAATACACAGAATGGGGAAGAGAATAAACAACAACCAACCTTTTCTTACATCACTCTATGTGAAATAATTAAGCTTATCCTACCAGTGGTGCTCAAGGCAATAGCAACTCTTCATGTATATGTATTAATGTTGAGCAGGAAGCTTTCTATCTGAAGGACCTCCTGCTCTTGTCTTGAAGGTGTTCTTTATAGTTATCCAATTGTTCACAATGTAGCCAAGCAGTCTCTTAGTCCTTGAAATCCTTATGGCGCGCAAAAAGGTACAGGGTAGGAACAGGGGGGGGGGGGAAAGAATTGGTAAAGTGCAAATAGGAAAGTTCTATAGGACAAGTACGCTGCTGGAAAAGACTACGCTGCTGTCAAGCTTTCTCTTGATGCTGCCCTTTACAATATTTCAGCTCTTAGACATGAAGCGCTTCTTCCTCTGACGCTGCTCAGGTAAAGAGTTCACTTACTGACTGAAGCGCTATTACTGCAGTTGCTTCTCTGGAGTTCACGGTCAGCTCCCAGAAATGCTGCACAGAGACTTCAAGGACTCCTAGTGAAAAGAGTTCACTTACTGCCGTTTGCTGAAACGTCTACTCAGCTGTTTCAAACTCGAGACTCCGAAGCACGGACCTCGAACCAAAACGGAAATGACTGAAAAGCAGAATTACTGCTCAAAACTCGAAGGCTAATAAGCCTTCGTGAATAAACTGGGAAAATACTTGGAAATAGGTCTCTGCAACTCCCGTCTGAATAATAACGCGGAGTTACAGAATTCCACTGTGGCTTCTTTGAATTCCTTCGTTGAAGTGCGCAGTTACTTACTCGCTCGCTTCCCAGATACACTAGCCTGCCCTACTCTACTGAAAAACAAAGAGCCACTGCGGCGGCCATCTTAGGTGGGAATGATGTACAGAAAACAAAGGGGCGCTATTTACAAGATTACAAGATACTAGGAAACCAAACATTTACCTGATTGGTTTTAAAGGTTGTACAGGTCCTCTTGCTTGGTTCGGGAACTCCTATAGTGGCAATGCTAAGGTTCCTGACATTGCCCTTCTCCTTCCCCGACGCCCCTGGCTGGCCTTCCTGGAGGTTTGTGGGGTTCTGGTTGGCCTCTGTAGTTGCTCCAGTTTCCTCCATGGTGCTTCTCAGTTGTTTGGGTTTTGTTTTTTGTTAGGCAGCTTTTATGGTGAATGTGTCCACCTGACATGGGAATAGCAAGCCTGGCACTGATTATCGCTGATATTTTTATGGATTTTTTATCGCTGTTGGGCCCATCGCAACTTTTTTCACATTTGGGTTTCCTTTTTTATCGGCGTCCCAGTAATTTTAACACAGACGTGTTATCGGGGCACTATCGCCTGTTGCCGGCGTGTTGAGAATAGGTCGTTAACACATTGTTAGTTTCCCGTGATAGACGGCGTTATATAAAAATGCTTTAGCCTAGGTTGGCGATGATTATAGCACGTTCTTGAGAATATCCCCCCTGTCTCTTTTAATGCAAGCCCCACTCAAATTAGTATCTGGAATCGACAAGGGCATAACTATGCTATAGATTTTATTTATTTGAATGATTTATATGGCACACCAAGCCATCATTATAGCCCCAGAGCACTGAAACGGTGCTAAATGATAAAGCCTTAGAATGGATGGAGCATGGGTGGCGCTATAAGGACCGGAGGGCTGGCTTTACATGTTTAAACTGACCGGGAGCAGTCTGTGGCAGTATGAAGAATTGATTGTCTGAACAAATGTGTTGTAAGCAGATTTCTGCATCTGTTGAAGTCTGGTTTCTATCTCCTTGGAAGGAAGATCAAGAAGGAAGCTCCATATAAGTATAGGGCCTAGCTATTGAACTTCTTGTAGGGATGGGAGCATGTGGAAAGTAGGTTGTGATTTTTGTATCTGAGGGTTCTGGAAAAGACTTAGGAGAGTAACAGATTCAACAGGTGACCTGTGTAGAGCTTTCTAAGTGAAGCAGAGATTTGAAATCAGCACGTACCTTTGCTTGAAACCAGTGGAGTGCCTAATGTGTAGAGGTGATATGGTCATGGGGATTTAGTACGATGTAAAGCCCGTTGCAATAGTCAATGTGGGATATCACCTTAATAAGGAGGTTAGCAATTTTTTGTGTGAGGTGAATTGGGTGGAGGACACCTCAGAGTAGCCACATGTGATGGACATTTTTTTTTGTAACTGAGAAAATTTGAGGGAACGATTTCAAACAAAACACCCAGGTTGTAAGTTTTTCTACTTGTTGTGGGTGGGAACCCAATGAATCATGCCAGACAAAGGGAAGATGGGCAGGGGAAAAGAATTCTAGAGACAGAATTTCAGTTTTTAACAGTTGTCAAAAAACAGTTTCCTTCATCCAACAGTGCAACTTGGATAATCAGTGAGTGACTTTCGATGAATTGCCAAACTATCAACAAGCTTAATGTGTAAGGGCGTATCATTATTGGAATACAAATGACATTGTATGTTGAAGGAATCTTGTATTCTATTGAGAAAGATCATTTAGCTATCGAACAGCATGGGTGATAGAGCGCAGCCATGAGGAATCCATGAGGTGACTGCCTCAGATTTGGAGAGAAATTGCCCAGTTTGATCTACAGAGCAAGTTTTGGTGGAAGAAAATGAGCCAAGATAGCACCATTCCCTTTATGCTGGTCGAGAGTTCCAGACCATCAAGAATTACCTGGTGATTTATGGAGGCACACAATGCTGAGATGTCCAGTAGAATTAGGGCACACTGTGCCTTGAGCAACTGAAATTAGAAGTTCTTTCTTCATATTTGAAAGGCAGGGATTCTCTACTCCTCCGTGGTCTGAAACCAAACTGAAAGCCACTGAGAATGTTATGGGCTTCAAGATGAGAGGAGAGTTGTTGTGCAACCCCAATTTGAATTACTTTGGCAACGCAAGGGAGGCCCAAGAATGATGTATATTCGAAGGAGTTTTTTTTTAGGATTATGGTAATAAAAGAATACTTCAACGATTGATCGATGAACCCGCTAGAGATAGAGGTATTGTGAAGATTGTTGATGAGTGGGAGCAATGATGGGGAGCCCAGGGTTGATGACTTTCACATTACAGATGGCCCAGAGAGGGCTGATTTTTTTGAAGAATTTCAGGACTTTACCAACTTCGTTCTCAAAGGTAAGAGAGAAATCCACGAGAGTGGGTGGGGGAGGCTTAGGAAAGGAGGTGACTCTGATTGTGGAGAAGGGGAGACACTCCCTCGAAGAGTGTGGATATTTTCTTTAAGATGAACAAGACGTTGTCTGCAATAGTTCAAGGTAACTTGGATTAAGTTTCAAGAGTCAATTTATTATTTTAAACACAGAAACATTATTCTGTGAAACTACCTTCCTCATAAATGAGGGCATGGAAATACATCTTTTATACCCCAATGGATACTGACTTATACACTCTGGAATGTTTCTTGCAGTTTGTTAGAGTAGCAGGAAGTTCAGATTTGTTCCAAAATCTTTATAGTGATCTGCCATTCTGCAAGTCTTCTGTGAATTATTTAATGATTTATTGAACTTCAGCAAGTGTTGATTACGCAATAAGAGGGGAGCAGGGGCATCTAGTGTCATTGTCACCTTTTTAATCATCAGGTGCGCTTAGATGCTGATAGGGAATCTGGATTGTTGTGGAACGACTGGGTGGGGTGATCTGGGCAATTGTTGTTTAGATTCCTGGAGAGCAGGTGTTGCATGTGGGAATGAACTTTCAAGGACCGTGTTATTGAGCCCATATTTTCTTAATGAAGCCTATTAGGACGTGATTTGTCCCAGAGATGGGGAAGACTTCTTTAAAGAAGCATAAATTGGTAATGAATGAGAAGATACGTTAAAGACACCTATAACCCGAGTGAACCTGAATATAAGTATATAGGACTAAACAATGAAGCAAAGAATAGCACAAGCACTGAAAACTGCCTGTCTAGAGGCGTCCACTCGGAGGTGTAAAAACTGTGCCATTATCTCTCAAGCAAGGTAAAAACCTGAGACCCCATCCCCTAGTTTAGTAGGGTGAATGGACCCTTCACCTCACTTAGCATGGTGCTACTGCACATGCTGCACTGTTAATAGTTACACCCTCTGCTTCCCCTCTGCCTGGCCATATCAGGCACACAGAAAGGAAAGCTGGGTTAAGCGCATCTGTGTGGACATCAGTTCATACACACAAATGTTGTGGCCATGTCAACGGTCCTGCCTCTGCGAGCAGAAATGAATGATTTCTGAGCCTGGCGTGCTTGTATGTTTACAGCATAACCCATGCACATTGCAGTGCTCCTTGACTATATAGGACATGTGCATGTGGCACTTTACTGTCCTATGCATAGCACATACAAAAGTAAAAAAATCCTCGCATTTTCTATTATTCGACCTATTTACTGTGAGCAAATTATATAAGGCAACACCTGAAGGGATTTGTGTGAGGTAAACAAATACTGCATTATTGTAATCGGTAAAGTTATGATGGAAGCATGTCAAACCTTAAATGCTATCAAAGTGTTTTTTTTGTTTTTAATTCAGTTATCGAACAGGTGATCCAGTGAAAGGCCAGGACAAACGTTTCACACATCAGCATATCGTTCAAAATTGGGTCCATAAACACATTCAGATTTCCTGACTCACTGGGGTCAAGTTTTATTTCCTTTGATCTGAATTAGTCAATATCTAACTAATCTTTACAGATCAACACTTCCTTTAGTTCATGGAGCATTAGTCGAGTAGTTGACGGTGATACTAACAAATTCACTGATTTATCTTATAACTTTTCAATAAAATGATCACAGACTCCGAGTAAGATTCAATGGATTTTATCTAATGATTCAATAGAATGAACGATCATTTATACAGATTCACAGTGCAAACTCCATGAACTGTCATGGGAGAGAAAAATTTATTTAACAAATACATTCAATTCACGATACATTCAACAATCCAATGCATTAGGAGTGGATAGATAGAGGGACAAAAGGACATAATAAATCATAGATTTGCAAAGGATATGCAAATTTAAGACAGAACTATATTTACCCAATGGTGAAACAAGAAACCCAACCCTCTGGCCTAAGGACTGGTAGTGGTCCTCTGAACAAGAGTTACGAGACAAAGACAATAGGACAGGTGCAGGATAGATTTATACTTACTATACTTCTCTACAACCCGACACACCGGAGCGCATCTCTCTCTTACACTCTCTTCCTCCTCGATATTCTTCTGGAATCTTCACTCTAATCAGGCTGTCTTAAGTATTGAATCTTCTCAGTCTGTTCGTCCCAGCAGCAGTTCTCGCCTACTTCTCACTCATCATCAAGTTCTTGCAGCAGCTATCTCTTAATCTTAAGTCACTCAAGTTATCATATCAGGCCCAAAATGCTCACTATTTACAAAAGAATTGTAAACAGATATTAATTTCTTAAATATGTTATTATCACTGTTTACCTCCCCCTTCTACTCTATCCCATTTGTTAAGCAAGGCGTTAGTAGCGTAACACTTCCTTTAGCATTCGGGTAAGCATATGCCAGACATGTGGCACTTCGAGACCCATGGTAAGCTACTCTTTGCGCATGTGTGAGGATTTTCTTCTCATGGTTAATCGCATGGTTACTTGCACAAGACAGGTTCGCACATGCGTTTAAGCGGGATTTCAATTACGTAGCAAATTATTCTTTGATATTTAAGCAAGCAAAAAGCATTTTTCCCCGTGTATGAGCGTTGCATATTTGTTAATTTTCACTTATTTATGATTTCTATTCATTAGTGTTTGTTAGCGAGAGATTGATCCGAGCAAGTTTGTTTTTCTCGAATCCTTGGTCCATCACAGGTATTAAACCATGTACTGCTTTTCTGCTAATATTTTTTTGGACTTTTTTTGTTATCAAATACTCTACTTGGCATTGATGTGTAATGACTAAATTTGAACCTATTCAAGTGTAAAAAGCAGGTGACTCTAACCTTATCTTTAATAACAGTTACTTATGATCAATGAAAGTCATCCCAGCTTCTAATATTAAAAGTGACCACCTTGAACAATATTACATTGGTGATCCCTGTATGGAAGTTCATCAGCAGTGATCACCTTAATAGACCATTTCTAGGGTCTATTTGATATTATAGAAGACTGCCCCAGATAGGCTAAGGGCCACCTTAGGACCATAGGTGGATTTGCTACCTCCAAGAATCTCTTCTCTGGGAAGTTTTAGGGCCAAAACAGTATCCTTCCCTTTGGAGCCCCTCCTTCGCATCCTATCTAGCTCAATTTGAATCTCGCTAGACTTGGTGAAAAGGTGCAGTGCTGTTGGATTGGTCTGGTATCGGGTCAGATTCACTACTACTTTGCGGGGTTCTACCTTGTTGGGTTGTATTTTGACCCTAATCCTGCATAGGTTTAGTTGGATAAGGCATTTTGCTTTTTCTGGTCTTCCTCTTGGGACAAGTAAAGTCTGTCTATACCTCCTGCATTCGGTACCAGTGAACAGATGTAGCATGACCTGTCTGATGCCTTGAAGTGTTACAACAAAGGGTATGCAGTTCCTTATTGGTTGTAAAAGAGAGAATATGTGGTTGGTATAAACTGGGGAATCGGACAAGGAGTCCAATATCTCAGGAACAGGAGCCCTCACACACTCAGATGGGTGTAATGCTTCATCAGAGGGCATGCTCCTCGTCGGTCTGGCGCTGCAATGCCCGACTGGCTCCCACAAGGGGGCTCTTTATCGGACATCGGTTGTTCCAATGCCGTACGTAGAGTGTGGGTGCAGGGTCGCTTGTTCAGATTGTTGTAGTTGTGTGTATGTGCATGTAGAAGTGTGTGTTAAAATAGACTAGGTATTCCTCCAAAATGTATTTTTAATTGGTGTCTAAATAAAAACATGATGTCTAACAAGAGAGGCAATGATCTATGATAGCTCAATAGATTACAAAATAATTCTTGCCATTTGTAAGTCAATAATGAATAGCTGGCAATTTGTCAGGGACAATTGTCCCTAATCTACACAGTGGTTGAAATCTGGGGTCATGTCATTCCAGGGGTAATAGAAACACAAATAACCTAGGGGCATATTATCAACAACTAGCGAAATTTATCGCTAAATAAGCTTAGCCACATTTTTCTTCTCGCTGCGCATCGGCGGATTTTATCGCACAGATAAAGTGCTATTAGCAACATTTATCTCCAATGCGATAAAATATCCGGCGATAGCGGTGAAATGCATGAATATCGCTGGGAATCCAGCGATATTCAGGCATTAACGCCAATAGGGTCTTAACCTGAATATCCAACTCCCATTGGATATAGAGGTTAAGAAGTGGCCTGAGCAGGCGTTAGTTTTCAGCGATATTCGTGGTTAGCGCAAATTTTTTAAATCGCTACGCTTGCTTTGATAATAGGCGATAGCGGTGTTAGCGACTGCTTTCAGACGCTAACAGGTTGGGTACGCCCACTTTGCATGTCATTAGCGATAAATTTCGCTGACATGAAAAGCGGGCCCCAAACCGCTCGCTATCACCTAAAAGCTGTCGCTAACTGATGTTAGCGACAGTTTGCTAATAAGGTGATGAAATTATCGCCGCTTTGTGGCCGAAAACGGCCGCAAAAGCGGCGATAATTTCATATCGCCTGCCTTGGTAATATGGCCCCTAGATTTTAGTAAAGGTAGATATCTTCATATAGTTTTCTCTAAAAAAGAGAGGCCGACCTGTAATGGAAATAAAACCATAAAATAAGCCATCTGCGTAGCAAGGCTAACCATAAAAATATTCTTATCTCAGTATAGCATGCATAGTATTGCTCAACATTCTGCTATCAATGTTGGTGCAACTGGCACAGTGAGAAACACACCACACAACACAGCATACAGGTGATACACTCAGAAGTAGTTGCAGACACTTAGATTTTAGACGCTGTGTCACAAAGGATAAAAACGCACCCAATTAGGGTATCAATACTGCCTCCTTGAGGAGAAGAGTTAAGTCTGATTTAGCATGCTAGAATATAGAGCTAAAGGTAAATTATGCTGAAGCCATCTCATTGTAGAGGCCTGGATTCCGTCGGGGAGACCTTTAAAAAGACCATATAGTGCTACTTACAGTGTCGTAGTGAAGAATCCACAGGACGACTGACCCAATTTCTGCTGCCCTGGAAGTGGAGGCGCGAGAGAGTGGGTCACCTTAAATGGCCATGGCCAGTAGTTAATGACTATCAGGTGGTTTCTGTTATTGTGCATTGTAAGACAAGACAGTGTCACAAAGGGGTTTGTGCGAGCCCCATCTTGAGGGTAGAGATGGTCACTAAGAGGACTGAGTAGGTCCTCAGATCTCTCTGATACACAGAGAGATCTTCCCTTGCTACTGCTCTGCTAGAAAACTGAAGTACTCGGATTGCACATGCTTGTTAGTGCAGTTTAAGGAGTGTAGCCCGGCTCTCCCGCCGCACCATATTGGAGCAAGAAAATATGGCCAAGGTGCCTTGTACTTGCATTCAATGAGGTTAGTGACTGATGTGTGAGGACATAGGAGTGTTGTTCACAAGTATGTCAGCAAAATCCAAACCAGCTCTCCATAAGCGCCATATTGGAACATGGAAGACATGGCTAGGATGCCTGGCATGTGAACAAAATTAAACACAATAGAATCACAAATGTGTAAAGCGTAAGTCAAGGTGTCTATTGCCAACCAATAGTAAATGTGCCACAGGAGTAGGTGGGTCTCATAAAGAGATGTGAATTCAACCCACTGGTGGGACGGCTGAATGTCTGTGTCTGTTGTTAATAACTAATATGGATCCCTGGGGTCAATCCCTGCCTACCGGTGTGAGGCCATATAGATGGAGGAGCAGTATGTAACAGTGTATGGGGCAGATGTACGAAGCCATTTAGCATTTCCTAATGGGCCGAATCGCTATTTCAGCCCATTAAGAAATGCTAAATGGCCTTTTGGTATGTACAAAGGCCTGAAATCTGTTGTAATTTGTGATTTCTACCCTGTAGAAATCGCAAATTGCGACTGGGTTTTAGGAAATGCAAATAGGGATTACCTATTTGCAATTCCTATCGCACATGTACAAAGCGTTTCCTAAATGTGAAATGGGCATTTAGGAAATGTTGATACCATCAACTCAAAGTCAATGATAACCATGTGCAAAATTTAAAAATGCATTTTTAATGTGACATAAAGCGCACATATGCATCTATGGCATATGTGCACCTACATGTGCAATATGAATTTCGGGGTGCCTGCATGGGAGCTTTAAATCCAGAGGCACCCTTGGGTTTGGATTTGCTACTCTGTAGGAATCGCTATTAGGAAAACACAACTTTTTTACATATCATTTTGCAATTCCTAACTAGCGATTCCTATGGAATCGCCATTTAGGAAATGCAAAATTAGAGTTTTGTATGTCTGCCCCTATGTTGCCTCAATGTTTAGATGTCTTTATTCTGAATGACAGAGTTGCAAGGCCGAATAGTGGTGGAGTGTCAATATTGATGGACAACCGTCATTCCTGGAGGTGACCATAGGCGGTTCAATTGTTCAGTTCACTCCATGGAATGTCGTCATTTAGTCCAATCGCATGAGTCGACAGACTGAAAATCCAGCTTTGTTCCCTACTAAGTAGGGTGTCTTTGTTCATGTGTGGGTGTGCCTCCAAGACTGTCCAACGTATGTCATCAGGTGAATGCCCTTCAGTCAAAAAGTGTGTGAAGATTTTTGCACTTATTCTTTTGCAACAAATGTTGCTTCGGGGTTCCATGATTCGTATTTTGACAGGCCTTGTGGTCATCCCAATGTATCTTTTGCTACAGGGACATGTCATTGTGTATATGCAGTTTCTTGTGTTACAGTTAGTGTGTGTTTTCTGTATCCAGATGAAGGTACTGGTCAATCTGACCTCTCTGGTAGTGTTTGTGAAGGCACAGGCTACGCATGAGCCACATGTGAAATGTCCTATTACAGGGGGTAAATCCCATACAGATCTTTGTTCAGCTCTTGTGGGTTTTCGTAGCTTGGTACACACAAGCATGTCTTTTAGATTTGAGGTGGGTTTAAAGGCAAAACGAGGTGGTGGTAGTGGAAGGTTGCCTGTTTTCAAGATACCCCAATGTTTTCAGAGGATTTTCTGTTTTTTGTTGGAATCAGGTGTGAAAGTGGTAACGCAAGTATGTATATCCTCCGTGGTCTCATGTGTAGTTCCAACATGGCTTCCCTATTATTATTTCTAGCACGCTTTCAAGCTGTTCAAACACAATGTGTGGGATAGTCTTGTGCCACCAGATTACTGGACAGCAGTTGTGCTGGTGTCTTAAAGTATTCTGTAGTGCTGCAATTACTGCACAGTCGTACAAACTGTCTGTAAAGGAGGTTGTCCTTGAGCAATTTCAGGTGATGACTACTGTATAGAAGAAGGCTGTTACTGTCAGTTGGCTTTTGGATGCAGTGGTTTGTATTCTGTCCCCCACCCAACAAATCATGAGGTCAAGGAAAGGGAGCCCCCAGTTAGAGATGTTACTCTAGCCACGTTCCTCCGGGAGTGAGGCTGGGTGCAGCGTAGGGTTGTGGGAATCCTGGCTTTTCCTCCAGTCTTCGAGTCAGCTCTCCAGATGTGGTTCTCGTCTCCTGTAGAGGCTTGTCCATCTCGAGGCTCGATGCGGCTCCTCCGTCTTCAGCCTTCTGGTCCAGGAACACACCTTCATTGGAGAACAGCTCCTTTTCAGTGGATGATGTTCTAGGTTCCCACCTCCAAAGGGCGTGGCTACCGTCTTCTTGTAGAGGTTCCTAAAGGGTCAGTGATATGTTTCACCAATCGTCTCACCCCCAGCTAGGCACACCTCCGATTCCAGGAGCTTAGGGGAAGAAAAAGGGTCCATGTGATCAATCTGTTTGACACCGCTAGTGTCCCCGAGAGGATCCCGACAGGTTGTAAGAAATGGCCACAAAATGTTGACAGAGGCTTCAGGAGTGAGCCAATCCCTGAAACAATAGGCCTTCCCAGTGGGGGGTGTAGTCACTTATACATTTTCGGGAGCATGTAAATTGATTGACTCCTAGATTGTGCATTAACTATGAAATCAGCTTTGTTTTGGCTGATCCATCCTTGTGCCTCTGCTGTGGATACGATTGAGTTGGTCTGAGAACTCAAGAGCACAGTGGGATCCTGACCAATGGGAGTGTAGTATTTCCTATTAGCCAGTTGCCGGCAACATTATACTTCATAGTCAGTAGTGGACATAATCACTATTGCACCCCCTTTGTCCGCCTGTTTGATAGTCATTTGAGTGTCATTAGCCAGGGATTTTGCTGCTTCTAGTTCTTGATTGGACATGTTGTGTAAGCTGGGTCCTTGTAAGTATTTTGCCACATCCTTGAGGACTGCCTGTTAAAAAGTTAAGAAATCATTGGGTATCATATGCGCAGGGGGAGTACATTT
This sequence comes from Lissotriton vulgaris, assembly GCF_964263255.1. Lineage (NCBI taxonomy): Eukaryota > Metazoa > Chordata > Amphibia > Caudata > Salamandridae > Lissotriton > Lissotriton vulgaris. The sequence continues at coordinate 1,657,652,776 of NC_141685.1, read as the reverse complement.
GAAAGGGTTCTCTAAACCTGAATTTGTATGTTCCAGGCTGGGTTTTTCAAAAGAGAAAGTCCTCAGACATATTTTTGGGAAGAAATTGTGAAGTTCCCAGTTGCTTAGGAACATGTCAGTTTTAGGAGTGGGTACAAAGCCCAAACCTTTCTTAAGGACTCTAGTCTCTGTCTCTGTGAGGACCCCTTGTGAGAAATTGACTATCAATTTTTCTTCCCAGACTGGCTCTGGGATTGCATTGGCTGTGGTTCTTGCCACTCAACCTTTTTTGTGCCTCCTCTTCGGATGCCCCAACCTCTGCCTAAAAAAGTGGGTTAAATGGTTGAGGAAAAGGTTTTTGAGTACATGTGGAATGCTAGTGTTGAGCTGATGTAATTATAGGTGATATGGGAAAGATCCCTGCACAAGCACTGTGAGAGTTTTTGGATGGACTCCATTTGACTAGGCAGTTCTTTGGCAATAAAGGGATGTGGCAGCACCCATAGTAAACAGAGGGTACATAGAAGTGTACAATACATAACTTATTGAATATTTCGGGCCTTGGGATAAATCCAGGGAAGATATCTGTAGTCCTCTGGTGACTGGGGGTTTCTTTGTTTAATAGTTCAAGACAAAAAGTTCACAGTGCAGTTCGTAACTTATTATTCTAACATTTTAGACCCTGTTTGGGTGTTGATGTGGCTACCAAAAAGTTGGTGCACTTGCAGATTCGATTGAAGACCTGTTGGATAAGTGCTTAGTTCAATTGTTAATTCATGTGCCATCATTAAATTACTTTCTTCGATGTTCCTGTGCTCTTCTTTTAGGGTATGTTCCCTACACTTTATTCATAAAATTATAGTGAGGCACCAGAAGGTGCCTCAGTCAAGGTAACTATTTTGATGGTTTGGGATAAAAGTGTGTTGTTTATGGAACACATAAACGTTTATGAGTTATTGGGCCTCTCCGTACCTCTCCGTACCTGACCGTACCTCTGTACCTCCCTACCAGTCTAACCAGTGTTAGACTGCTAAATAATTTTTACGGGGTAATCTTGTGAGCATTAGGATGGTATCAGTTTCTAGGTTTCGCCTGCACAGCACTTGCGCTGCGCTTGTGCAATATCTTGTATTCAATATATTTTATCAGTTTCCATTTTCAAATTACTTTGTTTATTCACTTTTGTGTGAAACTTTTTTTGCTAACATCCCCTGGCTACACGCATTTACAGTGCTTCTACTAAAGCTGTTCACACTGTTTAAACCCCATTTACTGATAAGATAGGATCTCTTTCCATGGAAAAGGCAGACAGCTTCTAATAGTATGCTGGAATGCTTGCTTTTCATTACTTAGTTGTGTAAAGCAGCTGCTTTAGCCTTAGAACGTTTGTGGCATTTCCTATTCATGCCTCGGTACCTTTCTTTGCACTTTGTAGGCATTTTCTGATTGATTTTTTCAACTTAATCTATTTGGTCATTATGATCAATTTCTAAATGTTGTAAAAAAATGTCATGTTAAAAATAAAATTATTATAGAAGAGCTATACTATATTTTACTACAAAACAGGCAGCCACAAGTGCAGTTCACTGCAGACAACAGGGTCATGATTTGAATGGTGCAGCAGGTGTGGTGACACTGGGCTCAAAGGTTGTCCTCTAAACACCTAATTAAGCATGGGCGAATTTTGCGAATCTCGCGTTCGCGAATTTTGCGGATTTGCGAACTCGCAATCCGCAAAATCCGCGAATTCGCGGATTTTTTTTTTGTGTGTTTGCGCGGGTTTCTGCCAGTTCGCGAGGGTTTTGTACAATGTCGCAAATTGCGAACTTACCTGTCGGGTCGCAAGTTTCGCGAACTTGTTGTTTCTACGTGTCCAGCCTGTTTGGGACACTCTTCTTCATCACTGCCACTCTCTGTCACCACTGCCACTCTCTGACTACTCATGCCACCCTCTGGCCCACCCATGCCACCCTCTGTTTCATCACAGCACCCTCTGGTTGTCCAGTCAGTGTACATTATTGTGGCAATGCAAGCACACCTTCCCTGCCTCAAGTGACCTGAATTAATTTGGGGCTGATTAATGTGTCACAGAATATTTTTTTAGCTGGCACCTGCTTCCTTAGTGCTTCCTGATTAGTGATCTTTTGCACTTGCTAAGTGCTTTCATTGTTGCAAAATTAGTTACAACACCTGCCCTGCCCCAACTGACAATAATGAATTAGGGGCTGATTAATGGATTTGAACCTCCAGCCTGGCTCCTGCTTGTCTCCCTTAGCTGTAATTCAGGACCTTTGTGGCATATGTGTAACTATTCTGAGGTTCAGAGCAGGGTCACATAATAGTTGCAACTGGCAACTGAACTCTGGAGGGGCCCCTCAGGAAGCACTACAGGAAATGGCTACTAATGATGAGCCTGAACTTTTGAACCTGGTAAGTAGTTTCAGTTTTGCTAAGATCGTATTTCTGCAATTTTGCACTTATTCGCGGGGCGCAAAGTTGTACTGGGAAGCCGCGAACTCACGCGAACAGTGCGAGCAGTGCGAGCAAAATCCGCTGCTCGCGGATTTGCGGATTTTGCGGGAGATTCGCGAATCTCGCGGATTGCGAATTTACCGAAAATCCGCAAAATCCGCGAGCGAAACGGATTTTCCGCCCATGCTTACACCTAATATTGCAATATTGTACTACTATACAGGCAGTCACAAGTGCAGTTATCTGGCAAGCTCTGGGGTCATGATTTTAACAGTGCAGCAGGTGCAGTGGCACTGGGGCCAAACGCTCTAGGAACCCCACTAAACACCTAAAATGGCTATATTTTATTCCTAAACAGACAGCCACAAGTGCAGTTTCCATGCAGGTAACAGGATCATGATTTGAATGGTGCAGCAGGTGCAGTAGGACCAGGCCGAACAGTTGTCAGATCTCCTATAAACTCATAATATTGCTATATTTGACTACTAAACAGGCAGTCACAATTACAGTTACCTTGCAGTTAAAAGGGACTTGGTTTGAATGGCTCAGCTGGTGCAGTAGCACCGTGCCCAAAAGTTGTCAGAAATCCTCTAAACACACATTGTTGCTATATTTGACTACTAAACAGGCATTCACAAGTGCAGTTGCCTTGTAGACAACAGGTCATGATTTCAATGGTGCAGCAGGCGCAGTGACACCAGGAACAAAAGCTCTAGGCACCCCACTAAACACCTCCTATTAGTATATTTTACTACTAAACATGTGATCACAAGTGTAGTTACCTTGCAGACAACAGGATAATTATTTGAATGGTGCAGCAGTGCACTAGGTCCAAAAGTTGTCAGAACTCCTCAAAACACCTAATATTGCCATATTTTACTAATATACAGGCAGTCACAATTGCAGTTATGTTGCAGTTAAAAGGGGCTTGATTTAAAATGGTGCAACTGGGGCCAAAGGTTGTCATAACTCCACCGAACACCTAGGGGCCACCTGTACGTCACTATTACCATTTTAAAAATGATGCAAAAGTGGTGCAAGGTGCTTGTAAATTATTCACCAAATATTGCTATATTATACTACTAAACAGGCAGTAACAAGTACAGGTATCCTGCAGACAGCAGGGTCATTATTTGAATGGTGTAGCAGGTGCAGAGGCACTGGGCCTAAAAGAGGTCAGAACTCCTCTAAACACCTGATATTGCTAAATATTACAACTAACCATGCAGTCACAAGTGTAGTTATCTAGCAAGCACTAGGGTCATAATTTCAATTGTGCAGCAGGTGCAGTGGTACTGGGGCCAAAAGCTTCACAAACCCCACTAAACACAGATTATTGCTATATTGTATAACTAAACAGGCAGTCACAAGTGCAGTTATCTTTCAGGCACTAGGGTCATGATTTGAATGGTGCAGCAGGTGCAGTAGCCCGGGCCCAAAAGTTATCTGAACTCCTCTAAACACATAATATTGCCATATTTGACTACTAAACAGGCAGTCACAATTTCAGTTACCTTGCAATTAAAAGGGACTTGATTTAAATGGTGCAGCAGGAGCAGTGGCACTGGGGCTCTAGGGACCCCACTCAACTCAGAATATTGATAAATTGCACTACTAAACATAACAGTCACAGGTGCGTTTATATAGAAGGCTATAGGGTCATGATTTTAATGGTGCAGCAAATGCGGCAGCACCAGGACCAAAAGCTCTAGGCACCCCAGTAAACACCTAATATTGCTAACTGTTACTACTATACAGGCAGACACAGTTGCAGTTATCATGCAGTTAAAAGGGACTTGATTTGAATGGTACAGAAAGTGCAGTGGCACCTGGGCTAAAAGCTCTAGTGACCCCACTAAACCAGGAATACTGCTAAAATGTACTACTAAACCAGACAGTCACAAGTGAATTCATCTAGAAGGCAATGGGGTCATGATTTGAATGGTGCAGTAGGTGCAGTGGCACCAGGTCCAAAAAGTTATCAGAACCCCCCTAATATTGCTACCTTTTACTATTATACAGGCAGACACAATTGCAGTCATCTTGCAATTAAAAGGGACTTGATTTGAATAGTGCTGCAGGTGCAGGGCACTGGGGCTAAAAACTCTGGGGACCCCACTTAACCCAGAATATTGCTAAATGTTACTACTAAACAAGACAGTCACAAGTGCATTTATCTAGCAGGTACTAGGGTCAGGATTTCAATGGTGCTGCTGATGTAGGGGCACCGGACAAAAAGTTGTCAGAACTCCTCTAAACACCAAATGTTGTTATATTTAACTACTAAATAAACAGTCACCAGTGCAATTACTTTGCAGACACTAAGGTCATGATTTCTATAGTGCAGCAGGTTCAGTGGCAAGGGGGCCAACATTCGTTATAACTCCTCTAAAGACCAAATATTGCATATTGTACTATAAAACTGGCAATCACAAATGCAGTTATTTGGAAGGGACAAGGGGCATGATTTGAATGGTGCAGCAGGTGCAGTGGCACCGGGCCCAAAAGTTGTCAGAACTCCTCTAAACACATAATATTGCTATTACATTAATGAATTCTATTATTTCTCTCTTTCATTTCATTGTTCAAAATGTTGCTATTACTTACCTGCACTATACCACTAGTAACAGCACATTATATAGCATTTTGTACATAAACAAGTCATAACACTTTAATGATCGATCGACGGAGATCCGAAGCAGATGAATAGGTCTCCACACGGGTCCAGAGCTATGATGTAATTTTACCTAACAGTCAGAACCCCTGCCGAAATCTCATGAGGCATTTCCTGCCAATCGCTAGTGAATGCCCCGAGAGGAAACTCCCCTCTCACACATAATGCACCTTAGACCGTGCAACACATTCTTGATCTAAACATTTAAACTTGATTTAGATTTCACACTTCACATATTTAAGGTCCTGAGGAAAGCAAGTATATACCCAAGGCCTGGCTGAAACATGTAGACCGTCTTTTGGATGTAGGAGTACTTAAACACCACTCCACCCACATCCACCGCCTTGCTTTTATTACTGCCAGCGGCCCAAACATTAAGTAAAACCCTGTGGGTAATGGGACCGCTGTACTGTTTTCAAACATCACTATCACACCACTCACTGCACACTCAGTAACAATACCTGCTCCGCTGTAAGCCAGGCATTGTACCACACCAAGGCCACACTCTGTGTCACCAGGAGGGCCCGATGATGAAGCATGCCACCAACCAGGTTGGTGGGTGAGGGCTTCTTGAAAACAAGCATTGGCAAAGCCAATAGGTCTCGACTTTGGAACCTTATAAGTGTTTAGCCATGCAACAGTTGATGTTGTTGCACCAAGGATATTGTGCTGCATAAGTAAATACTTATATGGTCCCAAAAGCGAGACCTATTGGCTATGCCAATGCTTGTTTTAATAGACTGACAGTGCCACCATGAAGTGGGTTCTCATAAATATGTGCCGTGTGAATAAATAAGTACAGGTGCCGAGCACTGACTAACACTGGCTCACATTAAGCACTGGGACTCAAGCCCATCCCTGACACTTCAAGTGAGGCAAATCACAAAATGGTGTTTTTACATGATCCGATGCATAGGCAAAAACTCCCTTTATTTAGGATTCCAACAAAAGATACAAGCCACCTTTAGTCTAGTCCTCATCTGTCTGGACTTCGACAATGGTTTATAAGGCACAGCAGCCAACTAAGTGATAAAAAAGAATCTGGAATGCAACTTCAAAACAGCTCATCAACCTTCATATAAGTTCATGCATTTTCCTTGCTCTTCAGTTTCTACACTGGCTGCCTTTGGCTAGGAGAATCCCTTTCAAAACATGATGTCCAGCTCATAGTGCCATCCATGGTTGTGTGTGTTTGTGTGTGTTTTTGTGTGTGGTCGTGGTTGTGTGTGTGGTTGTGGTTGTGTGTGTGGTTATGTGTGGTTGTGTGTGTGTGTGCAGTTGTGTGTGTGGTTGTGTGGTTGGGTGTGGTTGTGTGATTGTGTGTGTGGTTGTGTGGTTGTGTGTGGTTGTGTGTGTGGTTTGGTGTGTGTGTGTGTGTGTGAGTCGTTGTGTGTGTGTGTGGTTGTGTGTGTGTGTGGTTGTGTGTGTGTGCTTGAGGTTGTGTGTGTGTGGTTGTGGTTGTGTGTTTGTGTGTGGTTGTGTGTGTGGTTGTGTGGGTGATTGTGGTTGTATGTGTGGTTGTGTGTGTGGTTGTGGTTGTATGTGTGGTTGTGTGTGTTAGTGTGTGAATGTGGTTGTGTGTGTGATTGTGTGGGTAGTACTTGGTTGTGTGTGTGTGGTTGTGTGTTTGTGTGTGGTTTGGTTGTGTGTGTGGTTGTGTGTGGTTGTAGTTGTGTGTGTGTGGTTGTGTGTGTTTGTGTGTGGTTGTAGTTGTGTGTGTGGTTGTGTGTGTGGTTGTGTGGGTAGTTGTGGTTGTGGGTGTGGTTGTGGTTGTGTGTGTGTGGTTGTGACTATAGCCATTTGTTGCACCAAGGATTATGCAGCACAAGTGTTGCATGGCTAAACACTTCTAAGGTCCCAATGGGAAGACCTATTGACTATGCCAGTGCTTGTTTTAATAGTAGCTTACAATCAGAAAAAAGCAGTAAACTTACTCATGTGTAAATTACTTAAAAGTGTAATTTCCTTTATAAATCAGTCCTTCTCTGTGGAAATGTAGCTCAGTCACACAGGAATATGGAATTGGGGATAACATGCATAATGGCTGGTATTTCATTGTTGACTTCCGTAACCGGTTCCTTCTTTGGTAGAATAAACATGTCAATTTCACGCTCTTTTTGAGCAGCGAGGCTTTTACAGTGAACTATGTTTCCTCAAACAGCCACTCAGTTGTTGTCTATATGAGGCCCCTCGCACAGATTGCCCATCCATTTGGTGTCCGTATAGTCACCTATGCAGACGACACTCAGCTTGTGGTATCATTGAACAATGCTCAGGGCTCGTCTAGCACTTTGAGTACCTGTCTCGAGGCGGTCGCCAGATGGATGGAGCTCTCCTGCCTTAGATTAAATGGGGAAAAGACGGAGGTTATGCTGTTGGGGAACCCTTCACCTTCCATTCCGGTCCCCATTTGGCCCCCCTGTCTTGGTCCTCCCCCCTCTCCCAAACCCCGGATAAAGAGCCTAGGAGTCTGGTTAGACAGATCACTCGACTTCACTGTCCAGGCAACCAAGACATCTGCTACTTGCTTCGGACTCATGAAAATGCTCCGGAAAGTCCTCCCATTATTGCCGTTCCAGGCGAGGAGAATCATGGTTCAGGCTCTGATCCTCTCCCGCCTGGATTACGGCAATGCGCTTTATCTTGGAGCTCCTCTTGCCGCAATACAGAAGCTCCAGGTTACCCAAAATTGTGCAGCCCATTTGCTTTTCCAGATCCCTCGATGGCAGTCGGCCAGACCTGCCTTGAGGAAGCTACACTGGCTTCCGGTAGCAGCCAGGATACAATTCAAATCTATATGCCTGGCTCAGAAGGCCCTTCGCAAGACAGGCCCGTCCATAATGTTTCCCTTGGCCATTCCCTATTCCCCTTCTAGAGCTCTACGATCCAGCATGTTGCACCTGGCCACTATGACCAAAATAAACAAAGCCCGCTGGGGTGGCCGCTCATTTTCGCACAATGCCGCCAGAATGTGGAACTCCCTCCCGCTTGCCCTGAGAGAGAACAACAACCTGCTGACTTTCAGGAGACAATTAAAAACTCATCTGTTTGCAAAAGCTTATTAGCGCCCTATCCTGTTGTCAGAACAGTCCTAGCTAAAGCGCTGCGAGGCCTCAGGGTAGTTACGCGCTATATAAGTTTAATTTTCATTTCATTCATTTCATTTCTATGAAAAAGAAGGACAAGCCGCTGTCTTGAGTTTATAGTAATGGCACAGTGACTGCCAAGTCACTCTCAGCCCATGCGCTATGGATGTTCAAGGCCCAGCCTGTTTCATAAGTGCACAAACCTGAATCATTCCCAATCCCCGATTTCCTATGTAGTTCCCCCATGGGTGCTAGCTACGCCTTCACTAGATAACTACTGCATATACAGTACACACACATACATGACACCACAGCAGCCGTTTAGTAGGCACGGGATAATCGTTAGGATTCCTGTATCAATCTAAAAAATGCTTTCACTAAATGTATACATTCTTTCCTTCTTAGAAACGCAGTGGGCTTGTGTACCTGCTACATAACAATACTTTTTGTATAGTGCTTCATATTGTTGTTAATTACATAGGTTATTATTGGCCAATTTACCAGTAGGTAATAAAACGACATCACAAAGATGCAAGTCTGAGTTTGCCTTGCCAGAGTCTAAACCGAAGCCTTGGGCCACGTATTTGTCAGGAGTTTAGGTACAACTGACTGAGGCTTCTTGCAACAAAACAAACAAGCGTTACACACATGCGCACGCTTGCACGATCTCTTGAATGTCACCTATAGGCTAATATAGATTTTGCATTTCACTTTAGTGAGGGTCAAAAGTCTGAATATCTTTAAGCTGGGTAATATTAACGGGTGTTACTGCAAAGTATTAATCACTGCACAAGAGTGCAGCCATTGATATTATTAAATCCGTCCAGCTTACCTGTTAATATTGAAAGCACAAAGATCGCTAAAACCTTCATTTCAGGATAAATATATGGCCAGAGGACCAAGCACCGATATGAATCTCTTCTCTGTGAAATCCCCTCTGAGGTGTTGAAACAGCAACTTTCCTCAGAGTGAATTTAAGGAACTGGGAGGGATGTAGTTCTTTTTCGTTTCTTTTGAGCTAATGAGAAAAGAGCGAGGGCCAGAAATCTGCGGTGGTAGGGGCATTTCGAGCATGAAATAGGAAAGTTCACATCATATTTTTATACACATTCAAGGTGCCCTTTTGTAAATATGATTTGTGTAATCAACCTCACGCTCTGGTCAATCAGTAACATCTTCAGAACGGGGATTGGAGAAAGGAGGAACGGGCTGAACAAAGGGTCAACAGCTAAAACTGGTGGCGCCACATACAATTGGCAATTGAGACAAGACGTGCTCTGTGGTGGGGGTGGGGGAGTGTGAGAGAAAGAAGGACAGACATGAAGGCCAGCAGAGTGACGCGGGTATTGAAGCGCGGCACGCATGGTAAGGGAGGGACTGAACACGTGCAATAAAATAGGCCAAATGTCAGCTGTGCACGGTGGCAGCTGTGCACGTCACGCGCGCGCTTGTGCTCGTAATAGTAAGCTGGTGGCCAGAAAAGTAGCACTTTTCTAAGCAGCTACTAGATGTCTCGGCCAGACCAGCACATGCGCTGGATCAGGCCAAGACCTAAAGAAAGTTATTTTCTTTTTCTTTCGCTAAAAACATACAGCTCCTTTATTATCACGTACCCCTAGACTAGTTCGTCATGATGATACATATTACAATTGGGTGCCCTTGCCATGCAGGTAGGCCTGAGCCAGGTTTAAGGGGCTACAGAGTGGGTGGCACAATCAGTGCTGAGGGCTCACTAGTAGCATTTATTTAAAGGCCCTGGACACATACAGTGCGCTTCAATAGGGACTTACAAGTAAATTAAATGTGCCATTTATGGAGAAATCAATTGTTAGTACAATGTACACAGAGAGCTCTTGCACTTTACCACTGGTCAGCAGTGGTTAAGTGCCCAGAGACCTAAAACCAACAAATAATACAAACAAAGGGAGCGGTGGTGGTAGCGGGGCGATGGAGGCGACTTCGTCTGGTGCAAGGATGGTACATTTCCAGAGTATAAAATAACATGGGGTGCAAACAAGTCAAGAAAACATCGAAGTTGACATCAAAAGTTAAAATGGGACACTTAACTTGCAACTCCACACAGAATAAAATAAGCAAGGATCCTGTTTCCAAAATTTGGTCAGTTGCCTTCTTTTAGTAGACCCCGGGCTTAAATGAAAAGTTCAATCTAAGGTCCGCATCTGCATCTATTTAATTATGTCACAAAGGGCCATTGAACGTTTCAGACTCATCTCAGGGCTATCACCAAGGCCTATTGTATTGAAATTGGGCCTCCGATATACAAAGTTTGTGAGTTAGTGCATGAAAGCCATCCTATATAGTTTTGAGATAACCTCAGCAGATACCAATTAGCATTTAAAGTCTCAATATTAACTTTTAAGATTTCTTTCCAAAGTCTCAAAATTGAAACCAGAAAATACAAATATTAGAGCCCAGAAAGTAGCAGGGTATTTACTTTTTTAAATGTTCCAAAGATTATTAAGCTGGGCCCTCTAAATACTAAGACTAATGTTTAATAAACGTTTAAATTTGCTGGCACCTCAACATATCAAGAATACAATTAAAATTTTAAAATTTACCACCCACATGATATGATATTTTTCTAGAAACGTTTTCCAGTTTAGCTATCCAATATGTGATGATTAGTCCACAAAATTATCACTGGTAATCCCCACTGTATAAAATATTGTTGTGTATAAGTTGTCAAGATTAATTTCCTCCATGATAAAGATGTTTACCGTGCCTTGGCCTTAAAGAGTCTATGCAACACCCCTGTTCCAGAAACCTGTAGAAATTAGTGTTTACCATGTTGCTCGGATAAGAATTTACGTTAAAGAAATGAAAAACAAGAGGTGTTTGGCAAAACAATAACAAGTTAGTTTAATTAAACGCAGAGGCCATGAGAATATCGACGGAGTGAGTCTGAAGAAAGTCTCACACTGTACAAAGTTTTGGCCACAATATATACATCTTGTGAGGTACAATAAACCAATTCTGCATTCTTGAAAAAGCATCTTACTCGAAAATAACACGTTTGGTCATCGAATAAGGACACAGATGGCTCCCAACCTCGGGGAGAGCTAGTGTGGGCCAGTGTGTATGTGTCCGTATGTCTGCTGTCCAGATGCAGTGATCAGTATGTGCAGTGTGCGTGTTGTGTTCTGATTGGCTGAATGTTTCTATCTACATGTGGCTGTAGTTTTGTGGTATTTTTGGGGAACGTGTACCTTTGGCCAAATGTGTTTTATTATGGCCAATTTCCCCTCACCTTTTTGTGGTGCAACTATATCCATGGGATTGATCCGGCATTTTCCTGGGTGCGTCTTTGTCGTTGGGCTAGGTGAGACCCCACCTGTGACCTGTCACTCGATAGGCATGGGCTGGGGTGGCAGGGCCTGACTGACCATGTATGTCTGACTTAGGGTTGATGGGGAGGTCACCTTGGGTGAATCCGACAGCAATGATATGAGTTCATTAGAACTTTGACAAATAATGTGGTGGTCATTGATATCATTTTTACCGACATTCTCAATATTGTGCATACAGTTGTCCAAGCATGCATCAACTTTGTCCTTACTGATGTTGACACCAAGGATGGACAACATGTGTGAGCTCTTCATACTTCAGGGTGCAGCTTCCAAGGCATTCTGCAGATTTACAAACAGGACATGTGAGGCCAAAGAGCATGCAACAGGCAACCATGGTAAGCAGCATTTGTGAGCTTTTCATGGTATGTTATGTTATATTACTTATTCTTATACTATGTGCAGATACTCTGAGGAGTGTCCCGGCGCAAATCAAGAGAGAAAGAATAGATACAAGGAAGTGGGGGTGAATTAGTCAAAAAGGTGGGTCTTCAGTTTTGTTTTGAATAGACAGAAGTCCTGAATACTGCGGAGAACCAGAGGTGAGTTCCAGGCCGTAGCCACTCTAACAGCAAGTGAGCTGTCCCCCACTCTTGTGAGCCGGAAGCGAGGGATATGGGCCAAGAACTGAGGATGATCGAAGGTGTCTGGCGAGGGTGTAAAACAAAAACCTCTTCCGGAGGTAGGAAGGGCCAAGGGCATGTAGAGCACAATGGCCCAGAGTCAATGCTTTAAATTTGACTCGATTAGCCACCGACAGCCAGTGGAGAAGTCGCAGATGCTGCCGAACACTGCTTCTCATCGGTATGTTAAACACAAGTCATGCAGGAGCATTCTGGACAGTCTGCTGTTTCCAAAGAAGGTAGTCCGGCAAGCCGGTATACAGAGCATTAGCATAGTTGAGTCGAGAAAGTATCAAGGCCCCAATCACTGTTTCATTAGCTGCTCTGGGGATGAGCGGGACAAATTTCCTGAGGGTTTTAGGGTAGCCCGAAGCAGGTCCCCACTAACTTCTTAATCTGGGTAGAAAAGGATAGATTTTCCTCAGACCACACTCCCAGATTGTTGCAGGTTGCCCCAATGAGGCAGGTATGCCTCCAAGGCATTCTGCAGACTCAGAGACAGGCAGGTAAATGTAAAGCACATGCAACAGGCACCCATGGTGGACAGCATGTTTGAGCTCTTCATACCTCACGGTGCAACCTTCACTGTATTCTGCTGACTCCCATACAGGACACGTTGGCTCTTCCCCAAATAACTCCCACACTCAAACATAAATATAAAGAATATCCCTGTGTATATAAGCATTTATTTGGATTATATATGTGTACCTAAATATGTGTATTCCTTTGTTTAAATGTGTATAATAATTAATGTTTATAATTATAGAGGTATTTGTCAGATTCTGCTTAACAAATGTACATATGATATTATGTATGGTTATATCATTTTATGTTTAACAAGTATATAGGTCACTGCATACATCAGTACATTTGTATCAGAACTATTTATCCACAATTGCTTTAATATTGAATTTTAAAAACTTGTCAATTATAAAAACATAAATTAGCTTAAAGTACAGCAACACTTGAAGGTCTGAGTTTAATAAATGCAGCTTAAACCTAGATAACCTTCCTTCTACATTTATACCTTCCATGTATATATATATATCTTTATATTTATTACTTTACTCCTAATTCAGGATCTCCAATGCAAACCACTCTAAATCTCACCCTATATCTCTCTCAATATATGCTCTACCTCCACTCTCTGACTCATCCAAACCACATTCTACTACTATGATCCCCGAAAACAACCCTTTCTAACTCCTCCATCCTCTACCCCTATTTGCCTGATCTCAAACCTACTAATCAGATCTCCCAAACAAGCCTTTTTTATCCCTTCCCTCTGAATATTACCCTTCCATCTCCCCTTTAGACATCCCAAACCTCCTCCTACTGCTAGGATCTCCAAATACAAACTTTCTAGACCCTTCCCTCTTCTATCCCACACTATCCTTTCCAATTAAAGAACAGACTCACATGTCCACCGTTCAAATTAATTTCATATTTCCCTATACTAATCAATCAATCAATCAATACACTTGTAAAGCGCGCTACTCACCCGTGAGGGTTGCAAAGGCTCGGGGGGGGGGGGGGGAGTGGTGCCACTACTGCTCAAAACAAAAAGCCAGGTCTTGAGGTGTTTCCTGAATGTGAGGTGGTCCTGGGTCAGACGTAGGTGGGCGGGTAGGGAGTTCCATGTCTTGGCTGCCAGGTAGGAGAATGACCTTCCTACGCGGGTGGTTCTGCGGATCCGTGGGACGGTGGTGAGGGTGAGGCTGGCGGAGCGGAGTTTGCGTGTTGGAGTGTAGAACGTGAGGCGGTTGTTGAGGTATTCGGGGCCTATGTCATGGAGCGCTTTGTGTGCGTGGGTGAGGAGCCTGAACGTGATTCTTTTGCTGACGGGGAGCCAGTGCAGGTTTCTCAGGTGGGCTGATATGTGACTGTGGCATGGATGTCGAGAATGAGTCGTGCGGATGCGTTCTGTATGCGTTGGAGTCTTTTCTGAAGTTTGATTGTGGTTCCTGCGTATAGAGCGTTCCTGTAGCTGATGACGAGGGCCTGGGTGACAGTCTGTCTGGTTCCGGTAGGGATCCAGCGGAAGATCTTACGGAGCATGCTCAGGGTGTTGAAGCATGAGGATGAGATGGCGTTGACTTGCTTGGTCCTCGTGAGAGAGGAGTCCAGGATGAATCCCAGGTTGCGTGCGTGGTCAGTGAGTGTCGGTGCGGTGCCTAGTTCTGCGGGCCACCAGGAGTCGTCCCAGGTGGATGGGGAAGGTCCGAGGATGAGTTCAGTTTCAGACGGCTGAGTTTCATCCATTCTGGGACGTTCTACATTCCTTCCTGGAGGTTGAGTTTGGCGGCGGCTGGGTCTTTGGTGAGGGAGACTATCAGCTGGGTGTCGTCAGCGTATGAGATGATGTTGAGGTTGTGTTTGCATGCGATGGTGGCGAGGGGGCTCATGTAGATATTGAAGAGGGTTGGGCTGAGTGATGAGCCTTGGGGTATGCCGCAGATGATCTCGGTGGCCGCGGAAGGGAGGGAGGCGGACTCGCTGGGTTCTGTCGGAGAGGAAAGAGGTGATCCAGTCCAGGGCTTTGTCTTGGATCCCGGCGTTGTGGAGGCGGGTTATTAGGGTGCGGTGGCAAACTGTATCAAAGGCGGCTGAGAGGTCTAGGAGAATGAGGGCGGTGGTTTCCCCGTTTTCGAGTAGAGTCCTGATGTCGTCGGTGGCTGCGATGAGGGCAGTCTCGGTGCTGTTATTGGCTTGGAATCCGGACTGGGATGGGTCGAGGGACCCGTTGGCTTCGAGTAATGCGGTAAGCTGCTTATTGACGATCTTCTCGATCACTTTCGCTGGGAAGGGAAGAAGAGAGATGGGGTGGAAGTTTTTGAGGTCTTTGGGGTCCACTGTGGATTTCTTCAGTAAGGCGTTGATCTCTGCGTGCTCCCAGCTCTCTGGGAAGGTGGGGGACGCGAGGGAGTTGTTTATGACGTTCCGTAGATGGGGAGCGATGATGGTATTGGCTTTGTTGAAGATGTGGTGAGGTCATTGGTCGGAGGGAGAGCCGGAATGGATGGTGTTCATAGCGTGGGCGGTATCTTCGGTGCTGATGGGAGTCCAAGCGCTGAGGATGGTTGTAGGGGGCGTTTGTTCGGTGGCTGGGGGAGAGTCTGGGCGCCGAATTTGTTGTGTATATCGGCGATCTTGTGGTGGAAGAACGTGGCAAGGGCGTTGCAGAGGTCTTGTGACGGTGTGATGTCGTTGCTGTTGGCGTTGGGATGGGAGAGCTCTTTTACGATGTTGAAGAGTTCCTTGCTGTTGTGTGTACTGTTGTCCAGTCGTTCTTTGAAAGATGTCTTTTTGGTGATGCGGATCAGCTGGTGGTGTTTGCGGGTGGCGTGTGGGCTGATGAAGTTGGCGATGGCTTCACTGAATTGTGTGCGTGGGCCTGAGGGTCTGTAGGCGAGGGTTCCTCTGAGGGTGGTCTTGGGTTCGGTGTGGATCTGGAAGTGTAGGTGTTCGGCGGCGGTGAGGGCATCTTCAAAGTTGGTCGTGACGTCGATCGTGTTCCTGTAGATGATGGCGATTCCTCCTCCGGTTTGGTTGATGCTGTCGTTTCGGGTGATCTTGTAGCCATCTGGAATGGCTATGGCGATATCGGGGGCTGAGGAGGCATTCATCCAGGTTTCTGTGAGGAAGGCGATGTCTGGTGCTGTTGTGTCAAGGCAGTCCCTGAGTTCGACGGCGTGATTGTGGACGGGGCGGGTGTTGAGCAGGATGCACTTGAGGTGGTTGTTGTTGTTGCCTGGTTAGGGTGGTGGGACGTGGGTTCGGACGCAGGTGAATTTGAAGGTTTGGCAGGAGAAGGGTCCGTGGGTGCGCTTCGGAGTGGCTTGGTAGCAGCCGGCTGGTCGGCCGGTATTGAGTGCGTGGAGGGTCGAGGTGTCGTATCTCAGTCGGGTTGCTTGGTTTCAGCGGGGGCCAGGGGTTCTGGTGCTGGGCGTGGTCCAGGCGCGGACAGGCGCAGAGGGGCTTGCCTGCGGCACGCCCGCTGCGCGCTCCTACTGCACGGCCTCCATAAGAAGGGCTAAGGGAGGGAGGAGCAGCTGGGAGGCGGGAGCGGGGTGGCGAATGGGGTACCTGGGGGGCGGGCCACAGGGTGGCAACAGCGGGAAGAGTAAGGGAGGGGGAGCGGTTGGGGGGCAGGGGGGGTTGGGCACGGGCACCATGGGCGATGGGGGCAAGAGAGGAGAATTTATCACTAATCCTGTTTGGGTTCCGGACTAGCGTGCTACTTGCCGAAAAGCGTCTGATGCCTCATCAGGGGTAGCAAGAGCTATATAAATGCAAACCTTTCCCTCTTCTGTACCTCCGCTATCCTTTTTTAATCCAAATAACAGACTTACATGTCCACCACTCACATTAATTTCATACTTCCCCATATTATTTCACCACTAATGCTTTTTGGTTTCTGGATTAAAGTGCTACTCACCAAAAAGGGATTTAATGCCTTGTCAAGGGTAGTAAGCGCTATATAAATGCAATAACTATTACAATTACAAAAAAACGAAGTCCAGAACACAGTAAAAAATACAGGAGGCAGAGGGAAAAAGACAGTGGAAACCATGCAAAGGATGCCGGGTTTAACATGTGCCCCCCCAGGTGAAAGTATGGAGAACTAACCAACCTTCTCTGAGTTCTCCTCACTAAGGCGGAAGAACCTGGGCACACCATCAGCAGTGGTATATTCTGTACCAGGGCGGTGTTCAACTGTAAAGCCCATACCCCTTAGGGAGATAGACCACTTCAACAGTTTTGTGTTCTCACCCATCATCTGCATTAACCATCTGAGGGGCCTAAGGTCTTTCTGAACCCAGAAGTGAGCCCCAAGCAAGTAGGGTCCTGGTTTGTTCAGTGCCCGGACATCATCAAAATATTCTATCTCAATTGCATGCCACTTCTGTTCCCTGGGGAGTAACCTTCTGCTAATAAAGGCTACAGTGGATCTAGGCCTTCTTCCTTAAGCTATGAGAGTACCACCCCACCCCATACTCTGAAGTATCTGTCTGTACCACAAAGGTTTGGGAGAAGTCAGGCACCTTGAGCATGGGTGCCATGCATCTGGCAGTCTTGAGGACATCAAAAGTGGTATGGAAGGCCTGAGTCTAGATCACTTTCCTGGCCTGCTTCCAAGAAGTCAGCTCTATAGAGGGGGCAACAATGGTACCATATCCCATGACAAATCTCTTGTAATATCCTGTGAGACCTAAAAAGGCCCTCACCTCTGTCTGGGTTTTGGTAGGGGTACCCAAGCCAGGATGGTCTGTAGGAGCACCACCTGACTGCTCATTACCTGGTGTTCCAAGTGCTCTACTGACCCCTGCCCTACCTGGCACCTACTGGCCTTGATAGTGAGGCCTACCCTCTGCAGTGCCTTCAACATTTGTTGCCTGAAGAGAGGCAAATGCTCTTCCCAACTGGTACTGAAGACCGCAATGTCATCTAAATAAGCTACACTGAAGTCCTCCAGTCCAGCCACAACCTGGTTGACCAGTCACTGGAGGGTGGCAGGGGCATTCCTCAACCCAAAGGGCATGACATGGAAATGGAAATGCCCTTCTGGCATTGAGAACGCTGACCTCTCTTTGGCCCCCTCGAATAAAACAATCTGTCAGCACCCAGATGTTAAGTCAAACATTCTTAGGAACTTGGCAGCTCCTAACCAATTACTGAGCTCAGTCTTGGTGAC
The DNA here is from genome assembly GCF_964263255.1 of Lissotriton vulgaris. Classification (NCBI taxonomy): domain Eukaryota; kingdom Metazoa; phylum Chordata; class Amphibia; order Caudata; family Salamandridae; genus Lissotriton; species Lissotriton vulgaris. The sequence continues at coordinate 1,657,634,882 of NC_141685.1, read as the reverse complement.
GGTATTGAGCCCACTGTAGTCCACACCGAACCACAGTTCAGGCGTGGCACTGGGTACAGCAGGCTTCGGTACCAAAATCACTGGGCTGGATAGAGGACCGCTGGAGGGCTCGGTCACCCCTAGCGCAAGCATTTTAGAGACCTGCTCCCTAATGCTGGCTTTGACTTTGTCAGCCAACCTATAAATGTTGTCCTTTTCAGGTGAACTGTCCTCTGTATCCACATCATGAGTACACCAATGGGTGACTCCTGGGGTAAGGGAGAACAGTGAGGCAAACTGTCCCAGTAACTGGCGACAGTCACTCAGTTGCTTCTGGGTCAAAGTAGAGGAGAGGTTCATACCCTCTATTGACCCATCATGCTCCTTGGCAGACATGAGGTCAGGGGGGCTCATTCTCCTCTTGCATCCTATCATCAGTAACCAAGAGCATGGACAACTCAAACCTCCTAAAGTGGGGTTTAAGGCCGTTCACATGTAGGACCCTCAAAAGGTTCCTTCGATCCTGAAGTCCACCAAATAGGTGACATCGCTCTTGCGCTCCTTCACCTCAAAAGACCTGGACCACTTGTCCTGCAGGGCGCCACTGGGGCTATGACCCTTCATTTCTGGCCAGGTTGAAAGTCAACCGGAGTGATATTCTGGTCATATCATTATTTCATATCCTCCTGGCTTGCTTCCAGGTTCGCCTGAGCGAGTTTCCTGAAGCGGCTGTCTGGTTTCTGAAGGCCAGCATGTATCTGTAAACATGCTGGGGCTGCTTACTGGGAGCATTCTCTCAGCCTTCTCTCACCAGACTTAGAGGTCCTCTCACAGGGTGCACATACAGCAGCTCGAAGGGGCTAAACCAATCCCTTACTGCAATTCCTCCCTGTATGCAAAGAGATTGCATGGTAAGAAGACGTCCCACTTACTACTCATGGAATCTGACAGACCCACAATCATGCCTTTCAGGTACGGTTGAATCTCTCAACCTACCAGTTGCCTTTAGGGTGGTAAGAAGTGGTGAACTTGTAGGTCACTGAACTACATGGGTCAGGCGAACCAGTCCCTAGGATGTGTGCACTTTTATTGAAAAATTATGTTTCTTATCATAGTCCCACTTCATCAAAAGAAATAATTCCAATGTTTTTGAAAATTCAATTAGTTCATTCATTTATTAGTTCATCCGTTAAATCATGGATCGTTGATTTCAAATTCCAAAATGGTATAGACAAAAGAACTCTTTTCTTAATACCTAATGCATTTTGGGTCAAGTATTGACCCTTCTTCAGGGGTATAGGAAAAAATACAAAAAACAGATCAAGCTCTAGTCAATCATGCCTGATATAGCCACATCGTTGAAATACATAGGTCGAGTGCACATATATGATGAGAGGAAATACAAATGCTAGAGCACATGGAGCAACAGCAGATTTACATGAATAAATAATACAAACTCTCAGATCACAGTGCAACCACAACATTGAATACCTAGGTCGAGTGAAATGTGCACAAAAATAATGCAAAGAAATACACATGCTAGATCGCACGGAGCATCGGCAGATTGACATGAAAAAAGTGTTACGATCTAACAAACCACTGTGCAAAGGTTACCTGTGCCCCTAGCAGCTGAGCGATGTTCTTTTAAAAGTGTAACACTCCGTCTTCCTATCATACGCACTACAGCCTAATGGTAACTGACCATGCTGCTCTCACTTAGCCCCTTACCTCCACTAACTGCCTCCCGCTTACTTACTTCCAACCGTAAGTGTCCACGCCGGTCAAAAACCTGGCCAAGTATCGTCAAAGCAGCACTTCTGTGTTCATGCTTTCAACGTTTTATATTAGCCAATCATGTTTCAACCTTTCATGTTAAAAGGTCACATGATTACCCTGGGCTTAATACTACACTAACGGAGCATGCAAAGTTTGTACTAATGCACACTTTGCAAATTGCACGTAGTACAGTACCAAAACTGTGCTTAGCAGCTAAATTAACAACATCCTCAAATGCTTTGAAAAAGCAATTTTACATGCTTAAAAACATATAACCAATTCACAAAAGTGAACTTTTACAATGAAAACATTTGGCAATGAGAGAGCTGATGATTTTGGGGTCCCCCCCTAACCTAGGGGGAGGACCAAGCAGATGCCTTGAACACAAAGAGCATAAACAAAAAGCACATTTTGTTGAACTTCAGAAGTGGTCCCATCCTCTTAGGACCACCCCAAGCACAGTTATTGGCAAAAAAACAATCCCAACCAAAGGCCCTGCAAAGCATTATGGGACGTGAGGGACATCTTGTAACCACCAGTTGAACTGCAGCTCTTTGTAGAATTATTTTGATATTGGATACTATATAATATTCACTGCCCACTGCTAATCTCATCCCATAATGCTTTGCAGGGCCTTTGGTTGAGAATGTTTTTTGTCAATAACTGTGTTTGGGGTGGTCCTAAGAGGATGGAACCACCACCAAATCGTTCAATAAGATGTGCTTTTTTGTTTTCAAGGCATCTGTTTGGTACTCCCCCTAGGTTAGGGAGGATACCAAAATCATCACCTCTCTCACTGCTTGCTAATTTTTCAGTTTCACTTTTGTGAAGTGCTATATGCACTTTAGCATATAAGGATATAGATTCTCATTTTATCATAACTGGCACTGTACAGGATGCCATTTGCAATTATTTTACCATTTTTTCACAGTGCAGACAGTACACAGTGTCATTAGCTACGTGAACTATGTGAAGCTACGTGGAGTGCTGCTACACAAACTATGCCCAGGCCTACACATGATATGAGAGAGCCACTCCAGCACGGAACTCGCCCGCATGCTGATGTAACCCAATCAGCTTACATCAATCTAAGCTCCCTCTGCACATGATCCTGTGCGTACTCACGCTTCTATCCTATCTACATCATTAACTTTCTGTGCTAAACTACTCTCAGTGCTACACTCATATTGCTTCCTATCTATAGCGTGTGGCAATCGCTGACAGTATTATCCCATCCTAAATATATCTAAATGAGATCTCCTAGGTATATTTAATGAATAAGCATAACAACATTACAATAGCAAAGACCGATCTATGGGAAACACAGAAATTCAGTGTGTTGTACAGTGTACAAAAAATAAATAAAAATAAATAAAATTTAAAAAAAAACAAAAAAAAGATCACATGTCTCTTGGCTCTCTTTATAAAAAGCACGCTAGTTCCACTTGGTCATTCATTCCATACGGTTGCATGGAATACAATTTCCTGATCCAAATAAATTCTGCTCTTAACAATTGTTTATGTGGATTCAAGTCACAACGTTGATGAACGGCTTCCAAAATCATGAACCTGATTTGTGCAATTTGATAACCAGCCTCCTGCCAATGTGCAGCTACGGTAGACTTCATGTTCTTCATTCTAACATTACTTTTAAGTTCTGTCATTCTGATCTTGACCTTTCTTTCTGTCTGCCCAACATAAATTTTGCCACACCGGCATTTGATGATGTACACAAACATGTTTGGATCACATAGGCTGGAGTAAAATAATGGTATTTTATTGCCTTTCGTGGGATGTGTAAATTCATTGCCTACACTTAAGTTGTTGAATGGACACAATTTCTCGCATCTTTGCATGCCTTTTGACACGTCTCTTTACTCTTTTATTATTCAAAAACTCTTTAATGTTCTTTGACCTCTGAAACGCAAATATGATTTAGTCATCAAATAAAGTTTTTTAATCTGGTTCCGATTGACTCAATGCCCACTGTTTCTTAATGATGTTTTTGATTGTGTTAGCTTGCGTGGAATCTTTATGAACACAGATAGTTGGTGATTTCTCATTAGGGACTTTAGGTGTGAGTAAAGTTTCTCTGGTCAACTGTCCCACTCTTACAATCGATTCGTCAATGATGTTCCTCGGGTAACCTCGCCTCATATATTTCATGGCCTGGTTATTGATCGTTGCTGCTACCTCTGTGGGATCAGAGGTTATACAGTTTAATCTAATCTAATAAATTGAAACAGAGGCAGATGATTTTTCCTCATTGCAAAATCAATCCTGGGTGGATTGGTAGAAGCAAAAGGTATGAGCGGGATGTGGTTCAAGTTAAGCAGTCCATTAGTATCTCCCAAGCAGAAAATAAAGAATTCTTTGATAGCAAACATGGTACTAAAGAAGTTTCTGTGAGAGTTGGACAGTGGGCCAGCATTAAGCGTCGAAAAAAATCTGGGAAATTGGAACCTAGATTTTCAAACCCTAAGCTAATCACCAAAGTAATGAAGAATACTGTTCAATTTGAGGATGGAAGCATACATCACATGAGTCGTATAGCTTTGACAAAAGCCAGTTTTGATTCAGAAAACATTAATGATGGTTGTAGAGATTATTGGTGGTTAAATGCTTTATCAAATTTTGAGGAAGGGGATGTGCAGGGAGTGGCAGAGTCTTCTCAATGTGTAGCAATTCAATTCAAAGAGGCTTTATTCGAGTAATTCTCATAAAAGCACATACATACATTTAAAACATCATTAAATAGGTACCTCGTTCAGATAAGAATCGATTACAAAACATAGAAAACATAATAAAAAAAAGAAAAAACATATGGTTAAAATTTACACAATGACTCAAATGGATACAATAAAACAATCCCTCTATAGGCAGTCTCTCGGCTATAGCTTTCTGCCTGATAGACCATGCCCACCCCAGAAATGTAGCTGTTGCTATAGCTAATGGCAAACAAGTACTGGTGCAGATAATTCTCAGAGCTACTGAGCTACTAGAGGTGCCTACGTTTTTACAGACCGGTGTTAGCCAAATTCGCCTTGGGACAACATAGGCTCTACAAGAAAATAGGAAGTGCCCAATAGTTTCCTTAGGAGTTCCACAGGTGGGGCAGGTAGTGTTAGATGAACCCCTCCACCTGCCAGTTAAGGACCTGAGAGGGAGAGCACCTGTCCTCATTTGAAAAAAAAGCTTCCTGTCCCCTGGCTTGGTTATATTGTCCCAGTAGAGTTCTCGGTTGGGGAAGATTTTAGCTTCCAAAAAACGACCTGTCATAGATTCAGCATCAGTTTTACACCAGTCCCGCTTGGCCACATAATCCCAATATAGTTCCTTTAATGTTTTTTTGCTAGGAAAAAGGACGCCTGAAGGGTTATCCCAAAGGAATTGGAGGCCAAGCACACATAACATGGTTCTAAGATCTTTTAACCATTTTATCCTGTGGAACACATCAGCTTTAATCGTTGCTAGAAAGCCCTCTGCATAATGTTTAAGCTCTGGGGTGCTCCAGATATAAATATATATCCAATATAAAATCGGGCGAAGCCTCGCCAAGTCTTCTACAGCCTTCCTACCCAACTCATACCTAAGGGGGAGCAATGGGGTACTTTTGGGAAGACCAGTAATTGCCCTAAAAAACTTGTTTTCGGACTTCTGCATTAAATAAAGCTTCCCAAAACCCCACAGATCAGCCCCATACAATGCAGAGCTGAGGGCTTTTGCTTCGTAAACCTGTAGTGCTGGCGTGATTGGTTTAGACTTTGATTTTCTATGCTCGGCCCCAAGGGCTCCAGCTAATTGTCTATGCCTTAGTGCCGCAAGATCAATATGCTGGGACCATCTTAGATCATTAGTTACATAGATGCCAATATAGGTAAAAGCTTTAACTACCTCTAAAGGTCGATGGTTCATAAACACCGTAGATCGAAAACTATGATGGGGTTAAAATCATTAACTTGGTTTTAGCCACATTGACTTCTAATCCATGCTCCCCACAAAATAAAATATAGAGAGCACGTTGCAGACCACTCGGGGTCTTTGATAAGATCAGGGTATTATCTGCGAACATTAAAATTGGTACCTTAATGTCCCCCAACGAGGGTGCATCTACATTAACAGACAGCATTCTTGCTACTACCCCGTTAATAAATAATGAAAAGAGCAAGGGGGCCATCGCACACTGTTGCCGAACGCCCCGCTCGACCGGGAAGTCGGCGGTGACCTCACCCTGCCTAGCCCACTGAATCTTAGCGAAGTTCGCCTCGTGCAACCTCATAATCATAGTCAGTAGTTCCTCCGGTAGTCCCAGGGTCCTCAATACTGACCACAGCTTAGTCCTGGGGACCAAGTCGAAGGCAGCCCGCAGATCCACAAAAGCTGCATAAAGCTGCCCTAGCCTAGCACCACAGTTCGCCACCGTAATAAAGTAAAGCGGAACACCTGATCCACCGTACTAGTGGCCTTCCGAAACCCGGCTTGATAGGGGGATAATGAGTTATGCTCATCAACCCAGTCCATAAGCTTGTTCACCACCATCCTCCCCACCACCTTTTGAATGGTAGCAATCAAGCTTATGGGTCTATAATTACCCGGCAACCCCCGATCGCCTTTCTTGTATACGGGAATAATAATTGCACCCTTCCAAGATGACGGTACCAATGCTCCCTGGGCAACAGCATTAACAAAAAGAAGAATATATTTACCCCAGCGTACCCTATCGTTAATAAAAAGATCCGCCGGGACCCCATCCAAGCCAGGTGCTCTGCCCCTAGACACTGCACTTAGGGCCAACAACACCTCTTTATCACTAAAAAAATTATCTTTGGAATACACAGCCATAAACTCCTCCATCTCACTGCCAGGCAAAGATCCGGCATATTGTGGCTTAAAATAATTGACCCAATCCTCCTCCTGGACATTATTATCGGGGCAGTCAGGTACACCACCTCTACCCCATTTAACAATGTTCCAGAAAAGCCTGGAATCTTTGGTCCTACATGCTTCCCTTAGCTCACTCCAATGCCGCTCGTCCCACTTTTTTTTGCTGTGGCTATACTATCTTTGTAGTTCTTTCTGGCACTACGAATAGCCACCTGTTCCCTGCTCTTAATAGCAGTGCCCAGAGCTAGCCTGGCGATCCTACACTGCGCATTGTACCACTTCGCAGGCCTAATAGGTACCCTATTGGTTTTCCTGATTGGTTTCTGAAAGTGGGATTTAATAGCAGAGAAGAGATTATCATGAATAGCTGTTACTTCATTTGACTCTGGCGTGACTGTATAAACCTGCTCCAGCGCATTTATCGCCCTGTCCACCTCAATATTTATACTAGCCATAGACTGTTGGTTAGCCAAAACACATTTTAGCTGACGCAGGTCATTAGTGGGGACAGGCAAGGGGACACCATCCCACTCTATAGTTGGGTTCCCTTTGTAAGATGTCCACCATTTGTGCACTACGCACAGAGGATCATGGTCACCTCCGAGCCTACGCTTGACTTCCATGTCACAGACTAGCTTCCATAGTTTAAGGCTACACAGAACATAATCTATCCTGCTCCTATTTCGTCCATTATCAAAGGTACAAGCCCCCCCCCCCCCCGTCACTCTTTGTTCTCCCATTTAGTGGCCTGAGGCCCCTTTCAAGACAGATGGCATTTAGGCAAATAATGTCCTCGGACCAATGTTTAACAGGGTCTAAGTCTATTTTGGGAACTCCCCATTGCCTATCCTCTTCCGCCCCAGCAAGATCATCACAAATATCCAGGGGCTCAAACGTGCAATTAAAATCACCGGCAATTATGATATTATTATCCAGGGAATGGGTTTCAAGTAGGATAACCAAAGCTGCTAAAACTTCTGACTTCCCTCCCTTGTTACCCTTAGCATATACATTATATATGTCCAGACGCCCTAGTAATCCCATATCCAGTTTTATAAATTGAATATCCTTGCTACCAGATTCTACCACCTTGACAGAAAGAGGCAAACTTTGCCGCACCCAGATAGTCAAACCTCCCTTTGGGCGACCCTTTCGACCTTTAATTGCAGGAACCGAGTAGTTCAAATACCCCTGGAAAAAGGAAGGTTAACACATCCATATCTCTTGAAATATACAGACATCAAAACTATTAACAAAATCTACCCAATCTTGTGACTCCTGTTTATGACGCATGCCAGCTATATTCCAAGACACCAGACTTCCCACACCATCCCTGTCGTTTTTTAATGGTTCCCCAGGAGTGCCTGTCAGAGGTGCATCTGGATAAATAGCATTGCCAGCGACAACTACTGGATTGATATTACCCTTCATCATAGACACACGGTTAAAAGGGTGGTCAAGGGGGGGATTAGAGTCATACTCCAAATTACGTCCAACTTGGTTGAAACCAAGTCAGTCGCAATCATTGAGCCCTGACAGGGCATTGAATCTATTTGTAACTTCAGCTTTGCCTCTGTCCCTTAAGTCTCCCCTAGAGCAAGGTCCAGTTGATGTCAAATGAGTTGTATGCCACAACCCCTGTCCTCTCATAGGGCGAGTTTGATTGTTAAAATTCCTCGATGTGGGGATCCTAAATGTGGATACTCCCTGACTACCAGGTCTATAGAATAACCCAAGGGGCAAAATTTCAATGCCCTGCCCCCTTACTAGTGAGTTTTGTTCTGTCTCCCAGAGAATCCTACCAACTGAATTTGAGTTATTAAAATTTATGACTATACAGTCACCCTCTCTAGTCTTCTTTGAGCGACCCACCCGTGCTACTCTGCGGGCTATGAGTATATTGCGTCCTACCTCATGGCCGTCTTCCAGGTTCTTTGAGAACCAGTGTGTAACCTTAGACTTTAATTGGTAGTAGCCCTCTGTTAAACCAGCACGAAGAGGGGGAGCATTATCCATAACCACCACCAAAGGAGCACTTTGGGGGGGTAGGTCTAGTATAGATTGGTTACCTGAAACTAAGTCCAATTTTACAGAGGGTGGGTGCCGAGATGCCGATCTCGCTGGTTCTGCACGGACCTCCTGATTTGATTGCAAAGCCTCCTTGTAGCCCTCGTTAATCTCATAGCATGTGCTTTTCCCCCCTAGATCAGTCAGTCTTGCATCATTGTGTGGCACTAGTTTTTTTTCATTCTGCAGTGGAGTTTTACAAATAGTGGGTAATTGTTCACCTCTAGTGTCTACCTGTTTGGGAGTGGCAATGTGATCTTGTCCCTTCCTCTTTTCACTAACTAAAGAGTGTAACATTTTAGAATTGTCCTGAACGACTATTTCCAATTTATCCAAACTAACAGTGACTAATCTCAATCTCTAGATTACAGGGAGTAATAGGGATGTAATCATATGTTCAACCTGCCCCACCAGAGACCCTTCACCCTGTGCAACAAAAGGAGGTTTTGGTATGGGATTGGAATGCACTGGATTAACAGTCTCAGCATGAATCCCTACACCCATGGACTTGGCCCCCTTTTTCATTAGCCTTGAAATCTTAGCTCTTTTACATTTTGGCTCGCCCCCTCTTCTTTTCCTTTTGCCTGTTGCTCTGTTACATTAGGGCGGTGAATCGTCTATGAGACAGACAGGAGTGCATTGAGGCGATGATTTACTAGTGGGAATTTCCACTAGGTCAGCACTAACTGTCTGTATGTCTGATGAATTATTTTCCTCAAGGATATTTGCGAGAGAGTCTATTTCAATACTGGACTCAGGCAGACCCAAATCACTTAACTGTTGACTAATACGATTCTCAGGCGTAGTACAATGCTGAATCGGCCCCAGAGAGGACCGTTTAGAAAATATTTCCGTTAATAATCTTTTCTCAACAACACTTATCTGGTGATCCAAAGCCACTGAGACCCGTGTAATGTAATTATCCAATGTACCCATAAGACTTCCGGTAATGGATTTCTCTCCTACCTTCCCCCCTTTACCAACTGTACCGCCATAACACATGATAAATAGTATGATTTGATAAACAAAGCACGAACCAAAGTAAAAACCCTTGGGGGGATGGCCCGGCCCAGCCTCAACCAGCCTCGGACGGCCTTAGACGGCCCGCCGTTTGCCCAGGCTTCGCCGGCGCGCGTCCTGCGTGCGTGTGGAGGCCAATTGCAGAAATAGTCAGTGATGAGGTAGGGGGCGGGAAGAGGACCAGCTGCGGCCGATCAGCGCCGCTCAGAACGCTGGTCCTCGCAGTCCCGCCTCAGCCTGGAGATGAATAGAGTCAAGGTGCAGAGCCCAACGCCGCTCCGTTTGCCCAGATGAAAACAGCACTCCCTCAAAGACTTAGTCATGAGCGGCCTCCGCGAAGTGCGAGATGTGGGCAAATAAACACAATTAAAACTCCGGTGTGAAAGGTATCCCACAGGTACAATTCCTACGTCCGATTTTGACCCAGCAGGGAGGGGGCGGGAAGAGGACCAGCTGCGGCCGATCAGCGCCGCTCAGAACGCTGGTCCTCTCAGTCCCGCCTCAGCCTGGAGATGAATAGAGTCAAAGTGCAGAGTCCAACGCCGCTCCGTGTCCCCAGATGAAAACAGCACTCCCTCACGGACTTAGTCACGAGCGGCTACCGCGAAGCGGGGGGCGCGAGATGTGGGCAAATATACACAATTAAAACTCCGGCGTGAAAGGTATCCCACAGGTACAATTCCTACGGCGGTTTTTGACCCAGCAGGGAGGGGGCGGGAAGAGGACCAGCTGCGGCCGATCAGCGCCGCTCAGAACGCTGGTCCTCGCAGTCCCGCCTCAGCCTGGAGATTAATAGAGTCAAGGTGCAGAGTCCAACGCCGCTCCGTGTGCCCAGATGAAAACAGCCCTCCCTCACGGACTTATTCACGAGCGGCTCCCGCGAAGTGGGGGCCGCGAGATGTGAGCAAATAAACACAATTAAAACTCCGGTGTGAAAGGTATCTCGCAGGTACAATTCCTACGGCGGTTTTTGACCGAGCAGGGAGGGGGCGGGAAGAGGACCATCTGCGGCCGATCAGCGCCGCTCAGAACGCTGGTCCCCGTAGTCCTGCCTCAGCCTGGAGATGAATAGAGTCAAGGTGCAGAGTCCAACGCAGCTCCGTGTGCCCAGATGAAAACAGCACTCCCTCACGGACTTAGTCACAAGCGGCTCCCGCGAAGCGGGGGCCGCGAGATGTGGGCAAATAAACACAATTAAAACTCCGGTGTGAAAAGTATCCCTTTCCAGGTGTTAGTACTCCGGATGTTGAAAGGGCCACTGTTATTCCTGAGCTCTCAGTTCCTGACATTAGCACAATGGATGGAGCTATTTCTGCTCCTGTTACCTCCACTTTTTTTTCCACACAAGTACCAGAAATTCCTGCAGTAGAAGTTACTCATGTTCCTGCTGCAGTTGAAATACACAATGCTGAAGGTATTAAGTCAAGCAGCTTTGGAAGACCTATTCGTGTTCCAAGTAAATTTAATGATTTTGTGCGCTTGTAAATTTTGTGATTAATTGTTTTTTTATTTGTTATAAAAAAGGGGGATGTGTGCTGATTGTATGTTTCTTTAATTACTAATAGAATTGTACTATGTAATAGAATCTAGTGTAGTGTGTTCTGTAGATGGTAGAATGTTATGAGATCATTATGCTGTTACCTGCTTGATCTGCTGCATGCACTTTTTATCTCTTGAACTATTCTTGAAATAAATACTTAAGAACTAACTACTTTGTGGGATGTTATCTTATTAAGAAGGTCACTACAACATCATTAAGAAACAGTGGGCATTGATTCAATTGGAACCAGATTTAAAACCTTTATTTGATGACGGAATCATGGTTGCTTTTCAGAGGTCAAAGAACATTAAAGAGTTTTTGAATAATAAAAGAGTAAAGAGGCGTGTGTGTCAAAAGGCATGAAAAGATGCAAGAAACTGTGTCCATTCAACAACGTAAGTGTAGGCAATGAATTTACACATTCCACGAAAGGCAATAAAATACCATTATTTCACTCCAGCACATGTGATACAAAAAATGTTGTGTACGTCATCAAATGCCTGTGTGGCAAAATTTATGTTGGGCAGACGGAAAGAAAGGTCAAGATCAGAATGACAGAACATAAAAGTAATGGTAGAATGAAGAACATGAAGTCTACCGTAGCTACACATTGGCAGGAGGCTGGTCATCAAATTGCACAAATCAGGTTCACGATTTTGGAAGCTGTTCATCAACATTGTGACATGGATCCACATAAACAATTGTTAAGAGCAGAATTTGTTTGGATCAGGAAATTGCATTCCATGAAACCATATGGAATGAATGACCGAGTGGAACTAGCATGCTTTTTATAAAGAGAGACAAGAAACATGTGATCTTTTAATTTTTTTTATTTATTTATTTATTCGCTTTTTTTTGTACACTGCACAACAGACTGAGTTTCTGTGTTTCCCATAGATAGGTCTTTGCTATTGTAATATTATTATGCTTATTCATTAACTGTACCTAGGAGATCTCATTTAGATATATTTAGGATGGGATAATACTGTCAGCGATTGCCACACGCTATAGATAGGAAGCAATATGAGTGTAGCACTGAGAGTAGTTTAGCACATAAGGTCAACGATGTAGATAGGATAGAAGCGTGAGTACGCCCGAGATCAGGTGCAGAGGGAGCTTGGATTGATGTAAGCTGATTGGGTTACATCAGCACGCAAGCGAGTTCCGTGCTGGAGTGGTTCTCTCACATCATGTGACTTGTTAACATGAAAGGTTGAAACATGATTGGCTAATATAAAACTTTGAAAGAATGAACTCGGAAGTGCCGCTTTGACGGTATTTCGACAGGTTTTTTTGACAGGCGTGCACACTTACGCTTGGAAGTAAGTAAGCGGGAGGCAGGTAGTGGAGGTAAGGGGCTAACTGAGAGCAGCATGGTCAGTTACCATTAGGCTGTAGCGCGTATGATAGGCAGACGGAGCATTACACTTATAAAAGAACATCGCTCAGCTGTTAGCGGCACAGGTAACCTTTGCACAACGGTTTGTTAGATCGTAACACTTTTTTCATGTAAATCTGCTGATGCTCCGTGTGTTCTAGCATGTGTATTTCTTCGCATTATTTTTGTGCACATTTCACTTGACCTAGGTATTTCAATGATGTGGTTGCACTGTTATCTGAGAGATCGTAATATTTATTCATGTAAATCTGCTGTTGCTCCATGTGCTCTAGCATTTGTATTACCACCCATTATCTCTGTGCACTCGACCTATGTATTTCAACGATGTGGCTATTTCAGGCATGATTGACTAAAGTTTGATCTGTTTTTTTGTATTTTTTCCTATACTCCTGAAGAAGGGTCGATACTTTTTTTTTTTTTTAATTTGTTTTTATTGCAGAATTAGAAACCATTGCATACAATAAATCAACCAGCACACTCATGGTGTCCCCCCCGCATAGTTCGAGTAACATAAAGTATACACAGCCATTCAGCCCGTATCCCGGGGGCCGGGCGGCATAACGTTCTAGATTGCCAGTAGAAGAAGGGTCGATACTTGCCCAAAATGCATTGGGGATCATGAAAAGCGTTCTTATGTCTATACCATATTGGAATTTGGAATCAACGTTCCATGATTTAATGGATGAACTAATAAATGAATGAAGTAATTGAATTTTCAGAAACATTGGAAATATTTCTTTTGATGAAAGTGGAACTATGATAAGAAACGTAATGTTTCAATAAAAGTGCACACATCCTAGGGACAGGTTCGCCTGACCCATGTAGTTCAGTATTACAGTGCAATGGATGTAGTAGCACACCACGAACTAGCAAAATATTTGTCATTATTGTTGTAAAACGGATTGCACTGAGATATAAAACTGTGAACTTGTAGGTCACCTCACAATATTCCCACACTACCTTTATGTATGTGGGAATGAAGTTAGTACCCGGTCAGGTACCACCAGCTTGGGGAAACCCACATGGGTAAAGATCCCCATCAACGCCTGGCCCACAATGGGTGCAGTCGTTGTCCTCAAAGGGATGGCCTCCGGGTACCAGGTAACATGGTCCACCAAGACCAGGATGTACCTGTTGCATATGGCTGTCTTGGAATCCAGGGGCTCCACAGTGTCAATGCCCTACTGCTCAAAAGGGGGTGCTCATGACAGGAAAAGTCTGGGGTGAAGACTTATCTCTACCACTACTCTTGCCACTTGCCTGGCAAGTTTGGCAAGACCTACAATGCACATCTGAGTGCCTTTGTGTATGGGGCCAAAAGAAGTGGGTGACAAACCGTTCAAAGGTCTTGTCCTGCCTCAAATGTCCTACCAAAGGCACATCATGAGCCAGACCCAGTAGGACGGCTCCGAAGCACTGGTGTATCACCAGCACATGGGCTGCACCAGGCTCAGCAACCTCAAGATCGCTATGCAGGAGATTATTCTCCCAGGCAATCCAGTGTGATCCAAACTCATCACCAGCTGCCTGGTTCGCAGCCTACTGCCACAAACCCTCAAGAAAAGGGCACACATTCTGCTCCATGCAGAACTCCTCCCTGGTGGGACCACCTTCTTGCTGCCAATGAGTCAGCTCAGGCAAGTCCCTCAGTTCGGAAATTTGCTCCCCTCTAGGTTCTGGGGCATCTCCCTTGATGTCAGTCTCCTTCCGGGTGGTGGGAACTTCTGGAGCAGTGTTCCCATACCCCCTGCACCTCCCCTTGCACATAGACACATAGACCACTCTTTCAGGCTCCAGGTCCTCTTGATCACCCTTCTTGGCTGCCTTGGACTGAGTGATGATTCATATCCAATCTGGCAAACCCAACATCTCCAAATGAAACTTGAGATCCACCTCCCACCAGTGGGATTCCTACAGGTCATAATCTAGCAGACAGTGTACAGGCAAGGATGGACTCGCTGCTACCCTTAAAAGACCTGAGACCCCCTCCCCCATTCAAAAGGAGCCTGTGCCACATTGTACTGGCACTCAGAGTTGTCCACTCTAACTACCTGGTGGAGGACATTGGGAACCACCTGCTCTTCAGACACCGAGTGACACTGGATGGTAGTCATACTGGCTCCTGTGTCTCTCAGAGCCTTCACCCTATGTCCATTAATGGTCACACACTGCCTGAACTTTTTAGTGTTCTCATGCATCAGTGTTCTCTGGATCATATCACTGTCCCCTGGTGAGACATGGGTCATCTCGGCTGACTCCCACCCTTCTCATAGAACCAACTCCTCCCTACACTGACTAGCCCGTGACTGCTCACCGGTGGGTGGCTGTGCCTGTTTGGGACAATTGGGACCCTCTTGACTACATGCATAGCACGTATGGGGACCCCCATCTGCAGGCATTGCTGCAAAGAACCAAGGTTTCTTATCACCTGGGGGTTGAGAATCCTTACCCAGGTAACCACTTTAGGGCTCTTTTGAGAACTCTCTTTGTTTACCCTTGTCCCCCCCAATCTTCTCATGGGGACCTTGCCCACCCTTGGCAGAGTCTCCCACAAACAACCTCTTTTAGACCCTGGTGCTGACCCAGTGGTCCGCCTCCACAGCCAGCTTCCTGGAGTCAGTAAGCTTACTGTCAATCAAGTGTTGACGTAGCTCTGGAAAACTACTATTGGGCAAGTACTCCCATGCAATCAAACTATAAATCCCTTGATAGTCAGTTACCTTGCTACCCTTCACCCAACCATCCAGGACCCTGCAAAATGAAACAACCCACTCAACCCTGGTCTATGATTCAAGTTTCTTGAAGACCTTGAACATTTGCCTATACAGTTTGTGGGGTCAACCCATACCTCTTGACCAAGACCTCTTTCAATAGGGGTTATTTAATCTGATCCTCCATGGGTAAGGTTAGCAAATTGTCCTTCCCTTCTGCTGTGGAGTGATTCCACAACCCCACCCCCCAATATCACTCAGGGACTTTGTGTGAACCCACTGATACCTCATAAACCCTAAATCACTGGTCAATGTCATTCTCTACCATGAAACCTTTTACCACACCCTTCGGTATGCATACCTTTCCTTCTATGTGCACCCATGAAATGCTACCACCCTTTGGACTCCACACTCTTGGCATTTATATCCAGTTCCTTCAGACTTAGCTTATGGTCCAAACACATCTTTCTTTACTCCATGGCTAATCTCCTTTCTTCAATGGCTGCTTCTTTTTCCTTTTGAGCAATTCCCTCTCCTTCTTTGTGTTTTGCTAGTTCCAATTTGAGCTTTTCTAGCTCAAGCTCATGCTCTCTGGCCCTTTGTCTTTCCTCTAGCTTCCCTGGAGACAAACCCCATGAAGAGACACTAATGCCTGCCCTGGAGGGTCCCTTCCCACCAGGCAGGTCCGAAACCAACAACTCATCGTGTTGTACATTTAAATCCTCAGCCTCCATCACAGTCTCCTCTCTATGCCCATGGGAATTCATGGCTGCTACCCAGACCCACAGAGCCTTTTGCAGCTCCTCTTTCCTGGTGAGGCCTTTCACTGAGATGTAACAATTTTGCAGATGGACTTTGTTAGACCTGGCATCATTGGCGTGAGTCTCCCTTCCATTTTGACTGATTGCCTCGTCTGTTTTAATATGTTTTTGCTGGATTTATGCTTTGGGCACTGTGCCACTGCTAATCAGCGCCACAGTGCAAGTGCTCCCTATGTTAAATTGATATACTGATTGGATTCCATGATTGGGTTATTTGATTTACCTGGCAGCCCCTAGTACAGTGCACCATGTGTGCCCAGGGCTTGTAAATCAAATGCTGCTGGTGGGCTTGTAGCACTGGTTGTGCCACCCACAGATGCAGCTTGTAAAGTGTGTCTCATGCCTGCCATTGAAAGGCCTGTGTGCAGTCTAGCACTGCCATAACGACTTGGCCAAGTGCACCCACTTGTTAGTCCCTAAACCTTCCCTTTGCTTCATATTAGACACCCCTATGGTAGGCCCAAGGGCAGGGTGCATTGTAAGTACAAGGTAGGACATGCTCTGATGTGTGTAGCATGTTCTAATAGTGAATTACAGCCATTTTTGTTTTTCACTATTGAAGGCTACCTGTTCTCATAGGCCAGAATGGGCAGTTAAGATTGTTACATTCTTACAATCCTAACTGACTCAGGGAACATGGTAGAAATTCAAGTTTAGTATGCCTGAACTCAGAATAATAAAATACATCTTTTAGTAAAGTTTATTTTAATATTCTGTGTTTGCAAATACCACTTTTAGAAAGTAGGTATTTGCTTGCCTAACCATTTGAGCCTGCCTCTGCTGAGTTGTGTATTCCTTGTCTGGGTTTGTGAGTGACAGGCTGGGACAGCCCAGTGGTGAATAGAGAGATTTACATCCAGATGGAAGGGAGGAGTGAACCTGGGACCTGAATAGGGCTGGGCCTTCCCTCTACAATGCTGGCTCCACCTCCTGTGGCTAGTCTGATGTCTCTGCCCAGTACTGTGAAAGAAGAGGGGGAATCATGTCAACAGAGTGCTCCAGAGCTGTATCTTCCCTCCCCTGTGCTGGCTCCACCTCCCGAGGGGCGTCTGATGTCTCTGCCCTGCACAGTGAAAGGAAGAAGACAGTCATGTAAACAAAGTGGGCAGGAACTAGTTTGGACTAGTCAGAGGCCTCTCTGCCTTCAGAGAACAAAGGATTTTGGGGTATAAATATTGGGACCCTGATCCCAAGAAATTAGATCACTTCTGGAACAAGAAACCTTTCTGCCATGGAGAAGATCCGTGTTTGAACAGGAGTTTGGACTGCCCCTCTGCCAGTGTGCTGTTTGCTGGGTTGGCCTACAGTGGTTGCTTCATTGCCAAGGGAAAGAAGAAGGAACTTTGTAAGGACTTTCATCTACAGAATATTCTCCAAGGGCTTGAACTGTGCTTGCCTCCAGTGGAAGTCTCAGGGCCAAAAGACTTCACCTCCAGCTCCCTCCTGAATTTCCTTGCTGGGAATTCTACACAGTACCATAACATTAACCCATATTTACAAAATTATTGTTATTGTTCATAAATAGACATAAGATTAATGTAATAGTTTAAAAACAGATTCCATATGGTAGAGACAAACCACAATTCATAAACTCTATATTCAGTTATATCATAGCATGGAAACACCATTAATATTTTAAAACAATTAAGATATCATTTCAAAATACCCAATTTAAATGTAAACATAAGCACATAATGTCGGTTTCCTCTTTCTCCCCCTCCCCCCTCCCCCACACCTCTATTCCGGATCAAGTGGGAAATGGAAACTTTATATATCTGGGGATTCAGACACATCATGATGACACAAATGTTAAGAATGGACCCACCTCCAAGCACCACTGGGTTCCTAAATTAAATCAACACAGCACCCCCACATGCCAGGTGAGGGGAAGGAGAAGGGAAAGAGACTGTTTGGAAGGAAGTCTGAGATGACAAATGTAAGAAATATTAGCATAGTATTTGTATGTCTCAGTTTCAGTAATCACCTGTACCTTCAATACATTTTTGAAAATATATAATTCCAGAGGTAGATTGGCTTGCTTAATATTATCCTGATTTGTCTTTCAGGAAATGTAAAGAGAAGGGAGCCTAGATGTGATTGTTCTTTTTCCACAATGTTTTCTCATGAACAAAAATAACTTACAGCTTGAACCTTCTAGCTATGATAATGTCGCATGTCTGTCTTTCCAAATTAAGTGCGATTTTCTCAGCGTTTTCAATTAGATATGCTTTTTTTCATTTAATAATTTTTATTAAGTCGTCAGAAAAAGAGAACATATGATAATTAAATAAACGCATTATGAATAAAGTACAATAATTGATTTAAAGAAAAAAATATATAAGCAAATAATTCAAAATAGGAGAAGATAAAAAAGAGGTAAGAAAACAGACAGAGGAAAAAGAAAGAAAAGGAAAGGAAGCAATATGAAGGAGAGGAAGAAAAAAAAGAGAGTTAGACATTGGGAAAGAGTGAGAAATTAAGATGCAGGTGCATAAGAAGAAAGATAAGAAGTGAAGGGTTGCCAAAGTAGGTCAGATTTGATTTTCTGATGAAGAGTAAGAGAAGAAAAAGTAGCAATTCTGTGTTCATCGCAGATAAAATTCCACCAGGTTAATGATGATAATTTAGAATTGTCTTTCCAACAGGACAAAATCACTTTAAATGCTATAGCAATAAGTACATCAAACAACAGAGTAATATGATTAGAAACATCAAAATCATGCGAGCAGGAACCCAGAAAAACATTTTGTATCATTAATGGAATATTACATTGAAATATTATCATGCATTTAGGTCAAATAGATTGCCAACACTTTAATGCATTCAAACAATCATAAAGTTGATTACTTAAAGTCCCAGTAGACTCAGAACAGGACCAACAGAGGGATGAGGAGGTAGGGGAAAACTTGAATATATGAACTGGGTTAGTAACAGTTCTACTATAAATTAAATAAAGGGATTGAGTAATACGTGCCGCAACAGAAGTTTTAAATAGCTTGAGCCATAATTTATCCCAAGAAAGAAGGGGGAGTGACAAAGATAAGTCTGTTTCCCAGAGTAATTCAGCATGGGATTTAGGTCATTCATTATCACGAGATAATAACAGCTTATAAATAAAAGCTGCTTTAGGTCTATGATCTTGGGAAACATTACATAACTTTGAGGGTGACGTGAGTAATGGAGAGGCTAAAGGGAAAGTGTTGGAAGATAAGTAAGATTGTAAAGCTGTTCATAGTAAAAGGTATTAATTAAAAAATGAGTCGGGTAAATTATATTGTGACTTTAATTCCGGGAAGGGAATAACAGAATTATCCCCCAGATTCATCAAAGTAACGTTTTGCGAGTCCTTATTAGCGAATTTTAAGGAATCGCTATTAAAGACTCGCAAAACGGTATGCATGTAGAAATCGCAATATTTTATGCGATTTCTACTGCTTCCTTATTTGCGATTCGCTAATTGCAAATCGCAAATAAGGAATGGCTTTCCCATTCATTCCTAGGGGCCTAAAGGGTGCTACAGGGTGTCCTTTGGACACCCTGTAGCATGCCTGAAATGGTAATGTACGCTGGTGTTGCGCACACACATGTCCAAAAGACATGTGTGT
Organism: Lissotriton vulgaris; assembly: GCF_964263255.1. Classification (NCBI taxonomy): domain Eukaryota; kingdom Metazoa; phylum Chordata; class Amphibia; order Caudata; family Salamandridae; genus Lissotriton; species Lissotriton vulgaris. The sequence continues at coordinate 1,657,615,080 of NC_141685.1, read as the reverse complement.
GTGTAACATACAACTTAGAAAAATGCATTTTTCTAAGTTTTTGCTATTTACCACGTAGTTAGACTTTGCGGTAAATAGCAGCCCCAGATTGCGAAGTCGCAATTTTAAAATGGTTCATGAATTGCATTCAAGGAATCTCAAATTGAGATTCCTTAAATGCAATTCATCGCAATTTTGCGATTTCTAGAATTGCGATTTTTGCATTTGGGATGATGAATCCCAAATGCAAAAATAGCGCTCGCAAAGGGCCAGATTCTCAGAATCTGGCCCTTTGCGAGCCGATTTCGGCTCAATGAATCAACCTGTATGTTTGATAAATTGATGAATAAAAACAATTCCCTTTTCCTTCCATTGTTTGTAATAAAATGATTTACGTTTATATTTGATAAATTTGTTATACCAAATGGTCGAGAATAAAAAACATTGATAGGAATCTAGACCATCAGAAAAAAAATTATATAGTAATTGTCAGGAGTATTTTAAGATAGGATTATCTGGTATGAAGGAACAATTAGACATATATATTATATCACGGAAAGAAAAATCTTTTAATAAGGAGCATTCAAAAACAATCCAACCGGGATAGGGATGTCGGCAAAATCATAAGTTAAAGCAAAAAATGTACGAATTAAAAATGCGAAGTGGTAAAATGTAATATCTGGAAAGCATACACCCCCTTCAGTCTTAGGACGTTTGAATTTTATAGGAGCAATGTGGGGATGTTTATTATTCCATAAAAAATGTGTACAAATAGAATAAATCTGTGATAAATAGGAGGTTGGAATTCAAAAAGGTGACATAGATAATGTATAAAAGACATGGGGCACAATCATTATTTTAATGGTATCTAATCTACCCCACTGTAATAGGAAAGGGGAGACCAAGAAAGAACAAGTGCTTGTATTTTGGTAAGCAGAACATTGAACATATAACTAATGGTGGAGGATAAAATGGAGGAAAACCAAATATCAAGGTATTTAATTTTTGTGGGACACCAGGTAAAATTTGTATTATTGAACATATATTGATAACACAGAGAGCTTAAGGGTAAAACTTCTGTCTTAGAAAAGTTCAGCTTATATCCGGAGATACTAGAATATAGCCGAACTTCATCCAGGAAAGGAGGTAGGAGGAAGTTAGGATCAGACATATATACCAGGATGTCATCAGCATATGCTGATAATTTGGATTCTATAGAATTATGTGAAAAACCAGAAATACATGGGTTAATTTGAATAAGTTCAATGAAAGGTTCAAGACATAATACAAATAACAAGGGCGATAAAGGACAACCTTGACGAGTGCCTCTATATAACGGAAAAGATTTAGGAAAATGGTTATTAACAAAAATACTAGCATGGGGAAAAGAATATAATAATTTAACATAAGAAATAACATTTGGACCAAAACTAAACAATTTTGAGTGTATTAAACATGAAATTCCAGTTTATGGGATCAAAAGCATTTTCTGCATCTAAAGACAAAGCTGCAAGTAGGGATTTGTACTTTTTACAGAAGGAAATAACATTAGCGAACATGTGAGCATTGTCCGAAGCCAATCTGCCCTTAACAACTTGATCAGTTTTAACCAAAAGAGGGATGATACTTTCAACGCGAGTGGCAAGGATTTTAGCAAATATCTTACAATCATAATTGATTCATGAAATGGGGTGATAGTTTTTGCAGAGGGAATGATCCTTGTCAGGTTTGGGAATAAGTACAATCAAGGCCTCCATAAGTGAGCCAGATGCTTTGGAGTCAACAAGAAATGAGTTAAAAAGGGCCAGGAGTTTGGTTGCAAAAATGGAGAAAAAGTAGCAAAAAATTCAACAGAAAGATCATCAGGACCTGGAGCTTTGGATTTTTGGGAGAATTTGATAGCTTCCATTATCTCTTGAAGAGTAATCTCTTTTTCTAGCAATTCAAACTTATCAGGAAGCAAAGGAGGACTAGAGAGGCCAGAAAAAAATGTATGTAAATTTTGAGGAGAGGGATTTGTATCATCAGAATATAGTGACTGGTAATAATAATGAAATATAGAGGCAATATCTTCCTCAGAAGAAGACAAATTATTAGTAAATTCATTGATGATAGGACCTATATTTTTACGTTCAGATTAAATTTTTTTTAAATGTACCAACATTTTACCAGCTTTATTCTGACCATCGTGGTATTTGGACTTAGTTTTGAAACGAACATTACAAGCATCAGTTGTGGCAAGTTTATTAAGAGGAGATTTGTCTTTAATCAGTTCATGAAGAACCGAGGGCGACTTAGAGGTAAAGTAATTATGTTCCAATCGTTTAAGTTGCTGTAGTAAAATGGCATATTTGGCTTTAGCAATTTATTTCTTTTTTCCTGAATATGAAATAGCAAAAGCATGAAAGGAAGCCTTAAAGGCTTCCCAGTTATTAGTAATGGAAGTGTCCAATGGATTGTTAGTAGTAAAAAAATAATTAATAAAGGTAGTGGCTTCTTTAACAAAAGTATTTTTTTTTTTTTTTTTGTTATCCTCATTTGCCTGACCCACTCTTATTTAGCCTCCAACTGCCAACCACTTAATCCAGGTGCAGAGTTTCCTCTGCATCTTGTGCTCTATTTGGTGGAACTCGGCAAGAGATGGCCCGAAGAGTATCGTGGGAAAAGACTCCAAACTTGAAGTTTTATTCAATTGAACTAGCCATTCTGAGCCGACTGGGGGGGGGGGGCCTAGTTCTTGGAGTTTCAAGGCATAATCATAGGACCGGGGAAAAAAAACAAAAAAAAAAAACCCCGGTTATTGTCTCCAACGAACCAAAACGTCCCAAAAGATACGGCTACGCTCGCCACCTGATCTCCTCAAATCTGTTTTAGAGGTTGCGTAGAGAGACGACAGCCAGTTTGCGTGGGTTGGTGCTGAATTTTCAATCCAAACCTTGCATATCTCTCTTCTTGCAAGCAGTATGGCAAAGAACAGAAATGTCCTTGCGTAGCCCTTTATAGTATTGTCCCATCCAAATATAATCAAGGAGAGTGTGATGGAGATCTAAGTATTAAGAATAGAGTCCAGAGTTACTTTAACTTCATTCCAAAACTGTGATATGTTGGGGCATTCCTTGAACATATGGATATCTGAGGCTGCGATATGGCCACATTTATTACATTTCTTCCCTGGGATAAATTTAGATAGCTTTAGCGGTGTAAAATATGCACGGTGAATTGTAAAAAAATGATTACGTCTTAGCCATGCGGGTTTGACGCATTTATATAGTAGGGTACAGGAATTCTGCCAGGTTTCGATGCTCTGGGCCCCCAGATCTGAGCCCCATAGTTGTTCCGGGAGGGTGAAATCTCCGTCTGTCTCTTCTAGCAGGCACCAGTACCACTGCGAGACCTCTTTACCCCCTGCAGGTTGCGCTACCAATTTCTCTTCAGTGATGCTATGCTTCCCTAATGATACCCCGGACCTGTTTGTTGCCTTAACCCAACTATCTAATTGTAGAAACTTAAACCTCGAGAGCTCTATCCCCCGCTGCTCCCGCAAATCCTCCCAGGGCCTCAGAGAGTCACCTGTCAACACTTCTCCCCATGTTAGTATCCCTCCTGCTCTCAACAGAATAGTAAGCCTGTCATCCCAGCAGGAAGGGAGCCCTGGGGATTCCCAGATGGGCGCAAGGTTAGAGTAGTATGACAAACCCAGGTTCCTCCTTATATGTGACCATAGCTTCGCTTGGGACATGAGAGTTTTTAATTTAAATTTCTTGAAATATTTCTGTTCTCCAAACTTAAACATGCAGCCATTAGTTGGTAAGCCAGCACCAATCAGCATTGCCATGAACATGAGACCTATTGATGTATTAGATGGCACTTTTAAGAGCATTCTCGAATGGGATAGTTGGAATGCCCACGCATAGTATTGTAGATCGGGTAGGGATAGGCCCCCCTTTTCCCTCCTCCTCCTCAGCTTTTTCCAGGATATTCTTGCTGACTTATATCCCCACACGAAGGAGTTAAGCTCTCTCTGGCATTTCTCTAGCGCTGTTTTATCAAAGGCGAGGGGGATCGTGTTAAATAAGAAGGTAAACTTGGGAAGGATTGACATCTTTAACAGACTTACTCTGCCTAGGATAGTTAGTGGGAGATTAGACCAAGATTTTAAAGATTTTTTAGTTTCCTTAAGAATCCTCTCAAGGTTAACTTGGGCAATTTGGGCGATATCTTGCACTATCCGGATTCCCAAATATCTCATTGAGTTTGATGTGTTTAACCGTAGGTCAGGTATGTTCCATGCCATAATGTCTGTTTTGGAGGCGTTTATCTCATAGCCCGAGATTCGGCCAAAGTCTTCAGCTCTCTCGATGACTACTGGGAGTGCGGTCTCCGGGTCTGAGGTGAAGACCAAGATGTCATCTGCGTACAAGGCTACCCGCTTTTCCCATTCCCCGAACCTGAAAGATGGAATAGAATCTTCTCGTCTGAGAACTACCGCAAACGGTTCTATGTATAGGTTGAAGAGGAGGGGGGAAAGCGGGCAGCCCTGTCTTGTGCCTCTAAAGATCCTGAGCGATTCAGACAGTTTGCCATTTATTAGAAGCCGTGCTGTTGGCGATTTATATATAAGCTTTATTGTTCGACAGAATTTCTCCCCTAAGTTGACCTTCTTTAAAACGTCGTTTAAATAGGGCCAGTTTACCCTGTCGAAAGCTTTAGCCGCGTCTAGGGTGAGGGTTGCCAGTGGGATAGAAAAAGCTGAGGCGATGTCGATTGCCCCCACTAGATCATATGTTAGGTCAGAGAGCTGACGCCCTATAATAAATCCCTTCTGATCTTGATGGATTATTTCCCCCATTACTGATCCCAATCTAGCTGCCTAAATGGAGGCATATATCTTGTAATCATTATTCAACAATGATATAGGGCGGTAAGACCCACATAGTGTTGGATCTTTTCCAGGTTTTAAGATCAAGACTATAGTTGCCTGGCTCCATGATTGAGGTGGGTCATTACCGTCCTTCAGGATACCGTTGAAAAGGGCCGTCAGGGTAGGGACAATTGTGTCGGCCAAGGCTCTATACAATTCTCCGGGGAGTCCGTCAGGACCTGTAGCTTTGCCATGTTTTAGTGCGGATACGGCCTTTTTAACCTCTGTCTCTGAGATGTCCAATTCCACTGCCTCGCTTTGCGCTTGCGATAAGTGTGGAAGAGATATCTTATCCAGCCATGACTTACTTGCCTGTTGGTCATCTATAATGTCATCCCTGTATATTTCCGCAAAAAACTGCGTAAAGGCAGTACTAATTCCTACATCTGATGACCTGAGCTGATTTTCCCCCGCAGCCATAATCCCTCTTATGTGGTTTTTTGCTTGGTCTGCTTTAACCCTCCAGGCTAAAATCTTACCTGCGGTTTCTCCGAATTCAAAGCTGGACAATTTACTCGCCTCCCATTTCTTTGAGACCCTTTCTTGTAGGATATCTTCTATCTGACTTCTGAGGTCTGACATTTTTTTTGATCTTGTAGTGAGCCAGTTGTGCCCCCGAGCCTACATATATATACATATATAAATAAAAAGAGGGAGGAGGAAAAAAAAAAAAAAAAACTGCACTATCTCAAATAAACTTTTTGTGTAGATAAACAAATAAATAAAACCCACACTACCTGGAGAATGTAAATAACAAATCAATAGGTGGAAGGTGAAGGTGATGGCGATGGCGATGGTGAATGCACAAGATAGAACAATGTTCTTTTTCCCAGATAACTTTAAGGAGTGCAACTCCGTGTTGAGAGCAGAGCTCAGATCAGCGCGAACCGGCCCATCAACTGGCCGGAGTAAGTACGGATGGGTTCTCCAAAGGGGTGGGGGGGGAGGGGAGGGGGGGGGGGGCACAAAAGCATAAAAACTCAAAATTATCCTCAGAAGCTTGGCCCTTCAAAACAGATTTTTCTTTTTAATAGTCCGACTGCCTTAGATAAAATAACTAAAAGCAACAAAGCAATAAATACTAAACTGTGTGGAATGGAAGTGAATAATGGGAAGGAAAAATGACATTGATACATTTTTTATCTTGGAACGTGAATGGTCTGCGCGTACAGGGGAGAAGAGAATGCATTTTACAATATTTGCGCGATTCCCCGGTGCAGATCATCATTATCCAAGAATCACATCTTTTAAAAAACGAGGCAGATGCAATTTTAAAAAAACAAAAATGGATTGACGTATTCTTAAGCACCGACCACAATGCAAATATAAGAGGAATTCTCTTAATTTGCAAAAAATCAGCTAATGTGCGGATTCTTGAATTCAGAGAGGACAAATGTGGAAGATGGCTCATAGTTAACCTCTCTATACATGGGCAGAAGTACAATTTAGTTGGATATTACGGTCCTAATACTGATGACCCATCTTTTTGGGAAACAATAAGGAACGATTTAACAACCACCTCTGGCCCCATAATTTGGACAGGGGACTTTAACGTTATTTTGAACCCGAAATTAGATAAAACCACTAATAGTAGTAGGTATAGCTGTCAACCCCCTTCAAAATCTAGACAGACTCTAAAAGGGATTATGGAGGACCTAGCCCTGGCAGATCTATGGAGAGAAAGAGCCGGCACTAAACCAGGGGTATCTTATAGGAATCTAAAATACAAACATACATCGCGAATAGATTTTGCCCTGTTTAGCTACTGTCTCCAAAACTCCATAGCCAGTATTAAGTATATACCCTCTCACCTATCCGATCATTCAGCTCTGTCTTTCATCTTAATACTTCAAACTCAAAAAAAACATCCCTCCTGGTCATTCGATCGAACCATTTTATTGGTCCCGGAGGAAGTGACATACCTCAACTCCGAAGCTAGGATGTTTTTAGATAGTAATTTGCACTCAACCTCCCTCGCTTTAGTTTGGGAAACTCTTAAGGCATACCTGAGAGGTTGCATTACCAACAGAGCTTCCTTTATGAGGAAAAACTATCTATCAAAAATCCAAAATCTAGAACAGGAGCTGGAGACAATTGATTAACAAAAGTATTATCTGACAATAAAAAATTATTAAGTTTCCAAGGACCATATTTTGGAGAACTCAGAGAGAGGTCTAGGGTAGAGAACACAGGAGCATGATCAGAAATAAAAATAGATCCAATTTCAGAAGAGTGAATGGATGGGAGTAGTGTTTTACTAACTAAAATATAATCAATTCTAGAACGCGTGTGGTGGACATTAGAAAAACAAGCATTTACAATGCAATGGTCTCTGCATTATTAAAGGTAGAGCTATTGGCATTGCTCATGACATTTGTTTTTCATTTTTTTTCTTAAAACATAAATAAATGGTATTGTCATTTACAATGGCAATAGGTGAGCATTAGAGAGTAGTAGAGAGTATTCGCGGACACAGAGCCACACACACACAGAGAGCCATACACACACACAGATAGCCACACACACACACACACACACACACAGAGCCACACACACACACAGAGCCCCACACACACATAGAGCCACACACACACACAGAGCCCCACACACAGAGCCCCACACACACACACAGCAAGCCCCACACACAAATACAGAGCCCCACACACACACAGAGCCACACACACACACACACAGAGCCCCACACACACAGCGAACCCCACACACACACACACACAGCGAGCCCCACACACACAGCGAGCCCCACACACACACAAAGAGCCCCACACACACACACTCAGCCACACACACACACACAGCCCCCCCCACACACACACACAGCCCCACAAACACACACACAGAGCCCCCCCAAACACACACACACAGAGCCCCACACACACACACAAAGCCCCCCCCTCCACACAGAGCCCCCCACACACACACACACAGAGCCCCACACACACACAGAGCCCCACACACACACACAGAGCCCCACACACACACAGAGCCCCCCACACACACACACAGCGATCCCCACACACACACAGTGAGCCACACACACATAGCAAACCACACACACACAGCGAGCCCCACACACAGCGAGCCACACACACAGCGAGCCACACACACAGCAAGCCACACACACAGCAAGCCACACACAGTGAGCCGCACACACAGCGAGCCACACACACAGTGAGCCACACACACAGTAAGCCACACACACAGCGAGCCACACACACAGTGAGCCACACACACTGCGAGCCACACACACACACAGAGCCACACACACACACACAGAGCCCCCCACACACACACAGAGCCTAACACACACAGAGCCCCACACACGCACACACAGAGCCCCACACACAGAGCCCCACACACACACAGAGCCCCACACACACACACAGAGCCCCACACAGACACACAGAGCCCCACACACACACACGTGTGGCTTAAAATGAAATGCAAATACGGTGTTGGTAAAACTGTGCACAATAATGTATGTGTTTTTAGGACAATGTAAGTGTTTATAATAAAACTAAATTATAAAACATGCTGATTTTTTGAAGACCTCGTAACTGCAGTCAATGGGAACAAGGTGTGTTTTTTTGGCCTAGTGTGTATGAGTGCTTTAATGCAGGTTTCACCTTTTATGAGTGTCAATATGTAGCCAGGGGTCCACGTAAAACGAGTAATTTTAGTTTAGGGACTGAATGTTCTTGTAAGAACCCCCGATCACGGGGTCCTCACTCCAGACCTCAGTGTTCTCACTCCAGGCCTGAGGGTACTAACTCCAGACGTCAGAATCCTTAGACTGAACCCTCGCAGCCTCACCCTCAGCCCCAATGCCTCACTTCCAGCAGGTGGAAGGCCTTATATAAATACGAAATCAGAGTTCTCTCATTCAGGTGACCTCTGCAGAGAGGCGACGGAGTGAACTACAGCAGTCATTCACATCTACAAGCATGTGTAACTGACAAGCTAGATAGATAGATAGATAGATAGATAGATAGATAGATAGATAGATAGATAGATAAATAGGACTGATTTAATCAGCACAGGTGGTGAAAGATTAACCAGGCAACACTTTCTAGGAAATCAACAGTGTGTTATATGGCACAAAAAGGAAAGAACACCCCACTGTCCTTTTACTTAGCAGTGCAAATTCAAAGACTGGTGTTAAATGCGGCCATAAAGTGCATTGTTTAGTAATCGCGCTCTGGTGAGAAGCCCTTTTATGTCGTGGCACAAAGCTGAGGCCTACGCAGCGTTTGTTCGCCAAGAGGCAGCTATTAATTGGGCCATAAAACTCCAAGAAGCCAGACTGGGTTCCCCCACTCTCTTTGATGTGCTACAATTTGGTAGGCATGCCTCAGATGGGAGATAAAAAGAGATAGCCCTGCCCTTTGAAAACACTGCTTGCAAACTCACAACTACAGCAAACACAACTAGAATAGCGCATCTGCTTCGCTTTTCCAAAGATGTGGCCCTGGTGCAGTCACAAAAGCATCTTTAAGATCGTAAGGCCAATGAAACAGGCAGTTAAGTACCAATATCGCTAGACTCACTCACTGGCACTTTCGGGTGTTTGAATGCAGCCTGTCTGCCTCTTGGGTGCCAAACCCGCATCATACACATGCAAAGTCACCCAAAGCGGAAGCCATCACTTCCCCTCCCCCAAGCTTGTTAGTCCACAACTTACCCCATCCCTCCTCCCAGAACTGCGTCTTACCAACTTTTATTAAATTATTAAATATACCTGCAAGACAACCGCAGCTGCAAGTGAAGAAAGTTTACATCACAAAAACTCCCTTCTGCACCAGACTGCCCTGCCCTGTGATCTCTAAGCCGCTGGAGCAGGAAGGGGCCGTAAGAAACCGGACATCAAAACTTACCTGGAGTGGCAGCGGGGCTGTTCCTGAAAGTTGAGGGGAACCTTGGGGCACCGCACCCTTAAGCACCACCAAACGGGCTACTCAGGTGGCCACCAGGGCCACAGATGCTGCTCGCAAATCAGGCAAGCGCGGTCCGGCGTCAGAGACGATTATATGTTGTGCGGACTATAATGCTGGACGTCAACTCCTCTGGACCATAAAACTTACTTTATGGCCACCACGTTATGTTTTATAGCCAGTCAGCCTATCTGTCTGCAGTGTCTCCGAGCAGTGTGTCCTTTGCTGTGCCTTTGTATGAACTTTGCACAAACTCTTTAGAAAGTGGCTCTTATACCGCCCACTATCACTCTAACCCGGCTCGCGCACCACCCTTAACCTGACCTCAGACTCGCTAATCTGGGCTGAGTCACTTTCTTTCCTTTTTAGGGAGGTGGCCTCGTGTCGGGCCTGAGAAATATACCGGTAAGAGCTCGGCACGGATAAAATGTCCTATTTAAGATTTGTCCGTGCAACCTACAGACCAGCACCGCTCCTTTTATCATTGTCTGAAGTTTGACAGGTCGGGTTCCCACCCCATAACCTGCTGGTTTTGCACATATCTCATTCAGCAGATGGCGCGGTACATATTCAATCCCGTGGTTTTTTGGTTCCAGACAGATCTGTGTAGCATGCACTTGAACCCACAGAGCTATCCTCAGCAGATTCGCTAATTCGGTTTAGGAGTAGATAATCCCTGCATGCCCCTCACCACTAATTGAAATGACACAGCCAGATTATGGGATTAGCGCTGTCTGATAAATTGGATTCAACTGACCTAGTGAGGGGTTGAGGCCTGGGCCATCCCTTGAGACCCTGCCAGGGGACCGAAAGGCTTATACATATGCTTTAAATTAAGCACATCCGGCGAAATCCTCGCCATTATAAATTAAAGGGGAAAAAATTGAGCAGCAAGAACAGTCTTTGAATAATCTCCTTACCAGGAGAAATTAATTTAACCTGCCCTACCCCATCCATTGTAAATTGATCAAAATATTGCTTTTCACGCTGCAAACGCAGTGTATTATCTTGGGCGCTAGCTCCTTGGAGCAGGGTTAAAATGGCCTGGGGGATTCCAGTCACGGTCAGGCCAGCCCCCCGCCTCAACATCGCAGGGCCCACCCGAGGCATTCATGCTCACCGGCTACAAGCAGCATTTTGAAGGAGAACACGATGTGTCCTGGTATTTGAAGCGACAAACCGGTGCGTTTTCTGAGCCGAGAAGCCGGTTCCTTTCAATCGAACCAATAAACCTGAGGCACCTGGTAACAATGATGTGTAACTTGTAAGCAGCCGGACCGGAAATGTAAAATCAACCACGCAGGGCCGGAGGCCGATGTCACGCAAGGGCTCTGGAGTATGGTGGGGTCACGGCGTTCCACCCTGCTCTGAAAGCAGCCCTTAGTCCGCAGGCTACTGGGAAATGTCAGGTGGCAGTATGGCCAGTCCGGCCCTCATTGTGAGAGGAAAGCAAGGGCTGGAGAGGAAGGCACGCACAATTAAGAGGAGAACAAACCCCACCCCCGAAAAAAAATCCTCCTTTTTTAGAGCAATACATTAATCAATTCAAAATGTTTCTGCATTCCTTCGAGGATAATTCTTGGATAGACCCACTTTAATTACAGAGCACGTTAAAACCGCCACCCAAAAACGTAGCGCCCCGCCCCCCTCCATACCTATTAGACAATTTCGCCTCCATGTCTCTGTTGTCGGTGGGTGCAGTGAGACAGCCAGCAGAGGGTGGTAAGGCGGTGGGCACCGCAGGTTCTGGCATGTAATAGCAGGGAAGGAAAGAGGACACGCGAACCAGGAAACAAGAACAAAAAATGGCTTCCACAAGGCTCCGACATTTTTCGTGATTCGGGGCGTTTTTTTTGTTGAGTGACGGATGACGTCACAGATAGAAAGAAGGCAAAAAACGCGCCCCCGAATCGCAAAAAGACGGGGCTTAAAGGGAGTGACGCCCCTCTCCTCCAATGGCTGGCCTCCGTTTAGGAAGCCAGCCAATGGAGAAGAGGGGCAGGTTAATGCCCCACTCTAGGAGACATTAATTCTCTGACCGAGACTGCCCAAGCGCAGCCTACGGTCCTCGACCTAAATAGTAAATTCAAGGGTGTCAGGCTTACAGGTCTTCAAAACATCATGTAATGGACGAGAGGCAAATGGCAGATTGAAATGATTTATGAGTTTTATCTGGGTTAAATTTGCATTTGGATTGTCTATCTGAAAATGGGTCTAACCATTGATTAAAATCCCCTGCAACAATAACATTAGGGGTATCCATAGAGGATAGTAAAATCCTAATGTTTTTCCAAAAGACTGGATCTGGTTTAACAGGGCCGTAAATGTTCAATAAGACAATTTCTTTATTTTGTATAACAACCTTAGCTATTACCCAACGTCCATCACTATCACATTGCGTAGATAAAACTTGAACATGGATCGATTTATGAAATTAAAAATAGCTACACCACCTTTTCGATTAGAAGCTGGAGAAAAAAACAACTTGACCCACCCAATGTCTTTTCAATTTAAGTGATTCTATATCATTGCAATTCGTTTCTTGAAAAAAAGAGACGTGAGAGTTCAATTTAGATAAGTGAGAGAGTACCTTTTGTCTTTTGACAGGGTTTCCAAGACCACGAACATTCCATGTGACAACATTAGACATAATGAAGGGAAGGGAGGGCAATACATAAATAGAGATGAAACACTTTAGGAGAACGACTGGAAGCAAAAAAAAACACATATTAGATAAATACAAAAAAGAAAACGTGTAACAATGATTAATGAAAATAGGCAAAAGCATCAAGCAACAAAATAGAGAAACGTAAACACTTAATGGAAAAACAGGGAAAGATATTTGTGAAAACAAAGGATCGATAATAAAGAAGCACCATAACAAAGGAGCATAGGAACAGTAGAAAGATAAAGAGGAGAAAAAAAAGAAGAAAAAAAAGAGAAAAATGGAGAAAGGAAGAAAGTAAGCAGATCAAGGAACAGAATCCAGATCTGAAGAAAAACGAGCAACAAGACAGATGGGACATGGTGACGACAAAAGCAGAGACAGCGATACAAATAAATAAATAATAATAAGCCTCATAAATAAATAAATAGACAATAGTAATATGAAGTGCATAGTTAAGATAGAAAAGAAAAAAGGAAAAAAAAACAATTTAAAGAAGGAACATGTAAAAAGAGGGGAATAAAGGTAGAATTAGATGAGCAAGAACCAGTTAACTGATATAACTAAGAAAGTATACAACATTAATTTTCCATATTTTGAGGGGAGATATTATTAAGAAAGAGTCCCAGCGTTGCCAGATCTTCAAAAGAACGAGACCTTCCTGCGTGAGTAAGTTTACAGAGACATGGGGAAGAATACCATATTGAATGTTCAATTGTCTCATCTAGGGACCGAGAGCCAAGAATTCTTTACGGTGTGCATTCATTGCATTTGAAACATCTTGCAAAATGAAAATATCATGACCTGACCGTGTGAGGCGTCGTTTGGATTTAACTGCTATGAAGACATGCATCAACTCAGTAAAGTCTAAGAAAAGCATGATGATACTACGTGGCTTATTGGAGTTAGGTTAAGGATGACCCAAACGATGTATGTTGAGAGGTGGTGACCATTGAAGGTCTAAAAGGTCCTGTAGAAACTTTTTTAGAAAGGACAGCATATCTAGACATTCAATATTTTCTGCCAGGCCGTAAAGACGAAGATTATTCCTTTGATTGCGATTTTTCAAATCTTCAGTGTGAAATTTAAGCTTGTGGATTTCTTGCTCTAACAAAGGAATTTTAGTAGCGATATCTTGAAGATCTCCAACACGTTGTTCAAGTTCCAAAACTTTGCCCTCCATGATTATCCAGCGGTCTTCAATTTGTTTCAATTTTTCATTAGTGGTGACCATGAAGGGTTGAAGACCTCAAATCTCCTCTAAAATAGAGTCCAGCACAGGATTTTGTAATATAAGAATGGGGGATGGAGAATCATACTTATGTCTCTTTGGTTTAGGGCCAGAGGAGGAGGATCTAGAGGCTGTGTGAATGCCATTCGCCATCTTGAATTGTAAGAGAGAACGATGAGTAGAAGTTGAGAGTGGACGAATGCGACCTATACACCACAGGGGAGGAAGGCAGGAATGATGACCGTCCACGAATAAGAGCAAGTGGTGAATTGAAATGGAGCACTATAATATAGTACTGTATTCAATGAAGGGAAAGTGGAAGATCCAATATTACCACAGTAGGAAAAAGCATCACAGCTAAAAACTGTGTAACTACTGAGTGAAGAGTAAGACATCATAAAATGCACCTTTTTATATCAGTAAAATTGAAGGTGATAGCAATTACAACCATAAGTGCTGCTCCATAAATGCTTCATGTGTGTACCTCGGATTTGATAGAAATAAGCTGTTATTTCAAAAGAGTGCCTTCACTGTAAGAGAGAAAAATGGAAAACCCTTCTCTGTAATTGTACATCCCCTCTTATTGCAAGTCAAAGGGAAAAGAAGAAGCAGCATTCATTTGGAAATGAAGGAGGAATTCGACTCCTTGTAAAGTCAATAGAAAGAATACAAATAGAGGTGCAGCATTCATGTTGAGTGAAAGGAGTTCACATTAGGGGACATACCAGCAGTTAAGGATCCAAAACAGAACCTGAGGTACAATTCCGTTGAAACGCGGGGACCCACGATTATGTGAGGGAATCAGCACCGATGGCGAATCCGTGCTTCACCCTGGATGTAGAGGCAGGAAAAAGCGTCCGTTAGATGCAGCGCGGATTTAGGGCATCGGAACCGCCATCCCTGTACGCAAACACCAGCACTCATAGGCAACGGGAAACAAAGAAGCTCCACGAGTTGGCGGAACAGACCCAACGACCACCATCTTGCTGCGGCATCAAGCTACTCCCCGCCAATTAGATATGACTTAGATTCTTCACATGTCACTCTTACATCGGCACATGTTAATGCGTGGTGTCTTTGAATCTCCAAACAACTGTGCTTTTCCCCAGCGCTTCATGTTTCATTAATATTACTGTAGTTCACCTGAATTGCGCTTTCCTCAACACTTGTTAATTCAATGTGTCTTTCAATCTTCAAACAAGTGCACTTTTCATTGTGTCTTTGAAAAACTAAACAACTACACTTTCCTCAGTGCTTCTTAATTTATTGTGTCTTTAATCTCCAAACAACTGTGCTTTTGCTCAGCACTTTATGCTTCATTAATATTGTTGTAGTGTACCTAAATTGCACTTTCCTCAGCGCTTGTTAAGTCGAAAGCAATGCCAGTGATCTGAGTTTGTATTTGCCACAGAAATAAAATTATTCACAGACATCACCTTAGTTAAATTAATCCTTGCACTTTCCTGGAGCATCTGAACAAGCATGTCTCATATTTCTCAAAAGAGTTAATTGTTGTTGCAAAGTCTTTTCAACATTTGAAACTGAAAGCCGTTAACATGGTTTATTGTCCAATGCGACAAATCCGCATTCTTTGAGCTTCTTGATAAATACAGTGGGGCAGACTTACAAGCCTCTTGCGTCACTTTTGTGCCGCTATTGCGTCACTTTGTGACGCAGCGGCAGCGCAAAAGTTGCGGCTTCATTACAATGTGAAATTTACAAGATTTCACTGCGTCACTGTACGCCTTCACTGCATCAAAACCCCTACGCCTGCTCAGCCCAGGCGTATAAGGATTGACACAGGGCATTTTACATGGGACCTACCTATGTTTTCTGGCGCATTGCTAGAGTTGCATCACTTTTGTGACAAACTCCAACAATGTGTCACTTTTACTCCAACAGATGCGTC
The DNA here is from genome assembly GCF_964263255.1 of Lissotriton vulgaris. Taxonomy (NCBI): domain Eukaryota; kingdom Metazoa; phylum Chordata; class Amphibia; order Caudata; family Salamandridae; genus Lissotriton; species Lissotriton vulgaris. The sequence continues at coordinate 1,657,599,426 of NC_141685.1, read as the reverse complement.
AGAATTACTGGCGCATCTGTAATTCCTTGTGCCATGGTGCACTGTATTGTGAATACAGCGCATCCATGGTGGCGCATAGACATTTGGAGGTGGCGCAAGGAAACTGACACATCCATACAGAGGCATCAGTTCCTTGTGAATCTGCCCCAGTGAATCCAGTCTTTCTCAAAAGATTTAATGTAAAAGAAAAGGTTTTCCTTTTTGTGACTGAAGCAATTAACAGCATTCACTACCAAACAAGTTTAATTCACTTTCCTCGAGTTTCTTGAAAACAAAGTGAGTCTAATTTTTCCTGGAAGAGTTCATGGTTTCCGCAAAGACTTTTAACTTTTGAAATTGAAAACATTTAACAGTGTTCATTGCTAAGAGAGACAAATGCATTCCTGCCATACTTAATCATAAATATTAAACAGATATTTATAAGATGAAACTTTGATTATTCCAAAGTGAATGTGCTTCCACAGCGCTGCTTACCGCGCATTTACAATGGTATAACAGAGGACACATTCACTCCTCAGATGTATGAGCAACCATGCTCCACGAGGATGATGAATGCTGAGAGCTTGCATACTCTCATTCCAAGGTTCCATGATAACGACAACTGTAAGTCAGAGAGAGAGCACCCCTTCTCTCCGACCAGCAGGGGAGAATTGGAATAGTAAGCATTGCTAACTGGGTGTGGTTACCTTATGTACTGGAGATGCCATGCCAGATCAGGGCTAAGGATCATGGTACTCGTAGTCCTGTAAAATAAAGCTTTCTTTCCTTGTTTATTAACCTTGCCTATATGAATGCACACGAAACGGTCAATCATAACCATTCCTGATCAGGACAGATGGCGCTGAGAACACTAGAAACAATATACGTTTGGAAAAAAACTACCAATCTCCACAGTCTCCCTTTAAAATGATCACCATACCTTGTTTCCTATTCTAATTTGCAAATATCCAAGAGACATTTTCATGGGAAATATTGAAAATCTTGGACTTGTTGTTAACAGATCTGACCTGGGTGTGGCGTAAAGCACTGCAGATACAGAGTAGCACCGCCAAAACTCCAATTACCGGCATCGAGGGAGAACTGGAAGCAACAGATTATCAAACCTTTTATCAATCCGGCCGACTACTATTGGCTCTGATTGAGACCTGAAAGTCGAAAAATCGTGATACCTGAGGGTACACAACACTGACAGAAAGGATGTTTAATACATGAGTTATGTATGCCACCAGTATCCACAAGACCACCTGATACTGCCAAGTACTGTTGGGAGTGATGCCTTAAATGGTCTCAGGAGCCATCACTGTGGGATTAGCCCAGAGAACAAGCACATACTATTAATACTAAGATATTGCACAGGGCACTCATTTTGAAAATGTGGAATTTATTTGATGATGTACTCTGTACAGATTTAACAGCAGGCAGCACATATACTTCATACTAGTGGGCCAATTTTGTCCTACAGCTCACTTGCTCGGCAAACCCAACAGATATGGGGGTGTGATAACATTGAACCCCAAATCACAAATACTTCACACTCATTATTGGTAAGCCTTGGAACGCAATTTCTATATTATACCAAAGTATTCAAGGAATAGCAAAGATGAATGTCACCTATCTCCGAGATAGGTAGGACATAAACCTTCATAAACCACTAATGGATGCAGAAAGGATCTCAGTACTCGCATTCCCCACCAGAGTTTATATAAACACAGAAGTTAAGCTAATACAATGAAGCATTTTACACACAATCTACCTGACACCACAACCACTACACAAAAGAAAATCCAGAGATACCAAGCACATGCCCACAATGTAAGATGAGCAGCACATCCTCCACATACTTTGAATTAACAGGTTCTGAACAGGTTCTGACCTAGTGATAACACATTCTGTGGAGCACATCTATATAACCCTGACACATGCCTACTTGACTTGATAGCAAGACTGAAGAAAAAGGAGAACCTAGAGTGTAGATGTGCAAATTCTGGCTTTCGTGCTAGCTCAAAGACAAGTAGGCATGACTTGGAGATCTTCGAATGGGCCACAGGTTTGCATTTGGAAAAGAGAAGGGACATGGATTGAAAGCACCACACAACAAAGGTGCAAGACAGGGCGTCCCAGAATAATGGTGTGGGGCATCATTTTAGAGTATTTAGCAGAAAACAATGACAAGAATCCCCTTAACTTCAGCACCATCCATGTAATTAGTATGCCTAATTTAACTAACAGACTAATGGCTTCATACACAGCAGACGCCTTCTCCCCAGTATGTAGCCATTCGTCACAAAAGGCATTTTCTCATTTGAGTCACAAACAGCTATGGCGTATTAGATTATTCAAGTCGGACAGCCATGAAAAACAGCCACCTTCAGACATAACATAGAACTAACATGACTGGCAACCTGAAACAACTGGCCACCTTTTCAGCAAACAAACCCCCTTCAGGCTAAGAAGTTGAAGTGTTTCCTTACCGACAATGACCTACATGTGTTTTGTAAGTTCAGAATTGTTAGAAGTAATGAATAACCTAATAGTATGGGTGCATTTCACTATATTAAAACAAATGGGGGGCGTGGCCAAGATGGCGTCGGAGTAGGACGCTTTCTCGAGCCTCTCCGACGCCGAACCTGCATAGCGGCTTACAGCGGGGTCCCAAGGCGTCCTGCCAGTGCCACTCGGTCGGCGGGGGCTGCCGATTACTGGCGGCGTGCTCCGGTGCCGTCGCCTGAGAGAATTGTGGCCTGCGAGAGCCGGTAGAGAGGAGCCGAGCTGCGGCCTGTGAGGCGGCGGCCTCGCGTGATCTAGAGGCCGGAGGGGGCGGAGCGGACCCGGGCCCTGGCGCGACACCGGCGCTGGTGGCATCGCGCTGTGCTGGAGAAGCGGGGAGCTGGACTCGCCAGCGGAGGAACAGACAACGGAGGAGGCTGGGCGGAGGACTCGGCGGACCGCGCCGGTGGCTGGACGCCGCCGGTAGTAAGCAGGGAGGAGCCGTGCAAAGACTTGGGTGGCGGCCTCCTGGGATCCAGAGCAGACCCGAGCGCAGCAGCGCCTGCCCAGCGGGAGAGAGCAGGAGAAACCCGTCTCACCAGGGACAGTAGATCGGCGTGCCTGACCTATGGGGGAGAAGGGGCGAGGCTGCACTGTGACGGGCCCCATATCTGCGAAGGAGCGAGCGCCACGTTGGTGCCTGCGTGAGCCGGGCCTGGAGAGGGAGAGCGGCTGGAGGGCCGACGAGTGGTCTTGCACACGCCCGCGAAACGCAAGGTGGGACATAAAGCCTAGCGGACAGGCCATGGTGGTGGCGGTGCTTTAGGAGCCATCGGGGAAAGTTGGCTCTGCTGATCGATGCTGTGGAGGGGCCTGGCATCGCACTTGAGGTGGACCTACCGGGCGGCGACTTCACCGGCGCGGTCGCACCCTTAGGCTGTACATTGGCGCCCAGGGGGGGCGGAGAGTTCGCAGCTTGAAAGCACGGATTTTCAGGTGCAGAGCGCCGAGGCTGCCGCCCGCCGGGGTGGTGGGCCCCTCTTACGACTGGGCACGTGGCGCCAATTTGGAGGAGCCTTGACTTTGGCGGACCGGACCGGATTGTCCCTGGTCTTGACCGTTGGCGGGGACACGTGCTGTGTTGGGGTCACGCAAGCCCTGTGCCTGGGTGCCGGCTTTGAGGTGAGAGCCTTTCCACCCGCTGTCTGCCCCTGGGGCTGGACAGAACATTGGACACTCGAGGCACCGGCGAGTCGTGGTGGCCCTGGGGAGGGCGAGGCCGCACTACCGACGGAGCGTGCCTGAATGAACTCTGGGGAAGGCGAACAGCACCATTGACAGGTCGTCCCGACGCGGTGAGTCACCGTCCTGAGACTTTTCCTCCTGGCTGCGGCTACCTAGAGCCTAGTTGAAGGAGTGTGGAAGCAGCTCACGGCCATGTCCAATTCGCAACGCAGAGGGGGGAAAACGGGGAAGGAGGGAGTCCCCAAGCCATCGCAGCAACCGGCGTCGGCGGGGGCCAGCGGTTCCTCAAAACAATCAGATGATGAGGCGCCGGCGACTAAAGCCTTCATGAAGGAGCTCTTCGCAACTATTAAGGAGGACATTACCGAACTCCGTACGCAGTTGGCCTCGGACCTCAGAGAGGTACGGAGGGACGTGGATGGGATTGGCGAAAGGGTGGCGACGCTGGAGGACCATGACCTTAGCATGGCGAATGATGTGCACCAGCTCCAACAGGACATCATACGTCTCACGGAGCAGAATCTGGATTTGCAGACCCACGCAGAAGACTTGGAGAACCACTCCAGGAGAAATAACATTCGTATTAAGGCGGTGCCATGGGACGGTGAAGCGGGGGACCTGCGTGGGTACGTCCAAGCCTTGTTTCTCCAGATCTTAGAGGATGAAGAGGTGCGTGACATCCAGATGGACAGAGTGCATAGAGTGGGGCTGCCCAGGAGGGGCGGGGGGCCGCCGCCAGATATCCTCGTTTGCGTGCATGACTTTCAGGTGAAGGAAAAGATATTGAGAAAAGCTAGAACCACTGCCTCGTTGCAATTTAGGGGCCATCGCCCCCAGCTTTACCAGGACCTGGCGGCGACAACCTTGCAGAAGCGAAGGGACTTCCGACCGGTGACCGCCTTTCTCCGGGAACGCGGAGTATCCTACTCCTGGGGCCATCCTTTCCGGATCATCTTTCGATGGGAGAATAGGCTGAGACAGATCAATTCCCTGCGGGAGGCGAAGGATCTCCTAGGTATCGAGGACACGGAACCGTTGCAGGGGGCGCGTGGCTCCCCATTCCGGAGGCGGCGTCGCTCTTCCTCATGGCACAGGGTGGGCCCATCCCCAGAGCGGCGACGACCGGACTCAGCGGCTAGTGAGCAGGAGAGAGGGGCCGCAGTGGCTTCGGTGGCCTCCGCCACCATGGCGGATTCCCAGATGAGCTCTGGAGCAGCGTGACCCCAAACTCATGGAATGGCGTCGGAGGGGCTCTTGGCTTGAGGTCCCCGGGGTACAATGGTACTTTTGGAGAAGACACCCCGGACTTTGGACCTGGGGGTCACCAGGTTGACACCCCTGCCCCGATTCCAGTCCAGTGGGGGACTTCTGAACCATGTCCTGCTGGAACTGAAGACTGCGAGGTTCAGGTTCAGTGCCTTGAGTTGCATTTTGTTGTTCTTTGTTCTTGGGGGGGTAGAGGGTGGGTCTGTTAGCGCTCTGAGTATGGATGTCATGACAGGGCGGTTTGGGTTGGGGATGGGGGGCGGGGGGGTGGTGGCGGCGACAGTGTGTGATGATTGTGTACTGAAGGTGCTTTTGTTGATATTCCCTCCTGTATTTCGCATGTTGTTCCGGGATGTGACTTCCTTCGCCCCCGCGTACTTTAGGAGCGTGGGTGCCACGCGGGGCTTGAGGAATGAACATATGGGCCCTTCGGGGTGGTTGTGGCTGGGACCTTTCCCTCGAGTCCCTGTGTCTGCTTCTCTTCCTTGGGCGTGGATTCTGGTGCATGTGCGAGACCGGTGCGGGCACCGTGGCTGTCTGGATGTGAGCATGGCGTGGAGTCTTTATTGTCCCTTATGTCTATCAGCGTAGGAACTTGGAATGTAAAGGGCCTTAACTCCCCGCAGAAACGGCAGAAACTCTGGCAGTACATTGTGGATCATCACTTGGATGTGGTGGCCCTCCAGGAAACCCACCTGGCTAGGAGAGATGAGTTGAGGCTTCGTCATAGGCAGTTCCCTCTTATCTACAAGGCGTCTGCGACCACGAAGCATAGAGGGGTGGCCCTACTCTTCCGGGCTTCCCTGCATTTTCAGCCCATGGGAGTGAGTGTGGATAAGGATGGCCGTTGGCTGCTGGTGAAGGGATTGTTGCGTGGCCGCCTGTGTACTTTTGCTGTACTGTATGCCCCCAATGCGGGACAGAATGGCTTTCTGCAGGGTCTGCTAGACAAGATGGGGGACTTTGTGGAGGGTCACTTACTCTTGCTGGGTGATTTCAATATGGTGTGGGACAGGGGTTTGGATAGTTCTGGGGCCCGCAGGGCAGACACTGGCGTCTTCTCAGATGAAACTAAACGTCAGTTAGGTGACATGGGACTGATCGACAGTTGGCGCTTTATCCATGCACAGACCAGGGATTACACCTTTTTTTCCAACGTACATCAATCGTACTCCCGCATTGACTATATCTTGGTTAGTCAGGCTCTTCGGGGGGACATACAATTGGCTAATATCTTTCCACTCTCACTATCGGACCATAGCCTCGTGGTTCTGGGACTACATTGGGCCACCGGGGGGGATGGTTGGCGTAAGTGGTATTTCCTGGCAGCTCTGGTGCGAGATGAGGAGTCCTGTAAGGCCTTACGCAAGGCTATTGGTGAATTTTTTCTCCTCAATCCCCCTGCGGACACATCAGTGTATACCACATGGGACGCGTGCAAGGCCTCTTTAAGGGGCACATGCCTCGCCCTCAACGCGAACTTGAACAAGCTGAGGCGCGAGGAGAGGGAGGCTCTTGAATCGGAACTGGCCTCTTTGGAACAGGCCCACAAGGCGAACCCCTCCAGGGTGACTCTGCGCCCCCTGACGGTGGTGCGAGGGAAACTGAGGGCCCATTATAATAACAGGGCGGAGTTTACTCTTCTGCGACTTAGGCGCACCTCCTACTCCCAGGGCAACAAGATCGGGCGCCATCTTGCCCGGCAACTCCGGGACAAACGCGAGAAAGATTATATAGGGGGAATTCGCGACCATGCGGGCTCTGTTCAGCATAGAGATGCGGACAAGGCAACCATATTCGGGCGCTTCTATGCAGCGCTCTACTCGAGTGACGCTCTCGATCCGGCCGCACAATCCAAATTCCTGGAAGGTCTGCCTCTCCCGAAAGTCTCTAAAGAATGGAATGAATTACTGTCCTCCCCCATCACCCGGGAGGAGGTCTTAGATGCCATTAAAGCCCTGAAGATGCACAAGGCCCCTGGGCCTGACGGCTACACGGCCCTCTTCTACAAAACGTTCGCCTCTGAAGTTTGCGACTACTTAGTCTCCCTCTTCAACGCAATGGCGGTTGATGGTAGGACCGCGGACTCTATGGCCGAAGCATTGATCACTATTATCCCCAAGCCGGGGAAGGATCCTACTTTTTGTACATCTTACCGCCCGATCGCGCTTCTCAATTTGGACGCCAAGCTGTACTCCTCTATTCTGGCGGGTAGACTGCAGGATCTGATGCCTGCCCTGATCCATCCTGATCAATATGGGTTTATTAAGGGCAGGCAGACTCATGATAACCTGCGCCGCGTCGTACACCTCATCGAAAAGGCGGAACGATTTCGCATACCTGCGGTGCTAGTAGGGCTCGACGCGGAGAAGGCTTTCGACCGCGTCGACTGGGGGTTTTTGCACCAGACATTAGTGGCCTTCGGATTCTCGCCTCTTTTCATAAGGATGATTGAGGCCAACTACAGTGGCCCTACCTCTCGTGTGTTGGTCAACAGCCATAGGTCCTCGAGTTTTCGTCATTCCCGAGGGACGCGCCAGGGATGTCCCCTCTCGCCCCTGCTTTTTGCCCTTAGTATAGAGCCGTTAGCATTGGCGGTGCGGGAGGACGAGAGGATTCTAGGACTTCCCTTTACAGGCGAGCAGCATAAGATCTCGCTCTTTGCTGACGACGTCCTGTTGTCCATCAGGGAAACAGCGCTGTCGCTACCGCATGTCCACTCGGTACTCTCTACCTACGAGGAGGTGGCGGGCTTCAAGGTTAATTTCGATAAATCCTACATCCTAAATCTGACCCTGTCGGCGGGGGAGGTACAACTGACCCGGCTGCTTACTCCGCTCGCTTGGGCGTCGAAGTCCTTGCTTTACCTGGGCGTACGGTTGACTTCCACCGTGAATGCCCTGTTCCACGCTAACTTCCCACCGATGTTATCTTCCATTAAGACTGAGCTGGAACGCTGGAAGCCTAAATTCATCTCGTGGCTGGGCAGGATACACGCCCTTAAAATGGTGCTCCTTCCCAAATTGTTGTACTTGTTTCAGGCTTTGCCTATTCCGATAGGGCTAGACTACTTCCGCCGATTGAAGACCGTGATGCTGAGATATGTTTGGCAGGGTGGCCGATCACGGCTTCCGTTTTCGGTTCTGCGGCGCCCACGCTTGGAGGGGGGGGTTGGCTTTCCGGACATGCATTTGTACTACAAGGCCGCCCAACTGAGGGTCATCGTGGAGTGGTCCCAACAGCTGTCGGAGAAGCATTGGCTCCACATGGATCGGAGCGTTGCGGGCCACTCCATCTGGGATCTGGCCTGGAAGCCTAAAGCAGACCGGCCCAAAAATGCTTACATTAGCACTCCCACGAGCACAGTGTTGAAGGTCTGGGACACGGTGAGCGGCGACGACCGCTGGACCACATTCCCGTCCCCATTCACCCCGATTCACTTCAACCCGGCCTTTCCCCCGGCTCTGACGGAAGGTCCCTTTGAAGCTTGGAGGGAGGGTGGCTGTAGAGCCCTCACCCACTTGTTCCATGGCGTCGAACCCCTCACTTTCCACAACTGTATGAGGGATTATGGCGTTCTTCCAACAGAACGCTTCAGACATCTCCAACTCCTGCATTGGGCGACGTCACCTGCCGTAGTGGACGCTGCTACCAGACCCTTGTCAAAATTTGAATCCTTCCTTCTTCGCACCTCCACCATGAAGGGAACGATTTCTTTCCTGTACAAATTGTTGTTAGACTCTGCCGTGACACCGCGACCGCGATACCAAGACCATTGGGAGTCCACACTGGGGAGGGACATTTCTACTAGTGAGTGGCAGGGCTTATGGAGAGACGTGACAGCGCATAATCACTCTACTGACCTCAGAGAGGCGCATATGAAACTCATCTTTGATTGGTACCTATATCCCTCTAAATTACACCACATATTTCCCACTGCTTCAGATAGGTGTTGGCGGGGCTGTGGGATGTTGGGAGACTTTAGCCATATATGGTGGGAGTGCCCCACCATCAAGCCATTCTGGGCTGAGATTCTATCCCACATAAAGGACATTTTGGGTTACCCGATCCCGGACTCCATGGCCTTTGTCTTATTAGGGCTTAGGGACCCGCTGCTCGAGCACCAGACTAGGGCGGATAAGCGTGTTATGTGGTTGTGTCTGGGTGCGGCTAAGATGACTCTAGCGGCTGCGTGGAAGTCCCCATCTGCCCCCGCTATTTCCTTGTGGCATGCCCGATTGTGGCGTCTGTTGAGCATGGAACGCCTATCTGACATCTTCCTGGGGAATTTTAAGAACTTTATGTACAACTGGGGCCCGCTTGTGAGGTTTCTGTCCCGAGGCCTGCCTTCGGCTGTGTGCCCATCAACGCTGCGGTCCCTTCATCTCTTCCAAGTTTGATCTCAAGAGTGTCTGTATTGCTTTGTATGCTTGCTGGTCGCCGCCACTGGGGGGAGGGTGATGTTGGGGAGGGACGAGGGTGGGGGGATAGTTGGGGAAATTGTCTTGTGTTTCTTCTTTAGTTGCGACTGGCTCTGACTAGGGATGGCTACTGGGCCTTGGGCGGAGTTTGGGCTGTTCTTTCTGTCTAAGGGTACCGCGTCCACTGTTGGGATATCTGTCCTGAACTAGGAGCTGAACTGAGCGGACTCTCCCCCGTTGCTTTGTCGGACTATTGCCAGCTTCTTGTGGACTATGGAGCTTTGTTGCCCTTCTTCTTCGAATGATTCCCTCCCTATTTTTGCTCCCCCTGTGTGGGGTTTTGTGGCGGTATGTTGCCTGTCTTTCTCTCTTTCTTTCTGATCCCCCTCTTACTGTTTCCCTACCCCCTCTCTGTTTCATCTGATATACTGCAAAATAAAAATTTTACACAAAAAAAAAACAAATGCAATCATTCAAAACCCACTTTCTTTTTCAAATGTTTTGCCTGTCTCTAACAAATTTGTTTAGGGCATTTATCATAGGTATACAAATGTGTTCTTAAAAAATGTTCTTTACTGTTTCTGATATGACTTTGTGAACTATTATCATTCACATTTAATTGCATGGTTGTTACATTTTTGTATAGGTATCTCTTAATATATTTTTACTATTTCAATAAAAATCATGAAACTTATAAAAAACTCAAAAGATTATTTACAGGAATATATGTCTGGATGTTGCGTTAAACAGTGCAGATTCAAAACGAATTATGCAGGGATTGTGTTAGGTAGCACAGATATATTGCTGTTTATTCAGGGTGTATGTGAAATACTTTAAGCACTGCACCATTTAAAATGAAGTTTGTTTAATAGCAGATTCTCCACTACTTACCCTTATATTTTGTTAATTAACACAGATTTACCGAATTAAGGGGCTCATTATAACGGTGATGGGACTGCCCGCCAGACGTGCGGCGGTCCCACCAGTCCAATTCAGATGCGCCCGCCACACTGGCGGGCACATCCTGGCCTTTTCACATTGCGAACAGTGCTGCCGGCTGCAGCACCGTCCGCAATGTGAAAATGCCATGATGTGCATTTCCATGCACAATGTGGCAGGCACCACAAGGTGCCTGCCACCATGTGCATGGAAATGTAGGGGAGTACCATGGATACCCCCAGTGCAACCCCGCCACAGAGTGGGACCTCAACGGGCCCCCAAAGCCAGTCTCCACCTGTCTTTTTGCAGCAGGCTATCCGCCGCAAAAAGACAGGAAGAAGGGCTCATCCTAATCACTATGGCAGTGCCTGCACTGCACCACCTCAATGATGCCCTGGTTCTGGGTTCCGCAAGGCAGCCAAAAACGGACCGCCTTGAAGGGCCATGGCAGGCAGACTTTCCGTCCGCCGCAGACCCAATGTGATTCCCACCACCATCCTAATTTGACGGTGGGTGAATCAAATTGTGATGGCGGGAGGATCGCCACAGACTGCATGTTACAAGGCACATTTTCTGCACCATTTATCCCGATATCCTGTTAAATAGTGCAGCTTTTGGGCTATTTAATTTATCCAGATAATCTAAACTTCTCTTCTATGTCTTACACTTGTAAGTACTGCATATAGCTGGTACTAATACTACCTTATGTAATTGCACTCAGTAACTTCAGAAGAATGCAATTCTGAATTGATGTGCCTTCATGGCTCACAAGTAATGTTTGCATTTTCATTGAGCTGGCCTGCCCTTTGGGATTGCGCTGCTTTCCATTCTTCTAACTGGCAAACCTAGTAATTTTGACTGATAAGCAAAAATGCAAGCCAAGCCTATTCACTTTGCCACTGCTTGGTACACATAGTGCTTTTTAGCCACTTATAAACAGCAAGTGTTTGTGTTAACTGTGATGATTCACACACACAACCATTGTTTGAAACTCTTACTTTGCTTTTAATACAATAAATCCTGTGCTAATAAATAAATATCACTTCATTTTTATTTTTCATTCCACCATGTGATTTAATCCTTTTCAAAAGTTTATTTTACTAAGAACTCAATTCTGTAAAAATAATCATTAAATATATTTGTCACAAACCAGCACTAGTATCATTATTAGACTGCTGTAGATTGTTGTTGTTTTGCTTTCTTTGTACATAAACATCACATTTTGTTTCATGATAGTCTGGTCCTTTCCAAGACATTCAAAAATGCTCTACACAGGATATCATCATCTAGGCAAAATATTCGTGGCAGCATGTAGATGCATATTTGCCGGAGAAGCATAGTTTCCTAAGGGTGATGTCCTGTGGGTGGAAATCCTCAGGACCAGAAATGTATGTTAGGAATATGTCCAGTAGAATTTTTTGACTTCTTTCTTAAATGCGTCATTTGAGGGAATAGACATAATCTCAAATGGGAGCAGGTTTCATAATTTAATTGCAGATCCAGAGAAGGTGCATGTGTAGTTCGTCTTTTTCTTGAATCTCAGAGATTCAAACAGGAGGAAGTTAATGCTGAAAACGTTTGAAGTTAAAACAGAAAATTGTCATTTCCAGATAGTCTACTTGATACACAATAATGAACTAGGCAGTCACTGGGAGGCAACAACAATTTGCATACAAGATCATGAGTGTGCTGTGCATGCATGAATATGCGCCGTAGTATGTAGAAAATGTGAAGCATGTTGCCACTGGCAGGCCCTTGACCCAATCAGTGCCAGAGCTTTCCAGTGAAGATGGTTAGTCTACTTAAAAAACTACTTAAAAAGCTAAAAGTGAAAGGCAGGAAGTAAAAAGTGGAGATAAAGAACGTAAATTCGTGGTTTTGTGGAAGCTGAACCCCAATATTCACCTGAACCCTAATATTTTGGACACCCTGAGATTTTCCCTTGACCTAGCAGTTAGGAGAAAACACTCCTCATCAAATACGTGTACATTTGCAGAATCAAATATGGAACCATTAATAACTATGTTCCAGATCAAAAATAGGGAAAAATAGATGTATTACGGAATTCTGAATAACTACGGTACAACCAATGAATAAATCATCACAAAGGCTCAGACACAGAAATACAGAATCACAAAACTTAGCAAAATCACTATTGAGGCATGTCTAGACAAATTCTAAGAGCCAAATTCATAAATAGTACTGACAACATCTCATAAAGGAAAGTCTAAAAACAAATAGTCTCAGGAGGAAAATGGAAGTCGCCCTGGATCCCAAAACACAGGCATTTTATACATAAATCACGCATATCTATTAATAGAATCTGCAAATTCAGCATGGTATGATCATGGCTAGGTTGCACTGAAAAATCAGAAACACCTACATAATTATTCGTGGTATTAGCACTAACCCATTCCTTAATCTAAGAGAAATCTTCCACCTTCTTTCTCATCCACTGCACTCTGGAGATGTGTAGAACAAAATGAAACATTTCTTAAACAATGGCTCACTGAGTCGTTCTCTAGCACACCTGCATCAGAACTTCCAGCGGACGTCCTTGAAAATCATACTTTAGGTACATGATGGAAGCTTCATTCATAATGTATGCTTTTTAACACAGTTTTCCACCTTTGACTATCAACGTTGAGGTCTTATCACTTTGTGCTCCGTGGAAATGAGGGAATGCATGGCTTGCAGCATGTCACTGATTGGGTGAGGGGATGAGCAGAAGCAAGATGAGCAGAACACCAGAAACTGCATACATTTTAATATATATGGGATCTCACAAGAAAATGTGACATAACTACTTCACATAATTAATTATACTTCTAGGTAAGGTAGTCAAATTGTTTCAAGAGAAACATCTTTAATTAATCAATTACGATTCCATGCATCATTAAAATCATTAATTCTCACAAATAATTTTCACACGATAAATGCAAATGTTGCTCATTAGAAAAAACGACAGTTTCAGTAACTCTAAAGCAGTGCTACATTGCATCCGGGTGTAGACACATTCATACAACTGAGAGTGAAATTGTCATGGAGATAAAATGATTAAATGGAGTTGATAGAGAATACTATAATATGTTACCGTCTAACAGCATTCAATCGAGATACGTACATTGAATGAACCCGTTGCTTGCCATTTCTTTGTTTTAATTATAAAAAATATTGTTTTGATAGGCCAGGATGCTTCAGTGATGAGAGCGAATGTACACAAAGATGTGCTGCTGCCTTGTCAAGGGGCCTACAGTGGAACATTCACATTGGAATCCCTGGTTATCAGCTGGCAGAGCTCTGAAAATGACGCAGTTGTGCACAGCTTCTTTCATGGAGGAGATCAGCCTGAGTATCAGGAAGAGGAGTTCAAAGGGCGGACACAGCTATTCCCTGGAGAGTTTCAGGAAGGAAACGCGTCTCTGTTATTGAAAGATGTGCGAGAGTCCGATGCTGGGAATTATACCTGTCACTACATACTGCATGACAGGGACGGATACACAGCTCAACGCGTTGTACTTCAAGTGCAGAGTAAGTGGCTCTGATGTCATTCCTTTGAAGGCCATAAGTAGTATCCTCAGTAGATGAGTAAACGTTTGATAATCGAAATTTGATACCACAATTAAAGACGTTAGTAGGAAAATGTATTTAGGTGTAAAAATATTTAACGTGGCCTGCGTATCTTTTTATTCTAAGGTAGAACGTTCTCACAGATAGTGTTTTTACATCAATAACATCGCATAGTTATTGGGTGACTTGAAAAGACGGAGAAGATTCTTAAAATCGCTCCCAAGAGATGTGTTTGTGTTCCTTAATTCATATGAAAAGATAGTAAAGAACCAAACTGAGGTAAAATAATTTCAGCAACTTATGGCTGATTACAATTATTCTAAAATTATGATTCGGGGTCATGCGGTGCTTCAACACTGGAAGGATAGCCTTCATATAGATGACATACTACTTTCAAATTACTGACAAAAAGCTGACATTTTGCAAATCTTGGGGAACTAATTTGTAAGTTAATTAACTATAAAAAGCATTCCTTTCAAAGAAACGTGCCCTCGGCTTAATTTAGCTCTCTGTCCAAAGTTGCTTGAAGGGGATGGTTTTGACTGACAGCACCCTCACAGAAATATGTGACGTACTTACTGGAGTGACACATTAGACCTAGCCCTGCCCTACAAGGCATGCTAACGGGTCTCTTGTAAAAGATGATTCATTAATATCGAGGTCTGCCATGTGTATCTTTCCCATTTACATCAGCTGTATGAAGGGTTACCTCATGCAGTATTTGCAAATTACGACTGTGCCTTTGGGGTGACCTCTGGGCAATGAGATATCTGAGGTTTGGATTGTTTTTCGCAGAAGGCTGATAAGCCTGTTGGTGATTACAGTCTGCGCTTATTCTTGGGAAAATGTGACTGGAAGTGAGATGATTTTGGTAGTGTGAAAGCGGTCACGAGGGGCAGAAACACGTTTTTACTATTTTCATAAAGGCAAAAATATCTAAGACGGCACAGGTATTTTGAGAGGAAGTTTCAAAGGACCGAAGTAAAGAGGGGCAATGACCACCCGCAGAGGTGGGAGGGCCTGGTGTGTATTTGTCAGCGGCAGGTTGGAATGGGTGATATGCTGTACGAAAGTAGAGTATGGTTATGTTGCAAATATCTGGTTTGAAGGCCAGCGGTCTCTTCGTGCCAGAGATTTTGGAAGGACAGGTGGAAGCAGTAGTAGCTGAGATTGTTGTAGGTGGACTTGGCCATACTGGGTCTCTGAGTTATAGAGGGTGGGGTGTGAACAGGTGTAGAAGATGATGGAGCAGGTACATGAGGTATAACGTTCTAGTTGAAGCAATAGAACAGGAAAGTAATTAGAGAGAAGGTGGTTGCATTGGTGATCGGAAAGACTGGATTGCTTGAGAGCAAGTGGGGAGCACAATAGTGTCATAGTAGTTGCTGCTTTCCTGTTGGCCCATAGCGGGATTGCAGTGGTGTGGGTGGTGTGGATGGGTATTCTTTACCAGTAGGCGGCAGGTGCTGAGGAAAAAAAACAGCTTTTTGAAGGTGGGGGATCTTGTTTCAGCACATGAGGTGAAATGGGATTAGAAAAGCAAAGTAGATGACTGGCTAATGTGAGCTTGGAGAGGTTTACAGTGGTTGTTACTTGGGCTCAATGTGTTTGAACATAATACAGAAATAGTGGCATATTGTGGTCATTATGTTGCGTAAATGAAGGAGGGTAGGAGGAAGCTGTTTGAATGTGACCCAAAAGCAGTGCAGTCATTTTTGGGGACCGTGTCCTTTAATTTCCCTCAACAAACCTAGATCCAGAGCAAATAAACAACACACACCAAATGGGGAACGAAGGAGGAAGAGAATTATTGACAAACAGCCACGAAGGGAGAAAGGAAGGATGGAAAAGAGCCAGCAAGTTAAAGAGGCAGGGAATACCTGGTGGATTAAAGAGTTATAATGTGAAATCAAGAATTCACAGCCTGGGTATTCAGCACCTCAACATTCAGTTGCGCTAGTCATTGGCTTCCGAGCAAAACTTTGGGCACTGGCGACTTATTACAAAATGGGCACTATGCAGGCTTCTACTTTGCTGATCTGTCTACTTGCAGTGAAGATCCCAACATGGCCAGCAAATAGCATACAACTACTTCCACTAATATGTTTCAGGATAACACGGCTTTCCCTCACCAGCCATGCATAGAAGGCTCTTCAGCAGGTACCCTCACCTCAAGACTCAGCACCTACTATCCACTTCTTCCCATCCTATAGAAAGCCTGCATAGTGCCCATTTTGTAATAAGTGGATAGTAGGTGCTGAGTCTTGAGGTGAGGGTACCTGCTGAAGAGCCTTCTATGCATGGCTGGTGAGGGAAAGCCGTGTTATCCTGAAACATATTAGTGGAAGTAGTTGTATGCTATTTGCTGGCCATGTTGGGATCTTGACTGCAAGTAGGCAGATCATGATGCAAAAGGTTGGTGCGGTTGGAGATGGATGGTAGGGTGGAATGGCCTTCTTCTCAGGCTGTAATAGACCTGGCAACTAAATACCCTTCAAAATCCCTTTACTATAGAAAAAGTATCAATATCCCAAAATATGATGCAAAAAAACACAAAAAGTTTGTCGCTAAACCTCGAAATTCACCTTTGCTAAGGAGGGTTTGTAGAATGCTTCATGAAGCCGACATAACATGTCACACAGCCCCCAGGAATGTGTTAAAGCCCACATTTAATCAGGACTCTGCCAATCAACATCTGACCCTTCCCTTGTCTTTTGTCTCCTGATAGACGGCAAATCTCAACTGCAGAAAGTATATATTACAATTGCCTAGCAAGGACTCTATGGAATACGAGTAACATATATTTTAGGCATTGAAGCTGGCTGCCACCATCGGCCAGTCTGTGAGAGCCCTTTGGCTCCATGGGACGAGGAGTCTTTCTTGCCTTTACTCAGGTGTTTATCATAGCACGTTGTCCCGAGATATGAGGCTTCGGGTCAGATGGGGATGACTCTCTATGCACCCTTCATTCATCTTCTGTTCCTAAAGACTGCTAGTTCAGGAGCTTCGGAAGTAGTGCAACTGCGGGCCTTGCGGCTAGAGGTATACACTTCACATCCTGACACTCTGGTGCACAACAATGAGTTCCTTCATGGTTCACGGTTCATAGAGGACCCATTTGACAGAATCTGATGAACCAAAAGATGGGGTTTAAAGGAAAGGGATAGGTTGTGTGCAGTTCATTACTAGTCCAGTCATCATGACTGAAGTTGGTGCCAACCTGAGAGGAAGCTCAGCGGACTGCAATCAGAGGAGATGGTAGTGAAAACTTGGTTTCCATAATCGTATCTGGAATGTTGGTCAGAAATAGTTAGGGACACATACATGCATGGGAAGGGTGAGGTTCCAGACATCCATTCAAAAGTTACAAGGAAAACAACCTTAACAGAGTAAAGCTAACAATCCACACATAGAAAACTAAGAATAATTAAAAAAAACATAAGGCAATTCCAAGCGTGCTTTCCTGGACAATTGTCAAAACTAAGACTTAGGGCCTGATTTAGATCTCGGTGGACATGTTACCCCATCACAACGATGACAGATATCCCGTCCGCGGAAATATAAATCCCATAGGATATATATTTCGGCAGATGGGATATCTGTCCCCGTTGTGATGGAGTAACTCACCCACTGAGATCTAAATCAGGCCCTTAGTTTGTCTTGTAAGTACTCAGTAAGTCATTCAGAAGGTTAGTTGAAGCAAAAATATCCTTCTGTGGCAGTGCCAGTTTAATTCGGGCTCTTAAGCAAAATATCCAGGAAGGGAGAAGAAACACAACTATTATTTTAGCAAGAGACTACGTTAAGGCAAAGGGTTAGTGGAGGTCGCTGTGACAAAGTAGTAGTGGAGCACCTAAATCACAATGTGTCAGGTTGTTAAGTAAGATGTTCATCATCCTAAAAGCAGCCTATCTGATGTCATATGTGTGGCGTGGTGTGAGTTGTAGTATACCAAGCATATAGTACACTTTTAATCACCTGCCTTCTTCATGCTTCCATGTGGCAGCACTGAGCCAGTCCACTGCCCCTGCTGACATAAAAGTGCCAGCCAGGAACTTCCAATTTACACTCTATCTGTTCAAGGCAAGCAGTTATGTAGATAGCCTCTATGGTAATGCCTATCCTTTGGGGACAAGACTGAATAGTGCTTACTGGGAGGGGAAGACAAATGTTTTCTTAGGGATTCTCCATAATTCATAGATAATGTGCCAACCCTCTTTTAGAATGCTTCTTCTGATGCAGGGAGAGATCTGCATTATACAGAGGTACAATCCCGCTGTAATATTGTATCTTGTTGGGTGTAGACACTCCTGATTAGGCCTGGGCAGTGAACTCTGCTCTATTTGTGGGGTTTTTCGCACTCCACAGAGCTCGCGGGGTTCAGAAAAACTCTGCTACATGTAGCAGTTTCAATCGCTCACCAACAATAAGTTAGCGTAGCGAGTGTGGAAATTCCAGCGCAAAACTGCTTCCCAGCAAGATTTCTCAACGCGGGCGGTCGCGGATGGTGGCTACCGCTCATGTTGAGAACCCTTCCATTCGCGTTGAGGAAGCTGCCTCTCGAGTAGAACTTCCACTCGAGCAGCAGAAAGAAGCAGCACCCTCTTGCGCTGCATGTGATGCCTTTTGCGCTGATTTCACAGCACGGGGCAAACACCCGCCGCTAACACTGCAAACAGGACCATGTAATGCACTCTGCCACTCACGAAACTCCGTCCAGGCCAACTCCTGATAAGTCTCTTGGTTACATAGCTATGAAAAACCTATAACTATATCAAGTCTAACAGCATAGTCTTTACAAACATGTGTTTCACCTTTATGTCTGTTTTTCCAGCCTATCAATGTGTAGACTGGTATATATTCTGTAATTACTGCCATTGTGGTTTTTGGTATTTTCATAAATAAATCAAGGTATGGAAGGACGCCTTTGTTGATACCAAACTCTGGCACAGCACAACCCAAATGACAAGATTCTTGAATCATTTCTAACTAGCAGTGCAGCGAGACAGTACAGCGCAGCGAACATTCCCCCACAGACACAAAAGTAATACAGAACATCCACAATATAATAATCTAACATTGCACAATATGATTATTAGTAATCCCAATTATTTACAATATCGCAATTAGTATTATACAATAATTATCAATATAACAAATCCTTTCCTTTTAAAACAAGTGCAAGATCATACATCATGGAATAATGTAGAATAGAATTTGAACTAACTATACAAAGTTTTTCCGTCTATCTGACCTAATATGGATTATTTCCTCTTATCTAACTCAGCAAGCTACTGTGTCATTCGTAGCTACATTTCCCATCAACCATCTGCTCAGGAAGTGACATCACTTAATTTTGCATCATCCATCTGCACAGGAAGTGACATCAATGGTTAACCTCCCACAGTGCCCTGTGGCCCTCCCCCTCCTAAGACATACTTAATGGCGACTGCAGCATGGATGTGCAGTGGGTGCACCACTACCATGCCAAAAGTACAGTAAAGAGAAGCTCTGGCTCTCTTCTTATTCAGCTCTACCCTGCACACTCCTCCATGCTCTCAACCCCAGCCTCCACTTGCTGCAATGCTGCCACACCACATCACACAACATGGAAGGAGTGTTCACATGTGCCTCTTGCAAGTTCTCATGCACTCTTCCATACCCTACTACACCCACTACTTAAGCACCCCACACTCACTCAAACCAGCCACCTGCTCACGCTCACACAGACTAAACACCACACACACACAACACACCACGCTCACATGCATGCTCCTCGAACACCCACTGGCTCAACAAACATACCACAGAGATATAAGACCATGCTCTGGACCTTCTCTTCTTCATGGAAACATGGCTAAATCCAACCTCTGCACCAGACATTGCTACAGCCATCCCGCAGGATCCAAGATTGCCAGGCAATCCCTTAGGTGGAGTTGCCATTAGGTTCAAAGATAGAATCAACTTCACCACCTACATTGATACAACCACCAGTTACATGGAACACCTCACATCCATGATACGCATCACAGCCAACTTCTCCCTAGATCGAATTCTTATATATAGGCTGTTGGGATCAGCACCAATTTCGTTAGTGACATGACAGATTTCATCACACTCCTCATCATCAACACCAGCACCTTCATCCTCTATTGAGACCTTAACTTTCACCTACAAGACCACACCAAAACAAACTCCACTGCCCTTCTAGAAAACTTTGGAAACCATGACCTCACCCACCCTGTTACTGAACCCACCCACACCACCTGTCCCAATTATTCTCCTAAATCAGGAGCATCACAGTCAGCAAGCCAGCAACCATGCTGTGGACAGACCATGCCCTTGTCAGTTTCAGTATACTTATCCTACACCACCACTGACCTATCACCACCAGAACAGCCTGCAGCAGTTGTAAAAGCATCATAGAGGAGGAGTGAATTTCACCTCTCTCCACACAGCTGCCCTAGCACACAAGGAACTTTTAGAAAGCCATCAAGAACTTCAACAGCTGAATCAACGCATGTATTAACACCCTAGTTATCCTCAAGCACAACCCAACAGCAAGAGTCTGACCACAGACCAGCTAGTACGCATAGGAACTTAAGCTGGCAAAACAGCACTGCAAGCAAATGGAGGGCAAATGGAGAACATGTCACGACACCATGGGTAAAGACATCTTCAAGTCAGCCCTCAGACCCTACCACCATCAGATACCGAACACAAAGTGCACAGGCAATAACAGCAGGAAGGAAATCTCCATCTTCATCAAAAATGTGATTGCTACTCCTGCCACCTCCAACAACCTGACCCCATCACAAGACGTTTGCAACAAGTTCTTGGAATTGCGTAACAAAATCTCCCTCACATATACCAACTTTGACTCTAAACCGGACCCCTCAACTTTGCATCATGGACAAAGAATGAATCCTGTAATTGATACAGCCGAAATCACTGCTGCCATGAAGACCATCCACTCGGGCCCCATCTGACCCTTGCCCCACCATGACTTCGCCAAAGGAACCTACTGATCAATAAAGCACTAACATCCATCCTCAATGACTCCACCGGCTCAGACACATTCGTGTACACCTGGAAACAAGCCTCCATCATGCCCCTGCTCAGGAAACCATCCGCTGACCCAGCCACGCTAACTACAGACCCATCTTCCTTTTGCCATAGCTGACAAAGGTCTTACAGAAACTAATCAACCTATGCCTCACTGACCACCTCAGCAGCAACCAGCTCCTCGATGCCAGACCGTCTAGACTCATACCAACAGTAGAGAAACAGCACTCACTGCCACCACTGATGACATCTGGATGATCCTTGACGGAGGAAACATGGCAGCAATCATTCTCTTAGACCTTTCTGCAGCATTTGACACAGTCTCACACCCACATCCTCATCAGAAAACTGCATGAGATTGGCATCCAAGAATCTGCTCCTATTTAATGGCTAGAATGCAACCTATCAGCCTGGCACCTTACTCCTTTGAAGCCCCCCAAACCCATATGCCTCAAAGTTCACTGCTCATTCCCACCCTCTTCAATGCATACATGATTCCTCTGGCCATCATCATTGCACACACAACATCAACATGCTCTCCTACGCCTATGATATGCAACTCATACTCTCCCTCTCAGACAAGACCCCCAACACAAGAAACAAGTTAACCGCCTGAATCACCGAAGTCGCTAACTGGATGTAATCCAACAGTCTCATGCTCCAGAATGGCAAGACCGTTGTAGTGATCTACTGCAAGGAGACCAAACCATGGGACTCCTAATGGTGGCCAGTTGAACTTGGACCCAAACCCCCACCTCACTTCCATGCCAGGAACCTTGGAATAATCATCAATAGCAAACTGAACTTGACCGCAAAGGTCAATGACTTCACTGCATCCTGCTTCCATACCCTGATGATGCTGAGGAATGGCTCCCAAACAACACACAAAAAGCTGTCACTTATGCCCTAACCACCAGCAACTTGGTCTACGGGAATATCCTCTTTGCTAGGATCACCAACCAACTCTTTAGAAGACTATACACCATCCAAAACTAGGTAGTCAGACTCATCATCAACCTTCCATACAGAACTCATGTAACACCACACCTCAGGGAGCTCACAAACACACTCATTTTAAACTCCTCCCACACACATTCCAGGCACTACATAACTAAAACCCCACCTGTCCAAACAGTTGCATCTTCTCCTTCCACCACTCACTCAGACACCGTTTCTCTGCAGGACTCCTACTCGCACACATCCCATGCATACACAGAACCAGAGGGCTGGTATTCTCTCACATAGCTCCTAAAGTGAAGCAGGGCCTCCTACTCTCTTCTTGATGTCTGGAAGAAGCCAAAGACCTGCCTTTTCTGTTAATCAACCTACCATAGGCAGGGCTAGGCATTCATACCTGCTCAGTGCCGGATACACTCATGGGTGATAGTGCACTTTACAGATCCACATAACATAACAACATAACATAACAACTGATTAGTTCACTTGTTAGAATCTTGCATGTCATCCCAGTAAAACAGTTCAGCTGTCATCACCTTAGCTGGGGTACCACTTGCTTCTCCACCAACCAAACATGACCCACGTTCTATGTAGTCTTACCAAATTCACCACTAAAGCTTGACTTACCAAAAGAGACTGAATCATCTACACACACTTCTTCCACACTTAAAAACTGTCTTTAACCCTTTCGCTGCGGCGGAAATTCCGCCGCAGCGCCAAATGGGGGGGGGGGTGCAGCGCTCCAACGCTGTTGACGGAACTGCTCCATCACGCCCCTCGGGTGAGCTGTGCTTGTGACGGAACGGTTCCGTCATGGCCCCGCCCGCTCAATAGAAAGCGCTGCGCAGGCGCGAAATCAGCGCCGCGCAAGCGTGGCGAGCGGGCCGTGACGGAACGGTTCCGTCACCAGCACAGCCCACCCGAGGGGCGTGACGGAGCGTTCCGTCACCAACGTGGGAGGGGTTAAGTTCGAAACATTACCATCTTGTGTTATTACACTGTTTTTATTGACCTTCATGATTTTAATAGACTGCCCAAATTTTGACTAATATTTACGTACAGCACCAGGCTTTAAAAGAAGTAAAACATCATTCTCCTTGACAACACTGTCTTGTTGAGGTCAAGCCAACAATTAACTTTGTTTTGTTTATTCTCGTCACTGCTAGGAACAGCCTCATGCAATCATTCTGCATCTCTCACAGAACAATTTTTTTCTTAAATTGACAAGGACATATCTTGAAAGAGGGCATTCTATTCTTCAAAACCTTGAATGACTGACTTCAGTGGAGCTGTGAGGAGTTGTGTGATACTGTCATACTTTTTCCTTTAACTGCTCTTTCCAGTGCAAATCCTTTGTAAGATCCCACACAATAATGTCCTTAGTAATGTTGTTAAATTGAAGGCCATTTAATTGGTGGGTCTATAAGGAAGTTGTTATAAGTTTAATACCACAGGCACAAAAACAATTCTTTTACAGGTAGACAGCAATTGAACTCTGTAATCTATGACCACTATATCAGGATAACCCTCTTTTTAGACATTTCCTAGGAAAATTAAATTGCAAGATCAGTAGTAGTTTGAGCCACACATGTGACTTCTGGCCATTTGGAATGCTAATCTATTGCCACCGAAGCAAATTTGTTCTCCTGGTGTAACTGTCTAAAAGGTCCATAAATTTCAAAGGCAATTTTCTGCCATGCATACTGTGGCTATGGAACAGAGGACAATGGAGGTCACTTTCATTGGCTTGTCAATGTCAGAACATTTTTCCATTCTGTAACCCATTTAACTGGCATCCTATCTATTTCTGCCCACCAAAAGAAATCCCTCTATAGTTATGTAACGGAGGACATACCAGGATGCCCCTGATGTGCAACTTTAAGTATAGACCAACAAATAGCTTTCAGTAGGTACACTTCCCATCTTTAACCCCTCCCATGCTGCTGACGAGCTCAGCTCGTCATGAGGTACAGTTGAGCTGTACTCATGACGAGCTGAGCCTGTCACAGCAGTTGGAACGTTTGCACGCGGGTATAATTTCCCCGCTGTGCTGAACGTTCCAAAAACAGGTGTGGTAGTGACGAGCTCGGCTTGTCATAAGGGCAGCTCCGCTGTGCCTCATGACGAGCTGAGCTCGTCACCAGCAAGCACACCCGCGCCGTGCTACAACCCCCCTCCCCGCCCCCCACAGCGGGGGGAAACACCCTGCAGCGAAGGGGTTAAAAGCAACATGTTTTCCACTGGCAACTGTTCTGCAAGAGAATAGAGCTCATAACAAACCTTCCTTCACATCTGGCCATCCTCCCTTCACATCCTCAATCACAGTTCTCAAAATAGTATCTTTATAATTAGCATCATTCCATTCTTCCTCCTTCAGGTTACCATATTGTCCTCTTGCTACTTCACTTACTGTGGCATCCATTTTACAGTTGTTAGCCTCAAAACTGGTGACCTTCTGGTCTACAGAAATTATACATAAGCAATCTGCCATATCATTATTTTCCTGGTACATATGTGACCTCAAAATTGTATTCCTGCAACCTTGCAATAGGAGCAGTGGCTCCCTTCCCATATCCTGGGGATAAAATCCCAACTACTGGCTTGTGGTCTGATCTCACTTCAAACATATATCCCCACACATGAGCTCCAAAATGTTCTGCAGGCCATACACATGCCAATAATTCTTTCTTGATGACAGCGTACTTCCTTTCAGTTACATTTAACATATGAGATGCAAAGGTAACATTACATTTTTCACACTCTAAATATTGGGACAATACTCCTTCTAGCCCATCCTTGTTAGTACCAACCGTTATAATGCATTTTCTACCAGAGTAAAATGATTTCAAATTGAGTGTAATGCATGTCTCGTCTTTACTTCTCTCAAATACTTCTTGTTGTTCTTTTACCCACATAAACGTAGCCTCTTTCTAATTACCTTCCTTCTAGACCCACTTTTCTCAGCAAATATACTGGTGAATTTGCTACGGCATTTACACATTCAAGCAAAAGATGAAAGTTTTTCCTAAGAATCAGGAGAAGGGGTTTTAAAAATAGACTACACCAAGGGCTTTTTATTGAATAATACTATCACTTGAAATAGTGTGCCAAGGTAATCAACTTCTTTGGAAAACAATGTACATTTCTTTGGTTCTTAAATCAGAGATCCTTCTATTGCACCTTCTGACACACCTTATGACTGTGACTATGGTGTTCATTCCTGTTCTTTGAATAGGTAAGGATATTATCATGAAAGGATTAAGTGTAGTGCCCCGCCCCCATGTCCTTAATTATACAGTATACTGCTCTCTGAAAAACAGATGTAGCTGAGGCCAGCCAATACGGTGTACATTTCTACTGAAAAAGGCAAAAAGGTGTAATGAATTGTGTTACAGGTCTAGATTCGGAACATAATTCAATTAGATCTTAAATCTGCTGTGGAAATGTGAAACATAGCTCATTAATCCTTGGTAAGGGATGAGAATCCACTAAAATGTTAGCACCGAGAACACTTCAAATTGACATATAGTCTTAAACTGTGGTCTCCTTTTTTGGCTAAAATTATAGGCGATCAGAAGAACCTATATTGTAAATGATGCTTAGGGACCCTTCTTAATTTTGCCTTTATGTAACTTTACCTTATCATAAGTACACATTTCTTAAGCTTATCATTAAAATCTTTGGGAAATATTTGTTTATTCTTTAAGGCTTCAGCCTTGGTCTTAACCAGTAACACTTGTTCCTCAGCTCTGGGGTTCAGTATGATTCCCAACTCCCACTGATCTCGTCACCCAAAAGGATTAACACATAACTTAATATTAGCTTTTTTATTCATAAAAGTCATCTCTAAAGGCTAAAACCCGATGTCATGAACAGTGGGTCCCTCAAATTCCTCACAGTTGATGTCAGAAGGTTTCTGGGCATTCAACCCTATGATGTCTCAAAGCTTCTCTAGGATTTTCTCCTTAATAATGACAATCCAGGACGATCCTGAATCAGCCATTACATTCCGTTACCTGCCCAATATATGTACTTGACATAAAGGAGGACATTTAGGAGGTACATCATTATATTTCAAAACACTCTCTTACTGCTAAAACAAAACCTTTCTCATCCACTTCATCCCTTATAGGTTTTTTGACTTCTGAACATTTTGGTGTACATACTACTGTAGTTCTCAAACCTCTGCTTACATTTGTGAGGTCTTTACAAGCTCTTGTGAAATCTCCATATTTTCCACAGGTCTTACACCTTTTTCCAATCTCTGGAAAGGATGCAATATGGGACAAATTACCAAACTTATGACTGGGGATCATTACCCTCCAAATGTGATGATATCTAGGAGTTTCCCCCCATCCACACTGGACATAAAGAGGTTCTTGGGATTATATTTGAGAGCTATGGGGTACCACTGGAACTCTGGCTATTGAATATGTTATGTTGTGGTAGCATTCTTTGAGCAATGTGATGAGGTTTGTTACATAGTGATGTTAATGTTAAAAGTTATCTATGACTCATGTAGACAAGTACGTCCCGACCTGACATTGATCACATTATGCTGTTAAGATTTTATGACTATGTTACATTGAGGAAACAATCAATTCAGAGCTCTATAAATAAAACAAATGACTACACTTTTAACACATAAAATTCTTCTCTGACTTCTTTGATCTTAAGCTATGGTAACCTGGTTAGTAACTCTGCATACACCCTCATTCCTTGGGCCTCATTAAGATGTTGGTCGGAATGGCTCCGAACGGCATTCGGATTTTCCTAACCAATCTCGGAACCCATGTTTCCGACCAACTCAGAAAGATTTCTGACTGACCGATTATGATAAAAGGTAAACGTTTGGTCTTTCTGACTCGGATCAGACCGGCATTCGGAGAATCCGAGTGGGTCGGAGCTGAAACGTACAGCTCTATGGACTGCATTTCCGACCGACGTATTACGATGTAGAATTCGGACAGGCTTTCCGGATTGGTCTGTTCGACACGGTACAGCTGTTGGAAACTGACTTTGGGGGCCCGTAGCAGGATCCCCTGCAATGTGATGCGTTTTGGACCCGTGGGGGTACCCACTTTCTAATCATGCATGGTGTGGCAGGTACAATGGGGTGCCTGCGACAGGGTGCAAGCTTTTCCGAAGCCACCACTTTTTTCAATGGGAGACTGTGTTGTCGGTCGGTCAGTCAGAATCACCGAACCCGAGTCTGTCGGAACTGATTCCGACAAGAGTCGGTAGGAATGTTTTCCAACTGACATCATAATGAGGCCCTTTGTGTCCAGTCTTTCCTCAATGACAGATCTTACTCATGTCATAAATTGTCCAATGGCTTTTACAGTTGTTACTGCAACTTTCAGTGAAAGGTCTCCCAGAATCCATAGTTGATTCCAAATAAGTTTACTTTGTATTATGTATATTTCTTATCACATAGGATTCTGACAGTAATAAAGTTTATTCAATTACACGGTGAATGCGAGTTATCATTCCCTTACTGTAATAGCCTTGGTGTTCCACCCCTTTTTTACTGAATTTGTAGTTTTCTCTCCCAGAAAGGACTCTTCCTATATACAGCAGACGGTCCGTTTTCAACCTTTTGCTAGAATTTTAAATTTAGAATTTCCGTATGTTATCAGGTGTTTGTTTTCACTTTTTGAGCCCTTTGGTATTGTAAATATCTCTAAATTATTTCTATACATGGCTAGCGTCAAAATGGATGTAGTTACGGCTTGTAGCGTTTTTTAACGTTTACAGTCTTTTATGTGCGCTGGCCATTTTGATATGGTGGCTATGGACTATGGTTAGCTTCGGTCTTCTATCTACATATTTCTTGTCCCTAGGGCTTGATGTTGTTACCTAAGAAAACTCTTTCTTGGTATAACTACGTCTATTTGACTTTTAACCTATTTATGTACTACACACTTTCTTCTTATAAATGCCTTTTTAGCACAACTAAGGGTGTCTTTGATTTTGGTATGTATTCACCCGTTTTTCCATTTTTACTCTAATGTACTGTTCAATAAAAAACTGATTACTTTTTGTAAACATGATATTAATGTACTCTTCCAGTCCTGAAAGAGTCTAGTAGACAAAACACATGTTGACAGTCTGTAATAAATATGTTGGATGTGGAAGAAATTTTCCTGATGTCAATGTCTGACTTCTGATTAATGAGCACACGAACTAAAAGACTTTGGGAGATTTTTTTACTGTTTATTTTTGGAGTGTACACAAAAATATTTGTATAATGTCCAATGCTAGTAGGAGTATTTGTATTATTGTCTCTTGTTGAACACTAAAACCTTGGGCTTTGGTTACATGTGCATTTTTGGTTCATTATCAATGTTCTTGAATCATATTTATTACGGTCAGAATCTTGTTTGACATATTTAATATATTTGGTACTCCAGACGAATCTGAGTATTTATATTTGGGCTTGCTGCTAGTAATTTCCATATTGGTACTCTCGGTTAGCAGGAGTGGGTTTTGTTGTAGAATCTTTACTTATTTGTTCATTTTTAACATTAACCAAATCTCTTTGGGGGGGATTGAGCAGGGGTGTTGCTCCCTGTGCTACCATTCTGATAGTTGATATAATCTAATCTCTGATCATTTTAACCTGTTTACCAACACCTTCTAATTGTTGGGTTGATGTTGGTGTTTCTTTCAGCCTCTTGTTTCTTTACCCAGCAGGTTAAAACTTGTACTCCTCACTAGGATCCGGAAACTTCTTTCTGAAGTAGCTGCTGTGAATTACAACTGAATTCCTTATTCATTCATTCATTCCATTACTGGAAAAAAATTGCATGACATATATAAAGATCTAACACTGAACAATACAATTAATTAATGTCTCTCCATCTTTTTGAGCAAAAGTATAACATTTAAATCTTTCAAAGAAAAATTATCCAAGGAGTGTGTAGTAAAGCGGGACAACGTTAAGTTCAAACTGAGTTTCTTTATTGCCTCATAAAGCATAATAGACTGCCGTCAGCTTGTCAAACTCACAGCCGGGGTCACTGTGTCAACATTCCACAGCGAGCGCCCGGCTGACACTTGGAAGATACCAACATTCACATAAGGAGAGGGGGAAAAGGAAAGGGGAAGGGTTAGGGTGAAACATGTTCCAAGTTACAACACATCATCCCCCTTAAGGGAAATTGAAAAACACTATAAGGACCATGCATAGAGATGGCTGGGGGCTAAAGCCTGCCTGCGAGTCTACCTCATTATGTACTGTTTGTGCCATTGGGGAGATGTCCTGAGTCTATCGCTCGTTCTGTGTTGCCTTATGTTTTCTCTTACATCATTACTTCCTACTCTTCTCATTCCTGACCCCTGTTCTCTTCTTTCTGCCGGAACCACTCGATCATGGCTCCACAACCTCCCATCTTCCAGGACCACCGAATTTCTATTGGGTCTACAGATGGTCTTTGAGGCATAGAACTTGTCGCCCCCTCTCCATTCTCTCTCAGGTTTCTTTACGTAGACTCCTTGTCCTTCCTGAAGTTTTCTTTCTTTCACTCCCCACTTCTTATCGTACCATTCCTTGTACTTGCGTTGGCTGGCTTCTATCCTTCTCTTGACTTCACTGTGCTCAACTTCCGTTGTCTGTTTTCTCCCCATCCATCCTGGGGTGAGTTTTGTGCCTGCTTTTCTTCCTCTCAGTAGCTCAAACGGCGTTTTTCCAGTAGTGGACTTGGGCGTGGTGTGATACGCCCACAGCATGTCCCTTATGGCTTCTTCTACTTTCTCTCCTGCACGGTTGGCCAACTGAATACATTCCTTTAACATCCTGTTTACTCTTTCCACTTTCCCGTTGGCTTTGGGACAGTAAAGTGGGGTACGAATGTGATTCACCGAGCAGTCTTTGAGGAAGTCCTTCATCTCTTCTGACACCAGTTGGACACCGTTGTCGGTGACCAATGTTGAAGGGATGCCTTCCTGTGTGAACGCCTCTTTGAGGAACTCAACGATCACCTTTGTGCACACACTGTGTACTGACTTACAGGTTATCCAGCTTGAGAAATAGTCTACTAGGACCAATAAATAACTGTCTTGCGGGCCTCTGCCATGGATTGGACCTGCAATGTCAAATCCCAACTTGCTCCACGGCACTTCTGGTACTTCCACTGGTGCCAGTGGTGCCCTTCTTATGATTTTGTTTTTATCGCTCACCGCGCATGCGTAACAATCACGCACCTTGTCTTCCATCTCTCTGTCCATGGTTGGAAACCAGTAGTCTGCACGAAGTCTGGCCTTGCACAAGCTTCTCCCCAGATGTCCTTCGTGAGCTAGTTCCACTACTTGGTTTCTCAGGGCTTCTGGAGGGACCAATCTTCCTGATTTCATTATGAGATCCCCTTCCACCGATAGCTCCTCCCTCACATTCCAGAAGGGTTGGATCTCTGTCTCCACGTCTTTGCATTTCTTGGGCCATCCTGCCAAGATATACCTCTTCACCTTCTTCAAATCTTCGTCTCGTTCCATTTGTGTTTCCCATGACTCTTTTTCTACGGCTGCCATTCGCACTTCCAAGATCGAGTTGCCCTTCTCCTCTTCTTCTACATCTCCTTCTGTGGGTGCTCTTGACAAAAAGTCTGCAACTCTGTTTTGTTGCCCCGGAATGTATGATACAACGAAGTTATAGGCTTGTAAGCCTACTGCCCATTTGGCTATTCTGGGTGTCATGCTTTCCATGTCCTTTTTTGTGAACAGGGCAACCAATGGTTTGTGATCCGTGCGTACTTCAAACGTGGTACCCCAAATGAAGAATTTGTAGTGGCGTATGGCCCAATACACTGCTAGGGCCTCCTTCTCAATGGTTGAGTAGTTCTTCTCTGCCAAGGTGAGGGTTCTGGATGCGAAAGCTATGACATTTATCTTGCCTCTTTCTTCCTGTGATAGGGTTGCCCCAATGCCTCTGTTGCTCGCATCTGTGGAGATGATGGTTACACCATTGGGGTCAAACTTCCCTATATAAGGAGCTTCGATGATGGCTTTCTTGATACTCTTCATGGACATCTCTTGTTCCTTGCCCCATACGAACACACTGTCCTTCCTTATGAGGTCCCTCAAGGGCTGCGAAACTATAGCGAAATCCTTGATAAATTTGGCCATGTATTCTGCCAGGCCCAGGAAAGACAATATGTCCTCTTTACTCTTTGGATTCGGAGCATCCTCCACTGCCCTCACCAAGTCCAGTTTAGGTTTCATTCCGTCCTCAGATAACGTGTGTCCCAAGTAATCTACTGAACTTACTCCCAATCTGCATTTCGAAGGTTTAGTGGTGAATCCCACCTCTTTTAGTTTTTCCAATACTCTCCTAGCCATTTTGTTGTGTTCTTCTTCTCCACTTCCGTAGATAAGTATGTCGTCTTGGAAGCAGAGGGTGTTCTTGCAGTCCTTTAATGCATGTTGCATAACCCTTTGGAAGGCAGCCGCCGCTGATGCCAATCCGAATGGCATTCTCTGAAACTTGAAGTTTCCAAATGGGGTGGTAAAAGCGGTGAGGATTTGGGAGTCTGGATGTAGTTTGATCTGATAATAGGCTGATGATAAATCCAGCACACTGAAATACTTGGCCCCCTTTATTGTGCTAAGCATCTCCCCTATCCTAGGAAGGGGAAACCTGTTGACAAGGATGTTTGCATTTAGGTCTCTTAGGTCTACACAGAGTCTTATACTGTTTCCTTTATCCTTGGCCATGATGACGATGGGTGCTAGCCATTCAGAACTCTCAATTTCTGTGATGACCCCTTCACTGACTAATCTCTTGAGTTCTTGCTGGAGGGGGTCCCTCATGCGTAAAGGTATGGACCTAGTCTTGCGCACCACAGGCACCGCCCCCTCCTTTAACACTATTTTATGCATATAGTTCTTGAAAACCCCCAATCTATCGCTGAACACTTCCTTAAATTCTTTAGTGAGGTCCTCGGATATTCCTTCTGGTTCAATCAACAACACCTGCTCCCTATTGTTAGGGTCAAGGGTGATTCCCAACTGCTTCTGGTGCCTCCAGCTCAATAGTGTGGAACCCCTAGTGGAAACATAAATCTTCCCAACCGTGTGCCTATCCTTAAAGGATATTCTCATGATCGCCATTCCCTCCAGAGGAATCCTCCCCTCATTGTAACCCTTAGGACTTATATCAGGAGGTAGCAATTTAACTGGATGGTTGGCAAACTTATCATCGAACACTTTCTTGTCAACTAGGGTATATGGGGAGCATGAATCAGCATACATACAAAAC
This sequence comes from Lissotriton vulgaris, assembly GCF_964263255.1. Classification (NCBI taxonomy): domain Eukaryota; kingdom Metazoa; phylum Chordata; class Amphibia; order Caudata; family Salamandridae; genus Lissotriton; species Lissotriton vulgaris. The sequence goes on along the minus strand of NC_141685.1, from coordinate 1,657,567,221 downwards.
TTGACCCCATCAAGTAAGACATCACATTTAGGATACACATCATCATTATTGTCCTCATCCCCCACTTGAAATACATACGACTTTTCCCTTTCCTCATCCAGTGGTGTCTCCTCAATGACATGTACTGCTTTCCCAGAGGCCTTACACACTTTGGAAAAATGACCCCACCGATTGCATTTTCTGCACTGTACATTCCTTGCCGGACATTTCCAATTATTGGCCATATGGTTGGGACTACCACATTTATAACACACTGAAGCAGTAGGCTTGCTGCGAGTGATCTCTTTTGCCTTTTCACCTATTTTACACACTGTTTCACTCTCTGTACTAGATTTTCCATCAACCCTTTCTCTGTTAGAGCTCTCTGATACCTTCATTTCTCTCATGCAGCGCGCCGTGTGTTCTAAGCCCTTGGCTATGTTAATTGCTTCTTCTAGATTGGGGTTTTTAGTCAGTAACTCCTCCTGTATTTTAGTGTCATTTGTGCACCTGACGAGTTGATCTCTTATTAAAGAGTCTGTGAGCTGCCCAAATTCGCATGTGGCTGACAAACCTCTCAACACTGCTATATAATTGCTCACTTTCTCCTCCCTCTTCTGCACTCTCTTGAAGAACTTATGCCTTTCCATCACAACATTTATTTTTTCCTTGAAATGAGCTGCTAGTTCTCTCAGGGTGCTTTCATAGACATTAACGCCTTCCTCTACGACTTCTTCCTCATCCTCAATCAATCTACCTGTAATGTCCTCGTATATTTTCCTACCATGTGTACCTAAGTTATGTAACAGTATATGTTGTTTGCGCACATTGGTGTAATTACTACCTCCTATCGCTATCAGATATGATTTAAATATTCCTTCCCACCTTCTCCAAGGAATAACTGGTTCACCCAACTCGTTGAGGAAAGGAGGAGGTTGGCTCATTCCTGCTCCTGCCATGGCCATATAACTCACCCCTTATTGCTAGACGTGATAAAAGCAGCAGAATTCTATAACTTTTCCTGTCAGGATGAGTGCACACACACAAGCTTTAACCACTTCACCTTTTCTCCTTTTCTTTTTTTTTCTTTTTTTTTTTTTTGCTAGACACAATTTCAAGACCAAAAAAAAAAAGTCTATTGCATAGCACACTCGAAAGTGTAGTCCCCTTTCTGCCTCTACTGGTGTACTGTAACTCTCCTGTAGAGTTGCAGCTTCCCCTTAGCTGGCGTTAGCTTCCTGTACTGGGAGCTTCACTCATCGAGTTCCTGTGTGAGGAAATTTTCTCTGACGGCTGGGCTATGTCTTTCAAGAACTGCTCCTAAGAAAAGCGACGAGCCCCTCAGTCTATTCGACGTTCCCGCCGAGATTCACAATTTTCACACTGAAGCGAGCCTCTCCACGCTCAAGGGAACCGATGGTGAGTGCGCCGCTTGGTTTCATTCAGCTAGCGAGAGCGAGAGCGTTCAGTTAGAGCTCGCCCGCCTGTTTGTGCGTCACGCTGGAACACTTTCATGTGCACCGAGGAACGACACTGTAAGAGGCGCAGATGACTTCTCCTCAGAGTCGATGCGTGCGCATACTTTCCATCACGTTTCCAATTAATTCTTTGTTCATGGAGGAGCGTAAGGAGTATCTTCTTCCACTTCCCTCACACTGCGTGCGCAACCTAAAGACGACGCTCCTTCCCTCAGCTGCACGCGATGCCCGATAAGACACCCGAACACAGCAACCAAGCTTCTACCCCAACCGCTAACATCGCCCTCACACTCGTGGCACAGTCACAACAATCCACACGATGCCCGATATGACACCCGGTGCGAGCCGGCATAAATCAAAAGGGCTGCACTGCGCTGGGGTAGCTTAGCTGAATCGCCTTACTTGAAGTGGCTTTTTCTTCCTTCTTCCGGTGAAGCGATAACCTCCTCGCTGGGCACTGGTAGCTGGCGCCCAGTAGGTTCCTCAGGATGACAAGCACTCACAATTCCAGGGAAACGGCAGTCACTGTCCCTGGCTCAGTTTCCTCCACCTCGTCGCCAGGAAAAAATGTAGTAAAGCGGGACAACGTTAAGTTCAAACTGAGTTTCTTTATTGCCTCATAAAGCATAATAGACTGCCGTCAGCTTGTCAAACTCACAGCCGGGGTCACTGTGTCAACATTCCACAGCGAGCGCCCGGCTGACACTTGGAAGATACCAACATTCACATAAGGAGAGGGGGAAAAGGAAAGGGGAAGGGTTAGGGTGAAACATGTTCCAAGTTACAACAGAGTGTTTCTCAAGATACACACAGCAGAGATATGGATTTGCTCAACAACTCTGGTGTTTGGGCAGAGAACCAACTCTTGTGCCGAAACCTGTTGGGATGAGTCAGCAGCCAAACCGTCACCATGTTTATGAATAAATCAATTCAGGTATGGAGGAATCCATTTATTGTAATCCATCTCTGACATAACACAAACCAACTGACAAGATTCTTGAACCAGTTCCACCCAGCAGTGCAGCGAGTCAGAACAGCTTGATGCAAACATTCCAACACAGATATAAAAGAAGTACAGAACACCCAGGATATAATAACAGAAAATTTTATAGTATGATTTTTTGTAATCTAAAATATTTACAACATGATTATTAGTAATATCAAACATTTACAATATGACAAATAGTAATGTAAAATATATACGAATATAACAGGTATGCTAGTCACTGGCCTGCTCCATACTGAAGATATGAACATGATGCCTCTTTTATTAGCTCCACTTTAGGAGGGGAGAAGGTTCCTTAACTGTCATATGAATCCAGTTCTTAATGAAGATCAACTGTGATACCCACTGATAGCTTTTGTCAATTTGAAGGCAGACTTTGTACCGCCATATATGTTTCTGTATATAGTTTAAACCTTTGTACTAGTTGCAAAAAAATCTTTGTAACTCTTCTTACAGCCTGCAAATAAGGGCCAGATGTGCCATTATTGGTTGCAAAAAACTGGTCGCAATTTGTGTAAACGTATTTTTGCGACCACTAAAACGTTTTATGCGCTGACCTATGTACTAATAAGTCAGTTCATAAAATTCTGATTTTTAATCTCACTTACCTAATGAATATTATGAGGTGTGCTCCCAATTGCAGCTGTTAGTTATGTTAGTATGAATTTGTAGAGCGCACGTTCACCCCATGGTTTCTTGGCGCTGTGTGCCGCTGGGGAACCCGTCCTGGCTTTCCATGTGAGATTGTCCCTAATGGGCATCCCCAAGGTGAAGCCAGGCATCCCCAGCAGCGAGGGGGCCGTTGTGGAGATTAAGCAAGTTATTGCCCAGAGTTGCAGCATGGGACCCATGGTTAGAGAGGCACTGAGGCGAGATTTATTGAGCCCGCTGACATTGGTTCCGTACCCTGCCGCGTTGGGAATTGAACCCTGGTCCCGGGCCGACCTCTGCTTCTGGGTCTGCCACCTCTAACCGGTGAGCCACACTTCTCAGCTCAGTTTGATTGTAGGTGATCAAAGAGAAGGTGATGTGCTAGGGTCAGCAAACCATCATATCTGTGACCACAGTTCAATAAAATAAACTTTTCTTTTAATGCAGACCATTCTCTCTAAAGGAAATGAGCTGCTTCAAAAAATGTTTGTTGAGAGGTGGCAGTGATCCCCAAGACCACTCTCCAACTAACTTTGTCTAAGCATTCACAAAGGGGAAGGGTTCCTGGGGGACCTCTTACATTTTGAAATTGGTTACAACTCCAACTCAGCAGGCAGTAACTTTTTAACGTTTTGCGACCAGAGTGCGGTCGCAAAACATTGCTACTTTGCATACTGTTTCAGTGTTTACTGATTTTTTATGGTACATGTTTACCAGCCCCAAAAATGTAATTTATACACTCGAAAAGGCATTTTTGCACAGTGTTTATGAACATGAAAATGCTTTGCACATCTGGCCCTGAATATCTCAGGCCTCTGAAATGAAGAACTGTGTGCCATATGGAGCGAACACAGATGAGGAGAGGTCTTGAAAATGATATCTCTACTTCTGACTTAAAATGCAATCCCTTCCATAGTTTTGCAGTTTCTTTGAACCTCGGCAAATGTTACTCTGTTTCCCTACATAACCTGATCTGTGTTCCTCATGACATGAATCACCAGATTCTTGAAGTGTTCTGTCTCTGCTTGAAATGCCATACTGTGTGTACTTTGAGTACCATTTGTCATGCCTTTATTTGATCACGAGTAACATATGGCCTCATAAAGTCTGAATCAGTGACTAAGGCAAGTTGAATTTTGTTGAAGGCCATGACAATAGCACACCAGGGTGCCTATATCAAGTCACCAGAGTTTATGGCCAGGAAATTCTGCTGACACTGTTGCTCTAGAAAATAAAGGGCCCAGTTTATATATTGGTGGAAAGGGAACTCTGTTGTCGCTGCAATTGAGATCCTTTCCCGCCAACATTGTAGTCCACCTGCCTGATCTATATAGCGGGTGGGTTTTAAATTTGGCTATGGTGAAGACCACTCTGTCTCCACCACAGTCAAACTTCTCCGATGACCCTTACTCCACAATTTAGAGGGGCAGGCATGTACCCATTTTTTTTACTCCTTATCGCCACCAGGCTAACCCTGGTGGCGAGTTTTGCAAAGTCATCAGGTGCCCTGGGTACCCCTCAACTTTTTGCTGACTGATACTGGTGGTAGCTGACTCTGACTGACCCTGGGCTCTGCCTAACCAGGCCCAGGGCCAGTGCTATGCTGAAAGAGACACATTAGAATACAGTTAAAACACCTACATACTCTAAGGTACACAATGGTATGGTGAGGTACGCCTGTGATTGGCATGACCTCCCCTGTAGGCCCCTAATATATAATAGGGCAAGGTGATTAAAACTACCTAGAAATCGCCAAAACCCTGGGAAATGGCAGTTTATAGGCCAGCATCCCTTTTCTGCACTTGCATGTTTGCACTGCTGAAGCCTGAGGTACGTTTAAAAACAGCCCTGAGTGCCGGGACTGCTTTTAAAAAGTTAATTGTGCCCAAACTCGACTTTTGGTGTTTGGGGCACTTAAAAATGAATAACCTACAATGTTTTGGCATATTAGGGACCCCCAGGGTCTCCCCTAGGTATCCCAGGGGTGGGGGGGGTCATGTATTTATAAGGTACACCCTTATAACATGAGTTTTTATATTCCTGGGTAAAGTGAAATTTCACATTTCACTCCACACATTGTGGTAAAGTGCTGTTCTAATTCGACTTTGATGCTAGAAGCACTTTGGAGCGAGGATCTACAATATTTCTAAAGATTCAGAACCCCTAAAGTCTCCCCTAGTTGAACCTGGGGTGGGGGTTGTAGATATAAACAAAGTACTTATAAAATATGTTTCTGTAAGTCCTCATGCTGGAAAAATGGCCCAAGTCCTTTTTCCCATTGCAAATCCCCTGCTACATAGGTTAACATGGTAGGAAGTTATTGATTAATAACTCATGATAGGAGAGGACTAGAAGTGGCATTCAAAGACTTCCCCGAATGTTATTAATAAATTCAACAATATGATATTGTTGAATTTCTCCTAAAGTGTACATACAAGAAGTAATAAGACTTTCTTGTTTGTAAGTCCAGATTCAGCCTTCCAGTGGTCAGCCCTGATTGGTTAGAGTTAAGTGGATTAGCCAGGCTGCCTTGAAGAGGTGATAAAGAGCCCCTGGGGTCAGTCAGCTCTGCCGGCAGGGCAGTGTGCTGTTCCATAGGAATGCCAGGCCAGGGGGAGGAGTCGTAAACTATGTTCTTCAAAGAGGAGAGCAGAAAACAGTGTCATTTACACTCTGAAATTCCCACGTTAGGCAGATGTCAAGATTAACGAAGGTATGAGCAGAAGCAGGGGGGGGGAGCCTAAGTAAATTAGCCATCCTAGGGGTGTGTTTAGCCAGCTCCTACCTTCTTGCTGGAAAATCAGCCATTATGGATTTGGAAGATGTGATGCACTCTGGGACAAACTCTACAGGATGTGGTCATAGCTTGGAGGAGTTACCCTGCTCCCATTGGTCAGAAGTTACCTGCTTGACCCAGAGAAGTTGGAATAAGTATCTGAGAGGGACAGAGCCCTCCAGATCGGCTGCTTGAAACTTGAGAAAGCAAGACGTTGCCATGCTGAGAATTTTGAAGTGCAATTTCTAAGGCCACCCCTCTGGAGACTGCTCCACCTGAAACTACAGCCCTGTGGACTACCTTGCTGTAAAAGAACTAAAGAGTGGACTCCCTGCAAGCTGCAGATTAACAGAGCTCACCTGGACATCCCCAAAGAATTCCAAGCCTGGAGTACCAGTGCATTTGTAAGGGTTTTGTTCAACTGGATGGCAGAATTGAAGTTTCACACATTTTCAAGGACCATCTTGCAGATTCCTCAACCTTGGATTGTGTGTTGGATACTTTGGGACCCGCGAGCAGAACTTCAGGAAGGAGTTCTAACTGGACCCAGCCTGCTGGAGAAGGCTGCACAACACAGTTGTGAGAAATTCTCCAGAACAATTTCTAAAGGTGTGTCCCTGTCAGAGAAAACAAAATGACTAAAAGGGGCACTGTTGGTTTCTAAGCACTAGAAAGTGACTACTCTTTAGAAAATTCATATCTCTGGTTCCCTACAGTGGATCTCTTTCATTTTGGTGTAATTTAAAAGATCCAATTTTTGCACATTTTTATAAATTGGTGTTGGATTTTTATTTTGTGTTATGTCATAATTATTTGCTGAATTTGTGTTTTTAAATGCTTTACATACCTGTCTTTGAAGTTAAGCCTGCCTGCTCACAGCCAAGCTACCAAGGGTTGAGCATAGGAATAATTTTCTAAGACCTTTTCAGAGCCCTATACTGTTTTAGTGGCCTTGTTGCCAGTGGCAGACCTACATTTGCCCCTACCAACAATCCACTTTCCAACAGTGAGGGACAGTAAAATGTGAATAATGCTCCCCCCACCATGGCCGATGACTCTTATGGTGAGGGGAAGCATTATTATTTTTTCTTTTTAAATAGAAAATTTCATTTTGGGATTTTGTTAATGAAAATAAATAATAAACTTGTTAGGTTCAGGGTTGCATCCTGCTGATGTAACCCTGCCCCAAACAGCGATATGCATCCCGGTGATGGTGGTAGCTCAAAACATAAAATTAGATTAGTCACAGCAAATGGATTAGCCATTGTCCTTTAAAAATTAAACAGGTTATATCTCAGAATGTAACACACCATAACAAAATCCATGCTACAGGGCTTTTTCCTCTACTGCCCACAGATAGCCTCCAGGACGCTCTCAACTCCATTTGCACAGATGTAGCAGAATTCCGTCTGACCAATCTCTTGAACTAAAGTGGTTTTGGTTATTGCAATACATCCCATCCCTAAGCTAATAATATACTTAGAAGAGAAAGTGACTGCTCAGTTGAGCAAGAAGAAGAGTACCTAAAATGTTAAATTACACCAAATTACTTAATTACTACAATGTGGGAAAGCGAATAGAGTTTGTGAGTTTCACATACTGCTTAAACCTGTTTGAAAACGTATTTTGGTCCTAGCCTCTCTGGGAAGAACAGAAACACATTAAATTATTACAACTGAATTGAAAGACTCTGGGACTGCTCTAAAGATTGGGGGCGGCCCGCCATCCATCAGGGTGGCAGCGGACATTACACGCTCTATCTTGCAGACTATCAACCCCTTATCTAGAGAACACTGTTGGGCCACTAGGAAGCTCTGTGCATTTCACAGGAGCTGCCTCCAAAGCAGCTCCTATGAAGGCACTAAAAGTTTGGTGAACATCTGCACAGCAAACATTTTTATTCACAAACTGAAAGTTTGTTTTTGAAAAACGAATATACAATGATCCTGACACCCTGGGAATTTGCTCTCAGGGTGTAGGGTTAATTAGTATTTTTTTCCTGCATGGATTTGATAACATAATTTAAGAAAGACTGCTTGCATTATTGAGATTGAGACTATAATTCAAATTCTGCATCACCTAACAAGGAAAAGTGCACTTAGGGAGCTAAAAAAAAGCCATAAAAAGATTAACTCGGGCAGAATCTTATTATTTGCTGAACATCTAGAGGTAACCCACAAAACCATAGGGTAATATAGATTGTGCTGGACTAGCAACATAAGGCATATGTTAGGGCGATGTCTCTATGTTTTAGATAAGACAGTTGCTGAAGGTATTCTCTCTATCTAATCTACTGTATTCTACTTCTTGGAATTGACCTAGCAATTTTCTCTTTTTTGTTCCTTCAAGAAGAGTGTGGTGCTTAGCTATTCATCTTCATTCAAGATTCATAAGTTTGCCATGGCTTTGTTCCCTTTGTGGAGTTTTCATTCGATTTGGGATCCTCTTAAGAAGAAACTTGACACTTTCCATGCATACTATTCTGTGCAGAGAAGCACCATGATTACTGGGAGGAGAAGTCCTTTCTTTGAGCAATCTAGAAGGGGCTAACACTCCTCTCAAGCATCCTGTCCTTTATAATTTTTCATAAAAATGTGATAACCGGCTTCTATGTGCGGTCTTTAGGTCATCATCAAGTGTCTCTAAAATATTTAACTACATAATTTATCTAAAAGTTGAAAAGCATTTATGAGGTGCCTTTGGGTTGTAACCTCCACCACTCCACTATCTCATTTAGGGTCCCAACTTTCTATCAAAGGTGGCAACGTAAGTCACAATGGTTTGCCATTGTTTGACTTACAAACTAAATCTATCATCGTATATCACCGAGCCTTTGAAGTTGGATTGATTTTAGAAAATAAAGTATGCCACGACTGATGGCTCAACTTAACAGTTTTACTATGGCCTGGGTAGTAGGTGTTGACTAATCTGTTATCAAATTTAGCAAGCACTGCTCAATCTGGGAAATAGCCTCCAGAAACTAAAGGTCACACCTTTCGTTTGACATATTTTCTACCTCATTACTCAGAATTCTACAATTGTTTACAGTCAAGGCTGAATTCAACAGCTTGTCATCAAAGACAAGTCCTTCGATGGCCGCTGGTGAGCACCTGCTATGGGATTTAAATGGTCAGACTCCATCCTTTTAGTTAATAGAGACAATCTGATCAGGGACTTCGAAGATATTGGGACTATACGATATTATATTAAAAAAACAGAAATGCATTTAAAACGTGATGCAGTTTGGTTAATTACTCTGCAATCTGCAGATTCTAACACTAGTACATCTTTCTTACCGTAGTGAAAGAGAATTACTTCAGTCTTACTTGAAGCAGAAATATAAGTAAGCACTCAGTGAGAGAATGGTCCATCTCCAGAGATAATGAACAGCCAGTGCTAACTCTCTTTCACAATTTACTCGCTTGTATTCGTTTTCAATTGTTAAGCAGTAACGGAAAAGAAACACGTGAAATAAATTAGTAAAAAAAAGGCAACACGAGTTTACACCAACAATGCGCTTCTTACATGAAGTACCTCTCGTACCATGTGTGGGTGCCATCATGTATTTGCTCTACCAACTTGATTTAAAAATAACGCCCTAGGCACCGGTTTTATTCCACCACACAGGTAGAGTTGTAGGCCTCTTCTGCTCTAGCCTTTCGCTAGATAGCAGTTTGGAGTCACTCAAGGATGTATTTCAAATGTCCTCACCAAATATTTTACAGAATACATCTCGGAATGCATTACATCCCCAGTGTCACCCCAAACACTCTGTTCCCCTGGCGTTTTATTGCCTTCAATATGATAAGGCTGTGGAATCCTGCTCCCAGAGGGTGTCCATATGCATATAATGAGAACCAAAGAGTCATCTGCTGTGTGTCTGCTTCCACATCCTCTTAGTGTGCAGGCCCATGGGCTACTTATCACACTCTACAAACGCAAGGATATGCGTGTCAGCACAGCCATCTTAAAACATTGTCTAAGTTAATGATGAAATGGCTCTCTTCTCCAATAACATTGTCATCCTATTTGTAAGCTGGAAGACTGTTATAAAAGCATCAAGGAACATCCGAGAGAAGAACAACAGGATCCAAGTAAAGATATAAGTAGGTGTTCTTTAATCCAGGTGATCACAAGTCACAGCAGTAACTGAATGCCTCCAAACCGTCATTCCCCAACATATCACTTTCCCGCTCCCCTTTCAAAACACAACATCACGCGGAAACAGATATCCCAACACAACACACAGCATGCGGAACAACACGCGATACCGACTTTCAAACCACAACATAATTCATTATTGTTTGCAATGATGCACCTGCAACCACGCGCGTCATTACAAACAGTAACACACAACAAAGACCAACTACTCTTGCACTGGTTCTCCCTTGTCACTTTATGTCCCACTCTCCTAGACCCAATCCCGGCAGCTCATGAGGGCAACATGCTCTCTACCTCCAAAGGACATTTTAACTCTTTAGGTAATGTAAACAGCCAAACATAGGAAGATTTAAACATGCTTAGTCTAACAAGCAGTATGTGTTTGCTAAAACAGCCTTAGTACGGTCAATTAAATTAAATAGATGGGAGCAATTTATGCAGATTAGGTGTGCCAGATCCAATTGGAAGACAGATGTGTGGGAAGATCTGGTTCTGCTGTGAGAACGGGGATCAACAAGTCTTCTGGAATATTGTTGCCCATGGGAGCAAATTGTCTGTAATCCATGTTGACTTCTTTCTCCTGCCAACATTTTGAAGGGCTGTATTCTGATCCCCCAATGACATGCTGTAATACCCCTAGTCCAGGGCTCTACAATCCCAGGGATTTATCTTTAGACCTTGGCAGCTATTATCCATGGGAAATCCCCAGGCCCTGAAGGCATACTAAGTGACTTGTTTGCTGCAGAACCCACTATATAGGGTCTTATATAAATCTACCTACAAAGTCCATTTTGGGGAGTGGACCTCTCCCTAAATAGGGGATCCTTAGACAGGCACTGCCTTGACACCGCCTCACAGGCCCGGAAACAATCTTCCGCCATAAGTGTGGCAGGGTATGCTCAGACGTGAGTCCCTTGCTCACTTTGCCACTGGATTCAAGCAAACCGGGCTGAAGATGGCTGGAATGCCAGAAACCGGTCCTCGGAAGCTTGTTTCCGGTCCAGGGAAGACATGGCTTGGCAGTTCGGGCTGGACTGTTCCCATGAGGCACAGGGTCAGACTGATTTGCATATAGCCATGTCTGAACTGGGGTGGCAGAGTGGACTAAAGAACGGTGATGGATTAAACCCAGATCTTTTGACTGGGTGTGAGTGTTTGATTGATTCAGATGCTCTGTCCATCACCACCCCCTTTTGTACCGCTTTTGGCCACCATAAGTGTGGCAGGGTATGCTCAGATGTGAGTCCCTTGCTCACTTTGCCACTGGATTCAAGCAAGCCGGGCTGAAGATGGCTGGAATGCCAGAAACCTGTCCTTGGAAGCTTGTTTCCAGTCCAGGGAAGACATGGCTTGGCAGTTCGGGCTGGACTGTTCCCATGAGGCACAGGGTCAGACTGATTTGCATATATAGCCATGTCTGAACTGGGGTGGCAGAGTGGGCTAAAGAACGGTGATGGATTAAACCCAGATCTTTTGACTGGGTGTGAGTGTTTGATTGATTCAGATGCTCCGTCCATCACCACCCCCTTTTGTACCGCTTTTGGCCGCCATAAGTGTGGCAGGGTATGCTCAGACGTGAGTCCCTTGCTCACTTTGCCACTGGATTCAAGCAAGCCAGGCTGAAGACGGCTGGAATGCCAGAAACCGGTCCTCGGAAGCTTGTTCCCGGTCCAGGGAAGACATGGCTTGGCAGTTCGGGCTGGACTGTTCCCATGAGGCACAGGGTCAGACTGATTTGCATATAGCCATGTCTGAACTGGGGTGGCAGAGTGGGCTAAAGAACGGTGATGGATTAAACCCAGATCTTTTAACTGGGTGTGAGTTTTTGATTGATTCAGATGCTCCGTCCATCACCACCCCCTTTTGTACCGCAATAATATTGATGAGCACAGTTGTTCACAACTCGATAATTGTGTCACACTTGCACTTTATGTTTTCAAGTGCAGTACCTGCTGGTGAATCTTATAATTGCCAGATGGGAATATATTGATAATTTATCAGACTTGTGTGAATTGTATTCACTTTTTTTTTATATATGGTGACTTATGGTCATTTTTTTGTGCTAAAAACAGTGTCATCTGCCATTTTGTTGTTATGTGATTGTAATGCTGTATAGTTTATTGTTTTCTATGATTGGTGTGTTAATGGTCTTATTTCCGATATGAACTATATCGATGATGACATTTTAACTTTGCTGTGCTTGTTAAGTCCTCTTAAGTCTAGAAAAAAGATGTTTTCTAACACCAAGTTAAACAAATACTCTCAACTTCCTTCCACTCTTGACCAGATTGTGCAAATGTTGTTAGCTTTTTCTCTTGCGGAGCAACTCACTCTCTTGCCCCACTGTCTCATTGCATGATTCTAGAATTGAAAAGACTTACTCGATATTTCACTTCAAGTGTTTTTGGCGATCAACATTTTTTTATGTTTGGACCTATTAACTATCAAAAAAGAAAATGTGATAAAATGGTGTGGGAGTAAAAGGTGGGGGCTGTTGTGGCTAAGATTCAAAGGATGGTCATTTCCAGAGCATAGTAAGTGCATGCAATTCTTAATCTGAATCTTTCGGGGAAAAATTGCGATTCGACTGAGAGAAAATTCTTTCAAATTCATGCCATGCTGATGTTTTATAAATGCCACAGAAACATGTTTGCTTTTACTGAACTCTCATTTTCTGTCAAATACAAATCTGTGGGAGCGTCAGTGTAGGGATAGAAGATGCCAATTATGGAAAAATGACAGGGCACTGACTTCTGAGATAAAATACATTTTTGGTCTGCATACAGATTGAAAGAGAGGAAAGAGTACTCTATGATGGTCACAGACAGGTTGCTCAGTTTAGTTCATGGCAGTCTCTTATAAACAAGTTTTAGTCTCACCTTGGCATTTTCAGTACAGGACAGGTGGAGCTCAAAACCCGACTAGACTTTCCACGGCTTGAAGTTGTTCACCTTTGGAAATCTACATAAGTTTAAGAGAGGAATCATGTATCCCGTCCCCTACATGAAATAGGCCTTTATCTAAGAAGGCGGAGTAGGCAACATGTTTACCTATAAAATGTTTAATAGGTTCTTCTTTTATTATCAACTAGACTATTGGACCCATTGATATTCCTGCCATTTATATCTAAATCGTCCAGAAAGCTTAAAACCTTGGGGCCTTACATAGAGGTTGGTGGACTGGATCCACAATCAAAAATGTGGTGGTTCTCAGGCCTGCCATCTCACAAATGCTTTATAGATCATGGCATACTAAAAACACCAGATGGGATGCTTACCACGTTTTGGCTGCGTACCCTGTCTGCTAAACTACAAACACGGTCTTTGGTTGTTTATTCATCTATTTATGATATTTTGTGGTGCAATCATCTGTGCACAGATGATGTCAGAGCGCTTCACAATGGAAGTAAAAACAGTAGTATGAATGCAGCACGATAGGGCACAAGCTGGCAAATCATAAAGTGTATGGCAATCATTCGCCCTCTGAAAAAAATCCTGCCCTTGTTACCACCTACGGCACGGATAGAGGTGGTACGTTGCACTGTGCTAAGCAGGTTAGACTACTGCAACGCCCTTCTGCTGGAGTCCCAGGGCTATCTTTTGGATAGGCTTCAGAGACTTCAGTCTGCAGCTGCCAAATTGGCCTTAGGTTGGCCTCCGAGATCCTCTTCTGCTATGGCCTTGGCGCAGCTACATTGGCTGCCAGTGAGGGAGAGGGTGACCTTTAAGTCCTTGTGTCTGACCTTCAAAGCCCTTCATGGGTTGGGACCAGTGTGCCTCCAACGGATGTTTTCATGGTATGTACCAGCCCGTAATCTACGCTCCTCCCTGGCCAGGGTGGTGGCTGTACCTAGGTTTAAAAGATCTAGAGCTGGAGGCAGATCATTTAGGGTGGCTGCGGCTAAGCTGTGGAATTCTCTGCCCATGGAACTCAGTCATATTGATGATGTACCTGTTTTCAGAAGGCAGCTAAAAACTTGGCTTTTTCCACGCGTGCCTTAATCGTTAGCCGCCTCCAACTACCCTTCCTCTCTGCTTTTTTGCTACTGCCAGCGCCAGGATGCTTCTCGAGGTGATAGCGCGCTATATAAGTGCAATAAATATAAAGTGAACAAAGGCCAAGTGCTCAAAATATGTCTTTCAAAAATTGTGCATAGTGCACCAAGGTACAATAAAACATGTGAAGCAAGGTATTCACAAATTAACATACATAATTTGTGTCTAGAATAATAGTGCTTAAGAAACAAATGTAATTATGACGTTGCAACAACGAATGCCATAAGAACAGGGGATGGTGCATGTCTGTATTTGAGACCAAACCAGATCATGTGCTTGTGGGTAAGAGCAATAGAAAGTAATCAGTGTCAAAGGATATGAGCTATGAGAATTTCAGTTTACATCAGAGGTGAGTGTAACAATCTATGGGGTAAAAACCGGGTCATAGGCACATGGTATCCTTGAAATATTTATAAAACCTCAGATTTGTCACGTCAGGACAGAAAGTGGATTATGAAGGGGTCATTTTAAATTTAGGACATAGGATAATCTAGGCTCCATGAGTCTTTACTAATGAGGAGCAGAGAACTGTAGACTTCTTCCTAAATAGGGACCTAAATCACATGGCTGTTGCTCCTAACCAAGGGGGTCATTAGGATGGCGGGCGGACCTGCGTCCGTTCGCCACCTCCGAGGAAGAGGGACCGTCCGCATGGGCAGCGGCGATCCCTCCATGCAAATTAAGATGTGACCGCCACCCTGGCGGTCACATCCTGTTCGTTTAACCTTGCAGCGGGTGCTGTTTGAAGCAGCACCCGCCGCAAGGTTAAAAATACATGTTGAACATTTACATGCACAAAGCGGCAGGCACAAAGTGGTGCCTGCCGCTTTGTACATCTAAATGCTGGGGGGTACCATAGGTACCCTCCATGTGCATCCCCACCCCCCGACACCCTGGGGGCCCGCAACGGGCCCCCAAACACCAAACGCCACCATATTAGAACTTTTCCGCCGCTGGACCACGGTGGAAAAGCGGCGGACGTTCTTCACGTCTGCAGATGACCCCCTGTCATCCTAATCTGGCGGGGGGTCTTTGCAATCACCGCAGCGGTGAATCCACATCGCCGGCCCGGAGGATGCGGATTCACCGCAATCCTAATCGGCCCCCAAGTGTTGGCCATACAAAATGGGTTTTTGAGCTTTGGATGTGAGGGGGCTCTGGTTTACTACCTTGTAGAAATGGCAGGCTGGTTTGTAGATGGACAGGCCTCTATAAGAACCTACATCGATCTTTCAGATCGTGCCAGTGAAATTGTTGCCTCCTGAGATGAGATATGAGTTTGCATAAAGGGTAACTTAAAGACTAACCTATCCAGAGATCATTCCAGTAATCTATACAAGAGATCACAAGTGCCCCATACCTTGTTTGAGTTCTTCCGTGTGAATGTCAGTTTTGATATCATGAAGAAGCCTTAGCTGGAGTTGGGCAGTTTTGGTCCTGTTCTCATCTACCTTTTTGAGTGAAGTCAGCCAGGGCCTATATGAAACTACATGAAGGTCAGTAATATCGACCTATGATAATATTGCATCCACTACATTGCTGAGTAAGTATACAATTTGTATTCTTACCTGCATTAGACTCACATATGCTAACCTTGTGATGTAGTAGTTAGGACGTTGTGGTAGATCCAACATTAGTGTAATTTGATATAATGCATGAAATATAGTGGGGGTATTCCCCACCATATCAACAGTGGCTCTAGACATCACTCGCTTGGCAAAGGAGCACATGCCATAGATAGAGATCTTTGCCTTCCTGGCCGAGATCTCTTTTCCTTCAGTGCTATGCTATTTTAGCCCCACCATGCAACCTTTTTTGTTTTTCTTAAAGAATCTCCCACATTTGCAGTTTGTTTCAAAATAATACAAAATCAATGTCCCTGACAGGCATGGTGTTTTCTGGCTGTGATTTCTATGCGTTGAGTGGTGAACCTAGGATGGTAGACTCACTGATTGTCGCCCTGCCGTAAATACGACAGAATAATTGTCACTATAACCTGGAAGTCCTTCGATGAATGGACTGCCAGGCAGAGGTTTTTCATCAGGAGAGTCAGATGAGACTGCCAGCAGAGGGGTAACTATAGGTGTGATGGGAAGGGACAACCAATGATTGATGGTGGTTCTACCCTTGTGCCAAGCCCCCCATTAAAATGAACCCCATTGGCTCTTTTCCAGGAGAAGTACTGGACAAAGGTAGCCATAGGCAATGTTTGGGATACCAGTAAGGGTACTGGCAGGTGGAACCAGGCCTTTTACTCAGCATTGT
Organism: Lissotriton vulgaris; assembly: GCF_964263255.1. Lineage (NCBI taxonomy): Eukaryota > Metazoa > Chordata > Amphibia > Caudata > Salamandridae > Lissotriton > Lissotriton vulgaris. The sequence continues at coordinate 1,657,550,850 of NC_141685.1, read as the reverse complement.
TGTGGTTGGGGTGAGGAGCAGTGACTTTGAATTTTTTGGAATCACTTTGGAACAACTCTGTGATCCCCTAAGTGGAGAGGGAGCAGTTAGCCAGCTATGTGTTGTCAGCATAGTGATGATAGAGAATATCTAAATCATATAGAAGAGTTTTACAGGGTTCCATATAAAAGTTGAAGAACAAAGTAGCTCTTTGTGCCATCCGGGAGAGTGGTCCCTATTCAAGAAGGAGAAGCTTTTATTCTCACCCCTTAATTGCATTTTGCAAAATTTGAGCTGAACCATTTCATGACCTGCCAACCATTAACCATTCTGGAACTCATGGTCTCAAGGAGGATCACGTTCTGTAAGGTATCAAAAGCTGCTGCAAGGACAAAGGTAATCATCTTGCAAGAACCACCCTTATCCATGGAGCACACTTCAGCGTCGTCTACCACTAGAATGACAGTTTCCAAACCATTGCCTGGTCTGAAATACAACAAAAAATGCTTCCTAGAAGTGTATGGTCAGGGATGAAATTCTAAAGTAGGTTTTACAGAATTTTAGAAAGTAAAGGAAGGTTGATGACGATTAGGTACTTGTTAGACCTGGCACCATTGGCGTGGGTCTCCCTTCCATTTCTCGCTGTTGTCTCCTCTGGTTTTGCTGGTATTAGAAGCTCTGGGCGCTGTGCCACTGCCATTCAGTGCCACAGCGCAAATGCTCCCGGTGTAAACATGCTTGTGAATTGGTATATCCCTGATTGGCTTATTTGGTTTACCTGTTAGTCCCTAGTAGCGTGGCCTGTGTGTGCCCAGGGCTGGTAACCCAAATGCTGCTGATAGGCCTGCAGCACTGGTTTGCACCACCCACAGAAGTAGCTTGTAAAGTGTACCTCAGACCTGCCACTACAGTGTCTACGTGCAGTCCAGAACTGCCATCTTGGCTGTAAAGTGCCCACACTTCCCAGCCCCTGTCCCTTCCCTTAGCCTCATGCCAGTCACCCCTATGGTAGGTGCACTGTGTGCGTAAGGTAGGACATGGCTTGATATGTGTAGCATGTCCTGGTAGTGAATCCCCTCCATTTTGTTTTTCACTGCTGCAAGGCTACCTGCTCTCCATAGGCTAAATTAGGCAGGCTGGCTATTACATCCTATAGCCCTATCTGACTCAGGGAACATGGTAGAAATGCGAAATTAGTATGTCTGAGCTCAGAATAATAAAATGCATCTTTAAGTGAAGTTGGTTTTAATATTCTGTGTTTGAAAGTACCACTTTTAGAAAGTATGTATTTTCTTGCCTAAGCCTCCAGTGTGCTGTGCTGTTATGTGTATTAGCTGTCGGGGTTTAGAGGGGCAAGGCAGGCTGAGTCAGACCCGGGTTGAATAGAGAGATCTGCATTGAGTACTGGGGAGGGGTAGCTTCTTGTCCTGAATAGGGCTGTGCCTGGCAAGGTGAATGCTGGCTCCACCTCCTACTGTGTGTCTGATGGCAGACCCCCTCTTTCTGAAAGGAAGGATGCAGCCTGGTAAACAAAGTGATCCATGCCTGAGCAGAACTGGTTCTGGCTGGGTTCAGTGACTAGAGACTTCTGAGAACAAAGACTTTTGGGGTATAAATATCTGTGCCCAAACCCCTAATTTTTGTATTGCTCCTGGATGTCAAGTGGAATTTCTGTCCGTGTTACTGAAGGAATCAGCAGGAGAGGACTGTCCTTGTGCTTGTGTGCTGTTTTTTGGATTGGCCTACAGTAATTCCCCTTGGACTTGGAAGAAGAGGGAAAAGGACTTTTGAGAAACTTTTATTTTTGCTAAGCAATCACCCAAGGGCTAGAAGAGAGCTAGCCTCCTGCTGGAGTCACAGGCACATCTGACTCCCCCATCAGCCTCCTGATTCCTCCCAGCGAGTATTTCTATCTGCAGGTGAGGCCCCTGTGAGTTCCAGGGCCTCTAGTTCTACTACAGAGAAGAGAGAGCTGAAAATCGTCGCTAACGCCGTGCCATTTTCTTTCATCGCAACAAGATAGCACACACAACAGGATCAGCGCATCATCCTCCCTTGCGGCAAGGATTCAACGCATCACTGGCCTAGCGTGAGGAAATCTGTCGCTTTGTCCCGCATGCACCCGCAGCCCGGCGCATCATCCTCCCTTGCGGCAAGGATTCAACGCATCGCCAGCCTAGCGTGGGGAAAATCTTCGCTACTGCTCCTTTGCGACATTTTGTTGGTTTTGCTACAAAATCCAGGTACTTTGTAAGTAAAAGGGTCGCAGAGACCACTGCTTTGAACTGAACCCCTATTTGAACACTTTGAACTCTTTTTCCAGCTTTTCAAGAGTACCCCCATTTTTCAGGGTAATCAGACATAATATCGAAAAAAAAATATCGACAAGACAAAATATCGAAGTTTAAATATCGAAGGTCGATAATATCGGAAAACATAAATATCGAATACAAAAATATCGTAATTGGTAAGTATTATAAAATATCGCAATTAATAATATTGTATGACAAAATATCGACTATAAAAAATATCGTTTCAGACTGGAAAATAAAAAAAAATGTATTTAAAAAAAGTAATGAAATTAGTATAAAAATGTTAATATAAAAATTATAAATAAATAAAAAAATTAAAAAAATATATAATTATTATAAATTTAAAAAATACATATATAGTTTTAGGAGCGGGTTATTGGGTTTATAGGTGATAAGGGTGGGGAGTGTATTAAAATGTATGTTAAAAACACATAAATTAAAAAAATAATATAATAATATTTAAAATAAAAATAAATCATAAAATACATTATTTAGTTTTAGGAGCGGGTGATAGGGTTAATAGGGGATAAGGGTGGGAAGTGTTTTAAAATATATTTTTAAATCACAATAAATGAAGACAATTAATGTAGAATTGAGTTTGATGATTAATTATTCAATAATTAGTGTGCAGCAACTAATTGAATTTAATGTAGATTGGTGTAGTAATGGTAATTAATAATTAATTCGTGTTCAGCACCTACATCTATTTTATGTTAATTGGAGTAGGAATAGTAATTATTAATTAATTGGTGTCCACCACCTACTCCAATTTAATGTAGACTGGAGTTGGAATAGTTATTATTAATTAATTAGTGTCCAGCATCTACTCCAATTTAATGTACACTGGAGTTGGAATAGTAATTAATCATTAATTAGTGTCCAGCACCTACTCCAATTTAATGTAGACTGGAGTTGGAATAGTAATTATTAATTAATTAGTGTCCAGCATCTACTCCAATTTAATGTAGACTGGAGTAGGAATAGTAATTATTAAATAATTAGTGTCCAGCACCTACTCCAATTTAATGTAGACTGGAGTTGGAATAGTAATTATTAATTAATTAGTGTCCAGCACCTACTCCAATTTAATGTAGACTGGAGTTGGAATAGTAATTATTAAATAATTAGTGTCCAGCACCTACTCCAATTTAATGTAGACTGGAGTTGGAATAGTAATTATTAATTAATTAGTGTCCAGCACCTACTCCAATTTAATGTAGATTGGAGTTGGAATAGTATTTATTAATTAATTAGTGTCCAGCACCTACTCCAATTTAATGTAGACTGGAGTTGGAATAGTAATCATTAATTAATTTGTGTCCAGCACCTACTCCAATTTAATGTAGACTGGAGTTGGAATAGTAATTTTTAATTATTAGTGTCCAGCACCTACTCTATTTTAATGTAGACTGGAGTAGGAATATTAATTATTAATTAATTAGTGTCCAGCATCTACTCCAATTTAATGTAGACTGGAGTTGGAATAGTAATTATTAATTAATTAGTGTCCAGCACCTACTCCAATTTAATGTAGAATGGAGTTGGAATAGTAATTATTAATTAATTAGTGTACAGCACCTGCTCCAATTTCATGTAGACCGGAGTTGGAATAGTAATTTTTAATTAATTAGTGTCCATCACCTACTACAAATTAAGGTAGACTGGAGTTGGAATACTAATTATTAATTAATTAGTGTCCTGCACCTACTTCAATTTTAGATACACTGGAGTTTTTCCCAATTATAAGATTGTTAGATTATAGTAATACAATAACATAAAATGTGCAACATGATTGTAATTTTTTTTTATTATGTTTTGTATATTTTCCAGAGATAACAAATTAAATCATAACAAATGCAAATTTATGAAACATTTATTTTTATGATAATAATGTATAAACACAATGACAAGCAAATTTACAGAAGCATTATATCTTTTTTATTTATTATTATTAATATGTAATATTATTTTGTATATTAAATATAAAAAAAAAATAACAATTTTTATATTAATAATAATTTTTTTCACCTTTATTTGTTAACATTAAAGTTTAATAAAATAAGGGAAATATTTTGTTAACATTTTTCTTACATTTATACATTGTATGACAATCTAGTAATATTTCTATACATTGTTTAAATAAATATTATTGTTTTCATAATATTTATTTATTAACTTTTTATACATATTTGTAAATAAAACTAGAGTAGTACAAAAGTTAAACTTTATTTAACCTCTTAAGTGCTGCGCCTATACCAACGGCCGACGGCACCACTACCTCGGGAGTGCTGCCGTCGGCCGTTGGACGTTCCATTTGCACTTGCGCAATGGAACGTTCAGCACTGGAGCTGGACGTTCCAAAGCAGCTAAGGTGTTACAAATAATAGCAATTTTTAAATTATTTTAGGCAATTGTTTAAAGTATTGATATTATATTTATTACTTTGGACTATTTTATTGCTTTTGGGTTCTTTATTTTGTAACCGGGTTAGGTCGTTTTGGGTCATTTGGATGAAGAGCTGCTCGTGGTTGGGAGACACTTCACGTCGCTTCAGGTAAGGTTTATTTTATATGTTTTATGTGTCTTTTAATGATGTTTTGAGAGTAGTGTGCTTCTATTTACTGTTATTAAATGTGAGGGAGTTGTGTTTTACATTTTGAAAACGATTATTTCCGTGTGGTAGATACACGTAGTTTTACTTAGTTATAGGATTGTTTACAGAGTTACTTTTTGTAGGTTTAAAGTATATGTACTAACAAAATTATGTTTTTTATAATGTTAGTACTTAATTATGTGTTGGTTTATCTGGGTGGGAATGTCTGTTTTCTATGTTTTTGTTATAGGTGTTCGCTACATCGGAAGTTCCCGGTTTTTATTTTTAAGGAAGTGTTTGTTGGTTTTATTCACCACTGCTTTGCAAACACTACTTTTCACTTTTCGGTTTTCCTGGAGCGTTTCTTTAACTTTTTACTATTTTTCGGGTTTTTAATGGTTATTCGATGGCTCTTCACACCGTGGATTTGGTATTTTGGGAACAGTTGTATTTTTGCATTTTTTTTGTGCCAACCTTCTACTGCGTTGTTAGTTTTAGATTCTCCATTTAAGGTGCTTCTGTAAACGTTCCACCAGGGTATTAGGAATTTGGGGTTTCTTCTGTGGCCAGATCTGTGGAGTCTGCCTACCCAGGTGTCTTCAAAGTAGTCCAAAAATGGACTCAACTTAGCTTCATTTTGTTTGTAGAAGGGTCTGTCTATAAGAATGTTGTAGTGTTCTGCTACGTCTGTTTCTGGGACATAAGCCAGTGCAATGAGCTTTTTAATTTGGTATGCAAAAGATGAGTTAGTAGCATATTCTACACTTAAGGTAGTTTTTTGTAGATGTCTCCATAAACACTGGTTTAAATGATAGTAGCAGCCTTGAATGCAGGTATGGGGGTGGATTTTTAGGATTGTTGAAAGCATTGCTTGCTCAAAATCTAGAATTATTTTTCCAGGAGAAAAATCATTTGTTTTTTGTTTAATAATATTTAATAATTCCATATATGTGGAAATATTTTTGTTTGGTAATAGTGCATATAGTAGTGGTATGTTGCAGTTGTGGTAGAGGCCATGTACTGTGTATAATTGGAAAAATGGTTTGGGACAGATGTTAAATGTTCCATCCATCATCCAATATTGGCTTTGCTGAAGTTTAACTAAATTCATATTTGTACCAAATATAATAAGTCTTTTGTCATTGTTTTCATTGTCGTAAAATATAAATGGTTGTTTGTTTAAAGTTATAATTTGGTTAGCATTTAAATTTATATCATGATATGTTCTGGGAGGTGGTATGGTAGTAGTAGTAGCTTTTTTAGTTCGTGCTATAGTTCCTTTTAGGGAGAGAATATTTGGCATTTGGGTTGTGGCAGTTTTAGGGATTTTAGGAATTGCTTCTTTTAATATGATGTTTGTTTGTTTTGGGAACCTGTACTTGCCTCTTTTATATTTTCCAAAGCTGTTCTAACTTCAATTTCAGTAACATTTGGTGGATGATTGTGTTCCCTAGTATACAGTACAGTAGCTTCTCTAGTTGTTGCTCTTCCATAACACACAGAATAATATTTACAACATTTCCAATTAACTTTCATGCCATATTGCTTTTCTTGTGTATAAGTGTAACCCATGTAGCACCGTAATAGTTTTCCTTTCTGTCTGGTAACAAATTCTGCTCCTTCTGTCATTTTGTACTTTGTATATCTAAAAAATATATAAATAATAGTTAATGTTAAGGAAAATGTGTTTATAAATCTAAGTAAGTGATAAGTAGTAATGTATATACTTACGTTCTTTATAAATCTGTTCAAAATTTTGATCAGCTTTATTCTTTTGTTGGGGATACTGTTTTGTGATGTTGTTGTAGCTGTTAGGAAAAACATAAAAAGAGTATATTATTACCCATTTTTGTGTATATATTTACAATGTTACAGCTAAATTCGACAAAAAAAGGGGATACTAATAAGTGTACATTTATCATTTACATTGTCAAGATACTTACATTTTTATTTTTGTTAGTGTTTTCCAGTATAGTTGTATGTTCGTTTTCTGGAGAGTAGTTTGTAGTGTTATCTAAAAAAATAAGGAACATATGTGTTAGAATATTCACCATGTTGGTAGGTTTTTAACAGATTAGCAGTTAATTATGTTCTTTAATATACTTACTTAGTGAGTTGTATATGTGGTATTCCGATTTTGGAGATCTTTATAATTTCAGTATATCTATTTGTAGTGGTAGCAGTGTAAAAAAATAGATAATAGCAACTGATTAGAACAAGTGAAAATGTTTGTAGGTTTTTTCCACATTTATTTCAGTTTACTTACTTAGTAATATGTAATGTAGAAATAGTAATGATGTCCTTAGTTGATTTGTAGTGCAGTTTTCAGTAATAGAATCTGGAGGAAAAAAACAAAAATGTGGGAAAAATTGTCATACTTTGTGTGTGTTTAGAATTATTTACAATTAAATAAAAACTGACAATTTACTTACTTAGTTATTATAATCTGTATTCCTATGTTTTTGTTCACAGTTGTTTTGTGTAGAATATTCTCTAGTTGTAGTATCTATAAAAACATTTGTATATATAAACTATTAGCATGTTCAGTAGTACGAATAGAAAAGGAGCAGTGGGTATTGAGCAGGTAAGTAATGTAGTAGTAGCAATTTATGTAGTTTATTATTTATTTACTTACTTGGAAGATGTAATTGTATGTTGATAGTCTTGATGTTCTTGTTGGTGTGCTGCAATTCATAGAGAGATGAATCTCCTTCCGTGACTTTTAGCAAGTAGTTTGTGTTTTGGGTTTAATTGTTTATATAGGGGAGTGTCATTAGTAATTAGTTTGCTATTGGTTGATTTAAAAAATCAGTGTTGTGATTGGTTAGTTAGTATATTTGAATTTCAGTTGTGAGTATTTTGTAATAGAAGTGAAAAATAAAATACATTATATAATTATAAAAATAGCATAGAATATTTTTCGATGTGTAGGTAATATAATGGAAAAAATAGAATAGTTTTGAAGATTTAATTGGGATAAAATACTGTTAATTTAACTAGTGTGTATTTATTTAGATGTTAAAAAATAAAAAGTAAAAGAAATGTGCAAAGATATGTATATAAACTGTCGATATATCAGAAAATCCGATATGTTTGTTCACGATATTTTTGATGTCGATATTTTATATATTGTGTATGTATTTTTAAGAAATCGATATTTATGTATACCGATGTAAAAGTGGTCGATATCAATGAAAACGATGTTTGCGTATGCCGATATTAAGATATCGATATATTTGTAAATCTATCGTTAAGTATAGGAAGTCGATAATAGTGATGTCGATATTTTTGTTCCGATATTAGTGTATGGCGATAATCTGAATTTCGATAATTTGTCAGACATTCATTTTTCAGTATTGTGGCTTTTTACCGTTATTGGTCTTGTGTTAAGTCTATGTATTGAGGTAATTTGAATTTTTATGGTCAAGAAATGTCCCCTAACGTGTACCCCACCGTCTCCATGTACGTGCTTAAAGTGCATGTAACTTCCCTCCTCGACCAGCTATGAAGACGCAAATACATTTGCGTCCAACGTTAACATGTCCTCTTTCAGATCCACCATGAATGGATTGATAATTCAGTTCCTAAGTATGCCTTGCCAACGTCTTTTCATGGTGCACTTTCACGTTTTCCTAGCCCTGCAGAGCTAGGCCCTGATTTCTGCCATCGAGCCCTTTCTGCTCTCTGCCTCCTGAAAGCTGCAACGTGGGATACATCCCTGACCTCTGTCCTACTCCCTGCGTGGCGAGCGGTGCCCGGCTCGGCCTGCTTGCCTGCCAAAGACAGTATTTTGCCTTCAAGTTATCAGTATAGCCGAGCTCAGCTCCTCGAAAACACATTCCAGTCTAGCAGAGTAGATAAACAATCCCCGGCTGCAGAGCAAAGGGCCCGGCCTTTCTGTCTCCATGCAAGTAATTCATTGCTCCCGTTACCATGGTAGGCCCATGGCCCCTCGCATTACACGCAGACACGTAGTCACATATGCACGCATTAATAGTCAGTATAGAGTAGCCTCTGCCCAAGAGACCTTTCCTTCTAGATAATATAGTTCCCCAAACACAAGATATCAGATGTGATTTAGGAACGAGTCGATCTGACATGCCAGACTTCTGTCTCTTCCTCTAGTGCTAAATGTCAAGTCCCCTGCACCCTCCAGCCTCACGTCAGTCACGCGTCATGCCGCTGCGCGCGCATCTTTGCTACAGATTTCTGCTGACATTGCAAGATTCCACCATGTATCCACCCACTTGTGACACTTTCATGTGACGTTTCTAGCACACACCTCTGTGTACGCCCTCGTGCACGCCTTCTGTTACGCACATGTGTTCTTATCTCGTTTCTCTCAGCTGTTACGCCTTCTGTATCCATCACCACTATATGCATTGACTATATATATTGTACTCTGTTAATAAAGTATTGTCTATCCCTTCCTGATCCTTAGTGGTGAAAGGAACATGATACCATGGTTCGAACCATTCCATTTTATGGAATAAAACCCTTATAACTCAGATACCACGGACTCTGCCTCTCATTTCCGAGTGAGTTATTTTATTGAACTTTACCGCATAGAAATTCCGACGGTAAATATTTATTTACCACATTAATTTGGCGCCCGAATAGGGACCCCTCCCCCACCCCACGCGCCAGTAGGTGCGTCGCAGGCTTTGCCCCCTGCCACAGCCGTGACGGACAATTACGCATACCCGCAGGATTTCCTGTATCTCCCTCAGGCCTACGGAGGTGACGGAGACTGCGATCAGCATCCAGACGAGGCGGTGAGGAGTGCGGAGGATCCCGACCAGAGCCCAGCCGAGAGAGCAAGGTCCGAGGTGTCTAGAGGCCCACCAGCGCCGACGTACCTGTGACGTCACGAGTCGAGTCGAGTCCAGTCCGGTCCAGTCCAGACGAGTTTCCGAGGCCTTCCGTTCCGTGCTTCCCGGTGAGTACCGTTGCTGGGGACGCATCTAGACGGGTGCATTACTATGTATCCGGTCAAGACGGGTTTGGGTACACAGACCCGGTCTGCACTGTTTTAGCAGTGTATCTGTACTGTTTAGCAGTATATCAAGTAATTCGTGTCTTCAACGGTTTGATTTTGTTTTCGTTATAGAATTCATGTATAGTCAATATGTGTTCAAAATGTTCCTATGTGATTAATGTCGTGGTATGAGTGACTGTTTGATCTACATTACTGTGTTTCTGTGTAAAAATTGTGTCCAAGTTCGAGTAAGTGTCAAGTGCCAAAGTATCAAGATGCCATTGTTCTCAAAGTTAAGACAGTTAGGAACTAGGAAAGGGATACTAGAGGAAGCGATTCCTGTCCCACCTAGGGACACTCCTGGAAATTTTATGTATCACAAACACGGCTTAGATGCCATATTATATCTAGATTTATGGGTCGATTATACTAAGAACCTAGACGAGAAATATAGATGGCCCGTTACAGGGACATGGGATGCAGATTGCATCATGAGAGTAGAAGAAGCGCTATGGAAAAAGAAAGCCAGACAATCTCAGAAAGACGCCATAGAATTGTGGCGTAAAGATTCGCATAGACGTACAGAGAAAGAATTCAGAAAAGCAGAAAAACGTAGAGAAGATTCAGATAAAGCTCGAGAAAACGAACTAGTTGAAGAAGGAATACGAGTTAAAGCAGAACAAGTAGACCGACAACGAAACACTCTTGTGAATGGTATGTATCCTCTTTTCGCCGAGGGTTTACCTAAGGCCACTCCGGAAATACCAAAAGATCTGCCCCCTCCATTGGTTCCGACTAAATTACGTCACAAGACCGCAGCAGACATTTTTATTTCGTCCTACTTGGATGATGTAGCTCCCGCATATGCCAATGTACCTGCCCATGTACCACCTGCTGACGGTAACCCGCCCCCTGATCATCAGCCCCCAGGTCCGCAACAGCAGATCCCTCCAGGTTCGCTACCCGCACCCGCTCTCGTTGTTCCCCCTGGTATTCAACAACTGCATCCATCTAATCCTTTTGGGACTGGCGTGGTCCAGGATCCAACCCAGCTACAGCAGGTACCGACCCTACAGCCAGGTTATGCTCAAGCCTCCGCTTCAGGAGGTGCTACAGGAGGTTATCAAACACCCCCACCGTTACACCGAGTGACAATGAGAGAGTTAGCAAAGGCTCGGACACCTAAAGGTGCACCGGCCGAACAACTTAGAAGAGAACTTACAGACTGCAGATATGACACAGTGCCTGGTACGACAGGACCCATGTTGTTAGCGTCCCTACGTTTGAGACGCGTTACAGATTATTTGATGTTACTACCAGAAATGCCAGAACATCTAGACAAATTGTATTATTTTATTAGAACAGGAGAAGGACCGGAGTGTGTTGCTGAAGCCATGTCACGTCAGAAAGTTGAGAACAAAGGTTTAATAATGCGATTTTTGGTTAATTGTTTAATAAGAGAACAAGATCAGGCAGGTTTTCCACAAAGTGAGATGAATAGACTGAATAGATGGAGCCAGAATATTGCGGATGGTAAACATGATAAGGAGAACAGTGTAAATACTATGGTTAGAAAGATCTGTAAAGAAATAATAGAAATACATGCCCGCCGAGTATCTGAAGAGCAACTAGAGTCAGATGACGGGAAAACCTCAGAGGAGGAAGAACAACCAGAGACCACAGCAGAAACGTCGCAATTAGCAACTAGAGACATGATAGCATATGTAGGTAAGGGAAGATCCCTTAAGAAAACAATACGTCCAGAAAGCAAAAGACTTTTTCTCTCTGCCTCTCATTTCCGAGTGAGTTATTTTATTGAACTTTACCGCATAGAAATTCCGACGGTAAATATTTATTTACCACATTAATTTGGCGCCCGAATAGGAAATGTTCAAAAGCCAACATTCTGATCCAGGTCCCCTACCGGATATATTAATAGAACTGCTCTCGAATAGATGGAGAGGCCTAGGTACCGATTTAATTAAAATAATTCTAGAACATCGACACAAATATAGTGCCTTCCTGAAACCGCAGTTTATTTCAGCTCCACCGCCCCCAGAAAGAAAAATGTTTTACTTCGACAGACAGAATCCCTTACGGGAAGTACATCCGGTCAGAAAAGACGATAACACACTAGAACGTGTATTCGTATACACGCCCATAACTAAAATGGAATTATTGGAAATGAAGAAAATAGTGCCCAGTCATGATAAGGACCCTGCAGGTTTTCACCGATAAATTAAAGATATGTTACTCATGGGCGATTACACGTATTCAGATATTATGAAAATGTTAAAGGTACTATTGCCTGCTGGCATTTACGAGAAACTAAAGGAGAAAGAATGGGAGGTGGGAGACAAAAAGATTGATTGGGCTGCATTAGAAGTCGAAGAAAATGGTCGTACCCCAGGGTTAGGCCTTGGGGATAAAGCTAAAGCATTACCAGGTTTATTAGTACAGGTTTTGCCTAGACTGTTAGCGACTAAAAAGGAAGACTGGGACGCAATCTCAGCCTGTAAGCAGAAACACGATGAAGATACTAGTGATTTTTATTCTAGATTCGAGAAATGTTTTATTATTAACAGTGGCCTGAAAACAAGTAGCGAGTCATACCCACACCTTTTTGTATCAAAATTAGTCGAGAATTCCCTGCCTCAAGTTAAGAACCGTGTTTTGAAAGTCGAAAGCACATGGCAAGCAAATACGCCGTCCCAAATGTTACAAATGTTACAGTACCACCAGAATAGAATTAGGGAAGAACAAGATCACGAACAGAGACGTATGAAAGATACGAAAATGAAAATGTTAGTTGCTCAGTCAGTTCCAGCTGACGGTCAGAAAAGGGGTATGACACAGTCTAATAATACGACGGCTCCCGTTAAAGGGACATGCAACTATTGTAAACAGCCAGGTCACTATGTGAATGAATGTACAGTTCTGAAACACAATATAGCAACAGGTAAAACTAAAGAGAGACCACGTCAGCCTAGACAGGACCAGGTCCAACATCAGGTCCAGCAACATATTCCACAGAACGTACAGCCTATGCCTGCTCCACAACAGACAGTACAGACAGTAGCGGTACCACATCCACAGCCCATTGCCGCGACACAGCAAGTATCACAGCAGATGTACCATTATGCACAATCTGATTACCCCGATTATCAGCGATACACATGAAACAGCCTAGAGAGGGAGGTAGGCTTGCCTCTTATTGAAATTCCTGTAGATCAAGAGGGTCCTTATGTACATAGTCAAGTATTAGGAAAAGATAGAAAGTTTTTGATTGGCACAGGGGCAAGTCGAACAACAATAAGTCACGACGAGGTTCCAGGGGCACCCCTCTCAGGCTCACAGAATGTTTCCCTTGGATTTTCAGGACAGCCTATTGTTAATGAAGTATCGAAACCTGTTCCCCTAGCAGTTGGTCCATTGTCACGTACTACAGACTTATTGCTCACTAAATCATGTCCAGAAAACTTGCTGGGTATCAAGACACTAAAAGCTCTAGGAGCAGTGATATGTTGTTCTCCGGAAGGAGTTAGACTGTTTTTGCGTGACTTTATGGGTCACTATGTATTACGGGATTTTGATGTCAGATTGAAAAATGTACCAGAACATTTGTGGGCGCAAGGCCCAACTGATGTAGGTTGTATGCACATTACACCATACCGTGTTACACTCAAGCCAGGAGTTGTATTACCCCGAATCCGACAATACAAGTTACCACCCGATGCTGTAGTGGCTTTACTGGAAATCATTGAAGAGCTCATTGCACAAGGAGTGGTTGTAGAAACCGACTCAAATGTCTGTAATTCCCCTATCATTCCGATTCTTAAACGTACTGATCCGAATGCACCTCCAGTATATCGGTTGGTGATTGATTTACGAGAATTAAATAAATGCATCGTACCACAGTATCCTGTGGTCCCAGACATCTCATCATTATTGACTGCTATTGATTCAGAGGCGACGTTCTTTACTGTAATTGATCTCAAGAACGCCTTCTTCAGTGTCCCCATTGATCCGGAAAGCCAATATCTTTTCAGATTCTGTTTAAATGGCCGTAGCTTCAAATTTGCACTCGCACCTCAAGGATTCACAGAAAGCCCCAGCATCTACAGGCAATCATTGAAAAGACAACTTAACAGTATTCACATGCCAGTTAACACTGCCCTACTCCAGTACGTCGATGACCTGTTGATCACCGCTCGGAGTGAACCAGAATGTGAGCAAGCATCACTGACAGTTTTGTATTTTCTGGCTGACAAGGGACACAAGGTGTCCCCTTCGAAGCTACAATTCTGTGTTCAGCAAGTGGTGTACCTTGGGCACTTGCTGTCCAAGAGGGGGAGACAGCTAACACCTGACCGCATTCAGTTAATTGCACACTTACCGCAACCCAAGACACAAAAGGAAGTGCGGGCCTTCATTGGCCTCACCTCTTACTGCAGACAATGGATTCCCCAGTACGCATTTCTAGCCAAACCACTTATACAGTTGACAACACAGGAGGCAGCGACTTCGACTGTCCTCCCTTGGACTCAGGAACACACACAGGCTTTTGATGAATTAAAGAAAGCATTATGTCAAGCACCAGTTTTAGCAACACCATGTTACAGCAAACCTTTTACACTTTTCGTTACAGAACGTGATGACACAGCATTATCTGTCCTCACACAAGACCAAGCAGGTTCACATAAGCCGTGTGCTTATTTTTCGAGTACATTAGACCCAGTAGCCCAGGCTTTGCCTGCGTGCTTAAAATCAGTTGCAGCGACAGCCCTAGCAATCCGACAAAGTGATTCCATAGTGTTAGGACACCAATTGACAGTAAAAGTTCCACACTCTGTGGAAGTTCTTTTAAACAGAACACAGACTCAACACTTGACTATAGCACGAATGACAGGTTATGAATTGACATTGTTCCAGCCACACATAGAAATCAGACGCTGCAATATACTCAATCCTGCCACATTGTTACCCTCGAACACAACAGATCCAGCTCCACATGACTGTATAGAGATCATTAATGCAGTAACAAAGCCCCGACGAGATTTGACAGATATTGCACTGACTAACCCAGACCTGACACTTTACGTGGATGGTTCATGTATGAGAACAAGCACAGGAGAATTAGTGGCCGCATATGCAGTGACCACTGAAACTGAAGTCAAAGAAACACACCGTATTGATACACTGTCTGCTCAAGCTGCAGAGCTCATTGCTCTGACTCAAGCCTGTATAGTAGCCAAGAACAGGAACGTTAACATATACACAGATTCACGTTATGCATTTGGAGTCGTACACGACTTCGGTGTACTCTGGCAAGAAAGAGGTTTCTTGACCTCTCACGGAGCCAAGATCCAGCATGGTCCCCTCATTCAAGCATTGTTAGAAGCAATATATTTGCCATCAGCCATAGCTATCATGAAGTGCAAAGCACATACTAAAGTTACAGATATTATTTCCCAGGGTAACGACCTGGCCGATCGAACCGCGAAACACACAGCTCTGACCCACACACATGCAGCTGATATGACAAAGACAATAGTTCCGACACATTGCATGACAGTTAAGGATCCCGCACTAGATGTAATTGACATACACACACATGCTACTCCAGACGAAATAAAGAAATGGACTGAACTAGGAGGGATCCAGACAGACCAGGGATGGATGACGAAGGGAAAAGCCACATGGTTTCTCCCCGACTCTATGGTTCAAGTTATGATTAACACCGCACACAGTCCAGCACACTTAGGAGAAAAAGCCATGTTAGACAGTTTACAGAATCTCTGGTACAATAAACATTTACGAGCAGCAGCAAAACAGAAAGTGCGTACTTGCATGATCTGTTGTCAGTTCAACCCAGGCAAAAGCATTCCTGTAGAGCAAGGTGGATTTCATCCTCCCGATCACCCTTTTGAAGTCCTCCAGATGGATTATATCCAGATGGAACGATGTTGAGGATTCAAATATGTCCTCGTAGTTGTATGTGCACTTTCCCGTTGGACAGAAGCATATCCAGTCCCAGATTACACTGCTCCGACCACTGCCAAACAGTTGGTTCGTGAATTCTTCCCACGGTACGGTTTGCCTCGTGTCGTGTACTCAGATACCGGTCAGCCATTCTCGTCCGATCTAATGAAGCAGGTATCACTCCTGCTAGGATATCAGTGGAAGTTCCACTGTGTCCGACATCCCGAGGCAGCAGGCCTCGTGGAACGCCACAATCAGACACTGAAAACACGTCTTGCTAAGATTTGTGCCGAGAAAGGGGTAGACTGGATTGTCGCCTTGCCAGTTGCATTGTTTTATATGAGAATGGTCGCACACTCTAGAACAGGGCTATCCCCGTATGAGGTGGTCTTTGGTAGGCCACCGAATATGTGGGGGACGCCTTTGCCGAGGAAAATAACCGATGTTGATAGTACTATGTTGACAGATTACCTTGCCTCCTTGATGTCTGCACTACAATCTTGTCGTTCACAGGTTGCCGCAGCCTTTCCGGACAACACCCAAGTAAAACAACACGACGTCCGTCCAGGGGACACTGTCATCGTCCGAAATTTCGACAGGAAAAGCCCGCTGGAGCCCAGATGGAAGCAGCCAAAGTTGGTGCTACTAACTACAAGGACCGCAGTGAAGTTGGAAGGGAGGAAGGGCTGGCTCCACACAAGCCATATAAAAAAGTTTCACGGACTGTTGCCAGACTCTTCCTCCCCCTCTAAGGACTGCCCAGATTCCAGTGACTCTAAACTCCCCCTGTTAGAGAAAACTCCGTCTCAGGAGTACAAAACAAAATTGAGGTCTAGTAAGTCAGACAGTTTAATTGTTTAAGTCCTCCCCTAGGTGAAGCGGTTAGACAGGTTCCTGACATGTACAAGTTAGACCCCAATAGAGAGAGAGATAGACAGAAACAGATCAAGAAACAGAAACATTGTAAATCTCTCCGGAGCTATTTCATCATTACGTTATTGATTATGTTTTTTCTGAGTCTTATGGTTATTGGCATAAGTGTATTATTGCATATGTTCTTTCCTATTGCACACTCTACTCTTAATAACACTGCAGAGCACACGTTCAGTGAACTGCCTCCACACGAATTGTCTTATAGACTTGCGCTGCGCAACAATACATTCATCAGTATGTTACACCATTCCCATCAGACCAGCAATGCTACAAATTGTTGGATATGTGGCCGACTCCCTCCCTATCAGAAATACAAGGGAGCTCTGCCCCTCTTCCCGTATCCGTTTACGCATAATGGTTCCTGTGGTGCCTGGTTCAGCTTAATTAATTCTGTAGACACTGATTCCATAGTTTACCAAGGCAATTGGGTATGGGGAAATCTGAACACAGTCATGCATCAAGCATGTTTCCCAGACAAGGAGGGTCTCCCACAAAGGACAGGGACCGATCTAGAAAACGAAGTATATGGATTAGGTAATTATACACTTAACCTCATGATTCTGAATGTCCAGTCTGAAACCGAACCAGACTTGCCCTCTATGTCAGTGCTACCCGTTAAAGGCGAATTATGTGTCAAAAAGAATGGTTCAATACACCTAGGTCATAGTGAATGTACTACTGTGATCGAATTCAGTGATAAGGGCAAGTCCACATTCAAAGCTTCCCGTCATTCCTATTTCATTTGTGGTCATACCGCATACATACGTTTACCCCTAGATTGGGATGGTACTTGTTACATTGCATTCCTACTGCCCCCTGTTTTTCTAGCTCCTCCTGATTACCATAGAAATCCTCAGCTTATACATACTAGACACAAGAGAGAACTCCCAATTGTAGATCAGACTGAAACAGCATGGGAACAATATACAGATTTCAATAGAGGATTCTTTTTCTTTTTAGGACCTGTCTCGAATAGTAAATTGATACGAAAATTGACCAGAACCCTTGAAGCAGTAGTGAATGAAACTACTTCCGCCCTAGGTAACTTAACGGAGGAACAGTCTGCTATAAGACTTGTTGTTCTACAGAATCGTCTCGTCCTTGACGTCATCCTGGCCGATAGGGGCGGGGCTTGTAGAGTCATCGGATCGAGTTGCTGTGTTTTCATTCCAGAAAATGCACCGTCAGTATATAGAGCCATATCCCGTCTTCATAAGATCGCTAATCAGATTCATCAGAATCCAGGCACCTGGACTTGGTCCGGTTGGTTCTGGAGTACGATAACAGCCTGGGGATGGAAGCTACTTTCTTTCCTAGGGATTATATTGGCCATAGTATTCAGTTGTTGTCTCTGCATTCAATGTGGGCCAGCGATATGTGGCTTGTGTGCCACAGCCTGCATCCCCCGTTCAAGTTCACGCTCTACATCCCGCCTGAGAAAGGATGAGCAAATGATGTTATATGAACAGATAGATGGATTAATGAAGATCGATATATCATGAAGGGTCCGTAGGGGACAAGGAGGGAATGAGGTAATTTTAATTTTATGGTCAAGAAATGTCCCCTAACGTGTACCCCACCGTCTCCATGTACGTGCTTAAAGTGCATGTAACTTCCCTCCTCGACCAGCTATGAAGACGCAAATACATTTGCGTCCAACGTTAACATGTCCTCTTTCAGATCCACCATGAATGGATTGATAATTCAGTTCCTAAGTATGCCTTGCCAACGTCTTTTCATGGTGCACTTTCACGTTTTCCTAGCCCTGCAGAGCTAGGCCCTGATTTCTGCCATCGAGCCCTTTCTGCTCTCTGCCTCCTGAAAGCTGCAACGTGGGATACATCCCTGACCTCTGTCCTACTCCCTGCGTGGCGAGCGGTGCCCGGCTCGGCCTGCTTGCCTGCCAAAGACAGTATTTTGCCTTCAAGTTATCAGTATAGCCGAGCTCAGCTCCTCGAAAACACATTCCAGTCTAGCAGAGTAGATAAACAATCCCCGGCTGCAGAGCAAAGGGCCCGGCCTTTCTGTCTCCATGCAAGTAATTCATTGCTCCCGTTACCATGGTAGGCCCATGGCCCCTCGCATTACACGCAGACACGTAGTCACATATGCACGCATTAATAGTCAGTATAGAGTAGCCTCTGCCCAAGAGACCTTTCCTTCTAGATAATATAGTTCCCCAAACACAAGATATCAGATGTGATTTAGGAACGAGTCGATCTGACATGCCAGACTTCTGTCTCTTCCTCTAGTGCTAAATGTCAAGTCCCCTGCACCCTCCAGCCTCACGTCAGTCACGCGTCATGCCGCTGCGCGCGCATCTTTGCTACAGATTTCTGCTGACATTGCAAGATTCCACCATGTATCCACCCACTTGTGACACTTTCATGTGACGTTTCTAGCACACACCTCTGTGTACGCCCTCGTGCACGCCTTCTGTTACGCACATGTGTTCTTATCTCGTTTCTCTCAGCTGTTACGCCTTCTGTATCCATCACCACTATATGCATTGACTATATATATTGTACTCTGTTAATAAAGTATTGTCTATCCCTTCCTGATCCTTAGTGGTGAAAGGAACATGATACCATGGTTCGAACCATTCCATTTTATGGAATAAAACCCTTATAAATCAGATACCACGGACTCTGCCTCTCATTTCCGAGTGAGTTATTTTATTGAACTTTACCGCATAGAAATTCCGACGGTAAATATTTATTTACCACAATATAAAGATACTTATTTTTTATAACTACTTGTGTGGTGTCCCTTTGTAGTGTCCTTCACTGTGTTACTGTGTATGATCATAAATGCTTTACACACTGCCTCTGAGATAAGCCTAGCTGCTCGTGCTATGTTACCACAGGGTTGAACAGGGGTTGTCAAAGGGTGCAGCCCCCTTACTCTGACTTAGGAAGAAGGGTCCCTACTTGGACTGTGGCCAGCCACTGCCAACTAGAGACCCCCATTCCTAACAGCACTTATCCAGCATAGCATGGTCAGCAGTGTGCATCAATAAAAGAAGGTTGACTTGGCGTACCTTCAGTGCTTCCAGGAGACTCAGGATGTGTGAGACCTGCTCAGAAAGGCATGGGGCAGTCAGTGGCTACAAGGCCATTACTGTGCGGGTTGAGAGAATTTTCCATTGCTGTCCCAGGCCTATCTTGTTGTCTGCAAACTGGGCCAAGTACAAACCTTTCCCCACTTGACTGTAAGTGGTGGTGAAGGAGAGGAGTAACAGGCTTTTCAGGGAGGCTATTGTGGGAGTACTCAGGCTAAGAAATCAATACCACCTCCCAGCAGCACAATAAAATCAGTATTCAGCCAAGTGCTTCTCTTTGTCGAAAAGACAAGCACTTTATTACACAGAAAACATAGAATTCCACTATAAAATATTACTGCATGAATCTCCAATGCATGGGTATGAGTCTTTGTGCTTTTAAGGAGCCTCTGCAGTCATCGATCTACCTGTACATTATTGGTTCCCCTCTTCTTTCGGTCCCCCCTCAGGTTCAGAGTTTGAGGGAAGGTCTATGGGTGCAAATCATACGCCCATCCCATGGTAGTCCTCTGACAGTATGACGGTGTTCTTGGCATGCACTTCCTAGTTCTGGACAAGGTCCAGATCTGATCATTGTCAAAGACTGAGCCTGGGTCAATGCATGCACATAGGATTAGTGAATTGCATGACTGAAAATCGAAATTCAGGATCACAGTTAAATGCAGTTCAGCCACACATGGCAGGGTCTAACTTGCATAATCAATATAGCTGGGTTAGCCATACAAATAAGAAAAGCAGTAAAGGAGAATAAGATTGAAGTGTTTCTGCTTTGTTCAAGCATAGTACAGTCAATGAATTAATACATCAAAATACTGTTTTGATCATGACATGTAACACCTATTTTAACATTATTTAATATCACACTTATTTTAGCTTTTCGCTGTCAAATGCCCCTGGGCCTGGATGTCCTTGATAATACTTTCTTGTTTTGCTCAAACTGCTCCCTACAATAAGTTAACTCTCTGAGCCATCTCTGATTTGTTGGTGCACTACCTCTCCCCCAGCATCTCAATACTTTCCTCTTGGTTACTTTTGCTGTGAATTTGCGAACATCTGGAGGGATCTCATTAACCAGACCCAGTAGGGAAACTTTGGGGTCCAGTTGACTAGGTAATCCCACCATGGCTGATAGCCAAGATATTGTTGCACATCAGTAGCTGTAGATCTGCGGACAAACCCATGCTAGGTATAACAAGCCAGCATCAGTAGAACTGCAGTGTCAGCATCTTGCATCTTCCACCAAAACACAATGTTTTAAACTTATCAGGGTATGGTATATTTTGTGGAAATAATTAAAGTGGATCATTCTATAGAGACTTATCCTGTATATGGTGACAAATTGTGCACAGCAATGCCCCCAATCTGCATCTGTAATGTGACAACCTAATTCAGCACTCCACAAGCCATTCTAATAAGTGTGAAACACTGGTTCCTGCTTCTGAACTGCCGCATATAGGTTTGAAACCATGTGACTGTTAGTTGCGGATGAGAGTACCATAGTGAGTGGAGTACGCTCAAAGGAGCTGTTCTGGGAATCCTGGAAACACACACATGCATGTGACTCTGAGGCTATAGTATAAAAACATAAGTGCTGTATGTGAGGGTTTGGATATAATAAACTGTAGGTCAATGAATTGACCTTCTGGAAAGATGTTACCCAATGTAGTCAATTGCATGGATTGTAAATGCTGTACTGGCCTCTCCTTTCATGCTGCAGCAAGCATAGGCTGGTGTATAAAAGGAAGTCATGGAGAATACATGCATTCTAGTCCAGCTAACTGGCATTGATTATATTTTTGCAGTCAATGGCCAAATCATCCTGTTTCCCACCAGATGCCCAAGGTAGACTACAGTGGATTTCTCCATCTGGCACTTTTGCCATATGTATCCTGTCCAAATCCTGTTCATTGGTGCTGCAGGTGGTCCTTCCATGAACTGTTGAACATGGAGCAGCCATCTATGTGATACACAAACGGTTCTAACCCTGAAAGAACACGGTGCTGAAAAATGACAGGAGCATTCTTCATTCTGAAGGGCATCACCTTAAACTGGAAATATCCCTCTGGTTTTGAAAATGTGGTCTTCTCCTTGTCACTTGATGCTAAAGTGATCTGTCAGTGACCACTGTTTGGATCAAAGGTGCTTCGAAGCACCCAAGTGGTCCACAAGTTCATGAGTGCTGGGAATCGGATGTGCATCCTTCTTGATGCCTTCATTGAGGCCTCAGTAGTCCTCGCAGACCTGCAAGTTCATAGAACCTTGCTTTGGCACCAGCATCCCTGGTCTGGTGCCAAAGCTATGCAAGTTCATGATCACACCACATCTAACATCTTGACCACCTCTGCCTTGATGAACTCCTGGTGCCTGATACATAAATGTAAACTTGCGCTTTTGTGTAAGTTTACTACTTTTCGGTATTCGCAAGGTAAACTTAGACCAAAAATCAAACTTTACTGCTGTTTGCTATTCACAAAGGTAAACTTAGACAAAATAACTTACCTTTCTTTGTGAATACCGAAAAGTAGTTACCCTTGTGAATCGGGCCACTGGACTTCGTCAGACATGCAATACGTCTTGCTTTTGTCAGGAAGACTATCTCCTATGTCTATCTCATAGACACAGTCAGGTGTTAACCCTGGAGTCAGTAGGAAGAGGTGTCCAAACTCACCCAAAACCTCCTTATACTCTCTCACTTGATGTTATGTTATGTCCATTAATATAGCTGAATAATCACAGGTGACGGTATCTAGGCACTTGAGTAGGTGCTAATTACAGGCTTGTTGCTCTGCTTTTTCTAAAAGCCAAGGCCTACGCCCGAATACTATTGAAAGACTTGGAGGAAAAAGCAAATAAAAAGAGACTTCTACCACTCCATCAGTCAGGATTCATGGACAACATCATTGTGCTGGCTTATCTCTCCAAACAAGCGGTTAAAGAAAAGCACCCGCCCCTGTTTTGCTGCTTCATGGAGTATACCACAGCCTTTGACAGTGTATACCGAGGCAGGCTTTGGGGGAATCTGACAGCCTGGCGGATCCCCTCTAAGATTTTGAAAGCGATTACAGCTCTTGACGAGGGGTCATGGGTTTGGGTCAAAATAATCCCCACAGCAGTTACAGCAATAGTCGAAACCAACAATGGGCTCAAGCAGGGCTGTGTTTGGGCCCCCCTACTTTTCCATCTCTACACCGTGGACTTGGGGAACGTCCTGAAAGAAGCCAGCTTAGTGGCCTCGATGCAAGGTGAGGCTCTCAAACCTCCAGTGCGCGGATGACACAGTAGTAATAGACCACACTAGGGTGGGTCTTCACAGAGCCTTAAACAAACTTCACAAGTACAATAAGGAAATCTGTCTGCTAGTCTACCAGAGTAAAACCAAGATAGTTGTACTTGGCAAATACCCTCATAAAAGGCAAGTTACATGGAAATTGGGAGATCATCAAATAGGGACAACACCTGCCTGCAACTACCTTGGGGTCTGCCTCTCAGAGAGAGCAACCCCGGTGACCCATAAAAAACATCTAAGCGCAAAGACCAACCAAGTAATCTTCACACTGAGGCCAACGCTTGATAAGTCCAACAGCGGAGCCATTGCTGACAGTCCTCAAGGCAAAACTAATTCCGGCCATCAACTACGGCCACCTGGCTTTCCTAGGACCCCTGGATCAATTTGAAACGGCGACCAAGATAAAAACCTATAAGACAGTGATGCAAGCGCCAAGACAAGCCAGGGAAGTCAGGCTATGGCTGGAATTTGGCCTTTACAGACCCGTCTGGCATTACAGGGGGATTTAATGAAGTACTATATCAGGGTCTTTAAAGCCTTGTAAAACACCCTAAAACATCAATTGGGATCGATCTTCAGGGAAGTGGAGTCCCCCTGGTATTCCAAGTTGAGCCAAGCAATTGGGAATCTGAAGATCGAAGCAGAGAGCCTGCCCTTAACTGAGATTCTGATACCTGCCTGGACAAATGCAGTGTAGCGGCAGGTCCGGGCTATCTCGTATGAAAAGGATATCCTCACTTTGTTATAACCTTAATAAAACGGTACTAGACTTGTCTTACATCCCGGGGAAAGCCCAGTAACACTTACGAGAGGTGGTCTCAGTCCAGCCAAGCAGGAAAATTCTGTTTATGCTGCTCATCGCACTCAGGATTTCGGTCTTCAGCTCAGCTTGGGCTAATTAAATGGAGTAGCCTTTTGTCGGTTATATTATTATCATAAGGAATTCGGGTTACATTTACTATGCTGATGCTCCAAATTGGCCAGAGAACGTCATCGGCTGCTACCGCCCATTTTCAGGGACTAGGGCACAAGGACCTGCAAGGAGGCTTCTGACTAGTGTTTTTCTGAAATAAAAACCTGCATCCTTGCGAGAGTGGCGAAGTTCACACACCAAATGAGACAGGCACTTGCAGACCTGCCACAGTCCCCAGAGCCCTCGGCATGTTATAAATTTAAACAGAAAAACAGCCTGGGCGCTCCGTCTGAGCTCAAAATCAAATTGACAGTTCCTGGCAACAAAAAGAGCCATCAACAATGAGTGTCATAGCGGGGCCCGCAGATGAAAGGTTCACACCTTTAAAAGCTCCAGCCCCTCGAGGAATTAATTCACAGTAGGCTGCTGAGGCATCACACCAGCAACATAGTGCCCACACCGCCAGCGCTCGCTCGCATTGCGCACGTTAACACTTATATACCAAAGAGACTCATGAGACATATTTGTGGGAAAGCAGTGGTGCAGGTTTATTTCGTACAACAAGTAGCTGATAAGGTGGGTCATCTTACAGGCGATCCAATGCGGCAGCCCATCGCTGACCCGCATGCCTAAGGAGCCATCTTGCACGGCGAGTCGATGCTCTGACGGTGCAGTAAATTATCACTTTATTTCATTATACTCCCGCCCCCCCCTGTCAGGGCGGAGCGATGAGGCACACCCCCGGTCGGTTCAGGCCCCCCGACCGCCCGAAGGACTAACGGGGCGCCGACGCTGTTTCCTGGAACCCCCTCGGCTCCAGGTTCTTGGCTCAGGCACCCTTACTGTGCCAGGCAGAGGTATTTAGACTGTATCCTTCTGCCGCAGAGGTACCCCTACTGTCCATCTGCTTCCAGATCGCCCTGTACTCCGCCACAGCTCTGGAGGAGGCCCCCGTCGATGACAGAGCCCCCCACCACCTAGCTACTTTCGGTCGCTGTTAAGTGCACTTTTATCATAGTACCCTTCCGCTTTCTCTCCGTATTGGTACCTGCCAATGAAGATTTCTTGCTATGGTTCTCAGGTCATGCTCTCAATTACATAGGCCACACCACTTATGGATATTTCTTAGAACGGGTCTTAGGACACGCCCTTCGTTACACGAGCCGCACCTCTTATGGCGATTGCTTAGACACGGTTCTTAGGCCACGCCCTTAGTCACTGTCCGGACATATTATACGGGGGATCGGCAAGTGACTATTTGCATTATTGTATCTGCTGAGAATGGAAAACCAGTGATATTCGTCCCCGCAAAGAGGTGGGATTATGACAGTTATCCTGTAGTCAAATCATTTACTTGCTGCATGGGCACAGTGCTGCAATAATCATGACAGTGATTGTCCTGGCAAATCACTGCAAGATCATTATTTGCGATTGGTTAGAGCCAACTAGCAGACACCCGTAACCGTCAATGTCATTCCCAGTTCTCAGTTTAAAGTGTTTGCCATTATTGCAGTGCTCTCCTTGAACCTGTGTTTGGTACTCTGTGGTGCATGCCACGCCACTTCTCTCTTATAACACACTGTTTGCTATTTCTCACGTGTTGTTTACCTTTGCACTTGCACAAGTGCCATCATTGCCTACGTATCGTTTGTTCTTGTGCCTGGGTGTCTGGTATGTATTGCGTACTATACCTCTAATTATACTGTATGTTCCCTTGCAACCTGCACACTGTTGTACTGTTTGCTACCTCCTGCAGTTCATTTACTCACAATTGTCAGTCTTACCTCATGTAACTTGTCTGTTTTTGTAGGTTTTTCCCCTGTCATTTACTGCAAAGTTTCTTGCCCGTCATTTTCTGTACCTATTGAGCCCCACTCAGGGTGACGTGTTTGCCGACCATGCATGGCATAATCGATTTTGCTGCACTCCCTTCGCCTGCCCAAAATAATAGGGTTACTGTCAACTCCCGGGGTTCTAAGCATTTATGATTACCCCAGTTTGGAAATTTAACACTCAGAAATTCGCTTTCTGGTTCTTCTCAGAAGTAGACTGTGTTTTGCCACACCACTAAAAATCGTCTGGCATTTGTGATCATGTCTAACAGGGATGATTTTGGTGTGATTTTGTTGTTATAAAGGCTTATTTGGAATGATATATAATTGGGGGGGAGTCTTTATTGTGGATCCATTCAGAATTCTTTGGTGTAACACAGTGCTTAGCCTGGTGATTGATAAAGCGGATTTGATATGTGTTGAGGTCAGGAAAATCATACCCACCCATTGTGTGCTTAAGTACAGCCTGGGTAGCTGTTTCGTCCCAGGAGGAAGTGTCTGCCTATAGTTCCAGTAGATTATATGTTGAAAGAAATTGGTTGGTTAGTATGTAAACAAAACATTTGGAAACAATACACCTTTGCTAGCGCTAACTTTGTCTACAGGGACACGCCAAGGCAGTTCGATATGGCATTGGCTTATTTACATGAACACTCACTTGTTTAGCATTCATCCTAACTCCGATGCAGGGGTGTCTACGCCAGTCCGCATACTGCCAAGGTTTCAGGTTGCTATGTGTGACATTTTATAATTTGAGTGTAATTATGAGTGACAGTTCAATAGCTATGAGTGACGCTTTCTCGTACGTAAAATCAAGCAATGAAGACGAGGGAAACAGCAGCTGCTCAGCAAGGGATCGTATTTATCTGATCATTATGACTTGTGCCATAGCGTATACACCGTTTGTAGGCTTGCATATTCACACATCATTCACACACATACATAATATTTATTTTAACTGCGAAACAAGTTAAGCCCTGGTATTCCAAAGAATAGCATGCCTCTTGTTTAACTTACTGGAGTAATTGCAGTGACCTATACATAGCTGTCAAAGTTTGAGACTAGGTATGTGTGCTTAGCCATATATCCAGTCTTTTTACGTGTGACATATAGATGTCATATGTCTAGCACTTTACCGCATGTTAGAAAACCAAGGACTGAATAGAGATCGGCAGTTGTGCCTATTTAGTAAGATAATGACCTCTTTTGTGGTAAATTGAACCAAGTTATAACGTAAGTACTTTAAAATAATGATTAACATAAAACGATACTGGAGTTTCCTTTGAGAATACCTGCGTGTCAGTTGCAAGACAAAACTATCAAATTGTAGTAGTCGTGCGTTGCCAAGATGTCTGGTTGCTGTTTGTAACATTGCCCGGAGTGCAGCATGATCTATAGCTGCGTTTTGCCTTGTTTACTTTGAGCCAGGATCGCAAGGTTTGGGTGCTGAGTGCACGCCTAATAGTGTAGTTAGTGTGTCATAGGCACTATTTCAAGAAAGGAAATGGGCCCCGGGATGTGTTAGAATGATAAAATACAGCAATGATCAACTACAGCAACAATCAGGGTTCAAGTGTCCTCGGTGCCACTGCACCCGCTGCACCCACGGAAGCTACGCTCCTGTTTATGCCTGTCTCAGTGAGGGAGTTTCTTCCTATAAGAAACAGGTGTGGGTCTGATTCTCAAAGTCCCGTGTGCACCTAAGCTTCGCATGTATGTGCGCAAAAGCCGCGATGAGATCGTTTACACGGTGGTGGCGTTCAGCCAATGGCGGCTACCACGTGATTTGCTTTGTAGGACCAGGCTCATTGTTTGCAGGTCAGGCAAACAGAGCTGCTCAAGTTAGTTCTGCAATTGCCGCTCTACTACCCACTTACTATGAATAGTGGTGTACGAGGGCCTAATCCCCCCTTAGAGATGGGTAACGTGCTTAGCCGGGGGACTGGATGGAGTAAACCGCCTGTAGGATTAGCCAGGTCTCGTTTGCCCAAACGCGTCCGAGTGCATATCTGGCCTGGGACCCGTAATTTAGCGAAGCAATCCGAAGCCATGGCGCCCTCTTGCTTTTAAAGCATTTTGCGGCAGCTGCTATTCGAGCAGTAGTTTAACCCTGTGCAGAACTAAACCAGGTGCACAAAGGCTTTGTACGCAAGGAAATCACGCAATTAGGATTGGCCGAGGCAGCTTCGAATAGGCCAATGGAGGCGGGCGGATGCGGCCCTTCCCTTTTCAAAGGATGGCGGGTGGTCGGCAGTCCCGTCTCGCTCCATCCACTTCCCTGCAGTCCCATTCTTCCAAACCACCACACCGCCAGGCGCACAAAGAGCGACGCATTAGCATCTCTATCGATTCCTCCTGCAGGTAGAGATGGCAAGACGTGAGATCTCCTAACAAAAGAAGCGCGGAGGGAGCTCTAGTTAACGCCCCATTGAACGCGCTGCAGAATACAGTAGGTTACTTCGAGAACTCTTAACAAAAGAAGCGAGGAGGGAGCATAGTATTGCAACTGGTTCTTTTGTAAGCGCTCTGACACCTTCGAGTAATGTTTGCGCTATATAAAATCGCATTAAATAAATATACAAACCCATATCGTATCATAGTCGCTAAAACATCCCCCTTTGTCACCCCATTTGAGTGAAAGCGGTCTTTACAAACGTATAGAAACTTTGAATCCAGGGGCTTCCAATGTCGGAAACACAATGCGACACACCCTTTCCCGCGGAAAGCATGGAGGTATTGTACTCGATTGCTCACAGTCATAAGGCAACCTTAGGGAAGTAAGACTGGAACTCAAATGCGTCATGTAGAAGTAAGGGGTTGGAACCTACAGTAAGGAACGCTTGGACGTCTCGCGATCTGCATTTAAGCAATTATGAGAAATTGCGGTGAAATGCGACAGAATTATGGTTTATTATGCAACATTCAACACCAATTATTGGTGCTGTCTTAATTATGGAATTTTGCATCACAACGTGGAACACACATTTACAGAAACTCTGCAAAGTTGTGTCGGCATAACAAACATTTTGCCTGGGCCGGTCGCTGCACAGGAGGAATATTTACAGCGGCAATAACGATCTTCCGTCTCTTTCATTGCCCCTTTTGTTTTGAGCCGCTTTCACTCCCGCCGAAGCAGACTCCACACAACAGAGCAGTGGTTAGCAGGGGGGGTGTACAGTTACTGACTACCAAGTGCCTCGAATATTCTAACTAAATCGAATAAGTATTTACAAGGCACCGAGCGGAAACGACATAGAAGTTACTACAAAATAGGGCGGTTGCTGAAGGACCGAGCCGCGGGCCTGGTATTTGCAGGGCCTAGAACAAAGGGCCGGAATGGCGGTCCAGGTTTTGGCGCCAACCACCGGTTACCTTGGTGAACGAATTTCGTTAAGTGGGTGCGACCTGTTTAATTAACCAAATCGCAGCGAGATTGCCCAAGGGGGGGTATTTCCACCGAGATTGCCCGAGGGGGAGTACTTCCACACCTTGTGGCGCCTACCGTCCAGGGGACAAGGCCCAATCCTCCCACGCGACCCGGGCAGCCCGCTGGGTCCTTCACCCCCACTCGCGCAACTGGAAATGCCCGACACAAGTAAGATCGCAAAACCCTGTGCAAGTTGTCAAGAGTTGCAAGAGTGCTTCCCCGACAGACATCTCCGCGGAAAATGCACGAACATTGTTACATTATTGAGTATCTACAACATTGATTTCGCTAAAAAGCCAGCCTGCCCTCCGGCCTGCCAGCGCTGAGCACCGCGACTGACTGTACATCTGTTGGCTCGATCGTAAACACACTAGCAAATCAAGAAACATTTTTCCACACCTTATTCTGTGGTACGTGAGTGCATACCTAACAATATTCGCTCTTTTAAAGCACTTAAATAGGTCCTTCCGCAAGCAACCCATTACGGCCAGTTCTGTGGACTTCGGAAGAATGAAAGACCGGATCGGCCCGATAGGACCCAAACATGCCCTGCTCGTTGAACACACAGCCCCCCTCGCTGCCGCCCCTGCTCAAAGCCAAACAACCCCCATCCGCCGATAGTGACCCAAGCAGGTGCGGTGAGTGACTGGCGGAGAAGACGAGGGCCTGTGTAGCGCCTGGGGACTCGGGAGCCCTCCTCGCTGCCGCCCCTGCCCAAAGCCAAACAACCCCCATCCGCCGATAGTGACCCAAGCAGGTGCGGAGAGTGACTGGCGGAGAAGACGAGGGCCTGTGTAGCGCCTGGCGACTCGGGCTTCCAAGCACCGTCTGGGCGGTGGAGACAGCGTCCCACGAACAAACAAACCGACGCTATGATGAGAGGACAAACCGCTGAGAATGCAGACGCTGTCCATAAATGGGGGATGGATGGCACAGAAGGCCATCAGGGGGACAGAATCCGCTCCCGTTCGATGTAAGTTCAAGGAAAGTCTGCCAATTTCACAACCGATCTAAAGATCTAGCGGTCATTTGAGGTGGTTTCATTTGCGGCAGTCCTTCCCTTTGTGTAAAGGCCAAATTGAAGGTAGTGTAGGGTGGTGGAGGGGCAGGCTCAGTCAAATCCAAGAAAGCAAGAAACTGGCTAGGCATCCAAGGAGCAATTGCGTCCTGGATCGCATAGACAGTTTACTGGGTGATGCGAAGGCATTTTAGACCCACCTGGGAGGGGTGTGGGCTCCAGTGATTCTTATAGCCCCTGAGCCGTATCAGCCATAGCACAGCTCAAACCATCCCTAAAATGTTTTCAAAACCTAAGAAACTAAAGAACCCTGCACCTACAACAAAACGGCTAAATCTATATTTAGAAGCTGCAGTGACACTCTGAAAATCAGACTCATCTGCATTCTAATGACATCATTGATTTACCCATCGACGGTATCAATCATTTAGCTCCCTTGCAGAGCCCCACTAAAACTAGAGATAGATGTATTGAGAACTCTCTGCCCACACACACTAACAGCATAAATGCTGCCATTCCCAGCGTTGTCAACAATTTAAAAGCTGAGGTGACTGTCGTCCTGTTCGCGCAATCACAACGCTTGGAACGGGGCCCGTTGTCACGGAGACCAGTGAACGCCGGGACAAAAGCCCGAGCAAACACTCACACCCTGCAACGAAAGAAGCCTATAGATAAGCTGGCCCTCCACTCAGCCACACGGCGTCCCGACCACGTACGAGGCCGTGCATGCTAGCCCGGGATAGCTGAACCTCCCCCCACCGCCCGTGCTCTCCAACGGTGCGCCCGCCCGCACGCACAACCAGCGTGGCCACCTCTTCCTCCCCCCGTATGTTCAACACCGGGGCCTCGTACAACCTGGTCATGCCCAGGGACAAGGCCGGGGGGGAGAGAAGAGAGCGGCACATACCTGGTTTTAGCAGACGAAATACGCCGCGACGAAACGAACAGCGCAGAGCAGCCCAAGGAACAGACGCGGGAAGGAGAGGCCGAGCAAAGTTGTTGGGCCTGCTGATATACCCCCGGGAACGCCCCCATCCTAGAAGAGCCCTCCCATTGGCCGTTGGCGAGGAGGGCGGCTCACAGGGGGGTTGGCGCGCTGCAGGCTCCTCTTGCGCGACGTATGGGACTAAGACGCTGTCTCGCCCATGCTCCCCTCCGTGTCGCGCGGCCAGCGGCAAGGTGCGAGGAAACAGTACTTTATCCCTGACTTTTTGCACTCGAACATTCTCGGGTTGTGCCAAAGGCTGCTAACCAGAACAGGGCATTCTTACATCCGATGGCACACGTTAATTAATAATTTTTAGGCTCCCCACGTTTATCTATAAGAGTATTTTTAATTGGTTTTAAGGAAATGGCATTTTACACCAAAAATGCCTTTCTACTGTAAAGATTTTAAATAATTAAACAGTCAATGAACGCACTTACTTATTTATTTATTGAAAAGTATTATAAAGCCTGAACATGACCCTAGCGAGTATCAGAGCGCTGTACACAGAGGCAGAAGCATGCATGAACTCAGAACAGTTGAGGCCAACATTGTAAAACAACAAGGAGTAAACAATCAAAGTCAGCTACCGGGTAGAAGGCCCTACTAGTTCAGTTTCCCATATAGTGCAAAATATTTCGCATAAAATTCAGTAAAACAATCATATAGAGGCACGTCACAGCATAGTAGAGTCAATGACAAATCTGTAATCGGCCCAAGAAGTATTCTTCTATTATAGTTCCGAAAGGGCCCTAACAGTTTAACATCCAATCAAGAATACATAGCGAATGATACATTGGGATAAATGTCAAATCTGTCAACAAGGGGACTAGAGAAAGAGTACATGATGATGCAGTTAATGTCCACTCAGGAAAAGCCATTTACTCAATCTACCCCATTCCAGTCCTCTGCAGTCTACCCCACTCCAATCTACCCAACTCTACCCCAAACTACCCCACTCCAATCTACCCTAATCTACCCCACTCAACCCAATCTATCCTACTCCAATCTAACTCACTCTAACCTATCCTACTCTAATCCAATCTACCCCACTGAATTCTACCCTACTCCACTCCAATCTACAGAATCTATTCCACTGCGCTCCAATCTCCACTTCACTTCAATCTATTGCACATCACTCCAGTCTACCCCACTTCATTCTAATCTACCCAAATCCACTCCAATCTACCTCACTTCAATCCATAACAATCTACCCCACTCCAGTCTACCCCAATTTACCACAATCCAACCCACTCCTCTCAATCTACACCAGTCTACCCCTGGGAACCCTAGTTTCAAATGGAACACCATCATACTTGCTGTTTTTAAACATCTTCTGGCACTGAGATGGCTTCAGCCCAATCCTCCTAATCACTCCACTCCAATCTACCCCACGCCAGTCCATTTAAATCTACACCCAATCTACCTCAAACCAATCCAATCTACCCCAATTCACTCCACTCCACCGAATCTACCCCACTCCACATCAGTCTACCCCACTTCACTCAATCTATCCCAATCTACCCCTCTTCACTCTACTCCAATCTACCCCAATCCACTCCAATCTACCTCAACCTACCCAACTCCACTAAATCTACCCCAATATACCCCAATTCACTCTGCTACACCTCAATCTACACCACTCCACCCAAATCTACACAAATACACAGAATTCTACTCAACTGCATCTCACTCAACCCCAATCTATTCGACTCAGCTTAAATCTATCCCACTCCACTCTAATCTACCACATTCTACCCCACTCCAATCTACCCCACTCCACTCCTCTGCAGTCTACCCCACTTCCATTTACGCAACTCTACCACACTCCAACTACCACAGTCCAATCTGCCCCAATCTACCCCAATCTAATCCACTCCACTCTACCCCAATCTACCCGACTCTCTGTACCACTATCTACCGTACTCCAGTCTGCCCCACTTCAATCTACCCAACTCCACGCCACTCCAATCAATCACAATCCTCCCCACTCCACTCCAGTCAAATCTAATCCACTCCAATCTACCCCAGTTCATAACAGCCAAGGTTTCAGATTGCTATGTGTGCAATTTTCATAATTTCAGTGTAATTTTGAGTGACATTCAATGACTACGAGTGGCACTTTATTGAGAACTGTATAATGTCCCCCACACTTAGTAGTAGCATGGCATAGCTGCCAAGTTTTCTGATTCCATAAGTGCGACATTTCTGTGTTTACATTGTTTACTTGTGACATTTTATTGCCATACTCTTGAAACTTTGAGTGATATGTTATGGTGAGTGTAGTCAAGCAGTTATGTCCATTTAATGAGTGCATGTCCCTAGCACCACCTTGTACACACACTGAACATAAGCCAAGCTAAGCTAAGTTGTGTATGATGGGCCAAAATGTATTCACTGTAGTATGGGATGTACCGGCTCATACGCAATTCACAAGGCTTTTTGAAACCATGTTTATATTCATGTACACTGTAAGCCCATATGATCTAATGCAATGATAACGTTCTAAACCAGCATTTAATGTAGCCAACTTAGAAGGCTTTAGCCTGATACGGTTAATAGGTAATCAATTGGACAGCAAAGTCCCACTGGCAGAAAGCATAAATCACATAAGAGAAGGCTACTTTGCAACCACTGCCTCGCCTACAAACATAAACCCTGCAAAATAAAAATAGTGTTTCTCGTTCAATGGCATTTCCCACCCACAAGGAGTTTCAGATATGCAAATGTTTTTCATTTACTAAAATTTGACCTGCAAACATCAATATATTGGATTTATTTGCCACCCACGCTCTACAGTCAGCATGTGTTAAACCACCCCAACTACTTGGCCCCAATACTCTTACCAGCAGACACAACATAATTCTGGAACACTCTCAGACCTGGTTGGGTAAGAGTGCTTCTTCTCAGCTGCTTATGTAAGGATGCCCATGTGTCAGGAGCGCTCTTACAACTGTTTTGATCAACGAAGCTGGCTGCAATTAGGTGTCACTGTCTGACCGCCAATTAAAAGAGTAGAGCCATCCACAACAAGGCAGCAAAAAAAAAAGATATCCGCATAGCTTTATCTTTATCTTGCTTGCGTGACAAATTACCAATCATGGGGTTATGCGCGAACTTAACATAAATTGTGTTACCTAATGCCACATGCATGCCACTAGGCAGGAAGGCCTAGTTTACCTCACTCCACCACAATCTTCCACAATCTACCCCACTTCAATATACCTCATTCCACCCCACTCTATTCCAATCTACCCCACTTAACTCCAATCTACCCCGCTCCACTCCTCTGCAGTCTGCCCCTCTCCAATCTACCCCATTCTGTCCCAAACTACCCCACTCTAATCAGCCCTACTCTACCCTAATTTACTCCACGCCAGCTAACCCCCATCTACCCGACTTCACCCAGCTCCACTCTACCCCAATCAACTTCACTCCACTCTATCCCAATCTAACTAACCCTCTCTACCCCAATCCATCCCACTCCAGTCCACCCCAATCTACTCATTCCAATCTAGCCCAATCTGCCTCATTCCACCCACTCCACGCCACTAACTTTTAACTTTGCTGAACAGCAGCCACACTGGTTTACAATATGGCTAAACTCATTGCCAAAGATAATCGCTCTTGCATGAGCGAGACCTGTTGACTTTGCCAAAGTTTGTTTTCCTTTTGAGGGCTCGTGGTGTCTTCTAATCGTTGATTCTTGCTGGTGGGGAAAAGTTGTCAGGGCTAGACAGAACTTTTATTGCACTGGTCATTTATCTGGTGGTCTGGAGCCCTTGGAGGCCAGTTTTGAAAACCCGGAACCTCTCCTGGTGCCTCTGTCACTTTCCCCAGTTCCTGAGAGAAAAAGGGAGGAAAGGAGAAAGTAGAGAGAAAGTGAACAGAGATGAAACAAGAGGGAGAGAGAGAGAGAAAGGATAGATGGAAAGAGAGAGATGGCATGAAGAGATGAATGGGGCAAAGCTGTTTTGACCTTTTTTGCCAGGGTTGCTTTTGGCTCCCTAGTCCTGCCCTGGGTGTAGTTGGAAAGTGAAAGAAGTCAAGGTGCGCCTGTTCCTTTGAGGTGTCACACACCCGGGTCACTGCTTTATTCTGTTGATCACAGAGAAAAGCTAACAAGTAAAATAACTGTTGTGAACATTTGTACGGTTAGGAGACCTTCACTGGAACCCGTTTAAGTTCTGAATTTTTTGTAATTTATTTATTTGTATTAGAAAATGAGTCATTGTTAAGTGAAGTCCCATCCTGTATTTCATATTCTTCTTTTCACGTGTTTTGTCTTTTTATATTGTAGTAATCATTGAATCAAAACAGTGGGCCCGATTCACAAAAGTTATCTGAGATAAAATTCTAACTTTACGACTTTCGGTATTCACGAAGAGCATTTAGGAGTAGTAAAGTTAGGATTCCTAGCAGGGCCGGACTGGGAACTGAAAGCAGCCCTGGCAACTTTTGCCAAAGCAGCCCCTGTCTGGCGCGTAGCGAGCAAGCCCAGCGAGCAAGTCCGAACGCTACTAGGGGGATTTTGGGGGAGCTCTCCCCCCAAGAAAATTTTGGAAAAAGAAAGACCAAAAT
Organism: Lissotriton vulgaris; assembly: GCF_964263255.1. Classification (NCBI taxonomy): domain Eukaryota; kingdom Metazoa; phylum Chordata; class Amphibia; order Caudata; family Salamandridae; genus Lissotriton; species Lissotriton vulgaris. The sequence continues at coordinate 1,657,514,970 of NC_141685.1, read as the reverse complement.
GTTGATTTTTAGAGCACATTTTTCATTACATATTCAATTGTATTAACTTTCAAAGCACAGTAAATAGTGGATGATGACCTTAAAGAGCAACAGGTTACCCACCCAGTCATATGTACCCATAGACATTCTTTCAGAGAGCACCAAAATTAGACACAAGTACTGAATCAGAGAGAACAAAGTAAAAGTGAGACCAGCCCACACATGGTGTGTAGCGAGCAAGCCTAGTGAACAACCACTACTAGGGGGAGTTTGGGAAGTTGTCCCCCCAAGAAAATGTTGGAGACAGAAAGGCCAAAACAAAGCATTTTACAACACATTTTTCATTACGTATTAGATTGTATTAACTTTTAAAGCACAGTAAGGGTTGCAGTGGTGGGCATAAGGGCATTTACTGTGGTAAGGGAAATCTGGTCCCATCCTTGGACAGGCAGGAGTCCCGTCCTAAACCTTTCAGGAATTTAACAGAAACACACAAGGGCCACAAGTGGTCAAACAAATGTGAGGGGCCGGGGTCATTTTGAAGCTCCCACACCAAATGTGAACGGTGTAGAGAATGTTGATACGTGTAAGGAAGGGCGTCTACGCCTCCCCTTTTGAGGGTTTCCTGTCCAGTCGTCAACAAAACATTTTTTTTACCTTGGCCACATCATTTTTTAAAAGAAATATTTTTATTGAGTTTGTAAAAAAGGAAAATAAAAACATCATCTACATGCGACAGTCTGATGATCATACATCGTAGCATCATTCTAAAGAAGGATAAAAAAGCTAGTACAGCAAACATACGAGTGGTCCCGCCCACAGAACGACAAAGAGCCCCTTATCTTCTATACTTCTACCCTGGTGGGTAGTAATATGAAAGGTTAAATGATCCGAGTCAAAATAGGGGGTCTCGCTACGTGGTAGAGTCTTGCCTGTCTTGACCGGCCGTCGCCGTAGGTGTAGTGTCCTTATGCTCGGTAGTCATCAGGGTGGATCTTCTGGTCATATATATGGCCCAAAGGTTTTGGGTCTATTGCGGGGTGGTAGTAGCTCGCTATAGTTTTCCGTTTGAGTGCAGCAGTACAGCATGTCCCTGGACCACTGCGCTAATGTAGGAGTCGGGCTGCGAAGCCAACAGAGTGCAACGCATCTCTTAGCTAGGAAGAGTGCCATGTCCACAAGACGTCTGTGTGCCTTAGGAAGAGGTTTGGAATATCCCAGTAGTGCTTGGACCGGGTCCAGGGATAGCCTCAAATCCGTGATATGATTAATTTCAGTAAAGACATCTCCTATGGGCGAACCCCGGGCAGACTTAGGCTACGTGGAAGAAATCAGCGATTTGCTCCTCGCATCTTTCACACTAAGATCCCTCGCGCAGGCCAAAGCGATATAATCGTTCCGGTGTATAGTAAACCCTGTTGAGGAATTTAAAGTGGACTAATCTATGACGTCTGTTAAGTGAGATTCGTTTGGTACTCAAGCAGCAATAGAGCCACTTATAATCCGTCAAGTCTACCTGTAAGTCCCGCTGCCTTGCCAGTCGTGGTTTGGTGTAGTTGCCTTCTCTGGCAGACAGCGTGGTGTGATATATTCTGGACACTAACTTAGCGGGTGACTGTGCTTTAATAACAGCAGTCAGAGCCGGAAACTCTGGAGGCTCAGCGATATCCTTCCTAAGTAGATCCCTGAGAGCGTTTCTGAGTCTGTGGTATTGGAATTGTGCAAGGGGCGTCTGAACTGCAGCCCCCTCTGTAACATCCTCCCATGAACGGGAAGTGCCGTCTGCAAAGAGGTCTCCTATGGTAAGTACTTTTAGCGTCTGCAATGCAGTGATGACTCCCCTGTCTCTACATGGAGCAAGCCAGTGGCACCAATCAAGACGGGCTAGTGGAGCATATAGTATATTACCGGCTTGAGCATCCAGTTTATAATGCCAAGCGTGTGTAACCGAGTTTAGAGAGTCCATTATACCAGTGAGTCTATCTCAAGGCGCAAACAGCAGGGATGGAAGAGGCCTGGGGTGGCAACTATGGTCTCCATCCGTATGTGTGGAATGTCAAAGGGTCCGCCTATCCAGTGATATGCATGCGAGCATTGAGCAGCTCTATAGTATAATTCCAAGTCAGGAGCTCCAAGGCCCCCCATCATATATGGCAATGTCAATATCTCCCAAGCAAGGCATGGCTGCTTGCCCGCCCATGCCAGACGCACCATTAGGGAGTGTAGACGCTGAAAAGAATGTTCTGGACAGGACCATGGGTATGTTCGTAAAGAGGAAGAAGAAGCATGGTAGGACAATCATTTTCATAAGGGATACTCTGACCATCAATGATAAAGGGAGACCAATTCATCTGTAAACATCATCCTACAGCTTGGAGATAGCAACTCCATAATTCTCCCTAAGGACAACCGGTATGTAGCCGGATACCTAAGTATCGCACCGCCTCTGTGGTCCATTGCAAGGGGTATTCCAGCTCAAATTGAACCGTGGCTGGGGTGAGGGGGAACATGATGGACTTGTTCCAGTTCACTTTTATACTTGATAGGGAACCAAAGAGGACCACCTCGCGCAGAACCAGAGAGAGATTGGTCACAGGCTCTCTAACATAGATAAGCGTGTTGTCATCATACATAGAGACAATTAAACGGTAGTTTGGAAAATGTATACCCCTCTGCCCGTGATATTCCCATAGGTCACAAGCCAGGGGTTCTGCTGTCAGGGCATATAGTATTGGTGATAGGGGGCAACCCTGTCTCGTACCTCTGCAAACTCGTATGGGGTCAGTGACCAGGAATCCAATCCGGATGCATGCCGTGGGGAGGAGTAGAGCTGTAAGAAAACCACTCCTACTTCCATGCGGCCAAGGACCTGTCTCATGAAGGGCCGCTCGACCGAGTCGAAAACCTTTTCCATGTCCAAAAAGACCGCAATAGCAGGAACCTCCGGACGTGTATGTTGTAGAGCAGCAAAAACGGTTCGTAAATTATATGTTACATTTCTGCTAGGTACAAAGCCAGCCTGCTCCGGCGCTACCAAAGTAGTGAGTCAACACAATACAATTTAGGTAGTAGTGTTCCCATAGGGAAGTGTCCGCGCATTTCACTGAACAACACAATAATGTAACAAGAAGTAGAGCGTGATAATATGAATATACTATTAAATGCACAAAGCGGGTGCTATATCCGCCCCAAACACCTACTACCTCAAGGTGCTGTAGTCACAAATCAATGTGCAACCAAATTATATACTCAAAATTAGGGCTATTTAAAGCACACCACTCAGTTTCTATTTAGTCTTAGCTATAATTATCACTTCTTCGGGTATCAATAAAACCCTCTACTGGACAATGAAAAGAAAAAAGTCAATAACACTAATCCAGAGAACAAAGATCCAGATAGGTCAGTCTTCTTATTGTTTCACCAATCCTTTATTTGTATATGAAAAATGTAAATATCCTTTGTGAATACCAAAAGTCATAAAGTTAGGATTTTGTCTCAGATTACTTTTGTGAATCGGGCCCAGTGTTTCTATGCTACCAAAAACCTTATTGACTGCTCAGGGTCTTTAAAGAATTCTTGCTTGAGCAGATTCAAGATTTGGAACTGGACTTTATTGAAGAACTAACACAGTATTTTTTTATGCCTTCCCGGACAAGTGTCTTTGTAATTAATATTTGAACGTTTTTACAGATGAAGAAACATCCGGTGCTGACGAGCAAAAGAGAAGATTCCTATATTATTTACTGTTGGCAATTCCCGTGGCTCTGATTGTTGCAGTCGTGCCTTTCGTCCGCATCAGAAAGAACCGAATGAGGGAAATAATGAAAGAAGGTATGCCAAGTGTTTCAGACACTAATTATAGAAATGTGAGAGCAGAATGTATGTCACAGGAAACAATTCATTGCCCGTCTATATTTTACATCAGTCAAGGGTTGACCCTGCCTCTAGTATCAGTATGTACATAGTCAGGACCGGACTGGGAACCAAAACTGGCCCTGGCAAACTGCTCGCTCGCCCCCCCCCCTAGGGGGGAGGGTGGGGGTACTGCCGGGCTGTTTGTAATTTTGTTACAGGGGGCCAATATTGCCGGGCCCGGTAACAAAAACGGACTGACAGGGGCCCCAAACCAGCCCCACCCTGGCGGCAAAACATCAGCTTTGATGCACAGAGTCTTCCCGGGGCTAAATCGCACAATTGTAAACATTGGGCCATATGTATCAAACTCTGATTTTGAAATTCTCAAAGTGCGATTTTTGCGAATCGCTATTTGAGAATCGCAAAACGCTATGTATGTAGGATTTGCAAATAATTTTGTGAATATTACATATTCCTTAATTGAGAAATCCAAATTGCGATTAAGGAATACCTCCCCATTCATTCCTATGGGCCTAGTGGCCCACAGCAATGAATGGGAAGACATTCTCAATTTGAGATTCGCAAATTGAGAATGCAATTTCAAGCATGTCAAAAGGACACCCTGTTGCACCCCTGAAATGTGCATGTGTGCACATGTGGCTACGTGCACCACATGGCACTTTGGAAAATGCAAAAAAGTTAATTTTTCACAAAAATTGCAAATTACCACCAACTTGAAGTTGGTGGTAATTTGTGATTCCTTAATGCCAAATTGCACTTTTTCTGTGCTTCTTACATTACATTTAAGGAATAGCAATATGAAATTCCTTAAATGCTATCACAAAATAGAGAATCGCAAATTTTGCGATTCCTTATTTTGCGAGGCAGTTTTTCTTTCATACATACCACCAAGCCCAATTGCGATGGCAATTTGGAATGATACATATGGCCCATTGTCAATTTTAATATGCAGCACACAAGCATGAAGTAGCTGAGCGCTGTCCAAGTTTGTTGACATGAAATATATGGTTATATTATTTATTGTGCAGTCCTTTGAGTGGCCCATAGGCCCCATAGCGCTGGAGTCTGCAGGCCCAAGAAGGGTCGACCTAAACGCAGGGTGTTCCTATGGGGCACAGCCCTCCTCCACTCAGTCTCTAAGCTTGTCTCTTACTGTTTACATAACCTGGTTTAATTGTGTTGTCTGACATCAGAGCATGTCCCTGCTGGTCTTGGATACATTACCTCCTCGTCAGCTCCCCGTCACAGTCCAAACCACATGAGCATAGCTCCTCCCGCTAGAACTTCCAAGCAAACCTCCAAGCACATCCCTTCCCTCCAGATCACTCCCACATCCTGTGGCATATAACCCATGACCCCCCTAGCCACATCTTGTTGTTTTTTTTCTGTTGGATGCTGTTCCAGGCAAGACTCGTCGTGGGGGGTGCCTGAAATACCTTTGACAGGTAAGTGTGTGGCGGTCTGTGTTTGCGGCCGTTGGTTTTCCTACGTGCCTAAAGCAAAAAAAAACTATTGATGGACAAAATGCAGAACAATGTCATACATTCACCCCAGTACAAAGATCTGGGCCTAAATCCATTGTTTTTTTGCGCACCATGCCATTCTAGTTTGGACCCGCCATATGCAAATCAGTCAGGGCCCTGCGCCCAATGGGAACAGTCCAGCCTGAATTGCCAAGCCAGGTCCTCCCTGGACTGGAAACAAGTATCCTAGGACCGGTTTTGGGGTTTCACCCCTCATCAGCCAGGATAGCTTGATTCCAGTGGCATGGAGAGCACGGGACTCACGTCTGAGCATACCCGTCCCACTCGGGGTGACAAATGCAAAAAGAACTATTGAACGACAGAATGCAGAACAATGTCATACATTCACCCTAGTGCAGAGATCTGGGCCTAAATCCATCGTTTTTTTGCTCACTATGCCAATCCAGTTGGGACCCAGCCATATGCAAATCAGTCCTGACCCTGCGCCCAATGGGAGCAGTCCAGCACGAACTGCCAAACCAGGTCCTCCCTGGACTGCAAACAAGCATCCTAGGACCAGTTTCGGGGTTTCACCCCTCTTCAGCCAGGATAGCTTGATTCCAGTGGCATAGAGAGCAGGGGACTCACGTCTGAGCATACCCGTCCCACTCAGGGTGACAAATGCAAAAAGAACTATTGATGGACAGAATGCAGAACAATGTCATACATTTACCCCAGTACAGAGATCTGGGCCTAAATCCATTGTTTTTTTGCTCACCATGCCATTCCAGTTTGGACCCAGCCATATGCAAATCATTCTTGACCCTGCGCCCAATGGGAACAGTCCAGCCTGAACTGCCAAGCCAGGTCCTCCCTGGACTGGAAACAAGCATCCTATGACCGCTTTCGGGGTTTCACCCCTCATCAGCCAAGATAGCTTGATTCCAGTGGCATGGAGAGCACGGGACTCACGTCTGAGCATACCCGTCCCACTCGGGGTGAGAAATGCAAAAAGAACTATTGATAGACAGAATGCAGAACAATGTCATACATTCACCCCAGTACAGAGATCTGGGCCTAAATCCATTGTTTTTTTGCTCACCATGCCATTCCAGTTTGGACCGGCCATATGCAAATCAGTCATGACCCTGCGCCCAATGGGAACAGTCCAGCCCGAACTGCCAGTGAAGCCGATTCTTGCTTTGGTATCTGCTCATGTGGTTTGGACTGTGAAGGGGAGGGCTGAGGAGGAAGTGATGTCCGGTTACTTACCAGTTATATTCATTACTCCGAGTCGTAGCCCTTCCTGTCACATTCTTGGTTGCCATCCCTCCCTCCCTGTTCGTCTTCTTGTGTTTGGTGGTACAGGATGTGGATATGGGGTTCATGGATTATATGCCACAGGATGTGGGAGTGGCCTGGAGGGAAGGGATGGGCTTTTTTGTTGGAAGTTCTGGTGGGAGGAGCTATGCTTATGTGGTTTGGACTGTGACGGGGACAGCTACCAGATATTTTTGCTACTGAATCTTGAGGGTTTGTTAGTCGCTGTGTGTTTTTGCTCTCTTTTGCAACGCTGCCTCTGTTCTCCTGACTGTTAAGTTTTGGTTCTGGCAACAACACTGTTCCCAATCAAGAGGCATGGTTTGAAACTTACTGCCAGTTCCATGCTTGTTTGCATGTTTCAATGTTGAAAACTAACTTAAAAATAAACGATTTGAATACAAAATTATTTAGAACATCAGCTTGGAAATCTCACTTTCAAAAGTAATGAGATGCCCATAGCGGTCTCTTTGGCACTCTGGGAGCGTTACAATGCACCACATTTATTACTAAGACCTAGCAGTTCACTACCGAACGTGACCCTTACATTACTGTAGGTGCATTTGTGTTACTTCATCGGATCAGGAAGTGATCGGTTGAGGGGGAGAGGTGTCTTTGACTCCTCCCTGTTTCCCTGTAACCATTCTGATTGAGCACAGACTTCAAGTTTCCACAGCCTATTAATTAATAGGGAGAGGCAGGGCTTTAAGTGAGCTCAGTCTTATAGGTGCTCAGCACCAGCAATTCTAAAAAGCAGATGCTGAGACGGGTTCCTATCGTGCTCTCCCTCACCCTCAGGATGAAAAAAATAATAATATCTGGAGGTAATGACGGAAGTAGCAAAATACCAGTCGGGTGGCACACTAAGCTAAACACAGATTTGCCGCTTATGTATTTTTTAACCTACGGCCCGCAGATACATTGGCCTTGCCTCTTTGAGAGACCCACCTGTTTTTTCATCCCACTTAAAGCCTTGGGGAGAGCCGAGGGGTAATTTGAAATCTGTCTCAAAACTTTTTGCTATTCAGGTTATAGTTGAAAATCTGTAGAAACAGGACTTTAAGACGGCCGGGTCTTTCCAGGCGTTCAGACCTGGCAGTAATGAAAGCCTGTCCTTGTAATGGGTCCCTGTAGGGCACCTATATATATTTATGTCCCTAGCAATAGTGGTAAAACCACTGATCGATTTTAAAACAATGTAAAAAACGTTAAGGAAATGAAAATAAGATTTATAGAGCAAACTCAAGCCCAGAGATGTTTAGGCACTGATCTCAGAGAAAGCCAGACTGATGAATAAGAGAAGAAATACAGGGTATAAGTTATTGGATGAGAAGGCAAGTCTTGAAGGCTTTTCAGAAAGCTAACAGATCTGGGGCGGTTTCAGTTCAAGGGGGTGAGGGTTCCAGAGTCTGGTTGTGCCTACGACTAAGCATCTCCCACCCTAGTCAAAACCACCACCTTCTCCCAATCCATATCAGTGGTTTGGTTCCTGTGAACATTTCAATTATTTTACTTAATGTTTAATTCCCTAAAAGTGTTTGCTTTTTACATGTTTTTGTTTCTGTAATCTTCTTTCATACAGCATATAGTCACCTCGAAGTGTCTGTGTGAGTTCAAGTTGCGAGTATGTTTATCTACTGGGCTGCTATAGACATCTGGAATTGAGGCTGAAGGCAACAAATGTTTCTGACAGCACCAGTCGATAGGTCTTAAAGATAGGCCTGAGAAGGTTTAAAGACCAGCAGGTGGTGATTCCCCTCTAACACAATCAAGCAACACAAAAGTGAGCCCCTGGGTCTGGAACTTGAACGGAGTGCAGGGGAATCCCTTTTAAAGGACGGTTTCCCTCACCCACACGTAGGTGACATGCTTCATCATAAGGTCAACTCCTCACACCACAAACCTAGTCGCAGTGCGGGCTACAACCCCCTCACTGAGAGGGAAGAGCTCAGGGATGTTTTTCATGTAGAGAAGAGGTATCCTAAAACCTTAAGATTAGAAAGGTGTGGAAGGAGTGAAATATGAGGTGAGTGTGAGCTAAAACGAACTCACTGGAATGCCAGAACAAATTTTAATAGGACATCCAGAGATCAGGATTTAAATATTAGGTTGTGGCAGGAGAATATAACCTGTCATAGACTGGTGATGGTCAACATGTCTCAGCCTGGCACCCTCCGTAGAGGTGTAGCGGCTATCTTCAGGACCAAATGTAAAAAGTGAAGTGAGTTAACCATGCATACCAAACTCAGTAGGTGGTTACAGAAGCATACAAGCAGCTAATGGTATAGTAACCACTCAGGATTGCCGCTGGTCAGCGTCTTCCCTGAAAAGAGACAAATTGTTAGATAAACATTGTATAACACACAACACCACACACTTGCTTATAGATCATCACTTTACATGCTGTAAATGCAGTCATAGCCTAATACACTATGAGTGACTCTCTGAACGCTTACCTGTATTATCGGGTGAGCTAATGACACCTTAACCTCGTCACACTCACTTGAGGTGGGATCCAGTTCCTATATGGGAGGAAAGTGGGAATAAACACTTGACTGTAAAGTGCAGTCATAAAATATACAAAAACACACAGTTGACTAGATGTAAATTCAATTGTGTAAGCAAAGAATGAGAGGTCTTGTATTAATGTAAGCACCCGTAATTCTGGCCGCGGTAGAAGTAATGCAAAACTATCTGATGGGGAAACGTATGAAAGACTAGAGGACCTACTTGGGCCCTATTCTAGCATCAAGGTACTTAACCAAAAAATTGTCATTAAGAAAATTGTACACATGACATGGTTACTAACCTATTGCAAGGCTTTACTTGTATTATTAGAGGAAAAAGCAGTCCTAGACTCACAATGATGTTTAAACCCACCTATGGAAAAGGCCAATGGGTAAACTTGTCAAGAAGCCAAATGGAAAGAAAAAGGGAGAGTACACCATCTAGACTGTACTACTGCCAACACAGAGCTCCTTCATTGTTGCACTAAGGACACTAACCTTAAAATACACAACCCCCTCAATGCAGTGGCTCCCTGCATTATAAAGAAACTGCGCATCTGTCACCCCACCAAAAATAGTAAGTGGTGCGCACCTATAAAAAAGGTGTGATGATGCCCCACTCAGCTGTCATTGCAAAGGTTAAAATGTAAAACTAGTGACCAGCAAACCGTTGAGAAAACTACGTTGCCACAAACAAAGTAGAGTGTGTCTGGAAATGTCCTACAATTGGAGCCCATAACTCACTGGAGTACGTGGGTGCTGGGGCTTCTGTAGAATGTAACAATACAGCCCGACCCGGAAAGGGCGCAACCATAAGGGATAACTCGTGTCCCATACATGGCTGCCATAATGGAGCCCGTGGGCTCGGGTATACCTATGAGGGTGAGGTTACAAGATACTAAAGATGTCCTGCGTGCACTAGAGGACCCGATAATACAGGTAAGCATTCAGAACAGTCACTCCTATACTGTATTAGGCCACAACTGCATTCACAGCATGTACATGTGGTGATCTATAAGCGAGTGCGTGGTGTTGTGTGTTATACATTTTTTATCTAACACTTTGTCTGTTTTCAGGGAAGACGCTGACCAGCGGCAAACTTGAGTCGTTACTATACCAATTAGCTTTTTGTATGCTTCTCTTACCACCAAGGCTAAAACATGTCGACCATCAGCAGTTAAATTCTCCTGCCATTACCTATTTTTTTTATCCTGACCTCTGGATACCCTGTTAGAATTTGTTCTGGCTTACCAGTGAGTTAGTTGTAGCTCACACTCACCTCTCAGTTCACTCCCTCCACACCCTGCTAATTTTAAGATTTTATAGGATACCTTTTCTCTATATAAAAAGTTCCTTCCTCTCAGTGAGGGGGTTGTAGCCCACACTGTGACTAGGTTCTGGGTGCGAGGAGATTACCCTATGATGAAGCATGCCACCTATGGGTGGATGAGGGAAACCGTCCTTTAAAAGGGATTCCCCCGTACTCCGTTTAAGTTCCAGACTCAGGGACTCACTTTTGTGGTGCTTGATTGTGTTTGGATAACATGCAAAAGTATAAGAAGTAGGTACCTAGCTGTCGAAATTTTGACTGGCTGAAAGTAAAAGAAAATACAGTGCTTACAGGTGATTGAGTGGGTTCTGTGTTTGAAGAGGTGAAGGGAAGGAGATGCTAGAAAGTACATGTACAAGAGAGTGAAAAGAGGGCGCTAAAAAGAAAACAGATGAAGTGGCACATATGCAGATGGAGGATTTCAGAAAGATTTGTGGAAGAAAAAGTATATGTGTTTAACCAAGTGATAGACTGCAGAGGAAAGTGACTGAAAGAGATTAAACAGAAGTGATTGTCACATTCAGAAGACCATTAACCCGTCCTCATATCTTGGTAAGGTTTAATTTACTGTCTCATGTTTTCAGATTGTAAACATTTTCAATTCAATGATTCACAATGAGATCATTGTTACTCAATTATCTGATACTACCTTCATGCACTGGCAAATTAATGGGTCTGGCATTTTTTAGGTGCATGTCCGTTGTTGTGTGATATGTCTGGATGCAATAACAGAAAGCTCACAGAAAGGCACCAACATACTCTTCTGGTTGCATTCTATGGGAAGTATAGAATTTTAGTTTAAATGTTTTAAGCCATGCCCTTCATTATTAGGTCACACCTCTTGGAGAAGATTCCTTATTACATTTCTGAGGCTGGTCCTCTTTTAGAGAACCCCACTTTTTTCAACCCCCTTAAACTCCAGTGTAGAAATACACACAGAGGTATATCAAGGGTACACTGGGCCTAAGTACAAGCAAGCATAACTCTCTGTTGGATAGTAAGTTCAGAGAGCCCTCATAGCCCTGGGCATGATGCCACTGCACCTGCTGCACCTTTGATTGCCACTCCCCTGAATACATGTACAAAAAACAGTAAATAATGTATTTGTCATTGTTAGACTGTATTTCATTAAATTAATTCTTCTTGAGATACCACACTGTGGCTATCATAATTCACATCACGCAGTACAATCGGAAACCGATTGCCCTAAATTACAAGTAAATGATCGTTAACACCTATTGTTTGTCAATCATGTGATATGAGATACAGCATTTTAAATAGCATTGCTTTAATTTTTCAACAGATGAAGAATCTTTACTCACCAATCCGGACTTATATGGTAACGTGCTGCTTTTCCCTTGCATGCCTTTATTTCGCTCTTATAAAGAATTGTACTGCTCAGAAAAATATTAGTCTGCCCTTAGAGGGAAATGCCTTTAGCAACTTCCGCCTTTGCCAAGAACCGATCTTAGTGTCAGTGCACAATTTAAGCCAGTGGTTGGAGGTGGGCCCACCGGTATTCTTTTTGGGGACCAGGAGTTATTTTTACTCATCAGACTTTGGCCCAGAACAAGAGAGAAAGAAGCAGGAATAGGGGAAAGAAGGGGGAAATGAGATCGAAAATCAGTGATAGGGATGAAAAGGAACCTACGAGTGTAATGTTTATGGGAAGGGACAATATATTGGGGGAAGAAATAGGCATGAGCTGAAATAAAGACTTGACAGTCTTTTTATTCAGCAACCCGACATATCAGCAGTGGCGCCAAAGGGCTTTTGAGAGAAATGTGGGACGTCAATTATTCTTTCATAAATTAATGTTATGTGAATTGGTAGAGTGCAGCTAATCACCCATGAGGGTATTCAGGTGCTGAGTAGGGGTGGCCTGAGGGGGGAGAAGGAGATCATGCCTATTTCGCCTGGAAGAGCCATGTCTTGAGGTTCCTTCGGAAGTCCATGAGTGGGGTGTGCGGAAGGCGTGCTCTTGCCTGGGAAGCAGATTGAAGGTGTCTTGTGGGTTGGTAGAAGTTTTTAAATTTTTTTTATTAGTTTTCAAGTTAAAGACAAAACAAAAGGCATAATGTGCCAACTTACAGCCAGTCAGATCATATCAGTGAGACAAAAAACATCGAAATTACAAAGTTTTCCGCAGTCCCGTTCTTTTAACAGTGTTATACTACTATAGATCTCTCAGTCATATACATAGGTATATTGCAATTGTCCAAAGTACATTCAACAATAGAGGCACCAATAGTAAAGTCTAGCACATCAAGTTATTAAGTGGCTCAACATGTCGTATCTACCACACATATACATCAATAGTCTCTCACCCCTCCACCCAAAAATATTAAGTACAACCCGACCATCCGTACAGTGACCCCAAACGCTCTATACCATTCTCGCCTATTCTACAGCAACCTCCCCATGCAATGTTACGCCAACAGCAGCTACCTTCGACCACTCCAAAAACGGTCCCCATATGTCCTTTGGGCGGGATGTGGATGGCATCTGCTCCCAAAAGAGCTGCAGCTGAGTATGCCCATAAGTCACGTCTAGTAGCCAATCCTTAAACTTAGGCATCAGTTTCGTACCCCAACGCATCGCGACCTGTCTTCGTGCATATAACAGTAGGAGAGCATGCAATTTCCGCCTCTCTGGCACAGTGTCTCGCACATACACCAATATACCCATCATAGGAGAGGGCTGGTCAGTTCTGCCAACTATTCCATTTATCGCATCAAATATCTCACTCCAGTATCTAATCAGGTGCGGACACTCCCATGCCACATGCAGAAAAGACGCCCTGTCACAGCCACACTGCCAACACCTAGCATCCTCCCTCAACTTCTTCCGGTGCAAACCAATCGGAGTCCTATAAGATCTGTGCAGGAACTTGAAGTGTATCAATCTCAGGTGGTAATTGGGGGGAGATTTGTCAGTTCACGACAGCAAAAATCCCATTGCTCCTCAGTTATCTGCGGCTCTAGTTCTGCATTCCAAAGCATCAAGGACTGTGGCCGCACAACCGGATAAGACGACTGCATGACCGTGCTCAGCCTCGTAATCAATTTTTTGGCTGTTGCCGCCTTAAGTGCATTCTCCAGGGGCAACAAAACTGGGGGGCATCAGGAAACTCCGGATCAGCGCGCGCCACAGGCAGTTCGCAGCTGGTGATATAAAAACCTCTCTGCAAACGGTACAGTGCCCTCCTCAGTATCAACCACGGGGCCTAAAGCGTCCCTCCGGATACAAGTCTTCAAATGTACGCAGCTTCAGGACCGCCGTTAGTGCTCTATCTACACCGTTTTCCATGCATGCCAACATGGGATTACACTCAAGTACCATAGAAGGCGCATATAGCGTCCGCATTCCCGCCCTTTTCTGCAATTCTCGCCAAGCCCAGCACAACGTCCCAGCTGTATCTACATCCTCCCGCAGCCTGCTGACTTTCCGGTACAACGCCACTGCCAACGGTGTCGAAGCCACTGCATCCCTCTCGACAGCCACATGTGGCTGAAATAGAGTCTCGTGCACCCAGAAATGCAGAAACTGCGCCTGTGCACACAATGCATACAGATGCATATGAGGGGCACCCAACCCACCCTGCTTCAGCGGAAGAGTCAAGAGATCCCAGGACACCCTGGCCTGCTTTCCAGCCCACACCAACGACAGCATCTGGGTTTGCAACAGTGTAAAGAAGTGTTTCGTGAGTGGTATAGGCACATTTACGAAGAGATACAGGAATTTAGGTAATATCACCATTTTTGCTAGGGCCACCCTTCCCGCCACGGACAAAGGCAGCCTCAACTAAGTATCCACCTTCCCTTCAAGCCAGGTGTACGCTCGACCAAAGTTCAACGTCCATATATCTTGGAGACTTCTGCTTAGCCATACCCCCAAATACTTAACCTCATGAGCTTCCCATCGAAGTGGGAACTCAGATCGTACTTCTCTCTTGCCATCCGTCAGGGGGAACACTACCGATTTAGACCAGTTTATAGCCACTTCAGCAAATCCACCAAATCTTATGAATTCCCTCAACACTGGTTCCAGATTCACCTCCGGTTCAAGAATGTGAAGTGTGACATCATCAGCATATAGAGAGATAACCAGACTCCGTGCACTAAAACCTATTCCCCTGGCGGTGTGGTGCTGCCTGACACGCGCAGCCAGCGGCTCCATAGCTATCGCAAACAACAAGGGCGACAGCTGACATCACTGCCTCGTACCCCTCGATATCGGGAAAGGGGCTGACACCATGCCATTCACACGAATGCGGGCCCTAGGCGCTTCATAAAGTAGCCGAATCCTCTTAAGAAATAAAGGGCTAAACCCCATGCGCTGTAGCACCAAGAACAGGTATGACCACTCCAGAGTCTCAAATGCCTTAGTGGCATCCAAGAATATCGCAGCAGCCTGCATAGTAGGGTGTAAGTAGTGTATGACAGAGAAGAGCGTCCTCAGATTATGCAATGTCGATCTCCCCGGAATAAATCCCGACTGGTCAGGTAGCACAATCATCGGCAACAACGGTTGAAGCCTATTAGCCAGCAACTTAGCATATATTTTGATGTCAACATTTATCAGGGACAGCGGCCTATAAGAGTCTAACTCAGTCTCCGCCTTATCAGGCTTCAAGAGCGTAATAATCATAGCCTCCCTCATCGACGGAGGCAGAATCTTAGTCTCCAGTGCTTCCTCATAAACTGACAGTAGCTTAGGCGCCAGTTCCTCAACATACGCCTTGTAAAAGGCAGTTGTCAGGGCATATGGGCCCGGAGCCTTATTTAGGGGTAAGCTCTTAATCACCTGCGCCACATCCTCCTTTGTCAGGGGCAAGTCCATATATAATCTGTGAGTATCATTGAACCACGCCAATGCAACCGAGTCCAGGAACTCCGACATATTGGCAGGATCAGCCTCTCCAGCAGATGTGTATAGCCTTGTGTAAAACTCCCTAAATGCATGCAAAATACCCTTCTGAACGTCTTATTGTCTCCCCCTCTGCATTTGTAACCTCATGCACATAGGTAGCACCCCTCAATGCCGAATCATACTTGCCAGGGTCCGTCCCGGCCTATCTTCCTCTCCATATTGCCTGGCTTCAGCATACTTTCCAAGGAACTTAACCTCTCCAGCAGCTTCATCTTCAAATTCTAGCAATTTTGCCTTCAAGAGGCCTGCAGTTTCAACATCCGCTTTCAAACACCACGTACGTTCCAACTCCTTGATCTCAGCCTCTAACTTAGTCAGTGTCCCCCTTGTTGCCTTCAGCACCCCAGCTTGTCTCGCAATGCATTGACCGCGAATAACAGCCTTAAAGGCATCCCACAGCGTAGCCACAGATTTCATCGACCCCTCATTGGTCTCAAAATATAGCTCTATATCCTTCCGGATTTCTTCCCTGAAGGCTTCATCTAATAGAGCGTTCTGAGGGAGACGCCAAGTGAAGGCTCTTGAGGGGGCCCGGGCAAAACCAGGCAGAGGAGGCAGTGTGCATGATCCGATAGTGAGCGCGCCATATGGGCAACCTCCACCGTCCATGTGGCAACATCCCTTGAAACCAGCCAAAAGTCCAACCTGGACCAAGCCTGGTGCTGTGTGGACATACATGTGCCCTCCCGCAGATCTGGATTCCTGTCCCTCCATATGTCAAGGAACTCCCCATCAGCCATTATATCAAGGAGGGCAGCGCGTGTCCTAGGGTGCAGCGACCCAGCCGCGCCTCGTCTATCCGCCACCTCAGACAGTATTGCATTAAAATCCCCACCCCATATCACAGTATGACAGCCCAACGCTCTCATCTTGGACCAGATCTGGTGAAAGAACTCAGGACAAGCCACATTTGGCGTCACCTTCACCCCACCATGCCAGTCAGCAGCACATAGCGTCCTTCTGGATCAACATTTGACATGATACATTTCTAATCCAACCCCCTCTTAATAATGATAGCGACTCCCCGTGCATAATTAGAATAAATTGCCGAGTGGACCTCCCCCCATCTATTATGCTTTAGCCTCTGCGACGGTGCAACATTCAAGTGCGTTTCCTGTAAGAAACATATATCAACATCATGTCTCGTTAAATATGCATGGACTAACCTTGCTTTCCTACCGTCATTTAGCCCCCTTACTTTCCATGTTACAATGGTCAATCTTTGTGCATTAGGTGCCATTACAATACAATAAACACAGACCTACGTGCTCTTAATTTATGACAGCCTCCCAGCAGTCGCACTATGCCAAATGCATGATCAAGACGTCCTGGCTTAAACAAAACAACACCCCACAGTCCAATCCACCCCCTTCCCACACCAGCCCCACAATCAGGTTGTGACATACCCCTCCCTTTTTTAACCATTGCAAACATAAACAGTTCTTTGTGGGAACCTTCCCAGGGGGGCGAAAGTAAACTGGCTAACACCCCCACTTGCGCAGGGTGATCGGGAACATACAGCCAGTGCAAACCATGTACCACCAACCTCAGCAAGTATAACCAGTATCAAGAAATTACAAATTACGAGGGATCTCAATCAAATGCAGTCCCACTTACAACAGCCTGCCAGAGTCTCCCCAGACCAGAGCACATCAACCCCACCCACCGGGCAACAAAATCAGCAAAGCAAACATGTCAAAGCCAAAAATTAGCAGCAAATCAGCACTTCAGTCATTGTCACTTAGCCTTCCAGCATCAGACCCCTCCGCAGCTGCTTTCTTCTTGGCCCCCTTGCCAGCAACATGTTTCGCGAATTTCAACGCTGACTTGGCGTCTGTGAAATAATGCGACATGCCCTCATAAGCCACCTTTAGCTTTGCTGGGTACAGTAGGGAGTACGGAATCTGTGCCTGCAATAGGAGCCGCTTTGCCGGTAAAAAGTCTCTCCTTGCTGCCTGCACCATCGGGGTGAAATCCGGGTAGAAAGAAATAGTGTTCCCTTGATGTGTGACCTTTCCCTTCTCTCGTGCCAATCTCAGTATCGTGTCCCTATCTTGGTAGTTCAACAGTTTGATGAGTATGGGACGGAGCCTACCCCCCACTGGTGGTTTCGGGCCAAGAGTCCTGTGCGCCCGCTCAACAGTGAACACCGTCGAAAGATGCGGATTAAACAGAGTATGCAAGAGGTCAGACATGTAGGTTTCCATTTTTGACATAGCTGTCGTCTCCGGGATTCCGACCACGCGTAGGTTGCTCCTCCGAGAGCGGGCTTCTAAATCGTCGTTCTTTTCCCGGATCACTCTCAGCATCTGATCCATATGAAGCAGTTGTTCCTTCGTTTCAGTCTGATACTCATGGGCCTCCACCTGTCGGTTCTCCAATCCGTCCAATCTCGTCTCATGTGTTGCCACTTGCGTTTTCACTGCATTCAGCTGCTTGGTCAGGGTGTCCAGTTTAGAATCAATACTCTTTAGGCTCGAGCGCATTTCCAATATTTGGGTTTTTACATCTTCGTCTCCCGTCCCAGTCTGCATCTCTGTCTCAACCCCACCCTGCGCTCCTTCAGCTGTCTCAGCCTGCCTGGTCGACCGCTGTGGGTCAAATGTAATTTTCAATTGTTTGGGATCTTGTTTGCCCATAGTTCCCCCACAGCAGAGGACGTCTAGCAGGCCACTTGTTGTACACTGCCACTCAGCTCTCAATGGATTGCACTTCTCAGCACAGTAGTACTCCACTAGGACAGTCCCGGTATTCACTGCTCCACCACCTCTCTTCGCCTCTCTGGCATGCCCCGGCCTCCAGTAGCCAGCTTGACCTAGGCAAGCAGCAGGATATGCCCCCACGCCACCCACAGGCAATCGTACCTCCTCAAACAGCTTTCAGCCACCTCCACCAGCCAGCATATACTGACCGACTGTATCTTGTAAGGAACCTCAGCTCCAACAGCGCAGGCACTGTGTCCCAGGTATGCCTAGTTTCATGCGGCGGTAATCACCAATTTCGCTAGCCTGCGGCTCTCCATGGGCCTCTCAAGCCCAGACTCTGCCTCCGCAATGCCCCAGAATGGCTCTTCGTTACCTCAGAGGTCGTCTCTTTATGCACTCTCAGACCCCCTATCCTCGTTGGCCAGCGTGGTTGTCACCATGCAGGGACCCCACAGTCTCGACTCCACAGGGCACTGCGCCGTTTATGCCGCGATATCCAGCTTCCGCCGCAATTATATGAAGCCCCAGGGCACCGCCATAACTCGCAGTACCAAACTTGAGGGCCGCAACTTGTATTGTTATGTTTGCCTGCCCCAGCCAAAGCAGCGGTGCAGATCAGCCCTCTACATATGCCCATTCAGTACTTGCTGTGGTCTGGCCTCTGGTTCCGGGTCTCGCAACGTAGGGGGGGCTTGTGAATCGTTGTGACCCTTCATCATGGTGGCGGCCTGCAGACTCGTGTGCCGCCCGGGGCTCAATTCCAGAAGTGAGGCTCCAGGCACGGCCTCAGCAGCCCCGCCCACACCGGTCCTGCCATTCCGATTTCAGTCGCAGCTCTCACACGCAATATAACCGAAGCGCTTCTCCTCCAGGCACAGCACTTTGAACCCCCTCAGCCGCCAAGGTGATAGAACCGGTCGCACTGCGGATAAATAGAGGATTATTGTCCCGTTCGGCGGAGCTCGCCTAACAATCGGCCATCTTGCTGCGCGGTCAGCCACGCCCCCTGGGTTGGTA
Source organism: Lissotriton vulgaris (assembly GCF_964263255.1). Taxonomy (NCBI): domain Eukaryota; kingdom Metazoa; phylum Chordata; class Amphibia; order Caudata; family Salamandridae; genus Lissotriton; species Lissotriton vulgaris. The sequence continues at coordinate 1,657,495,841 of NC_141685.1, read as the reverse complement.
GAAGTTGAGGTGGTCTTTGAGGTAAGCTGGACCGATGTTGTGGAGAGCATTGTAGGTAGGGTGAGTAGCTTGAACTTACATCTTTCCTGGACTGGGAGCCAGTGGAGATTGTTGAGGTGTTAGATATGTGGTTATTTTGCATGATGTTCAGGATGAGTCTGGCAGCAGCGTTCTGGGTGGTTTGGAGTCAGTGAGGTACATGGGCTAGGAATATGTTTTAAAGGGCGTTTCCGTAATCAGGTCTACTTGTGATAAGAACCTGGGTGACCATTCATCTAGTTTTCAGTGGGATCTACTTGAAAATCTTGCATAGCATTCACAGCACATGGAAGTATTATAAGGAGACAGCGTTGATCTGTCTGCTGCTGTAGAGGTTGGTGCCCATGATGATCCGAGGTTCTTGGCATGGTCCGCTGGGATTTGTGGAGGGCCAAGTTTGGACGGCCACCAAGAGATGTCCTGGGGAGTGGATGCTGCCAAAGTTTAGGACTTCGGATTTGTCAGTGTTGAGCTGGAAGAAGTTGTTTTTCATCCAAGCAGCAATGTTTCTCATGCAACTGGTGAAGTTTGTTTAGGCAGTGCTGGTTGAGTCGGTAAGAGAGATGATGAGCTGTGTGTCATCGGCATAAAATACTATGTTGATGCCATGGGCTCTGATGATGTCTGCCAGGGGTGTCATGTAGACATTTAAGAGTATTAGGCCTTCGGACGATCCTTGAGGGACGCAGCAGATGAGTTTCTTGGGTTCTTAGGTGTAGGGGGTGTCTAACTCATTGAGTTCTCTCAGTGAGGGAGGAGGATATCCACTTGAGGACCGGTCCACAGGTTCTCACGTGCTAAAGCTTTCAAATGAGTGACTGGGGGGAGACCATAGAGAAAGCTGTGGAGAGGTCGAAGAGTTTGAGTCAACTGTTTCTCCTTGCTCGAGGATACTTCTGATGTCATTGGTGGCCACAAGGAGGGCGGTGTCTGTGCTGTGGTTGGTGTGAAAGCCTGATCGAGAGCAGTCTAGGAGTTGATGGAGTTCAAGGTGGTTTGCGAGTTGGGTATTGATGGTTTTCTCAATGACTTTAGCTGGAAAATGCAGGATCGAGATGGGCCTGTAGGTGCTGAGGGTGTGGGGGTTGGCTGTTAGTTTCCTCAATACAGCATTGACCTCTGCATTTTTCCAGCAAGACAGGAAGGTGGCAGTGGTTATGGAGGTGTTGATGATAGTGGTGAGCTTGGGGGAGATGATGGTTCTTCCAAGGTTGTATATGAAGTTAAGGTATGGGTTGGAGGGGGCTCCTGAGCGGATGCTGTTCATCAGGGCAGTGGTTTCTTCATTCAAGAAGGGCATCCAGTTGCTTGGATGCTGTTTCACAATGAAGGAGGTGTGCATCTGGTAGGAGGAGTCTGTATCCGTATGCTGTAGGTCAAATGTGTTGTCGATCTTGGAAATCTTCTGTTAGAAGAAGTTTTGAGCGGTCATTGCAGAGTGTTTGGGATGGGTTGATGTCATTGTTGGCTGCTGCAGGATTGGAGAACCCCACAATGGTGAAGATTCCTTTGCTGTTGTCGGAACTGGCTTTGAGTCAAGGAGTTAGGTCCTTTTTCCTTTACATAGTTGTTGGTAGTAGAGTTTGAGGGTGAATTTGTATGTGGATCTTGCAGTGGGGTTTTTGTCCAGTCTCAATTTCCTCTCATGTTGTTTGCAGTGGTGCTTGGACTCCCTGAGGTTGTTTGTGTACCAGCTTGATCGTTTGTTGTTTTTGTAGGTCTTGTTTCTGGTGGGAGCGATGGGGTTGGAGCAATCAGCGAGCCATTTATTAGAGAGTTTCCCGGTGTGGTTGGGTGGGAGTTCCTGTAGGGTGTTGCTTCAGTTGTCTTTGTACATTTTGTCCTAGTGTCTTGATTGTGCTTTGGGTTTTTCTGGTGGGATGGCTTGTTGGGCGGGTATCTGGAAATGTATGATGTAGTGGTCGGACCATGTGAGCAGAGTCATATGCGTGGTGTCAATATTGTTGTTGGAGGAGAAAATAGAGTTGAGGGTGTGGCCTGCTGTGTGTGATGGCCCTTTGATAAGATGTGTGAGTCTAAGATTGCTGAGGTTGTCGAGGAGGGCAGTGGAGTTAGGTTCTGTGGTGTCTTCGAGGCTGAAATTGAGGTCTCCAAGGAGGGTGTAGTTGGTTGATCTGGTGGAGAAGGGAGCAATAAATTCTGCGATTTGGTTGTAGAATCCGGCTTGGGGGCCCAAGGGATGGTAGGTAAGGGTGGTGTTGTAGTCCATTTGTATTTTCAAGTGGAGGTGTTCCATTCAGTTGGTATTCAAGTACGTGGAGGTGGTGCAGTCAATTGTGTTTTTGTAGATAATCGTGAGTCCTCCGCATTGTTAGATTAAGCACTGCTTAGTGTCAACTGCCTGAGAGGTCAGGTTCCAGTGTGAGAGCAAACCTTAAATAGAACTATCCTTAATGAGAACTGCCCTTTGAGAGAAAACCCCTTAAAAAATTGATCACTGGTGAGGCATGACCATAGCGAGTGCCGACATTGAGGGAAATGTTTTAAGATTAATTTTCATTGCTAGACAAACTAGAGATGGATTGGAGGATGTAAAACCCTGTCCCCTGTGCAAGACATCCCTGTTTCTCTCCCTGGGTTTGTACAGGACATTTTGAAGCTCAAGAAAAGTGTAAAGAACTTTATCTTTGCCACTGGCCCAATTGTGCAAGTTCTCAATGCCAATGGTGCCCCTTCTTAAGTTAGCCTCACTTTAAAGTCCAGTGATAAAAATTGAAGACTGTCCATCTGTCTCTCCCAATTTGTAACACAATACAGAAGAATAAATAAGCAGATCTAGACTAGAGGTGCCTCCTTACCATCCTCTTGCCTTATCCTGACTCAGGAATTAGTAAATGGATGTACTCAGGTTCTTAATCAGAGAATTTACACAACAAAGTCTTGTTGTGTAACAATGGAGGGCAGATTTAGGACATCTTGTGTGGGTTAGTAGTTGACAAGTTACACATATATATATGTGGTATTATGGGTATTAGTACGACTAATAAGATCCCAGGCATGTGCAGACCAGTTCACAAAGTATCCATAGATACGGTCGGCACAGATTTGACCATGACATCTTCTAGTATTTGTACAGATAATAGGCAATCATAAATCTTTGTCTATAGTCCAATGACCTATGTGCCATGTAAGGATGTGTTTTCAATGTTGTTGCATTATTACCGATTTGCAAGACATCAGGGAAGTGTATGCATTTTAAAACTTAATTTGTTTTTGTATAACATCCAATGCACATATCACTTTATAAATATGATGCTTGGGTCACGATATTATATGCCTGTATATAGTTAATTACAAGTGTATCATGTGGAAGTCAACACATTTTTATACAACATATGAATAATGCATTGTGTAAAAATGGCGCCTTCAGAAACATTTCGTTAAGGACTACATGTGAAATCACAGTCCTTTGTTTATGTTTACTTTTTGAAATGAAATGGCACGCTTTTGTGTGTGAAAACTGTTTTTAAATAGCGGTTACTCAATCACTCCCCATCACTGAGCAAGGACATGAGGTCCGATACGCGTCTGATGGCTTGCACCACAATGAAATAAATATTTTGAGAAAAATGTGAAGACTGACTCGGGCTAATTTTTGAAGTCTGCGTACCTGTCGGTGCAGTGAAGCACACCCGGCACAAGTTGGATTGTTATATATATATATATATATATATATATATATATATATATATATATATATATATATATATATATATATATATATATATATATATATATATATATATATATATATATATATATATATATATTGCGCTCGTACAACCTTGTATTCCCAAGGAAGAAATGACAGCACTCGGGGGGTACCTTCACTCACACAGTAGTTTTATTAACTACAAGCGCGCCACAGACGCGTTTCGGCTCTTGGCCTTCGTCAGTGTGTGTTTTACACATGAACAACCGGTACATAATATAGATTGCAAAGTACACAGGTTACACCTCTCAGTCGACATCGACAGAGGACCACAACTCTCCCAGCCATCGCGGGCGCCATCTTGTAACGGCAAAATATACATACATTTATGTTCGCAATGAATGTACTGCACGTAATCATACCTACAGATAGGTAAGTATGCGTAGATGGGAGGTGTTATTCACCATACTAGTGGATTTTTATACACTGTTTGATATAGCCGTGGATCGGCAATGGTCCCCTAAAACAAAGAGAAATTACTCTATGTGCAACCTGTAATGCAAAGTTGTATACATCAATAGATAAACCGTAAACGTATCATACAAAGTGCAAAAGGGTGAGGGGTACCAAAAGAAAACGTGAAAATATGCCAGTGGTGTATTATAATCTAGTTACTGTTAACTAAACAAGTAACATAGGAAACAAAGAGCCTTTCGAATCCTATTAAAGTGCCACTTATCATGAGCAATGTATATATAAACAAGATAAAAAAGATGAAAAAGATCAATAGAACTTCTGCATATGTAGATTACATGTGGGCTGGAGAGGCAGTTTGTCAATTCATCTTGATAACCTCCCCCACACGCTTATACAGAAACATACGATATATATACACACACACGCAGTAATAATATATACACTGTGACCCATATTTTAGCAAAAATAGAATACAGTTAATTATAGGAATAGCCATGTTGTTATTTGCCTAAATGAACGACCATTTCTTCCCCACTGTTCATCCCCTTGGGCCACTTCGTGGAGAGATCTATAATGTAGCGTGACTCAAGTCTGCGTAGTCGTCGCAGACGGTCACCCCCTCTAGCATTGCTTTTTATGGTATCAAGACCAAAATACTGGAGCTGATTGCGATCCCTGTTGTGTTTTTCGGCAAAATGCCGGGCAACTGGGTATGCCTGATCGGCTTTGTCGATGGCTCTTAGAGGTTCTAAAATCTGCAACTTCAGCATATTGATGGTGCTCCCTATGTAGCGGAGGCCGCAGGGACACACCAAACAATAGACAGCTAGGGGAGTACTGCAGGTGATAAACTGTTTTATGTGCAGTTTTTTGCCGGTGTCTTGATTGTCCACTGAAAGTACTCTTTTACTCCCGGCACACGCTTTGCATTTCCCACAAGGGAAGAAACCACTCATAGATTTTAAGGTATTACTTTTAGGCAGTGGTCTCTCCAAGTGGCTGGTCACCAGATAATCTCTTAGAGATCTAGTTTTATTAAAGGTTATCAGAGGGTGATCAGGTAGGTCGTCTTTAATGGTGCTATCCGTCTTGAGAATATGCCAATTTTTTCGCAGCATAGATCTAAGGTCGTTAGCTCCAGCAGAAAAAGGGGTTATTAGCCTAAACTTTCCTGTGCCGTTGTCAGCTTTCTCAATGGCAGGTTTAGTGGTGATTAAGGAGTCTCTAGGGATAGCCCTTACTTTCTTCAAGGTGTTTTTCAGAAGAGACTCACCGTACCCCCTGACCTAAAATCGAGTCACACACTCATTGGCTGCTTCATCAAAGTCTTCTAATCTTGAACAATTCCTACGGAGCCTAAGAAGCTCTCCGTACGGAATGCTCTTGATTAGTTGGGGAGGGTGGCTACTGCTGGCAAAAAGGGTAGAATTGCCAGCGGTTGTTTTCCTGTGTAGAGCTGTTTGAATCTGCTGGTCTTGTGAGAACACTTTCAGGTCTAGATATTCAGCTGATGTCGCACTTACTGTCCCTGAAAAATGTAAATTATAGGCATTACTCTATGTGCAACCTGTAATGCAAAGTTGTATACATCAATAGATAAACCGTAAACGTATCATACAAAGTGCAAAAGGGTGAGGGGTACCAAAAGAAAACGTGAAAATATGCCAGTGGTGTATTATAATCTAGTTACTGTTAACTAAACAAGTAACATAGGAAACAAAGAGCCTTTCGAATCCTATTAAAGTGCCACTTATCATGAGCAATGTATATATAAACAAGATAAAAAAGATGAAAAAGATCAATAGAACTTCTGCATATGTAGATTACATGTGGGCTGGAGAGGCAGTTTGTCAATTCATCTTGATAACCTCCCCCACACGCTTATACAGAAACATACGATATATATACACACACACGCAGTAATAATATATACACTGTGACCCATATTTTAGCAAAAATAGAATACAGTTAATTATAGGAATAGCCATGTTGTTATTTGCCTAAATGAACGACCATTTCTTCCCCACTGTTCATCCCCTTGGGCCACTTCGTGGAGAGATCTATAATGTAGCGTGACTCAAGTCTGCGTAGTCGTCGCAGACGGTCACCCCCTCTAGCATTGCTTTTTATGGTATCAAGACCAAAATACTGGAGCTGATTGCGATCCCTGTTGTGTTTTTCGGCAAAATGCCGGGCAACTGGGTATGCCTGATCGGCTTTGTCGATGGCTCTTAGAGGTTCTAAAATCCGCAACTTCAGCATATTGATGGTGCTCCCTATGTAGCGGAGGCCGCAGGGACACACCAAACAATAGACAGCTAGGGGAGTACTGCAGGTGATAAACTGTTTTATGTGCAGTTTTTTGCCGGTGTCTTGATTGTCCACTGAAAGTACTCTTTTACTCCCGGCACACGCTTTGCATTTCCCACAAGGGAAGAAACCACTCATAGATTTTAAGGTATTACTTTTAGGCAGTGGTCTCTCCAAGTGGCTGGTCACCAGATAATCTCTTAGAGATCTAGTTTTATTAAAGGTTATCAGAGGGTGATCAGGTAGGTCGTCTTTAATGGTGCTATCCGTCTTGAGAATATGCCAATTTTTTCGCAGCATAGATCTAAGGTTGTTAGCTCCAGCAGAAAAAGAGGTTATTAGCCTAAACTTTCCTGTGCCGTTGTCAGCTTTCTCAATGGCAGGTTTAGTGGTGATTAAGGAGTCTCTAGGGATAGCCCTTACTTTCTTCAAGGTGTTTTTCAGAAGAGACTCACCGTACCCCCTGACCTAAAATCGAGTCACACACTCATTGGCTGCTTCATCAAAGTCTTCTAATCTTGAACAATTCCTACGGAGCCTAAGAAGCTCTCCGTACGGAATGCTCTTGATTAGTTGGGGAGGGTGGCTACTGCTGGCAAAAAGGGTAGAATTGCCAGCGGTTGTTTTCCTGTGTAGAGCTGTTTGAATCTTGTGAGAACACTTTCAGGTCTAGATATTCAGCTGATGTCGCACTTACTGTCCCTGAAAAATGTAAATTATAGGCATTCTCATTCAGTTTATCAATGAAGGCATGTGCTGTTACTAACGGGCCCGCCAGACAATAAACAGGTCGTCAATGTACCTAAACCAACCCTCAGTCCTCCCTTCCACTCCATCCACCATGCAGCTCCTGGGTACCTGCTCCTCCCACCAGCCAACGAAGAGGTTCGCGTAGCTGGGAGCGAAGCAGGTACCCATCGCCATACCAGACACTTGTCTAAACAATTGATCCTCGAATAGGAATATGTTATTGTTCAAACAAAATTCAGTGAACTCAAGAATCATAACGCTATGCGTTGTAAATCTCAGTTGTCTCAAGTTCAAAAAGTGCTGGATAGCTTGTAAGCCCTGTTGATGGTCAATAACAGTGTACAAGCTAGTGATATCAAGTACAATCAATAGGCAGTCAGGATCCCAATTCACATTCCTTATTTGATTCAAAAAGTCCTTGGTATCCCGTACATATGAGGGTAGAGTCAATACCAAGGGAAATAGGAATTTGTCTATAAATCGGGACATGTTTTCGGTGAGACTGCCAATTGAAGAGACGATAGGACGGCCCGGAGGAAATAGACTGTCCTTATGTAGTTTTGGCAGATGGTAAAAGGTTGGTGTAAGTGGTTGGGTAGTCCGGAGATAGAGAAATTCATCTTTGCTGAGCATATTACAATTATGCCATTTCCCTATTAGTTTATCATAGTTCCGGATGCTTTCCAAGTATACATCGTTGGTACATTTGACGTAGAACTTGGTGTCATCTAATTGGCGTAGGGCTTCAGATCTATAGTATTCTCTGGTAAGAAGTACAACATTACCCCCTTTGTCCGAAGGCTTTATGATAATTTTTTCATCCTTCATAAGATCTTGTAGGGCCATTTTTTGTTGTTCTGTAATGTTGTACTTTACAGGATGGTTTGTTTTTCTGTATTGCATGAGTTCTTGGGTCATGGCTTCAGAAAAGGCGTCGATCGCATCCCAGAGCATCTGTGGGACAAATGTTGATGGAGGTTTATATCCGCTCTCTTCGCGATCTTGTTCTATACCCAACGCAAGAGCTCTTTGTCCTCTATTCAGGGGTCCAAATGGGTCCTGTCTATGATCTTCTTCACGCAGTTCTTCAAAAGTTTCCAGAGCTTCAATTTCTCTGCCCGTGAGGGCATCCGTGGCTGTTGCTCTGATTCCTACCCCTACCTTTTCTTTTAGGTGGGGTCGTAGTTTGAAGTATTTGTGCAACTTCAACTTGCGTGTAAATCTAAAGAGGTCTATTCTTGTTTGGGTATATTCGAGGGGGGTGCTGGGGCAAAACGTCAATCCAAGGCTAAGTAGATTTGTTTCGGTATCGGTTAGAGTTCTTTCGGTCAGGTTGACCACCGTCAGATTTTGTCTGGTGGTTTCTGCTGCCTGAGTCAGTTCTTGTTGCTTCGTGTCCGATTGCCCCAATTGTTGGGCTTGGCTCTGCCTCTTCCCTTTCCGCCGCCGCTTGCCGCCGCCCCCTCTCCTTGTCCGCCTTGTTTTTTTGTTGTTTTCTGTGATTGTTCTGCCATGTCCGGTGGTTTTGTCTTGCCGCCTCTTAACCAGGTCCCCTTGATAACATCGTACTCCTGATGAAAAGGGGTCTTTTCACTGTCATTTTGCGTTGGTCTTGATTTCTGCCGTGCTTTGGCTGGCATCCTTGTTGTTTGTTGTTCATCCCCGGATTCATTCTCCGTTACATCGGATTCAGACGTGAGGAGTTCGAGTGCTGGGGTAGTTCTCGATTGTAGTGCTTGGCGCGAGGCATCATAATTTCTTGCATATGTATATATATATATTTTTTTTATATTGTGTCTCCAAGGTTGTCCACCTCTGAGTAGCACACGAGCAGCAGCTTGATTTATGTGTACGGGAGGATGGGGATCCGCTTGTAGATGCCGCTCCGTATTGGATCTGAACGACGCGTTTTGGTGTGATCAAGAGTACACGTTACTCAAAACGCGTCGCCAGAAAGGTTACCAATAAAAAGCAACATCTTGGCTGAAGCCGTGGGGTCTGTCTTCTTCTTTCGCCACGCCATGCGGTGTGGAGGTTTGGGGATTTTCTTTGGATATATATATATATATATATATATATATATATATATATATATATATGTATATATATATAGATATATATATATTAATTGTCGCTCCAAGGTTGTCCACCTTTGAGTAGCACACGAGCATCAGCTTGATTTATGTGTAGGTGAGGACGGGGATCCGCTTGTAGATGCCTCTCCGTAATGGATCTGCCCGACGCGTTTCGAAGCTCCATATGCTTCTCTTCAGGGGCTTTAACGGAAGCGGTGTGCACAACCGCCAATCCACTTCTCCATTTTCCATATGACACACCCACCAATGGGAGGCTCAAATGAGACTGTGTATTGTGGGAAGTGTGGTGCGGAAAGCACACAATCAAGTCCTGTATGGACCCAGCAAGTGGGCCCGTCCTCGATCCCGTGTACGGCTGCTGTTTCACTTCCGTGACCCCCAAGGATGACGGGGTGGTGCATACTCCGCGGCTGGATGGCCGCGTATAAATTTTTGCTCCAAGGTTGTCCATCTTTGAGTAGCACACGAGCAGCAGCTTGATTTATGTGTAGGTGAGGACGGGGATCCGCTTGTAGATGCCGCTCCGTAATGGATCTGCCCAACGCATTTCAAAGCTCCATATGCTTCTCTTCAGGGGCTTTAACGGAAGCGGTGTGCACAACCGCCAATCCACTTCTCCATTTTCCATATGACACACCCATCAATGGAAGACTCAAATGAGACTGTGTATTATGGGAAGTGTGGTGCGGAAAGCACACAATCAAGTCCTGCATGGACCCCGCAAGTGGGCCCGTCCTTGATCCAGTGTACGGCTGCTGTTTCACTTCTGTGACCCCCAAGGATGACGGGGTGGTGCATACTCCGCGGCTGGACGGCCGCGTATAAATTGTCGCTCCAAGGTTGTCCACCTTTGAGTAGCACACGAGCAGCAGCTTCATTTATGTGTAGGTGAGGATGGGGATCCACTTGTAGATGCCGCTCCGTAATGGATCTGCCTGACGCGTTTCGAAGCTCCATATGCTTCTCTTCAGGGGCTTTAACGGAAGCGGTGTGCACAACCACCAATCCACTTCTCCATTTTCCATATGACACACCCACCAATGGGAGGCTCAAATGAGACTGTGTATTATGGGAAGTGTGGGAAGGGTAGGAACAGACTCGAGGAAAGCATTGCTTCTAGGTTTGGGGGTTGGTTTGTAATTTTTGTAATTTTAACAAGTGATCAGCAACAAGAAATATTCATGAATTGTGATTTGTCGGAGAATGATCTTCAATGCAATTCTGTTTATATTATTTCTTGTAAGAGATTATTTTGCTAAAAGTGTAAATATCTTATATATATATATATATATATATATATATATATATATATATATATATATATATATATATATATATATATATATACCTACTGGCGGTCGCCAGTAGGTATATATAGTTAGGATTTTTTTGAATAGGGATTTCTGAAAATTCTATGTTGAATAACTTTGGCGTTGATGGACGGAATTGGCTGAAATTGTCAGGAAAATGGCACATTTTGTTTCTGAGCGTCCCCTGAAAGTTTGGGGGGGGGGTTCGTCAAGCGGGGGCCGAGAAAAAAGGGGGGTCCCAAAACGTGTTTTTAACATTGAGTTTTCCATAGAGCGGTTGGACTCACTTTTAGCTTGAACGGCTGAATGGATTTCCACAAAACTTGGCAAAATTGTAGGGACTGGTAGCCCGATGTGCCTTTGCTATGTCTCAAGATATATGCTCCAGTGGTTTCTACGAAAATTACCTTTGAAAAATATATATTGGGCTATATATATGTTAGAGCCCAAATGTAGCCCAATGTAGCCCAATGTAGCCCAATGTAGCCCAAAGATGGCCACCAGAGACAAAAAAAACGAAATGTAGCCCAAATATCAGCCAGATGTAGCCCAACTATAGCCCAGTGACAGAATGTCCCAGAGTGTTCTAAAGAACAACTAGAGCGCTAACAGTCTTACTTATGACAAAAGTATGGCACACCTGAAGTCATCTTGATTGGAAAAAAGTGTTAACACTTAAAATTTAATTTGCAAAGGAACAAAATGAGGGGGTTCATTTTGCCATAGAAATTATGATTAGTGCTGAAGAAAGAAAAATTAGGGCACATTTTGAGTGACTTCTCAAATCCTCTTATATTTCATTAAAAAAATTCTGATATGCAGTCTCCCAAGATGGCCACCAGAGACAAAAGAGCCCAAATGTAGCCCAAATATCAGCCAGATGTAGCACAACTATAGCCCAATGACAGAATGTCCCAGAGTGTTCTAAAGAACAACTAGAACGCTAACAGTCTTACTTATGACAAAAGTATGGCACACCTGAAGTCATCTTGATTGGAATAAAGTGGTAACACTTAATACATTTAATTTGAAAAGGAACAAAATGAGGGGTTTCATTTTGCCATAGAAATGTTATATATATATATATGTATATATATATATATATATATATATATATATATATATATATATTTCACCTCCCAAGTAGAAAAACTACCAGTGACGAGACTTTGTGCAGACCAAAGTGTTTATTTTATGTCGCCCTCGGACGCGTTTCACCTGACCAGCAGGCTTGCTCACCTTGAGTGAATCAGTGTGCTGCTGCAGAATAAAGCATCGGTAATGCAATCCCCGTGAGTGTGGTGTGTTCTTCGAACAGTGAGCAGTAATATATATATATATATATATATATATATATATATATATATATATATATATATATATATATATATATATATATATATATATATATATAGATATTACCTACTGGCGGTCGCCAGTAGGTATATATAGTTAGGATTTTTTTGAATAGGGATTTCTGAAAATTCTATGTTGAATAACTTTGGCGTTGATGGACGGAATTGGCTGAAATTGTCAGGAAAATGGCACATTTTGTTTCTGAGCGTCCCCTGAAAGTTTGGGGGGGGGTTCGTCAAGCGGGGGCCGAGAAAAAAGGGGGGTCCCAAAACGTGTTTTTAACATTGAGTTTTCCATAGAGCGGTTGGACTCACTTTTAGCTCGAACGGCTGAATGGATTTCCACAAAACTTGGCAAAATTGTAGGGACTGGTAGCCCGATGTGCCTTTGCTATGTCTCAAGATATATGCTCCAGTGGTTTCTACAAAAATTACCTTTGAAAAATATATATTGGGCTATGTATATGTTAGAGCCCAAATGTAGCCCAATGTAGCCCAATGTAGCCCAAAGATGGCCACCAGAGACAAAAAAAAACAAATGTAGCCCAAATATCAGCCAGATGTAGCCCAACTATAGCCCAGTGACAGAATGTCCCAGAGTGTTCTAAAGAACAACTAGAGCGCTAACAGTCTTACTTATGACAAAAGTATGGCACACCTGAAGTCATCTTGATTGGAAAAAAGTGTTAACACTTAAAATTTAATTTGCAAAGGAACAAAATGAGGGGGTTCATTTTGCCATAGAAATTATGATTAGTGCTGAAGAAAGAAAAATTAGGGCACATTTTGAGTGACTTCTCAAATCCTCTTATATTTCATTAAAAAAATTCTGATATGCAGTCTCCCAAGATGGCCACCAGAGACAAAAGAGCCCAAATGTAGCCCAAATATCAGCCAGAAGTAGCACAACTATAGCCCAATGACAGAATGTCCCAGAGTGTTCTAAAGAACAACTAGAACGCTAACAGTCTTACTTATGACAAAAGTATGGCACACCTGAAGTCATCTTGATTGGAATAAAGTGGTAACACTTAATACATTTAATTTGAAAAGGAACAAAATGAGGGGTTTCATTTTGCCATAGAAATGTTATATATATATATATGTGTATATATATATATATATATATATATATATATATATATATATATATATATATATATATATATATATATATATATTCACCTCCCAAGTAGAAAAACTACCAGTGACGAGACTTTGTGCAGACCAAAGTGTTTATTTTATGTCGCCCTCGGACGCGTTTCACCTGACCAGCAGGCTTGCTCACCGATACTTCAATAAATTACAGTCGCCATTTTAAAGAAAAAAGTGCACCCAAAACAGTCACGTGATTAGTACTACACACCGACTGACATAGAAAACAGACTCGTAGTTTTTACAATATATGCCATTGCACAATTCATTTCGTTCACTACTTTCAATTTGATCGCCTCCATGTACATTTAAACAACTTTTTCCGTATTGTCGCATAGTTAAAACATTTTTTACATATTTAACCCCAACGTTCTGGTCCTACTACAGTCAGAAGCGTTGTGGAGAAAATACCCGCCTGGTGCGTATTTTTACACTTGCGTCAAAAACTATGCAATGCACAAAAGTTATACATTCAGCCCATGGTGGGCATATGTTTGATACATGTCGATAAGGCATTGTAGTGATTAAAATTCATCTGCATTATAGGTGTTGTTATAGATAAATAGTGCCAAAGTGGGCTAGTTTCAATTGTCGGCAGGAGTACAGGGACTGGGAAGACAGGGAGAGGGAGAGGTGGAGTGAATGTGAAGGGAAGAAGGTGCGGAAAGAGGGGAGGCGGGGAGGTGAAGAAAGGAAAAAGGAGGGGAGGGGGGAGTGACTGTTTTGGGTGCACTTTTTTCTTTAAAATGGCGACTGTAATTTATTGAAGTATCGGTGAGCAAGCCTGCTGGTCAGGTGAAACGCGTCCGAGGGCGACATAAAATAAACACTTTGGTCTGCACAAAGTCTCGTCACTGGTAGTTTTTCTACTTGGGAGGTGAAGTGTTGTCGGGACCTGACTTCAGAGGCCCCGTTTGAGACGAGACGCCCGCTGGTCTGGAAGGTGGCAGTTTCCTCCTGAAGTAAAGAGAAGTAGATATATATTTATAGATATTACCTACTGGTGGTCGCCAGTAGGCATATATAGTTAGGATTTTTTTGAATAGGGATTTCTGAAAATTCTATGTTGAATAACTTTGGCGTTGATGGTCGGAATTGGCTGAAATTTTCAGGAAAATGGCACATTTTGTTTCTGAGCGTCCCCTGAAAGTTTGGAGGGCTTTCATCAAGCGGGGGCCGAGAAAAAAGGGGGGGTCCCAAAACGTGTTTTTAACATTGAGTTTTCCATAGGGCGGTTGGACTCACTTTTAGCTCGAACGGCTGAATGGATTTCTATGAAACTTGGCAAAATTGTAGAGACTGTTTGCCCGATGTGCCTTTGTTAGGTCTCAAGATATGTGCTCCAGTGGATTTTGAGAAATTAACGTTCAAAAAAATATATGTATCTGTGACAGCGTCCCGGTTAGCGCCCCGGTTCGCGTACCAGACGCGTAACGGAACTTTGCTAGGAGAAGCGGATTGGCTCTCCGGTGACTCTCAACATTCTAAACAGTCCAGAACGTCCGCCATCTTGTCTCTCGGTAGGATCGAGAGACAAGAGGTGGAAATAAACGAAGGGGGAAATGAATGAAAGGGGGCAAGGTAGACCCCTCCTGACCCCCTAGGATTGATGTGGGGGCTATTAAAGGGCCCCGCGGGGCAAAAAAATAAAATATTTTTTTTTTCGATTTTTCGTGGTGGAAGCGCTACCCGGTACGCGAACCGGGTAGCTCACCGGTAGCGTAACGGGAGTCCGCCATCTTGTGTTTCGGACGAATTTAGTCACAAGATGGAGGATAAACAATGTTGGGAATGGGTATAAGGGGGCACGGGAGACATATCCTGACCACCTAGGTTTTCTGAGGGTGGCTGAGGAGGCCCATATATGTAAAAAAAAATACTTTTTTTTTCAAATTTTCGCCCGGTTAGCGCCCGGTCCGCGCACCGGGTAGCGTTCCGGAAAGCGTAACAAGGGGAAAACCAAGGGAAATAGTAAAATAATATTTTAGAGTGCTTTGAGGTAGGGTAGCTCTGAATAGAGCTGTTGTGTTGTGTGGGTGATGTAAGTACCAACATGTAGGTACCAATGAAGGGTCTAAAATTCAATGTACACCGTCTCCTCTGTAGATATTTTGTATGTTCTAATATGGGTTATTTAAATGTAAATGTGTGGAAAAGCACTTCATGCTTTAAAGCAATTGTATTTTTGAACTGATTGTTCTTTCCTCTTAGTCCTCCTCTTTGTTTTTTTTTCCCCACACTCTTCTTCAGCATGATAGTTGATAAATTCGTTCCCTCAAAAAATGTATATACATAAAAAAATTATATTAAATACATATAAAATATATTTTTCCTTTAAAAGAAGAATACATTTTACAGCTTTTGATATTTGCTATTAAAAAACCATTGAAATTCACAGAAAAAAACATAGGTTATAGACCATATATAGTTAGGAATTAGCATTTACAAAACCTTGAAAATTCACTGAAGAAACGATAGGTTATAGACCATATATAGTTAGGAATTAGCATTTACAAAACCTTATTTTACTCACACAAAACCATTGAAATTCGCATATATAGTTAGTTGCACTAACTATATATCGCGCACCTGCAATCCACTGCTGATCATGTCACATATT
The DNA here is from genome assembly GCF_964263255.1 of Lissotriton vulgaris. Taxonomy (NCBI): domain Eukaryota; kingdom Metazoa; phylum Chordata; class Amphibia; order Caudata; family Salamandridae; genus Lissotriton; species Lissotriton vulgaris. Next base: position 1,657,480,056 of record NC_141685.1, on the reverse strand, counting down.
ACATCATTCATGACATGGTCAGTGACATCACTGATGACATCTCAAATGACATCACTGATGACATCACTGATGACATCTCAAATTACATCACTGATGACATCACTGATGACATCACTGATGACATCTCATTTGCCGTTACTGATCACATCACTGATGACATCATTCATATGATAATACGATGAACCTCTTCAGACTCTAATATAACTTTAGATACACTCAGTGTAAACAGACACTCACAGACTGTCACTCATCCATGGAGTTACTCACACACCTAGTCAGTCATGCAAAGAATCAATCACACCTCCACTTCCTCAACTCCATTTCCTGCAACGACCCCCAAAACTTTCAGTTTTGGGGGCCGTTGCAGGCCCCCAGCGTGTCAGGGGGTGGGGGGTGCACATGGGGGGTACCTATGGTACCCCCCTGCATTTACATGAACAAAGCGGCAGGCACCGCGTGGTGCCTGCCGCTTTGTGCATGTAAATGCAATACATGCATTTTTAACCTTGCGGAAGGTGCTGCTTCAAGCAGCACCCGCCGCAAGATTAATGATACGGGATGTGACCGCCATGGTGGCGGTCACATCCTAATTTGCATGGAGGGACCGCCGCTGCCCATGTGGACGGTCCCTCTACCTCGGGGGTGGCGGACGCCATCCTAATGACCCCCTAAATACGAGAATGAAGTGCCAAGAAATGTTTAAATCAAAACTGTGCACATCAGCGTGAGTGCTCTGTGCGCTTCTCACAATGTGATTTTTTTTCTGTCACAGCCGTCAATGCAAATCAAGTCCTGTTAGACCTGGCATCTTTTGCCGTTTTCCCCTGTTTTTTTGCTTTCTGACCTCCTGATTTTGACTCTGTCTTTGCTGATTTAGTTTCTGGGCACTTTCTCACTGCTTTCAGTGTTAAAGTGCAAGTGCACCTATTGTAAATTGCATTGTGGATTGGTGTTTCCATAATTGGCTAATTTGATTTACCGGTAAGTCCTAGGTGCACCCAGGACATGTCTCAATTACCAGAGGTGGTTAATTATGACAGGCTCTTAAAGCTAGCTGTTACCTCTGGACTTAAAATGACAATGTCCTCCGCTGCTCGGCTTGACAGAAATAAAGCATTATGAGGGTTCACGTCTCTGCTTTTTTTTAAATTTGGCACTCCACTGTTAATGATCTGAAGGACCAGATGCACCTCTGTTGTTGGAGCTGGTATGAACCTCACCACATGGCGGTTGCCACTTTGCAATAGTCGTATCCTTTCACCGGGTGGTTACATCCGAAGGCTCCGATTAAACCTTGTTTGTAGGTTGAATTTCAGCTCGCTTCCACTTAAAACAGGAGCAGGGGTCCTTGCTATGTATGAACTTGCCCTCGCCAATTTAGAAACAGAACAGGAGCTGCCTAGAGTTCCATCACAGAGAACCGTTAGTGAGGAGGTTGAGCCCCGGGCGACCATTTTGTTCAAACATTAGCTAAATCATCATGTTAGGATTGGAAAGCAGAGGGTAAGGGCAGGGCAAAAGTCCTAAAAAAAGAAGTGGGGGGACGCTGTCACCGGAAGTGACGTCACAAGAGGAAATGATGTCACGAAAGGTAGCTTGCACCATCGGGCTCATTGCGTCCTCTCGCTCACCCCTTAGATGCGTTTGCATCTGAGAAGCCAGCACGTGAGCAGCGTGCTGTGAGCTTCGATCTCGCCCCAGAGAGGCCAATGAGTGAAGTCCAGCTGTTTGGCAGGGGGGACGGCGTCCACCCGGTAAAATAAGTGGGGGGACGCCTTCCACCTATGTGGTACCCCCACTCGAGCTCTGGGTAAGGGGATTTGCTGGCATTAGAGTGCACGCTAAAGATGCTGCTAATCAGTATCACAACATGTGTGCTATTCCCTATGAAACATGATGTAAAATTAGTTATAACCAACTGGCTTCTTCAGTTTTTCAGAAAGACCACAATAAGTTAGCACAGGGTAATCAACAATGGCATGGATGTTAAATGTCACATGTGTACTGAAGTGTATATCTGCCTCCCTCGCATACATTACTATAATGTATGGCTCTGTAGTGGCCAGGCTGGACGTAGTTTTAAAAATAATGTAGTAACACGTGTCAAAGAAATGTGCTTCATCATCTTGAAATCCACCTTTTTTACTTTAGTTAAGTCACACCTAAGTGTAGGCTATAAGCCTACAGGATTGGGTGATGGATGTATAAAAGCAGAACTTGTTAAATGTTTAAGAAACATATATCCCCACAGTGCGTTATTGTTTAGTTAGGTCAAGTTACATTTTCTTGTGAGAATACCTATTTGTAAATAAAAGCCTACGTTTACCATTTCACCGGAGAAAATAAGGGAAACTGACTTGTATTTTATCAAAACTCTAAATTATTGGTGAGAGTAGAATTTTTATATCTGTAGTGGAAGAGTAACAACATATATAAACCATTTAAGAAAGCACGCAAAAAAGAATTTGGATAGAGCCAAATAACAGTAAAAACACAAGGCAAGCCACCATCTCAGTGACACTCCTTTGTATTCCACTGGAGGCAAGGTTTGGCAATACACATGCAATCCTCGAGTTGTACAAAACAGAAATATTCTTCCTTGTTATGTTTGCCCTGACGTACTTAAAAAAGTCATCAGTCCAGTGGTGGTCTGACTTACAGTTCCTGTTTAAAGCTCAAAACATTCTATTTCAAATATCTATACTTCCTACTAGTTAACACTGATGCACTTTTTGACTACTCCTTTTCCTGTTCTAGCCATGGGTTTGCAGGGCTGGACTGGCCTTAGCGGGCACCGCGCGTTTCCCTGGTAGGCTGCTAGGTAGGGGGCCAACTTTGGGACCCTTTGGGGCCGTTTTTGTTACCGGGGGTCGGCAATATCAGCCCCCTGTAACAAAATCAGCCGAAACTGGCCCTCGCAAACAGTTTGGCTGCACCCCCCCTAACCCCAGGGGGAGCCGGCCGAACAGTTTGCCAGGGCGGTTTCTGTTCCCAGCCCGGCCCTGTGGGTTTCGAGAAATATGTGCAGAAGATAGTTATATGTTTTTTAATGGAGTTTTACAATATCTCATTGGGTAGAAAGAATATGGCCCAGAGGTTCAGTTTGGGACCCTGCATTTGCTGTATACGCATCTTGTATAGTTGTATTATTTCATTCTTCTCATCTTACTAAATCAGCCCTTCCTAAAAGGTGCCCCTAAAGGTGGGGGTACTGCAGCATTCAAGGTGTTCCCATTGGATCTTACCTTCTGATTATGCCTCTGTCTGCAGTCCTGGTTATTGGGGAGGCTGCCTCGGTTCGGGGTGTCAGATAACAGAAGTAGTGTCAACCTTTGAGGGCTAAGCTCTTCCGCATCTCTATGGTCCTGCGTCGGGCGTTTGTTCTGCTGGGTGTTTGCCATGCTCCAGCTCAGGGCTTTTATGTGCATGACAAATCTGAAGGAAAAGAGACCTGTACAGTAACAGACAGTCTTCGTAAAGTATCCTCTCTGTACTATATGACTTGCTTCTCTGCTCGGACTGATTAAATGGCAACATGGGAGGGAAAATCAGTGGTGGTTGGCTCACCCTTAATAGGGCAGCTGATGAGTTACTGTTAGGAGAGCCAACTGGGGCTCTGCTGTCGCTAAACCATTGATTCTTCACACCTCAGAATGGAGTGGGGAACTTCGGGTTTGGCAAGCCATGAAGGTCTGCCAATTTACGGTCACTGGGGGTGACTGCTTGCTGCACTAGGGAGGAGGTTGGCAAGGACAATAACATCCAATCCAAGATGTGGTCGAATTAATGAATGAAATAATAAATGAAATACATTTATAGAGCGCACAGCTACTCAACAAGAGTGTCCCGGTGCTAATAGTCTCAAACTAACAGACCTGGCGCAGACACCTAGAACTAAAAGAGCTCGGGTTTAAGAAGCTTCCTAAAAACCGTCAGTTTAGCCGAAGCTCTGAGAAACACTGGAATTGGTTCCACGCTCGAGCTCCCAGAAGCCTGAAAGACCTGCCCCTAGCCGGAACAATATTTAACAACAAGGGGTGGTGATGGACAGAGTTTCTGAATTAAGCAGAATACTCTCACCCAGCCAAGAGATCAGGGCTAGATCCAACACCGTTTTTTAGCTCACTGCACCATCCCAGTTCAGAACCTGGCTATAAGCAAATTAGTCTGTTTCTGTCCCAGTGCATGATGGGAACAGGGCAAACCAAACTACCAAGCCAATTCTTACACTGGGAAGGAAACAAGCTTCCGGGGACCGGTTTCTGGCATTTCAGCCGTCGTCGGCCCGGCTTGCTTGAATCCTGATGGTGCAATGAGCAAGGGACTCACATCTGAGTATACCCTTCCACGCTTAGGGTGGACAAAATATTTAACAACAAGGGGTGGTGATGGACAGAGTTTCTGAATTAAGCAGAATACTCTCACCCAGTCAAGAGATCAGGGCTAGATCCAACGCCGTTTTTTAGCTCACTGCACCATCCCAGTTCAGAACCTGGCTATATGCAAATTAGTCTGTTTCTGTCCCAGTGCATGATGGGAACACGGCAAACCAAACTACCAAGCCAATTCTTACACTGGGAAGGAAACAAGCTTCCGGGGACCGGTTTCTGGCATTTCAGCCATCGTCGGCCCGGCTTGCTTAAATCCTGATGGTGCAATGAGCAAGGGACTCACATCTGAGTATACCCTTCCACGCTGAGGGTGGACAAAATATTTAACAACAAGGGGTGGTGATGGACAGAGTTTCTGAATTAAGCAGAATACTCTCACCCAGTCAAGAGATCAGGGCTAGATCCAACACCGTTTTTAGCTCACTGCACCATCCCAGTTCAGAACCTGGCTATATGCAAATTAGTCTGTTTCTGTCCCAGTGCATGATGGGAACAGGGCAAACTAAACTACCAAGCCAATTCTTACACTGGGAAGGAAACAAGCTTCCGGGGACCGGTTTCTGGCATTTCAGCCGTCGTCGGCCCGGCTTGCTTGAATCCTGATGGTGCAATGAGCAAGGGACTCACATCTGAGTATACCCTTCCACGCTTAGGGTGGACAAAATATTTAACAACAAGGGGTGGTGATGGACAGAGTTTCTGAATTAAGCAGAATACTCTCACCCAGTCAAGAGATCAGGGCTAGATCCAACACTGTTTTTTAGCTCACTGCACCATCCCAGTTCAGAACCTGGCTATATGCAAATTAGTCTGTTTCTGTCCCAGTGCATGATGGGAACAGGGCAAACCAAACTACCAAGCCAATTCTTACACTGGGAAGGAAACAAGCTTCCGGACACCGGTTTCTGGCATTTCAGCCGTCGTCGGCCCGGCTTGCTTGAATCCTGATGGTGCAATGAGCAAGGGACTCACATCTGAGTATACCCTTCCACGCTTAGGGTGGACAAAATATTTAACAACAAGGGGTGGTGATGGACAGAGATTCTGAATTAAGCAGAATACTCTCACCCAGTCAAGAGATCAGGGCTAGATCCAACACCGTTTTTTAGCTCACTGCACCATCCCAGTTCAGAACCTGGCTATATGCAAATTAGTCTGTTTCTGTCCCAGTGCATGATGGGAACAGGGCAAACCAAACTACCAAGCCAATTCTTACACTGGGAAGGAAACAAGCTTCCGGGGACCGGTTTCTGGCATTTCAGCCGTCGTCGGCCCGGCTTGCTTGAATCCTGATGGTGCAATGAGCAAGGGACTCACATCTGAGTATACCCTTCCACGCTTAGGGTGGACAAAATATTTAACAACAAGGGGTGGTGATGGACAGAGTTTCTGAATTAAGCAGAATACTCTCACCCAGTCAAGAGAGCAGGGCTAGATCCAACACCGTTTTTTAGCTTACTGCACCATCCCAGTTCAGAACCTGGCTATATGCAAATTAGTCTGTTTCTGTCCCAGTGCATGATGGGAACAGGGCAAACCAAACTACCAAGCCAATTCTTACACTGGGAAGGAAACAAGCTTCCGGGGACCGGTTTCTGGCATTTCAGCCGTCGTCGGCCCGGCTTGCTTGAATCCTGATGGTGCAATGAGCAAGGGACTCACATCTGAGTATACCCTTCCACGCTTAGGGTGGACAAAATATTTAACAACAAGGGGTGGTGATGGACAGAGTTTCTGAATTAAGCAGAATACTCTCACCCAGTCAAGAGATCAGGGCTAGATCAAACACAGTTTTTTAGCTCACTGCACCATCCCAGTTCAGAACCTGGCTATATGCAAATTAGTCTGTTTCTGTCCCAGTGCATGATGGGAACAGGGCAAACCAAACTACCAAGCCAATTCTTACACTGGAAAGGAAACAAGCTTCCGGGGACCGGTTTCTGGCATTTCAGCCGTCGTCGGCCCGGCTTGCTTGAATCCTGATGGTGCAATGAGCAAGGGACTCACATCTGAGTATACCCTTCCACGCTTAGGGTGGACAAAATATTTAACAACAAGGGGTGGTGATGGACAGAGTTTCTGAATTAAGCAGAATACTCTCACCCATTCAAGAGATCAGGGCTAGATCCAACACCGTGTTTTAGCTCACTGCACCATCCCAGTTCAGAACCTGGCTATATGCAAATTAGTCTGTTTCTGTCCCAGTGCATGATGGGAACACGGCAAACCAAACTACCAAGCCAATTCTTACACTGGGAAGGAAACAAGCTTCTGGGGACTGGTTTCTGGCATTTCAGCCGTCGTCGGCCCGGCTTGCTTGAATCCTGATGGTGCAATGAGCAAGGGACTCACATCTGAGTATACCCTTCCACTCTTAGGGTGGACAAAATATTTAACAACAAGGGGTGGTGATGGACAGAGTTTCTGAATTAAGCAGAATACTCTCACCCAGTCAAGAGATCAGGGCTAGATCCAACCTTGCCGGAACAAGGCGTATTCTGAGAACGCTGGCCAGGCTAATGGAGGATGACCTCAGGGATCTGGCAGGCAAGTAGTGGCTGACTCTAGCTCTGAGGTAGCCGGCGCCCTTACCATGAAGAGCTTTGGAGAACATTAAGAGGGCCTTAAACTGGAGCCTTTTACTTGTAGGAAGCCAGTGTAATGCCTTAAGATACAGGGTCATGTGGGTCCTGGGCTTAAGCTAAGGACCAGTCTGGCAGTGGCATTTTGAACCATTTGAAGGCGCTGGAGGTGATAGCCTGAAAGGCCCAGGTACAGTCCAGTCTGGAAGTGACCAGAGCCTGGACCATGATTTTCCTGGTGTCGAATGAGAGAAGAGGAAGAAACTTTCTCAGCATACGCAGCATGCCAAAGCAAATGTCCACTACAGACTGGACTTGGGGTCTCATAGAGAGAGCTCTGTCATTGTAGATGCCGAGATTCTTTACCATGGATTGGGCTGAGAAGGGCAGAGACATCTCATCCGGCTACCATTGTCTCCAGTCCACCACGGATTGAGAGTCAAAAAAGACAATTTCCGATATTTCTGAATTACATTTAAGTTGGTTCCTATTGAACTAGTTGAACACCTTAGTGAGGCATGATCTGATCCTTTCACCATCAAAATCTGTTCCCTTCTCACAGGTGAAAATCAGATGTGTATCATCGGCATATGACATTATCTTGGCTTCACAAGCTTTCGCCAGAGATGCAAGGTGCGACATATAGAGGTTGAAGAGAGTGGGGCTTTGAACAGAGCCCTGAGCGGCCTCCACTTTCAGGTTGAGCATGGGGAAAGCAAAAGGGGGCATCCAATTTTCCTGGCTTCTGTCCTCAAGAAAGGAGGCTAGCCCTGCAAGCGCAGATCCGCCTATGCCAAGTTCCCTCACACTCTCCAGGAGCCTGTCATGTGGGACCATATCGAAGGCTGCCGACAGGTCCAATAAAATAAGGATAGCTCTGCCGCCTTGGTCTAGCTTTTCCTTGATGTGCTCCGTAACCTCCAATAGAGCTTTTTCTGTACTATAATTAGCCCTGAAGACAGATTGAGTGATGTGTAGGAGATTATGACTCTCAGCGTATTCTGAAATTACTCTATTCACAGGCTTCTCCAGCGCCTTAGAAAGAGAAGGTAGGAGAGAGATGGGCCTGTAGTTACCAAGCATTTTCGAATCAGCAGAGGGTTTTTTAAGCAGTGGAAGAATTTTCACATGCTTCCAGATGGAAGGCATGAGGCCTGTTGAAAGAGATGTGTTCATCACCTTATTGGCCACAGGGTTTACGACAGAGGCCACAGAGGCCAACATTTGTGCTGGGCACGCATCTGTAGGCGAGCCAGACTTTAGGCCTTCAGAATCTCAAGAGATGTCTCATGTTGTAAAAAAGGTATCTGCATTAACACAGGGGGTTGCCGGGTGGAACACAGTCTGGACGGCTGAGTCCCTGGAGCAGGGTCCTCCATAGACCCCTCTGAAAAAGAAATCTTGAATCTCAACAATCTTTTCGTGTAGCAACAATGCCAGCTGGCTTGTCCATTCAGCTGAGTGTGTAGGCTCCTTAATAGCAGCCTTAGGAGTAGTGAACTGCTTCACAATGTTAAAAATCTCCTTTCCCTTATTGTTGGAGATAGCAATCTTATTCTGCAGATAGCTCTTCTTGGCGGCTCCAATATGAATACAATGGGATTTCAGAGCCGCCTTATATGTGATGTCATTTAAGGCAGTGTAAGAAAAACACCTTGTCCCAACTCAGGTCCTACAAAAATTATGCTGTGGGCAGAGCGCCAATCCTGTCTTAACTGAAAATGTGGACCCAATTCAAAGCACAGCACAAGAAATACACTGTATAATTGTTGATAGACTACTCTAGGAATGCATGGTGTTTAACATTAAGGAACAGTGGAAGAAGTGTCTTCTTTGCAGTTTTCAGATGATGATTAACCTGCATGAGAGGCCTGCAGGAGGCCCATCTCACATTCAGCTGTTCTAAAATTATTTCTGTCTGGCATTAGTCCCCCTGGAGGTTTAGAGCAGTGTGTATCATGTAAAACTAACTTTGTTGGTGATGCCATTATAATGGATGCTGCATTGTGTGCATCCTCTGGTTGTGGCAGTGCCAGACAACGTTTTGCTTGCATGTCTGGAGAATGGTTACTGGGCCCAGATACCAAGGTGCCATCTTCTCTGCTTTAATGATAATTCATCATGAGGCATCATCCATCCCTGACCCAACAAAGCACTAAAGACAATGATTGCCCCACTAGCCAACAGCTATGAAGGTCTGTATCCTATAAAAACAGGAATATTCCACATTCCCTAACCATGAGGAATGGATGAGAGACATTGGAATACAGCAGCATGTGAAAATGTGATTCGCAGATTGGCGGGCCAAATGCCGGAGGAAATGTGTAAAGCATCCGCGCAGCACACACAGGCGACACACAAGGCACACTACAAAAAGAGACTCCACACCAGGTTAGGTGAAAAACAGTATGTGTATGGTCAAATAAACACATCAGAAGGGAATCACAGGTGCAGATAAACTGTGCCAGCCGGCACCAGGGAATAATTCACAGGGGGACTATATACACGGCAGCGCCAATCGGGCCGCTACCAGAACCATCACAAGTCAAAGGATAACTGAAAGTCCATAAGAAATAATTTCTCACCGGCCGTACCTACTGATGAGTAGACATGCACTTGGCATAAATCACTTTAGGCATTTGTCAAGGTAGGCCTAAACATGAAACCAGCCACGTAGGCATTAGGGAAAAACAATAGCATAAAGGCTTTAATCATAAAAACACATTATGCATAACTTCAGGCAAGAATCATCGTTGCGGTAGCCTAGAATGGGAACCTCAGGTTAGGCATAGTATGCAGAACACCAGCATTGCAGCCTTAGGGGAAAAGAAACCATTAGCACTAGGCATAAAAAACACAGCAGTCAGGCATAAAGCCTGAATCAACACCTTAGGCTTATCGTCACAGTGGACCTGAAAACACAAATACACTATGCATAACGGGTGAGCATATTCTGCATATCATTAGGCACACCATACTCAGCTGGGGCATACACGATGGGAGCATTAAATCACCTTAGATTAGGGTACTTTACGCAGGACCCCCACAATGTAGCATTAGGGTAAAAGCATTGCCAGCATTAATGTATTAGGCATACAAACAGTATGAATAACCTATTAGGCGGCAAAAGCATTAGGCATCAACCTGTGGGCATGAACATAGTAGGCATGAAGCATTCTCATTAGGGTAAAAACGCTAGGCAACATCACCTTAGGCTTTGGCAGATGCATAAGGCACCTCTTGCGGTACATGGAGCCTTATCATATTAGAATGGGGCATACACATGAGGCATTTCCTCATTGCGCACATTAGTACAGAACTTTAGCATAATGGTGCATCTCTAGTAACATCCCACACATCCTGTAAGCATTAGGGGGGAAATAATGATAGCGATATAACCACATGCTTTAGGCATAAGCAACATTAACAGTACCCTTTATGTGAATACACCTGTAATACCTACCCCAAGGTTGCAGATTCGTTTCTGGCGTTACTGCACCTGGGGAGCCCCTACTCGGGGGCTCTCAAATTACCAATGGCCCAGAATCAGCACTGCAAATTGGAGGGAAAAGCATTAGGTATCATCCTAAGTACAAATGCATTATGTAACAATATTATGCAAGAAATCATATGGGGTAATAGGCCTCGCCACCATAAACACAGTATGCCCCAATCGGGGGCACAACACTCTGAAACTGGCCCCAGGCCAACTGGCCTCTCTCCGGGGCTCTAATGCCCTATGTCCTTCAAATGTTATGTTATGTTATGTTATTGGTGTTTTATAAAGCGCATGAATCACCCAGGGGAACCCGCGCCACCTAGACCAATTGCCGAGAACAACAACGCCCAAAAGAGACATCAATATAAAAAGGCTTTCAGGTGTTTCCTGAAAGCCAGATAAGATGGTGACTTACGCAAAACTTCTGGAAGTGAGTTCCAATATTTGGGCCTACAAAAGAAAAAGTTTTACCTCCCAGACGAGTCCGTTGAATGCATGGAATCGCTAGAAGAGCCTTTCCATTAGATCTTAAGTTACAGCAAGATGTTAATTTGCAGAGTTTATTTTGTAAGTACTTTTGGCCGGTTTCCCTCATAGCTTTAAAAACTAGACAACATGTCTTAAAAAAGGATCTCTTTTTGACTGAAAGCCAATGTAGTTCCCTCAATAAAGGGAGAGATGGTGTGCCAGGGGGACGATTTAAGTTTTGGATAACTTGGAGCTTTGCTAACTGCGTGTCCCCTATTTCTGCCAGCAAAGCATTACCATAGTCCATCCGGCTGTTTACTGGAGCCTGGACCACCGTCCTACGGTGGCTCATGGGAGGTATGGAATAATTTTCTGCAACAGCCGGAGGCTATAATAACAGGAACTCATTATATTACTGACATTTTTCTTCATCGACAGGGCTGGCTGCAAAAACAGCAAAAGCAAAGTGCGCAAAGCACTGGGCAGGGCAGGAGTGTCTCTCACTCCTCTCTCTCTACTCCTGAGAAGTACAATGCCCCCCAATATGTTGCAGCTGTCCACTGTCAACCAAGCAGGCAGGGGGGAATCCCACATGCCGGGATCCCCTTGTGGTGCTGCAGATGTCCGCTCCTCTTCTGGGCACAGTTGTAGCGCCTTGGCAGCAAGCAGAGCATAGTCAATGCAAATATTCCACTCTGGCAGCACCCAAATGCAGCACACACACAGGGGAAGTGAAATATAGCGCTTTGACAGCACAGCGCTGCAGGTGTCAGCTCCTCTTTCCCTGGCACCTTGAATATAGCGCTTGCGAGGCACTAGGTTCCACTAGAAGCTTCAGGGGCAGAAAGATAGTGTACCTCTTCTGGTAATCGGGAAAACAGTGCCCACCAGACGCTAGAGTGCAGGCAGAGCAGCACAGTCACTTCAAATATGGCTCTCACCAGGCGCTAGGTGACTCACAGTTCCCGGAGTCCCACCGTGGGAGTAGCGCCCAAGCTCCTCACCTCCTTGGAGTGCAGGCAGTCAAAGTATAGCACTCACGAGGCGCTAGGGCAGCAGAGCAGGCAGGCGAGGCAGGGCAAGATCAGCAGACAGTGGGCACTCATCAGTACAGGACAGCAGCTCCTAGAATCAGTCATCTCCCATAAAGTGGCACTCCTCCTGACACAGCAGTCTTCACTCCAGCAACGGCTCTCACTTGCCCTGTGGACAGCAGAGGGGTACAGATGGGCTCAGGGGCTAGCACACAGGCCCATGTGGTGGTACCTCCTGGCAGAGTGTCCCCTCTCATTCCAGTCCACCCTCAGTCTGAGCACATGGCATCTCTACTGCTCTACATATACACCCCTCCTCCCACCTACCAGAAAGAGCTGGAAGCTTCTAGAGGGTCCCTGGCAGTTCCAGCCTCACTGTCACTGGGGGAAGTGTAGAGCACCTTGTCACTTCAAACACTAGACCGCCAACCCACCTCCGGCAGGCGGCACAAGCAGACAGAAATGGCATCCATTTTAAAAGTGACATTTCTGCAATGGTGAAAATAAATGTACGTACACCATTACACAGCATTTATTATTTTCCTCTCACACCACACATGGCATATACATTTCCTACCATGGGGGAGCTGTTCCCTAAAAGGGGGGGTCCTAATATACCTATGTAAGGCAGAAACACACACATTTTTCACTGCTAACCAGCGCCAAAGTGTCCATCATCCTGAACCCACCAATTCCATCACAGCGAAAGGGCTAGAGGAAACGCAAAAATGTTTTGGGATGACCCTCTAAGCAGGGCCAAGTCCAACATGAGCCCACTTCCTGTTGACCCATCCCTGACACCGGAATCCTAATACTTGTTCTACATAGTGGAAACAAAATTGAACGGCTGTTTTATGACAACTGACTGATAGTGGAATACTCACCTAGCACATTTCAATCACAATAATGTTGTATTGTGTATACCGACAATGGCTCCTAATTGGTTCGGATGTCTTCCTCTGCCATCCTGGGTGTAGCAAGGGTATCAACACTAAAGATCCACATACTTAGTTTGACATTATTCTGGCCCTGAATGAGAATATTCAATAGTTGAAAATACACCTGAATGGATGTGGAACTGTACTAGAGCATATCTCTGCACTGTGGTGACCTACCTGTAGGCCTTGAGCAGAAACATGTGGAGCAAAAGCAGATTGAAGTTATAGATAGATGGAAAGGCGGGATATTTACTTTACCATTAGAAGAGTATTTTCTAGAACCCCGTCACAGGTCGACTAGACCTTTTTACCTGTCATAGAGTGTAGAAGGTAATCTATCCAAATAGTTTAATATCAACTTGAACGATTCCCATTGCTTACCCCAAAGAACCACTGACATAAGATTGAGTTTAAAGATTTATTATAAAGCCAAAAATTGTTGTGTATATAAACACCTCAGCAAAAGATTCAGAAGATAAACAGGCACTAATACAAACATAATTCTACGGAAAAGTCTCAATCGACTAAGAATCAATACAAGTATTAATTCCAAAATCATCAGACTAACAAGGATTGCTATAACTTGGGTTTTAGTAGGCATCTGAAAAGAAAGAATAAATCCAGATTAATCTGTCCCTACACTATACTAAATGACATCCCTACTTAACAAAGTTCCCTGCTATCAAAGGTGTCAGCTGAGGTGACTTCCAAAGAAGCACACTCACTTTGCTTGGACTTAGCCTAAGACCCCATCTTGCATAGCAAAGCTCTCTGCCTGACCAACATCTTTCTTCGCCCTCATGCGCATCTGCTCTGCCTCTCCTTCGGGGTGCTGTCCCTAATACAAAATCCCACAATATGGACAACACGCCCTAAGATACGCCCCTCTCAAAGGTATTAACTTTCAGTAATTTCCATTACAACATCTTCATCCTTGTTCGTTGAAAAACGTCCTTGGGTCCCACAGCCTTCTTCTCTTGAAGTTGCTTCCCTAAATTCCGCAGCCACTCCTCCATGTCTGGGACTACCATCCTAACACTCATACACAATGGGCCCTTCTTCTACAATCTCTAGTTAACCTTGCACCTGCAAAAGAACGCACATAAATCGGCTCACAGTTCCATGCTACTTGCAATTAACCTTCTAAAGCAACCTTCTAGAAAAGACATTTCCATGATTTAATGTCAAGTGAAACATTCTCAATCCGGCCTACACAATCTTTTTCCCCACCTGGGCCTCTGCACGTTTCTGGGTATCCCATCCTACCATGAGCAGTACATTTTCGTTCATTAGGCCTTCATCATTATAACAAAAATACATTTTTCTAAACACATTTACTAGCTTAAGCACTTCTATCTCGTTATATGAATACAATAATGAATTTCTAATCAAGCATCTTAATACATTAATGAATTGAGTAAATACTTCACTGCAAACAATTTCTAGATTAACTTGACATTAGTATTTTCAAAACTCTTTACGTTACTCTATGTTACTTCTGGCACATTATTTCATAGCTCTACATCACATTAAAACATGATTATAGTCCTTTTTATATGTGGGTGCTGATTATTCATGAATATGGTGCACCCCTTACAATTTCTATTTCAGTTTTGCGCTCTCTCAGTCCCCCCTTTGATGACCTGTGCCATCACCAACAACCCAACGTCTCTTAGGGTAGGAACCGAGCTACACAGAACTTATCGCAAGTTTCCCTCGCTTGAGCATCTCCAATGCCCTTAGGCTTCGATATTGATTGTCTTGCAAGTTCTCCATTCTCTGCTCTTGTACTCTCATCGACCTTGTCAGCCTATTTGACCTATACCATTTATACAGTCTCAGCAAACCCCATAATCCGATCACACATGCCACTATGATGATAAGGGGTTTCAGTATGTATCCAAGGAAACTCCTTCCCAGGCTTGCAAACCAGTTTCGAACATTTCCAAATCCCTTGCCGACTGTTTCCCATGCATTCTCTTGCGCCAAATCCTCAATTTCGTAATGAATTGCAGTAATGTTCCGTATATATTTCTTCAAATCCTTGGAATTATCTGGAATATACGTGCAACATTCCTGAACCTTTAAAAGTTTACAGACTCTGCCCTCTTTCGCCAGAAGGACGTCTAGAGCAAGACGGTTCTGCAAAACCATTGTCCTTATCGACAGCATTTCACCCTCAATCAACACCAACGACTTAGCTGTACTCATTGACAATTCATCCACCACCGTTGCCAACCGCCGTATTTTCACGTCATTCAAGATCACTGCCAACATTGGTATCGCAGCTCCAAACACATCACCCACTATTGCACCAGCACTCTCTCCTCGCTTTACCCTTGTCAAGTGTCCACCTTCCACGAGAGCAAAGTCCTCAGTGTGGTATATCTTAGGAAAAATAATCGCCAGGTAACTTGTCCCATACCACTTATCCGGCAACCTCACGTACGCATTTTTCCCACAGACAAAATACACAGTAGGGATCACTTGTACCACACTCTTCAGGAAATCCTTGGTGTAATACTCTAATGTGAAAGTGTGTTCACAAGTTGTCTGACACACATACACATTTTTATAATACCTCTTTGGTCTGTGAAGGCACAACTTCCCTTTCTGTACCTCGTCCAATACTATCGGACCATAGCTTCCCCTTGTCTTATGCAACTTCTCCTCATCCGTCCAATCTACTTTGCCTTGCCCTGACGCCTGCAACTGCTTTTGTTTTTGATACCTATCCTCTACCTGTTCTATGAACTTCTTCTCTACCTCTGCCAATGAGCAGGTCAAATTGTGTCGATGAGCATATGAGGTGTCTATTTCTCTTGTTGGAATGAAAAAGTATCTAAGTCTATCCTCTGACTTATAATAATCCCACTTGTTCAAGTGTTTATAATTAGGGACCTCTGGAAGCACAGCATCATAATTCGAAAAGAAATATTCAAAATGATTCCGCCCATAAAATATGCTAAGCAACAAACTACATGAAATTCCATATGTCAATGGCAAGTGATGGTATCTAATACCCTCGTCTACTGAAGCTGGCAATTGCATACACACATAACAATCTTTCGCATCCATCGCATCAATGTACTCATACAACAACTTGGCATACGCATTCTTTCCAAAGTTTCCTTTAGACAAATCTGCATGTAATCTACGGCTTTCTTCTGCTACCAAAGCTTTCTCAGCTCCTATGTTGACCTCTTTCTGGCTAGGAGTGGTAGGTGTAGGAGTTCCCTCGACCTCCACGTCCTGCTTTTGTGGTGCTGAATAGGAAACTAAAACTACTAAAAATATAAAGAATATCACTAACCCTATAAGTGTGCCTATAATACACTTTGCTCTACGAGTCGGGTTCCCAGCCTCCATGGTCCCAAACAGTGCGATTCGTTTTTAGCAGCAACACAAAGTCTTTTCCTTGACTTTGTGAATCGAACCACACTTAGAAGCAGAAGCCCCCTTTCATTTCTTCATTTCCATCCGCATTCAGGCGACCCTGACCCTTCTCCATCCTCTAAGGGATGTCCCTAAATTTCTTCTTCTTCCACTCGGCTCTAAGTAAATTCAGCAACTATTTACAAAGTCTTTACTGATCAATGATGATATTGGCTCCAACTGCACATAGCACGTAATCCAAGAGTTCCATTCGAAGGACTACTGATTCATAAGCAGGTATCTCAGGACCAAATGTAGGGAATATCAGTCTATTCAGGATTAAATCATGTATCTTGCTTAAGTAAGGGGGATTAGGAATTGTGATCGTCAGTATGCCTTCAATTTCCAGTCCAGGTACCAACAGTATCACTTCCAACTTAACATTGGGAATCGTATTGGTCACAACCACTGACCTCACCCTCCCGGACCTCAGTACACCTGGCATTTGTCAAAGGGTAGGTCCACTCCGGGGTGGCGTATCTTCGACACGGTACTCTCACCCTCCTTGATCTCCTCGGACCCTTTTCCTCGGACTCTTGGTTTCCCCCTTCCGGGTCTGATTCTTCAGATACAGGTGCAAGATCTCTTTTAGAGGTCACCCTCACGTTCAGCCTTCTTCGCCTCTCAGGCCAACTTGCCTCTGTGCTGTTCACTCCTCTGCTTCTCGCTGGCACACCCTGCTCATCACTACCTTAAGCTTGCTCTGGGTTGAGATCACCTTCACAACAACTTCCCCATTCAGAGGCAGATTCCGTGTCACTGTCGTCGTGATCTCCTTCAGCTCGGTCGAATGAATTACCAGCTTCTTCAGACACCCCCACAGCTTGACTTGTCCCCTCTAGTGGATCTTCCTCCACATCTGGATTTTCATCAACGAGAGGAGCTGTTTCTTCTATGGGTGCTGGAACTCTTCGGGTGTGAGAAGCATGTATCCAGTTTGGCAATCCACCACACTTCACGGCAGTGTTCGTCACCAGGATAACCTGAAACAGGCCTCGCCAGCGCATTTCCAAGCAGCTCTTCCTCACGTGCTTCCACACCAGAACCCAGTCACCTGGACACAGGTCGTGACAAAGGTCTCTAGAAGTCGGGATTTCAGCAGTCTGCACCTGAAGAGACACAGAATGGATGACATCAGATAGTCCCTTGCAGTAGTCAAGAATCAGATCATCTGTGATATTTAACAAGGCTGCTGAAGGGACGGACGGCAATCTCATAGCCCTCCCCATCAACACCTCATGGGGTGAGAGTCCTGTCCTCCTGTCCTGTCTGGTGTACTACGTAATGGACGTGGATGAGCACACTTTCGCCATTCGGGCCTTGAGTGTTCCATTTATTTGCTCCACTATGCCAGAAGCCTCTGGTCGGTAGCTACAATGCAGTCTCTGGTCAATGTTCAGTGCAGAGCAGAGCATTTTCACAACTTCACTGTTAAAATGCGTCCCTCTGTCCGATTCCAAAGAGGTCGGGACCCCGAATCTTGGCACTAACTCCCTCAACAATAATTTTGCTACTGTGAGTGTATCGCACCTACGAGTTGGGTATGCCTCGACCCACCTGGAGAACACACATACAATCACCAAGACATATCTGAGACGATTACACCTCGGCATTTCAATGAAATCCAGTTGTACCCTATTGAAAGGCCCACCAGACCTTCCAACGTGACTCAGTGTGACTGGTGTTCTTTTTCCAACGTTCATTTGTTGACACGTAACACACCTCTGACACACTGCTTCCGCAGCCGTTCGAAACTTGGGATTGTACAAAGTCTGCCTGAACACTCGCATCATTGCATCCCTTCCCAAATGCACAGGACCATGTATCTGTCGAGCCATTGGGCTCACCAGTTCATTCGGCAACACAGCTCTCCCATCAGCTGAAATCCACAAGTCCAGTTCCCCTTTGATACAACCAGAGGTCACCCACACTCTTTTCTCGAACTCTGACGCTTGCTCCTGCATCTTCCTCAATTCATCCCAGGTATCAGCCACTTCAAGTATCATGTTTAGCTCGGTCCCTCCCTGCATCCCCTCGATAACTTGATCAGTAAATGAGTAACCTTGTTCTGCACAATAGCGTGCAACTTCATCAGCATAACGATTACCCAAGGACACAAAATCAGCACCTTTGCTGTGTGCTGTACATTTCACCACAGCGATTTCTGCTGGACCCTGCAGAGCCTCCAGCAGTAACCTGACAAATTCTCCATTCCTGATAGGGGAACCTGACAATGTCATGTAACCCTTTTGAGACCACAACTGACCGAAGTCATGAACCACACCAAACCCATATCGGCTGTCTGTGTATATGGTGACTCAAATTTTGTTGGCTGCCAAACAGGCACGCGTCAGCGCAATTATCTCAGCCACCTGAGCGGAGTGTACTCCTTCTAGGCAGGCAGCTTCGACTATCCCATGAATCGTGCAAACAGCAAAAGCCGCTCTTAACTGTCCAGCACTGTCTCTTATGCATGAGCCATCAACAAAGTAAATTTCATCAGGGTCTTCCAATGGCTCATCGACAATGTCTGGTCTAGGTTTGGTGCACAGTTCAGTCACTTCAAGGCAGTCGTGGTCTTCACAGTCATCATCTAAGACATTTGGCAATGGCATTAACGTAGCAGGGTTCAAAACCGAGCACCTCTTAAGGGTCACATTCTCCGCGGCAAGTATAACCTGCTCGTAGCGTGTGAGCCTATTGTTGGTCAAGTGCTGCGTTTTGGTCCTGGTCATCAACAGTTCTACCGAGTGTGGAACATGTACCATCAGTGGATGTCCCATTACAATGCTTTCACATCTTTCAATGCTGACACCTGTTGCAGCAACGGATTTGAGACATCCGGGCAACGCTGCGGCTACTGGGTCTAAGGTAGCCGAGAAATAAGCAACTGGTCTACGGACACCTCCATGATCTTGGGTTAAAACTGCCAACGCGCAACCCTCTCGCTCGCAGCAGAACAATGAAAACAATTTGTTGTAATCAGGCATTCCCAGAGCCGGAGCACGACATAAGTCCTCTCTCAACTCAAGGAAAGCCATCATGCAGTCTGTGTCCCATGGTACCGGATCACTTACGTCCTTGAGCGTCAGTTTCTGTAAGGGCTCCGCCTTCAGGGAAAAGTTAGCAATCCACTGGCGACAGTAGCCAACCATTCCCAAGAACATTCTAACCTCTCTCTGTGTTGAGGGCACCATCATTTTCATTATGGCCTCTATCCTATCTGGGGATACCTTTCATTTGCCCTTTTCTATTCTGTGTCCCAGATACTGGACTTCAGACAGACAGTACTGTAGCTTGCTGGGAGATACCTTGTGACCATTTTCTGCCAGATGGTTCAACAAAGCGATAGTGTCTATTCTACAGGCATCTTCTGTCTCTGACGCAACAAGGAGGTCGTCTATGTACTGTACGAGAACCGAGTTCTGGGGCAGTACTAGACTCTCAAGATTCCTTTTTAACAATTGGTTAAAAATCGATGGGCTCTCTGTATACCCCTGAGGGATACGACACCATGTTAACACGCGATCTTCCAGCTTAAAAGCGAAAAGAAATTGGCTCTCCTCATGTAATGGTATTGAGAAGAAAGCCTGACACAAATCAATCACTGTGAACCACTCAGCCTGTGCTGGAATCTGAAACAATATCACTGATGGATTCGGTACCACTGGACAGCATGGAACAACTATGTCGTTCACTTTTCGTAAATCCTGCACAATCCTGAACTTCCCGCTAGGCTTCTGCAAGCCCATAATCGGGGAGTTACATGGACTGTCCATTACTTCCTTCAGAATTCCCTGTCTGATCATGGATTCATATTCCCGCAATTGTTTCTGGAGTCAACTTGTACTGGGGTGTTCTTGGAAACTCTGCATTTGGTCTCACTTGAATCTTAACTGGCTCCACTCCTTTGATCAATCCAATCTCCTCTCCTGTAAAGTCCCAAACCTCCTGTCTGACTGCCTCTCTCAAATCCCAGGGGAGTTCTGCCACCGTTAGTGCAGGATACAGTTCTATGCACACATGTGTGTTTGCCACCTTGAAGGCAGCATCATTATAATTTGTCTCTAACTCTACTCCCTTAGGTGTACAGTAGATGGTGCACTTAAGTTTACACAATAGATCCCTCCCTAGCAGACACACAGGACTAGAATCGCATACCACAAATTGGTGTCTGTCTCTGAAATTCCCTATTTTTACTGGGACTGGCTCGGTCAATGGGTTTGTCATTCTCCTATTTGCGACCCCTACCACTTGGATGGTCTGTCCGCAAAGTGGTAGATTAGGAACTACTGCAGACCGTACAGTAGTACGGGTAGCACCCGTATCCTCCAGAAAGGTAGTGGGGTGTCCAGCCACATCAGCTTCTACTAATGGTCCCCTCTGGTCTATCTCCAGTACTGCTCCTAGGGTACAATTCTCCTCTTCGCTCAGACACCGTCCGGTTACTGGGTCAAAGTGATAGTACTCGTCTCCGTCTATTATGAGAGGCATCTGCCGGTAAACCTTGGTTCCTGCCGCAATCTTCAGTGGCTGGGGAACCGGAGCTCTAGGAGCAGGAGTCCCCCCTTTTGCCGCCTTGAACTTAACTACTGTTGCCCTCTGTACTTGAGGGGCCTGACTCTCCTCTTCCTCCTCCTGTACCTGATTTTCCGGGTTATGGGGACACTCGTGTCTCCAATGTCCGATCTCATGACATTGATGACACTTGGTTGTCTTTTTCAGAGTCGCCAGGTCTACCCTTGGCCTTGGACCATCCTCACTGTCTCTTTTCTGACCGCCCGATCTCCTCCCTAATGTTCCATTTCCCGACTGACCCTGCCCTCCCAGTTGCATCTGGACTAGCATCAGCTTATCCTTGAGCTTCTTAGTCTTAGAGTCTATCTCATCACTGCAGTACCTTGCATACCTCAGGATCTCATCTAGAGGTTTGTTCTGCCAACAAATCAAATGTTGTTGTATCATGAGACAGATATCGGGTCTCAGTCCCAGAACAAACTTGGACACGAACTGTCCCATGTCATTTGGATCCATCACATCCAATCCACTGCACTGTTTGAATATCTGTAATAATCTCTCATAGTACTCATGAACTGTCTCCTTCGGTTCTTGTCTAGTTCGATCTATTTTCACCCAATCTATGTCCTGTGGTGGTACCTTATTCTTTAACCACGTAATCGCCTGTTCGTACTTTATCATCACCCTAGGTGAGGGTCCATTCGTGAGTGCATCTCGTTCTGGATCCTCTGTGGGCCATTCAACGCTGACCTTACATGCTACCCACAGGTCTCCCGGAACCACAATGTCAAACAACGTGTTCAAATCAACCCACAGTACCTTCGAGATCTTAACAAACCTCTCTACCTGCTTGTACCATTCTACTGGACTCTCCCTCAATTTAGGAAATGTGTTCGTAAAGGCAGCCAAATCTCCCCTACTCCAAGGTACATGCACATATCCCCCATGAGCCACCTCCCTCAAGGGGTATGTCTCTGCATGCATCAGTCCCGCTCCCGGTGATGCCTCAATAGCGCTTCGTCTAACACCCTTTTTCTTTGACCACCTTTCCTCCCACCTTTCCAATTGGACCCACGTTCGGATTCCCACAATCAATTCTCTTATGTGGGTTTTTAATCCGATCACTCTCTTCTCATCTAGATCTTGATCCGAATACTGCAACCTATGGCCACCCTGTAATGCTTTGGTCTTCGTCAAATCCACAGAATACTTGTCCGCTAGTTCAGACAAATTCTCATGAGCTGTCCTAGCCCTCCGAGTAACATCTTTCGCTACGAACAACAGTTCATCTGGTTCATAGAGTTCTATTCTCTCCAGAGGCAGGGTACCTTCCACTATTTCCTCCACCTCTGATTTAAGTCTCAGTACATCAATTCTCCTTGCCTTTATCGCCGCCCTCAATGTGCCCTGACTAGAGGTTTCACTAGAGTCCCTCCCCTTACATTCCTGACTCACTCGTCTGTCCTCCTCGGGTGTGTTATGGGGAACACTTCCTCGCTCCCATCTTTCACCATCCCAGTCTTGTCCTTTATCTGTAGATACAGAGGGGGGCGCTCCCCTATTCTCCTCACCCCTACGGTCCCATTCATGCCTGCTTCCATTAGACGTACAATGAGACACCCCCCTATTCTCCTGACCTCCATTGCCATAACCATCCCTTGACCTGTCGCTCTGGGTGTCCACGACCGTCTCCCAAGTTCTCAAATCTGGCCTCAATTCCCTAATCGGCCTTGGTCGTGGTCCTCTCAGATCCATCGGTCCTCTCAAACCTCCCTGTTCTCTGGATGAGTCTGCTGATGCCGCCAAAGGGGTGCTCCTTTCTATGGGTCTGGACCATTGGTTCCACTCGTCCGCCACATTACTTCTACCTTCGCTGGTACTTCTCTCTCTGTCTATTTGTGGCAGACTCTCGCCTTGTATCTGTTCTGGATTGTATACTGATACTATGGGACCTATGGTGACAGGTACCATAAGAGCATCTGGTAGCCTCTGAGCACTGGCCCCCTCTTCGCAGTGCACTTTCTGTACCGTGAATCTTCCCACTACTCTCGCTTCTGGGGACTGCTGAGATGCCCCCTCTCCTTCCACTGAGCCGGACCTGTCCCCTACTGGGCCCAAGTCGCTCTCTCTTAAGACTCCACTGTCTACTACAGATGTCTCTCTTCCCATTGGTGGTGCTGGCCTCCCTTCTACCTCCGGATTATATGGAGGTGGTCTCTCCGACAACAGTCTCTCTATCAGGCTGTCGTCTGCTTCACTGTCATCATCCTCTGTACTCTTTTTCTGCGCCTCCCCTGCATTTACCAACAGTGGGTACAGTCTAGCTCCCTCAATGGTCTGCACTCTCTATCTCTTGGCCAGTGCATCCCATCTCGCATCCTGTACCACCCTAACTGATCTCTTCACTCTCTCCTGTCGCCTATCTCTGTTCTTTTCGTAGGCTGCCCTGATCCATGCATTTAATGCTTCAAACTGCGTTGGTCTAGGCAAAGGTCGCAAAGAAGCCATAGTCACTTTTAACTGGTACAACACCTCCAATCTAAACGTTCCATATCTAGGAAAAGTCAATTCCTCACTTCCGTCAGTCATCTTACACCAGTTCTCAAGCCATAATATGGTATGCAACCCAACATTCGTAGCCATGTAATGGGCTGGCGTATCCTCGGTTGGAGCCTCTTCCCCACCCCGAGGTTCTAGCTTCTTTTCTCCCTTAAAACAGCTTCGCAATCCTTTTAGACATTTCATGATGAAACCCACAACGTTTCCTTGTTTACGGTGCTCGTTTACTTCCTGATGACAATCCACCAATCCCAACGCGGCTTTACTCTAACCGCCCTCTCCCAGCGCGGCTCTCTTCTGACGTCACTCGCTTCTCGCTAACCGCCCAATCTCAGCGCGGCTCCACACTAACCGTCCTATCCCATCGCAGCTCTTTCTGGCGTCACTCGCTTCCGCTTCGCAGCAGTTCCCCTCCTTTCTCCGCTCGTCTCTCGGTCATGCATGCGTCCCAATCATACACTTGAAATGATCACTTCCGACCAAGCAACCACTTCCTTGACTGTACGTCCACAGTCTGACTGTAATTGTCACCGAACTGGCAATTGTCTGTCCCTTTAATGACCAGACAATCGCGTCTCTGATAGGTTACATACACACGGCAACTTCCGACCAGCGTCCGTAACCCACGCATTCACACATTCGTTCCCCCTATCTCGGTCATGCGGGCGATCAATGGTACGTACCTCATGACCCCCTTACAATGTTCGACAATTACTGTAGGTGTTCGATACACCCGAACCACTTAAACTCTCCTTGAGTCTAAGATTTTCACCGGTTGCGCGTGCTCACAACCTGATCTCCTTTCACACTACAGGCACTCAACTCCGCTAGACAACACAACTCAACAACACAATGCACACCGCAATCTAACACGCATGACCCTTTTCATACTCACTCTCTTCCGACCTGCTGCTTTCTGCCGCACCGTCACTCTCCGTCATTTTCCGTGGAACGCCATCCTCCGCGGTTCTGCGGACGCACATCTCCAGATCTCTACGGGCCTTGGGGAAATCTTAACCTATCCTAGATTACCCTCACTCCAGAAGATAAACCATCCTACTCTGCTACCAACTGGAAAGGCGGGATATTTACTTTACCATTAGAAGAGTATTTTCTAGAATCCCGTCACAGGTCGACTAGACCTTTTTACCTGTCATAGAGTGTAGAAGGTAATCTATCCAAACAGTGTAATATCAACTTGAACGATTCACATTGCTTACCCCAAAGAACTACTGACATAAGATCGAGTTTAAAGATTTATTATAAAGCCAAAAACAGTTGTGTATATAAACACCTCAGCAAAAGATTCAGAAGATAAACAGGCACTAATACAAACATAATTCTACGGAAAAGTCTCAATCGACTAAGAAACAATACAAGTATTAATTCCAAAATCATCAGACTAACAAGGATTGCTATAACTTGGGTTTTAGTAGGCATCTGAAAAGAAAGAATAAATCCAGATTAATCTGTCCCTACACTATACTAAATGACATCCCTACTTAACAAAGTTCCCTTCTATCAAAGGTGTCAGCTGTGGTGACTTCCAAAGAAGCACACTCACTTTGCTCGGACTTAGCCTAAGACCCCATCTTGCATAGCAAAGCTTTCTGCCTGACCAACATCTTTCTTCGCCCTCATGCGCATCTGCTCTGCCTATCCTTCGGGGTGCTGTCCCTAATACAAAATCCCACAATATCGACGACACGCCCTAAGATACGCCCCTCTCAAAGGTATTAACTTTCAGTAATTTCCATTACGACATCTTCATCCTTGTTCGTTGAAAAACGTCCTTGGGTCCCAGAGCCTTCTTCTCTTGAAGTTGCTTCCCTAAATTCCGCAGCCACTCCTCCACGTCTGGGACTACCATCCTAACACTCATACACAATGGGCCCTTCTTCTACAATCTCTAGTTAACCTTGCACCTGCAAAAGAACGCACATAAATCGGCTCACAGTTCCATGCTACTTGCAATTAACCTTCTAAAGCAACCTTCTAGAAAAGACATTTCCATGATTTAATGTCAAGTGAAACATTCTCAATCCGGCCTACACAATCTTTTTCCCCACCTGGGCCTCTGGACGTTTCTGGGTATCCCATCCTACCATGAGCAGTACATTTTCGTTCATTAGGCCTTCATCATTATAACAAAAATACATTTTTCTAAACACATTTACTAGCTTATGCACTTCTATCTCGTTATATGAATACAATAATGAATTTCTAATCAAGCATCTTAATACATTAATGAATTGAGTAAATACTTCACTGCAAACAATTTCTAGATTAACTCGACATTAGTATTTTCAAAACTCTTTACGTTACTCTATGTCACTTCTGGCACATTATTTCATAGCTATACATCACATTAAAACATGATTATAGTCCTTTTTATATGTGGGTGCTGATTATTCATGAATATGGTGCACCCCTTACAATTTCTATTTCAGTTTTGCGCTCTCTCATAGACAATCACAAGTTTCGATTGCTGTACTTATAGCATAGTTGCATGATTCTTTTCTTAAATTCTCACAGCTTATAGTACAGCCGATTCCTGCATTGACCCGCCCAGTCGACCCGAAGCTCCGGTCATCACACCCTTCACCAGAAAATATAGTGGTCCAAGCTTCTTCTCTGAATTAAAATCAGATATCTTTTCCACGACACCTCCAGATAGAGGGTTGAAAAGGATGGACTTCATGGGCTGGAACGTTATTGAGGTCTGGTAGCCTCGCCCTCCAGATGACGAACGCTGCATACCTTGTCTCGTCTGCTATGTTCATGCCGGAGCCGGAACT
This sequence comes from Lissotriton vulgaris, assembly GCF_964263255.1. Lineage (NCBI taxonomy): Eukaryota > Metazoa > Chordata > Amphibia > Caudata > Salamandridae > Lissotriton > Lissotriton vulgaris. The sequence continues at coordinate 1,657,453,834 of NC_141685.1, read as the reverse complement.
GGTGTGAAAGATAGTCATCATTCTATAGTTTCGATAAATCCACACAGATTATAAAGTACGGCCTGGATACTGTGGATACCATGGCCAGATCCTTGGGCACGAATTACACAACACAGGGGCGGTCCCAAAACATCCTGGAACCGGGGGCATCCAAATACTAAAACAACAAAATGTTACCTGTGGAGAGATCAATTAGATTTACAGTAATAATTAATCACATAAAAAGTCACTGTTAATTATGAGATCAGAAATAATCACAATAAAGGCTTTTACAAACTTGCATAAATAAGCATATTTACTGCTTCATGATTGTGTTCTGTGATCAGGTAATTATACAGTGCGTGAAGGTTTTAAAAGTGCAAAGTTTGTATGATACAAGTAGCAATGGAGCAGCAAGGGTTTTAGTAAAATTACAATATTTGGCTCTAGAAAGCTTAGACACCATAGCGATATTGCACAATCCAGAGCCACTGATGAAATAGACATTCACCTAAAAACGGAGGTCATTTCATAAAGGAATGCAGATCCATAGCAAGAAGGGGGAGGTGAAAGCGATGGATTCTTTTCTACCTAGCAGAAGAACTATGACAACTTCAAAACCTTGGTGGGCTACCTGACATGGTAAATTGTGTACGTGTAGGCTCTCAGATCCAGAATGGATTCCAGGTAGCATTACCGAAAGAATTCTACTTTCTTGAGGCATTCACACATATGGAATGCATTAGAATGTGACCACACTTGAAATCCCTCAGTGTTCACAAACCTACATAGATGTAAGCACAGTAGAACTCCACACTTATGCCTGACATATTGAGGCAAGGAAACCCTAAGTATAGACGAGAGCACAGACTTACAAAGAAGAAGTAAGAATTACTTTACACCTACAGCTCCAGTGATACAGGTGAAAAGGGTGGAAGACGATTATGATGACTTCACTAACAGACCACTCACAGACTGTATTCAGGAAACAGTAGTCACTCTAACAAAGAGGATGAACTTTAAATTAACTATCGAAATCCGAGTCAGGTCTGATCTCCAAAAGTCAGTAAATACGAGAACACTCAGTGGTCTCACATGACTGTCGAGATAATTGGGGGAAAGACAATGGAATGTCCAGAAACATTCAAGGTTCCATAGGTTCCAAAGGTATGAAGAGGACCTTTGTGTCAAAAGCTGAGGAAACCAAGCACTGCTGAAGATAATAAAAGCCTCTTTGTCGAACTTCGAAAATAAAACTTAATTGTATTTGTTTTAACAAGGATTTCTAGATAGACATTGAAAATATTATTACAAAAATTCAAATTGTTCTAACTACTGGTCGCAATTGTCCTCTATTGACATATTTTATGAACCAACCTATGGACTAATAGTATGGTTTCTGCAATTCTGTTTCAGAGTAGTTTGTAATCGAACTTGCTTCATAAACAATGGATGGGGTAGGTTGCAAATTGCGACTTACTCTAATTGGAGACCATCACATAGACGGTGGCCTCCGATAACCAGCAGTCCACCATTTCTGTGATTGTCTCTCAATAAAAAAAGGTTTATTTAATTGTAGCCAGTTTTTCTTAAAGGAAATGGGACTGCATCATTAAAAATAAAATAATTTAAAAAAAAGTTTATTTATGAATTGTTTTAGATTCAAAAGGGGCATTGCAACTGCATTTCTGGATTTCGGTTGCAAAACAATAATACATGTAACACCTATTCGTATAAGGAAGGACACCTGCAAAATGCCCATTCCAAATATTGAATCGGTAATATGTTGCAATCCCATTTGAAGGCTAAATAAAAGTTTACAGACTCCTAAAATGTGACTATTCATTAAAACAAAAATGTAATGGTTGAAAACACAGCATCAGAGTGTGTGCTAATGTTAAAATGCTTAGTACATTTATCCTTATATTGGAAGGTCAGATTTGAAGGTAATTTACTTGACTCAACTGCTCATATTATCAGATTTTGATTCCCTCTTCCTTTGTATGGCCACTCCAAACCATGCTCTCTGTCTATAATCGACTTCGGTTCTTCCTACGGATGGAAAGTAAGGCCTCAGGGGCACATACATCAGCATTGCAAATTGCAAAAACCTAATTGCGAATGCCTGAGAATCGTAATTAGGTAATCACAATTTACAATGCATGAAACTCAAAGAGTTTCAGATTGCAAATCGCTCTACCTCATTAATATTAATGAGGTAGATCGCACTTTGCGACTCCCTAGGAATCACAAAAATCACAGGGATGTTGGCCTAATGAGGTCAGCAGACCACCATGTCCATGATTGTTAGGTCGAGGTAATATCCGGTCTGCAGACCGGAAGTCCGAGATTTATTGTCAGTAAGAGGGCTGCTTTATCCCTCCCTCTTTTTGGCTCTCCCTCCATTGGCTGGCTTCCTAAACGGAGGCCAGCCATTGGAGGAGAGAGCCGTCCCTCCAAATAGGCTCCGTCTTTTTCAGATTCGGGGGCGTGTAAAGTGGTGTTCTTTCCACTTTTTTTCCACGCCGCTTTTGGGGACGGCCAAACACGCCCCCGAATTGGAAAAAGACGACACTTTCTCCGAGGCATTTCTGCCTCACCTCAGAGAAAGATGGTGGTTGTCTGCCATTTTGTATCCTTCGCAGTGAAGGTAAGCCCGTGTCTGTTTCCCTCCGTGCCTTCTTCCCCCTGTCTGTTTCCTGCCCCCTCCCGCTCTCCGTGTATTTTCGCTGTCCGTGTCCTCATCTCCGTGTCTGCTCGCAGGGGAAGCCGCCGAGCGTGGGAGTCCTCAGACAGTATTGTGGGAGAGACAACCCCCCTCTAGCTGATTGGTAGCGTCCATTAGCAGTGAGGGCGCCTGTGCTGCCTCGCGGTCTCTGTTCCCTCGGTGGGGGCGGCGGGTGCTTCCGAGACTCTGCTTTGACTCTGCCTGTGCACGCCAAGGGTGGGCTTTGGTGCTCGCTCTACTATGCGAAAGGGTCTGAGGTTGTGCCATCAGATGGGGTGATCTGCCTCTCTCTCTCCATTTTGAATGTGGTCCTTCCCTCTGCATTTGCCCTCCGTCTTGCTTCGCTCCCTCTCCCTCCACCACCGCCGCTGAGAGGGGGTTGGCTGGCTTGCCTCGCTTCCCACCCCCTGCTCATCCTCGTCGGCGGGGGTGGCTGTAGGCCCGTCTGCTCCACAAAGGGGCTCCTGCTCTGTGCATCGCTCGTCCGGATTTGGGGGCTTCCACTGCCTGCCTCCTGCTTGGTACCGCTCAGGGGGTGTGAACGGCTGAGCCGCTCTCCCAGGTCCGGGACCTCGGCCCTGCACAGAGGGGCTCGGGGGCCGCGACAGGTGCACCCGGCAGTGCACGAGGCCGCCTTGGGGGCTCCGGACTGTGACAGAAGAGAGGGGAGAGGGGCTGCGGACCGGATCGGAGCCGGGACTGGGGGGCAGAGGAGCAGAGGGCGCTGACGGCAGCAGGAGCAGCAGTGCAGCCGGGAGCTGGCAGAGGAGATTTTGGCTGAAGTCTAGATGGATGGAGTGGGGAGTCTTGGGCTGAGGATCGCAGGGCACCGGAGCTGGCGAGGAGCCGGGGCCAAGAAGGACGTGACTCGCGCCCGGGCTCCAGGAGTGGCAGCCTTGATGGGGAGAGCGGCTCGGCTTGAGTTGTGGCTGCAAGAGCAGCAGGGCTCCGGGGAGAAGGTAACCGACCCCTCACCCCTGTCCCTCCTGCATGACCCTCTTTGTCTGGGGGCTCCTCCCCAAATAACACTCAGTGTGTATGTACCCTTGTTAATGAGTCGACCTCCTCGTCCTCACTCCTGTGTGTGTGCACTTTAACCTCCCACTCTTTCCTGCATTCTCATGGATGTCCGACCATGTCACGCTCTTTGAATACTCTCTCCTCCCATGTCTCATCCATGTGCCCTTCTCTCACAGCTGATTATTGCGTGGCATACCCGCCTCCCAAGGGTCTCTGGGTGTTTCTCTTTCCAGCACCCTTCATTACCCACCAACACCCCTCCGAGTGGGCACCGAGGTCTGTATTGGTGGGTCGCTGCTATATCTCACCCTGTTATTCTTTCCACTGCCTGCACGCCTCAATGGGGAGTGACCCCTGTCAACACTGTCTGCGCCCTCTCTCTCCGTGGGCGTCTGACCCCGCACCACTCTGTGCATGCCCTCTCCTCGTGGGTGTCTGACCCCTCACCACTCTGTGCATGCCCTCTCCCAGTGGGTGTCTGACCCCTCACCACTCTGTGCATGCCCTCTCCTCGTGGGTGTCTGACCCCTCACCACTCTGTGCATGCCCTCTCCTCATGGGTGTCTGACCCCTCACCACTCTGTGCATGCCCTCTCCCAGTGGGTGTCTGAGCCCTCATCTTCATCTTCCTCGTGTGGACGTTGTCACACGCTACCTATTTGCATTGACTTCTTCCCGTGTATGCCTAACCCTTCACCACGGCCTGTGTGCCCTAATGTCGTGGAAGTCTGACCTCTCACTACTGTCTGCATGCCCCCTATCTGTGGATGTCTGACATAGGTATCTACCCCTGCCTCTCTGGATAACTTCTCCTCGAGGTTCTCCGACGCCCCGCACCCTTCATTCACTTCATCGGTCACTGCTTGTGCTCTCGCCGTCAGTCACTCTCTGCCGGCCTGTGTATGTCATTCTTGTTGGCATGTCTCTGCTCTTTGGTAGCCTCACTGGACCCCTCTATGCCCGAGCTTCTAGTCCTATAAACGTCAGGGTCTCTCGCTCTCCCTTTCTGCCACTTCCTACCCCTCTGCTCTGTCTTTGCTAGTCTCTCCTTCGCACCCCTTAGCCCGGTACGTTTCCTCTTTTATTCCAGCATTTGACTCAGTAGCCCCTTCTTACCGCCTTGTTTCTTTTTCCCCACAGTGTCTCTGCCTCCTCATCTTAAATTCTCTTTCTCTCTCTCACTTTCCACCTAGTGCACGTTTGTTTCGTTATCTCCTTCACGCCATTCTTAACCCAGCCACCCACCCTTCTTGGTTCCCATTTCTCCTCCCCGCTCAATATCTCCCTTCACCCACATCCTCGTTGTAGCCACCTTTCCTGCTGTTTCGTATCCAGAGTGCTATGGGCCATAATGTAGTCCTGGGTTATTTGCCCACCCCCCCCAGCCCCAACTGACGTAGTAATAATAGCTGTAATCCGAGTGTCACTGCATCAGCTGTGCACCGAACGCTAGCCCTCTGCTCGCCTCTTCCTGCCTTAGCCCTCTCTTTTTTTCCCACTTTTTCCTCCTCTTGAAGTCGTTGGTCTCTTCCACCCCTCCATTCAATCCTTTATTGGCCTAAATAATCCCACTGTCCGTTTTATTGCTCTCATCTGTGGTGTGTGCATGTGCTGTAATGCTTGCTCAAAGTAATGGTGTTTGCCCAATTGCATGTGTTCGTGCTCCTCCATCGGCACTGAGTGAAACCCGCCTCTAGCTTGTGTTGGGTGTGAGAGCTGTGTGGGCTGTGAGAGCTGTGTGGGCTGTGAGAGCTGTGTGGGCTGTGAGAGCTGTGTGGGCTGAGAGAGCTGTGAGAGCTGTGCGGGCTGTGAGAGCTGTGTGGGCTGTGTGGGCTGTGAGAGCTGTGTGGGCTGTGAGAGCTGTGTGGGCTGTGAGAGCTGTGTGGGCTGTGAAGGCTGTGTGAGCTGTGAGGGCTGTGTGGGCTGTGAGAGCTGTGTGGGCTGTGAGAGCTGTGTGGGCTGTGAGAGCTGTGTGGGCTGTGAGAGCTGTGAGAACTGTGTGGGCTGTGAGAGCTGTGTGGGCTGTGTGGGCTGTGAGGGCTGTGAGAGCTGTGTGGGCTGTGTGGGCTGCGAGAGATGCATTGGCTAAGAGAGCAGCGTGGGCTGCGAGAGCTGCGTGAGCTGTGAGGGCACACCAGACTTTTGTCCAGATCCTGTTTCATGTGCTCCGCAAGACATGGTGGAGTTGGTAAACAGCCTCCTGCAGCTGCAGCCCGTGGGTGCGTGGAGGGACCTGACGACCAGCAACCAGATGCGGGCCGCCACCATGCTGCTCGACACCGTGGAGGTAGGGGCCTTCGTGCTGGCGAAAATAGTCCCGCAGAACACCCGACAACCACCGTGAGTTCCAATTACGTCCCCTTTTAGAGTCACACAGCACGACGGAGGGCACAAGCACACTCCTGCCTGGCAAAACTTAAACTGCACATTTACTGACAAACTAAAAAGCACCAGCTTTGTAGTTTTTGTAAAAAATCTATATTGTGTGGGTAGCAATAGTGTTTATTGGTCCCACAAATGAAGCAAAACGTTTCTTTTGGGGGGTCTAAAGAACGGTATCAAACCTCTTCCAAGTAGAATTCGTCCCTAAAGCACTACAGCTGAATGAGTTAAGTGAAACCCTCAACACATTCTTTAACTCACTTATGCAGTAATCAGCTAACACATACACACTGCATTTATCTTGTGCGTGGCTCTGTCTGTGCGTGGCTCTGTCTGTGCGTGGCTCTGTCTGTGCGTGGCTCTGTCTGTGCGTGGCTCTATCTGTGCGTGGCGCTGTCTGTGCGTGTGTGCGCGTGGCTCTGTCTGTCTGTGTGTGTGTGTGTGTGTGTGTGTGTGTGTGTGTGCATGTGGCTCTGTGTGGATAGCTTTTTGGGTAGGTGGCTCTAGGTGTGGGTGGCTCTGTCTGTGTGAGGGTGGCTCTATGTGAATGACTGGTGGGTGGCTCTGTATGTGTGTGTGGGTGGCTTTGTGTGTGTGGCTCTGTGTGGGTGTAAATGCAATAGGTCATGCATATGCGAGTGATTAACCTATTGGCATTGTAAATGACAATACCATTTATTTATGATTTTAAAAAAAAATCTCTGTTTATATCTCACTACCTCACAACATCCCTCTCCCTCACTACCTCACTCTTTCACTACCTCACTCTCTCTATCTCACTACCTCACTCTATCTACCTCACTCTCTCTCTCACTACCTCACTCTCTATCTACCTCACTCTCTCTCTCACTACCTCACTCTCTCTCAATTTCAATACCTCACTCTCTCTCAATTTCAATACCTCACTCTCTCTCTCTATCTCACTATCTCACTCTCTCTCTGCTAATGCAATAGGTCTCACATATGCAAACAATTCAGCTATTGCCAATTGAAATGACAATGCCATTTATTTAGGGATAAAATAAAAATACAAAAATTATGAGCAATGCCAATAGCTCTACCTATAATATTGCCGAGACCATTGCATTGTAAATGCTTGTTTTTAAATAAAGCAATCTTTTTTTTTGTAAACCATCTTGTTATCTTTTAAGGAAAATGGCCTTTTTATCTCTTAAAGTAAAACGAGATGCTGTACAAAAAGTGAAATTAAAAGGTTTTATTTCCTATTTTTAAGAGCAGGCGGTGGTCTGTGGGACCACTGCCTGCTCTTAAAAATGCTTTTACAACCATTCACAAAGGGGAAGGGGGTCCCTCGGGGACCCCTACACATTTGCAAATGGGTTACCACCTACTTGAAGTAGGTGGTAATATGCAAATGTTTTGCGACCGCATTCACAGTCACAAAACATTCATGCCTACTGTGAAGGATTCGGTATTTGGAAGGGACGTCCTTAACACGCCCTTTCCAAATACCGAATTGCAAAACCCAATTTACGATTCGGTAACAGGTTACCGAATCGCAATTTGAGTTTGATGCATCTGAAAACCGTTTTTTGTATTTGCAAATGGGCCATTTCTGTGAATCGGCCCGTTTGCGAATACAAAAATGCTTCATGCACGTGCTCCTGAAACTCTCGACTCATGCAGGTGGATTGAGCATATAGCTTCAATTTGTTCTGTTTTGAAAATATGTTTTCCCATTAACTTAGACGCCACCTTCCTATTTCTTTAAAAAGACTGAACAAATTCAAAGCGCTAATTAAGTATTCAATTCTGGAAATGAGGGCATTAAGTACACAGAGTACATTAAATAGGCTGGAGTGTTTGGCAAACTTTTGTGATTTGTAGAATTTGATGCTCTTGAGTTTCTGCGAGTCAAACATGTGGCTTTCTTCCCAGTAATATGTCAATCAAAACCCAAGTATAAACATAGAAAAAGTGAATGCACAACTATTTATGATTTGCCACAAAACAGTGCATAGCATATTGGAAAAAAATATGTGGCTCTAGTGAATGAGTGCATTCATTATCACTGGATGTTGTTAAAAACTCTATATCTGGGCAGCCGTTTGTAATATTTGCTGCCACCTTCCCTTGTTCTCTCTCTGGTAGACAAGTTGCATTCCATAGTTTTATTAATAGTTCTTTTATATGCTTTTCCTTACTTGTATTCAACTAATTGCTTGTCTTGTCTCTTGGAATTTGTAGTCATTTGCTGTGTTAGCATTGCTCACATTTTACTTGGATTGTTTATCTTAATTTAAACTTTAATTTAACAGTAGAAGTGATAGCTAGGTAGCTAGGTGCCAACACCTAATTCCTCTTCATGATTACCTCCCCCAACAACCCCCACCCCAATTGTAGTCTCTCTGCTAAGTTAACATGCATTGTGCTGCCTAGTTGAAAATTCTTGGCCATGCCCCTCCTTCTTGTCGAGGTAGGGTAGCCATTTAACGTCACTGTATACGCAGTCCATTGATTCACTGGAAGGAAGCCAGCGCCTACTGTGCTAACAGTACCTTTACCTTTGTTTCTTACCCTGTATACTGTGAGTTGCCTAGCTTATACAGAATTTGTAATCATTTCATGTGTTACTGTTTTCAACCATTTATTTTAATTGAAACTTTAATTTACAAGTTGATGCGACGCCTAGGTAGCTAAGCGACAACACCTGGAGTTTATAGGCTCCTATTAGTGATAATTTCCACAATCTCCCCCCCACCCCCCACATCTTTGTGCTCTCTTTGCAAGGTGAACGCACATCACGTTGCCCTCCTACAAATCATTGGTATTGTCCCCTTGTGAGTGTTGAGGTTCTGCTGCCATTTAAAAATGTAGAGGCACAGTACCGAGGTCAAAAAGGAAGATTATCCTGGAGTCATTCTGAAGTCCTCTGATGGCTTCAGCTGAGCTATTCCTGTGATTATCTGGGAAAGTTATCCAAACCATCCTGAAGTATGCCTATAGGATGAAATATTTAAATGAGATGGCTCTAGAGTCAAGACAAAAACTACTCTAGGATGGTGTTCTGATGACTTCCACTGGCAGGGAGTGATTATCTTTTACAATTCAACGAATACTAATTGACAATTTCAGGATGAGTAAGAATTACTCCAGGATGGGCTCTAGACAATTTAAGGATGACTGTGGATTACTCTAGGATGATTCTACAAGAATTTCAGGATGACTGTTGGTTATTCCTGGATGGTCCTATGACCGCTTCAGGATGGCTGTTGATTACTCTAGAATAGTCCCATGACAATTTTAGGATGAGTGTTGATTACTCTAGGATGATCTAATGATGGCTCAAAAATGAGCATGGATGACAGGATTATTGAAGGACAACTACAGAATGAGTGTGGATTACTAAATGATGACTACATAAGGACTTTCAGATGATTGTAAAATACTCTTGGAGGATTTTAAGCCAACGGAAGGCCAAGTGTAGATTAATCTCAGATGATTTAATGAATAATTTAGAATGCCTGTGTATCACTAGGAAAACATTTGGAGGGCCACCTCCTCAATGTACCTTCCTGTCGAAAACCCTTTGGATGTAATATGCCTTCTTTACATTGTAACCATGAATTATTTGCAAAACCACAAGGTCTAAAGTAAGGCCCAGATTTACAAAACTGTCACTGAACGCCGTGCCGCACCCTAATTTGCTGCGTTGCATGACAGGGAGAGAGCAGGAAATTGTCATGTCTACCCCTCTCCCTAGCACCACTGCGCTATTAGGCAACCGAGCGCCATGCACACAAATTTGCACTAAAGTGCAAAGTTGTCTGCGAGAGTCTAGCTTAGGTTTTCTACGAAAAGAGTCCCCATTCACTAAAAAACAAATACTATGTTTAGACAAACGTGAAACATTTCCCATTTCGTATGAGTGTTGTACCAAATACCAATTTGTTCTGGTTTGTAAATCCTGAAAAGGATTTTGATTCAGGTCTGAAAGATAAAACTTATGCAAACCAAACACAAGACTTCTATAAATCTGGTCCAAATAATCGGATCAATATTCTCCTGTTTTGGAAAGACTACTTTTTAAACTCAACAGTCACAGGTAGACACCTATATAAAATAAATCTAAGAAATTATCTTTTTGTCTAGGTTTGTGCTTCAGAAATACCACAAGCACCTTCATACAAAAGTAGTGGTCTGCACCAATGTTATACTTTTGCATTCAGAGAAGCTTAACAACTTGTGAAGCTACTCCCATACTCCTGACTCACTGGGGCATGCCCTATTTTGAGGTACAGAGCATTATCTGAAGCTGTTTGACATGGCGATCCATGGCAAAAGACTGAACAAAACAGTGGTTAAAGGAAAAATTATCAAAAGGGATGTGTCAACATGTAATTTCATTGATCTAAAGCACACATTTGGCCTCATAGGGGCCAGGATACAAAACAAGAGAAAAAGTCCAGGACACTGTGCAAGAGGGAAAAAGGGCAAGACTACTGCAACAAGAACAGAAATGCTTAACCGCATCGCTGCTGCAGCGATTTTTGCGCTGTGCGGCTTTTTTTTTAAAGCCGCGTTACATGACGAGCTCAGCTCGTCATCAGCACACGCCACCCGTGGCTGATGACGAGCTGAGCTCGTCATCAGCATCAAAAGGGTTAACAAAAACAAGCAACTTCGTTGTTTGTTTCTAGATTCTGAGTTTTCTTTAGTCCTCTTCTATCGTTGCCAATCTTTATAGCCAGCTTCCTTCTTATAGTTCAGTTGTCCAGCATTGACCAACCGTTGGACCTTCACACAGACATCATATACTCTAGAAAAGCAAAACAACATACATCAGTATCATGTTACCACCACCATTTTTGGTTTTTAATAAGGCTGGGATGCCTTTAAAAAGTTCCAATTCCATTATTTCATATAGTGTGCCTGATGAGAAATGGTTATGGTTACAAGGGTTCATAAGTGTAACATTGAGGGCACTTGGTCAATGAGGCACAGGTGAGAGCAAGGCATTGATGAAGAGGGGGGAAGAAGGTGAAGAAAGAAAAAGTTCCTTTATGAACTTAACGCCTTAACCGCGGCGGCGATTCTACCCCAGTGCGGGGCATTCCATTGAGTGGGCGGGGCCGCGTCAGCCAACGGACGTGTGCAGCACTACGGAGGTAGTGCTCGCGATGGCCATTGACCGAGGGGCACACTTAAAGGGTTATGAGTGAAGCATAAGTTGTGGATTCAGGAATTCTGTTAGAGTTTTAAAAAGAGGACAGAAAAGGTTCACCTACAATAAAGGTCTTAACTTTTGTGCCAACTGATGGTAAAAAGTTGTGTCCCCTTGAAAATTTCATATAACACTTAGGGCAGTAGGAGTAGGCATGGCTAAGAGCAGGGGTACTTTTCTGTAGCTCAAAATCTGCACTAAGGGGCCGATTAAGATGGCAGACTGACTCCAGTCCGTCTGCCATCGTGGTGGTGACCGGGACCGTCCGCAATACATGCAGCGGTTCTGCACACCAAATTATGATGTGACCGCCACCATGGCGGTCACATCTTGCATTTTAACATTGTGGTGGGTGCTGCTGACAGCAGCATCCGCAGCAATGTTGGAAATGCAGGTTGAGCATTTCAGTGCACTAAGTGGCAGGCACCACACGGTGCCTGCCACTTAGTGCACTGAAATGTAGGGGTGTACCATGGGTACCCCCCAGGGCACATACACCTCCCCCAAACCCCCCAACACATTAGGGGTCCACAACGGGCCCCAGAATAGAATCTCCGCCAGCCTTTCCTTGACGTTTTCGCGAACTCCGCACAGGGTTAGTTGTATCATTTATTGAATTCTGCTCACTAAGCAATTGGTTCACCCAAAAAACTCATTGTAGATTGTTCAATAATCTTTATTTGGTTTAACAAACCATAAAGAGACACATATATATTCAACAAATGGAAAATACATATTGAGTAGGTAGAATAACATTTGGTTTTGATTTTAAAATATGTTATTATGTTTAAAATAGTTGAAATTTAAAAACCAATCATTATCTAAAACCACTTTCCGAGTAATGTGCAGATACAGGCAAATAATTCATAGGGTAAAACCAAATACAGTCGGTATATCAAACAGTTTTTAATTTTGACAAATAGAAGATGTATTAGATTCTTGGCACTTTTTTGTATCTCTCGGAGAGCTGTGCAACCAAGGGTAAGCCTATGATACAGGTTAGAGAATAAAGGAGTAAAACACAGATGTTAACCACTAGAGGCATTAAAGTACACATTTAATCATATATATCCAACATGAAAGTGCTTTGTGTGCTAGTGCTATGGTATCAATCAACTGTGACTAAAGTGAACATTTTGGCCACTAAAGTGCTAGAGTGCAATTGCAACAGCCTCATTAGTTTTTCCTTATGATAGTGCAATTTTTAAGCTTTATAAAAAAATTTAGTGCAGATGCTTTTCAGTTGCGATCAACTTATTGGATATATATGTCATGACCGTAGGGCATCAAAATTCCAAACCCTTTCCCTTACAAGTGAGGCTTACTGCAAATAAGTATCTACTTAGACTAAAAACTATTTTCTGCAACGTATCTGTTTTTTAAATTCTCAATGTTTCTAGATGGGTCCTGAATTCCCTATTCCGGCATATTGGTATAATCCATGTTTTTCCTAGAAGTAGCATAGGTTGAACAGAAGAATAATATATGGACATCATTTTCGACAGCTTTTTGAGAACATGGAGAGCAAAAGCCCTCCCTGTCATTTGTTTTGCTGCCTATCCCATTTTCATGTATTGTATTTTGTCCGTAACACATCGAAGAGGAACTTCATATATAGCGATTTGGTCATCGGAGGTTTAGTTCATCTAGATATTCCTCAAAGGCAGGAAAAGGTTTCATGGATATAAACTGTGAAGTCAACCTTCCTGTCCATAAGGTGCAGTGTATGCTATTTTCTATGTACATCCAGTATGTGCTGTTTAAAGCTGTTTTTGACAGTCGTGAAAGCAACTCGGGGCATCCCAATAGCTATTCAGGCCTAGTTTGTAAAATCAGGTTCGAACATATTGGACCCAGGGAAGTGCAATACTTTGATCGAGTTTCAATAACTCGATTAAACCATCTTTTTAATTTGAAAGTTTCTGTGTAGTCCACACGCGCACCCAGAACAACATAGGTCTTAGCGCATCTTGATGTTCGATGCGCCTAATGTTTACATCAAATGTGATGGGGATCATTGGTGTACATGAGGCAATTTTAATAGTATTCTCAGAAATATATTTTCCTCCCTTACGAGCATATTCTGGCTATTGACCCCCTCCCCCCTCCCCCCAAAGCTTATTCTAAGAATACTAATGGATCTAGTAACTCGATCTATTTAAAGTACCCATACATTTTACAAAAGTAGAACCTCACCTCTTATTAAAGCATTTGGGTGATTTCTCTTTTTTAACATTTCTTCTTTTTTAATTATTCCTGTTTTTCTCCACACCTTTTTTGGGGGGCAACCCTCAATTCTCTGGACACTGCATTCTATGCCAGAGGTGCCTCTGGATGAGGCTGGCATTGAGCACGTATTGTAACATCCAATGATAAATGCCACAACATCAATGCGGGGCGGATGAAAAATATATACCGCTTTTACGACCAACATTGAGTTTTTGAGGGTGTTTCATTCACTTTTCTAATCAATGGTTTAGAACTGTAACAAGTGTCCTTTTTTCTTTTTTGATAAACCGAATACTTATCATGGGGAAATAACTGGACAAATTTTTTCCTCTTCCCTACCAGTTGATTACTTATTATGTGTGTTTTCCATGACAACTTTGTGTCGAGTATGATACCCATATAATTAAAATGTGCCACATATTCTAGTTTTTGATTCTGTAAAATTATGTTTTTCTTAAAGGATTTATGTGGGTTAACCGCCATGTATTTGGTTTTGTTGAAATTTTCAAGACCCTTTAGCATGCAAAAATTATTAAAAGTGTCTAGGAGATTTTGTAGACCCGTAGGTGTTTGTGATATTAAGATTGTGTCATCGGCAAAAAGTAACGCAGGGACTGGAGTCCCTCCTAACTTCGGCAAGTCGTGGTTACAGCCCTGGAGATATTGAACAACATTATTCACATATAATGAGAACAATATATGTCCCACCTTTTACATACACTGCACCCTGCCCAGGGGGGTACCATGGACCTACCATAGGGGTGACTCACATGTAAGAAAAGGGTAAGGTTAGGGCCTGGCAAGTGGGTGTACTGGCCAGGTCGACATGGCAGTAAAAACGGGACGCAGACACTGCAGTGGCAGGTCTGAGACACCTTTGAAAAGCTGCCTGTGTGGGTGGCTCAATCAGTGCTGCAGGCCACTAGCAAAGTTTGATATACAGGCCCTGTGGACACACAGTGGACTGCAATAGGGTCTTTGCAGTGAATCAAATAAGCCAATCATGGAAACACTAATCCATAAACACAAATTATACAGGGAGCGCCTGCACTTTGGCACTGATCAGCAGTGGCAAAGTGCCCAAAGCATCTATACCAGCAAAAACAAAATTCCGCACACAGCAAAAATACAGAAGGCAGAGGCCAAAAAGACAGTGGAAACCATGCCAACGATATCAGGTCTAACAGTTTGTTTCCCCCAACCTTATATCTGGCTACTGTGTCTCATCCCCCTCACCTGATCGGATTAAATAGAGTCACAGAGGGCTCCCGATAACTTTGGGTCTTGAAGTTGGGGGCTGGAGAGTAACAAACGCCTCATTCCATTGTTAAACTGTGCCACGTCTTTTGGACATCATTTTTAGTCTTTTGGACAATCATTATTATTCCTGTCCTCGTAACAAGCAAGAAAGCTATTGCAGGCAGCTTGAGTACTCGGGGGTATCTTCTTGACATATCCAATCAGAGCAGTCAATGGCTGCAGATCTTTTTTATTGCTAAGCATAACAGATACTGTTTCAATTACCCTTGACCAAAAAGCCTACATGGGAGAATATGACCAGGCTTGTATGGTAAAAACATTCTTGGCCTAAATTACATTCGGGAAAGTGATGTGGTCTGGAAGTGCTCATTTTAGCCTGTTTTAGGTGTGGAATATGCGCAATGTAAAAATGTTAACTATGTTCAATCAATCAATCAATCAATCAAGACATTTATAGAGCGCACTACTTACCCGGAGGGTCTCAAGGCGCTTGGGGGAGGGGGGGGGGGGGGGTGCTGCTACTGCTCGAACAGCCAGGTCTTGAGCTTCTTCCTGAAGGAGAGGTGGTCTTGGGTCAGGCGCAGGTCGGTCGGTCGGGAGGGAGTTCCAGGTCTTGGCGGCCAGGTAGGAGAAGGACCTTCCTCCTGTAGTCGTTCTTCGGATGCGGGGGACGGCGGCGAGGGCGTGGCTGGCTGATCGGAGGTGGCGTTTGGGAGCGTAGAAGTTGATGCGGTTGTTGAGGTAGCTCGGCCCTTGATCGTGTAGGGCTTTGTGTGCGTGGGTGAGGAGATGGAAGGTGATTCTTTTGTTGACGGGGAGCCAATGTAGGTCTCTCAGATGTCCGGAGATGTGGTTGTGTCGTGGGATGTCGAGGATGAGTCTGGCTGAGGTGTTCTGGATCCGCTGGAGTCTCTTCTGGAGCTTGGCGGTGGTTCCGGCGTAGAGGGCGTTGCCGTAGTCCAGTCGGCTGGTGACGAGGGCCTGGGTGACCGTCTTCCTGGTCTCGGTGGGGATCCACCGGAAGATCTTCCGTAGCGTGCGCAGGATGTTGAAGCACGACGAGGAGACGGCGTTGACTTGTCTGGTCATGGAGAGGGAGGAGTCCAGGATAAAGCCCAGGTTGTGTGCGTTGTCCGTCGGTTTGGGTGCGGTGCCCAGGGCGGGGGGCCACCAGGAGTCGTCCCAGGCGGAGGGCGAGGAGCCCAGGATGAGGACTTCCGTCTTGTCTGAGTTCAGTTTCAGGCGGCTGGTCGTCATCCATTCGGCTACGTCTTTCATCCCTTCGTGAAGGTTGGCTCTGGCGGCGGCGGGGTCGTTGGTCAGGGTGAGGATCAGCTGGGTGTCGTCTGCGTAGGAGATGATGTTAAATACTAATTCATGTCTGTTATTCATCGAAACGAGCTTCGCTTGTGTGCAGCAATATTTCCGCTGTATGTTTGTGATCTCTGAACTAATATTTGCCTGCAGGATAATCTAGTATGTATGTTTTTATTTTCTCTAAACGCAGAGCATGTGCTGTATAGTTTGGAGACCCATCCCGTGACGTCTGCCAATCGAATAAATTGCATTATTTGTTTGAATTACCTGGATTTTTCTGGGAACCCATGCATTTGTTCTCGTACAGGTTTCTAGGTCCACCACAGGGCCTGTTGTGTGGAATTTGTACTAATTGAAGCACTGGTGAGTGCAATAGCAAAAATCCCACTTTAAGGCCTAACTGTTTCCATGTCCAGCACGAAGTTGCAATTGTTTTGATTTAATTCAGGGTTCTGGGTAGCCGCCTCGGTTGGAGTGTTTTTAACGGGGTTCCTTCTGTCTGGTCTCTTTTGGGCTTGAATTATGGTAGTCTGGCATCCGAGTGATAGCAGTGCCTGGAAAAATGGCACTGTGCCAGTAAGTATCCGAATCTGGAATCTTGTGTATCGCAGGTAATGCTAGGCTGTTTTCCTGACCATGTGAGTCTGATTACTAGACTTACAGTGAAGAAAAAGCTCTTGGTATGTGGGCTAGGTATATTCATGAATATATATATAGTAATTTAGGAAGCACAACCTTTATTATTGCCACTCTGATGGCAAATACAGGGGTAGTTTTATCCAGCCTTCTATCTGAGTTAAACATCTTTCTACTACAGGATTGTAGGTTAACTGTGTCATTGCTTCCTTATCTCTGTTTAGGACCACATCAAAATATTTAACCCATTCAGCAGCTGATCCTGCAGGAAAATCAAAGTCAGTCTTTGTAGTACAATCTGTATAAGAGAAAAGCTTAGATTTAGCCACCCAGAGTACCGTCTAAATCTGATAACCTCTCATATTAAGGCAAAAAGATTCTCAGATGTTTCTCTGACAAATATCAGAATAGCATTTGCATACATTGAGAGTTATAAACAACCAGTATGAAAACACAGTCCTCTGTGTACGTACCTCTCTTGCAATTGCCGTTCCAGCGGACCCATAGCCAGGATAAATACCAGTGGTGATAATGCAACCCTGTCTGACACCTCTGGAGATAGTAAAGCCATTGGATTGAATCCGAGCCATTGGTTATGAGTAGAGGAGTTGCATTAATTTGAAAAAAAAACTTTGGTATGCCCATTCTATGTAATGTCTTCTAGGAGTGAAACGCCTTTTCGGCATTTAGTAGGGCAACCACTGCTCTTAAGTTAGTGATCACCTGATGTGGTATTTGCAAAGATTGAATGAAGATTGATAGCTTTTCATCTGTGCAGTACAACCCCATATTGAACTGGAGAGATCATTTGCTCCATTCAAATAGACAGTTGAGAGGCTACTTCTTTGGATAGAATTTTATTAGCCACATTTAGAGCCACATATATGAGGTGCTAGATATGTGATCTTTAACCGGCTTTAATAGTAATGTAATCGCTGCCTCCCAGAGTGGTGGTGGAAGTAGACTTACAGTAACTAGAGGGCTATAATATGTTTGTAAGCTTTGTAGAAGTCCAGCAGCTTTATATCTACCAAGGCCGTCAATGGCTGCCACTCCCCCTCGGATGCTGTGGGTTTGCTTAAGAATTGTCTATGGCTGTCTTATAGCCACTGTAAAGGGGAGCAGGATGCACACCTTGTATTCCTCTTTTTTCAAGTTCATCTTCTTATGTCTGAGATATGCGTGCTGATTGTGTAAAGTGCTATGCCCTGTCAGCACTGAAATTATAGACATCACTGTAGTGAGGCTTCATCTCGCCCCAAACAATCGCACTGCTGAATGTGCGAATTTCGCAAGTGTATATTTATTTATTCAACCATTTTCCAAGTTCATCAATGTACTCCATGATAATCCATATTAATTTTAACCTCTTCTCAATTTTTGTGCGAGACCACATGCCATGTGTTAATGCCATTTCCGATTTTTTACTGCTCACTCCACGTCTATCCAGACTTTTTAAATGAACAGAACTGAAGCATAAATCCATATCAGGCAGCGTTTATTTTAAAAAAGTACCCAATGCATTTCGGGCTCAACGCCCTTCTTCGGGGGTCACTGTGAATAGAATGATAAAAAACCACCATCACTCATACTGCTACCGAGGGTGAAAGGGAGTGAGAACAGGTGGTAAAACAATGGTGGTTTTAGAACGGAAGTGGGGGAGTTGAGTTGCGAGATATGTTTATGGCATTTCACAAACTGAGTCACGAGTGGAGCAAGGGCGTTTGTAGATAAAATGCGTAGAAGGTTGGAAGTGAAACATAATTGACACGCTGTCTAGTAGGAGGGATGCAGGAAGATTTATTAAAAATCAATGTGTCTGTTACGGGGGAGAGGGTTGTTTTAAAATATCGGAAGCTGATTAATAAGAAAATTTTTACAAGCAGGGTTGAAAGGATGAGGTAGGCTGCTTGTCATTTTTGTAATATATGCAATCACCTCGCTAGGCTCTGTTAAAGTGATATAAACGCTTTTGCTATTACACAATATATTTAGTATGGGTTAGTAATAGGGAATGTTTTATGGAAATTACAAGCAGTATGAGTGATGGTGGTTTTTTATCATTCTATTCACAGTGACCCCCGAAGAAGGGCGTTGAGCCCGAAATGCATTGGGTACTTTTTTTAAATAAACGCTGCCTGATATGAATTTATGCTTCAGTTCTGTTCATTTAAAAAGTCTGGATAGACGTGGAGTGAGCAGTAAAACATCGGAAATGGCATTAACACATGGCATGTGGTCTCGCACAAAAATTGAGAAGAGGTTAAAATGAATATGGATTATCATGGAGTACATTGATGAACTTGGAAAATGGTTGAATAAATAAATATACACTTGCGAAATTCGCACATTCAGCAGTGCGATTGTTTGGGGCGAGATGAAGCCTCACTACAGTGATGTCTTATAGCCACCCCATTCAAATTTCATCTAAGCATGCCTGTATGGATTCCTATGTTTCTGTCATATGTGTAGTTTATGGTTGTTGATAGTAGCAAACCAACTCAGTGGCTGTGTCTTTGTTCTTTATTGACATGTCTCCACTATCAGTTTGCAGCTGAATAATGGGGTTACATTGCCTGCTCTCTTCTAATAGCCAAGCGAGGGTTCTGTCCGGTCTTTCACCCTGTCTATATCGTCTCACTAGAGTGTGCTTTCAGAGATAAGCTGCCTCTCTATCTGTTAAGTCTCTGCATTTCTGTAATAACTGGTTATGTTCATGAAAAAAACATTGTTTGCCAGTTGTGGAATTTTATCCTCCAGATCCTTAATGTTTTGCTCTAAGGGAGACATCTAGATGCATTAGACTTTCAATATACCGCCCTGTTTGGGTATCGCAATATTCTGCATATAGGTTTACTTGCATCCCAGAGAGTCACTTGTCTCATTATTGAACCAGTTATCGTTTCCTACCTCTCAGCACGGAACACTGGGCCCATTAATGCCTCTCCAAGGTACCTTCGACAGGGATGACATCATTTGGGGCATGGAATGGAAAGAATCGATTTAATAGGTGAATGATCTGATAGCATGCAAGGAAGAAGTGTGGCTTCAGTAATCCAGCGCAATACCTCTTTTGAGTCCAGCCAGTAGTGTATATATGATTGTGACCCATGTGTTGCCGAATGGAACATATACTGCATGTCTCTAACGCCACACATAGTTTAGACTATATTGATCTATTATGTCTGCCAATGTTTGCACTAGAGCATTTTACTGGTATTTCTAAATCCTGAAGAAGTCCACCGATGAGTCAAGACCCATGTTTACGTTTCCTCCCCAAAGCACAGTTTCTGCTTTTGTGTGTCTAAGTGTCAGAAGAACTTTATGGAAAACTTCAGCACGCTATCTAGCAGGGTAAATCGGCCTTCTGATTCCTCATGTTTATGATGTAGCCCTCAGTAATTTATATTTGTATATGAATCAATATGAATGCTCATCTAGCATATGAGCTGTAAGAGGAAAAAACCTATATCCTCCCCGTTGTGAGCCTTTCAGTGCCAAATTAGTGACCGCTTCAGGCATAAAAGTAGTCCATATCGCCACTAGCCTCCAAGGTTGGGCACTGCTTAGTAGGTCTTTCAGTCGTCTGATGCGACAGAATGGCCTGAGAGCATGTTTCTGGTGTTTCCCGGGCTCGAGAATGTTCTGACCCCTCTCATCTCCTCTTTGATGACTCGTCCTCCTCCATGCGTGAAGGCTTGGTCCTGGAGCTTCCCGCTGAGCAACCATCTTGATTACCGATGTAGAGATGCCCCCCATCCTGCAGCCTTCTTCATGAGACAACTTCAAATTGTATACATTTATTCAACCATGAATTACCAATGTTATACTTGGTTTTTCATAAGGAGTAAATGGAGTCGATTCATATTCGTAGACTGCGCCTAAATTGTGTGGAGAAGCTCTTTTGCTCACATATTTTGATGAACACCTATGACGCCCAAAAATTACAAAATCATCAAGTTACCATGGTCCTCTCTGAAAACTTTAGCACCTGTATAGAATTGTGTCACTCAAAATAGGAAACAAATATGTAGTAAATAATATGTCTGGTCCCTGTTTTGCCAACTTTCAGTAACCCATAGGGATTTTACTAGTATTGTTTTATTACAAATCATAAACCCTTTTTAAATATAACCATTCAAGAAATCAAATGAATATATTACTGTGTACCATGTAAAAAAGTATTTAACCAGCTGGTTTGACACGGCCTGCACCAAGACTTATTCTAATCTCAAACATGCTTAAAAGCCCCTGATAAAGATCGCACCTTGGTCAAAGTACTGAGAAATAACTATAAGCAGACTTTGAAGAAGAGAAAAGACACTTTAAAAAAGGAAGCTTGGGATAGATTGTGTGAGGCATCCTTGCGCCGAGATACTGCAGCTTTTTGGCAAGCAGTAAATGCCCCTTTTTTAAATGATAACGCCTCGGCAAGGATAGAAGTAGCTATCACCGAGACAGAGTGGGTGAAGCATTATTCAGAATTATATTCTGCGGTGAGCTTTGAGGAAAATTATTCAGTAGAGGATAACTTATTTGAAGACTCCCATCACTCACGGATTAGCCTGGATCCGGGTATTTCCTTAGTGGAGGTAAATGCAAGCATAAATGCAAGCCTGGGAGAAAAAGCACCCGGACCCGATCGGGGCCCGGTGGACTTATATAAAAACAATAATGGTCTCTGGGGCCCGATCCTCACCCAACTTTTTAATGCTACATCTCGCATTGGTCTCCTATCTTCCTAGTGTGGGTCTATAATTGTGCCAATATTTAAGAAGGGGGGTAGAGCAAGTTGCCATTGCTACCGCCCAATATCGCTCTTGGACTCCACCATTAAGATCTTCGGCTGTGTGATTTTAAATAGACTTCAATCATGGGCTGACGAACACAAGATGATCAGCGATTTACAATATGGTTTAAGGAAAGGGCTAAGTACCATTGATCAGTGCCTGAATCTGCATGTCCTATAGAGAAATACACTAAAGCTAAGGGTGGCTGCATGTTTTTAACTTTTGTAGACTTGACGTCTGCTTTTAATTGCGTCACTCATAGTAAACTTTGGCTGATCCTGGAGAAGCTGGGGGTAGAAAAATCGTTCGTCCACTTCCTCAGGGAACTTTATTCAGGGGCATCTGCCAGAGTTAGGCATGGGAAGAATGGAGAATGTACAGAATCATGACACACTGCCCAGGGGGCCATCACCTCCCTGAGGAATTTTGAATTAAGGGTGAGGGTCCGTTGTGGACCCCCGGCCACTGGGACCACCACCTTCCTGGGGCTATGATCACATTTGTAGGGGGGCTGCGTGGCCCCCCTACTGGAGCCCTACTTGGCCCTGGGACCGCCACCCCCAGGGGCAGCCTCAGCAATGTCCCAGAGTGCCCACCCCCGGGACATTGCAGTTTGCAATGACGGGGTGGGAGCATTACTCCCGCCCTGTCATTGCAAACACTGCTTCACTTCATGGAAGCAAGAGCAGGAAACCTTCTTTCCCTTCCATGAAGCGAAACAGATTGCTTTTGTACAAGTGGAGCTGCATATTTACAGCTTCACTTGTCCAAAAGCAATGCCGGCTCCCATAGGAGGCGGGGAGGCGGCTGGGACTGTGGGGGCATTGGGGCTCCCCAACATTGAGGCCAGGCCCCGGGGATGGGGTCCCCGGGGCAAAAAGTGGCCCCCCTCCCATAACGAAATAAATAAAAACAAAAGAGCAAAGCCCCAGGGTGTGGGGTCTCTGGGGATGAAAAAGCCTCAGCAGGGTAGTCGCACAGCCCCCTCCTTTAAATGTACATTTTTTAATATAAGAAATAAATATGTGGCCATGCCTTAGGGGATGGGGTCCCCAGCGCCCGAAAAAATATTGAGAGAAGGGGGGCCACACAGCCCACCTTCTAACATAAAATAAAATCCGGCATCTCACCAGAGGCCTCGCCCCCTCCCTGCACCACTCTGCAAACGCGCCTAGTGGTGAATTCTGGGTTGGGATTGCTGAGAGGGGGTCCGAGGCCACGCCCCTTTTTACACTACTCTGGAAATGCGCTTCTTGGTGCACTGCTGGGGGCGCGATGAGGTCCTCTTGTGTCCTGAGGACCTCAAGATTAAAGTGGGCTTCATCCCCGAGCAGCAGTGTGCCAGGAGGCGTGTTTGCAGAGTGGTGTAAAAAGAGCATGGTCTTGGGCCACTCTCAGCAATTCAGCTATGTAGGGCGTACTAGAGATAACAGGAGGGCTAGTTGGCCCCCAGGGACCCTGGGGAGCCAAGGCGGCTTCATCACCCAACCAAGAGCGCACCAGGAGGTGCGTTTGCAGAGTGGTGGCGTGGCCCGCGACCACTTCGAAGCAATCCCACTATCTGGGGCTTACTGGAGGTGTCAGGTACGCTAGTTGGCATCTAAGGACACCCAGCATCAAAGGGGACTTTAATCTCCATCCTTACCAATGCTGCTGTGTGGAACTTGCTGGAGGTAATAAGAGGGGTAGTTGGCCCCCAAGGACGTCCTTGTGGCCAACTACCCCTCCTGTTACCTTCAGTAAGTCCCACACAGTGGTATTGCTAAGAGGTGTTCGGAGACCATGCCCCCTTTCTCCACCACTCTGCAAACCCACCTCCTGGCACACTACAGGTTGGGGGATGAAATCCACTTTACTTCTGAGGGACTCCTGGTACCTCATGTAAGTCCACACACCACTTCACTTATTCATACAGATACTAACACATACTTACTCTCCTATACAAGCACACACTCATCCATACAGCCACTCTCACTATCACTCACTCTCACATACAGTCAGTTATATACCCCAGCACTCACACATACTACCTTTCACATATGTAGTTACTCACACATATACCACCGAGACATCAATTCACTCACCAACACAGCCATACGCACACTCACTCACCCATACAGCCCCTCGGAGACGCACTCAGCAACCTATACACCCACTAAATCACCCAATCCCACATCCATGCAAGGAGTTACACCCCCTCCCACCCACACAGATACTCAGGTATCCATACAGGCACTCACAACCAATCATTAACCCATATAGACTCTCATGTAGCTACTCACCAACCCATCCAGCCACTTACATACCAACTGACAGACTGATACTGACATTGACACAGATTAGTCACTCACCTATGCATTCACTAAGACACGTTTAATCACTCACCTATAGAGTCAGTCATGCATCCACTAAATCATCCATTCAGACACTCATACACCTACTCATCCTTCAATACACCTTTGCGTATCTATATATAATATTATTTAACTTTTAAAAATCACCCAATCTCTGGATGATTTCATCAGTGAGGCCATTTGAGATGTCATCCGTGATGTCACTGACCATGTCATGAGTGATGTGATAGGTGACGTCATCAGCAGTGCATTGCGGGGGCGCAAGTTATAGTTAGCGCAACTAACTATAACGGTTGAATTTCTCTACTTTTGTATGAGTGAAATGTCCAACTAACTATAACGTCACCGAAACCTGTGGGTTTTTTTCAGTGAAAAAAAATAAATATATATATGATTGGAAAATCCTGAACTGTGGTATGCGACTTCTGTCTGGATTAGATCAGAAATTCTGCATTTTCGCTTGATATATATATTCACTGAAAAAGCAAAGGTTACAGGGACGTTATAGTTAAGCTCAGATTTCAATCATAGAAAACCATTGAAATTCAGCAGTTACTTTGAATGGCCATGACAAAGCCTGAATGCGGGTGAAACGTGTTGCCATAATAAAACTCTTATGGAAAATCCTGAACTGTGGAGTGCGACTTCTGTCTGGATTAGGTCGGAAATTCAGCCTTTTCGCTTGATATATATATTCACTGAAAAAACAAAGGTTACCGGGATGTTATAGTTAAGCTCAGATTTCAATCATACAAAACCATTGAAATTCAGCAGTTACTTTGAATGGCCGTGACAAAGCCTGAGTGCGGGTGAAACGTGTTGCAATAATAAAACTCTTATGGAAAATCCTGAACTGTGGAGTGCGACTTCTGTCTGAATTAGATCAGAAATTCAGCCTTTTCACTTTATATATATATAAATATATATATATATATATATATATATATATATATTCACTGAAAAAACAAAGGTTACACAGACTTTATAGTTTGGCTCAGATTTTAATCATACAAAACCATTGAAATTCAGCAGTTATAGTTACCTGAGCTAATTATAACATATAACATATGCCCTCGCAATACACTCCTTATGACCACATATTACCTCACTCATGACATCATCAGAGACATCACTGATGACATCTCAAATGACATCACTTATGACCTCATCCATTGACTGTGAGTGTGAAGCATATATACAAAGGTACTACATGTACTACAAAAGTTAATTTATTATACTTTGTGTATTACTGAGTGATAATATTTCTAACATATATTATGTCATTGGCTGCGTTACTGTGTGTATCAATGTGTGAGTAGATGTCTGATTGGCTGTATAGGTTTGTGAGTGGGTGTGTGAGTGTCTATATGGGTGAATAAGTAGGTGTGTGAGTATCTGTATGGGTGAACTAGTGGGTGTGTGAGTAACTGTATGGGTGTAGAAGAAGCTGTGTGACTGCATTGGTGAGTGGGTGGGTGTGTGGGTGGCTGTTTGGGTAAGTGTGTGACTGTGTGCGTAGCTATGTGGGTGTGTGAGTGCATCTGTGAGTGGCTCTATGGGTCTGTGTGTTGAGTGGCTGTATGGGTCTTTACAGTGGGTAAATAAAGGGGGCAGGGTCTCTGATCTCTCTGCAATCCCATTGTGTGGGACTTACTGGTGGTAACAGGAGGGGTTCTGGCCCCCAAGGACCCTCACCATCCAAGGGGACTTCATCCCCCAACCAGGTGTGCACCAGGAGGTGCTTTTGCAGACTGGTGAAGAAAGGGGGTGTGGGCTTAATGACGTTTTAGTAATCCCTCATTTTTAGGTCTTGCAGAGAGACCTATTGCCGCCCATCCACAAAGCTGACATTTACAATCCAGATTTGTAGAAGTGCACGTGCTCGTGACCGCGCTTCTATCCCCCTGCCTTGCTCTTCAAAGGCTCCTCTTACTGTGACTCGCATTTCTGCCCAGCCATCCCATGCCCGAGCATTCCCACTGCCAGCAGCATTTCTCCACGGCCGCCAGGCCACATCAAAGGTTTCCCCAGCACTGCCCCGCCCATCAATCACCCTCCCACGCCAGCAGCTCTTCCCGCTCCGCCCCCTGCTCTCCGCCCCCTGCTGCATCAAAGGCTTTTTTAGGTGCACAACTGTGCGCTAGAGACTCGTGAATGGCAGCTTGCCATCTGTGGGGGAATTAATCCTATCCCTCCTCTCCTGGTCTTCCCTGGCAGCCCTCGCCCCTCCTCTCCCCTCCCCCAGCACCCACCGGCCCAGGCGCCTTATTTTTTCGTGAGTTGCTGCCGTCGCTATGTTCGGCAACCAGTCAGTTTATATAGGTGGATGTCATTGTTTTCATCTTCTCAAAATGCCATTTTATCCACAGTCAGCGCTGTATCAATCCATATGTTCTAGTGTCTGGTCAGTTCTGTTCTTTCCAGATTATCATGTAAAAGCCAGTACTGATGAAAAGTCTAGTGAGGCGCGGTTTGAGGCATTCGTAGTGCAGGCCACCGCGCCCAAGAGGTTTGCAAAGACGTGCAAGGCTATTCATGATGCAGCATCTCTCCATCCAGATCTATGCAGCTCCAACTAACTGAGGATGTGTTTGTTTTAGGCGATTTCTCTTCCTTTCTTTCCTGCACCGTTTCTCTCTTCACCATACGTTGATGGAGTACAGGGGAAACATAAACTAGGGTGCCCTTCGTCATTAATGCAATGCACTTAAAAATCGCTGTTCACTGAGTAAACACGTCTAAAATGTGCCAGGCCCTAAAAAAAGACATTGAAGCAAAGTCTAAACTTGTGAAATTACCTTCCAGTATTAATACCCTGATATTAGCTCATGCACATGGGTACTGACATGGCTAGTGCTAAGGATAGAGGATGTACCTCACTGGAGCAGCTCAGATGTATTCTTTCTATCAAAAGGGCACTTTTGGGGGCACTATTGTATTATATCAGCAGTAGGAGGTCACAGTGTCCGTGCTACGTTGACACTACACAGGGTTCTCTATTTAACGATGGCACTCAACATGGCAGAACCTCCAGTTCCCTATTAAAGCACACATTCGCAACAGATTTTTTTTTTTTTTGCTGAGTACACTCATCCTGTTTTTAATTTTTTTTAAGGCATGCATCTTCCTTATGAGTTTTGATCGTTATTAAAATGCACATGGGTGTAATATCGATCTACATCCCCAGTTCATCTCCATTTAAACATAGTATATTTTTTCTCACACATAGTCAAGCAGCTGACATTATGTCCAGGCATTCGATTTGCCCATTCCCCTAAATGCCTGCGTCAAAAATGCCATCAAGCACCTCAGAGTCATTGCTGCGCCGCACTCTGACAAGAGCGTTCAGACGCGCCTCGCGCTGGCTCCTAGGACCCGTGCCTGGGTCGTACCATGCTGCTCTCAGCTATACTGTTACACTGAGCTCACTACAAAACCCCACACACACACAACCCCACACACACAACCCCCACACACACAACCCCACACCACACACAACCCCACACACACTACCCCCCACACCACACACAACCCCACACACACTACCCCCCACACACACTACCCCCCACACACACTACCCCCACACACAACACCCCCACACACACAACCCCTCCACACACACAACCTCTCCACACACAACACCCCTCCACACACACAACCCCACACACACACACAACCCCACACACACATACAACCCCACATACACAGCCCCACACACAACCCCACACACACATACAACTCCACACACACAACCCCACATACACAACCCCATACACACACAACCCCACACACACAACCCCACACACACACACAACCCCCCACAAACAACCCCACACACATCCCCACACACACAACCACACACACCCACACACACAACCAGATGCACACAACCACAAGCACACACAACCCCAAACACAACACACACCCACAAACACACACACACAACCCCAAACACAACACACACAACCACACACACACACCATCACACACACACAACCACACACACAGCCACACACACAACCATACACACAACCACACACAACCACACACACAACCACAACCACACACACAACTATCTATCTATCTATCTATCTATCTATCTATCTATCTATCTATCTATCTATCTATCTATCTATCACACTCATTCTATCTCTCTATCGCCCTCACTCTATCTATCGTCCTCACTCTATCTATCTATTGCCCTCAGTTTATCTATCTATCTATCTATCTATCTATCTATCTATCTATCTATCTATCTATCTATCTATCTATCTATCTATCTATCTATCTATCGCCCTCACTCTATCTGTCTATATATTGCCCTCACTCTATCTATCTATCGCTCTCTATCTATCTATCTATCTATCTATCTATCTATCTATCTATCTATCTATCTATCTATCTTTCCTCTCGGACCCCACACCGATCACCTGCGGAGTCCCCCAGGGCTCCTCCCTCAGCCCGACGCTCTTCAACGTCTACATGGCTCCACTTGCCCCCATCGTCAGAACCTACGGACTCAACATCGTGTCATATGCAGACGACACCCAGCTCATCCTCTCCCTATCCAACGAGCCCAACACCGCCAGACGCAACTTTCGAGAAGGCATGGAAGCCGTCGCCAAATGGATGAAAAACTGCTGCCTTCAACTAAACACCAACAAAACAGAAGTACTCATCATGGGCCCAAACCCCGACGCCTGGAGCGACACCTGGTGGCCCACCGCCCTCGGAAACCCGCCAACCCCCACAGACCACGCACGCAACCTGGGAATCATCCTGGACTCCGAGCTCAAAATGGACTGCCAGATCAACTCTGTCTCATCTTCCTGCTTCCACATCCTCTGCCTCCTTCGTAAGACCTTGTGTTGACATGGTTTTTGGCTCTATTTAGCAGTGATATAGACTTTAATCTTGCTCACATCTAGGATAGGTATTCTTAGCTTGTGTTGGCCCTTTTAAGCCCTTTTTCCAGACCTAGAAGAGGATAGCTGCTTAATATGATGATAGATCCCTTATTCTTGACTCTAATCTGTCTATTGCCTATTGGCGTTGACATACTTGACACATTGGTATGGTTTATGTAGGTATTCTGACAGAGCTAAGGGGTATTTCATCCTTTTCAGGCCTACAGGCCTAGAACTAGAGGGACTCCATCTTGATGGAGCTGAGAGGCTTTTTAGAGTAAAGGTAAAGTTTATAGTTAAAGCTGTTGTTCGCTTGGAGAGAACCGGCTCAGGCTGGCCCTTATCGAAGGAATGTATTTTTCTCCACTCCGAAGACACAACTTCAGGCTGGCCAGCTGGGAACGTGTCCTTGGTACAGGGAGGTACAAGAATTTGGTGGGCGGCAGGTTACTGGCCGTAACTTTCCATGAAAGGACAAGCTTCCATATTAGCGAGCTACAGGAAAGGAGGAGTGTTCATTCCAGCTTGTGTGCTGTTCAGCCTGGAGCTCAGTTCAGCTTGGAGCTCAGTTCAGCTTGGAGAGAGAGAGAACAGGATGTCTGCTGGAGCTGCAGAATAGAGTGCAGTTCTGGAATGGAGAAAGAAGGCAGACGATTGCTGAAGATGAGGAGAGAGAGAGCAGTGCAGAGAGCATCAAAGAAGGCTGTCAGCTGGAGCAATTGAACCAGAGGCGTGATGATGTGGTGAAGGAGGGAGAGACAGAGAGAGCCCTAATCCCACCAGAGGCAGAGAGAAATCTTCCTTCTAATAGGTGAGGTAGTCTGAACTAATCACACTTACATCTTAATCTTATCTTTATTCCCTAGGCTTTTGTATTGCTAATCCTTTTCCTTGCAACGGTGTGTTAAAAGTTCCTGTTACCCCGCAGATAAATTGTATGTCTAATCCTTTTCTTTCAGCGGTGTGTTAAAGTTACTGCTAGTTATAGAGACCCCATAGTTTTGTGTATGTGTCTTTATCATTGTTACAATAAAGTTATTCCATTTAATTAATGAACTGGTGTGTATGAGTGTGTTTATGATAAAGCTAGCCTGTCTTCAGAAGGGAGTAGGAGCGCTTAAATCAAGGAATAACTCAATCACATAGTGTGTATATCTTTGTAGTGTGTATATCTTTGTCCCCATACAGTGAGGGTAATCCCCTTTCCTAGTCAGGTATTACTGTTTGAACAGATGCTACCCCTGATCAGGTAAGTAATAGTGAATAATTAGGGAGATAGGAGACCTGCAACTAAGGGACAAAGTTAGTACACCCTCCCATAATCCTGTAAACAGCGTCTTCTGTTCCAAAGCATAGGTAACCTTTTTCTCCTAGTCAGATGTTCCGGTAAGTCTGAATAAATAGGGAGAACAGGGAGCCCTTGAGCTAGGGAATTGTTGACACTAAGTAATTTGGCTATCCCATAATATTATTGTAATAGCAGACCCTTAGTGAAGAGACAGAAAGCTGAAGGTGTTCATAGGAAAGTGGTCGTCATTGGTAAGTGGCGTTAGTGAGAGCACTGATTACAGTCAGTGTGTATACCCACAGGATTGTGGCTTGTGTAAATGAGAGCACCTGAGGGCTACGGTGCGGAGGCTTGCCAGATTGTAAGCCGTGTGTAAGTGAGAGCACCCAAGATGGAGGGGTGTGTAGGTCTGCTGGACTGCAGACCGGGTATAAATGAGAGCACTGGGACTGCAGACCCATGTGTGTAATGAGAACGTCAGGTAGGATACTGGTGTGTAAATGGTAGATAATCAGAACTGCCCCAGGGTAGATTAGTCTGGACCCATGTGGTCGCGAGACTATAAGGTATGAGTGTGGTGTAGGGCATGGATGTCCTTAGTAATCAGTGAGTATTCTTAGTATCCCTATAGATTTAGTGGTGTTTCTGATAATATGAGCTTGTATATTGCGAGTTCCCCATCCTCAGGTAGGTACCCAGGTGCCTGGATAGATGGTCCTGAGGAGGGATGTGGTTACGTTTTGGCTGGGTTAGAGGGGCCCCTAGGGGCGGATCCCATCTAAGCAGAAAATCCGGCCATTACAGACCTTCAAATGGATCCCCCTCGAACACCAAAAGACAGTCACTCACGCCCTGGTCACCAGCAGACTCGACTACGGCAACGCACTCTACGCCGGAATAAACAAAAACCTCATCCGCAAGCTACAGAACATCCAGAACGCCGCCGCAAGACTGGTCCTCAACCTGCCAAAACACTGCCACATCTCCCAGCACCTGCGCACACTCCACTGGCTCCCCATCGAGGCGAGAATCACCTTTAAGATGCTCACCCACGCACACAAGGCCCTCCACGGCACCGGACCAGCATACCTGAACAGCCGACTCAAATTCCAAGCACCCCAAAGGACCCTACGATCAGCCCAGCTTTCCTACGCCGTGGTCCCCCGCACCAGAAAGACCAGATCGGGAGGCCGCTCCTTCTCCTTCCTCGTGGCCAAAGCATGGAACGCCCTTCCGCTCCACCTCAGACAGACAACATCGCTCCCCATCTTCACAAGAAACCTCAAAACCTGACTCTTCGACAGACCCCCTCCTTGATGGAATGGAACCTGCACCCCCCCACCCCCCACCCCATGCGCCTTGAGACCCTTACGGGTGAGTAGTCGCGCTTTAACAAACTCCTGATTGATTGATTGATCTATCTATCTATCTACCTGTCTGTCTGTCGCCCTCACTCTATCTTTCTATTGCACTCTATCTATCGCATCGCCACAGCATCACTCAGGGGCACCACAACATCACTCTGGGGCACCACAGCATCACTCAGGGCACCACAACACCACTCAGGGGCACCACAACATCACTCAGGGGCACCACAACATCACTGAACGCCACAGCATCACTCAGGGGCACCACAACATCACTGAACGCCACAGCATCACTCAGTGGCACAACAACATCACTGAACGCCACAGCATCACTCAGGGGCACCACAACATCACTGAACGCCACAGCATCACTCAGGGGCACCACAACATGACTCAGCCCCACCACAGCATCAATCTGTGCAACCATTCAACAACAACTGGTTCAAATATGTTCTCTCAATGTTTCAAACTTTATTACAAATGTCACAAAAAAAGTCAATATTTAACTTCTGTTCTTGGATTTACGTCACAATAAAATACACTGAACATAATCTTCACAAAAGTTATTTACAAAAGTTTAAGCTATTGCCATTGTAAATTACAATAACTTTTATTTAATTATTAATTAATAAAAAATAATAAAAGCCATTGTTATTTGCAATATCAATACATCTAAGTCACTTAAATACAACACATATTGCATTACAAATGCTATAGGTGTCACATTTGCGAAAGTTATAACTATTGGCATTGTAAATGACAAAGCTATTAATCCCGCTATTTTCAAAACCAACATATAAATAACAAAATTGTCATTTACAACTCCAATAGCTCAAACTTTCCTAATGCGAGACCTATTGCATTGCAAATGCTTGTTATTATGGGAGGGACTGCGTGGCCCCACTCCTGGGGCCAATTTTGGCCCCGGGGACCCTATCCCCAGGGCACAGGCCTCTTTATTCCGGGTGCCACCAAGGCATCCAGTGTCCTCTGTTGGGGACCGCAGGGGGAGCTTCAAGGCTCCCGCTTTCC
This sequence comes from Lissotriton vulgaris, assembly GCF_964263255.1. Classification (NCBI taxonomy): domain Eukaryota; kingdom Metazoa; phylum Chordata; class Amphibia; order Caudata; family Salamandridae; genus Lissotriton; species Lissotriton vulgaris. Next base: position 1,657,421,360 of record NC_141685.1, on the reverse strand, counting down.
CTGCCAGCTCCCCACATCCTACAGGAACCTGCATTGCTTTGAAAGGGGGCTACCGAAAGGCAGCACCCTGTCTGTCATAGCATATGTTTTCATCTGTTTCCCTGCACTCATATTTGTGTGCAGGGAAACAGATGGAAACTCCGCTCTTTGCAAGTCGAAGCTGTTTGACAGCTCCGGCTTGCAGAAAGCGGAGTTATGTTTGAATTTGCTTGGTTGAAGCTGTCAGTTCCCAACAGGCAAAAGCAAACATCTACTTCCCGAGGGAAGCCACCTCAGGAGGTAGGAGGAGCCAACCATGGGCTGGCGCTCCCCAGGACCATCTATAGCTCCATGAGGGGGGCCATGGTGCCCCCTTCAATGTATATTTAAACCCCAGGAGGTGGTGGTCCCTGGGACTGGGGGTCCATGATGGAACCCCTTCATTATTTTCTTTGAGGCCTGGGGAGGTGTCGGTCCCCGGGGCTGCATGCAGGTATTTATTTTATATTCTTTGCTCTGTGGAAGTGGAGGTCCCTGGAACGTTGATGGGCCCCACCACATTTATTTCACTTTCCTTACCCCAGAGAGGTGGCAATCTTCAACTGCAGGTAAACCTAGCGGGCCCACTTGCATATGTAAATTATACAGTAACCCAGGGAAAGGGCAGTCCCTCAGGCTGGGGGGGTCCATGTGGGCCCCTGCATTGATTTTATGTTTTGCCATATGGAGGTGGTGGTCCCCAGGGAGCAGGCGGGCCCATGCAAATTTTTTCAAAGTGACATGAGGAGGTGGCAGTCCCCAGGGCTGTGTGGGGGGGTGAAGGTCCACCATATTAAGTTAAATTAACTTGCCCGGGCAGGCCCAGTGGGACTTGAAAGTGCCCCAGGGACATGGTGGTCCCGGGGCTTATGATAAGCCATAGGACGCGGGCCCCATGCGCCCACCTCCTTTATATAAGTGCTTACCCGGGGGCTCAACATTTCAGAAGTGCAGGAGCCCACACTTTTTTTGGGGCAAATGCTGTGGATTTAGCATAACTCTGTCAAAAATATTTTTAACAAATGCCCTGCAGGACCCCCCCTCACACCAAGAAGCCTAGGGGGGCATTCCTTCCCTGCCCTCTTCTATTTTTTTTAACCTTTTTTTGTCGGACTTGGCTCAAGCCAATTACCAAAATTGCTGCCAACACCTCCTGGTTTGAAGTGTTGGCAGCTAATCAAATTTCAGCACGAGAGCGACAGGGTTCGCAGAACCTCTGCATTCCTATATATAAAACATTTGAATTTCTGCAACTACTAAGCGGATTTTTACCCAATCAGAGAAAGGCCCTTCCCTGGACCAATATATACTAATTTGCTGTAATTCGGTTCTGTGGGAATTAACATGGGGAAAACGCGTTATGGGCCCTCCCTTTTTCCCGGCTCCTGCTTGACAGATCACCCCAACACTTTCAAGACAGCAGCTCAGGTGAGCAGCGAAGTAGTTTTGAAGCTTTTGTGAAGATTTAGCAAACAGTGCCAAAGTTATTGGCAAAATAAAAAATAAAAAATCCTATGGAAACTAGGTCCTAAATATAACTACCTACTGGCGACTGCCAGTAGGAAAAAAAATATATTAATAAAAAAATATATATATATATATATTACCTACTGGCGGTCGCCAGTAGGTATATATAGTTAGGATTTTTTTCCTATGGGATTTCTGAAAATTCTATGTCGAATAACTTTGGCGTTTGTGGACGGAATTGGCTGAAATTTTCAGGAAAATGGCACATTTTGTTTCTGAGCAGCCCTTGAAAATTTGGGGGGGTTTCGTCAAGGGTGGGCCGAGAAAAAAGGGGGGTCCCAAAACACGTTTTTCCCATTCATTTTTCCATAGGGCGGTTGGAATCACTTTTAGCTCGAACGGCTGAATGGATTTACACAAAACTTGGCAAAATTGTAGATATGGTTTGCCCGACGTGCCTTTGCTATGTCTCAATATATGTGCTCCAGTGGATTTTGAGAAATTAACGTTTTAAAAAACAGATATATCTGTAACAGCGCTCCTGTTCGCGTACCTGACGCGTTACGGAACTTTGCGAAGCGAAGCTGATTGGCTCTCCGGTGTCTGTCAACATTCTAAACAGTCCGGAACGGCCGCCATCTTGTCTCTCGGTAGGATCGAGAGACAAGAGGTGGAGAAAAATGAAGGGGGAATTTAATGAAAGGGGGCAAGGTAGACCCCTCCTGACCCCCTAGGATTGATGAGGGGGATATTAAAGTACCCCGCGGGGCAAAACATAAAAAATAAAACATTTTTGCGATTTTTCGCCGTAGAGGCGCGTCCCGGTACGCGAACCGGGTAGCTTACCGGTAGCGTAACGGGAGTTCGCCATTTTGTGTTTTGGACAAATTTAATCACAAGATGGAGGAATAACAATGTGGGAAATGGGTATAAGGAGGCACGGGAGACGTATCTTGACCCCCTAGGTTTTCTGAGGGTAGCTGAGGAGGCTCATATATGTCGGAAATTCTTTTTTTAAATTTTTCGCGCGGTTAGCTGCCGGTACGCGAACCGGGTAGCGAACCGGGAAACGAACATAAGTGAAAATTATTGAAAAAAGGTACATTCGAAATTTTAAAAGAGTAATTATAGTTAAGGTAGCTCTGAAAAGAGCTTTTGGGTTCTGTGTAAGTTCTAGGTACTTATAAGTAGGTACCAATACACAGTCTTAAATTTTGTATGAAAACAACTCTGTTTCCCTCATCTGGGAAGTGCACACCATCTCCTCTGTAGATATCTTGCATGTAGTAAAGTAAGTTATTGTTGTAGATGGGGCCCATTCCATGGTCTCTCATATAAGCTGAAACAGACTTATTTACATGCTTCCTCGCTTTCTCAATTTGTGGACAAATTTGATTGGACCACCTCCATTTCTGTCTTTGGCATATATTGGATTATACCAAGGCAGTTTGAGGGAAAAGTGCCGTTAATTGCTCAAAGGTGTCCTTTAAGAGCATTTCCAGACCTACCCCAGTCAAAGTGCCCAAATCATTTCCTCCACAGTGCACTATTATGAGGTCAGGGTTTGGCAAATGTAAAAAGGTTTTCACCAATGGTATCAATTGGTGACATCTCAATCCTCTTTGGCCAATCCATTTGATTTCCACATTTTGTAAATTGAGGTTGTGTAAATTTCTGTTATCAGCATACCTGTGAGCCCAGTGGATGTAACTATGTCCAACAATCCAGACAGAAAACATGGTGAGAGGAGGTTCTGCTGCAGTCAGATGAAGTGTGGGAATGAAATGGCAGTTGAAACAGTAGGAGTTTGTAAAGAAAAAAAACTGTGGAGTTTCAGTGCTAATGATTCAGTAGTAGTGATTGGTGGATTTCCATTGCTGAAAACAGAAAGTTAGGGTGCATGGATGTGTTCTTTGAAACATGTAATTTGAATGGTTAAGAAAACATGATTTTAAGAAACATTGCAGTGGATTAGCAGGTGTACTGAGAGTTCAGAGTTCATTTGAAACATTGTTGTGTGAACTTGTAAACATGAGAAGTCTGGCAGGAGGTAGTTGCTATGGAAAAAGGCCAGGAAAGGGCAGGGGGGAAGGGTGTTGATTTGAAAAATGTGAGGGAAGAGTTTTGATTGGGTCACATGAGAGATATGTGTGATGAATTTCAGCATTTCAGTGCCTTTGTTGGTTGCAGCCTCTGGAGTGCATACCTTTTGCTCTGCTAAAGAAAGATTGGTGTGTTTCTGAGACTGTTTTGAAATTCAAAAAGCATTTGCTAAGGTGAGAAAAAAATCATTTAATTTAGATAGAGAGTAGTATAGTTTATGGAGAAAATAAGGAAGTCAGCTGTACATTTAAAATGTTGTTTTGTGTCAAGTGTTTTCATTATTTTTTCCAAAAAGATTTTGCTTCTTTGACAAATTATAATTATAGATAATGTGAAGTATTAGTACTGACAGGGTGTGCTTGTTTCATTTCTTGAAGTCATTTAGGTTTCACAATATGTTTTGCAAGAGTTACATAGTCAACATGGGGGCATATTTACAAGGCTTATGAGACACATTCACGTCATTTTCCCCATTTTAAAAGTGACTTTAAAGGTGGTGCAAGGTCCTTGTAAAAACACCCTCATGAGTGCTTTGCAAATGTAAGTCATTTTCCCCTTGTGCATGTGCCTTGTAAATACGCCCCTATGTGTGTTAGACAATTTTAAGGTACTTCTCCCAGGAATCTGGGAGACTAATTTGCTTACATGATGTGTTTAAAAATCGTGCTAAGGTGAGAAAAGATTCCTTTAATTTAGAAGGAGATTAGTATGCTTTTTGGAGAAAATAAGGAAGCCAGCTAGGGTGTGCTTGTACATAGGAGCTGTGCTGTGTTTTGAAATTATGACCAAAAAATCGTTTTTTTAATAAAAGAAATACTTTTCACATTTATGAGAAGGACAACAAGGGGTCTGCTTTTTTAAATAAATATTTTATTTCTCAACATGAATATGGGAGAATAATTTGCTTGTTTGATGGTTTAAAAACTCGTTTCTTGAAGTCATTTAGGTTTCACAATATGTACTGGTAGAGTTTCATAGTCACTATGATAATTATGATATACATTTAGGACTGTTTAGGGGGCATGGATATGCTGAGGCTTCTGTAATTGTCATTGGAGGAGAATTATGTACATTGCACTGCTGCATACAGTCCTCACCTTCTGCGTACTCTTGGATATGCTAGACTATATCTGCTCAATGAGATACCTAAGCTGAGGAAACACAGGTGATGTGATTGTGAAATGAGCAAAAATATTTGCACGTTTTTCAATTGCATCACCTGTGTTTCCTAACATTACTAATCACATTGTGCAGATGAGGTTTAGGCCTGTCCAGGGAGACAGAGGAGGTCTGGCCTTTGTTGAAGTGTGCAGTGGACATGACTCACTTCATCTGTTGGCCTGCACATGTATTATGTCCTCTGTACTCTTCAACAAGCCAAAATTTCATCTGCAACCCTGAGTAGGCCTCACCTCAAACAAACTTTTGTGACTGCCAGACCTGCCTTTTTGCTCCTAGATATTTCTTGGTTTTACCATGGCAGACAGACAATCCAGCATACCTCTGCATAGGCCACACCTTATGGTGGTGCAAGGGCCTTGTAAATACGCCCTCATGTGTGCTTGGTAATTTTAAGTCACTTCCCCCTGATGCAAGGGTCTTGTAAATACACCCTCATGTGTGCTTGGCCATTTCAAGTCACTTTCTCCTGGTGCAAGGGCCTTGTAAATACGCCCTCATGTGTGCTTGGCAATTTTAACTCATTTCCCCCTGGTGCATAGGTATGGTAAATACGCCCTCATGTCTGCTTGGCAATTTTAAGTCACTTCTCCCTGGTGCATGGGTGTGGTAAATACGCCGTCATGTCTGCTTGGCAATTTTAAGTCACTTCCTGCTGGTGCAAGGGCCTTTTAAATACGCTCTCATGTGTGCTTGGCAATTTTAACTCACTTCCCTCTGTTGCATGGGTGTGGTAAATACGCCCTCATGTCTGCTTGGCAAATTTAAGTCACTTTCCCCTGGTGCAAGGTCCTTGTAAATACGACCCTATGTGTTCTTGGAATTTTAACTCATTTTCCCCATGGTGCAAGTGCCTTGTAAATATTTCCCCTTTGTGTTGTTAAATTACTGTAGATAGAATTGACATCTAGTGTGTTAATTGTTTGCCTACTGTTATTGGTTTACTGTATGGTAATAGTGGTTAATATCAATTTTTTAAATATTTTCCCACAGATTTAACTGAAGATCTTTAGAAAACTTTAAAAATGCCCTCAAGGCAGAGAATACTCAAAGAAGCAAAGCGACTTACACTCCATCTTGGTAAAGATTTGCAACAGTCCTGTAATAATAAATCGTATCAAGTTGCCAAAAAAGCTCCGGGTAAGAAAATAAAATCATTTTTAAAAACAATTTGCAGACAAAAAAAACCCAGTATTGAACATGTTTTAGTGCATAAGAAGAGAGACAATTTAAAGGAAAAGGAAAGGCCCGTCAAAAAAGTTTCTGCTAGAGCAGGAGATAAGTCTGTGCATGGCAGTAAAAGGGAAAATCAATTCAGGGACATTCGTAGGCGAATGTTCCGCAACAGGATAATTGTCAATTTGTTAAAAAAATTTAAGAAAGGCCAACAGAAAGTGACATTTTATAAGAAAAAGAAAAATGTAGAGAAAATTATTGATCAGGCTTTCGAAATTAAGCGAAAGTTATTTATTTTGGTAATCAATAGAATTAGGAAACTAAACAAGGTAATTTCTGATTTCAAATCAAATAGTAGATGGAAGAGAGTAGTTAATCGAAGTAATTTTTGTGAAGTATTCTCAGGAGAATGGATGCATAGTTCAAGTTGTGAGGCATTTTTCAATGAGGAGAGTTACTTTCAGGACAATGATTTGGTGCATGCAGTTGACACCAGTGGTCGAGCATATGAGGTAAAAGATGGTTGTCCGGTTGAAAAAGAAAAACTTGTGTCTGCAGATGCAGAAGAGGTGTTAGGTGATGAGATTTTAGGAAGACGTCCTAAGGGACCAGTCTACACCTGGAAATGTAGTAGCATTTGTAGTGTGCGACAGGATTTCATCAATTTGTTTTGTGATTTTGTACGTACATTTAATAAGAAAAGTTTAAAACAGAAAATGAAGTTGTTGCAAGAATTAGATCCTTGCAGAGTGAGAGAAGTAACAGGTTTGCATGGGCATTCCCTGGCTTGTCTTTCCAGAAGAGTATGCCAGAGTGTTTTTCATCATTTCAGGATGCTAGCAGTGCATCATAATAAAGTGAGGAAATTAGTGAGAATGTTGTATTATGCTAAGAGTCCAGCAATTATGCTTAAACAATTGAGCAGTGCTCTTTTGCATGGTTCAGAACAACATGTGAAAAATATTTGTGAAGAAATTGAGTTCTGTTACTTTGCTAGTAAAGAGAACAATGTTGAAATTGACCCAGTAGAAGAAGGTAATGTGCAAGACAGTGTACAGATTTCTAATATAGATAAGTTTCACAAAGAAATTTCCATCTTTCAGGTGAAATCAAGTGAGAGGCCTAATTTCACTTGTGTGTGTTGTCGACTGACTTATTATAAGAATCAGACTAAGCGGATTTATATGCAAAAAGTGAAATGGAAAACAATAGTGAATGGAAGGATTTTGCTACATATTTGATGGTAGAAAATTGTTTTGATTTGGAATCGGACCAATGTATGTGTACTTATTGTTTTAACAAATTAAACCAAAACCGGATGCCTGCTAGAGCGGTTCATAATATCTGGAATTGGTTGACATTCCTTCTGAATTGAAGGGTTTAAATACTTAGGAATCTATTTTGATTCAAAGTATGCATCCCTTTCAGGCTATTGTACGAATGGAGCCAAAGACAGGGAAATTGCCTCCATCAGATTTACAGAGAGGATTAAAGGGAAGAGTTGTTTATTTGCCTTTAGATTTGAAGAAAAACATTAATACAATTGGAGTAGAGAAAGTGGAAGAGGAACCTCTGGTTATCCTAGTTAATGGTGTTCCGACAAAGAGTAAGAAAATCTGGCAAGATTTTGTGGATGTTAGGAAAGTCAAAAAGGCAACATTGTATTTGATAAAAATCAATGAGTACTACAAGAATGTATGTGTTGCAGAAGAGGAAGTAAGTGAAGAAGAAGACAGCGAATTGTGTGCTGGACAAATTGAGAAAGTAGAAGCCTCTAAAAATGAAGAAATATATGAACATTATAGTGTTCATCCTTTGCAATCCAAGGAAGTCATGGGGAATGCTATTGAGTTGTTTCAAATGAAACAAGCCAAAGGGAGTCCCATTAGTGTTTGGGAGGAAAGTTTGGAAGCTCGGTGTTTTCCACAGTTATTTCCCACAGGTCGAGGAGGACGATATGATGAGCGACCTGATCAAATTCCTTCTTCTGAATACCGGACTTTACGATTGAATGCAGATCCTAGGTTTCGTCAATGCATTCCCTATTTGTTTCATCTACTGTTTGAAAGTGATCTGTCTGGACTGTCTTATGCAGTGAACCACATCCTGAAAAGTGGTTTACAACTGTGAAATATCTCAGCAAGGGACTTTATGGATAAAGTCAATGTGCAAGACAGTATTTTGGATTCTCACCTGAATAATCTGATGGCATGTCAGCGTGGTACTAATGAGTATTGGTACCGTCGTCATGGTGACTTAAAATGTATGCTGAGGAACTTAGGAACTCCCACATGGTTCCTCACTCTCAGCTGTGCTGAGTATGGCTGGGAAGACTTACTTGAATTTCTACGAGAGGCAAATGGAAACATTGAAAATATTGAATTCAAGACACCCGGAGAACTGTGCTCTTTGGATCCAGTGAATGTATGCAGGTACTTCAATCATAGATTTGAAGCTATGATGTCTTTCATCACGAACAAGAAAAATCCACCTCTTGGAGACATGTTGGATTTCTTCTGGAGAAAGGAGTATCAAGCACGAGGTGCTCCTCATATACATATGCTGCTATGGATCAAAGATGCACCCAAATTTGGAACAGATACGGATGACTTAGTGATGAATTTCATAGAACAGTATTCTACATGTGCTGTTCCAAAGACAAAGGAAGACAAAAGTCTAAGAGAACAAGTTTTACGGTTTCAAAGCCATCATTGTGGAAAGTACTGTCGTCGTAAATTCAGAAACAAGAACAAGTACTATACAAAATGTCGTTTTGGATTTCCACGATTGGTGATATCTAAAGGAAGAGTGAACAATTTGATGTCTTCGCTGCGACGTAATGTGATGAGGAAATCACCCAAAAATACATACAATTTGAAGAGAAACGAAGAGTCCAAGAACATCAATGACTACAACCCAGTGATTTTGTCCATGTGGAATGCTAACATGGATATACAGTTTGTGGCTGACAACTGTATGGCTGTGGCTCTGTATGTGACGTCTTACATCACAAAAAAAGAAAAGACAGAACTCAAGGATATGTGGGAGGACATTTCCCATGAAAAGAGCCTCAGTAAGAAGTTGTACAGTTTCAGTCTGAAGATGTTGTCGCATCGAGAAATCGGAGCTTACGAGTGTTCTGACCGGTTATCTTCAGCAAGTCTCTATGCCAAATCTAGGAGTATCATTTGGGCAAGTCTTGGTCTTGCTGTAACGCGTAATCGAGTTCTCAAACCTGTACGGGAAATTGAGTATTTGGCAGAGAAGGAGACAAGCAGTACAGATATTTTGAAGACCAACATGTTGGATACATATTATCTAAATAGAAGCAGTCACCTGGAGAATGTTTGTCTGTATGAGGTTCCTCAAAATTACATTTTCAAGAGGAACATCACAGAAGATATTGATAAAGGAGTGTATGCTGTAATTGGAAGTGAGGGATGTCTGGTCAAGCAAAAAAAAATGTCTATTGGTAAATCATCGAAAATTGGATTGCGAATCTCCAGAAAGAAAAGAGTTTTTCTATTTAGCTCTTTTGCAACTTTTCAAGCCTTGGCGTGCAGAAGAGGAACTGCTTGGAGATTTCCTCTGTTATGAAGACTCTTTCAATGCAGCCAAGGAGTCCATAGAATGTCCTGTTTTCCCAAAATATCTAGAAATGTTGAATGCAGAAATCGAGCAGGAAGCAACAATAGCAACCGAGATTGCTAGAGACAGTTCTCAAGACAGTCAGAGTTCTGTTTTATTGAGTCAGGATCCACTAGGAGGACCAGTTATCGAAAATGAAGCTGCCACTGCCATGATTGAAGTGGAAAGAGCCATGGCACATGCTCAGGAGGATGTGGTTAACTTAGAAGATTTGGAAAGACAACTCAACGTTGAGCAGAGGAAAATATATGACGAAGTTACCAGCCAAATTGATCATGGATTAAGTCATGAGAAGAAAGAGTGCTCATGTACGTCGTTGAAGCCTATCCGACTGTACGTGAGTGGAGAAGCAGGAACATTAAAGCAATTTCATGTTATTTGCAGAAAAGGACTGAGTCATCGCTGTCTTGTGTTGTCACCGCTCCAACTGGTCTGGCAGCACATAACATTAAAGGTATTACTTTGCATCGTCTACTGATGCTGCCAGTGGTGCATGATAACAAATTACAATACCACAAGTTATCGGGAGATGCTTGTTGTGAAGTATCTAGAGTCCTGAAGAAGATGAAACTTCTTATCATTGACGAAGTAAGCATGGTTTCCAATGTCATGCTTGCCTTTGTGCATTTGAGAATGCAGGAAGTTCTTAAAACAGAGTATGATGTGTTATTTGGTGGCAAACACATCATTGTTTTCGGTGATCTTCTGCAGCTGACACCAGTGAAAGGACAACCAGTGTTTAAACTGCTTACGCATGAAGATACCAGGAAGTGCCTAGGGAGCATTGGCAACGTTAACATATGGTTAAACTTCAGTTATGCTGAGCTGCGTGAAAATATGCGTCAGGCGAAGGATGAAGATTACAAGAATATTCTACAAGATGTTAGAATCGGGAAAGTGACTGAGCGTGGGAAAGAAGCTTTACATGCACGATTACTGTCAAATTTGTTTCCAGAAGAAGACGTTCTGCCAGAGAATATTTTTCATAAAATTACTGAGAAGAAATTGGGAATATGTTTGATGCCAACTCTTGCAGAATATTCCATCTTCAACAACAAAATGTTGAATTTAGAAAACCAAGAGATTGTGAAACTGGAAGCTATTGACAGAATAGAGCATATGGGTGCAACAATTGTTTTGTCTGAGAATTTGAAATCTAAATTGGATTCATTAGAGAAGACTATATCTAAAACTGCTGGTTTTGAAAAGACTCTGAATGTGTGCTTAAATTGCCGTATCATTTTGAGAAGGAATTTACATGTTGAAAGAGGTCTGGTAAATGGATCAATGGGTAATGTTGCTGATTTTGAGAAATACAGAAATAGGGATGGAATTGAATTTTTAAAAATTAAATTTGATGGCATTGAGGAAGTACAGCTAATTGGTCGTTGCACAGCTAGGTTTTTGCTTGTAAAAGACTTATATGTTCGCCGTAAGCAATTTCCTGTTTGCTGGCATATGCGGTGACAATCCATAAATCACAAGGTTTAAGTGTAGACAGTGCTTTGGTGAATATTGGCAGTTCTGTGTTCAAGGAGGGTATGGCTAATGTAGCATTGTCACGAGTCAGAACTTTATCGGGTTTGTACTTGATTGAGTGTGATGTCACAAACATTTCTGCGGATCTAGATTGTGTTATGGAATACAATAGGTTACGAAGAGAGGATGCGCCACATTTGCCTCAATATCCTTTGTTTGAGAAACGTGTGGTAGGCCGGAAACATAGAAATGTCACTAATAGTAGGGAGGTTGTAGCAAAAAGACCAAAAGTCGATGAACTTAAAATTGTAAGCAGAAAGAAAATGAATTCTGTTGAACATGTTGTTGGTTTTCAATTTGAAAATAGTTCTGGTGTGAACTGCTATGCTAGTGTAGTGGTTAATGTTGTCTTTTCTCTAGAAACTTTAAAAGAACAGATTGTGATCAATTCGGATCAAAGTTTTTGCTGTTTGTTGAATTCTGTGTTAGAGAAATGTAACGCTGATAGAACAAGAGTAGAATGTGTGTCTGAAATTCCAAATCTGTTAGACAAATGTTCAGGTCAAACACAATTCTCTCAAAATATTCAGCAAGAGTGTCAGGAGTTTTTAATGTATATGCTTAATGTTTTGCAAGATGAAGGTGTAGATGTAGATCATCTGTTTGGCCTTTCTTATCAATGGCAGCATGACTGCGAGAATTGTACGTTATCAAGTACTACTAGTGTAGACTCAGAAAGATTTATATATTTAACTTTGCCAGACACTAAATCAGTATCCTTTAATAAGCTAGTAAAAGCAGCCGATCAAAACATGGAGTGTAGCCAATGTAAGTCTGCAATGCTGTCCACGTTATTTATACGAAGATATGGCCAGTATGTCATTTTAATGTTCCAACGATGTAGGCCTGATGGAACAAAATTGACAACTTTAATTAAAAATGTTGTGGCTTCTCAGTTGTCAATATCAGGAAGGACTTTTCTACCTGCAGCAATTATATATCATGAGGGTCCTTCAACAACATCAGGACATTACACAACTTATTTGAAGTCTGGAAACGGCTGGTCATTCTGCAATGATTCTGTTTTAACTTTCAAAAAAAGATTGCCTTTTCACCTTCAAAATTCTTACCTGGTGTTCTTACAACCAAAATTTTAGGGAAGGAATCTCGGGATTTGTTCTGAGGAATTTCAAGAGGTTCTAATGTCTCCTACACTACATAGCCTTGTGGATAAGTGTAGCACAGAGCGAAAATTGTTTGTTTTAATAAGCTAATTCAAGCAGCAGATCAAAAGAAGGAGTAGAGGTAATATAAGTCTGCAATGCTGTCCACATTATTTATAGAAACTTATCGGTGAAATGTCATTTTACAATTCCAACTATATAAACCGGATGTAAATAAGTTGTCAAGTCTAATTAAAAATGTTTTGGCTGCACAGTCGTCGATTTCAGGAAGAACATTTGTAACTGCAGCTATTATATGACATGATGGTCCTTTAACAACTCCAGGATATTACACAGCTTATTCGAAATGTAAAAAAGGCTGGTCTTTCGGCAATGATTAGTATTTGACTATGGAGCAATGTTGCCTTTTGACTTGTTTTCAGAAGTGAGAATTTAGGGTAGGTAACTGGATTATAATGATTCTAGGTGTTGCTGTAATTTAGTGTGCTGTTTTAAATTGCTTTGTATGTCTCATTTTTCTTAAAACGATGGAGCTTATCTTTCAGAAAGTGGCGGGCAGAAAATAATAACAGCACAACAGAGTATAAGCTGTTCATAGGACATCCTTTGACGTCATGGAAAGTAAGTTACTTTTGAGGAGTTCTGATTTCTGATTGATTATATTATATGGGTTTTTTAAACCCAATCATTTTGATTGTGTTTTTTTTTCCCGGCTGTTATATGATGAATACCTTCAACTCACTGTTTTCAGTGAAATTTGATATATTCTGAGAACAGCAAAAATAAACCATTTAATATGTATAATTAATTCTGTACTTTGAATTGTGATTTTTAATATGTACTCATCTTGTCTCATGCTCACTCATCTTTTACTACTTTCTATCAATTTTAAAATTTTTGTTCTCTCATTCACAGATTGAAAGTATAAAAATAACACATGAATAAGTTAACGATAATTATAAGGTAAGTGTTTAGTACTCATTCCGTTACATCTCTTTCACATTTTACTTTTATTAGTTCCACTGCTTCATTTCTTTAACCCTCAGTTTCCTGCCTTTGCTACTTCCCTCATTCCTTTTTCTATTACTTACTTACTCTACTCTTTCCACTCCTTTTCTCAGTCCCTCTTTAAACAGTATCTCTGTGTTACTCCCTCTAGCTGTCTTTCTTTTAACATTACTCTCTGTTTACTTACTCTTCTTTTTTTTTATTTTTTTAGTTCGCTTCCGGTTCGTGTACCGGCGCGCGAACGGGGAAGCGAATCAAAAGAAATAGAGGTTGCCAGAGTGCTAAACATTATAGCAATTTCTTATAAAGGGGAGGTAGTTCTGAAAAGAACTTTTTTTAAATTATTTTTGTTGTTTTATATGATTTTTTATTATTTTTCTGAACATTTTTTTACTTTTTTTGTATTTTTTGAACGGTTTTATATTTTTTTGTTTTTTGGGGGGGGGGACAAAAATGATTCATTATAAAGGGCTCAACAGGAGCAACAAAAAAAAAGATAATTTATTTTCTGGGGCGTTTTGGACATTTGTGATTGTCAATAGCTGTATTGATTAAATGTATGCTACTCTTCCTGTAGCAAATCAGTTGGCCACAAAAAATGCATACGTGCTTCACATTCCCAAACGTCATTTGAATATTTGGGACCATCTCCCTCGCCTCTGGTCCCGTCACTGCCTCTTCATTGGATGTACTGGCCACAGGTGGGGGGTTATCCTGCAGGTCACGTACTTGTGCAGCACTATAATTTATAGGGTGCCACCTGTCCATGTGCCGATGCATGGTATAATTGCCATAACTGTATTTCTTTTCTGTCCCTCTGGACAGATCTTTTTTACAGATCAGACAGGTAACGTAGCGGGCATTTACCTTTTTTTGGCCCTGGGGAAATGTAAAAAATTGCCATATATGATTTTCTTTGACATGGGACCTCCTCGGCTGTTCAGGTAAAAACCTCCTCCTCCCTTGCCCCTCTTCCTCTTCTTCCTCTTCTTCCTCCTCTTGCTGAAGGATTACCTGAGGAGGTGGTCCTCTCTTCATAGGAGGTGGTGGTGGTGGTGGGGGTGCACCACCTGCAGCTATTAATGAAGCCATTTCTAAGATATTCAAAGTAGGTCTTTCTCTCATAAAAATCAGTCAGAGTGAGGAAAAAAGGTGGGGCTTTCATCATTTGGGAAAAAAATGTTCTAAACCAATGAAAAGTGTTATTTTTAGGTCATATGACCAAGCCTTACATCATTAGGAAGCCAAAAGTAAAATGAACCAATGAAAAGTTTTATGAACAAGTCACATGACCTGTTATGCTTACGTTACGAGTCCCGCTACGCACCCGGAGCGCTTCCGGGGCGATGCGCTTCGCGCCTCGGTTCGCTTTCCGGAGCGCTACCGGGTGCGCTAACGCGGCGCGTCATAAGACGCATTACGTGGTAATGCGATACGTCGCGCTCACGCGATGCGTCACGATGTTGCTTTCTAACGCAGTAGTTGCGCTAACGGAACGTTTACCGGTTCGCGGACCGGGTCGCGGAACCAAATGGAGCTAACAGGAAGCTGCCCGGTTCGCGGACCGGTAGCGAAACAAAAAAATAATAATAAAAAATACATATAAATAAAAAAATTATATTACAAACATATAAAATATATTTTTGAATTAAAATAAGAATACATTTTATAGCTTTTGATATTTGCTATTAAAAAACTATTGAAATTCACTGAAAAAACCATAGGTTATAGACCATATATAGTTAGGAATTAGCATTTACAAAACCTTAAAAATTCACTGAAAAAACCATAGGTTATAGACCATATATAGTTAGGGATTAGCATTTACAAAACCTTATTTTACTCGCACAAAACCATTGAAATTCGCATATATAGTTAGTTGCACTAACTTTATATCGCGCACCCGCAATCCACTGCACATATTACATCATTCATGACATGGTCAGGGACATCACCTGAATTTTTAAGGTTTTGTACATGCTAATTCCTAACTATATATGGTCTATAACCTATGGTTTTTTCAGTGAATATATATATATATGTATATGTATGTATATATATATATATATATATATATATATATATATATATATATATATATATATATATATATATATATATATATATATATATATATGATAAATTACCCCCTGCAGTACATTATAAGGATATTACAAGTCACTGAGGAGTTCCATGGCCATATAGAGGAATGAGGCCGAATGCTGAGTACCTTTAGAAGGTTAAAGAACTCAGTGATGACTTGCAATATCCTTATCATGTATGGCAGGGGGTACTTAATCCCCTATAATACACGGTGACGCTATTACCTTTCCAATAAACCACTTAAATCCTTGATGCGTAGCTCTTTCATATGAAAGAGAGCATGTTTGCAAACATGAAGACTAAAAATATGCAAACATGAAGACTAAAAATAGAATCACTAGTAAAACTTAAACATATCAAAAAAAGTTGTTAGCTAGTTAGTGAACAAATATATTAGAAGCAGTTTAATTTTTTGTCAGTTAAAAAAAAAAGGCATAGCAAAAATATGCAGAAAAATTTTAACTTTTCTAAAATGTCCCAAGGAGTGCAAGAACATAACTTTCAGATTTTCACGCTAGAGTTAAAAAAAAAAGAGAGCAGAAGAAAGAAAATGTGACTTTTATTTTCATTGCTTTTACAGACATGCTCCATGGCCTGACCTGTCTTTCACCTCAGCTGTTGGTAGAAAGCATTGTGATGTCAGAACTCAACTGCAATAAGGTACTATAGTTGACTTCTCATCTCTAATCTTTATAATTGGTGACTAAATGTGCCTGGAGTCACCAATTATAAAGGAATTATAAACAGGCTTATAATACAGGGATTGCAGAATCCCATGTATTAAATATCTATATCTTACCAAGTGGTGGTTGCCACTGGGCAGTTATAGTTAAGCTCATGTTTCCATAGCAAAAACATTTTTGGGTTTGCTTATAACTTTGGTGCTCTTTGCAAATCTTTATGAAACTTCCCAAACACAGCCCAGATTCACCTCAGGTCCTTCCTTGAAAGTTTCATGGTGAGTCATTAGGCTTCCCCCGAAGCCCCCAACAAAAGATGTATTTTTGGTGCCCCAGGGGGGCCTGGGGCACCCACATAAAATTGAACAAAATGACTGGCTTCCGCCAGGCTAGCTAGCTGGGGCCCTGGACCTTCCCCTACGGCGCCCCCAAAAAATGGAGCTATGGCTGCCCGTGGTGGAGACTGGAGCACCATTTAGTAAAAAAATTATGTCTCTCACCGGCACCTATGATGGGTGCTAGTTGGGGAACCAGCTGAGGACGATGGGGCTGTTAGGTCCCCCTATTGCCCCTCAATGAAAATTAAAGATGTGGGTGTCTCGGTTGGGCACCGGGACACCCCAAAAAAAGATCATGAATGAGTGGCAGAAGTTGCTCATTTAATATTCAATGTTCTGGTAAGGAGCACCTCCAAATATGTTCTTGCTGGTGGTGCACGCAGAAAAGGCAGGGGCACAAACCAAATTCATTGTTGGTGTTGTGGGGGCTGCAGCAGCCCCCTAGCAACAGTTTTTAAAGTAAGTCTCCTAGGTCATTAAATCCTTAACCCAGGAGAGCTTACCATATTTTTGTAATGCACTCCTAGATGGGGTTCTATGCTCTTCAGCTGTACTGCAGTGCCCTCTTGTGGTTGTTTTTATGACTAAATTTTGTGGGATGGAAAAAGTTTTAAAAAAGACTTAAGAGTAGTGTTTTTTTTTAATAAAACTTTATTAAACACTTTTTATGACAATCTGTTTTATTATACATTGCATTGTGAAAAATATACATTTGATTATAGTTGTTGGTGATTTTTTTACAAAAATGATAGATCTGCTTTATATATGTTTGTTGGATTTAGCCCTTCCTGAAGGGTCACCCCCAAATATTTTACCTTACTCATATTTCTTTGCTGAATTATTTATTGCTGGCCTTAGGACCCTGTGCACTTTCCCATTGTTTACCAGTGCTAAAGTGCCTGTGCTCTCTCCTCTAAACATGGTAACTTTGGCTTATACCCACTTGGTATATTTAATTTACTTATAGGTTCCTATTAAAGTGACACTATATGTGCATAGGGCCTGTAAGTTAAATGCTACTAGTGGGCTGCTGCACTGATTGTGCCACTCACTTAATTAGCCATTTAACCATGTTTCTGCAGAACCTGTGTGTGCAGTTTTAAACTTCCATTTCGACTTGGCAAAATAAAACTTTTGCCAGGCCAAACCTTCCTTTCTAATACATATAAAACACCCCTAGGGTAGGCCCTGGACTGCCCAGATGGCAGGGTACAATATATTTAAAAAGTAGGACATGTACCTTTAAGCTTTACATGTCCTGGTAGTTGCCTTAATCCAGTGTAGTTTCCAATGGGAAGAGATAACCAGTTCATGTTTGGTGTCTCTGACATCCTAATTTGAAATCCTACCTTATGGTGAATTTTAAACTGCAATTCTGAAAATGCCACTTTTAGAAAGTTTTTTTTTGCCTTAGCCATTTAGTGTCTGTAGCCTGTCTCTGGACACATGACTGGGTGTAACTGACAGACTTTGTGTGATTTCCTCCCAGGCAGTCTCACAACAGTGAGATTAGGTGTGCCTGAATGGGCCATCTGATGGCAGGATGGGAGGCGGGGCTTAGCACAGCCCCACCTGCAACTGAAAAGCCTGTGCTCTGCCTTCATACACAGAGTGTAACAACCCACATTGTTACTGCAGCCAGCTTGGAGCTAGGGCTGGGGAGGTAGGTAATGTCATGCACTTCACTGTCTAGAAGCTTCTCCCACCTTCCAGAACCAGGGTACCAGGATATTAAAAGGAGACCTCAGCCGCCAACTATTCAGTACACTTTGGACCTGTGGATACTCTGTCAGGAAGAAGGACTGCTGTGTTGTTGAAGGAGTGTCACTATGCTGTACTGCACTATGATGGACTCTGGCTTTGCTGTGTTTTGACCTGCTGCCCTCCTGCCTGGGTGAGAAGGACTGACCTACAACACTTGAACGTAGAGTGACTCAAAGATCTAGTTAACTGGACTCCTGATGTGAAGCCTAAGGGACACAACAGGTTTCCAAAAACCACACATCCGCACCTGGACTCTGCTATCTGTGAGTGTACCCTTCCAAGTGCAGCGGATGGGGTGCTTGCAGGGGGTTGGGCACTGGGTCTGGCCACTGGCTATTGACATCTTATTTTATGTTGAAAAAGCATAGAAATGTATTGGAAAAAAGGTTAAAGTGATGCTATAGTTAGGAATTCTAATAATATGTTATTTTACATAAAACAAAATCATAGAAATTTACTAAAAATACAAAGGTTACAGGGACTTTATAGCTAAATAAAAATGTCTTTAAATAAAAACCTGTTGAAAGAAACAAATAATAAAATTAACCAGTTATACTTATCTCAAGTAACTATAACTCATGCCCTAAAGTAACTATGATGTGCACCCTGCCTAATGATCTCGCCTTCTTAAACGTTATCTGAGGTACTAAGGGTATATTCAAGGTTTATCTGAGGTACTAAGGGTATATCCAAGGGAAATACCCTTAGTACCTCAGATAATGTTTAAGAAGGCGAGTTCATTAAGAGACTGCCTAGTATACAGCCATCTAGGGGCAGAATCTAAACTTATGAGTACCCTGAAAGAAATGAGGGGATTTTACCAGTGCCGTAAGTGTAAGGCTTGCTCCTTTGTCTAGAGAGACACAAAACTATAAACACGTTTTTAATGTGCACCACTGCATATGCAGTGTACTGCTTAATGTGTCCATGTGGACTGAGATACATTGGAAGCACCATTCACCTAGTCAAAGTACGCATTTTAGAGCACATGCGGGCAATAACAAAAAACGATGCTTCATATCCTGTGGTTAGGCACTTTTTAGAAAAAACACCGTAGTGATAGGGATCTATTATGCTATTTTGGAATTTATCATGTGCCACCAAATATAAGAGGGGGTGACAGAGTGATAGGCTAAGAAGACTCGTATCTAGGTATATATTAGATTTACAGACTAAAATCCCGAATGGGAAGAATAGTGGTGAGGAGCTGATGGTACACTTAGGGGATCGAAGATATTTCTAAATGGGTATGAACTACTGATGAAATATGAACTGTATGGGTTTTCTTCCACTTTTTTTAATCATGTTTTTAAATTATGTTCCTGTGTCATAAGAGCTTTTTAACTAATATTGACAACTACTATTTTTTGCTGATACACATCTTCATAAATTTGACATTACGCAGATCGTTTTCAAAGCTAATATATGGTGTGATATGTTTTTACGATTGCGGAGGAAGGATAACATCTATGTTGTCATTGTGATGAATAAATACTCAGTTGCAGTGCAATATTGGAAATGTTGATGTAATCACTTAATTTATATGGTTTAAATGAAGAGAAAAATCAGGACACTCTATGTTGTAAAATATGCCCGTTAGCAATATGGTGAAGGTATACGTACCAAGATGGCGCTGACTGTGGCGAATAGTTAGGATCCTGCTTACAGAAGAAATGCAATTTTCGTATTGCTAATAACTTTGGCGCTTTTTGATGAATGTCCACAAAGCTTTCTAAAGATGTGTGACTTTTTGACTAGTCAGTGCATGGTAAGTTTCAGGGTGATCCATCGAACAGGGGCTGAGAAAAAAGGGGTCCTAAAACTTGTTTTTCCCATTCATTTTTCCAGAGGAAGTTTACCACATACCTTGATCTTGGTCCAGAAAGAGTGAAAACTCCAAATCCAGTATTTGTAAAGCGCACAGCTACCCTTAGGCATACCGGCGCTGGGGTCCGTTGGGAAGGATAAGCAATCTATTGCCCAGAGTCACATGGTGCTGGCCAGACCCCTGCCGCCAGTGCCGGGGATTGAACCGTGATCCCCAGCGTCCGGTGTTAGTCGCCCTGGCCGCTGCGCCACAACTCTTCCTGCTTTTAGTGATTTGATGATTTGGTATAAATTCGTTCATTAGTTTTTGAGCAATTAATGTGCACTGATGCAGGCAGGGAACAGATCAAAATATTGCTCTTGCCTGGAGGAGAAACAAACAAAACAATTTGCCAGTACTGTGCGATTTTTTGATTTTTTAGTAGAAGAGCTACTAATTGCTCCTCGACAAAGACCAATCTTTCAGTCCAAACAGTTTATGAAAACATCAGTTTTTTATTTTATTATTTTATCTGAACTGTCTTTCAGTTCTAGTTCATATATTTCGCAATATTTTATTCTACGATATTTTCAGAATATGCATATACTCTCTGTCAATATACATAACACAGGGGAGGAACAGGGAAGTGCACGCAGGAACAGATAAATCAATAGGTTATTGGACAATTAGACAATTGACACGAGACATAGACACTGAACAACATTAAACATTCATGGCTATCTACAAGAGGTTGGGGCGGTAGGAGTTGGTGGCGTTTCTTTCAAGCTGTTTGTCATAGAAACACAGAATGTGACCTAATTATATGTGCAATTCACCTTATTTACACTTAAATCATATTTAGATCCCACTGGATCAATGCTTGCATTGACTACTAAACAAAACAATCCATTTCAGGCCACCTAACAAATAGCGCCTCAATTGGTCGACGCGTTTCAATTGAGGCGCTATTTGTTAGGTGGCCTGAAATGGATTGTTTTGTTTAGTAGTCAATGCAAGCATTGATCCAGTGGGATCTAAATATGATTTAAGTGTAAATAAGGTGAATTGCACATATAATTAGGTCACATTCTGTGTTTCTATGACAAACAGCTTGAAAGAAACGCCACCAACTCCTACCGCCCCAACCTCTTGTAGATAGCCATGAATGTTTAATGTTGTTCAGTGTCTATGTCTCGTGTCAATTGTCTAATTGTCCAATAACCTATTGATTTATCTGTTCCTGCGTGCACTTCCCTGTTCCTCCCCTGTGTTATGTATATTGACAGAGAGTATATGCATATTCTGAAAATATCGTAGAATAAAATATTGCGAAATATATGAACTAGAACTGAAAGACAGTTCAGATAAAATAATAAAATAAAAAACTGATGTTTTCATAAACTGTTTGGACTGAAAGATTGGTCTTTGTCGAGGAGCAATTAGTAGCTCTTCTACTAAAAAATCAAAAAATCGCACAGTACTGGCAAATTGTTTTGTTTGTTTCTTGAACTGGCGCAGCCTTACTGTGCCACACGCCAGACCCGGTTTGTTACATCTTGCCTGGAGGAAGCAGCTTAAGTAGCTGCTCCCTGCAGGCGAGAGCACTGCAGGCATTCTCTGCATGCAGGGAGCTGGCTGGGGCCGTGGGACCCTGGATCTGCACACCCCCACTGCCCCGAATGAGTATATGGTGGGTTATTGTTGTGGGCACCTATGGATGGGGTCCTCAGGCCAGAAAAAGGCTTCAGGAGTGGGGCCACAAAGCCCCTATAGTTAAAAAAACAGCCCTAGGGATGGGGTGGGAGGGGGCCATGTGGCCCCATCCTCTTTCCTAAAAAGAAAAAGGCCCCGAGAGATGAGGTCCCCAGAGCCTTATATGGCCAGGGGAGGGGTGACATTACGAACTCGGCTGACTTGTAGAAGCAAACTCACTTTCATACGTGCCTTAATGATTATATATATTTTTTTTCACCAATTATAGTTATGTCTAATAACTATAACTTGTATCCTTAGCTAACTATAACATGCGCCCTCGCCTTGCGTAGTCTTATCGTCAATGATGTGTGGGTAATCAGCTGAGCTTGGTGAGGGCATGCGTTATAGTTACCGGTCGTGTAGTTCCTATAAACATATATAGGAACTGCGCATTTAGACAACATACACTGCTAAATTGGTGTTCAGACTGATCAGGACACCCCAACGGGTATGTAAGCCTGTATACCCGCTAGCTCACAGTGCCACTATAACCCCTCTTACCAGGGAGAGTATAGTTCTTGTCAACTATCAAACATGAGCACTCTGTCCCGTCAGTGATCGTGGAAACAGTACAGTACTTTTCGGTCAGTCACTCATGCTCACTTTGACTCAGAGAAATTCACAGAACAAACGGTGAGGACGTTTGTCAATAAACATTTATTGAACCAGTGTCATTCTAATGCAAAATAGGGGTTCTGAAACAACCATGAGACAGAAACAGGTATTGATGATTGTAAGCACCAACAGAGTAAAAGGGTGGTAGATTCCTACCATAGTGTTAAAACAATTAATACAGGCAAGTAAAACAATGCATGACAGTAATACATGCTACTCCTGTGATGCGACCCTAACTAGATGTACCTAAGTGTACTTAGCATGTATGTAGGTGTGGAGCCAAGAATCCCCCTAGTATAAAGCCAACCCCACTAACTGGATTGAGAGACTGTGGGACCCCATCTTGATCTCGAGATAGACACCCCGTCAGGGATGTCAGACCACTGAGAGCTGGAGTGTGTGTGTGCAGGAACCTTAGCGTCTCGCGTCGCGCCAGTGTGTCAGCATGCAAGTACTTTTCTCCTCTACCTGTCTCAGTAAAGATATGGTGTTTATATACCCAAAGGGGATATACCTTGCTGTGTCATGTCAGACTAGAATGACAGAAGAAATGACCCTTATATATAGTTATTATGCAGTCCTGCTGAGATTCCAAGGATCCTCATGCATTATGAATGAGGATAGTTTTCAGAGAAAACCCAATTTCCTTTAGACATTACTGTAACTAGGCATAAGGTCAGTACTAAGAACTAGTATGTAGTGTAATGTCAGGGGAAATGTAGGTGAAAGGTCTGATTGGTACCTGAGCCTATATCAGGCACCTGAATGAAACATAACACCCACTCCTTATCCGACTGGACGACATATTAAAAGACCTAAAAAAGTATTTTAAAAATACGCAAACAGCTAACAAGTCTATTAAAAATGCATTAAAAAATTTACCATTTTAGCACAAGCTGTATAAGTCTATTAAAATATGTTCGTATATACGGTCAGAACAACTATGAGTGCCTAAAAGCCATGCTATTCAGCAAAAGAAGATAAAAAGCGTTTTGTTTTGAAATACCATGTTTTGGTTGTTTTTGAAAAAGGACACATTTTCCCCAGTACATGATGAGCCAAATGTTTATGTGTCCAGTGCGGGAGATGCAACATCACTGCTGCTTGCCATCGCAGACGACGATCCCTGCAACACTTCACAGATCAGGTCAATTGAGCACAGATGATCTGCAGTGCACACAGCCAATGCTGGGGAAGCCTATATGCTATCCATGATGTGTGTGCCTGTAGAGGAGTGGCTCTCCATTCCAACAGGAGCTGAAGCATCCCTTGGTGGCTCTAAAAATGCTGACATCAACGTGGGAATACACTACACTGAGGACACAGCAGTACATGGGCCTTTAACGGGTCCAGTAAAGCCTCCACGTCCGGTGCCGCAACAGATGGAAGTGTTAGACAGAGATTCATCACACTTTGTTGTCCACAGAGTAGGCAGCAGAGGACAGGTTGAACACAGTCAATCCAGACTGGTCCAAATGATAAGAACCAAGACTCGCTCAGTTCCCGAAGGCGAGGTGTGCCCAGATGGAGTACCATGCGATCACAGTATTGGCGCTCCGAGAGCTTTTTTTCTATCTCCTTGGTGACTGGGACGTCCATTGCGTAGCAGAAAAATTACAATCAGGATCCCTGCTATTAGGACAGGATCAGTGGAAGTTCTCCAAAAATGTTTCTGAATACGGAGTGTATGAAAGCTGGAATCACTCCCAAGACTTTTTGAAAGGTGCTTAAGAGTCCAGTGCCTATGGTCTTAACCCCTTGACCGTGGTGCTCCTTTGGCCGCGCTGCGGGAGTTATAATCAGTGGGCGGGGCTGCGTCGGCCAACGGATGTGCGCATCACCAGCGAGGTAGTGCTCACGACGGCCATTGGCCGACGCAAGCATGGAACAGGTTAAATAGGTGTACTATACCCTTTGTGTCAGACATGTTAAAGCTACATTGTACCATTTCTGTGAAATGGAAAGGGCAGTTTGTTCTTACAAGTGCCTGTACTCAGCTGAAGACCTTGCAACCTGAAGATCTAATGTCTCTCATGCGGAGGTAAAGGGCACAGCTTTCTGTAGAAGCATGGCTTTCATTCTGCTCAGAGTATCAAACTGTATAAAGGAAATATTCAATAAAGGCCATAATGGCGCCTCTCTGACTGTGTTGGTCGGTGGAAACAATACTGGCATACAGCAAGTAACCCTGGAGCCTACCATGACAAGATGTGCGATGCCCGGAATCATCCCACAACAACCTTGATCATTCAGCATCAAGTAACTCCAACTCATGAACAACTTGAACACCGTATTAATCACGGCAGCCAGGGAACCTTTCAAATGACAGGATAAGTTTGCAACTAAAAGATTACAGGCCCGTGAAGCATGATATCCTGGCAGATGAGTGATCCACTTAAGGGGTTTTCGCAGTTTGAACCGCTTAGAAACACTTCCATGTCCCTACTCATACATCGAAATCTATAAGGCAAATCCCAGGATTCCTTGATGAATTCCTTACCCATTTCTTCATATCTGCCTGCCTGTGGTTGTTCTAGGCAATACTGAAACTGGAAAGTTGTGACCGGTAATGTTATATGGACATGAATTAACCATTCTGTGGATGTTGACTCGTCTACAGTAAAAGTTAATTGGTCCAGTTTTTCAATATGCAGCGTTGTATATTTTGTTCCTCTTTGTGCCATCATTATCTGCTTCTTAGTTAGATTGTATGCAGAGAACAGGGATGTACTGTTGATAAATCGCCAAGGCACATAGCCAGAACACAATGATTGTAGCTTCCAGCTTAACAACATAATAGAACGTAGTTGAGACTGTCCATGCTGTAATATGGACAAATCCTGCTCTTGTATATCTATAGCAAAAGATACAATGTTGCCTAGTAAATAAATCCTGGATGTAAATGTGGTCATACCATTATCAACAACCTCTAAGGCCTTTTCTAGGTTAATTCTGTCAATTTCACACAGTCTGTCCGCAGCTTCCTGGTGAGAAATTTTCCTAGTAAAAAATACCTTAGATCCATGTTTTCAGACAGTAAGGATAAGTGCTGTTTCACCTGAGACACTGTCAAGGTTTTTAGCCAATCGAGGCAAAACTTCCCAACACTATATGATGTCACTACCCATGGATGTTCTCTTTGTACATAGTGTTGGCCTGGCCTATGGCTACTAAGCCCTTCAGTGGTACCCCTGAACCTTGACGGACATCTATTTGTGTCTGTAGGCCAAACTAACCAACCCAGGCATGTTTCCTGCGGGCAACAGGATTGTCTATGCATCTTCAATCCCTTCTGTTGTCGTTTGTTGCCCAGCATCCCTTTGTTTTCTGAATTGTATTTCATCTTTACCGATTCATGTAATGGCGTCTATGTATCAGTGGGAGTTTGTCTGTTTTGATTTGTGAAAGAATGATGGTATGTGTGTGTTTAGAGTATGTTGAAGAGTGAATTTGAGAGCGATGTGAGTTGTGTGGGACTGTATATGTGGCATTAAACCATATATGTTTTAATGGACATTTGTAAGATGAATTAATATTTATTTGTATGTTGTAATATCAACTTATGAGACTTTGAAATAATATATATATAAAAATAAATAATAAATGTGTATATAAAAAGTATACTATGTTTTGCTTGTAATTTGGGCTCTAGAAGACAGTTACGGCTCCATTGGTTACCCAGGATCCCTGTGCAGGACCTTATCTTAAATCCCTAGGCAGGGTTTCCTGTTCTAATTTTTCTGATACAAACTAACCAACCCTTCCATTCGGGGTATGATGAATTGTATGAAACTGTATAGACGGTGTCATCAACTGTATCCGCACCACGTGTTGTAAAGTTATGCCACCCCTCAAAGTGTGTTGGTGAGGGAATCTGAGTTGTGTTCAAGTCTTTGTTCTTGGCTAGTCCAAGACACGAAGTCTGTTCCACAGAAAGATGGTTTGCTGTGGAATGAAGCATGCTCTGAATAGTGCCTCTGTTCCCTGAACTTGCCACTCCTCTGATCCCCAGAATGATTTTATGTCTATAGTGTCCTTCCATAAGTCAAAACACTGTTCAAACAGTTGGGAAATAAAGGTTTCAGAGTAAATCTGTTTGGTGTTTGTTAGCCTTTTTTACTGTGCAGTTGTTGGTGCAACCTTCCAGTAATATGATGTCAGGTCTAAAGTGTTAAACCCTAAAAAATAGGAAAACTTCTGTGGCAAAACAATAAAAAAATATATAAATAAAAAAATTATATTACAAACATATAAAATATATTTTTGCATTAAAATAAGAATACATTTTATAGCTTTTGATATTTGCTATTAAAAAACCATTGAAATTCACTGAAAAAACCATAGGTTATAGACCATATATAGTTAAGAATTAGCATTTACAAAACCTTAAAAATTCACTGAAAAAACCATAGGTTATAGACCATTTATAGTTAGGGATTAGCATTTACAAAACCTTATTTTACTCGCACAAAACCATTGAAATTCGCATATATAGTTAGTTGCACTAACTATATATCGCGCACCCGCAATCCACTGCTAATGATGTCACATATTACATCATTCATGACATGGTCAGTGACATCACTGATGACATCACTGATGACATCTCAAATGACATCACTGATGACATCTCATTTGACATTACTGATCATATCACTGATGATATCATTCATGTGATAATACGTTGAACCTCTTCAGACTCTAATATAACCTTACATACACTCAGTGTAAACAGACACTCACAGACTGTCACTCATCCATGGAGTTACTCACACACCTAGTCAGTCATGGTTTTTTCAGTGAAGTTTTAAAGGTTTTGTAAATGCTAATTCCTAACTATATATGGTCTATAACCTATGGTTTTTTCAGTGAATATATATATATATATATATATATATATATATATATATATATATATATATATATACATATATATATATATATATATATATATATATATATATATATATATATATATATATATATATATATATATTTATATATATATCCAAGAAATACCTCTCCAACAAAGAAGCAAGAGGACACAGCGGGGAGCTTGACGGGGGTTCTTTATTCAGCAGCTTGTATGGCATAATGCATTTCTGCTCGCATGAGCCTTCCTCAGATGCCGTAGCTGAAAATGAGGTGAGTCTAACTTCCTTCTTGTAATACTAGGCCCCTCCCATTGTTGTGAGGTCAGCAAGCTCCTCTGAATATGTTGCAGCTGCAGTCTGATTGGCCGAACTACAGCTCCCAAAATTCAACTCTCCAGTGAGACCAGCGGAGCTGCGGTAATGTCCTGCAATGGATGCTGAATTGCCAGTCAGGGGGGGAAGTTTAATGATGCGGCCAAACCCCAGGGCTTGAATTAGGAACTCCCTCAAGTCCCCAACGTTCTGCCCCCGAATACAAAGCCAAGCTGGGCTGTGAATCGGTGTATATATATATGATAAATTACCCCCTGCAGTACATTACAAGGATATTACAAGTCACTGAGGAGTTCCATGGCCATGTAGAGGAATGAGGCCGAATGCTGAGTACCTTTAGAAGGTTAAAGAACTCAGTGATGACTTGCAATATCCTTATCATGTATGGCAGGGGGTACTTAATCCCCTATAATACACGGTGACGCTATTACCTTTCCAATAAACCACTTAAATCCTTGATGCGTAGCTCTTTCATATGAAAGAGAGCATGTTTGCAAACATGAAGACTAAAAATATGCAAACATGAAGACTAAAAATAGAATCACTAGTAAAACTTAAACATATCTGAAAAAGTTGTTAGCTAGTTAGTGAACAAATATATTAGAAGCAGTTTAATTTTTTGTCAGTTAAAAAAAAAGGCATAGCAAAAATATGCAGAAAAATTTTAACTTTTCTAAAATGTCCCAAGGAGTGCAAGAACATAACTTTCAGATTTTCACGCTAGAGTTAAAAAAAAAGAGAGCAGAAGAAAGAAAATGTGACTTTTATTTTCATTGCTTTTACAGACATGCTCCATGGCCTGACCTGTCTTTCACCTCAGCTGTTGGTAGAAAGCATTGTGATGTCAGAACTCAACTGCAATAAGGTACTATAGTTGACTTCTCATCTCTAATCTTTATAATTGGTGACTAAATGTGCCTGGAGTCACCAATTATAAAGGAATTATAAACAGGCTTATAATACAGGGATTGCAGAATCCCATGTATTAAATATCTATATCTTACCAAGTGGTGGTTGCCACTGGGCAGTTATAGTTAAGATCATGTTTCCATAGCAAAAACATTTTTGGGTTTGCTTATAACTTTGGTGCTCTTTGCAAATCTTTATGAAACTTTCCAAACACATGCCAGATTCACCTCAGGTCCTTCCTTGAAAGTTTCATGGTGAGTCATTAAGCTCCCCCCGCAGCCCCCAACAAAAGATGTATTTTTGGTGCCCCAGGGGGGCCTGGGTCACTCACATAAAATTGAACAAAATGACTGGCTTCCGCCAGGCTAGCTAGCTGGGGCCCTGGACCTTCCCCTACGGCGCCCCCAAAAAATGGAGCTATGGCTGCCCGTGGTGGAGACTGGAGCACCATTTAGTAAAAAAATTATGTCTCTCACCGGCACCTATGATGGGTGCTAGTTGGGGAACCAGCTGAGGACGATTGGGCTGTTAGGTCCCCCTATTGCCCCTCAATGAAAATTAAAGATGTGGGTGTCTCGGTTGGGCACCGGGACACCCCAAAAAAAGATCATAAATGAGTGGCAGAAGTTGCTCATTTAATATTCAATATCCTGGTAAGGAGCACCTCATAATGCCCTAAATATGTTCTTGCTGGTGGTGCACGCAGAAAAGGCAGGGGCACAAACCAAATTCATTTTTGGTGTTGTGGGGGCTGCAGCAGCCCCCTAGCAACAGTTTTTTAAAGTAAGTCTCCTAGGTCATTAAATCCTTAACCCAGGAGAGCTTACCATATTTTTGTAATGCACTCCTGGATGGGGTTCTATGCTCTTCAGCTGTACTGCAGTGCCCTCTTGTGGTTGTTTTTATGACTAAATTTTGTGGGATGGAAAAAGTTTAAAAAAAGACTTAAGAGTAGTGTTTTTTTTTAAATAAAACTTTATTAAACACTTTTTATGACAATCTGTTTTATTATACATTGCATTGTGAAAAATATACATTTGATTATAGTTGTTGGTGATTTTTTTTACAAAAATGATAGATCTGCTTTATATATGTTTGTTGGATTTAGCCCTTCCTGAAGGGTCACCCCCAAATATTTTACCTTACTCATATTTCTTTGCTGAATTATTTATTGCTGGCCTTAGGACCCTGTGCACTTTCCCATTGTTTACCAGTGCTAAAGTGTATGTGCTCTCTCCTCTAAACATGGTAACTTTGGCTTATACCCACTTGGTATATTTAATTTACTTATAGGTTCCTATTAAAGTGGCACTATATGTGCATAGGGCCTGTAAGTTAAATGCTACTAGTGGGCTGCTGCACTGATTGTGCCACTCACTTAATTAGCCATTTAACCATGTTCCTGCAGAACCTGTGTGTGCAGTTTTAAACTTCAATTTCGACTTGGCAAAATAAAACTTTTGCCAGGCCAAACCTTCCTTTCTAATACATATAAAACACCCCTAGGGTAGGCCCTGGACTGCCCAGAGGACAGGGTACAATATATTTAAAAAGTAGGACATGTACCTTTAAGTTTTACATGTCCTGGTAGTTGCCTTAATCCAGTGTGGTTTCCAATGGGAAGAGATAACCAGTTCATGTTTGGTGTCTCTGACATCCTAATTTGAAATCCTACCTTATGGTGAATTTTAAACTGCAATTCTGAAAATGCCACTTTTAGAAAGTTTTTTTTTGCCTTAGCCATTTAGTGTCTGTAGCCTGTCTCTGGACACATGACTGCGTGTAACTGACAGACTTTGTGTGATTTCCTCCCAGGCAGTCCCACAACAGTGGGATTAGGTGTGCCTGAATGGGCCATCTGATGGCAGGATGGGAGGCGGGGCTTAGCACAGCCCCACCTGCAACTGAAAAGCCTGTGCTCTGCCTTCATACACAGAGTGTAACAACCCACATTGTTACTGCAGCCAGCTTGGAGCTAGGGCTGGGGAGGTAGGTAATTTCATGCACTTCAATGTCTAGAAGCTTCTCCCACCTTCCAGAACCAGGGTACCAGGATATAAAAAGGAGACCTCAGCCGCCAACTATTCAGTACACTTCTGGACCTGTGGATACTCTGTCAGGAAGAAGGACTGCTGTGTTGTTGAAGGAGTGTCACTAGGCTTTGCTGTGCTGACCTGCTTCCCTCCTGCCTGGGTGAGAAGGACTGACCTACAACACTTGAACGTAGAGTGACTCAAAGATCTAGTTAACTGGACTCCTGATGTGAAGCCTAAGGGACACAACAGGCTTTCAAAAACCACTCATCCGCGCCTGGACTCTGCTATCTGTGAGTGTACCCTTCCAAGTGCAGCGGATTGGGTGCTTGCAGGGGGTTGGGCACTGGGTCTGGCCACTGGCTATTGACATCTTATTTTATGTTGAAAAAGCATAGAAATTTATTGGAAAAAAGGTTAAAGTGATGCTATAGTTAGGAATTCTAATAATATGTTACTTTACATAAAACAAAAACATAGAAATTTATTAAAAATACAAAGGTTACAGGGACTTTATAGCTAAATAAAAATGTCTTTAAAAAAAACCAGTTGAAAGAAACAAATAATAAAATTAACCAGTTATACTTATCTCAAGTAACTATAACTCATGCCCTAAAGTAACTATTATGTGCACCCTGCCTAATGATCTTGCCTTCTTAAACGTTATCTGAGGTACTAAGGGTATATTCAAGGTTTATCTGAGGTACTAAGGGTATATCCGAGGGATATACCCTTAGTACCTCAGATAATGTTTAAGAAGGCGAGTTCATTAAGAGACTGCCTAGTATACAGCCATCTAGGGGCAGAATCTAAACCTATGAGTACCCTGAAAGAAATGAGGGGATTTTACCAGATCGGTAAGTGTAAGGCTTGCTCCTTTGTCTAGAGAGACACAAAACTATAAACAAGTTTTTAATGTGCACCACTGCATATGCAGTGTACTGCTTAATGTGTCCATGTGGACTGAGATACATTGGAAGCACCATTCACACAGTCAAAGTACGCATTTTAGAGCACATGCGGGCAATAACAAAAAACGATGCTTCATATCCTGTGGCTAGGCACTTTTTAGAAAAAACACCGTAGTGATAGGGATCTATTACGCTATTTTGGAATTTATCATGTGCCACCAAATATAAGAGGGGGTGACAGAGTGATAGGCTAAGAAGACTCGTATCTAGGTATATATTAGATTTACAGACTAAAATCCCGAATGGGAAGAATAGTGGTGAGGAGCTGATGGTACACTTAGGGGATCGAAGATAATTCTAAATGGGTATGAACTACTGATGAAATATGAACTGTATGGGTTTTCTCCAACTTTTTTAATCATGTTTTTAAATTATGTTCCTGTGTCATAAGAGCTTTTTAACTAATATTGACAACTACTATTTTTTGCTGATACACATCTTCATAAATTTGACATTACGCAGATCGTTTTCAAAGCTAATATATGGTGTGATATGTTTTTACGATTGCGGAGCAAGGATAACATCTATGTCGTCATTGTGATGAATAAATACTCAGTTGCAGTGCAATATTGGAAATGTTGATGTAATCACTTAATTTATATGGTTTAAATGAAGAGAAAAATCAGGACACTCTATGTTGTAAAATATGCCCGTTAGCAATATGGTGAAGGTATACGTACCAAGATGGCGCTGACTGTGGCGAATAGAATTAACATTATGGGTAGTGCATTTTTGATTATTAAATCCCAACACACCATGTGACTAATTGTTGCACTGCTTTTTGGCGCGCTATTCGAACATCAGGGTAAGGCGGATGACGAAACGCGTCATGTTTGCTCCCTAATAAATATTGACGGATATTGATAAAGAACCCCTGTGAGTGCTTCTTTCTTGGAAAGTAGTGAGAAGTTATAGTTAGGATCCTGCTTACAGAAGAAATGCAATTTTCGTATTGCTAATACCTTTGGCGCTTTTTGATGAATGTCCACAAAACTTTCTAAAGATGTGTGACTTTTTGACAAGTCAGTGCATGATAAGTTTCAGGGTGATCCATCGAACAGGGGCTGAGAAAAAAGGGGTCCTAAAACGTGTTTTTCCCATTCATTTTTCCAGAGGAACTTTAGATACAGCTACAGCCTAAACCGCTGAATGGATTTACACCAAGTTTACCGGATACCTTGATCTTGGTCCAGAAAGAGTGAAAAATCAAAATCCAGTATTTGTAAAGCGCACAGCTACCCTTAGGCATACCGGCGCTGGGGTCCGTTGGGAAGAATAAGCAATCTATTGCCCAGAGTCACATGGTGCTGGCCAGACCCCTGCCGCCAGTGCCGGGGATTGAACCGTGATCCCCAGCGTCCTGCGTCAGTCGCCCTGGCCGCTGCGCCACACCTCTTCCTGCTTTTAGTATTTTGATGATTTGGTATAAATTCGTTCATTAGTTTTTGAGCAATTAATGTGCACTGATGCAGGCAGGGAACAGATCAAAATATTGCTCTTGCCTGGAGGAAGCAGCTTAAGTAGCTGCTCCCTGCAGGCGAGAGCAGTGCAGGCATTCTCTGCATGCAGGGAGCTGGCTGGGGCCGTGGGACCCTGGATCTGCACACCCCCACTGCCCCAAATGAGTATATGGTGGGTTATTGTTGTGGGCACTTATGGATGGGGTCCTCAGGCCAGAAAAATGCTTCAGGAGTGGGGCCACAAAGCCCCTATAGTTAAAAAAAACAGCCCTAGGGATGGGGTGGGAGGGGGCCATGTGGCCCAATCCTCTTTCCTAAAAAGAAAAAGGCCCCGGGAGATGAGGTCCCCAGAGCCTTATATGGCTAGGGGAGGGGTGACATTACGAACTCGGCTGACTTGTAGAAGCAAACTCACTTTCATACGTGCCTTAATGATTATATATATATTTTTTTCACCAATTATAGTTATGTCTAATAACTATAACTTGTATCCTTAGCTAACTATAACATGTGCCCTCGCCTTGCGTAGTATTATCGTCAATGATGTGTGGGTAATCAGCTGAGCTTGGTGAGGGCATGCGTTATAGTTACCGGTCGTGTAGTTCCTATAAACATATATAGGATCTGCGCATTTAGACAACATACACTGCTAGATTGGTGTTCAGACTGATCCGGACACCCCAACGGGTATGTAAGCCTGTATACCCGCTAGCTCACAGTGCCACTATAACCCCTCTTACCAAGGAGAGTATAGTTCTTGTCAACTATCAAACATGAGCACTCTGTCCCGTCAGTGATCGTGGAAACAGTACAGTACTTTTCGGTCAGTCACTCATGCTCACTTTGTCTCAGAGAAATTCACAGAACAAACGGTGAGGACGTTTATCAATAAACATTTATTGAACCAGTGTCATTCTAATGCAAAATAGGTGTTCTGAAACAACCATGAGACAGAAACAGGTATTGATGATTGTAAGCACCAACAGAGTAAAAGGGTGGTAGATTCCTACCATAGTGCTAAAACAATTAATACAGGCAAGTAAAACAATACATGACAGTAATACATGCTACTCCTGTGATGCGACCCTAACTAGATGTACCTAGGTGTACTTAGCATGTATGTAGGTGTGGAGCCAAGAATCCCCCTAGTATAAAGCCAACCCCATTAACTGGATTGAGAGACTGTGGGACCCCATCTTGATCTCGAGATAGACACCCCGTCAGGGATGTCAGACCACTGAGAGCTGGAGTGTGTGCGTGCAGGAACCTTAGCGTCTCGCGTCGCGCCAGTGTGTCAGCATGCAAGTACTTTTCTCCTCTACCTGTCTCAGTAAAGATATGGTGTTTATATACCCAAAGGGGATATACCTTGCTGTGTCATGTCAGACTAGAATGACGGAAGGAATGACCCTTATATATAGTTATTATGCAGTCCTGCTGAGATTCCAAGGATCCTCATGCATTATGAATGAGGATAGTTTTCAGAGAAAACCCAATTTCCTTTAGACATTACTGTAACTATGCATAAGGTCAGTACTAAGAACTATTATGTAGTGTAATGTCAGGGGAAATGTAGGTGAAAGGTCTGATTGCTACCTGAGCCTATATCAGGCACCTGAATGAAACATAACACCCACTCCTTATCCGACTGGACGACATATTAAAAGACCTAAAAAAGTATTTTAAAAATACGCAAACAGCTAACAAGTCTATTAAAAATGCATTAAAAAATTTACCATTTTAGCACAAGCTGTATAAGTCTATTAAAATATGTTCGTATATACGGTCAGAACAACTATGAGTGCCTAAAAGCCATGCTATTCAGCAAAAGAAGATAAAAAGCGTTTTGTTTTGAAATACCATGTTTTGGTTGTTTTTGACAAAGGACACATTTTCCCCAGTACATGATGAGCCAAATGTTTATGTGTCCAGTGCGGGAGAAGCAACATCACTGCTGCTTGCCATCGCAGATGACGATCCCTGCAACACTTCACAGATCCGGTCAATTGAGCACAGATGATCTGCAGTGCACACAGCCAATGCTGGGGAAGCCTGTATGCTATCCATGACTTGTGTGCCTGTAGAGGAGTGGCTCTCCATTCCAACAGGAGCTGAAGCATCCCTTGGTGGCTCTAAAAATGCTGACATCAACGTGGGAATACACTGAGGACACAGCAGTACATGGGCCTTTAACGGGTCCAGTAAAGCATCCACGTCCGGTGCCGCAACAGATGGAAGTGTTAGACAGAGATTCATCACACTTTGTTGTCCACAGAGTAGGCAGCAGAGGACAGGTTGAACACAGTCAATCCAGACTGGTCCAAATTATAAGAACCAAGACTCGCTCAGTTCCCGAAGGCGAGGTGTGCCCAGATGGAGTACCATGCGATCACAGTATTGGCGCTCCAAGAGCTTTTTTTCTATCTCCTTGGTGACTGGGACGTCCATTGCGTAGCAGAAAAATTACAATCAGGATCCCTGCTATTAGGAACAGGATCAGTGGAGGTCCTCCAAAAATGTTTCTGAATACGGAGTGTATGAAAGCTGGAATCACTCCCAAGACTTTCTGAAAGGTGCTTAAGAGCCCAGTGCCTATGGTCTTAACCCCTTGACCGTGGTGCTCCTTTGGCAGCGGTGCGGGAGTTCTAATCAGTGGGCGGGGCTGCGTCGGCCAACGGATGTGCACATCACCAGCGAGGTAGTGCTCACGACGGCCACTGGCCGACGCCAGCATGGAACAGGTTAAATAGGTGTACTATACCCTTTGTGTCAGACATGTTAAAGCTACATTGTACCATTTCTGTGAAATGGAAAGGGCAGTTTGTTCTTACAAGTGCCTGTACTCAGCTGAAGACCTTGCAACCTGAAGATCTAATGTCTCTCATGCGGAGGTTAAGGGCACAGCTTTCTGTAGAAGCATGGCTTTCATTCTGCTCAGAGTATCAAACTGTATAAAGGAAATATTCAATAAAGGCCATAATGGTGCCTCTATGACTGTGTTGGTCGGTGGAAACAATACTGTCATACAGCAAGTAACCCTGGAGCCTACCATGACAAGATGTGCGATGCCCGGAATCATCCCACAACAACCTTGATCATTCAGCATCAAGTAACTCCAACTCATGAGCAACTTGAACACCGTATTAATCACGGCAGCCAGGGAACCTTTTAAATGACAGGATAAGTTTGCAACTAAAAGATTACAGGCCCGTGAAGCATGATATCCCGGCAGATGAGTGATCCACTTAAGGGGTTTTAGCAGTCTGAACCGCTTAGAAACACTTCCATGTCCCCACTCATGCACCGAAATCTATAAGGCAAATCCCAGGATTCCTTGATGGATTCCTTACCCATTTCTTCATATCTGCCTGCCTGTGGTTGTTCTAGGCAATACTGAAACTGGAAAGTTGTGACCGGTAATGTTATATGGACATGAATTAACCATTCTGTGGATGTTGACTCAGCTACAGTAAAAGTTAATTGGTCCAGTGTTTCAATATGCAGCGTTGTATATTTTGTTCCTCTTTGTGCCATCATTATCTGCTTCTTAGTTAGATTGTATGCAGAGAACAGGGATGTACTGTTGATAAATCACCAAGGCACATAGCCAGAACTCAAGGATTGTACATTCCAGCTTAACAACATAATAGAACGTAGTTGAGACTGTCCATGCTGTAATATGGACAATTCCTGCTCTTGTATATCTATAGCAGAAGATACAATGTTGCCTAGTAAATAAATCCTGGATGTAAATGTGGTCATACCATTATCAACAACCTCTAAGGCCTTTTCTAGGTTAATTCTGTCAATTTCACACAGTCTGTCCGCAGCTTCTTGGTGAGAGATTTTCCTAGTAAAAAATACCTTAGATCCATGTTTTCAGACAGTAAGGATAAGTGCTGTTTCACCTGAGACACTGTCAAGGTTTTTAGCCAATCGAGGCAAAACTTCCCAACACTATATGATGTCACTACCCATGGATGTTCTCTTTGTACATAGTGTTGGCCTGGCCTATGGCTACTAAGCCCTTCGGTGGTACCCCTGAACCTTGACGGACATCTATTTGTGTCTGTAGGCCAAACTAACCAACCCAGGCATGTTTCCTGCGGGCAACAGGATTGTCTATGCATCTTCAATCCCTTCTGTTGTCGTTTGTTGCCCAGCATCCCTTTGTTTTCTGAATTGTATTTCATCTTTACCGATTCATGTAATGGCGTCTACGTATCAGTGGGAGTTTGTCTGTTTTGATTTGTGAAAGAATGATGGTATGTGTGTGTTTAGAGTATGTTGAAGAGTGAATTTGAGAGCGATGTGAGTTGTGTGGGACTGTATATGTGGCATTAAACCATATATGTTTTAATGGACATTTGTAAGATGAATTAATATTTATTTGTATGTTGTAATATCAACTTATGAGACTTTGAAATAATATATATATAAAAATAAATAATAAATGTGTATATAAAAAGTATACTATGTTTGGCTTGTAATTTGGGCTCTAGAAGACAGTTACGGCTCCATTGGTTACCCAGGATCCCTGTGCAGGACCTTATCTTAAATCCCTAGGC
The DNA here is from genome assembly GCF_964263255.1 of Lissotriton vulgaris. NCBI lineage: Eukaryota > Metazoa > Chordata > Amphibia > Caudata > Salamandridae > Lissotriton > Lissotriton vulgaris. The sequence continues at coordinate 1,657,383,888 of NC_141685.1, read as the reverse complement.
AGGGTTTCTTGTTCTAATTTTTCTGATACAAACTAACCAACCCTTCCATTTGGGGTATGATGAATTGTATGAAACTGTATAGACGGTGTCATCAACTGTATCCCCACCATGTGTTGTAAAGTTATGCCACCCCTCAAAGTGTGTTGGTGAGGGAATCTGAGTTGTGTTCAAGTCTTTGTTCTTGGCTAGTCCAAGACACGAAGTCTGTTGCACAGAAAGATGGTTTGCTGTGGAATGAAGCATGCTCTGAATAGTGCCTCTGTTCCCTGAACTTGCCACTCCTCTGATCCCCAGAATGATTTTTTGTCTATAGTGTCCTTCCATATGTCAAAACACTGTTCAGACAGTTGGGAAATAAAGGTTGCAGAGTAAATCTGTTTGGTGTTTGTTAGCCTATTTTACTGTGCAGTTGTTGGTGCAACCTTCCAGTAATATGATGTCAGGTCTGAAGTGTTAAACCCTAAAAAATAGGAAAACTTCTGTGGCGAAACAAAAAAAAATCATTAAAAAAAATATAAATAAAAAAATTATATTACAAACATATAAAATATATTTTTACATTAAAATAAGAATACATTGTATAGCTTTTGATATTTGCTATTAAAAAACCATTGAAATTCACTGAAAAACCCATAGGTTATAGACCATATATAGTTAGGAATTAGCATTTACAAAACCTTAAAAATTCACTGAAAAAACCATAGGTTATAGACCATATATAGTTAGGGATTAGCATTTACAAAACCTTATTTTACTCGCACAAAACCATTGAAATTCGCATATATAGTTAGTTGCACTAACTATATATCGCGCACCCGCAATCCACTGCTAATGATGTCACATATTACATCATTCATGACATGGTCAGTGACATCACTGATGACATCACTGATGACAACATCCAGTGACTGTATGTTTCTGTAAAGTTAAAATATGTCTTACATATTGAAGAATGAGTGGATGTATAAGTGTCTGGATGAAGGATTTAGTAGGTGCATGACTGACTGTATGAGTGAGTGATTAAATGTGTCTCACTGAGTGCATGGTTAGTGACTAAACTGTCTTAATTTGTGCATCAGGATGTCTGTTGTTGTGTAAGCTGCTGCATGTGTTGATCAGTAGCTATATGAGTAACTATATGGGTTATTGATTGGTTGCCCAAGTATTTGTATGGGAGACTGAGTATGTGTGTGGGTGGCTGGGAGGTGTATGACTCTGTGCATAGATGTGTGAGCAGTTGATTCACTAGATGTATGGGTTCAAAAGTGCAGGTGGAAACAGCTGTATGGGCAGTTGACTGTGTGCATGAGTGTATTGGTGAGTGAATGGATATCTCAGTGCTACATGTCAAAGTAAGTACAGTTGACATATATAAATAACTGTGCATAAGAGCCAGTGAATGTGTGAGTGGCTGTATGGATCATTGTGAACTTCAATCAAGGATTGTATAAAAGAGTAAATATGTGTTAGTATATGTTTGAATAAGTAAGGTGTGTATAACTGTATAGTTGAGGAAATGGAGGTGTGATTGATTCTTTGCATGACTGACTAGGTGTGTGAGTAACTCCATGGATGAGTGACAGTCTGTGAGTGTCTGTTTACACTGAGTGTATGTAAGGTTATATTAGAGTCTGAAGAGGTTCAACGTATTATCACATGAATGATATCATCAGTGATATGATCAGTAATGTCAAATGAGATGTCATCAGTGATGTCATCAGTGATGTCATTTGAGATGTCATCAGTGATGTCATCAGTGATGTCACTGACCATGTCATGAATGATGTAATATGTGACATCATTAGCAGTGGATTGCGGGTGCGTGATATATAGTTAGTGCAACTAACTATATATGCGAATTTCAATGGTTTTGTGCGAGTAAAATAAGGTTTTGTAAATGCTAATCCCTAACTATATATGGTCTATAACCTATGGTTTTTTCAGTGAATTTTTAAGGTTTTGTAAATGCTAATTCCTAACTAATTCCTAACTATATATGGTCTATAACCTATGTTTTTTTCAGTGTATATATATATATATATATATATATATATATATATATATATATATATATATATATATATATATATATATATATATATATATATATATATATATATATATATATATATATATATACGCACCAGTCTCTCTCCCAATCTTTGGAAAAAAGTGTGACCATGCTCCGGGGGACTGGAAAAGCCGCTTTATTTGAGTGAAGTTGCCAATGCATTAAAAGGAAGCTGCTGAAACGCTTGGCAGACGCGTTTCGTCCTTAGAATGGACTCTTCAGTGCCTGTTTCAGTTCGTTCTCCTTAAGGGGGCTCTTTTGCTGTTAGGTTTTATCTTGCTGTGACCACTCCCAGTCACGTGGTTACGCCCCTCCTATGCCTCACAGGTGTGTGATTCTCCTTGCGCTGTGCCTGCATCCCCAATGCATGCTGGATACTGAAGTTTGCTGCAGGGACCCATATAGAGAAGGGACCCACTAGACACCCGGTGATGCCTCCAACATGCCGTCGGTCAGCGCTCCACAGTCCGCAGCAGTCGAAGAGCAGGTAACAAAGGACTTCTCTGTCCCCCTTATCAGGCAGAAGGTTCTGCCTCCTCTCTCCCCATGCACTGTAAACAGCAACTGGGGGGGCGACGCGATTTGCTGTTTTGCAACAAAAGTACCAAAGTTTTTACAGGAAGGTCGCGTAGCACCAGAACGAGAGGGCGGTCACAAAAGCCAGCTCCTGCTAGCCAGCTTACACATACGCACCAGTCTCTCTCCCAATCTTTGGAAAAAAGTGTGACCATGCTCCGGGGGACTGGAAAAGCCGCTTTATTTGAGTGAAGTTGCACATGCATTAAAAGGAAGCTGCTGAAACGCTTGGCAGACTATATATGGTCTATAACCTACGTTTTTTTCAGTGAATATATATATATATATATATATATATATATATATATATATATATTCAGTTTCACAAAACGCTGCAAAGAAGCGTAGAATGCACTCTTTCTCCAGTCTCAAACACCACTTTTTCAGACCAAACGATCGTATTTCGTATTCTTCATATTTTTATTCCAGCATAACTACAGTGCATGGAACCAACCCAACGCGTTTCACCGAACACTAGGCTTGATCACGGGTGAATTGTGTTCCTCAAAACCATAGTTAAATAAAGTTACACACATCACTTCCCAAAGTGAACATAAACATAGGACTGTGATTTGTGTAAAAAACGGAGCGGCCATATTGGAACAGTGTCACATTTAGCGAAATTGATGGCATTTCATATAACTCCTAGTTAACAAAAAGAGATAGTGGACATTTTCTAAATATACCCATCCGGGTTCTATGAATTGTCCTATACAATCATTGTTGTTGTCACATTTAGCGAAATTGATAGCATTTCGTATAACTCCTTGTTAACAAAAAGAGATAATGGACATTTTCTAAATATACCCATCCGGGTTCTATGAATTGTCCTATACAGTCATTGTTGAAACAGTTCATTGCAGAAAAAAATTCAAAGTACTAAATCCCAAGTGGGAATTTCGTTAGACTCCAAAGTAATACCCAAGTGGGTTAATGGTCTCCGTGTATCATGCTCATTTATACACTCCATCTTCATCAGCACAATACCTGTATAAAAAGAAACAAGCTCTTCAATTCTCTATTCGCTACACCTCCTTCATGATATGAATCAAAACAGTGCAACATTGATAATAAAACGTGAAAAAAGTGATAAACCTAAATGTGAATTAAAACATAAGGAGCACCAGCAGGTGACTGCATAGCTCAACTACATAATTACAGTATTAGATCTTAATAGTACTAGTTCACTCGCCCAAGTGCCATTTGAATTCCTCCTCAGAGTTCAGCCCCCCAGGTACACGGGTGTCTAAATCCAGAATATACTTGCTCTCTAGTTGTCGCAACCTGCGTATTTTGTCACCACCTCTTTTCATGGAAGGTATTTTATCGATCACAAAAAACTTAAGTAAATTGCGATTGCTGCGATGTAATTCCTCAAAATGCCTGGCTACAGGTGAGTTCTGATCCTTGTTTTCAATTGCCCGCATGTGTTCCAAAATACGTTTCTTAGCAGGAAACATCGTGCTTCCAACGTACTTTTTGGAACACGGGCACACAAGAATGTAAACCACATATTCAGATAGACAAGTAAGGTGTTGTTTGATAGACTTCTCCCTACCTTCAATGCGGTAATATACTGTTTTAACATTTTGGCTAAACTTGCACGCCTTGCATGACATGCAAGTATAGAAGCCCTGTATATCAGATGTTTTCCCTTGTTTGGTAGTTACTTCCTTTTTACTTAGTCTATCTTTTAAAGAGTTTGCCTTTCTGTATGTGATGCTAGGATTACAACTCAACACACTTGTTATCGTGGGTTCTGTTTTTAAAACATTCCAATGTTTTTTTAGGCTGCTTTGTACTTGGCAGGATTTGGCATGATAGGTGGAGATATATCTAACCACCTCCTGTGTCTCACTCTCTTTCTCTTCTTTGGGGATCAAAAGTGTATCATGGCTCAACTCTGTTGCCTTCCGAAAGGCTTTTTCAATTACTTGTGGATGATACCCACGTTCCTTGAATCGTTCCTTCATACAATCTCCCTCTAACAGAAAGTCCTCATCTTTACTGCAATTCCTCCGGGCCCGGAGGAATTCGCCAAAGGGAATACTGCGTATTAGAGATTTTGGGTGGCTACTTTCCGCATGAAGCAGTGTGTTACCCGCCGTGCTTTTGCGGAATAACTTGGTTACTAGTCTGTTCCCAGCAACTGTCACTTTGAGATCTAAAAACTCCATGTATTGGCTGTTAATCTTGCCATCTAGACCCAAGTTCAAATCATTTCTGTTAAGATCTCGAATGAAGCTCTCAGCCAATGTTTGTGGACCATCCCAGATGATGAATAGATCATCTATATAACGCAGCCAGGTCTTCACATGGCTGCGATATAGTACATGGGTCTCGGCCACTTGTTGCTCCCAGCTTGCCATGAACAAGTTGGCAAAGCTGGGAGCAAAACAAGTTCCCATCGCAGTCCCTTGTCGTTGTCTGTAAAAGACCTCATTAAAGATGAAAAAGTTGTTCTGAAGACAGAACAACATCATGTCTAAGATCATGGTGGTGTGATCTTTAAAGGAGATGGAGCGTTTTTTCAAGAATTGACAACAAGCATCTATACCATCTTTGTGTCGAATTGAGGTGTAGAGGCTACAGACATCAAGTGAAATGAGTAAAAAACTGTCCTGCCATACAACGTTCTTGATTTTATTGATAAAGTCCCTGCTATCCTTAAGATATGATGGTATAGCTTCCACAAAGGGACGAAGAAAAAAGTCGATGTATTTGGACGTGTTCTCCAACAAAGAACCCATGGAGGAGACTATTGGCCTACCCGGTGGGTTTTCAGCGTTCTTGTGGAGTTTGGGTAGCAGATACAATACTGCCACTATGGGATTGCGATTGAGTAAAAAAGAGTATTCGTTCCATTCCAATAAGCCATTTTGTTGCCAATCTTTCAACATCTTATAGTAGATTGTGTTTGTCCTTTCGACCATCTGGCTTGAAGAGATCTCATAACAGTCTGTGTCACTCAATTGTCGCATCCCCTCATTAATGTACTTGTTAACATCCATCACAACAACATTACCTCCTTTATCCGATTGACGGATAACAATCGAGTGTCACTCTCTAAAGTTTTGATAGCAAGACGTTCATTCTTATTCAAATTGTCTTTGGACCAACCCTTCTTTCCGGCCAACATTTTCAAATCGCTAATAACCAAAGTTTCAAAGATGTCAATTCCACATGTGGGTAACATGGGGTTGAAATTAGACTTAGGTTTAAAATCATTCGGGCAATTTGAATTGTTGCTGAAACCCAATGATTTCGCATCAACTGGGATATCAGATTCCAATTCCTTGGTAGCAATGATATCCTCTACTTCACAAATAGACTTGGGTGCAGGGGGAACAATGTCAATTGATTTAGTAACATTCTTTAACTTCAATTTATTCCACTTTTGCAGCCGTAGCTTACGTGTGAATTTAAATAAGTCAATACGTTCCTGGGAATAAATGAAATTTGATGTTGGGCAGAAAGAAAGGCCATATTGCAATACATTATGTTCATTCTTAGAAAGTAAGCGTGAAGATAAATTTACCACGTTTTTCTGGTTCATTTTCCTCTCTTGTTTTTCTGTCCCCGTGTTTCCACTCCCACTGGGGTAACGCTGGCTTTTCCACCTGCCGCCCCCTCCTTGTTTGGCGTTGGACGTAGTGGCTCCTTCTCCAGCTTTGCCTCTTCCTCTGCCTTGTCCTCGAGATCCCCTTCCTTTCCCTCTGCCCCGGTCTATCTGCCAATTTTGTTGTTGAGCTACTCGGGACATTGTGCGAAATTCCTCCCAAAAATTTGAAGGTTTAACAGCGTTCGCTTGTACCAGTAGACTGCCATCTTCTGAAGTGTCACTTTCAATCGGTTCTTCTTCAGATAGCCCTTCGGCTTGTACTTTGTCTATAGTTGCCTGTATTCCTTTCCTTTTGACATTATCGTACTTGCGGCTAAATGTGAAAATACGACCCATTTGGTAATCTATTTTATCTCTCAGGAATTTTCTCTCCTTTTTAGCCACAATCTCGTCTTCATGTTTGGCAATTCTTTTAATTATTTCTTCCATCTTTTTGGTCAGGTTTTCAGGCGTATCTTCTTTGGTTATTTCCTCTGAAATTTTCTTTGACTAATAACGCTCTGTCTTTCCAGGCGTGTTTGATCAAGATAGATAGCATTCTGTTAGAGCAGTCCATTAGGTTTTCCGCCCATTCCTCAGCTAATTCGACATCTGCTTCCTCATAAGAAGGGGCTATCAGAATCCTCAGGCCCCTTGGCACTCTTTTTTCTTCTTGATATTTTTCAAGTGTAATAGCTTCCCACCATTTTGAGATTTCTTTTCGGATTAGTTTCTCCAATCTCGAATATTTTTGTTGGATAGATGTGGGAAGATTGGAATTAGCACTGATATTCTGTTGTGCTTGTGGTGTTATTGTTTGAGTGAACATAGATTGTGCTCGCAGTCTCCTGCCCGACTCTATTTCTTCTTCCATTTTCGTTGTTTAGGAGAGTGTATTTTATCTCCACATGCTCAGTAAGGAATAATGTTAATGTTTAAAATATGATCATAAGTTGGTACTTGTTGTTGGTGTACTGGAAAAACTCCCACTCGACTAACCCAGATTTATTGTGTACTGGTAGCCGTGTAGGAGACAGTCGCGTTATTGCTTGTGGCGAAAAGTCAATACTTTCAAAATGCAGCGTGCTAGGAAATGTTCTGAAATAACCCCCTTCTTTGCTGGATGTACGGGTAAAGTTTGTGAGCAAAGGTTGTATTAGATCACAATGGAGAAGACTCACCCCTCGGGAGATATAGGATTTCAACGAGTGGAGCTCCACCCGCGTCTCCGTTTTTCTCTGGGTTTCAGTTCCTCTCCCACCTTGCTTCGTAGTTATTTCTCCGCCTGCATCGACTGCACAAAGCACTCCAAGTAACGCGGTCTGACCGGTAAACACTTTTAGTATCCGTTTCACTTCCTCCAACGAAACCGGGACACATTGACTGCGGTGCACAGCAGGGTCAGAGGGTTTCCTGCCAATGATACTCAGTTTCACAAAACGCTGCAAAGAAGCGTAGAATGCACTCTTTCTCCAGTCTCAAACACCACTTTTTCAGACCAAACGATCGTATTTCGTATTCTTCATATTTTTTTTCCAGCATAACAACAGTGCATGGAACCAACCCAACGCGTTTCACCGAACACTCAGCTTGATCACGGGTGAATTGTGTTCCTCAAAACTATAGTTAAATAAAGTTACACATATCACTTCCAAAAGTGAACATAAACATAGGACTGTGATTCGTGTCAAAAACGGAGCGGCCATATTGGAACAGTATCACATTTAGCGAAATTGATGGCATTTCGTATAACTCCTAGTTAACAAAAAGAGATAGTGGACATTTTCTAAATATACCCATCCGGGTTCTATGAATTGTCCTATACAATCATTGTTGTTGTCACATTTAGCGAAATTGATAGCATTTCGTATAACTCCTTGTTAACAAAAAGAGATAATGGACATTTTCTAAATATACCCATCCGGGTTCTATGAATTGTCCTATACAGTCATTGTTGAAACAGTTCATTGCAGAAAAAAATTCAAAGTACTAAATCCCAAGTGGGAATTTCGTTAGACTCCAAAGTAATACCCAAGTGGGTTAATGGTCTCCGTGTATCATGCTCATTTATACACTCCATCTTCATCAGCACAATACCTGTATAAAAAGAAACAAGCTCTTCAATTCTCTATTCGCTACACCTCCTTCATGATATGAATCAAAACAGTGCAACATTGATAATAAAACGTGAAAAAAGTGATAAACCTAAATGTGAATTAAAACATAAGGAGCACCAGCAGGTGACTGCATAGCTCAACTACATAATTACAGTATTAGATCTTAATAGTACTAGTTCACTCGCCCAAGTGCCATTTTAATTCCTCCTCAGAGTTCAGCCCCCCAGGTATACGGGTGTCTAAATCCAGAATATACTTGCTCTCTAGTTGTCGCAACTTGCGTATTTTGTCACCACCTCTTTTCATGGAAGGTATTTTATCGATCACAAAAAACGTAAGTAAATTGCGATTGCTGCGATGTAATTCCTCAAAATGCCTGGCTACAGGTGAGTTCTGATCCTTGTTTTCAATTGCCCGCATGTGTTCCAAAATACGTTTCTTAGCAGGAAACATCGTGCTTCCAACATACTTTTTGGAACACGGGCACACAAGAATGTAAACCACATATTCAGATAGACAAGTAAGGTGTTGTTTGATAGACTTCTCCCTACCTTCAATGCGGTAATATACTGTTTTAACATTTTGGCTAAACTTGCACGCCTTGCATGACATGCAAGTATAGAAGCCCTGTATATCAGATGTTTTCCCTTGTTTGGTAGTTACTTCGTTTTTACTTAGTCTATCTTTTAAAGAGTTTGCCTTTCTGTATGTGATGCTAGGATTACAACTGAACACACATGTTATGGTGGGTTCTGTTTTTAAAACATTCCAATGTTTTTTTAGGCTGCTTTGTACTTGCCAGGATTTGGCATGATAGGTGGAGATATATCTAACCACCTCCTGTGTCTCACTCTCTTTCTCTTCTTTGGGGATCAAAAGTGTATCATGGCTCAACTCTGTTGCCTTCCGAAAGGCTTCTTCAATTACTTGTGGACGATACCCACGTTCCTTGAATCGTTCCTTCATACAATCTCCCTCTAACAGAAAGTCCTCATCTTTACTGCAATTCCTCCGGGCCCGGAGGAATTCGCCAAAGGGAATACTGCGTATTAGAGATTTTGGGTGGCTACTTTCCGCATGAAGCAGTGTGTTACCCGCCGTGCTTTTGCGGAATAACTTGGTTACTAGTCTGTTCCCAGCAACTGTCACTTTGAGATCTAAAAACTCCATGTATTGGCTGTTAATCTTGCCATCTAGACCCAAGTTCAAATCATTTCTGTTAAGATCTCGAATGAAGCTCTCAGCCAATGTTTGTGGACCATCCCAGATGATGAATAGATCATCTATATAACGCAGCCAGGTCTTCACATGGCTGCGATATAGTACATGGGTCTCGGCCACTTGTTGCTCCCAGCTTGCCATGAACAAGTTGGCAAAGCTGGGAGCAAAACAAGTTCCCATCGCAGTCCCTTGTCGTTGTCTGTAAAAGACCTCATTAAAGATGAAAAAGTTGTTCTGAAGACAGAACAACATCATGTCTAAGATCATGGTGGTGTGATCTTTAAAGGAGATGGAGCGTTTTTTCAAGAATTGACAACAAGCATCTATACCATCTTTGTGTCGAATTGAGGTGTAGAGGCTACAGACATCAAGTGAATTGAGTAAAAAACTGTCCTGCCATACAACGTTCTTGATTTTATTGATAAAGTCCCTGCTATCCTTAAGATATGATGGTATAGCTTCCACAAAGGGACGAAGAAAAAAGTCGATGTATTTGGACGTGTTCTCCAACAAAGAACCCATGGAGGAGACTATTGGTCTACCCGGTGGGTTTTCAGCGTTCTTGTGGAGTTTGGGTAGCAGATACAATACTGCCACTATGGGATTGCGATTGAGTAAAAAAGAGTATTCGTTCCAATCAAATAAGCCATTTTGTTGCCAATCTTTCAACATCGTATAGTAGATTGTGTTTGTCCTTTCGACCATCTGGCTTGAAGAGATCTCATAACAGTCTGTGTCACTCAATTGTCGCATCCCCTCATTAATGTACTTGTTAACATCCATCACAACAACATTACCTCCTTTATCCGATTGACGGATAACAATCGAGTGTCACTCTCTAAAGTTTTGATAGCAAGACGTTCATTCTTATTCAAATTGTCTTTGGACCAACCCTTCTTTCCGGCCAACATTTTCAAATCGCTGATAACCAAAGTTTCAAAGATGTCAATTCCACATGTGGGTAACATGGGGTTGAAATTAGACTTAGGTTTAAAATCATTCGGGCAATTTGAATTGTTGCTGAAACCCAATGATTTCGCATCAACTGGGATATCAGATTCCAATTCCTTGGTAGCAATGATATCCTCTACTTCACAAATAGACTTGGGTGCAGGGGGAACAATGTCAATTGATTATGGCTGAGATACCCGCCACCCCCTCTCAACACAATCCCCAAGAATTGGGAAACCGGAAACAGTTCTTGAACTTTTGGAAGGCGGGAAGGGAGTCACCCTTCCCGGCCGTATTTATTAAAATATGAAACAAAAATAAAACATTAAAATAACAGTTTCATATTATGTACAATTTCATTTCCACATTACGATGTTTGGCTAACCTTAACAGATCTCTAATACAGAGGTTCTCCTAGCCGAACTAACATCCTACAAAACATTTGACTTGAAATTGTACATCCCAACGTTAAGGGCCAACGGCAAGGTCGTAACCGGTGTCAGATCCCTAAACCAGACATACCCCCCTCACTTGTGAGAGGAGCGACCGCACAGAGGCGTACCTCAAGTGCATCTACCAATTTCCCTTTGGACTTGACGGGGGCCCCAATAAACTCGACGCCATTTAACGGTCGTTCGAGGACTCGTGTGAGGTGTCTAAAAGGTAGCGTAAACCCCCTCCCGCACCCCACACAACTTACCCATCTGCCGTCGCAGATGTCCTGGCCCCGGGAAATTCCCCAGGAGGGGCCGTAGCCCCTCCTATCCAGGAAGGGGCCTTGACCACCTTTCCTTTCCTTCCGGCGGCCTCTCCTTAGACAGGACCGCCTCCCCGTTGAGGGGCCAATTGGCCACCTCCCCCGCGCGCTCCCATCCGTAATGGGTGACGCCCCCTCATAGGGATCTTCGAATTACTGCTCACCGATCATGACCTTACCGCCACAGGCCGGATAGTTGACCGGCTATCCGGACCCCCCACAAAACACTCCTACCTAAAGGTCATGCTGCAAACCCTTTAACCAGGCTAAGAAGTCTCCTATGAGTAACTCGTTCCCCACCCGGGACAAATGAACACCGTCCCCCAAATACATACTGTCCCCTTTGATACAACCATGCGAAACAGAATGCAGTGTATTTGAACGAAACAATCTACTCACTTTGTTATTTATCTTCCTTACTGAATGATTCAAAGCAGTAACCGAAATAGCCCCCCGCCACACTTTCCGTGGGATCATATGGGACCATGCAATTGTGCACCCTGGAACTCTTCTTGCCAACCAACTTACCGTGGAAAGCATCGCCTCAAGAAGAAGTCGTCTACCAGTGGCCACGAGATCGTTACCCCCAAGATGGACTATGATTATAGACGGCGGTGACCTCGTCCGCTCTAACAAACCCTCAAAAAAGAATTGAAACTGGTCAATACAGAGCCCGCCCTTTCCGTAGAAGGACACCCTGTACCCGTATTCCCCAGCCACGTGACTCATATCACCTGCTTTGAATACGTCCGCGGCACGCCTCACGTATGAGTGGCCCACGACCCACACCTCCTTATTCGCAGACGGTGATTTCTGACCGCTGTCCCCCAGGAGTCGGGTCGACCGCACAGTCCGCCATGCTTCGTAAGCTTGCGTAACTGAAAATTAAACAGAGACAAGAAGCGTGAGTATACATTACAGCGTCACAACATGTGCAACCGCACATACCTTTTGTAACAGTTAGAGGACCAACGCCCCACACGCTTCACTTGCTCCACACTCAGACCCCTGGCTGTAGCCTCAGTAGCAGCCCCTATCTGAAAGGAATGGGTCCCGAACTCGCCGGGGTTCAAGCCCGCGGCAGAAGTAGACATTGCAAGCACCCTCCGGAACTGAAACCTCGTCAGTGGGGAGGCGTCAGCGTGCCTCAACAAGGTCCCCCCCCATGCTGCTACCCTCTGTGCTAAATATTCCTCTACGCACACCACAGGGCACATGGAAGACCCGGGGACCCTCTGAATGATTACACAGTCCCCGATTGCATCCTGATCGGATTTGGACCTAACAAACGAGACCGTCATGGTCTCCCCCCTGACCTGAATGTGTTCTCGGCACAGCCCCCCCATCGTATCCCGCTTGTTCTTTGCCACTAATTCGCTCACCCGCATAGCCCCATGGAATGCTAGTGCAAATGCGGCTCGGAACAACACTGCTTCGTACTGGGATGAACACGTTGCCGGAAGTACGGACAACAACAGGGTCAATCTATCCAGACCTATCGGGTGCCTATCGTCTACTCTGCGACCCTCAAGGCGTTGCCACCCACGTAGCGCTTTCTGCACAACGAAAGACGCTGTCGGGTCCTGGATCCCATGAGCCTTTGCCACAAAGGAAATGGCGGCCCGATGCCTCTGGGCCGTAGCCACTGATTTACCTGCCTGACGTAAAGAGAGCAGGAATTTCACCACAAACTCTTCCTGACCCCAAAGCTCCCCCCCGGCAGCACCCAAAAAGGCCCAATATGAACGGAACGCCCCTTCATATGCCTTCCTCGTCCTGGGTGCTAAACTCTCTCCCACGAGGTTTTGTAGTTCGGGGCACCGAGAGACCAGAGAGCTTCGGGAAAGGGTGCCGCCACCGGGTCCGCTGTGGGCAGAAAACCCCAGAAAGCCTGCATACGGAAACGAGAAAGCGCATCAGCCGCTTGGTTCATCACCCCCGGCACGTGTCGCGCCCTAAACAGTACATTCAGTTGCATGCATAACAACACAATTTCCTTGAGCAGTCTCAGAATCAATTTGCATCGTGCTGCCTGACTGTTGATACACTCAACCACGGTCATGTTATCAGACCAGAATACCACAGAGTGATCCCTAAACCCTTCCGGCCATGTTTTCAACGCCACCAGAATAGGGAACAATTCGAGAAAAGCAATGTTACTCGTCAACCCGCATTCATGCCACCATGACGGCCATTTTTGTGCCGACCATTGTGTACCCAATATGGCGCCAAAACCTATACTCCCCGCCGAATCTGTCCAAAGCCCCAACTCCTCGGAAGACACCGCTGGTTTGTTCCAGACAATTCGACCATTGAAATCCGCCAGAAATGCGATCCAAATGCGCATGTCCTGGCGAACCTCTGCCGAGAGTCTAGTGCGGTGATGTCCTTCCTTCAAGCCGACCATGGATTGCGCAATCGAGCGGGAAAAGGGGCGCGCCATTGGTATCACTCTTAAGGCAAAATTCAATTGACCCACCACCTGTTGCAATTGATGCAGGTTTACTTTCATTGAACGAATACATGTCACAAGGGATAACCTGAATTTTAACACTTTTTCCATGGGTAATCGAAAACAACCTTCCACTGAGTCGAGCTCGATCCCCAGAAACTCGATCAAGGTCGAGGGACCCACAGTCTTACCTGGCGCCAATGGCACACCAAATTGATTCATTAGAACACAAAATTCATGCAAAGCCTGTCCACACTCAGGATCCCCGGCTGCCCCCAAAAACAGAAAGTCATCGAGATAGTGCATAACATGTTGAAAACCTGTCTTCCTTGTGAATACCCACTGCAGAAAACAACTGAATTTCTCGAAATAGGCACATGAAATCGAGCATCCCATTGGCATACATCTATCCATGTAATAGCGACCCTGAAATTGAAAACCCAGGAGACGCTGATCGTCTGGATGTACCGGGAGCAACCGGAACGCTGACTCGATGTCCGATTTTGCCATCAGCGTCCCGGGCCCCAGGCGATTTAACATGGCAACGGCCTCATCGAAAGATGCGTACCGCACCGAACACACTTCCGGGTCTATCGCATCATTCACGGAAAGACCACGTTGGGCTGATAAGTTATGTATCAGCCGAAACTCACCCGGGTCCTTCTTGGGGACCACCCCTAGAGGGGAACAAACAAAGTTAGCAACTGGTGGCAAATCGAAGGGACCGGCGACACGACCTCGAGTCACCTCTTTCCCAATCTTTCCCTGCACCACCGCCGTATGCTGCAAGACCGACAGTTGGTTCTTACAGTTCGGTACACCCCGAAAATCCCCCGCCGGGATGCGGAAACCATATGAAAACCCGTTTCGTAACACCCCAGCGGAAGTATTCGCTGAGCCAAGGAATCATTGCCATGGTATCAATCGGGGTAGGTAAAGGCGCCCCTCGGACTGTATTAGACCTGTTTGGCGCCTCCCTTACCCCCGTTATCACCCGTTTTGGCTCTGCACATGGACTCAGGATGGGATGACTGCCCACACCCCCCACACTCATGTCTGAATTTGCATGACCCCTGGGGCCTTGTACATTTCCCTCTGTTAAAATTCCAACAGATCCCCCTTTTACCTGTGCTGCCACTCGGCTTCGAGTGGTATTCGCTACCTGCACCCGTCCGAAAGGGTGTCGCAGAGTTTTGGCGGGAAGATTCCCCCCCATTACTCCCTACCAATGGTACTTTCAACATTCCCCTACTCTCCATTTTTTGCCATGACACGGAGTCATAACAATCCCAAGACAACAATGGGTTGTGTTCTTTAGCTTTTCTAAATAGATTGTCATAGCAGAACCACTGATTGCCACAGAATACTCCATAATACGTGACTGATAAATGGGTAACTCGGTCAGCAACTCGGGCCTGCGCTCACCCATGATGGATGTAAAAATTCCCCACGCTCTGCCCCAAGTACCAATGGTCTCGTCGACCTTAAAGGCGGCCATTTTTGCGCGCCAAACACTCGGATGCATGAGCTCCTTTTGACTCTTTACATGCTCTATCTCATAATGGTCGGTAAGCAATGAAAACATATTTATATAGTTATCCGCCCAAATCAACTCTTTAATTTCTAGCGGGACATGCTGTGCAATCTTTTCCTTTCGAGAAGGCACAGACCCCTCCCCCACAATCGGCAATGGCCGCTTACCTGAAGTAGACCCCGTGCTTGTCGCCGAACTTGGGCCTGCTGTACTTCCAGCCGCCGGAACCTGTAAGGGAACAGAAGATGTTGCCTTCGCAGTCTCCCTCGATTCCCGCAGCTGCCTCATTACTGCCCGGGCGTCGTCAGCCGTGGCGCCCTCGCTATCTTTTCCCAACCACGCTGCCAATTGTGCCGCTAACTCGGGGGGCATATCCTCCCTGTTCACGGGGGTGACCACCACAGGAATTGGATTCCCTTCTTTCGGCACCGGGATTGGCTCCTCACGTGGGGTATCGGGAACCGGGGTGTCTCCCCCAAGTGCTCCCCTTCTGGGCCTCTTGCTTTTTTCACCGGGAACCGCTCCCTGTAAAGGCCGTTTCGTTCCTCCCGGCCCGTCTTTAGCCTCCACCTTTTTCTTCAGATCGGCTATCTCCTTCATGAGCATGCGGAGCATCTGCTCGGTACCGACCCGCTTTCCGACTTTCTTAGGCATTCTCAGACGGGATATCTGTAAGACAAAAAGAAAGATTACAACGCTCAAAATTGGCTCTTCGTTCCGTCTCGAGCTCACGTGCAGCGGGGAGGTGCAGCTTCAGAGCACAGGAACAAGAGGATGCTTTCTTGGCTTCCGCTCCTTTTATCCGTCTTCAGGGTGGGCGTAAACCCGCCCCCCCCTGCCTCCGAGGGCGTGGCCGGCCGCGTCGGTGTCTAGGCCAGCCCACTCCCGGGCGGGAAAAAGGCGCGCCCCGGCTACGCCGCTTCGGGCATACCAGCCGAGACACGCCTCCCGCCCAAGATGGCTTCCCGGGGGGATCGTGGTACTCCACCATACGTTCGGGGGGACCAAATGGTCGCCCCTTTCCATTAGTAACATTCTTTAACTTCAATTTATTCCACTTTTGCAGCCGTAGCTTACGTGTGAATTTAAATAAGTCAATACGTTCCTGGGAATAAATGAAATTTGATGTTGGGCAGAAAGAAAGGCCATATTGCAATACATTATGTTCATTCTTAGAAAGTAAGCGTAAAGATAAATTTACCACGTTTTTCTGGTTCATTTTCCTCTCTTGTTTTTCTGTCCCCGTGTTTCCACTCCCACTGGGGTAACGCTGGCTTTTCAACCTGCCGCCCCCTCCTTGTTTGGCGTTGGACGTGGTGGCTCCTTCTCCAGCTTTGCCTCTTCCTCTGCCTTGTCCTCGAGATCCCCTTCCTTTCCCTCTGCCCCGGTCTATCTGCCAATTTTGTTGTTGAGCTACTCGGGACATTGTGCGAAATTCCTCCCAAAAATTTGAAGGTTTAACAGCGTTCGCTTGTACCAGTAGACTGCCATCTTCTGAAGTGTCACTTTCAATCGGTTCTTCTTCAGATAGCCCTTCGGCTTGTACTTTGTCTATAGTTGCCTGTATTCCTTTCCTTTTGACATTATCGTACTTGCGGCTAAATGTGAAAATACGACCCGTTTGGTAATCTATTTTATCTCTCAGGAATTTTCTCTCCTTTTTAGCCACAATCTCGTCTTCATGTTTGGCAATTATTTTCATTATTTCTTCCATCTTTTTGGTCAGGTTTTCAGGCGTATCT
Organism: Lissotriton vulgaris; assembly: GCF_964263255.1. NCBI lineage: Eukaryota > Metazoa > Chordata > Amphibia > Caudata > Salamandridae > Lissotriton > Lissotriton vulgaris. The sequence goes on along the minus strand of NC_141685.1, from coordinate 1,657,366,866 downwards.
TCTTTGGTTATTTCCTCTTTTAGTTCAGCGATTTCTTTGAGTAATAACGCTCTGTCTTTCCAGGCGTGTTTGATCAAGATAGATAGCATTCTGTTAGAGCAGTCCATTAGGTTTTCCGCCCATTCCTCAGCTAATTCGACATCTGCTTCCTCATAAGAAGGGGCTATCAGAATCCTCAGGCCCCTTGGCACTCTTTTTTCTTCTTGATATTTTTCAAGTGTAATAGCTTCCCACCATTTTGAGATTTCTTTTCGGATTAGTTTCTCCAATCTCGAATATTTTTGTTGGATAGATGTGGGAAGATTGGAATTAGCACTGATATTCTGTTGTGCTTGTGGTGTTATTGTTTGAGTGAACATAGATTGTGCTCGCAGTCTCCTGCGCGACTCTATTTCTTCTTCCATTTTCGTTGTTTAGGAGAGTGTATTTTATCTCCACATGCTCAGTAAGGAATAATGTTAATGTTTAAAATATGATCAGAAGTTGGTACTTGTTGTTGGTGTACTGGAAAAACTCCCACTCCACTAACCCAGATTTATTGTGTTCTGGTAGCCGTGTAGGAGACAGTCGCGTTATTGCTTGTGGCGAAAAGTCAATACTTTCAAAATGCAGCGTGCTAGGAAATGTTCTGAAATAACCCCCTTCTTTGCTGGATGTACGGGTAAAGTTTGTGAGCAAAGGTTGTATTAGATCACAATGGAGAAGACTCACCCCTCGGGAGATATAGGATTTCAACGAGTGGAGCTCCACCCGTGTCTCCGTTTTTCTCTGGGTTTCAGTTCCTCTCCCACCTTGCTTCGTAGTTATTTCTCCGCCTGCATCGACTGCACAAAGCACTCCAAGTAACGCGGTCTGACCGGTAAACACTTTTAGTATCCGTTTCACTTCCTCCAACGAAACCGGGACACATTGACTGCGGTGCACAGCAGGGTCAGAGGGTTTCCTGCCAATGATACTCAGTTTCACAAAACGCTGCAAAGAAGCGTAGAATGCACTCTTTCTCCAGTCTCAAACACCACTTTTTCAGACCAAACGATCGTATTTCGTATTCTTCATATTTTTTTTCCAGCATAACAACAGTGCATGGAACCAACCCAACGCGTTTCACCGAACACTCAGCTTGATCACGGGTGAATTGTGTTCCTCAAAACCATAGTTAAATAAAGTTACACACATCACTTCCCAAAGTGAACATAAACATAGGACTGTGATTCGTGTCAAAAACGGAGCGGCCATATTGGAACAGTGTCACATTTAGCAAAATTGATGGCATTTCGTATAACTCCTAGTTAACAAAAAGAGATAGTGGACATTTTCTAAATATACCCATCCGGGTTCTATGAATTGTCCTATACAATCATTGTTGTTGTCACATTTAGCGAAATTGATAGCATTTCGTATAACTCCTTGTTAACAAAAAGAGATAATGGACATTTTCTAAATATACCCATCCGGGTTCTATGAATTGTCCTATACAGTCATTGTTGAAACAGTTCATTGCAGAAAAAAATTCAAAGTACTAAATCCCAAGTGGGAATTTCGTTAGACTCCAAAGTAATACCCAAGTGGGCTAATGGTCTCCGTGTATCATGCTCATTTATACACTCCATCTTCATCAGCACAATACCTGTATAAAAAGAAACAATCTCTTCAATTCTCTATTCGCTACACCTCCTTCATGATATGAATCAAAACAGTGCAACATTGATAATAAAACGTGAAAAAAGTGATAAACCTAAATGTGAATTAAAACATAAGGAGCACCAGCAGGTGACTGCATAGCACAACTACATAATTACAGTATTAGATCTTAATAGTACTAGTTGACTGTATAGGACAATTCATAGAACCCGGATGGGTATATTTAGAAAATGTCCATTATCTCTTTTTGTTAACAAGGAGTTATACGAAATGCTATCAATTTCGCTAAATGTGACAACAACAATGATTGTATAGGACAATTCATAGAACCCGGATGGGTATATTTAGAAAATGTCCGCTATCTCTTTTTGTTAACTAGGAGTTATACGAAATGCCATCAATTTCGCTAAATGTGACACTGTTCCAATATGGCCGCTCCGTTTTTGACACGAATCACAGTCCTATGTTTATGTTCACTTTGGGAAGTGATGTGTGTAACTTTATTTAACTATGGTTTTGAGGAACACAATTCAAGCCGAGTGTTCGGTGAAACGCGTTGGGTTGGTTCCATGCACTGTTGTTATGCTGGAATAAAAATATGAAGAATACGAAATACGATTGTTTGGTCTGAAAAAGTGGTGTTTGAGACTGGAGAAAGAGTGCATTCTACGCTTCTTTGCAGCGTTTTGTGAAACTGAGTATCATTGGCAGGAAACCCTCTGACCCTGCTGTGCACCGCAGTCAATGTGTCCCGGTTTCGTTGGAGGAAGTGAAACGGATATCTATATATATATATATATATATATATGATAAATTACCCCCTGCAGTACATTATAAGGATATTACAAGTCACTGAGGAGTTCCATGGCCATATAGAGGAATGAGGCCGAATGCTGAGTACCTTTAGAAGGTTAAAGAACTCAGTGATGACTTGCAATATCCTTATCATGTATGGCAGGGGGTACTTAATCCCCTATAACACACGGTGACGCTATTACCTTTCCAATAAACCACTTAAATCCTTGATGCGTAGCTCTTTCATATGAAAGAGAGCATGTTTGCAAACATGAAGACTAAAAATATGCAAACATGAAGACTAAAAATAGAATCACTAGTAAAACTTAAACATATCAAAAAAAGTTGTTAGCTAGTTAGTGAACAAATATATTAGAAGCAGTTTAATTTTTTGTCAGTTAAAAAAAAAGGCATAGCAAAAATATGCAGAAAAAGTTTAACTTTTCTAAAATGTCCCAAGGAGTGCAAGAACATAACTTTCAGATTTTCACGCTAGAGTTAAAAAAAAAGAGAGCAGAAGAAAGAAAATGTGACTTTTATTTTCATTGCTTTTACAGACATGCTCCATGGCCTGACCTGTCTTTCACCTCAGCTGTTGGTAGAAAGCATTGTGATGTCAGAACTCAACTGCAATAAGGTACTATAGTTGACTTCTCATCTCTAATCTTTATAATTGGTGACTAAATGTGCCTGGAGTCACCAATTATAAAGGAATTATAAACAGGCTTATAATACAGGGATTGCAGAATCCCATGTATTAAATATCTATATCTTACCAAGTGGTGGTTGCCACTGGGCAGTTATAGTTAAGATCATGTTTCCATAGCAAAAACATTTTTGGGTTTGCTTATAACTTTGGTGCTCTTTGCAAATCTTTATGAAACTTTCCAAACACATGCCAGATTCACCTCAGGTCCTTCCTTGAAAGTTTCATGGTGAGTCATTAAGCTCCCCCCCGCAGCCCCCAACAAAAGATGTATTTTTGGTGCCCCAGGGGGGCCTGGCGCACCCACATAAAATTGAACAAAATGACTGGCTTCCACCAGGCTAGCTAGCTGGGGCCCTGGACCTTCCCCTACGGCGCCCCCAAAAAATGGAGCTATGGCTGTCCGTGGTGGAGACTGGAGCACCATTTAGTAAAAAAATTATGGGGCATATTACCAAGCAATAGCGATAATTATCGCTATTGCTTGGTTAGAGACAAAAATTTACCGCTGAGCTGCGGCGATTTGTACCGCAAATAAACCTTGGTATTACCAAGGTTTATCGCAAATGCAATAAAAATCGCCGCAATGCATGAATATCTCTGAAAAGTCAGCGATATTCATGCATTACTGAGCTAATGCTCTTAGCCATGTTATTCACCTCCCATTGGATAACATGGCTAAGAACTGCTTAGGGCAGGTGTTAGCTTTTGGAGATATTCGCGCTTAGCGCGAATATCTCCAAAAGATGGTAATAGGAGATAGCGATGTTAGCGACTGTTTTCAGTCGCTAACTTCTTGGCACGCCCACTTTGCATGTCATTAGTGATAAATATCACTGACATGCAAAGTGGGGCCCAAGATGGTCGCTATCTCCTACTAGCTGTCGTTAACTGGTGTTAGCGACAGCTAGGTAATAGGGAGATAATTTTATCAGCGCTTTCTTGGCTTTTAAAGCCAAAAAAGCGGAGATAAACCCCCTTGATAATATGCCCCTATGTCTCTCACCGGCACCTATGATGGGTGCCAGTTGGGGAACCAGCTGAGGACGATGGGGCTGTTAGGTCCCCCTATTGCCCCTCAATGAAAATTAAAGATGTGGGTGTCTCGGTTGGGCACCGGGACACCCCAAAAAAAGATCATAAATGAGTGGCAGAAGTTGCTCATTTAATATTCAATGTTCTGGTAAGGAGCACCTCATAATGCCCTAAATATGTTCTTGCTGGTGGTGCACGCAGAAAAGGCAGGGGCACAAACCAAATTCATTTTTGGTGTTGTGGGGGCTGCAGCAGCCCCCTAGCAACAGTTTTTTAAAGTAAGTCTCCTAGGTCATTAAATCCTTAACCCAGGAGAGCTTACCATATTTTTGTAATGCACTCCTAGATGGGGTTCTATGCTCTTCAGCTGTACTGCAGTGCCCTCTTGTGGTTGTTTTTATGACTAAATTTTGTGGGATGGAAAAAGTTTTAAAAAAGACTTAAGAGTAGTGTTTTTTTTAAATAAAACTTTATTAAACACTTTTTATGACAATCTGTTTTATTATACATTGCATTGTGAAAAATATACATTTGATTATAGTTGTTGGTGATTTTTTTACAAAAATGATAGATCTGCTTTATATATGTTTGTTGGATTTAGCCCTTCCTGAAGGGTCACCCCCAAATATTTTACCTTACTCATATTTCTTTGCTGAATTATTTATTGCTGGCCTTAGGACCCTGTGCACTTTCCCATTGTTTACCAGTGCTAAAGTGACTGTGCTCTCTCCTCTAAACATGGTAACTTTGGCTTATACCCACTTGGTATATTTAATTTACTTATAGGTTCCTATTAAAGTGGCACTATATGTGCATAGGGCCTGTAAGTTAAATACTACTAGTGGGCTGCTGCACTGATTGTGCCACCCACTTAATTAGCCATTTAACCATGTTCCTGCAGAACCTGTGTGTGCAGTTTTAAACTTCCATTTCGACTTGGCAAATTAAAACTTTTGCAAGGCCAAACCTTCCTTTCTAATACATATAAAACACCCCTAGGGTAGGCCCTGGACTGCCCAGAGGGCAGGGTACAATATATTTTAAAAGTAGGACATGTACCTTTAAGTTTTACATGTCCTGGTAGTTGCCTTAATCCAGTGTGGTTTCCAATGGAAAGAGATAACCAGTTCATGTTTGGTGTCTCTGACATCCTAATTTGAAATCCTACCTTATGGTGAATTTTAAACTGCAATTCTGAAAATGCCACTTTTAGAAAGTTTTTTTTTGCCTTAGCCATTTGTGGAAATTAGCAATATTAATGTACATAAGCGGCGTTCATTTGCCTTCTCCCATCCCCCTCCCTGTAGGCACCATGAATACCGTGAAACGTTGACCGCACCATCCCCGCTAGTAAAAGCCCGTGCCCATATATACATGACAGCCATTTTAGGCACCATGGCCTTTTTGCCCGCTCATTGGAATCCCCGGCTTCCCTCCTGCGCGTATTTGTACACCCCCCCCACTCTCACATGCACAGACCATAAAACCCTCTCCCTCTGCGCGACCCTGCTCTGAAAAGTAACCCTCCTGCTTGACCCACGCACCTCCCCATTTTCCTCTTGAAGTAGCATCCTTCGCCTCAGCTGACATAACCCCCCCCTAGCTGTACCTGACTGCCCCCGCTCTCTCATATACGGGTCATAAGATCTCTCTCTCTCTGTGCGACTCTGTCCCTGGGAATCACACCCCGTGCCTGATTATCACCTCCCTTCTTCCTATGAATCCACTGAGCCCGATTGTCCGCACGGACCACTGGTCATCCCCTTCGCCTGAGGATACAGTTCATTGCCCACCACTGTATGCACTCGTCCCTCTTCAAAAGAGCTACTATTGATCATGACCTCCCCACCCCTCCGAGAATCGATCAGGCGCACACATTCCAAAGAAATCAGCGCAACACTCAGCTGAGCAATAAGCCCCCTCCCATTGTATGGTGTGAGGACCTGTACTGTAGCCACGTGTTGGATTGCGCCAGAACGGGGAGGGGTCGGGATGGCTTTTCCTTGCTTCACAATGTCACTATTGTAATAAGGAATGTATGTGATGTATAAAAGGCGATGCCTCAGAGAACTTGTTAGAGCACCTCCCGATGACACCTTGTTTCGTGTCTGAAATGACAGGCTCTCCTCATGAGAAATAAACTCTGTTCTTGTATTCCTGCTTCCAGCGCCCGTCTCTTTATTTGGTAACTATTCAGGATGGGAACTAAGAGGTGTCTTGCGCCAGCAGCCTGGGCATCGATTGTAAACTGGGCTGACTTTTCCACAATTGGCGTCCCAACGCGGGGCCCATCAGCGACATAAGGTCCAGTAAGAGAGGTCCAGACGAAGGGGTGAACGTCGAGACGATTGGAGTATACCTGCCTTGAGAGGGCCCTCGCCCGGCTGCCGATTGAATGAACTTCACCGATTCTGAACGGACCTCTCTCGTGTGACCTACTGTCCTGACTGGGATCCCACAGGAATGCTGCGGTAAATAATGAAGTAAGAGAACGATCGGGCGCTGAAAGGAGGGAGGCAAAGAACTGCCCATGCGGTCCGGGTAAGGTCGTGTAAATGCGACAAATTGCGAAATGATTGTTTGATTTGGATAATACTAGTATTACTCTTTTGTTGATTTGTCTGGAGATTCGCTGTCTGCAAACAGAGAAATAACAGGCTCTCTCTTTGCAGGTAGCGAAGGATAGGTAACGCAGACTTTTGTCCCCGTTGTAATCCGTCGTGCCTATCTTCCTCCCCCACTGTTTTCCCGAACTGTTGTTCGCGGATTGTTGTCTGGAGATTCTCTGTCTGCAAACAGGGAAGAACAAGGTCTCTCTTTGCAGGTAGAGAAAAAGTAGGTAACACAAACTTTTAAACCGCCGTACCTACTTATTCTCCCCACTGATTGATTGATTGACCGTACATTAAGTGTTCGGTATTGGTTCTTTTGAGGTATTCACCGCCTGCAAACAACGGAGAATAGAAATATTCTGTCTAGTCTTTGCCCGCCGTGATAAGATAGGTAGTGCAGACTTTTGTCCCCGTTGTAATCCGTCATGCCTATCTTCTCCCCACTGATTGGTAGCCTGTTTAGCCCAGACCGCTTAGTAGAGATGAACCATCCGGCTCCACTGGAGGGCACCCCTGATAAGGACATGTTCATTAAGCATGGACTAGTCGCTATAGCTTATAATAAGTTATGGCATAAATATACAAAGAAGGACCCCGAAAGTCAGTGGCCACTGATAGGTTCCTTTGATGATAATAAAATAGAAACCTTAGAAGCAGCGCTCCAGAAAAATAAGACTACGCCCACCATGCTCGATAGTGTTGGCAGGTGGCGCAAAGAAGTGGAACAACGAAAGAAAAGAGAAGAAACAAAAATAGGGAAGGAGTTACGAAAGGCAGCCCACCTAGCCGCTAAACAACTAGAAGAAGAAATAAAGAAAAGAAGGAAAAAGAAGTCGAGAGAAATCAGTAGGCCACTGATGAGCTTCCGACATCGCTAAAAATAAGAAACGTTAGAAATAACCCACAATAAGAAACATAAAAATGGCGAGGGAAGCCAAGCTTGACACCAAGGCAGACACGAGGTAGTTAGGCTTCACCGCCCCTCACTGCTCCAACCATGTCTATCCCACCGCCCGCCACGCCCAATAACTGTAAAATGAAATAGATACAAATCAGCAGATACCTACCCCCATTCCGGAAGCTCCCGAGGTGCAACAGGCCAGCGACTACGCCCATCCGGAAGGCGAGGCCTTGACGCGTGCAGAGCAGGGCCCGGCTGACTGCCATCGGAGGGGGAGGCCGTGGGGCGGATGGCCCGAAAATGTACCAGTCTCCCTTCTTCTGCCGCCCCGCAGGCCACGGGGGGGGGATGTCTTGCCTCAGCCTCCGACCCCCCCCCTCTATTGCCTGATCCGGCCATCATCAAATACCGGAGCCAAGGCGAAGGGGTCCCTTGTCGGCAGCACTTCTTTCGGCAATAATGGCTGCGACAACACTTCTTTCTTCAATTATGGCTTGGACAACACTGGAGTGTTGCAGGACAGCGCCCTTCTGCGACAACACTGGAGGGTTGTTGGTTACAGCAGCACCTCCAATGATGGCTGCGACGATGGAGGGGGGGGGGGTTGTCTTGCCTCTGCCTCCGACCCCCCCCCCCCCCCTCTCTATCGCCTGCTCCGGCCGTCAGAAAAACGAAACCAGAGCGGAGGTCGGTAGCAATGCTGCGGCAATACTGGAGAGTTGCAGATAGCCTCGCCCGGTCTAGCCGCTATGAAAAGTCCAGAGAAAACGGTGCCCTGCAGGCCGCACGGGGGGGGGGATGTCTTGCTGCCTCCGACCCCCCACCTCTCTTCATTGCCTGGTACGGCCATTCCAAAGTGCTGGAGCCGAGAAGCGGCGTGGGGTCGCTGGAAGGGGGAGGCGGCGCGAACGAGCCTCCCCCACCCCCCCAGGTGGGGGCTTCCAGCGACACCCCCAACGCTTCGATCAACAGGGTCCCAATCGAAAAGCGGCGCTTGGCCCAGGACCGGTGCACGTCCTGTGCTTTTTCTCTCCTCAACCTTGAAGATTCTATGAGAGCCGGGGGGCCCCCGACCCTTCCACACGGGCGCCCCCGCCCCCATTGGGAACCGCGACATCGGCGCACTCCTGCCGTCGCTGACCTCAGTTTTGAAATGACTAAGACCCTGCAAGACCGCCAGCTTGAACAGTTCCGGTGGGATACCAATATGACCCGGTAGGAAAATTGTTGCCTCCCTCCCCACTTTTTGACTGATGGTTCACATTGCCAGTCTCTTCTGTTGCCCTTTTCGAAAACAAACTTGAACTGCCGAAAGAGGTTCTGGTCCAACCACGAGATGGTGGAGACATTTCGACTATACTTGGGCCTGCCTGACCTCGCCCAAAATGGCGCCGGTACAAATGAAACTTTCAGCTCCTTGCTGTACCCTGATTGCTCAAGCCTTGACGTTCTGAGATGTGTAAGAAGTTTTTGGACAAGGAAAGTAGATAAGATGGAGATTGACAATGTGTTCAGAAAAGAAAGTGATATAAGATGGATATTGATTATGTGTTGGGACAATGAACTGGTATAGGGTGGGTACCAATTATGTGTTAAAGCAATGAATTGATATGAGATAGGTACTAATTGAGCATTCGGACAATGAATTGATATTAAGTTTTAACGCACCATGGTTATTGAAAGTTTGACTTTTCGACATTTATGATGCTTACTCCCAATGAATTCTGATATGATGTTATTGCACTTGCCGCACTTTATATTATGAAATGAATGGCCACTGACTCCGTTCCCCTCACGCCCGGCTCCAGTCTGCTCTGTGGCCGGCCCACTGGGCTGTAGGCTCGTGTTTGTGCGCCAACATTTTTTATTAAATGTTTTTTGAAAAAGCAAGTACAACTGTAGCGATTGCATTAATAAGTCTCAAATGTGTTACTACTGTCTCCGATATAAGTGAAAGATAAGCAGCTTTATTAAGGTTGAAGGTTAAAAAGCCCGATACTTAAGCCATTACATTACATGCCACAGGCAACAGGAAAACGTTTTAGGTGCCCTTAAACAATGCTGAAGAAAACGCCACCTGACCACCACCCTTGCGCATGATCTAAAAGACCACGCTCGAGTGATCCTTACGGATACGCAGAACACCAATGATTATGTTTCTAACACTACTGGTCCCTCTGGGCTTAAACGCCGAGATGGTAGAGAATGTTGCCCCCACCCCCCTTCTTTCTCCTTCCGTCTGCAGGTCACGTCGGAACATCGGCTGAAGTTTGGAGGAGTAATGACCGAACGACCGACGGACGGGGGAGTAGGGAATTTGAGCATAGTGCTTATACATGACGAGCTTTGTAAGATGTAGCCCCTTGCTTAGACATGACTGTTCCTCCCTCAGAACCTAGTGATTGGGAGGATGGACTGACGTAGATACTCGACGAGTTAGTACGATATGACAGAATATGACTCGAACCAACACGCCAGATAATACAACTATGACGTTTAACTAGATAGGGAAAAGACAATGAAAGTTCCGGGGTAAGGTTTGCCTAAGCACCGCCCGTCTGGAAAATTAGGAATGTTGTTAATGTTTTAAGACCGTGTACCATCTCCTTCTCGCACCCGTATAGATATAGCTAAGCTGTCCGACTGTTCTCCCGATTAATGCCCTCCGTTGCCTCAGCCTGGAGAACCTTTTCGCCAAAGGGAGAAAAGGAAAAATGATTCAAAGATCCCACCGTGAGTAGTAGCCCGACCAGGTTAATTCCTGACCAACTGACCGAGGTGCAAGTATTAGCAACCGAGAACACTCGCAAAGATGGCAAACGAAAGGGAAAGGAGGAAAAAGGTAAAAAGAGCTCAGAACGTAGATAAATAGGATACTAAAGATGCGCAGCATGCAGAAAGAGATCTTTTTGGCCAATAACTGTTCTATGTTTTGTCGTGAATTTTTTGTAACACACGTACTGTCTTCCCTTGTCTGAGTTTGTGTGTATGTAATGTATGGGTTTATGTGTTCCCTCTGTTTGCGTTTCCGTGTTACCTGACCCCTGCCGTTCTGTGTTGTGAGCGCACTAAATGACCTATTACCGTACACGTCTCTCTCTCTCTCTCTCTCTCTCTCTCTCTCTCTACCTTTCTACATGTCATACGTGTACCGAATGGCTTGTTTAGAATATGGTACGACTCTCACTCTCTATGAGAGCCTCCCCCCTCTATTGCCTCTTCCCTTTTTGTGGTAAAATTGTGCCCCGCCGTCACCAGCCTAATCGGATACTCATTGAACGCGAAGGTGTTCAGCAAAATTAACAGAAACTAAAATGATTGCAGCTCGCCATATTACTACCTCTCCTTTCTGCAAAAATGAAAGAACTTGAATTGGTTAAGAAGGAAGGGACAGGTAAGACGGCTGATGCCCCCTAATCTGGCCCTTTTATAGGGGGACTATATGTCAATGGCATCCTATTTTTCAGTTCGTTAGATATACAAGCCCCAATGTCCAGATTGATCCCCAATGCCCAGATTGCCCCACCCCTCTGCACTCAAGCGCGAATGTCCAAAGCGTCCCCGCCTCTCCCTGAGCCCTGCTCCATATCAGCTGTCCTTGAAGAATAACTGATGACCTTGATTAACTGTCGCTCCTCGATGAAAGCCTGTTTTCCCTCCCCCTCTCTCGATGATAGCACCCCTGCCCTGTTTTTGAAAGGGTTAGCCGGAATGAACGATAAATAGACTTGGCACAAACACAGTAGGAGTGCCGACATGTGTACTTCATGGTGGTAGGGTTCTGACTGTGACCGATGAACATAGCCCCCCAAATGCGTAGGATTGAGGGCGGAATTCAAATGCTTAAATGTCTTCTCCTACCAGTTCTCTAAAACTTGTTTTGTACCCATTCAAAGATATACGATCATCGGAGGAGAAGGGTCGGACGTGACGTACAGCCTGGCTGCAGATCTTGAGACACATGTGACTTCGACCAAAGGTGGAGCTGCAGAGCAACAAGATACGGGACGAGACAGCAATCTCAAACGTGGAAAATAAAAGGTTGAAGGGCTGCCCTGAAGCCCTCTGTCTGCTAACCCACGTGTGCCTGAAGTCTTCGCCCCCTTTTTGGGCCCGATTGATGGGCCTGCCTGCTCGTTTTCCTTTGCTCCCTTGGTCCCTTGATGTGTCCAAGAAAAGACCTGACCCCACTCCGCCCTCTCTTCCCTCAACTATCCAACACCCCCTCTTTCCCACTTGACTTTTTGACTCAGACAAGAAGAACAGCATTTAGATGGAAATGGGTTTTGCCACAGAAGGAAAAAGGAAATACAGGTGCCGAGCATAAGGCACCGTTAAAGAATTGGTTAGGGAACAGGACTGTGGTCTAACAGCAGAGGACTGACCGCACCCTGCAACGCGTACGGATAGATCCGAGCTGGACCTATAGCTCCACCGCCGGTGCTCAACAGCGCCAACGAAAGAAAACGGACTAGAGCCTACCAGTGATGGCTCACTGCTAAAAAGACACTGTGACGAAGACACCCATCAATTTGACTAAATTACTTGTGTCGAACTGAATTCCGCCCTCAACCACTTTGTATTGCTTTCAAAATGTTTTTCGGTCACTTTTAAAAGCTGTACATTGATGCTACCGAAAAGAAAGTCAGAACATCTATACTATGTAGTATGTTGATCTCTAGGCTTGTATAGGTAACCCAGCAACTGTGAATTCATATGTGCTACATTCCACCAACCGCATCGATCGTGCCATGGTTATATGCAATTCACTGGTATATGACAAACGCTATCTCATCGTCCACACATGTATTATATGTACGCCCATTAGTTAGGAAATGAACTTACTTATGTTAAAAGTGGCGACTGTGGAAATTAGCAATATTAATGTACATAAGCGGCGTTCATTTGCCTTCTCCCATCCCCCTCCCTGTAGGCACCATGAATACCGTGAAACGTTGACCGCACCATCCCCGCTAGTAAAAGCCCGTGCCCATATATACATGACAGCCATTTTAGGCACCATGGCCTTTTTGCCCGCTCATTGGAATCCCCGGCTTCCCTCCTGCGCGTATTTGTACACCCCCCCCACTCTCACATGCACAGACCATAAAACCCTCTCCCTCTGCGCGACCCTGCTCTGAAAAGTAACCCTCCTGCTTGACCCACGCACCCCCCCATTTTCCTCTTGAAGAAGCATCCTTCGCCTCAGCTGACATAACCCCCCCCCTAGCTGTACCTGACTGCCCCCGCTCTCTCATATACGGGTCATAAGATCTCTCTCTCTCTGTGCGACTCTGTCCCTGGGAATCACACCCCGTGCCTGACCATCACCTCCCTTCTTCCTATGAATACCCCTCCCTTGATGACCCCTCCACTGAGCCCGATTGTCCGCACGGACCACTGGTCATCCCCTTCGCCTGAGGATACAGTTCATTGCCCACCACTGTATGCACTCGTCCCTCTTCAAAAGAGCTACTATTGATCATGACCTCCCCACCCCTCCGAGAATCGATCAGGCGCACACATTCCAAAGAAATCAGCGGAACACTCAGCTGAGCAATAAGCCCCTCCCATTGTATGGTGTGAGGACCTGTACTGTAGCCACGTGTTGGATTGCGCCAGAACGGGGAGGGGTCGGGGAGGGCTTTTCCTTGCTTCACAATGTCACTATTGTAATAAGGAATGTATGTGATGTATAAAAGGCGATGCCTCAGAGAACTTGTTAGAGCACCTCCCGATGACACCTTGTTTCGTGTCTGAAATGACAGGCTCTCCTAATGAGAAATAAACTCTGTTCTTGTATTCCTGCTTCCAGCGCCCGTCTCTTTATTTGGTAACTATTCAGGATGGGAACTAAGAGGTGTCTTGCGCCAGCAGCCTGGGCATCGATTGTAAACTGGGCTGACTTTTCCACACATTTAGTGTCTGTAGCCTGTCTCTGGACACATGACTGGGTGTAACTGACAGACTTTGTGTGATTTCCTCCCAGGCAGTCTTACAACAGTGGGATTAGGTGTGCCTGAATGGGCCATCTGATGGCAGGATGGGAGGCGGGGCTTAGCACAGCCCCACCTGCAACTGAAAAGCCTGTGCTCTGCCTTCATACACAGAGTGTAACAACCCACATTGTTACTGCAGCCATCTTGGAGCTAGGGCTGGGGAGGTAGGTAATTTCATGCACTTCACTGTCTAGAAGCTTCTCCCACCTTCTAGAACCAGGGTACCAGGATATAAAAAGGAGACCTCAGCCGCCAACTATTCAGTACACTTCTGGACCTGTGGATACTCTGTCAGGAAGAAGGACTGCTGTGTTGTTGAACTGCACTATGATGGACTCTGGCTTTGCTGTGCTGACCTGCTGCCCTCCTGCCTGGGTGAGAAGGACTGACCTACAACACTTGAACGTAGAGTGACTCAAAGATCTAGTTAACTGGACTCCTGATGTGAAGCCTAAGGGACACAACAGGCTTCCAAAAACCACTCATCCGCGCCTGGACTCTGCTATCTGTGAGTGTACCCTTCCAAGTGCAGCAGATGAGGTGCTTGCAGGGGGTTGGGCACTGGGTCTGGCCACTGGCTATTGACATCTTATTTTATGTTGAAAAAGCATAGAAATTTATTGGAAAAAAGGTTAAAGTGATACTATAGTTAGGAATTCTAATAATATGTTACTTTACATAAAACAAAATCATAGAAATGTACTAAAAATACAAAGGTTACAGGGACTTTACAGCTAAATAAAAATGTCTTTAAAAAAAAACAGTTGAAAGAAACAAATAATAAAATTAACCAGTTATACTTATCTCAAGTAACTATAACTCATGCCCTAAAGTAACTATGATGTGCACCCTGCCTAATGATCTCGCCTTCTTAAACGTTATCTGAGGTACTAAGGGTATATTCAAGGTTTATCTGAGGTACTAAGGGTATATCCGAGGGATATACCCTTAGTACCTCAGATAATGTTTAAGAAGGCGAGTTCATTAAGAGACTGCCTAGTATACAGCCATCTAGGGGCAGAATCTAAACCTATGAGTACCCTGAAAGAAATGAGGGGATTTTACCAGTGCGGTAAGTGTAAGGCTTGCTCCTTTGTCTAGAGAGACACAAAACTATAAACAAGTTTTTAATGTGCACCACTGCATATGCAGTGTACTGCTTAATGTGTCCATGTGGACTGAGATACATTGGAAGCACCATTCACCCAGTCAAAGTACGCATTTTAGAGCACATGCAGGCAATAACAAAAAACAATGCTTCATATCCTGTGGCTAGGCACTTTTTTAGAAATAACACTGTAGTGATAGGGATCTATTATGCTATTTTGGAATTTATCATGTGCCACCAAATATAAGAGGGGGTGACAGAGTGATAGGCTAAGAAGACTCGTATCTAGGTATATATTAGATTTACAGACTAAAATCCCGAATGGGAAGAATAGTGGTGAGGAGCTGATGGTACACTTAGGGGATCGAAGATAATTCTAAATGGGTATGAACTACTGATGAAATATGAACTGTATGGGTTTTCTCCCACTTTTTTTAATCATGTTTTTAAATTATGTTCCTGTGTCATAAGAGCTTTTTAACTAATATTGACAACTACTATTTTTTGCTGATACACATCTTCATAAATTTGACATTACGCAGATCGTTTTCAAAGCTAATATATGGTGTGATATGTTTTTACGATTGCGGAGCAAGGATAACATCTATGTTGTCATTGTGATGAATAAATACTCAGTTGCAGTGCAATATTGGAGATGTTGATGTAATCACTTAATTTATATGGTTTAAATGAAGAGAAAAAGGACACTCTATGTTGTAAAATATGCCCGTTAGTAATATGGTGAAGGTATACGTACCAAGATGGCGCTGACTCTGGCGAATAGAATTAACATTATGGGTAGTCCATTTTTGATTATTGAATCCCAACACACCATGTGACTAATTGTTGCACTGCTTTTTGGCGCGCTATTCGAACTTCAGGGTAAGGCGGATGACGAAACGCGTCATGTTTGCTCCCTAATAAACATTGACGGATATTGATAAAGAACCCCTGTGAGTGCTTCTTTCTTGGAAAGTAGTGAGTAGTTATAGTTAGGATCCTGCTTACAGAAGAAATGCAATTTTCGTATTGCTAATAACTTTGGCGCTTTTTGATGAATGTCCACAAAACTTTCTAAAGATGTGTGACTTTTTGACTAGTCAGTGCATGATAAGTTTCAGGGTGATCCATCGAACAGGGGCTGAGAAAAAAGGGGTCCTAAAACGTGTTTTTCCCATTCATTTTTCCAGAGGAACTTTAGATACAGCTACAGCCTAAACCGCTGAATGGATTTACACCAAGTTTACCAGATATCTTGATCTTGGTCCAGAAAGAGTGAAAAATCCAAATCCAGTATTTGTAAAGCGCACAGCTACCCTTAGGCATACCGGCGCTGGGGTCCGTTGGGAAGAATAAGCAATCTATTGCCCAGAGTCACATGGTGCTGGCCAGACCCCTGCTGCCAGTGCCGGGGATTGAACCGTGATCCCCAGCGTCCGGCGGCAGTCGCCCTGGCTGCTGTGCCACACCTCTTCCTGCTTTTTGTGATTTGATGATTTGGTATAAATTTGTTCATTAGTTTTTGAGCAATTAATGTGCACTGATGCAGGCAGGGAACAGATCAAAATATTGCTCTTGCCTGGAGGAAGCAGCTTAAGTAGCTGCTCCCTGCAGGCGAGAGCAGTGCAGGCATTCTCTGCATGCAGGGAGCTGGCTGGGGCCGTGGGACCCTGGATCTGCACACCCCCACTGCCCCGAATGAGTAAATGGTGGGTTATTGTTGTGGGCACCTACGGATGGGGTCCTCAGGCCAGAAAAAGGCTTCAGGAGTGGGGCTACAAAGCCCCTATAGTTAAAAAAACAGCCCTAGGGATGGGGTGGGAGGGGGCCATGTGGCCCCATCCTCTTTCCTAAAAAGAAAAAGGCCCCGGGAGATGAGGTCCCCAGAGCCTTATATGGCCAGGGAAGGGGTGACATTACGAACTCGGCTGACTTGTAGAAGCAAACTCACTTTCATACGTGCCTTAATGATTATATATATATGTTTTTTTCACCAATTATAGTTATGTCTAATAACTATAACTTGTATCCTTAGCTAACTATAGCATGTGCCCTCGCCTTGCGTAGTCTTATCGTCAATGATGTGTGGGTAATCAGCTGAGCTTGGTGAGGGCATGCGTTATAGTTACTGGTTGTGTAGTTCCTATAAACATATATAGGATCTGCGCATTTAGACAACATACACTGCTAGATTGGTGTTCAGACTGATCCGGACTAAGCATGGGCGGAAAATCCGTTTCGCTCGCGGATTTTGCGGATTTTCGGTAAATTCGCAATCCGCGAGATTCGCGAATCTCCCGCAAAATCCGCAAATCCGCGAGCAGCGGATTTTATGGCTTGCTCGCACTGTTCGCGTGAGTTCGCGGCTTTCCAGTACAACTTCGCGCCCCGCGAATAAGCGCTAAATTGCAGAAATACGATCTTAGCAAAACTGAAACTACTTACCAGGTTCAAAAGTTCAGGCTCATCATTAGTAGCCATTTCCTGTAGTGCTTCCTGAGGGGCCCCTCCAGAGTTCAGTTGCCAGTTGCAACTATTATGTGACCCTGCTCTGAACCTCAGAATAGTTACACATATGCCACAAAGGTCCTGAATTACAGCTAAGGGAGACAAGCAGGAGCCAGGCTGGAAGTTCAAATCCATTAATCAGCCCCTAATTCATTATTGTCAGTTGGGGCAGGGCAGGTGTTGTAACTAATTTTGCAACAATGAAAGCACTTAGCAAGTGCAAAAGATCACTAATCAGGAAGCACTAAGGAAGCAGGTGCCAGCTAAAAAAATATTCTGTGACACATTAATCAGCCCCAAATTAATTCAGGTCACTTGAGGCAGGGAAGGTGTGCTTTGCTTTGCCACAATAATGTAAAACTGGACAACCAGAGGGTGCTGTGATGAAACAGAGGGTGGCATGGGTGGGCCAGAGGGTGGCATGAGTAGTCAGAGAGTGGCAGTGGTGACAGAGAGTGGCAAACACAAAAAAAAAAAATCCGCAAATTCGCGAGAATTCGCGGATTTTGCGGATTGCGAGTTCGCAAATCCGCAAAATTCGCGAACGCGAGATTCGCAAAATTCGCCCATGCTTAATCCGGACACCCCAACGGGTATGTAAGCCTATATACCTGCTAGCTCACAGTGCCACTATAACCCCTCTTACCAGGGAGAGTATAGTTCTTGTCAACTATCAAACATGAGCACTCTGTCCCGTCAGTGATCGTGGAAACAGTACAGTACTTTTCGGTCAGTCACTCATGCTCACTTTGTCTCAGAGAAATTCACAGAACAAACGGTGAGGACGTTTGTCAATAAACATTTATTGAACCAGTGTCATTCTAATGCAAAATAGGTGTTCTGAAACAACCATGAGACGGAAACAGGTATTGATGATTGTAAGCACCAACAGAGTAAAAGGGTGGTAGATTCCTACCATAGTGCTAAAACAATGAATACAGGCAAGTAAAACAATACATGACAGTAATACATGCTACTCCTGTGATACGACCCTAACTAGATATACCTAAGTGTACTTAGCATGTATGTAGGTGTGGAGCCAAGAATCCTCCTAGTATGAAGCCAACCCCGTTAACTGGATTGAGAGACTGTGGGACCCCATCTTGATCTTGAGATAGACACCCCGTCAGGGATGTCGGACCACTGAGAGCTGGAGTGTGTGCGTGCAGGAACCTTAGCGTCTTGCGTCGCGCCAGTGTGTCAGCATGCAAGTACTTTTCTCCTCTACCTGTCTCAGTAAAGATATGGTGTTTATATTCCCAAAGGAGATATACCTTGCTGTGTCATGTCAGACTAGAATGACGGAAGGAATGACCCTGATATATAGTTATTATGCAGCCCTGCTGAGATTCCAAGGATCCTCATGCATTATGAATGAGGATAGTTTTCAGAGAAAACCCAATTTCCTTTAGACATTACTGTAACTAGACATAAGGTCAGTACTAAGAACTATTATGTAGTGTAATGTCAGGGGAAATGTAGGTGAAAGGTCTGATTGCTACCTGAGCCTATATCAGGCACCTGAATGAAACATAACACCCACTCCTTATCCGACTGGACGACATATTAAAAGACCTAAAAAAGTATTTTAAAAATACGCAAACAGCTAACAAGTCTATTAAAAATGCATTAAAAAATTTACCATTTTAGCACAAGCTGTATAAGTCTATTAAAATATGTTCGTATATACGGTCAGAACAACTATGAGTGCCTAAAAGCCATGCTATTCAGCAAAAGAAGATAAAAAGCGTTTTGTTTTGAAATACCATGTTTTGGTTGTTTTCGAAAAAGGACACATTTTCCCAAGTACATGATGAGCCAAAGGTTTATGTGTCCAGTGCGGGAGACGCAACATCACTGCTGCTTGCCATCGCAGACGACGATCCCTGCAACACTTCACAGATCAGGTCAATTGAGCACAGATGATCTGCAGTGCACACAGCCAATGCTGGGGAAGCCTGAATGCTATCCATGATGTGTGTGCCTGTAGAGGAGTGGCTCTCCATTCCAACAGGAGCTGAAGCATCCCTTGGTGGCTCTAAAAATGCTGACATCAACGTGGGAATACACTGAGGACACAGCAGTACATGGGCCTTTAACGGGTCCAGTAAAGCCTCCACGTCCGGTGCCGCAACAGATGGAAGTGTTAGACAGAGATTCATCACACTTTGTTGTCCACAGAGTAGGCAGCAGAGGACAGGTTGAACACAGTCAATCCAGACTGGTCCAAATGATAAGAACCAAGACTTGCTCAGTTCCCGAAGGCGAGGTGTGCCCAGATGGAGTACCATGCGATCACAGTATTGGCGCTCCAAGAGCTTTTTTTCTATCTCCTTGGTGACTGGGACATCCATTGTGTAGCAGAAAAATTACAATCAGGATCCCTGCTATTAAGAACAGGATCAGTGGAAGTCCTCCAAAAATGTTTCTGAATACGGAGTGTATGAAAGCTGGAATCACTCCCAAGACTTTCTGAAAGGTGCTTAAGAGCCCAGTGCCTATGGTCTTAACCCCTTGACCGTGGTGCTCCTTTGGCCGCGGTGCGGGAGTTCTAATCAGTGGGCGGGGCTGCGTCGGCCAACGGATGTGCGCATCACCAGCGAGGTAGTGCTCACGACGGCCATTGGCCGACGCAAGCATGGAGCAGGTTAAATAGGTGTACTATACCCTTTGTGTCAGACATGTTTAAGCTACATTGTACCATTTCTGTGAAATCGAAAGGGCAGTTTGTTCTTACAAGTGCCTGTACTCAGCTGAAGACCTTGCTACCTGACTCGGCTACAGTAAAAGTTAATTGGTCCAGTTTTTCAATATGCAGCGTTGTATATTTTGTTCCTCTTTGTGCCATCATTATCTGCTTCTTAGTTAGATTGTATGCAGAGAACAGGGATGTACTGTTGATAAATCGCCAAGGCACATAGCCAGAACGCAATGATTGTAGCTTCCAACTTAACAACATAATAGAACGTAGTTGAGACTGTCCATGCTGTAATATGGACAAATCCTGCTCTTGTATATCTATAGCAGAAGATACAATGTTGCCTAATAAATAAATCCTGGATGTAAATGTGGTCATACCATTATCAACAACCTCTAAGGCCTTTTCTAGGTTAATTCTGTCAAATTCACACAGTCTGTCCGCAGCTTCCTGGTGAGAGATTTTCCTAGTAAAAAATACCTTAGATCCATGTTTTCAGACAGTAAGGATAAGTGCTGTTTCACCTGAGACACTGTCAAGGTTTTTAGCCAATCGAGGCAAAACTTCCCAACACTATATGATGTCACTACCCATGGATGTTCTCTTTGTACATAGTGTTGGCCTGACCTATGGCTACTAAGCCCTTCGGTGGTACCCCTGAACCTTGACGGACATCTATTTGTGTCTGTAGGCCAAACTAACCGTCCCAGGCATGTTTCCTGCTGGCAACAGGATTGTCTATGCATCTTCAATCCCTTCTGTTGTCGTTTGTTGCCCAGCATCCCTTTGTTTTTTGAATTGTATTTCATTTTTACCGATTCATGTAATGGCGTCTACGTATCAGTGGGAGTTTGTCTGTTTCGATTTGTGAAAGAATGATGGTATGTGTGTGTTTAGAGTATGTTGAAGAGTGAATTTGAGAGTGATGTGAGTTGTGTGGGACTGTATATGTGGCATTAAACCATATATGTTTTAATGGACATTTGTAAGATGAATTAATATTTATTTGTATGTTGTAATATCAACTTATGAGAATTTGAAATAATATATATATATAAAAATAAATTATAAATGTGTATATAAAAAGTATACTATGTTTTGCTTGTAATTTGGGCTCTAGAAGACAGTTACGGCTCCATTGGTTACCCAGGATCCCTGTGCAGGACCTTATCTTAAATCCCTAGGCAGGGTTTCTTGTTCTAATTTTTCTGATACAAACTAACCAACCCTTCCATTCGGGGTATGATGAATTGTATGAAACTGTATAGACGGTGTCATCAACTGTATCCCCACCATGTGTTGTAAAGTTATGCCACCCCTCAAAGTGTGTTGGTGAGGGAATCTGAGTTGTGTTCAAGTCTTTGTTCTTGGCTAGTCCAAGACACAAAGTCTGTTGCACAGAAAGATGGTTTGCTGTAGAATGAAGCATGCTCTGAATAGTGCCTCTGTTCCCTGAACTTGCCACTCCTCTGATCCCCAGAATGATTTTATGTCTATAGTGTCTTTCCATAAGTCAAAACACTGTTCAGACAGTTGGGAAATAAAGGTTGCAGAGTAAATCTGTTTGGTGTTTGTTAGCCTATTTTACTGTGCAGTTGTTGGTGCAACCTTCCAGTAATATGATGTCAGGTCTGAAGTGTTAAACCCTAAAAAATAGGAAAACTTCTGTGCAAATGTTTGTCAACTACTTTTTGGAGGTGTTGGGCAATGTTCCCATTGGTGGTATGTAAAAACATTAAGTGGCATAATGGGTTTATGTAAAAAGTGATGACCATAATGTTTGTTTCAAAGAAAAGGGAGTTACTCCAGAAGTAAAAACTAAAGGGACGGTGTATGGAACAAACAGCAACAAACAAGTCCCTGTAATTCTAAGGAAAGGGCTAACTGTTGTGTCCTAGACCAAGTACAATTCTTTTAGACCAATATTACCTCAAATGACCAATGGTCATCTATTGTTTCAAAACATGCACTTAAACCAGAAATGTATTAGTCATCAACTGTAACAGACCTAAAGTATTATACACAATTCAAAAAAGTGAGTTAAAAACATATTTATTTGGTTAAAAAGATGCAATTTATATCTAGACAGTCATTATTATCATTCAAAATCATGTTATCAATCCTCCCAAATTAGGTTACAATCTAATCACAACTAAAAGAAAGTCATAATGTTTGTAACAGTACATACTGTTGAAATCAGTTGTGTCCTCTAACATTTCAATGCTTGAAAATGCAGTGGATTGTTCTAAATCAGACAACATGCTATTTACAGTTTCAAAATCCCAATCATCACAAAATGTACAGGAAGAATTTTGAATACATAAGGTATTTTCTAATGTTCTTTGGGGCCTAATACATCCTAATCAACCCTGTCCCACATTATACCATCAGGAATTGGAACAGCTGTAATGTTCACGAAAGACAGGTCTCTTTGTTCACAAAGAGATAACGTATGAGGTTTCACGACCAAGTTCACATTTGAAACTGCAGAGCATTCTGGGAGATAGTTTCCATTCATGAGCAAGCCAAAGAACGTCACTAAGCCAATCCAGAATAGAAAAAACAATATACCAGTTATTATCAAGAGCTGTAGCTATGGTGAAACTAGGTAAGTCTTTTTCAGAAAAATGTAGAAACTGGGGCTGGCATTGATTCAGGTTTACTGGGATCAAGAGAGAAGTAGCCAGATACAGTTTTATACATCTTTGGTAGCTCAGCAGGTTTTGTTGAACCAGAAGACCTCTCTTGTAGAGGCATATTGATGCAGACATCAGTGGTCGGCCAAATTGATATTTGTCTTTCATTTGTTTTTTGATGTTGTATTTCAACAGGAATGCGTTCCATTTCATTCTTGGAAAGTACATTACTTTGTATTGGTGTCTCTTCGAATGTTATGAGCCTTTCTGTCTGAACTTCTTGTATGGTAGCGAGAGGAGGGCAGCGGCTACTCAGGAGTCCACAAGGCCTACTATTCAGTATCAGCCACATAGTGTGGTTTGATCAGATCAATGGAGTTTAATCTCTTTTCTTTTTTTCCAGCAAGAGGTGGAAGAAGCACTGTTTGTGTTCCTTCCACAGCCAGGACAGGTACAGGCTTTCTGTACGATGGCCCAAATTCTTTCTTGTCCACAATGTTTTCTCTGACCAGATCTCTGACTTTTGGGATCCAGGCAGGTCTTGCTGTGACTGATTTGACTTCCCCAGTGGCGGTGTGTTTTACTTGCACGTTACTTTGTAGTACCCAGAATTCATTGAGATCCTGTAAAACAGCTAAACGTTTATTGATCTCAAATGGTTTTTCATCCGCCACTGTGCTTTCCTAATCGAGATCAGCTACCGATATTCTAGTCCCAAATAGGACTTCATAAGGAGTGACACCTCTTAGGGATTTCTTGGCATATTGTTCAGAGCCCTCTGGACCCCATATAAGTGATTGACCCATCCTCACCACCCTAACCTAATACCCTTGCTGTTAAGGATTGCTTTAAGTCCCACTTTTTCCTCTCCGATTACCGAATTTCCCTCAGGGTGGTACGGAGAGGAGTACCGCAGAGCTACACCCATACTTCCCATGGCTTCCTTGTAATCCCTTGAGCTAAATGAGGGGCCACGGTCAGAATATAATGTTTCAACTGTGTATGTCCCTATGAAGACTTGCAAATCTTTTATAACAGTTCGAGCGTCAGCCAAGCACTGAGGCCATACCCATAGGAATCTAGAACATGAATCCACTGCCACCATGATATACTTGTAAGCCCCATCTGATTGTAGAGGGCCCCAGCGGTCCAAATAGACACAAGCGAGTGTTCTGTCTGATATTAATAATGGTGTCTGTGCTGGACGTGCTACGGTGGAACCCTTCATCTGCTCATAGATGTCGCACTTTAAGACAACATTCTTTGTCAGTTTAGTTAACTCTGGCCATTAATAACAATGTTTCAGTATAGAAACTGTTGCAGTAACTCCTGCATGTGGAGAACCCAGACCCTCGTGCAGCTAGTATTGAGTCTAATCGATCCATGTTTGGTATTACTCTATCCCCGCTCCTGGAATTTGAGCATATGGAATGTTATTTGCATCTAACTTGTAGGAGTACTTGAGTGGGAATTTCTTTGGTACTGCTGAATTGTTTCGTGCAGCAATGACAGCTACTATTATGTCTCCGTCTATATGGCCTGGATACCCGTCACCCCCTCCCAACACAATCCCCAAGAATGGGAAGACGGATACAGTTCTTGAGCTTTTGGAAGGCGGGAGGGAGTTACCCTCCCGGCCGTATTTATTAAAATATGAAACAAAATTAAAACATTAAAATAACAGTTTCATATCATGTACAATTTCATTTATACATTACGATGTTTATTGGCTAACCTTGTCTTAACGGGGGCCCATACTTACTCGACGCCATCTTGGTGGTCGTCCGAGGACTCGTGTGAGGTGTCTAGAAGGTAGCCTAGACCCCCCTCCCACCCCACACTGCTTACCACATCCGCGGATGTCCTGGCCCCGGGAAATTCAAAGGAGGGGACCCGTAGCCCCTCCTCCCCAGGGAGGGGTCTTGACCGCCTTCCCTTTCGGCGGTCCCATCCTTAGAAGGGTACCGCCTCCCCGTGTGAGGGGCCAATGGCCGCCTCCCCCCGGGCTCTCCCATCCATAATGGGTGGCGCCCCACCTCTAGGGATCTTCCAATTACTGCTCACCGATCATGACCTTACCGCCCGACCAAAAAATAAATACGACATTGTTTAATCTACTGAGAACGACATATACAGTTATACCAGCATTCAAGTATAAACTTTTATCTCTACAATACACTTCATTCATTACAGCTGCGATACTCGCCTGAGTTCATGCTAAAAGAGCAACCATTTATTGTATATCAAAACATCAAACTTTATTAGAAACAACCTGAAAAGAGACATCAAACTTTATTAGAAACAACCTGAAAAAGAGATAAATCATCATCAATCGACTTTATTGCAATACAAACGCTGTCATCAGGGGCTGGTGGATGGGTCAAAATTGGCTCTTGTTCCGTCAAGGGCTCACGTGCAACGAGGAGGTGCAGCTTCCAAGCACAGGAACAAGAGGATGCTTCCTTGGATTGCTGCTCCTTTTATTCTTCTCCGGGAGGGCGTGGACCCTCCTCCGACCACCTACAGGGCGTGGCCAACGGTGTAGGTGTCTAGGACAACCCCTCTTGGGCGGGAAAAAGGCACGCCCCGGCTACGCCGCTTCGGGCATACCAGCCGTGACGCGCCTCCCGCCCAAAAATGGCTTCCCGGGGGGATCGGGGCACCTGACCATACGTTCGGGGGGACCGAGTGGTCGCCTCTTTCCATATGGCCTGGATACCCGTCACCCCCTCCCAACACAATCCCCAAGAATGGGAAGACGGATACAGTTCTTGAGCTTTTGGAAGGCGGGAGGGAGTTACCCTCCCGGCCGTATTTATTAAAATATGAAACAAAATTAAAACATTAAAATAACAGTTTCATATCATGTACAATTTCATTTATACATTACGATGTTTATTGGCTAACCTTAACATATCTCTAATACAAAGGTTCTCCTAGCCGATTCTAAAACATCCTGTAAATGCATTTCTCAAAATTCAAATTGTACATCCTAACATTACGGGCCAACGGCAAGGTCGTAACCGGTGTCAGATCCCTAATACCAGACTCCCCCCCTTACTTGTGAGGGGCGGGCGCACAGAGGACTGTACCTCTGTGCCAACTTCCAATTTCCCTTGTCTTAACGGGGGCCCATACTTACTCGACGCCATCTTGGTGGTCGTCCGAGGACTCGTGTGAGGTGTCTAGAAGGTAGCGTAGACCCCCCTCCCACCCCACACTGCTTACCACATCCGCCGTCGCGGATGTCCTGGCCCCGGGAAATTCCAAGGAGGGGACCCGTAGCCCCTCCTCCCCAGGGAGGGGTCTTGACCGCCTTCCCTTTCGGCGGTCCCATCCTCAGAAGGGTACTGCCTCCCCGTGTGAGTGGCCAATGGCCGCCTCCCCCCGGGCGCTCCCATCCATAATGGGTGGCGCCCCACCTCTAGGGATCTTCCAATTACTGCTCACCGATCATGACCTTACCGCCACAGGCCGGATAGTTGACCGGCTATCCGGACCCCCCCACAAAAAGCTCCTACTAAAGGTCATGATTACGTAAACTCTTTAACCAAGCTAAGAAGTCTCCTATGAGTAAGACATTTCCCTCCCGGGACAAATGGACCCCATCCGCCAAATACATATGGTCCCCCCGGATACACCCGTGTGGAATACATTGCAATTTACCTGTACGGAACAACCTACTCAATTTGTTATTAACCTTCTTTACTGACTGGTTCAAAGCTGGCACAGAGAGGGCCCCCCTCCACACCTTCCGAGGAATCATGTGTGACCATGCGATTGTGCACCCCGAAACCCTTCTTGCCAACCAACTTACTGTGGACAAAATTAACTCGAGAAGCACTCGTCGACCAACGGTCACCAAATCATTGCCCCCAAGATGCACTATGATTACAGATGGCGGTGACCTCGTCCGCCCTAACAGTCCCTCAATGAAACTTTGAAACTGGTCAATACAGAGCCCGCCCCTTCCGTGGAAGGTCACCCTGTACCCGTATTCCCCAGCCACGTGAATCATGTCACCTGCTTTGAATACGTCTGCGGCGCGCCTCACATATGAGTGGCCAACGACCCACACCACTCTTTCCTCAGCCGGTGATCTTTGACCGCTGGTCCCCAGGTGTCGGGTCAACTGCACAGTCCACCCCGCAAAGCCTGCTTGCGAAACTGCAAACCAAACAGAAAACAAGAAGCGTGAGTGCATGACATTAGCTTCATAACATGTGCAAACGCACATACCTTTTATAACAGTTTGAGGACCAACGCCCCAACCGCTTCACTTTTTCAACACTCAGACCCCTGGCTGTAGCCTCTGTAGCAGCCCCTATCCGGAAGGAATGGGTCCCAAAATCGCTCGGGTTCAAGCCCGCCGCCGCGATTGCCATTGTTAACACCCGCTGAAACTGAAACCTCGTCAGTGGGGTGGCATCGGTGTGCCTCAGCAAGCTTCCCCCCCATGCTGCCGCCCTCAGCGCTAAGTACTCTTCAACGCATTTAACCGGGCACATGGGAGATCCCGGAATCCGCTGGACTACCACACTGTCCCCGATTGCTCCCTGATCGGTCTTGGACCTGGCTATCGAGATCACCATTGTCTCGCCCTTAATTTGAATGTGTTCTCGACACAGTCCTCCCCCCGTGTCCTGCTTGTTCCTCGCTACCAGTTCGCTTACCTGCATAGCCCCATGGAATGCTAATGCAAAAGCGGCCCGGAACAGCACCGTCTCGGATTGAGATGAACATGTTGCAGGAAGTACGGACATTAAAAGGGACAATCTTTCTAAACCTATCGGGTGCCTCTCATCCCCTCTACGACCCTCAAGGCGTTGCCACCCACGCAGCGCCTTCTGTACCAGAAAGGACGACGTGGGGTCCTGGATGCCATGAGCCCGCGCCATGAAGGAAATGGCGGCCCGGTGCCTATTGGCCGAAGCCACTGATCTGCCTGCCTGATGTAGTGATACCAGAAATTTCAGGACATACTCCTCCTGCCCCCAGTGCTCCCTCATAGCTGAACCCAAAAAGGACCAATAGGAATGGAACGCCCCTTCATATGCCTTCCTTGTCCTGGGTGCTAGACTCTCTCCCACGAGGTTTTGTAATCCGGGGCACCGAGAGACCAGAGAGCTTCGGGAAATGGTGCCGCCACCGAGTCCGCTGAGGGCAGAAAACCCCGGAAGGCCTGCATATGGAAACGAGAGAGTGCATCAGCTGCCTGGTTTAGTACCCCTGGCACGTGTCTTGCCCTAAAGTGGACGTTTAGTCTCATACATAGCAGGACAATTTCCTTCAGCAATCTCAAAATCGATTTGCAGCGTGCTGCCTGATTATTGATACACTCAACCACGGTCATGTTATCAGACCAGAACACCACAGAGCGATCACGAAACCCCTCTGGCCAAGTTTTGAAGGCCACCAGAATGGGGAACAGCTCCAGAAACCCAATGTTACCAGTGAGTCCATTATCGTGCCACCACACAGGCCAGGTTCGTGCCGACCATTGATTGCCAAATATGGCGGAAAAACCTACACTTCCTGCCGAGTCGGTCCACAACCCCAGTTCCTCCGAGGAAACTGGTGGCTCGGTCCACACAACACGACCGTTGAAATCCGCCAGGAATGCCAGCCATATGAGCATATCCTGGTGAACCTCTGCTGACAGTCTTGTGCGGTGGTGCCCTTCCTTGAGGCCCACCATGGCTTGTGCGATAGAACGGGAAAAGGGGCGAGCCATCGGTATTACCCTCAGGGCAAAGTTAAGCTGACCCACAGCCTGTTGTAACTGATGTAGAGTTACTTTTCGCTCGCCGAGACACATTTCGAGCGAGGCCCTGAATTTCATTATCTTCCTTTTGGGCAAGCGGAAGCACCCCTCTACAGAATCGAGCTCAATTCCCAGAAACTCAAGTGTAGTAGATGGCCCTACCGTCTTACCCGGTGCCAGTGACACGCCAAATTCCTTCATAAGAGTACAGAATTCCCTCAAAGCCTGTGCACATTCCGTGTCCCCGGCTGCCCCCAGGAATAGAAAATCATCAAGGTAATGCATAACCTGTGTAAAGCCCGTGGCCCTTGTGAACGCCCATTGCAAAAAACGACTGAATTTTTCAAAATACGCACAAGAGACGGAGCAACCCATTGGCATACATTTGTCCATGTAATAGCGTCCTTGAAACATAAAACCTAGGAGTCGCTGATCATCTGGGTGTACCGGGAGCAACCGGAACGCTGACTCGATGTCTGATTTAGCCATCAGCGCTCCGGGCCCCAGGCGATTCAAAATGGCGACGGCCTCATCAAAGGAAGCGTACCGCACCGAACAAACTCCCGGGTCAATCGCATCGTTCACCGAAAGACCCCTAGGAGCAGACAAATTGTGTATTAACCTGAACTCACCTGGGTCCTTCTTGGGGACCACTCCCAACGGTGAACAAACAAAATCGCCAACTGGTGGCATACCATATGGTCCAGCAACCCGACCTCAGGCCACTTCCTTCCCAATCTTTGCCTGTACCACCGCCGTATTTTGTTGAACCGATAGTTGGTTCTTACATTTGCCTACCCCCGAAAATCCCCCGCCGGGATGCGGAAACCATATGAGAAACCGTCTCGCAACACCCCGGCGGAGATATGATCAGGGTATTCATTCAGCCAAGGGATCAGTGCCATGATATCAACAGGAGTAGGTAATGGTGCCCCTCGGTCGATTTTAGACCTGTTTGGCGCCTCCTCTACCTCCCGTATCACCATTCTTGGCTCTGCACGAACTTTCGGGGTGTGAGGACTGTCCGCACCCTGCACACTCATGCCTGAACTTGCATGTCCCCTGTGGCCTAGTGCACTTGCCTCTGTTAAAGTTCCAACAGACCCCTTTTCTACCCGAGTTCCCATTATTCTTCTCGCTCTGATCACTGCTTGTGCCCGCTCGAAAGGGCGCCCCCAAAGAATGGCGGGAAGGCTCG
Organism: Lissotriton vulgaris; assembly: GCF_964263255.1. Taxonomy (NCBI): domain Eukaryota; kingdom Metazoa; phylum Chordata; class Amphibia; order Caudata; family Salamandridae; genus Lissotriton; species Lissotriton vulgaris. The sequence continues at coordinate 1,657,337,265 of NC_141685.1, read as the reverse complement.
ACCCCGTTCCCGCCCAAAGAAGGCGACTTCGCCGTGTTTGATCTCTCAAGTTTCTGCCAGGAAATGGAGTCGAAACAATCCCACGTCAGGGATGAGTCGTGCTCCTTGGACTTACGAAATGTGCTATCATAACAACACCATTTATTGCCCCCGTACGATTCATAGAATTCCATGATACGTGTCTGATAAACTGCTAGTTCCAACAATAATTCAGGCCTACGTTCCCCCATAATTGCAGTGAACATTCCAAACGCCCTGGCCCAATTGGCGATCGTTTCCTCTACTCTGAAACCCGCCATCTTTGCACGCCATACACTGGGATGCAACAACTCTTTCTGATTTTTCACATGCTCAATCTCATAGTGATCGGTCAACAAGGAAAACATGTTTACATATTTATCTGCCCAAATCCTTTCTTTCACATCCATCGGGATATGTTGCACAACTTTTTCCCTCCTTGAGGGTAACGACCCCTCCCCGGCCATCGGCAATGACTGCTTACCCGAACCGGTAGCTGTGACCGTTGTCGCTGCCGACCCAACGCCCGATACTGGTTGTTCCTCGGGAACCTGCGGGGAAACAAGAGGACAAGGTGCCTTCGCAGCATCTTTCGATTGCCGCAACTGCTTCATTATCGACCTGGCTTCATCAGCCGTGGCCCCCTCATTCTCTCTGCCCAACCACGCCGCCAACTGGGCAGCCAGCTCAGGAGGCATATCGCCCTCGTTCACAGGAGTGACCACCACAGGGATCGGTTGTCCCGCATTCGGGACCGGAACTGGGGCCCCGATCGGAGTGACCGGGCTCGCTGGAGGTGATTCGGGAACTTGAGCCTCCCCTCCTGATGCCCCCTTTCTGGGCCTTCTACCTCTCCCGTTAGGGATTACTCCCGGCAATGCTGGTCCGATGACTCTCTTTGGTCCACCCGCACCATTCATTGCCGCCATTTGCTTCTTCATATCGGCCATGTCCTTCACCAGCATACGAAGCATCTGGTCGGTTCCAACCTTCTTTCCGACTTTCTTGCCAGGCATCGTTCACGGATATTCCTCGAGGTCCTAGGTCAAGAAGCTTCGAAATCGCTGAAAGAAGAAACACAAGATTAAAAGTTCTCAAAATTGGCTCTTGTTCCATCAAGGGCTCACGTGCAACGAGGAGGTGCAGCTTCCAAGCACAGGAACAAGAGGATGCTTCCTTGGATTGCTGCTCCTTTTATTCTTCTCCGGGAGGGCGTGGACCCTCCTCCGACCGCCTACAGGGCGTGGCCAACGGTGTAGGTGTCTAGGACAACCCCTCTTGGGCGGGAAAAAGGCGCGCCCCGGCTACGCAGCTTCGGGCATACCAGCCGTGACGCGCCTCCCGCCCAAAAATGGCTTCCCGGGGGGATCGGGGCACCTGACCATACGTTCGGGGGGACCGAGTGGTCGCCCCTTTCCATTCTCGTTTTAGAACAAGTGATTGCAGCTACGGCAGAGGTTCGGCAGCAATTCGTACTGCCCCTTTTGCAGCTTCATCAGCCAATAAATTCCCTTCAAGGTGAACGCCATCACTTTGATGACTTAGTGTGTGTATCATGTGAGCTCTTGGTGGTTCATTTTCCACCTGTTCGCATAGCATTTTATGCTCGATTGTGCAATCTTTTGAGTCTTTAAACCCATTCTGACCCCAGTAGTGAAGATAATCATTGTATGACTGGACACAGTAAAATTAATCGCACACAATAAGTGTGGGGAATTCTTGATCCATATTTCTTAGTGCCCATAACAGGGTTTTTAATTCTGCCAGCTGTGCCGTGCAGTCTCCTAGAGACTGTGTCTTCCTACTGCTAGGATGGAACTTGCCTTCCTGCATACGACTCTTCACAATCGCACATGCGGTGCTATATTGTTGTTTACTTCTTATGGCTGGCTGAGCAGATCCGTCAGTGTAAAGAATATATTCATGCTGATCTAGAGGTATTATCGGGAGAGGATGTTCTTTTTCATATTGCAGAAATGCTTGTGTTTTAAGTGTAGAGTCAAATTTGTAATCTGCATCTGTTGCAGTGAGAGAATTAGCCCATTGTAAGCATGGGCGGAAAATCCGTTTCGCTCGCGGATTTTGCGGATTTTCGGAAAATTCGCAATCCGCGAGATCCGCGAATCTCCCGCAAAATCAGCAAATCCGCGAGCAGCGGATTTTATGGCTTGCTCGCACTGTTCGCGTGAGTTCGCGGCTTGCCAGTACAACTTCGCACCCCGCGAGTAAGTGCTAAATTGCAGAAATACGATCTTAGCAAAACTGAAACTACTTACCAGGTTCAAAAGTTCAGGCTCATCATTAGTAGCCATTTCCTGTAGTGCTTCCTGAGGGGCCCCTCCAGAGTTCAGTTGCCAGTTGCAACTATTATGTGACCCTGCTCTGAACCTCAGAATAGTTACACATATGCCAGGCTGGAAGTTAAAATCCATTAATCAGCCCCTAATTCATTATTGTCAGTTGGGGCAGGGCAGGTGTTGTAACTAATTTTGCAACAATGAAAGCACTTAGCAAGTGCAAAAGATCACTAATCAGGAAGCACTAAGGAAGCAGGTGCCAGCTAAAAAAATATTCTGTGACACATTAATCAGCCCCAAATTAATTCAGGTCACTTGAGGCAGGGAAGGTGTGCTTTGCTTTGCCGAAGATAATGTACACTGGACAACCAGAGGGTGTGGTGATGAAACAGAGGGTGGCATGGGTGGGCCAGAGGGTGGCATGAGTAGTCAGAGAGTGGCAGTGGTGACAGAGAGTGGCAGTGATGAAGAAGAGTGTCCCAAACAGGCTGGACACGTAGAAACAACAAGTTCGCAAAACTTGCGACCCGACAGGTAAGTTCGCAAATTGCGAAATTGTAAAAACCCTCGCGAACTGGCAGAAACACGCGCGAACACAAAAAAAAAATCCGCAAATTTGCGGGAATTCGCGGATTTTGCGGATTGCGAGTTCGCAAATCCGCAAAATTCGCGAACGCGAGATTCGCAAAATTCGCCCATGCTTAGCCCATTGTATCTATCTCAGATGTAAAGCTTTAGCATTGGGAATGCTTACCTTTGTGACAGCCTCTAAGGCTGGCACTGGAGTTACGACAATTATTTATTTCCCCTGAGCCAGTTCTCTTTCTCTAACTACTGCAGTCTGTACTGCTATAAGAACTTTTTCTGTGGATGCAAAACGCATTTCTGCGTTTTTGTACAGGTGTGATTTATGTTCTATAGGTACTGTTTCTCCTTCATTGAAGGTTAGGTAAGTGTACCCAGATTGACCCGCTATAACATGGATCACCAGATTTGTGGTGTTTACATCTGTGTGTAGCTGTTTGGAAGCTATCATGTCATCTTGTAAGGAACTAAGGTTATCTGTGTGTTCATGAGTCCAAAGCCTAACTGAAATATCAGGTCTTATTAAGACGTAGAAAGGTTTCACTTTTTCTGCGCAATCCAAAATGTACGTTCTGCCCAAATTTAGCCGCAGGGATGAGGCGCAGGTTTCCCTTCGCCTCATCCCTGGTGGTCCAGTGGACCTCTGTCTCCTTTCTCTCACTCTGCTCCTTCACTCGTTTTTCTACCCTTTCTATCTTTCACCCTTCTGCACCTTTCTGCATCTCTGCTCTTTTGTGCCTTATTTCTGTCTATTTTCCCTTTCTCTCCCTCTGCTCCTTCACTCGTTTTTCTACCCTTTCTATCTTTCACCTTTCTGCACCTCTGCTCTTGTTTGCCTTATTTCTGCCCATTTTCCCTTTCTCTCCCTCTGCTCCTTCACTCGTTTTCACTCGTTTTTCTACCTTTTCCATCTTTCACCTTTCTGCCCTTTTCTGCATCTCTGCTCTTTTGTGCCTTATTTCTGCTTATTTTCCCTTTTTTCTTTATCCCTTCTTTCCTCCCTTTACCTTTCCCCGCCGCTGCTGCCCCCGCGGCCCCTCCCCCCCCAGCGCGACCGGCCCAACCCAGCTCCTCTCCCGCCTCCCAGCTGTCCAGCCCACCCCGACCCCTACTTAATGGCGGCCACTGCGGGGACAGGCGAGCAAGACCACTGACTCATTGTCAGTGAAATTGCTCTCCCACCCTCGCAGCTCCACCATTAAGTGAGGTGCCCCTGCCCCTGCACTCTTGAGTGTTAGTGATCGAGGCCCTCCTCCACCCGCAGGTTTCCCTGCGCCTCATCCCTGGTGGTCCAGTGGACCTCTGTCTCCTTTCTCTCACTCTGCTCCTTTACTCGTTTTTCTACCCTTTTTTATCTTTCACCCTTCTGCACCTTTCTGCATCTCTGCTCTTTTGTGCCTTATTTCTGCCCATTTTCCCTTTCTCTCCCTCTGCTCCTTCACTCGTTTTCACTCGTTTTTCTACCCTTTCTATCTTTCACCTTTCTGCACCTCTGCTCTTTTTTGCCTTATTTCTGCCCATTTTCCCTTTCTCTCCCTCTGCTCCTTCACTCGTTTTCACTCGTTTTTCTACCCTTTCCATCTGTCACCTTTCTGCCCTTTTCTGCATCTCTGCTCTTTTGTGCCTTATTTCTGCTTATTTTCCCTTTTTTCTTTATCCCTTCTTTCCTCCCTTTGCCTTTCCCTGCTGCTGCTGCCCCCTCGGCCCCTCCCCCCCCAGCGCGACCGGCCCACTCCAGCTCCTCTCCCCGCTCCCGCCTCCCAGCTGTCCAGCCCTCCCCGACCCCTACTTAATGGCGGCCACTGTGGGGCCGCGCAGCGGCCGCGGGCTGCGGGCGCGCCGCTGGTGCACCGAAGACGCGTCAAAGGCAAGCACGTCTGCGCCCGTCCGCGACCCATCCACGACCAGCACCAGGAACCCTGGACCTCCGCCCGCCAAAGCTACGACCCAGCAGCACTCCACGCACTCAACCCAGGCTGCAACAACAACTGCAAGCTAGCATCACCAGCCGACATCCATGGACCCTTCAGCTGTCACCGCTGCCGGCACACCTGCAGCACCGCCAAGAACACGGATCCAGCACAACCCGCCCACAAGAACACAACCAAACTGAAGACCCTGCAATGCATCCTCCTCAACGTCCGATCCCTCCACAAACACGCCACAGAAATCTGGGACCTCCACGACAGCACCACCCCGGACGTAGTATTCTTCACCGAAACCTGGACCAACGCCACCTCAGGACCGGACATCGCCATCGCCATCCCCCAAGGATACAAGATCTACAGGAAGGACCGCCCCACCCACCCAGGAGGAGGAATCGCCATTGTTCACAAATCCAGCCTCCGCCTGAGCACACTCCCTGACGAGTCCACAGAACTGATGGAACACCTTCACTTCAAGATACTGGCCAGCCCCACTGCCGCCCTCCGAGGAACCCTCATCTACCGACCCCCTGGACCCCGCGGACCCTTCGCCAACTCCATCACGGACATTATCTCCCCGCAGGCCATCGCATCCACCAACGACACCCTGCTGGGAGACCTCAGCTTCCACCTCGACAATCAACTGGACCCCAACACCACATGCCTCCTGGACAACCTTCACAACATTGGACTCTGCCAGATCGTGACCGAGCCCACACACTCAGCAGGACACACCCTCGACCCCCTCTTCACTACAGGAAACTCCATCACCTTCAGCCACACCACCGAACTCCCATGGACCGACCATTGTTGCGTCCACTTCACCTTCAGAACACCCACCATCCACAGACACCAGCACCTGCTTCCACAAAGAAACTGGACCAAAATCACCGATGACCAGCTCATCTCCTCACTCAACAACTCCACCCCAACCATCGCGGAAAACAATGACCCCAACACCGCAGCCCGAACCCTGCATAAATGGATCTCGGACAGCACCAATACCATAGCCCCCCTCAAGAAAAACAACAATACCCGTGCCACGAAAGCCAGATGGTTTACCACCGAACTTCGAGAGTCCAGGCGCATGTCGCCGCCTCGAAAAGGCCTGGAGAAACACCAAATCCACAGAAGCCCACAACAACTTCAGAGCCGCCACCAACGCTCACCATCAACTCATCAGAGAAACAAGTAAAAAGGCGATTGAAGACAGAATCTCCACCCACGCACACAACAGCAAGGAACTCTTCAGCATCATCAAGGAGTTCGCCCAACCCACCCGCGAGTCTACCGACATCCCTCCCTCACAAGACCTCTTCGACAAACTCAGCACCTTTTTCCACCACAAAATCAAGAGCATCTACGACAACTTCGACGAAGACAACCAACACACTGAACCCTCACCAACCACCCCCGACACCCGGAAACCAGCGATTGATGACTGGACAGCCCTCACCACCAAAGACACACTGAAGACAATGAAGTCAATCAACTCAGGGGCCCCCACGGACCCCTGCCCCCACCACATCTTCAACAGAGCCGCTAACACCATCGCACCCATGCTCTGCCACACCATCAACCGCTCCCTGGCGACCGCCTTGTTCCCCGACGACTGAAAACACGCCGAGGTCAACCCCCTCCTGAAGAAACCCTCAGCGGACCCCAACGACCTCAAAAACTACAGACCCATCCCCCTGCTCCCTTTTCCAGCGAAAGTCATCGAGAAAGCCATCAACAGCCAACTCGCCACATTCATTGAAGAACACAACATCCTCGACTCCTCCCAATCCGGCTTCAGAAAAAAACACAGTACGGAAACCGCCCTCCTCACCGCAACAGACGACATCCGCACCCTACTGGACAAAGGAGAAACAGTAGCCCTCATCCTCCTAGACCTATCAGCGGCGTTCGACACAGTCTCCCACCGCACCCTAATACGCAGACTCTACGACACAGGAATCCAGGACAAGGCCCTCGACTGGATCTGCTCCTTCCTCTCCGGCAGCACGCAACGGGTCAGACTCCCCCCTTTCCTCTCAGACCCCACACCTACCACCTGCAGAGTCCCCCAGGGCTCCTCCCTCAGCCCGACGCTCTTCAACGTCTACATGGCTTCACTTGCCCCCATCGTCAGAACCTACGGACTCAACATTGTGTCATACGCAGATGACACCCAGCTCATCCTCTCCCTATCCAACGAGCCCAACACCGCCAGACGCAACTTTCGAGAAGGCATGGAAGCCGTCGCCAAATGGATGAAAAATAGCTGCCTACAATTAAACACCAACAAAACAGAAGTACTCATCATGGGCCCAAACCCCGATGCCTGGAGCGACACCTGGTGGCCCACCGCCCTCGGAAACCCGCCAACCCCCACAGACAACGCAGGCAACCTGGGAATCATCCTGGACTCCGAGCTCAAAATGGAACGCCAGATCAACTCGGTCTCATCTTCCTGCTTCCACACTCTCCGCCTCCTTCGTAAGACCTTCAAATGGATCCCCCTCAAACACCGAAAGACAGTCACTCACGCCCTGGTCACCAGCAGACTCGACTACGGCAACGCACTCTACACCAGAATAAACAAAAACCTCATCCGCAAGCTACAGAACATCCAGAACGCGCCGCAAGACTGGTCCTCAACCTGCCAAAACACTGCCACATCTCCCAGCACCTGCACACACTCCACTGGCTCCCCGTCGAGGCAAGAATCACCTTTAAGATGCTCACCCACGCACACAAGGCCCTCCACGGCACCGGACCAGCATACCTGAACAGCCGGCTCAAATTCCACGCACCCCAAAGGACCCTACGATCAGCCCAGCTCTCCTACGCTGAGGTCTCCCGCACCAGAAAGACCAGATCCGAGGCCGCTCCTTCTCCTTCTTCGCGGCCAAAGCATGGAACGCCATTCCGCTCCACCTCAGATAGACAACATCGCTCCCCATCTTCGCAAGAAACCTCAAAACCTGGCTCTTCGACAGACCCCCTCCTTGATGGAATGGAACCTGCTCCCCCCCACCCCTAGCGCCTTGAGACCCTTACAGGTGAGTAGTTGCGCTTTAACAAACTCCTGATTGATTGATAGAGGAATCCCAATATGGAATGTAAATTCTTTTCAAATTTAGGAGGTTGGAGCAGGCCACACTTTCCTAAAAAGTTAGCTGTCAGGCTTTTCCCGTCACCTGAAAGCTCATATCCCAAAAATAGGACATTGAGGTGGGCTATTATAGATTTTTTAAAGTTGAATTTGTAGCCCTGAGAGGCGAACCAAAAAAATATGCTGCTCACCCTGGTCAAGTGATCCTTGAAATCACCAACCGTCAGATAAATATCATCTACATAGGACAATGCCTCTTCATCCAAATTTTGAAGTAATTCTGTTACGCTAGCTGAGAACAACCCAGGGCTATTCTTATACCTTTGGGGCAGTCTCAGAAATTGGTGCTAAGATCCTAATGCTGAGAATGCTGACAAATATCTGCTTTCAGGTGCTATATTTTGGCAGAAAAATCCATTGGAGATACCTAGGGCTCCATTATGATGTCGGGCGGATCGCCACCGCCATGGTGGCGGTGGCGATCCGCCCGACAAAAATGCCCGTCCGCCACCCTATTCCCCCCCGCCACATTACAATGGCGGGGGGGACCGCAGCGGAGACTAACACCCCCGCCACTTTTCCGCCCCGGTCGCCTTGCGGCCGGGGCGGAAAAGGGTTCATATGGTGGCGGTGTCTATCAGACACCGCCAGCCATATTTGCATGCGTGCGATTTGGTGCCTTTCCGCGGCGGCGATCCCGCCACGGAAAGGCAGGCGGTTGTCGCAACTGGGGGCCCCTGCGGGCCCCCATGGTGAAGGCTGAGGTAGGGGTGCACAGGGGGGGTACCTATGGCACCCCCCTTCATTTGCATATACAAAGCGGCAGTCACCGCGCGGTTCCTGCCGCTTTGCATATGCAAATGTGAAAATGCATTTTTTGCATTGTGGCGGGCGGTGCAGAGTGCACCGCCCGCCACAATGCTTAAACTACAGGATGTGCCCGCCACTGTGGCGGGCACATCCTAATTCCCCCAACGGGACCCCCGCCCTTATGGCGGGCGGTCCAGATTACCGATAGGGTGGCGGGCGGACAAAGTCCGCCCGTCATCCTAATGGGGCCCATAGTGTTGGTTTTTTTTCCCACACAATGTTATTCATCAATGTGGCACTGTGTGCATTCTGTACTGCAAATGTTAGTGCATGTGTTCAGATGTCTGTAGTCTAAAACTAGACAATATGAATTATTGGGTTTCATTACGGAAAACAAAGGAATATTCATTGAGGAGGTACAAGTTTCTATTACACCCTGGTATTCAAGTTGATCTAAGATCTCCCTGACCTGTTTTTTCACTTCTTGTTTTATTGGGTACTATCTCTGTGGAGTTTACTGGGATTACATGGTGAGGTGACTCAGCATCCCACCGAACATCGTTGCGATATAGTGCCGGAGTGAGTGCTACTGCCCACTCCTGTGCGTATGTATGTTTTGAGTATATAGGAACGAGGTCGGAGAAGGCAGGTAAAATAACCGTTTCTCCTTTTGGGCAATCCATAACAATTTGAAGTGGCAAATCTTTTTCAGCCAAAAGTATGTCATATCAATTAGTCAGGCTCTCAAAAAAAGAGAACTTTAACTTTTCTGGGTTTGTCTCCCTTCATTTAGAGTGTTAATTCATGTAACCTATGCGGGACACTTACCCATGTGTTAGTTGTCTCCACCGTGATATGTTCATTCAACTCCGCTGTCACCAGAAATCAACTCGATCTGGTGAACTATTGTTACTTCTGCTGCACTGTCTAGCATTGTCATAGCCCATTCCCCATTCAGAAGTTAAGACCTCAGAATTCTGGGCACGTCTAACTATGAGACCTGCTACTTTCATCTTTTGAAATTGAGGTTTTGATTTTGTTTTTTGTTTTTTTCTTCTTTCTTTTTTTTTGGAAGTGTAGTCTGAAGCGTGTTGCATGTCTCTGGACTTTGTATGCTCTTGTCTATATTTTGACCATCTTTCCCTCTCGCAGTTTCTTGGTGAAACCTGTAAGGAACAAGAGGAAAGTGTACCAGTATCCTGATACCTCTCAGGTTTTTTAATGTTTTCTCTATTCCTAAGATTTAAAACCTTTTCAGAGGGCTCCTGTTTAGGAGACCCACTCCTGGATTGTGACCTATTTTGCTTATACTTTTGTTTTCTATTATTGTTATCCCGTTTCTTTTTAGAAGAGTCGGGTGCATGCTTGGTGTTATCCTTTTCAGGACCACCCATGAGTTGAGGTTTTGTTGCTCTATTCCCAAGCCATCTCTACCTAATTCGGTATAGGTGTCTTCGATAATTTAAGGTACTTCATCTTCCTATTGTAAAGGAGTGAAATCCCTCAGGCGTTGGCGTATTGCCACTGCTGCCGCCTCCTCTTCTATGTTTGCTGATATAATACTTGATATCTGGGCAACATTTCCTAACAATTTCATCCCTAAGTTCAGAGCCGGTTTTGCTCCATACTCATTCTGTATTTGTCTTAATACATCTGGTATTACAGCTATTGAAGGAATACCATGAGTTCTGGTATATATGGCAGCGAAGACTGAACCCCAACAGGTACACTCCTTTATCTAAGGAGCTATCCTCATTGGCAACCAGATAGTTAGCATTCTGTGTTTTTCTTGAGGGCTTGTGTGTGGAAACACTGCCTCTAGCTGTGTTATTTTCTGAGCTATCCAGAATGGCATTTGTTCACGTCTAGTGGGTATTTTACCCATAACTGTGTGTAGCGTTTGTGGAGTCATTTTAGTTGTAGATCCCTGAATTTGTCCTGCCTGTGTAGCCCTTTCTGGCTGAAGTGTGAGTGTTCTCATCACAAATGGTGTCAGGTTTCTGTAAAGTTTTTATTATTTCTTTATGAAGTGGGCGTAAGTCTGCTACTGGCATTGAGTCAATGTCTGGATGCAGTTTGTAAGCCGCTAGAACTGGCCAAGTGGCTCTGTCTCTTCTGAGCAGACCGAGCCTCACTTTGTTCTTTGTATGTGGCCAGGGTGCCTTTAAACCAGTTTATGCTCCTGGTAGGTGAAGGGAACTTCAATGTCCTCATATGGACAGTATTCCTCTGGTATTTTATCTTCAGTGTAAGAATGAAATATATTTGTGCGAGCATCTGCTGGTGGAAATTTAACCCATGAATAGAATACCTCTGTTCTGTATGATTCGTGTGCCTCAATCACGAATATTACTGTCCCACCCCTAGCTGTGACTCCATAGTCTGCTAGATTTAAAGTAAGGGCAGTTCTGATATTTTCTGAAATGTTAATTTCACCTTCCTGTTCTTCCTCCCTTGCTGCAGTCCACCTGTACCAAAGTACACCTTTCACAAATCTTCCCAGAGCAGCTATATATGTGATTGCCTGATACTCAGACTTTTCAGTAGGGCTGGCACAGCGGCGTCTTCGTCAGCCATTATTAAAAAGAAGTTTCAAGGAAGCTGAGATAAGTTTTTATGCACAACAGAGAACTGCTTGTCTTTCAAGCTTGATAAACCTACAGCCAATACATAGGATATGCCTACTCAGCTGTGGCGGATAGTTCCCTTCACTCTCCAAACGTCTCTGGGTAAATGTGAGTAGGGGTCTCTGAGAACAGCACAACTGAACGACTCATATTTGACAGTTAAATAAGTACCAAACCAACGTTGGCTGCGCCATGTTGTGTAGTTCTTATAAACCTATTTAGGATATGCGCTTTTAGACAACATACATTGCGGGATTGGTGTTCAGACTGATTCCGGACACCCCCATCGGGTATGTAAGCCTGTATACCAGCTAGCTCACAGTGCCACTATAACCCCTCTTACCAAGTAGAGAATAGTTCTTGGGAACTATCGAACATGACCACTCTGTGCCCTCCGGGATCGTGGAAACAGTATAGTACTTTTCGTTCAGTCACTCATGCTCACTTTGTCTCAGAGAAATACACAGAATAAACGGTGGGGACGTTTTTCAATAAACATTTATTGAACCTGCGTCATTCTAATGTAAAATAAGTTTGCTGAAACACCCATAAGACAGAAACAAATATAAATGATTGTAAGTGCCAACAGCTGTAGGGCTGGAAAACATGTTTTGACACAATATGCACACTTCTCAGAAGGGCACACTATGCATATTTCCATTTGGACTGCTATACTTGTAATAGGACAATGTATGAACTTTTCTGCAAAGCAGCTATATATACAATGGACTAATGCCTGCACTTGTCAGTAGGGCTGCTATATAACTGTAAAAAGTGCACCTTGCACAATTCCCACCATTGCTGATCCATTTGTGATAGCCTAATACTCAAACATTTCAGCGGCACTACTTTACTTTTCATGGTTCCAATGGTCACACTTGTCAGAGGGCTGCTATCATTATAGTGGGACAATATGCGCACTTCTCAGCAGAGTTGATACAGTTTAAAAGGAGCAGGAGACATACCTCTCAGCAGAGCTACAATAGTTGTTATGTCACAGTACACACATTCACAACTCAGTGCAGTTGTTCTACTTGTAAAAGGACACTGGGGCATATTACCAACAACTAGCGATAATTTTTGTCTCTAACTTGTTTAGAGACAAACATTATCGCCGCACATCGGCGATTTTTATCGCAGATAAACCTTGCTATTAGCAAGGTTTATCGCAAATGCGATAAAAAACGGCCGCAATGCATGAATATCGCTGAAAAGTCAGCGATATTCATGCATTATCGAGCAAATGCTCTTAGCCATGTTATCCACCTCCCATTGGATAACATGGCTAAGAACTGCTCAGGGCAGGTGTTAGCTTTTGGAGATATTCGCGCTTAGCGCGAATATCTCCAAAAGTTGGTAATAGGAGATAGCGATGTTAGGGACTGTTTCCAGTCGCTAACATCTTGGCACGCCCACTTTGCATGTCATTAGTGATAAATATCACTCACATGCAAAGCGGGGCCCAAGATGGTCGCTATCTCCTTTTAGCTGTCACTAACTGGTGTTAGTGACAGCTTGGTAATAGGGAGATAATTTTATCTCCGCTTTCTTGGCTTTTAAAGCCAAAAAAGCGGAGATAAACCCCCTTGATAATATGCCCCACTGTTCTCAGCAGGTCTGGTATACTTCCTCATAACAGTGCATACTTCTCAAAAGAGCTGCGGTCGGACCTGTCCCCGGGTGAAAAGGAGGAGGTGGGAGCTATCCCACCTCCCTATGAGCGTCCAATAGGTAGCGTTCGGCGGGGCGTGAACCACACGGGCGTCCGGTGTTGGGGTCTGACCAGTTTAAACCGGCCGTGCCCCCCTCTTAAAAGGGGGAGTGGCAGCAGAACAGTCTCTTGTTCCTGCGCTCCCACCAGGCACAGCACCCGGGCCACCAGCGGCCCGTAATTTATTTTCCCTTTTGTTTTTCCTGCAGGTCTGTGTGTGGCAGCGTGCAAGATCACACCTTGTTCAGCTGGAGAGGTGTGGCAGCGTCTTCGGGAATTTCCAGGAGGAGCAGGAGAGCAAGCGGCAGCTGAATCGGCAGGCCCGGAGTGCGATCGGCGGCAGTGTGTAAGGAGGGGTGCTTCACACAAAATGTTGAGTACATGCGCGCTGGCGGTATTTCTGGCCGTATGACTGTGTAATCCTGGCTGGAAAGAAAAGTGGAAAGTGTTTCATAGCTGTAAGGTTTGGTGAGGGGCTCTAGGCCCTCATCATGCAGGCATGCAATCACTCTGTAAGCAGACACGGACACAGTGAATGGGGATAGGTAATGGGCCCTGAGCACGTGCGCTCAGCCCTTTTATTGGCCAGGGTCATCTGACCTGTGATGCCTGGTGGTGGGTGGGTGTTAGGTGTAAGATTACAAAGAACTGAGACACTAGACCGTGTCTCACGTTACTACATCCCTCCCAACCTTAGTTAAGAAAAATTGCCCTAACTAAAGTCCAACCTGTGGGAAAGAATACAGTTCACACAAAACCCATAACTTAATCACGACGACTCCCACGTAGTCTTCTCCACTGCTGGTCACGTTGATTGCTGGCAATGTTGTCTCAGCTTGTAAGTGGGCTTTACAGTCTCTCTCGCTCTGTTCCACATCCTGTGAACGTGCAGAGGTATAGATATATATTGAGCCCCAAGTGTGTTACTTTCAGCGGGACCGTCCTGGTCAAAGTGCTTGGTTCAGACTGGTGTCTGTTCCTGACGGGACCTTCAGCTGCAGGTTATCCCTCTCACGGATACCCCTCTCTCGTGGGTGTCCCCTCTCACTGGACGACCTGGAGGCCCTTCTACCAGGCTTCCACTGGACCGGTGTGCATGCCGCCTTGCCTCTTCAAACATGTTGAAGGACGTCGCTACTGGTCATCTTCTCCGTGTCCGAGTTCCACCTGAAAGGGTGTTGTTGGCACTGGTTCAGTCATGTGCGACCTTCGGTCTTCCAGGATCTTCAGCGTGAGCTTCAACAGTCCATCTCTCGTTGTGGGACCCGCTGCCACCGGTGTCCCTGAGGCCTCTGCCCCTGGATTTCCGCGGCCCTTATGTCCGTTCCATCCCAGAGGTGGGTGTTGCCAACAGACCGGCATGCTCGCTTCTGTCCTTCCTGGATGGCTGTCGGGTTCGCACGTGGATGCTTGCTTCCAGTGGTGTTACTTGTATCCCGGTCGTGCGTGTGGACTGTTGTGCACCTCTCACGTTCTCCTCGGTGTTTCCCCTTTTTAGTGTCGTAGCGTCTTGGTCCACACTCCTCTTTGCTCTCTTCTATCCTCTTATCTTCCTGTCGTCGTGCTGCTTGGACTTCTTCTCCTTTTCTCTTTGATGGTGGCAGACGTGCCAACCAGACCTCTTCTCCTTTCTTATTCTTTGGTGGCGTCGTGCCACTCAGACCTCCTCTCCTTTTCACAACGCGGTCTGGTCACCTTGCTGTCTTCCTCTTCCTGGCCAGACTTCTCCAGGCAGCGTGCACTCCGCCTGCTTCACATCCGGACTTGTCCAGGTTCACGGACACTGTCTCTTCTCATCTGTGACTGGACCGGGCGTTGCGAACTTCTCTCTCTCTTTAGACGTTACATGTTGAATGGTGGTTGTTGAAGTTCGTTAGTCGTTGATCGTGGACTGCGTCTTGATGTTCGAACTTCTTGGACCTCTGGCCGGTCCACTCTGCCGATGCTGGCAGGCTATCTTCGGTCCTCTTGCGGGATACGTGCTAGGTTACGGTTTGTTGTAGCATTGGCGCGCTTTTCTCCGCGCTCCTCTTGTGCTTCTTTGGGTGTAGAGGGTTACGTCACTGCTCCGGGCTTCTTCGTGTTCAAGTTGCACCCGTTACTTCACGGGGTGTGCTTGCTTTCTTTGGGGATCCTGGAGCAGTGTTGGCGGTCGTCGCGCTTCCTCCCTGTGTTGCACTTGCTTGGTGGGGCGTCTTGGGACCTCTGTCTCTTCCCGTGGTGGTGGTGCTGCAGTTTCTTCCCTGCGGTTGCAACGACAACCTGTGGCCATCAGGTGCCGCTCCGCTGGCAGTTGGTCTCTGCTTGTCCCCGTGCATCAGGTGGTCTGCGCCTCTGCTCTGTCTCCTGCTCCTGGTCACTGCTTGCGAGCGTCCATCCTTGCGCTCTCCTTCATGTGTTCCTGGTACTCTTGTGCGCCTGGCGCGTTCTTTGGATTTTGGGTGTGTAGCTCTTGCACTCTGATGTGTGCCCCGTACTGTGTTCCTGCACTTCTGTTGCATCCCTGTAGGACCTGCTCACTTGTCCTGGGGTACGCTCGGCGCTTTGGCAGCCTTGGGCTTGCTCCAGTTTCTTTGCAGGGTTTATTTGGAATGCACAGGTGCAATCTCGCACTTGGCCACAGGGTGGCAGTGCTGCTTGGTTCTTGTCCATTTTCAGTGCTCTCGGCAGTGTCTGCCCGTTAGTCTCCATGAGGGAAAAGGGGGACTGCTGCCTTCGTCCTGGTGAGCGCCTCTTGACTCCCCTCACACTGTTCCCCTTTTTGTGCTCTCCCCAGGGCCTGGCGCTTTCACAGGTGAGGCAACATTACTGATTGCAGCGGGTAAGCTCCCCTTTCTGTTATCAGCTCCCAGCAGCTCTTCCGTTCTCGTGGGCTTTCTCTCTCCGTGTTTAGTGCAGCTGAGACGGTGGGGTGCAGAGCTTCTCAAAGGTGAGCTCTTTTGGCGCTGGCCGTTTCCAGAGGCTGTCCATTATTGTTCATTTTATCCCCAGACGTGCAGGGGGCTCGATGCACACTCGGTGCTGGAAGGGGGGGTGAGAACAAACTGTTCTTTTGCGGCTGCCTCTCGTAGTGTTGCATGTCCCGCCTGCCGCCTGAATGTACTTCTCCTCGCTAGGGCGCACACTGTTCACTTTTGCTGCGGGTGGGCTCCGCTTAGTGCATTCACGCCTGGCAGCTCTCCACACACTGCAGGCCTTTCATTGCTGCGACTTTACTCTCACGGCCGCTCCTGCCGCTCCCTCGCTGCCCCCATTGCGGGCGGGTCGGGCGTCCTCCAAACCGCAGGGTGGGGGATGGGCACTGCTTCCCCCTCCGGACGTCTGACATCCTCGCTTCAGTGGCGCTCTGTTCGCCCACGGGCCGCAAGCTGTCCGGTCCTTGCTCTCCCCACCCGCAGCAGCCTCTCAATTCCACGCGCTGCGCGAGTTGGAGAAGGGCTGGCGCTGACTCCGTTCGGGACACGATTGCTTCTGTCCCTGGGGCGGGAAAGTAGGAAGCGTCTCGCGCTCCATGCCTCTCGCTGCAGGCTCACCTTCTCCTCAATGCGGGTGGGCACCGCTTTAATCCACAGTCATAGGGTGGGGTCGCTGCAGGCACCCCCGGCCCCCCAGGCACTTCCCGGCTCACCTCAGGCCCACGGGCCTCTTCAATAGGTACGTCCGTGGCGGGTGGGCTCCGCTGGCTTTCCTCTGGTCCGGCCACCGGTGCGGCAGGCGCAGGTGGGCACTGCCCGGTTGTTGTGTTGCTTACTTACTGCACTGTTCCTTTAATCATACACATTCTAAGTTATGTCATTACTGAATGTAGAATGTTATACATGTCATGTTGATGTGCATCCTTTGTAAGAGTCAGTTACTCCTTGATGCTGATCTTGCTGGATTACTTATACTGTGCTCTTCGATTGAATAAAGGATCTACTTTAATTCCTTTGAATTATCTTCATTTCACTGGCGACGGGATTCGAAGAGCAGAACCTACGTGGGACACTTACTTTAACCTGATTTTGATCATTATTTTTTTTGTGGTTCTATCTCAATTGGACTGGAAAGGACATTGACTTCTATTCTCAAGTGGACTGGAAAGGACATTGGCGCCTATCTTCTTTGGTAAATATACCAATTACTTATTGGCGATTCTTTTGAATTAACTTTTGGGTGCTTGAGCTTTGAACTCCTTCATAGCGCTGTGCTTTAAGAAATTACAAACGTTTTAAATATTGCAAGCATTTTAATTATCAAATTTATTCGCTTTTGAAAAAAAGAATTTCACTTTGACTTAACTTTGAATGCGAGTGGAATTGAAAAATTGGCGTGACTTTTGATGTTAAAGAAACGAAGTGTTTTACCGTTTAAATTGCCATTAGCACGTCACAGCTCGCACTACTGCTCGCTCAACAGCTCCACCATTTTTTTCAAAAGTAATCACCTTTCTTAGTGATTCCTCGTGACTGCTGTCAGCTTCTCCCTTCTGGTTCCATCTTCGACGCTCTGACGCTCCGCTTGGAATTCGACGCTCTGACGCCCCGCTTGGAATTATGGGTAATTGCGTGTGACGTAACATGTTTTGGCGGCCATCTTAGGTAAACCTGAAGTCGAGAGAAAAGTTACGAAGTTCTTCGCGAGAGACTTGAAGAGAAAGTTAAACGATCGGGAGGAAGTTTGCACATTTCTTTCATCAGCGCATTACCATCAGCGGTGATTCGCACACCTTCCACACTCTCATCAGAGTGTTACCATCGACGGTGATTCGCACACCTTTCTCCATTTTTCTTATTTTCTTTATTATTTTATTCAGTACAGTGATGATGATTTAAATTAGCGTGTTACACTATTGAACCACTATAAGTATATTTTATGTTGATTATTGTATGTGCACTGGCTTTCTTGCTATTAATACTTTAAGTACTTAATCCAGCATTACTCAACATTTTTATTTTAAATTGTTATTATTTTAGGTTTCATATTTTACTATGACTCAACCTAATTATAACATTAGTCCACCTCAGGCATTTTGGGTTTCTGGCAATGAACCACCACTTAAATGGTTGGAATGGAAGCCTTATTTCTGTAACTATATAGATGCTTTAGATGAGGATGGAAAAATGTCTCATGCTCAAAAAAAGAGATTTCTTCTTCATTCTTTGGGTCCTGTTGGACTAAAAGTATATGAAACCATGACTAAACCCTCTTTTCCTGGTGATTTGAATGTTTATATGTTAGCGCTTTTACATTTAGACACTTACTTTGCTCCTAAAGTGTGTATTGGCGTAACAAGGTACAAATTTTTTTACATTGACCATTTTCTTGCTGATCTTAAAAAATTGTCTTTGGATTGCAAATTTGGTGTACTACAAGAGGAGTTAATTAGAGACCAAATTGTTATGCATTCTTACAATGCTTCCATACAGGATAGGTTATGGATAAATGGAGATTCTCCTTTAGATGACATTCTTGCTATTGCACGCAAAGCAGAAATGTCTGGCAGGTGCGCTAACGTGATAAAGAATGATAATAGTGCACTGACTAATGAAGTGGTTGGCAAGGTGAATGCTACTGATAAAAAGAGGTTTAGTTATAACTCTAGGCAATCTTTTGGTTCTAACAACAAATCTTTTCAACTAAAAATCCTCAATCTTCCTCGAATTTTAAACCTAAGTGTTACAGATGCAACAGTTTGGAACATTTGGCAGATTTCCAAGGATGTCCTGGCCTGAAAGCTAAATGTTCTAGTTGTGGTTTGAAAGGCCATTTGACAAAAGCATGTAACAGGAAAAAGAAGAGTAAAGTAAATTTTGTAAATGACATTGATGAAGAAGAAAATTTTGAGAACGACATAGAAGATAATTTGGTAATGAATGTTCATGATAAGTTAGTTTTAAGAATAAGAGATGAGGACATGGTTAACAAACCTATTTGTACAATGAGTATTGGGGGAGTAGTTGTCAAAATCTATGCTGATTCGGGCTCACCTTATACCATTGTTAATGAGGAAATGTGGAAATCTTCTTTTATTCAACATGTTGGTGAAAAGTTATTGCCATCAGATATCCACCCTGAAGGTTATATGGGAGAACCTATTTCTATCCTGGGTTTTCGTTGGTTTGTTTTCAGATTCAAAGATAGAGAATGTAGGGGAAAGCTTTACATTTCTAAGAAAGGACCACCTGTTTTAGGGTGGTTTGACCAAAAACAACTTCACATTATTCTAGATCCAAACAGTGAAGAACAAGTTTTAGTAGTGGACAGTAGCGGTCGGCAGTAGGTGTTTCTATAGGGCGGTGACGTGGGCAGGAGGAGGGGCCGGGTGGGGGGAAATAATGTATGGATTACGGAGTTTTACAGGTAAGTAAACATTTAAATACATAAAACGAATTTCGTTGCGCACACTGCATCACCAAATGTGATGCAGTGCGCGCAACGAAATTCGTTTTATGTATTTAAATGTTTACTTACCTGTAAAACTCCGTAATCCATACATTATTTCCCCCCACCCTGCCCCTCCTCCTGCCCACGTCACCGCCCTATAGAAACACCTACTGCCGACCGCTACTGGTAGTGGATGATAGTTCTGTTGTTACTGATAGTATTTTACAAAAATTTCCAAAAGTTTTTAGTAAAACTTTGGGAAATTTAATTGGTTTCGAGCATAAGATTATATTGAAGGATGATGCTTGTCCAAAGGTACATAAATGTAGGAACGTTCCTATCTTGGTAAGAGATGAAGTCAGCAAAGAGCTGGATAAACTTGTTTCTACTGACATTATTGAGCCAATTGAAGCGAGTGAATGGGTTTCGCCAATTGTCGTCGCGAGACGGAGCAATGGTAAAATCAGATTGTGTGTGGATTTGAGGTATTTAAACAACAATATTGTGGTTGACAAGTTCCCACTTCCTAAAATCAATGAGATGGTTTCTAGTCTTGGTAATGCACAATGGTTTTCTACTATAGACCTATCGTCTGCATACCACCAAATTTCTCTGTGCCCTGAATCAATGAAGTTTACATCCTTTGTGACACCCTTTGGTTGCTTCCGTTACAAACGCATGCCGTTCGGCTTAGCTTCGGCGGCTGCAGTTTTCCAACGACTAATGTATCAATTATTTAAGGGAGAAAAAGGTGTCAGATTTTTTCAAGATGACATTCTTGTTTTTGGGGATGATGAAAATGAACATTTGTCAAGACTGCATAAAGTATTGTATATTCTTGAAAGCAAGGGCCTTACCGTTGAACATTCTAAATGTAAATTTGCTCAGAAGAGCGTAACTTATCTAGGCCATGTCATTGATGCTGAAGGTGTTAAACCTAAACCTTCCTTGGTTTCAGCTATCTCTGAGGCTCCTGTTCCTACAAGTAAAGACGACATTAAGTCATTCTTAGGAATGGCTGAGTTTTGTTCTAAGTATGTTCCTAATTTTGCGAGTGTCACTTATAATATTCGACAACTTTTAAAGAAGGGTGTGAAGTTTGAATGGTCTAAATCTTGTAATGAAGATTTCAAGAATATTAGGAACGCTATTGCTCAGGCCACTGCTCTACACAGTTTCGATCCATCCTTGGAGAACGTAATTACTACTGATGCTAGTAACAAGGGTCTTGGAGCTGTTTTGGTGCAAATAGATGAGAAAGGGGAGGAAAATGTAATAGCCTATGCTTCAAGATCTCTTTCTCCTTGTGAAGAAAAGTACCCTATAATAGAAAGGGAGGCTTTAGCTTGTGCTTGGGCGTTAGATCATTTCAAGTCTTTCGTTTGGGGTAAAATGTGTTTATTACGCAGCGACCACAAGCCATTAGTTAAGATTTTGACAACAGAAGGGGTTATCAATGCTTCTGCTCGCCTGGCTAGAATTTCTATGAGGTTACAGAACTTCATTTACAAGA
Source organism: Lissotriton vulgaris (assembly GCF_964263255.1). Taxonomy (NCBI): domain Eukaryota; kingdom Metazoa; phylum Chordata; class Amphibia; order Caudata; family Salamandridae; genus Lissotriton; species Lissotriton vulgaris. The sequence goes on along the minus strand of NC_141685.1, from coordinate 1,657,316,313 downwards.
TTGTTTATGTGCCAGGTAAAAGCAACGTTCTTGCTGATTTTCTTTCAAGGATGCCTGTAATGTTAGAGGAAGTTGATAATAATGATTGGAATGAACTACAAATAGCCTATGTTCATGATGAAGGTCTTTCAGCCTTCAGCAGGGAAGAATGGAGTAGTGAGTACTTGGCTGATGAATGTTTACAGAAAGTAATTTCCTACACAGTTGAAGGTTGGCCAGATAAAAAAGATGTGTTGGATGATGTTTTAAGACCTTTTTGGGAAGTTAGGTCTGAACTCTCAGTTGTTCATGAGACTTTATTAAGGGGTGAGAAGATTGTTCCTCCTAGTAGTTTGCGTGAAGGAATCATTGAACTTTGCCATGAGGGTCACCCTGGGATTGTGAGATCTAAATCATTGGTAAAGAATGCATTCTGGTGGCCTGGTTGTGATTCTCAGACGGAAAAGATTGTTAGAGATTGTGTTATTTGTGCTTCTGCAGACAAAACCTTGCGTACCTTTCGTCCTCCTATGTTGGAGTGTTCTTCTCCTGAGTTTACTTGGGAATGTGTTGCGGTGAACATTATGGGTCCTATTCAAGAACAGGATGGTTCTCATCGGTACTTGATTGTCCTCATTGATTTGTTTTCTAAATGGCCCGTTGTTAAGGTAGTAGAGAGAGCAGATAGTGATTCTGTTTTAAGTTTCCTGGATGAAACTTTTGTTACAAAGGGTATCCCTTCTTGCATTCTCACCGATAATGGTGTTCAGTTTTTGTCTGTAAGAACGAAAAGATATTTTAGTAAACTTGGTATTAGGCATAGGACAACTTCTCTTTATAATCCTGGTGGTAACGGTGTCGCAGAACGTTTTAATAGGGTATTGAAGAATACTATTCAGCTTTCTATCAGTAATAATCTGGATTGGCCAACTCAGGTTGGGAAAGTTGTTTGGAATTACCGTATTACTGTTAATGATTCTACTGGTGTTTCCCCTTTTGTCTTAATGAAGGGTAGGAAACCACGTTCTAAAACTATCCCTACTTGGTTATTTTCAGGTGAAGTTGAGCCTTATTCTAAGGACTTAGTCAAGGCAAGGTTGGTACAGGTCCATGACAGAAGTAAAAAATATCATGATTTGAAACATGGATCTAAAGAAGTCAAGATAAGTGTCGGTGATTGGATTAGAATTAAAAAACCTTTTAAGGTCCAGAAAGGCGAGTCTACTTTTTCTGAACCCTTTCAAGTAATGGAAGTTTTAAAGAATTCTGTTAAACTTAGCAATGGGAAAGTTTGGAATTTGAGTAGAGTTGCCAGATGTAATCCGAGTTGTTCTTCTAGACCTGATTTTTCTAACACCTTTTGGAAACCAGAAGATTTGGATGTTGATGGTTCTAGTGGCAACAATAATTTGATTGACAATTCTGGAGTGGTTAGTTGTTCTAGTTCGAGTGATATTCCTAATTCTAGTGTGGTTGTTTCTGAGAATGACAACTTAGAGTCTTCTAGCAACATCCCTGAAGATTCCGTTGTCACTCCTATGGAAGATGGTTCTGTTACTTGTGAGGATCCTACTCTCCGCCATTCCTCAAGGAAGAGGGTGGTTCCTCTGTGGCTTAAAGATTATATCACTAACAATAGTTAAAGGTTTTATCACAAACAATAGGTAGTAGTTTCAAAGGTTTTATCACAAACAATAGGTAGTAGTTTCCTTTTTATTTGTTTATGATTGGAAAGGTTTTGATCCACTTAATGTATGTTTTCCGTGTTCCTTTATTTTTTATTTTATTATTAGAAAGGGGGATGTGTTGTGTTGCTTACTTACTGCACTGTTCCTTTAATCATACACATTCTAAGTTATGTCATTACTGAATGTAGAATGTTATACATGTCATGTTGATGTGCATCCTTTGTAAGTCAGTTACTCCTTGATGCTGATCTTGCTGGATTACTTGTACTGTTCTCTTCGATTGAATAAAGGATCTACTTTAATTCCTTTGAATTATCTTCATTTCACCGGTCCGCTTCTCTAGCGCTGGGGCTCATTTTCGGCCGACGGGACTGTGCTACCACGCAGGTGGGCTCTGCGGTGGTCGCCTCTCAGCGCAGCTGGGGTCAGTCGCGGCCGACTCGGGTGAGCTCTGGTCGGTCCGCTTATTCCGGTGGGCACCTGGTTGCGACCACAGCGGGTGGGCTCCGCGTGGTTCGCACTTCCTCGGCAGGCACGGCGTGTGAGGTGTGGGGTCGGCTCCCGGTCACCTCGACATCAGCGCCTGAGCCCTGGGGCACAGCACACGCCCCGTGGATCGCTCGGCAGGCTGGTGCCACTCCTGTGGGGGAGGGGGGGGGGCGCGACATCGCCCTGCAGCTCTTTCCCCTTTCGTCAAGATTTCTTTGTAGCTGGCACGCGTGGCATCGCGTTACCGCCTCGTCGCCATTGTAAGGTTTGGTGAGGGGCTCTAGGCCCTCATCATGCAGGCATGCAATCACTCAGTAAGCAGACACGGACACAGTGAATGGGGATAGGTAATGGGCCCTGAGCACGTGTGCTCAGCCCCTTTTATTGGCCAGGGTCATCTGACCTGTGACGCCTGGTGGTGGGTGGGTGTAAGGTGTAAGATTACAAAGAACTGAGACACTAGACCGTAGCTAGTAGTGTCCCAGACAGTAGTCTGTGAAAGTTACGTTGTATGCTGATTATAATTTTCAAAGCAGTCATGGATTTTTATTGCAATCCGCGCAGCTGTGCCTTAGCAGGAAAATTAAAATGAGAAATGTGTTCATTGTGTTAGTAAAAGCAAACACAATGCATGCGAAGGGTTTAGGTAAGGCCTTTCACAAGAGACAAAAAGACCTTGTGAACAGGCTAAACCAACAGTCGCTTTGCTTCACTGGGAGACAATGGAATGAGAGAAGAGACTAGCACACAAGCTGGCCTCATCACCAGGTCTCATTAGTTTTACTCAGGAGGGGTCAGCGTCCGGTAAAAAGAGTCAGTGGCTGCATCGGAATGATTAAATCAGAGAAACAAAGTAGATGTGTTTCATTTCACCATGTGTAAAATAGGGTGAAATCTAGGGCAAAAACGAGAAACTATCAGGGGAATCACACCAAAAATGTAATATTTAATCCGTAAATTCTCATCTCTAAGTGGACCCTAAGGATCCCACTTGTAATTCCCTGGTAATCCTGCCAAGAATTCCCACACACACGCTGGCTGTATTTTACTGCTGCATGATTGGATTGTTCCCGAGATGAGTGAGCGCCAAAGGCAGAATTGTTTGAGGGTCAATCTCTGTCCAGCTGTACTGTTATTCAATCCTAGGTACAGTGGCAGCAAGGCAGCCACGCATGTTGGTGTCAAATTATCACAAGGTTGGGCATGGGTTTAAAGTGGCATCAAAAGTGGGCTTGTGCTGGTTTGTGCGCAGCATCCTGTGTTTAGTGGGGTTTTTAGGATGTATAAAGAAGTGTTTAGCACACCATTTGTCCCTTTTTTAACTGTTACCTCGATCAATAGTAACACCCCACAATCCCTTATTCCGTGGACCACTTGCGCACAGCCACTGATTATGACGGTTTCTTGACCACTGCAGGGGGAAATTTGCTCCAACATTTTCCTTGTTGCTTGACTGAGCGGGGTTAGTTGTGCCATCAGACATTACACTATGAGAACCTTTGTTCCGCAGGGCATAGGTTGCATCCTTTATTTCTTGGGGTTAAACATTTAAGTATTTGCCCATCTAGCATTAAAGTTTGGGGATGGGTTAAGATAGTACAGTGGGGTCATGTATGACATTTGAGGGTGACATGTCGAGCTCAAGAGCGTTGGGGCACTTCTTTGGACCAAACTGATAGAGAAGAGAGGTTGTTGTATGTAGCTCTTCATAACACAGTATTGGCGATTTCCATGCACAGTGAATAACCGTTGTTGTTATTACTTAATGTATGGTCCCAGGGGGATTATATGTTGAATTTCGTGGGTCTTGCCGCGTGGGTGTTACCGCGTGGGTGTTGTCGCGTGGGTGTTGTCGCGTGGCTGTTTACAGCATGGGTGTTTACCGTTTTGTGGGTGTTTACCGTTTTGTGGGTGTTTACCGCATGGGTGTTTACCCTTTTGTTGGTGTTACCGTTCTGTGGGTGTTTACCGTTTTGTGGGTGTTTAACGTTTTGTGGGTGTTTACCGCTTTGTGGGTGTTTAACGTTTTGAGGGTGTTTACCGCTTGGTGGGTGGTTACCGCTTGGTGGATGTTACTTTGTGGATTTTACTGCGGGGGTTACCATGGGGGGGTTACCCTGTGTTGGTGTTGCCACATTTTTAGTGTTACCACTTTGTGGGTGCTACCGCTTTGTTTGTGTTACCGCTTTGTTTGTGTTACCGCTTTGTGGGTGTTACCGCTTTCTGGGTGTTACCGCCTGGTGGGTGTTACCGCCTGGTGGGTGTTACCGCCTGGTGGGTGTTACCGCCTGGTGGGTGTTTACCGCCTGGTGGTTGTTTACCGTTTGGTGGGGGTTACTGCGTGGATGTTTACCGCTTGGTGGGTGTTACCATATGGGTGTTTACCGTGTTGGGGTTTACTGCATTTGTGTTTTACCGTGGGTGTGTTACCACGTGACTGTTACCTTGTGTAACCATGTAGGTGTTAACAAGTGGTTGTTACTGTGTGAGATCAATGTGGCTGTTACCGCATGGAGGTGGCTGCAGTGATGTTACCACATGGGCGTTATTGGGTATTACCACATAGGTGTTACCGCATGGGTGTTACAGCATGTGTGTTACCGTGGAGTGGTTACCACATATTGTCATGTCCATCTTAACACAACTGCATCGCATGATACGCAGGAGTAAGGCAGGAGATCAATTAATCTCCCCATGCCTAACAAATATGAATGTGTCCTCATATAATATGGTTGGGCTATGTTAAGTTCTTTCAACTTAATGTCTTGAGTCCCGCAGCTTTGGGTCAGCCAGCCCTGAAATGAGCCAACACACTCTTACACTAATCGTAACGACCAGAGTAACTGATAACAAAAACATGGAAATTAGAATTTCACCCGGCTAGATGGCTGTTTTATATCACTGGTGATAATGCATAGGAAACTGAGGTTCCAACATATGGTATGCATTTCATGACCAAGTTGTCTGATTATGATTTTAATGAGGATATGTTTGCTGGTCAAAATAATATGGTACAAGGTAGCAGTCAGAATGCAAACTGTGCGATTTGGCGCAGATCCTGTGATCTGGCCCCAGTTTGCATTGGGCGCGAGCGGACTTCAGCCTGTCGTGGCCAGATTTCAATGTTCAGCAGCTAACGCAACTGCTGCTACGCTAAGCACTCTCATTTGAAAGTCCGATTTCAATGTTCCACAGTTAATGCAACTGGTGCTACGCTAAGCGCTCTCATTTGAAAGTACGATTTCAATGTTCCTCATGTAATGAAACTGGTACTATCCTTAGCACTCTCAAAGTCTTTCTGAAAATCTGATTTCAATGTTCTTCATGTAATGCAACTGGTGCTATGCTAGATTTTCTTAATTGAATCTTTTGATTTCAATGTTCCTCACTTAATGGAACAGGTGCTATGCTAGGCGCTCTCATTTATAGTCTGATTTCAATGTTCCTCACGTAAATGCAACGGGTGCTATGCTAGGCGCTCTTAATTGGAAGTATGATTTTAATGTTCCTCACTTCATGCAACTGGCGCTATGCTAGGCGCTCTCATTGAAAGTCAGATTTCAATGTTCCTTAGATAATGCAACTGAGGCTATGCTTAGCGGTCAGAATTGAAAGTCTGATTTCAATATAAAGTTTTAAAAGCCCTGTTTCGGGTCAGCCAGCAAGGTTTATATACGGTATATTACCCGTTATTCTTAGTGGAGTTCAACAAACAAATCCTTGCGGAAGCGAACATATCCCTGCTTGCTAAAAAGTGATGACAACCTGGTTAGCTCGCTCTAATTTCATGCCACATTTTGTGGTAGAACTTACTCGTGGAGTAAGAACGTGTCTGGTCAATCTGAGCGCGAAGAACGCAATGCTACGTATCCATGGAGTGTCCATTATTTGCCAAGGAATGGTCAAACCATTGACGTTTTTTCAGGTTGAAACGTGACTGCTTACTATTGGCGTCACATCAAGACATTCCAAGCCATGGTGACATCACGTCAACATAATTCCAAGTCTGTGATGTCAGTCTTGGGAGGCGCCTGCCTCTGTGATGTCACTTACATATAGTATCAGTACTTGTGATGTTACAGCAATACATCCCAGGCCTCATTGCCACACCTTTTAGAGTGCCATATGCATGCTTGTGCTGTTACACATAAAAATTAGGAGTCTGTTGTCAAAGAGCATCTATGCACCCATCGCAGGTACACATATGCGTTGGAAACTGGTTATGTCACACCATACCTCTGCACCTGTGTGCTGACACCCGTACGCAATATATGCCTGTGGATTTGTCACACAGTACCTATGCACCCTTGTGCTCATATACTTATAAGTTATGTATGGTATCACACAGTACCTCGGCACCCTGTGCCTGGACGCTTATGCATCAGATGTCCGTGTTGTATCACACGGTACCTATGCACTCTTTGTGCTTGTGCAATCAAGCTTTATATGCCTGTGGTTCATCACACCCTTGTGCTTGTACACTTATAATATTAATGTATTGTGGTACACAGTACCTCAGCTTCCTTGTGCCCGAACACTTATGCATTGGATGTCCGTGTTTGTGTTACGGTACCTATGCTCCCTTGGGCCTGCTCAATTAAGCATTATATGCCTGTGATGTCACACTGTACCAATTCTCTGTATGGGAATACCTGTATAGGTATTAAATGCCTAGGTCGTATCATACAGTACCTATGCACCCTGAGCTTGTATACTTTTTGCACTAGATAGATACATATGTGCTGACACACAGTACCTATGCATCCGTTGGCTTGCGCATTTGATGTACGGGTTGTGACACAGCGTAACTATGCACCCTGGGCTGAGGGTGTGGGTGGTAAAGGGGAGTTACAGCCTCATGATGTAGTCAATGGGCTTGGCATGCACACCGCATCTCTTATCCAAAGGCTAGGACCACCAATCATCTGTGTTTTATGTTCTTTTATGTATGGCGGATCCATGAATGTGATACCTGTAAGGTGATCCACACCGCAATGACGGCGGGATGTCAGGGCCACTTCTGCTACGTGGCGATGGGTCACTCCTCACTATTTTTCAGTTCAAAAGAGTCATGGGTTTGGCCATCCAAGACGCCGGGTTGGATATGGCTAACTTTAGGACCCACTCCTTTAGAATTGGGGCAGCCACCGAGGCAGTGGCAACTAAGGGAGGAGCAGGTCAAGAAGATCGGTAGGTGGTCCTCTAACTACTATGAGCGCTATGTCCGGCTGAACATGCTCTATCCCATTGGTTCTGTTTCATGTGAATTGCAAGTTTCTTTATCCTGTGACTCAGGGAGAAGTTTGCATCAGTACACAGTTACATAGTATCATGTGCAGTGGCGTAGGTTTTAGCCTGTCAGTAGGGCAATACACTGACGGAAGTTCTATTTTCATGTTTGCTTGCACGGGTTTTACATATCATTCAAAGGGAATCAGGCATTCAAGGAGGACATTTTAGCATAGGTGAAGGGCGCAAGTTACAGGGCATGACCTCCTAGTGGGCTGAGGGTGGGAACAGATAGTCGGGCAACTATGCTGTCCAGTGGTGGTAAGGTCATGATTGGTAAGCATAGTCTTCGGTCCTTAGCCTTTAGAACCATGTAACTCCAGTGTCAGTGACAGCCGGTAGGTAGGCTGTCGAGGTGCGTTGCCAGGGAAGTAATTCTTTCCAGTGGGCCTGTGGACACCCTCACTCGTGCATCAGGGCGCAAGTATGCAGAATTTCTGCAGCCCCCTTTATGGAGTTTAAGGCACAGGGCACGGGGGAAGGTATCCGTCCGATAAGCTGTACCCCCTGTGCAAGCCTACTCCGGCGGAGTAATTTTTCCGTAGTTTGCTGGGATCTGGAGGCTCCCGGTCATTGTCCTTGCCATAGGCTCTAGAGGGAACACGCAGAAAGGGAATATATGCATTGTTAGATTTACGGTAGGACTGTTGTGTGTATTAGAGTTCTTAAGGTTAGCTGCGTGACATCATCTGTCTAACAATGTATCTGGACTTTCTGCGTAATTGTACATAATGTTAATAACTAATGTTTTAGATTTTGTAATAAATACGGCCGAGGGGTTACAATCCATAATTCAAAAATGGTGTGGTCCTAATGCTTGACTTGAAGGAGGGAGGGAGACCCCACCCGGACAAGGGATGTGGGTACAAAAGGTAAAACGGGGACTTGGGGAGTACCAGACCACACTGTAATAATCAATGTGCACACTCCTAAATGGGGCCTATTTACTTGTAATTTGAGAGTATGCACACTTCTCTGCAGAGCTGTTGAACTTGTTGTAATGTCACAATATGCATATTTCCCAGAATGTCTTCTTTACTTGTAATAGGGCAATCAGCACACTTCTCAGTAATGCCTTCACTTCTCAAATGAACTGCTGTTCTTGTAACTGGACCATGTTCATACTTCCCAGGAGTGCTGCTATACTACTGATGACATAACCTACACACTTCTGAGAGGGGCTGTTCTACTTGTAATTGGACAGAATGCACATTTCTCAGCAGTGCTTTAAAACTTATAATGACACAAATGATACCCTCCAGAAGAGCACACAATGCGTGTTTTTCATTGAGACTGCTATATTTGCAATGAGACAACATGCACGCTTCTCAGTAAAGCAGATATACATATAATGGATCAATGTCCACACTTCTCAGTAAAGCTACAAAAGTACACCTTTCACAAATCTTCCCAGAACTGCTATATTTGTGATTGCCTAATACTCAGACTTTTCAGTAGTGCTTCTATACTTTTTATGCAGCCAAATACCACACACTTGAGCAGGGCTGTAATACTTGTTGTAGGGCTATTGCACACACCTTAGCAGAGTGGTTGTACTTGTAAGAAAACAGGATGCATACTTCTCAGCAGAGCTGCTAAATTTGTAATGGTACAATACATGCATTACTCAGTAGTTCCTCAAGTCTAAGGGGACCCTCAGGGTCCCACTTGTAATGACCTACCTTTTCCAACCCCGAGAGTTATTGCTAGCCCTGTATCTGTAACTTCAAGGGTGGTGAAGCACCAACTATTTTCAGGGCGACGTGTAATGAGGGCCCATGTATGGTTGGGGAACCCCTAATGGAACAATACCTGTGCTTCTGCGCATGGCTGTAATATTTCGAAAGACACAGTAGGCACACACCAGCAGGGTTATCATGCTATTGGTGGTTCTGTACAAACACTTCTCAGAAGGACTCTGATGGCACAATACGTAGTATAACTGCTATGCTTCTCATAGAATAGTATGCATACTTCACAGCAACGCTGCTATACATATATCGAACAAATGCCCACCCTGTAAAGAGAAAATATATAAATATATCTGAGTTGTTACACTGGTAATTGCTCAACATTCACGAGTTTCAGCAGACCTGATAATTGGAAGCATACTACATAGAGGGGTTCTAGAATAGTAGTGGGAGGCCAGTTGGAGTGGATCTACTGTTGTAAGAAGATGTACCTGCTTGCTCCTGAATAAAGTCTTTACTACTTAACTTTCTGGTGATATATCTTCATTACAATTGGTGACAATTGAGGAGAGCATCCTGAGCAAGCAGAGTAAAGCTTTCATTGAATCTATGGAATTTTGCTGATTTTAAACAAATTAAAGAAAAAGGATTCTAATTATCGAAGAAACCAAGGACTTAGACACCTTTTTTACAAGGATTGAACTCCACCAGTTAACCCTGGATTGATCATTTTAATGTCGGATTGCAGCAACCGACTCTTACTCATTGTGACATGTGAGTAATCTTTGGGACACCTTTACTGCTTTTACAGCTATTTACTATGGGACCAGGCACCTTGGCAGCTTTTTTGAGCAAAAAGTGTACTGTCTGAGCACTTTTAGGAAGTGTTTACCTTCAAATCTGTTGCTTTTACCGTTGGTGGAATCCCCTCTTCGGCCGCATTATTCGAGCAGCAGTAGGATTCTATTACAGGACCGGAGGCTTCAGATTATGCTTCTCAATCTTTACTGCAAAAACACAGCAGCCAATGAAAATGCATTTTTTCATAAATACCAATATAACAAACTACATTGCCCATGATGCACACATGTATAGGCACGCCCCCACAGTCCATAAGGACCCTCTGCGTGATTCCATTCGTAGCGAAATCCAAACCTCTGCTGCATCCTTCGAGTTCTCCGAAGATTCCAAGTGACGTCTTCTTCCATCGAACGTCACACGCTCTGTGAAGCTCCGTAGACGCTGTCTGGAATGTGCAAGGAAGGAGAGACCACGTCATCACGTAAGGTCACGCAGCATGACCTTGTGTAGCGGCCATCTTTGTTTTCTTTCTTTGTTGTTTGCCTCCTAGCAACCGGCCGGCCGTCAGACTTTCATTGTGAACATCCAAGAACTCAGGTTTTTTTTTAACAAAACTGCTATTTTACAGAAATTAACTGGCAACTTAGAGAAAGCTTCTGATATCTCCAAATAACACGGTATTTGTTTACTTTTACAGATTCCTTTGGTGATATGCACACCACATATATTATTTACTACTCTCCACTTCTAAGATAACTATTGTTGCACACGGTGATGTGCACACCTATTGCAAAATTTCTTTAACTGCTAGCTGTACCAAATATTTACTTTGACTTAATGCTATATTAAGTGTTTAATTTATATTTACTACACACATTTTACTTCCAGGTCACACCTCTTCAGACAGTATTATAATTTTTTTTTTTACATTCTATAACATAGCATCACAAGGTTGTGGGTTAGGTTCACCTGTACCGTTTTTACCTCGTCCAAAGGAAGCCAATATTAAAGTGGCACCACGGGAAAGATTATTTTTTAAATTATATCGCTTCACTAGAAGAGGAGAACGATGAAGAATGTACACCATCAGAAAGAAAAAAATGTTACTACATAGTTTAGGACCAGACGGTATTAGAGTATTTATTCAGATGGAGAAGAGAGTAAGATCTTCTGAAAATGACAATGTTTTTCTAGGAGCACTGGAAGATTTAGATTCTCACTATCACCCTACTGTGTGTGTTGGTATTAATAGATATGAATTCTTTCAAAGAAAACCAAGCAAATCTGAGTCTGTGGAAGACTATGTTTCCTCCTTAAAAAAATTAGCTATAAATTGTGACTTTGGCACTTTGCATGATAGCTTTTTTAGAGATCAACTCTTCATGCATTCAAATACCTCTTCTATCCAGGAAAAGTTATGGGTATGTGGTGATGCTCCATTAAATGAAATTATTGCTATAGTTAAAAAGGGAGAAATGCCAAAAAAGTGTGTGAAAGTTGCATTGAAAAGCAATGAAGAAGGACTGGTCGTCAGTAAAGTTACTCATAGCAAAAATGACACGAAAAGAAATGAAAAACGTCCTCATACAGATACGAGTAAAACATATGCATCAAATAACAAAAGTGAGGTTGAGTTCAAAAGTTCTGTTTGTTATAGATGTGGATATAATGGCCACATAGAAAATGACAAAAAGTGTCCTGCTTTAAAATCAAAATGCACATATTGTGGCAAAATAGGATATTTTGGCATGGTTTGCAGAAGAAGGTTAAGTAGAATCAACAAAAAAAGTGTTTGGTGCATTGAGGATAAAGATACAGAATGTGGTAATAACTCTGATTCATCCAGTGATGATAAAATATTGTGTGTAGATGATGCACTCAGATAATGTAGTGTTAAGTCAAAAAAGAAACCTGTGTGTGACATAATAATTGGTGGTGCACAACAACAGATTTTACCCAATTCAGTCTCTCCCTTTCCTATTATTCAGCGTGATGTATGGGAAGACTTGTTTGGAAAAACATGAAATAAGAAATTAGAACCACCTGAAATACAGCACGTGACATTTACAGGAGAAAATATTCCCATGGTAGGATTAATTGGAGAAATCTTCTAATTTAAGGACAGAAACGCAATAGGTAAGCTATATGTAGCTGAAAAGGGACCTTCTGTCTTAGGTTGGGTAGACCAGGGAGCACTGGGTATCATTCTCAACCCTAAATCTGAAAATCAGGTAATGCTCTTAGAAGATGGTGACTCACATATTATTGACAACATTATTAAACAATTCCCTACAGTATTCGCTGGAGAAGTTGGAAAATTAATTGGGTTCATACATAAAATAGTACTAAAGGAAAATGCAATTCCTGTATGTCACAAGCCCAGGAACATCCCCATTAGTGTGAGGGAAGGAGTCATGTCAGATTTAGATGCTCTAAAGAAGAAAGGCATAATTGAACCCGTAGAATGTGCGGAATGGTTGGCCCCATTGGTCGTGGCACGCAAACCAGATGGTTGTCTGCATCTATGCATTGATTTGAGAGACCTTAATAATAATATTGTAATTGACAAATTTCCCTTACCAAGAATAGACAAACTTTTGGTCCAGTCTCAAGGTATCAAATGGTTCTCGACCATAGATTTAACTTCAGCTTACCAACAGATCCAACTACATGACAGCAGCAAAAACCTGACAGCATTTATTACACCTTTTGGATGCTATCGCTTTGTGAGAATGCCATTTGGCTTGGTTTCGGCAGCAGCGATTTTCCAAAGGTTAATGCATAATCTGTTTAAGTGGGTGGTTTATTTCCAAGACAATATATTGATCATGGAACATGACAAAAAGGAACATGATGAGCGTCTCACTATGGTATTAAGCACACTTGCAAAAAGAGGACTTACGGCAGAGTTAAAAAAATATAAATTTTGGATGAAATCTGTTACCTACTTGAGGTGGGTGGTGATGACATTTCACCTAAAAAACAATTGATAGCAGCAATCAGCTGTGCCCCTGTGCCAAAATCAAAAGATGATGTAAGATCCTTTCTTGGCCTTGCTGAATTTTATTCAAAGTATAAACAACATTTTGCCACCAAAACTTATAACCTCAGACAACTTCTCAAAATAAGACAAGAATTTCACTGGGACACAGAACTTCAGAAAGACTTTGATTATAGAAGACACAATTTAGTCTCTGCTTTTCCATTACAAGCTTTCGACAATCTTGCCCACTACTGATGCTAGTGACAAGGAACTTAGCGCAGTCCTGTCTCAGGTTAATGAGGAAGGAGTAGAATTAACGATTGCTTTTGAATCTCGTTCTCTATCTCCTGCTGATTAGAAATTCTCTATAATAGAGAAGGAGATGTTAGCTACTGTTTGGGCCATGGAGAAATTCAGGCATTTTGTTTGGGGCACAAGATTTACTTTTCGAACTGATCACAAGCCCTTACTCAAAATATTGACACCTGAAGGGATAGTTAAAGCTACGCCCAATCAACCAATCAATCATTTGTATTTGGTACTAATCACCCGCGAGGGTCTCAAGGTGCTGAGGGGGGTGGGGTGGGGGGGGGGGCACAGCTACTGCTCAAACAGCCTGGTCTTGAGAAGTCTCCTGAAGGTCTGCAGGTCCTGGGTCTGTCGCAGATGGGAAGGGGAGGGTGTTCCATGTCTTGGGGGCAAGGTAGGAAAAAGATCTGCCGCCAGTTGTTGCCTGTGGATGCGGGGAGCGGTGGCGAGAGCGAGGTAAGCAGAGCTAAGCTGGCAGTTCTGGGTGTAGAAGGTGAGTCGTTTGTTGAGGTATGCTGGACCGGCTTTGTGGAGTGCTTTGTGAGCATGGGTGAGGAGCTTGAAGGTGATCCTCTTGTTGACTGGGAGCCAGTGCAGGTTTCTCAGGTGGGCTGTGATGCGGGTGTGGTGGGGGATGTTGAGGATGAGGCGTGCGGAAGCGTTCTGTGTATGTTGTAGTCTTTTCTGGAGTTTGGCCATGGTTCCTGTGTAGAGGGCGTTGCCTTAGTCCAGTCTGCTGCTGACAAGGGCCTGGGTGACCGTACTTCTGGTTTCGGTGGGGAAAAATCTGTAGATCTTGCGAAGCAGGCGGAGGGTGTTGAAGCAGGAGGACAAGACGGCGTTGACTTGCTGGGCTATTGAGAGCGATGAGTCCAGGATAAACCCCAGGTTGCGTGCGTAGTCGGTGGGTTGTGGTGCGGCTCCCAGAGTGGCCGGCCACCAAGACTCATCCCAGCCGGAGGGGGTGCAGCCAAGAATGAGGACCTCTGTCTTGTCTGAGTTAAGTTTCAGGCGACCGTTCTTCATCCAGTCTGCCATGGCCTTCTTTCCTTTGTGGAAGCTGATTTTGGCAGTGGGGGGGGTCCTTGGTGAGTGAAAGGATCAGCTGGGTGTCGTCGGCGTAGGAGACGATGTTGAGGTTGGGTGAGCGGACGATGTCGGCGAGCGGTGCCATGTAGACGTTGAAAAGGGTTGGGCTGAGGGGTGATCCTTGGGGCATGCCGCAGGTGATCTTGGTAGCTTCAGATCGGAATGGGGGAGGCGGACCCTCTGGGTTCTGTCAGTTAAGAAGGAGGTGATCCAGTCCAGGGCTTTGTCGCGGATCCCTGCATCGCGGAGAAGTGTGCGTAGGGTGTGGTGGCAGACGGTGTCGAAGGCAGCAGGGAGGTCCAGGAGGATGAGGGCGGCGGTTTTGCCATTATCCAATAGGGTCCTGATGTCATCGGTGGCAGCGATGAGGGTGGTTTTGGTGCTGTGATTGCTGCGGAATCCGGATTGGGACGGTTCCAGGATGTTGTTCTCCTCAAGGTACTGGGTAAGTTGCCTGTTGACTATCTTCTCAATGACTTCCGCCGGGAACGGGATCAGGGAGATGGGACAGAGGTTTTTGAGGTCGTTTGGGTCCTCGGTTGGTTTCTTGAGAAGGGTGTTGATCTCGGTATGCTTCCAGCTTTCCGGGAAGGTGGCGGTCTCAAAAGAGCTGTTGATGATCTTCCGGAATTCGGGTGCGATTATGCGATTTGCTTTGTTGAAGATGTGGTGAGGGCAAGGGTCAGAAGGTGAGCCGGAGTGGGTGGTGTTCATGGTTTTGATGGTATTCTTGTTGTTGAAGTGGGTCCAGAAGACCAGGAGGTTGGTGAGGTTGGGTGGTGGTGGATCTGTGGTGGCGGTGGCTGTCAGGAGCGACTGGGTGTTGAAGCTGTCGTGGAGGTCTGCGATCTTGGGGTGAAAGAAAGTGGCTAGGGAGCTGCAGAGGTCTTGCGATGGTGGGATGTCGTTGAAGCTGGAGCTGGGGTTGGAGAGTTCCTTCACGATGTTGAAGAGCTATTTGCTGTTGTGTGCGTTGTTGTCTATGCGTTCCTTGAAGGAAGGCCTTTTGGTGGCTCGAATGAGTTGGTGGTGCTTGCAGCTGACGTTCTTGAGGGCTGCGTGGTTGTCCGGTGTCTGTTCCTAGCACCACCTTTTCTCGAATCTTCGCCAAGCCCGCTTGGATTCCTGGAAGTTGGTGGTGAACCAGCTGGTCTTTTTGCCAGTGCGTCTTTTGGAGGGTGTTTTGATCGGGTAAGAGTGTTGGCGCAGTCGTTGATCCATTGCCTGAAGTTGCGGGCAGCTGTGTCAGTGGCGTTGGTTGGTGAGTCTCGGGCGAGGGTGGCGATGAGCTGGTCTTCGGTGACCTTGTTCCAGCTGTGGTAGGGAGTCTGTTGCTGGTGGTGGTGCGTGGTGGATTTCTTGAAGGTGAAGTGGACGCAGCGGTGGTCGTCCAGTGGAGTTAGGTGGTGTGGCTGAAGGTGACGTGGTTGCTGGCAGAGAAGATGGGGTCGGGTGTGTGTCCGGCTCAGTGGGTGGGGGTCGTGACGAGCTGTCTGAGTCCGAGGTTGACGAGGGTTTAAAGCAGGGCAATGTAGTTGCTGTCGTCGGCATTCTCGAGGTGGTAGTTCAGGTCTCTGAGGAGGATGTAGTTTGTGGAACCAAGAGCGTGCGTGCTGACGATGTCAGTGATGGAGTCGCTGAACTGTGACCGAGGTCCGGGGGGTCTGTAGACGAGGGTTCCTCTGAGGGTGGTGTTGGGGTCGATGTGGATCTGGAAGTGCAGATATTAGGCGGCGCTGGAGGTGTCTCCGGTGCTGGTTGAAATTCTGAGGGTATTCCTGTTGATGATGGCGATTCCTCCTCCTAGTCCGTTGGCGCGGACCCTGCGGGTGATCTTGTAACCGTCCGGGATGGCTATGGCAATGTCGGGTGCCGAAGAGGGGTTCATCCAGGTCTTCGTTAGGAAGGCGACGTCCTGGGAGGCTGAGTCGAGTAGGTCCCAGAGTTCGATGGCGTGCTTGTGGCTGGAGCGAGTGTGGAGTATTATGCGTCTGAGATGGTTGCGTCCTGCCCTGGTGGGTGGGGCAGGACGTGCAGGAGTTCTGTGGCTGGTGAGGCTGCAGCTTCGGCAGTAGATGGGTCCGTGGGTGGGATTCGGGGTGGCCTGGAAGCAGTTGGGGGATCGTCCGGCATTGAGTTCGTGGAGGAAGTTGGCGTCGTAGTGGCGTCAGATGTTGAGGTTGTCTCAGGGGCCAGGGGGTCTGGTGACTGGGCGCTGTCCAGGCGCAGATGGCCTGCCTTAAGCGTGTCCGCAGCTTGCGTCCTCTGCGCAACCGTGCAGCGGATGCCATTACGTAGGGGAGAGGGGCGGGACTGGAGGTGGGGAGGCGGCACATCAGGAGCAGGTGACAGCTGACTGTGCCCAGAGAAAGTAAAGTCCAATAAAGCTAACAATACCTAAAAAATAAAAGAACTGAAGAGCTGGGGGGAAAAGTCGCGGTGGTGGCGGACTGCCAGTGCAAACCCAGGAGGCGGTAAGTCCTGGCGCTGAAGCAGGGAACACTACGAGCCGAGCTGCTGGGAAGAGTGTTGCCTGGACCAGCGGTCTGGGCATCACACTCAGTCCCCCACAGCAGCCGCCATTAAGTGGGGGAGGGAGGGCGAGACTGGAGGTGGGGAGGCGGGAGCAGGGCAGCGACGGAGGGAAGGCTGAAGGAGGGAGAGCGGGCAGCAAGTCAGGAGCAGGTGACAGGTGACTGTGCCCAGAGAAAGTAAAAGAACTCGGTCTCTTCCTTACTGCCAGAGAAGACACGGACAATGTCCTCTTCTTTTCTGTGATGGCAGCTGCCCCCACCCCGCTTCCCATTATTCTCTTTCTTTCTGTCTTGCTCCTCACTTACTGAAAACCTTGACTTGAAGAAACGGTTCACAACCTCCGGATGGAGAGAAATAAAAGGTTTTAAATATGAAAAATAAACACATAACTAAATAAAGAAAGCCAGAGTGGTGCTTCCAAAGTGGCCAGATTGGTTTTATTCACATCCAACCACATCAGCCTCACTTTACAGACTTTGCAGTGAAGCGCTACTTTGTTTTCTCCTCTTTCTTTGAACAGTATTGTTGTCCCCAGGTGGGGAAGTGCACCATTCCTGGATGTATTGCACTACCTGGTTCATGGGTGGATTGGAAAACAAAATGTGTACCATGCTCTGTGTTTATGGATGAGGTATTTCTAAACTATACTGCTTGCGTTTTGTATGGATATAAGCAATGAACATTGAAACGGTTCCTGTCAGGGACTGTCCGGGACTATGTGGGGAAGCCTGTACAAGTGAACAAGATGGGTAAGACTCAGAAAGGAAGGGCACTCGCAAGGCAATTTAGCATTCTGACTAACTACACCCAGGACGGACGTGCAAGACATATATATAATACAACATTAACAATAAAGGAGGGTGAGGGGTAAAGCAATCAGGAGCTCAGCATGGTAAGACTGAAGCTCAGTAAGTTTCTTACACGCAATTGCTGTTACAGATACTGACTGCAAATACCCACATGTAGGATATGCATGCAAAGGCAGGGTCTGTGGAGCTTATACCTATAGTGATGTTATAAATGTAACTCAAAGACAAAACTCACAGTGAACAAGAAACACCACCTAGGTAGTCCGCTGAGCCCACGGATCCTGGCGATCAAACAGGAACACGCAAGGCAGTAACAGCAAAGAGGTAGAACTAAACACAAGCACAATAGACAAGGAGCTAGCAAGGAGGAGTGCTTAACAGGAAAGGGAGGAAATGACAGGGCACACTTGGCAGAAAGCAGGTAACAGACATACAAGGTAACAGAAGTAAGACAGCAGAATAGAAAGGCAGCAAACTAGAACTGGAATCAAGGAAATGGGAAGCAAGGCAGGGATTGGAAACGGATATGCAGAAGGGGAGGCTACAAGGGTATACTAGAATAGTGCAGGTTAAAGAATCAAGAAAACAAAGTAGCATCGAAGGCAGTGCTGGGGCAGGAACAAGAAGTGAGCTAAGGCTCAGGAGTCAAAGCACCACTGCTGGCAGTGTTAGTTCAGGAACAGGGAAATTACTAGAGTTTAGGAGTCAAGGTAGCACTGCAGGCAATACTGGTTCAAGGAAACAGGACATAGCTACAGCTCAGTAAACAAGGAGTCAAGAGAGCACTGCAAGCAGTGCAAATCAGGAACAAGGAATAGCTAAGCCCAGGAACAAAGAATAACTATAGCTCAGAAACTCAGGAAACAAGGTAGCACTGCAGGCAGTGCTAATTCAGGTACTGGGAATAGCTATAGCTCAGGAACTCAGGAAACAAGGTAGCACTGAAAGCAGTGCTAATTCGGGAGACGGGAAACTGCTGCAGTTCAGGAACAAGGAATAGTAAGGCTATGGGGTCAGGGTAGCAGTGCAGGCAGTGCTAATTCAGGAACAGGGAAAACAGCAGCAGGTCAGGAACAAGGCATAATTAAAGCTCAGGAAACACTGGAAACAAGAATAGCAAAAGCTCAGGGAACTCTGGAACCAAGGATCGGTCTCACCGGTAAACAGCTACAATGACCAACCTTTGCCTGAAGGGAGCTGGGGCTTAAAAGAGCTCACAGTAATCATATGCATCAGGTGGAGCAGGCTAGCTGCAGCCAGCCACAGGTGAGCTGAATTCCTCCACCCATCCTTGGCCTGCAGGGGTGGAGACAAAGCAGTGAGCAGGGAATTCTGGGTATTGGAGTTTCAGGTATGAGTAGGCTGCCTTTAAGTCTAAGCAGGCTGGCTTTCACAAAACCCGGCATGGATTGGGAATGGATGTCAATTCCTAAATGATGTCCAAATGCCTGGAAGTCAGGATATGCATACAGGGGAGTGTCTGGAGGCATATTAGAACATTGGAAACCCCACAATTCAGCCCCCTGGTGGTGGGCACGAGAGCACAGGGAGCGAATCGTGACAGTTCCCTTCAGGGCCCTGTAGTCATGTCCTTAACTTTTCAGGTAAAACCGCTTGCTGATTTCTGAATAGAGAGTGAGAGATCATTAAGGTAACCATATTGTTTCGGATACAATTCAAATGCTTTACTTAATATTGCATTCCCTATAAGTATTTGTGTTTACCTTTTTTTTAGGCAGCATATTAGTCTTATCAAGTGCATAATTTGAATTGAGCCACATAGCGGGCACAATTAGGTTGTAGCTGAAGGCAGTGCGAGTTTCTCTCAGTGGGGCAGTATGGTGTTCAGTGGGGGAGAGGATATGGCACTATGGCCAGTGCTGTCGAATCTGGAACTGGGGAACCGGGTTCAGCCTTCATGATCAGTCCACCAGACCACTCTACTGAGGGAGCATATTCCCATGCTAGACCTTAGAAGGCCCCACTAGACCTTAGAAGGCCTGATGTCTTAGCACAAGCAGGTGTACCCTAGCAGTGTCAATTGTGGGTTAACCTTGAAGGCCTGTCCACCACAATCCATACTGAAGTTCATCTCCAATCTTGCAGGCAGGTCTACGTAGCAGCACAACCTAGAGCAACAGTGATCCAGTCACTGTGACTCTGTCACTGAGGTCACATGAACCTTGAGCAGGTTAGGGCGGTGTGAACGGTGTGACCGCACTGGGTACCTATTTCGGGTGGGTGCGTAGTGTTTGCAAGTATATTATGGTTTAAAAAAAACTTCTGCCTCCTTCCTGGCCTCCAGCAATTTTCAGCAACAATAAAAATGTAATGATAACTTTGGTGAGTAATGTTCTTCCTAGAGAAAGATCAACGTTTTGTCTAGTGGAAGGGTTGACTGGTGGAAAGGTAGCACAGAGGGTTAATGTCCCTGCTACAAAGAACATGTACCATGCAGATCATAAAGTGCTAGGTTAAAGGTTACTGTTTTTGTCAGAGAGATCCTTTTGTTACTTGCAGTTTATAAGTTAAAATCCTAACATGGAACAGTAAGCTATTAAACTATACTGCCTACTAGTATGGTTGTCATGTGGCTTCTACACCTTGTAGTCCTTTGTCTTATGTAACATTTCCTATACAGTGATTTACACATGTATAAATGATTATCTCTGTGTAGTGCGTGTGATGTAAAGTACTCTGACACCATACACTGGTATGAGTGGCGCTGTAAATCAAATTAAATGCATCTGAGAAAGAGTGTGGTTATGGAGACTTGAGGGGGACTCTTAAAGGGTGGTAGTGAGGGGGTCTGAGGCATAGGTGAACATTGGGAGCACCAACAAACATTGTTGCACAGTGTTCCACTAGCACTAAAGCCGGCCCTACCATTGAGGCCAATCCGCCTTACCCATTGGTACCTCCATTGGCCTTGTTTCAGCAGTAGTAGCTGCAATTCACCAAGGATCTGCAATGCAGGATTTGCACGCACGCCAAACTAAGTTTGCAAACTTCACAGTCTCTCTGCTTCATGCACAAGCCCTTTTAACATGTGCTAGCTGCTCTGGAGCCACTGGAATTATGCAACAATGGGGGTCAAAATGATACAGCAGTGTTGACTAAATTATGCAACAAAAAAAGGCTGCAGCTTAGTGAAATATATTTTTTATACTTTATTACTTAGACATTTTTACACATGTTAAGTCTGCAAAGATTTTGCCTCATTAGTATCAGTATAACATACAAATGCAGCAGTGAGAAAGGTGACCAGTCAATCTTTGCAAAGGGCCATCCACTTTTCAGCAACTCAAGTCACATTTTTTAGTAACTTTGTATCCTTTTGAGCTACAAAAATGATTAGTTAAAACTGTACGATTATGCAGTGGATGATGCATTATGTGGCAAAGATGACAGAGCCATAATTATATAGAAAACATTTGCAAACTAGGATATTTTGCCATTCATGTTTGAACTGCTCTTGTGGAAGAAGGGAGGAGAAGTGCTAATGAGAGAAACTGCATGGCTTGGAGACAAATGGCTTGTGATTCACTTTTAAGTGTATTTGGGACATTGTGTGATATGGAAATATATCCCACTTTGGGAATGTATTTAAATGCCAATAACTCCTATTAAACCTTAAATAATCAAGTGTATCCATTGGTTGAATTAAATAACACAATAAGCTGTAACTGGTCGGTGAAATGCCAAACAAATACTAAAGATTGGGATGTTTGGCACATTCTGGCCACACCTCTAACTCCGCCCACTGATCCAATCCTTGGGTTATCCCTGCCCTCAGAGTCTCCGCCCCCAGTTCCCCCACTTTTTTTCCCCCACTTCGACCCCTGGCTTTCAGTTGTTTGATGTTGAAGCCAAGCACTGTGCCTGAATCCTCTCATGATGTCAGAAGGTTTCTGCTGAGGAGCAGCATCCAATCCAATACATGAACCTGGGCTCAGGTCCAACTGTGACCCCTGGGGCAAGATGCTGCCCTTGTCACTGACCCTCCATCGATTGAAAGAAGGCCAGGGAGTCTGCTTCGTTGTTTTAATTAAACCGCTTTCGGTGGAGTGAACAGAAGGTTGGGCCAGGGGTCCCAAAGCTCCTAAAATGCACCGAGACCTTTTTAAAGGTACTGGGGTAAGGATTAAGGGTCAGGACATTTTCATCTCTGGAGGAAATTTACCCCAATCAAGGGTGGAAGGAGGGGTGCGAAGTGACACACCTGTTGACACCCCTGCCGTTCCATCTTGAGACAACTTCCATCGGGTCATACTAAGTGGAAACCAGGATATTTTCCCCCAAGCGAGGAATCCGATGATTAAATGAAGCCCGGAGGGTTTGTGGCTTCTTACTATTACTGAGGGGTGGAGTCTGGCAATTACTGGGCCGCAAACGTCACAGCGCAAGCCTAGAAAGGTCTGGGCTCCTGTGTCTCACCTCCTCAGTAACCCGTAGATCAGTCTCATGGTTGGTGTCATGCCATGTTGGGTCAGGCAGTCGAGTATGCGGTGCTCTCCAGCCTCGGTGGGCGGCTTCAGTCCCCCGTAACCCCTACAGCACCTCGCCTGCGGCGATCATCGACGAGTCACAGATATCATCCAAGTCTCCTCTTTGTTGGGGCCACTGTTAATTTGGATGGGTAGACCCAGTCATCGGAGCCACCCTCAATGCCCCCGCCAATAGTCCTCTCGGTTTTGACACATTTTGTGTCTCCTACATACCTGCATGTGACAGATAAGTGCAGTGGAGAGCGGAGCCTGAGAGGATGGCATCCACATACCCATGACGGTGAGCCACACCACAAGCCTGTTTTTTCATGCTCTCAGAACTGTTGCACAATGTTCAGCAACAGTACCAGGGGCCAGATGTAGGTCTCCAATTACCGGTCGGGAACGGGCGATTTCGGCCGTTACCGACCGGTAATTGGTTTTTGAGATGTAGAGGGCCTGAATTTTACTGAATCTGTAAATTTACCGATTCGGTAAATTTACAGATTCGGTAAAATACCGACTCGGTATATTTACCGAATCGGTAATTCCAGATGTAGGTGGAACTTAAAATAGTGCCACAGGCCCTTAGGACTTCGTTATTTACCATGAAATACTATCTCAAGGTAAATAACGAATTCCTGTGTACATGCACATCTGTGCATGTACACCTGTGCCATGTGGCACACATACATGCCCTAATGGCATGTATGTGTGTCACATTGCACACAAGCCAGAATCAGGGGTGCAACAGGGTGTCAAAGTGACACCCTGTCCCCCTTGTAAATTTGGTAATTTTACCGAATCTGTATTTACCGAATCGGTAATTGACATTGATTCCTATGGGCCTCAAGGCCCAAAGGAATCAATGGCGTACCGATTCGGTAATTACCGAATCTTACCGATTCGGTAAATATACCTACATCCCGATTGCCAGTTCTTAAATACCGAATCGGTATGATTCGGTATTTAAGAATCTGTAATCGGGGATTACCTACATCTGGCCCCAGATTCCTTGTATGTGTGTGAATTGAGCATTAGCATAAAAAAGCAAACAGTATTTAATGTACAACGCGACAATTCCTGAATATCCTATGTATTTGTACATATTTATGTTTTATTTTTACTCAGTTTATATGTATGTCTGTACATTTTCACTGGTATCGATTACAGGTTACAATAAAAACATACTTAGCAATGAACCCAGTGCTTCAGTTATAACAATTTCAACATGCATAAGCCCATATATGTTGCTCCCTTCTCCCTTAAGCATTTAAATAAAGTTCTCCATGTACATGGTAAAAGTTTGACGTCTTGACTTTATCGCTTTTTGCTTGTTAGGCTCAGAGCGGAAATAATAATCCTTTACCTTTTATTTGAACAGAGAAAGTTCCTAGGTAAGGCATTTATCCACCTTTGGCACACAGCTTGCCAAAACAATGTACCTGCAGGAGTGGGTTTCAAATAATTATATAATTTTGAATATAGGCTGGGATTACCTCTAATCTACAGGGAAGGCTCCCCTTGACAGTCTGTGAAGGACTTCCACCATAGGTTTTACGTAATTTTATTGCAAAACGAATGCAAACAATGTGTTTGCAGAGTATGATTTTGCTGGCTGTAATCATAATCTTAAACAATCCTATATAATTCCCAGTCTCTATAAACTTTGATCCCTGGTTTTCAAGCTGCCTTTATTGAGGACTTAAGGCTCCAGATTGGAATCGTTCGAAAAATTGAATGACGTTGTGTCCTGTATTAAAAATAGGAATGACTCAAAATTCTGATGTCGTTTTCAAGACAGAAGTTCGTTTTTAGGATACATTTGTTTTCTATGTGTAAATTGATACAAGAAAGCGCATCATCTGAGTGCAGTATTTTGGCAAATTAACTAAAAATACTCAATCCATTTTGAAATTGCATCCACTGAACTTCAGCAGTGCATTCCTTGCATTCTGTACTTTATTATTAAAGACATATAGATATTTGTTAACTCAAGACAGACTTTGTAGCTTTCATAATAGAAATATTTGGTCAGTACTAGCATTTCATAAGGTGTAGGTGCTTCTTTACTTTACTTTACTTTAAAAAACATTTATAACGCGCACTATCACCATCGGTTTCTTGGCGCTCATTGACAGGTGGCGTGACCCAGAAGCAGGAGGTTTAGTCGTATGCGGCTTGGAAGAGCAGGGTTTTTAGGAGTCTGCGGAAGCAGTCATACTTAGGGCAGAGACGGAGCGAAAGTGGAAGGGAGTTCCACGTAGAAGGGGCCAGGATGGAAAAGCTCAAGCTTGTGCTTCTTTGGACAATTGTGAAGGTTCAGTGATTGGTTGTGCAAATGATTTTCTCCACTCTCACTTTCTCTATTGTCTAACAACAGTTGTACTGTTATAAAACATTCCAAACGCGGTGCAAGACGGAAGGCTGCACAACGCGAAACGGAGCTGAACAACCAGATACCTCGGCGCTGACTGCACACACGAGCGTGAGGCATCAGACGTGCCGGATAAACAGTTTACAATTTTGAAATAAGCACACCAGTGACAAACGCATTGGTATAATTTTGGACACTTGCATAGTACAAGTGCGGACCGGTCGTCGCACTTGGACGCATCAAGGCACCACGGGAGGGTGCCATACAAATGGTTTTAATTGACGTGCACTTTTGAGAGATATCCCCTGTCACTCCGTCCTGATGAAGACCCGCTGTTGAGGACTTGAACCACCCACTTTTTATTTGGGTCGAAACGTCGACGACATTCCCTTCTGGGAGCCTGTACCTAGTGACCCCTGTCCCCAGTCCACCTTCCATCCCCTTCTCCCTGGTAATCCCATTGCCAACGGGGCAATTTAAGGACCAAGGAATTGTAGATAGCACTTAGCGAGTAAAAAAGAAGTATTTTTTACAAGCTATACCTAGGACAGGCTCAATGTTTCCCTGTATATAAATGATCTACACTGTTTTTCCTGATCTTCTTGATCATTCACTTGAGCACACGCTTTATCTTTCTCTGTGCACGTTCTCTTTTTTCCTGTTTTAGAGTAAAAATGTATTTCGTCTTAGGATTTGTGTAAATATATATGTATATAGAAATATTGATTTCCATTTGCTAATACATGATAAATTAAATTAATTATCTCAGCTGAACCCCCTCTTTTTTCGAGTTTATTGATTTATTGGCACATACTGTAAATGTTCTTTGAGGTTGTGGGCTAATATCATCCATGTCAGAAAGACTATAGATTAAGTCTGATTGTGGAGTTAATAAGATTGATCAAATGTTATGATTATTTTTACCATTGAAATTATGTCTAGGACCATTTGTTGTCTATACTAACAACAGTTGTAGGCAGAAATGTTAGTCACACCCCCTGGTATCTGAAATTTGCTAGAAAAGACAAGCGCCCCAGAAGGCAGTCACATTTGATTGGAACATCCAGAGCATACTTGATTCTGTGATTCATTTGACACATTGCTATATGCTCCATGGGACTTGAATGGTGCTCCTTCTCTTTCCCCCAATTCCCCAAACAGCATTGGTATCCTTGCAGGTGCCCTAGTGCAGTGGCGCCTGAAGATGTTTGAAAGGGGTAAGGTCAATGCTTGCACTGCACCGAGTTGCAGTGAGTAAGTGAAGAGAAGAACATGGGATTAAATAGTGCATTTTAAAGATAAATGCTCACATAAATTTGCTAAACAAACAAGCATTGGCATTGCCAATAGGTCTCGCTTTTGGGACCTTATAAGAATTTAGTTATGCAGCACAATGTCCTTGGTGCAACAACACCAACCATTGCATACCTAAACACTTATAAGGTTCCAAAGGTGAGACCTATTGCTAATGCCAATACTTGTTTTCCTTTGTATCTGATCCAATAGTTCTCTTAACCTTTATCAGCAATCTCACACAAATGACGTTGTCCTGATCTAGTAAAGAGAATCCTATGCACTTTCTCTAACGTTTTGGGGGATGTGAGTTAGAATTTTAAATGACCCCTTCCAGTTTATGAATTTTTCATAATGTTTATTGATTAGAGTTTGAATATTAAATCTGTTCTGGTCAGTAATTGTCCCCTCAAACAATCCATTTATTATAGTGTGAAACAGAGATCTGAAGAGGAATATTTTGGAAGGTACTAAGAAAGAGTAAGTTAAGAAAAGCTTAGCTGAGCAGACTTGTCACTCATCTTTAGCTGTATGTTAGTTATTTTTACCATGCAGTAATGTAAACATATTTCTAAACTGCCTTTCCCCTTTGCAGGGACAATTACATTCTACAGGAACAAAGTCCACAAGACAGAAGCGATTGGTTGTAAGTCCACCCGCCCTGGAGGAGATGAACACGATGTTCACTTGCGAAGAAGGTTTCACACGAGTGGAAAAAATCTGATTAACTGGATGGAGAAAGAGAGGACGCCGGAATGTTCGGATAAAGAGAAGCTGCTTGAACGCACGGGGTTTGCGTTTGATGAAAATGAGATTAATGTACAGTCAGAAGATCTATTCACTGATAAAACCCTGGAGCTGATTTCACCGCGGATGCTGATAATAGGCGATGTTGGGATTGGGAAAAGCTGCTTCTCGGCAGGGCTTCTGAAACGATGGGCGTCTGGACAAAGGGATCTTTGCTACACATGTATCATTTACATGACATTCAGTGAGTTAAATACCACGAAGGGTCCTTTAAGTGTGAGAAGCCTCTTAGGAAGAGAGTGCCCGGAGCTGTCTCCAGTGCTCACTGAGCTGCTCAACACAGACAAAGTGCTCATCATTCTAGACGGCCTGGACGAGTTTAATCAAGAACTGAAGGACGGCTCACCGACCGATGCCATGTGTGACATTGACACGCGCCTCGATATAAGCACTCTGATATCAAAAGTCATATCCAGGGAGCTTCTCCCAGACACACATGTTCTAATCACATCTCGGATGGGTTCTGTGCGTAAAATAAGAGAACGTTTCACCTCCACATTTATACTGGAAGCTTTCACGGAGGATCAGGTTCGGGAATACTGTCGGACATTCCTACCTGGTGATATCCGAACAAAAACTGTCGCTGAATGTATCAGCAACTATAAATTGTGCAGTTTGCTGTCAGTTCCTCTGCTAAGCAGCGCCCTGTGTCACATTTACAAGAAAGGGCTTGGTCCCCAGTCTGAGGGAGCTCTGGCCACGCGCAGCAGAATGATGTACTCTGCTCTACAGGTCACTCTGAAGGCCACCTTAGCAGAGACAGGACACAGTGATCACAAGCGCTGCGCGTCATTAATGAATAATGCTTCCCATGTACCAGAATGCATTCAGAACTCTGTCCATCAGCTGTGCAACAAGTCTTACAATAATCTTATCTGCGGAGCACGGGAAATAAATACCAAAGACATTGCAATAAACTGTTCACACACAGAATGCCTCCTGAAACATCTTGCCGAGTTCTTCTTTAGGGTAGACGGAAGCGGAGAGGAGTTTGAATATCGACACGCCAGCATAAGGGACATGTTTGCTGCCCTGTACTGTGTGGGGGAGATCCGGGATGAGGCGGAGCTCGAGACCGCCCTGAACGCCTGGGTTTTCGGAGTCTTTTCCGAATCTCCACGTCCACCTCTTCTTGATAATATCACTCCCACTCACTGGAAAAGGCTCCAGGGCTTTATACGATTCTTCCTGGGCCTGCTGCCTTATGCAGACCAAGGCCTACTGTCCGAGAAACCTTCTCTCAGCCCAGGCAGGAGGGAGCTTCTGAAAAGATGGTTTCAGGCCTGGATCGATAAAAAACCTGTCAAAATAAAATTCTTCGTCTTCTTGCACTGTGTGTTCGAGTTACACGATGGTGACGTGACAGAGCATGTTTCACGTCACACCCAGGAAGCCAATGTATTTAACATACCGCTCAACTCCCTGGACATCAGCGCGTTGCGTTATTGCTTTGAACATTCGAGACTCGACTTGATTGATCTAAGACTGTGCGAGCTGAGCGACGCAGGCCTGGAACAGCTGGAAGACGTTATACGCACCTGTAAAGATGTAAAGTAAGTACATTGTGCGCCAGAATACTGAAAATGCTATATCTTATTTTTTTCATGACCAATTAAAATGTGTATCTCTGCAGAGATAAGCGCATAACCTCAACTAAGGGATCTCACTTCTGTTTGTTGTACCGCCCTCTGTGTCCAAAGCCTCAGTCAAGGAGGAAGAAGTAAAGAATTTGTGTTGTGCTACGTTACACAAAGTGCCCCTATGCGCCTCCAGGCTGCACGGAATAGTCTGTATGTTGTATGTGTGAAGCCTAATACTACTAGCTGAACAATTTCTAATTGCCCTCAACGTTGGCAAGTAAGGGAGCAGATGTATGGGCTCATGGATTGAGTTGTTCAGGATCAAACATCTTTGGTCAAGTAGGAAGCCTTGGTAAGAACCTAGGTCTACATGTTTCAAAGTTAGCAACTTATCTAAGAACTCGAGGGCATATTATTAAGTGAAGCATTGCCGCTTTTTCGGCACATAGCACTGAAAAAGCTTCGATCTTATTATCACCCTATTTGCAAATAGGGTGATAGTAAGATCAAAGCTTTTAGCGTTAGCGCGTGTTTCCTTGCGACTTTGCATGTCAGCGATCAATATTGCTCATGACACGCAAAGTAGGCATTCCCTAGCTAAACAACATTGAAAGCCTTGCTAATACCGCTTTGCGATATTAGCAAGCTGTGCAGCAGACCCGCGAAGGGATAAAAATAACCGCGCTAACCGATGTTATCGCAAGTATGTAACACCTGCTTTTAAAATGACTTAATATAAAAAAACAGTGGTCCAAATCGAAATGGTTCTTCAAATCAACAAATGATGTACTCACAGTTACTCATTTCACATTATTAGATGAGTATTTGAATTAATCTGCTCTATGAGATCAATCGGTAGGAATGTTTTACCAAAGTAAAGCAACTACCTGACACAAAACCAAGTTTTTTCAAAAAAAGGGGGAGTTTTAATAAATTACTCCATCGCAACCTAATTGTTTATATACATTTATACATTTTCAATGCTAACGGTAAAAAGGGAGCAAACTGCTTCTAAAAAGGTGCAAGAAAAAGAAGAAAGAGTGATTTTAAGAAAAGGGTGTAAGCCTCAAAGAAAAGTGACATGAAAATAACAATTGAAGTGAATTAGAACAAAGCTGTTTAGAATCCAGCTTATTGAACAATAAGGCCACTATTAATGGTTACTATTTTTGTCATTTATACAGTCAAGAATAACATGTATAATGAAATTCTTAATATATGGTGGTCCTATTTGCATATAAAAAGAAGCGTCAACGTTTCGACCCGTCTTTTTGGTTTCAGGGGTAACTGGGGGCCTCGACCTCCGGGTCTTCCTCAGGACGTGTATGGCACAACCTTCAAACCGTAGATTTTCAAAGTGTGTACCCACGAGTTTCTAATGGGTGGCCTCGGTCCTCCTACTTCAGGATGGACGATATAGATAGTTGACCGTAGTTTGCCCAACACCAAAGTTTTTTAGGGGTGACCGCGTGTCGTAATCTGTCCTGGGTGTACCAGTAAAGGCAGTTGAAGGTTCAGAAGAAGGTTCAGACACAATTCACAAACCAGACACCATTAATCGCTTTTCATATTTCAAGCGGCCATCACTCACGGCATTGTTTACAGACTCGGGCAGTTTTTTATAAACTCGAACACTGTTCCAAAAAATACCAGTCCGCGCTTTCCAAGTTGCGCGTTCACTGCTTGTAGGGACCACTATGTCGGATACAGCCGATGACTTAGGCATACTGATAATGGGAGGTTGAATGCCATGTTAGGTCCACACTTCCCTATCAGCAAGACTCTCCTTAGCGCTGTAAAATCTTCGCTGGATTTCACGCGCTATTCTTGTTATTCGCTGGAATTGCATCGCCTGTTAGCTAAACGTAGATAATGCGTCGCTAACACAGCGATGTAATACTGCGATAATGTGAATTGCGCTAATCGTGATTCGCGATAATTATCGCATGTCCTTGATTATATGCCCCTCTGTCTCCTCAAAACATATGGCTCTTCGCACAGTTCCGTCTCTATTGGATTCCCTCTTCTAACAAGGATCCCATTACTCAGCCGAATTTTCAGAGCCCCTGGGGTAAGTCATGCTGCGTCAAAGCTGTCATCTTGCTTCCATACTTTCCCAGAGGTGTAACACAAGGCCCCACAGCCCCTGCGGTGTGACGGGCCCCACATGTCCTTACCCTGAAGAGGATTCCCTTAGGATACCATGACAGTTGCACCAGAAAAGCAACTGCAGATTCCCCCAGCCATTTGTGAGGGAGAGTCCCAATTATTTTATCATTAACACAGAAGCGATTATTATGCAGTTTTGTATCTTGCTGTTTTATTTCAGTGGTACAAAAGGGGGTGGTGATGGACGGAGCATCTGAACCAATCAAACACTCACACCGAGTCAAAGGATCTGGGATTGATCCATCACCGTTCTTTAGCCTACTCTGCCGGTACAAAAGGGGATGGTCCATCACCACCCCCTTTTGTACCGCTTTTGGCCGCCATAAGTGTGGCAGGGTATGCTCAGACGTGAGTCCCTTGCTCACTTTGCCACTGGATTCAAGCAAGCCGGGCTGAAGACGGCTGGAATGCCAGAAACCGGTCCTCTGAAGCTTGTTTCCGGTCCAGGGAAGGCATGGCTTGGCAGTTCGGGCTGGACTGTTCCCATGAGGCACAGGGTTCGACTGATTTGCATATAGCCATGTCTGAACTGGGGTGGCAGAGTGGGCTAAAGAACGGTGATGGATTAAACCCAGATCCTTTGACTGGGTGTGAGTGTTTGATTGATTCAGATGCTCCGTCTATCACCACCCCCTTTTGTACCGTTTTATTTCAATAGCAAACATTGTAAAGCAAAAGTACAAATACCACCATTTTGCTCACCCAGGCAAAAAGTAGAAACATTAGCAAAGCGCAATACGATGCATAAAGAGTTGCTGAATCCAATTACCTTCATCGTTTCTTGATGCATGTGATCAGATTCCGTTCAAGAAATGCAAAACAGAAATAATAATAGAAATCCCAAAAGGAACCATTAAACTTCGTCCTTCTTGTGTATTTGTGGCAGTTTACATGAAGACTAGAGAATTACATAATTTACTGTGACGCTGACATTTAGGGAGGGATCAATTGCAAGAGGTGAGATAGTCTTCACTTCTGGTCCATCAATATAACCAGGACGCTCCTTCAAAAATGGCTAGGAGATTCTTTAATGTTATTACAAGAAAGTAGGCTAAATTGTGCATGCCCAGGTCGTATCCTCTTCTAACAATACCACATGCTATATTGGCTTGCAATAGAAAATCTTTAGTGGTAACTCCAGACCTGTCTGCCGGCCTGAGAATGTCCTACAATCTAGCCTTGGCTCAAAAGGCTTTTCTTTTTTAAACAACATATTTTATTAGCATTTTAGAAGCCACATTTGGCCCAAGGGCCCATATACAGTAGCATTTTGATGTAATACAGAGACATGGCATCTAGTAATTATTAGAAACATTTACAACTACGCAAAAATGAACAATAACCCCCCCCCAACACATGCCATAGGCCCGTTATGACACTTTGCAAGCTCCCACTGACGTCCAAACACCGTCTTTTTTAAAGAATGTACCTTATAGTCGGTGTCTGTGCCTCAGTTAGGGCATGCCTTGTGTGGTCAGTGGTAAGGGGGGGTAGCAGAATACCATAGTAATTTGCCCAGGATTGCAATATTCTGATATGCTTTTTTGGGCATCCTCACATGATGAAAACTGGGCATTCAAGGCCCATACAGAAATCAAGACCCCGCTTCCACACACCCAGCAGTGGAGGGATGGTCGCTTTCAATAGCTGGGCTATGTCTCTCTTTGCGATCGTAAGACCCAGAAATAAAAGGTGGCATTTATTTCTATTGCCCCCTAGTTCGACTGCTAAATGTAGGAGTGCTGTCTTAGGGGATGTAGGGAGCTCCCAGCTTAGGACCTCTGAAAGGCATGTGAGAACTCTCTTCCAAAACCTGGCCAACGCATTGCACAACCACACCGTGGGCAGGAAGGATCCCTCTATGACATTACAGCTCAAGCAGGTGGGGGAGGGCACCAGGCCCAACTGTCACAGCTTATAACATGAAAAGTATACTCTATGCAGGAATTTAAATTGGATAAATCGCAGACGGGATGAGATGGCTGCGCCACAAGGGTACTCCAGGGCCTCATTCCAGTGTCCTCTTCAAGTGGGCCAAGGTCAGCATGCCTAAGGGCTGTCAGGGTGTTATGATTGTTTGTGATGAGTGATTGATATATTTTTGTAATCTTATGGTCGCCCAATGCACCCATGAACAGTTACCTTCGAGTGGATTGAATTCGGGGAGTGTTGGCACGTCTTTAATATATGGGGTCACAGCGTGTTGAAACTGCAGATACTTGTAGAATTGTGTATGTGGCATATGGAATTCAGTTTGCAGATCTTGAAAGGATTTGAGAACTCTCCCATGTATAACTGCCCCTAGTGTGGAAATACCTGTGTCATCCCAGTGTTGATAGCCTTGTACGGTAGTCATCTGTGGTAGGAGGCTGCCCACCCAGAGTGGGGTCTCCCGAGTGAGCCTATCCCACCATCCCATATGTTTTAGTGATTGCTGGCTCAATAGGCTTTTGAGGCCAAATTGACCCCTTACATTCTGGAACCAAAATTATTTTGTATTCAAATCCGCCAGGGTCAATATCTCTTTCACAGACCGACTAAGGGTAGCAGAAGAAACTGGAGAGTAAGGTGCAGTATAGAGCTTACTAACTCAGGAGAGGACATTCTTGGGCCTTCCATCACATGCAAACACTGCTTAGTACATCTTGCCACACACATTTTAGGATATAATGAAAAGAAGGAAATTTCATAGCAGAAGAAGCATTTTTACTCCATCTAGCAATGATAAAATGAACTCTGTTTCGGGAAAGCCGCATAGCGGTAATAAGCTCTAACATCAGAAACTTTCCTGAAAGATATTAACTTAGCTAATAGTTTTCAGTGAAAGCTCATAGTTTTCCTTCCATGGCTCAAACAACAGCAACACCACATGCCCATCCCACAATGAACTATAGCATGCCTTTGGCAGATTTGAATACCCAATTACCTTTAACAACCTACATATCAGAGGGTGCATCTAACCGGCTTTGATTCCACCTTCAGATGATCTGCTGAAATAGATCATCTGTATCCATTTATAGTATGATGTGTGTTTGATTAAATGCCATACATGCTATTCGATAGAGAACTGCAGACACACCTGACTAAATGGGATTGATATTCCTTTCCATGTACCAGCTAGACCAAATGTCTCAGGCTGCTTTGAATGTTTTTGACGTCTTCTATGCCTAGAATGGGTTAATGTATTCAGAGGCCGATTCCAAAATTGGTGGGATGTCTGCATATGTCCTGAAAGATTAAACCACCAGACAAGGTTGCCCTCTAGGCTAGATCATGAATGTGTCTCTCTGGATTTGCCAACAACTTTGGAAGGACCGGTAATAGAGTTGAGAGAGCACATGAAAACTCCAGTAGGGAGGATACAGAGGCTGGGCCCTCCATAGGGGAATTATCACAACTACTATTGTTTCCAGCCTGCAGATTGGTACCAGACACTTGGATATCATCACAAAGGAGGAAAAGTGTACATATGGTTGCCTAGCCAATCTGGCAGAAAAGCATTGTTCGGTAATGCACCTGGATCTGGTCTCTGACTAAAGATTTATTGAAGATAAGTCGCTAATCATGTGGCAAAAAGATCTACTGTAAAGGGTCCCAAAAATTTGCTTAGGGCTCTGAAGATATGGAGATGCAGACGCCAGCCAGTGCCTCCGTAGACACTTCTGGAGGGCCAGTTCACAATCCTGGAAGATTCTCCGCCAGCAACAATTTTCTTTCCTGACTAAATTGTCTGCCTGCAGCAGAATTGCACAATCGACCTTGTCTTTTGCAAAGCTTTGAATCACGAAGGAGCCTGCAAGAAGATCCAAACAATTTATGCACATTGACAACTCCATCTTTGACTATCTTCTACCAGTCAAGGATATGACACACCGGGGTCCCCTATCTCCAAAGGCTTGCATCTGATTCTTGCACTAGATCTGGGGACATAGGAAAAATTGCTTGACAGTTCTATGAATCTATGGGGCAGATGTACCAAGCGGGAAATGCGATGTATGAAAAAATCGCATCGCAAAATTAAGGAATCGCAAAATTTGCGATTCCTTACTTTTGCGCTACCATTTAAGGAATCGGAAAAAGCGATTCCTTAAATGGTATGTAAGAAACAAGAAGGTTTTGCGAATTCACACTAAGAAATCGCAAATTACCACCAACTTGTCGTTGGTGGTAATTTGCGAATTCTTTTACAAATGCACTTTTTACAATTTGTAAAGCTGGCATTTGACACTCATACATGCCTTTAGGGCATGTATGTACGCCATATGCGCACAAATGTCAATTCAGGGGTGCAGCAGGGTGTCCTTAAGACACCCTTGCACCCTTGTAATTATTCTCAATTTGCGATTAGCAAATTGCGAATCGCAAATTGCGAATAATTTCCCATTCCTTCCTATGGGCCTTCTGGCCCATAGAAATGAATGGGAAATTATTCCTTAATTGCGATTAGCAATTTGCTAAGTGCAATTAAGGAATTTTAAGAAATCGCTAAAAATTAGCAAATTTCTACATACATACCATTTTGCAATTCTCAAATAGCGATTCCTTAAAAATCGCTATTTGAGATTCGCAAAAGGGTATCTTGATACATCTGACCCTATGTGACTTAACCACCAAGTTATTTCACCCAGTGTCTCCCGATCTATTGGAACTGCATCTGAGTAATCAAGGTCTCTTTCTATGTTCTTTTTCTTTAATGGCTGAAGTGCCTGATAATAATGGGGACTCTGTAAAATTGGCTGAATTGATACCTGGCCCACCAGATTTACTAAGTGATGAAGAGAAACCGTTTGTAAATCCACATGCTCTTTTGATTCTTTTTGATCAGTTAAAAAAAAATTCCTTCTCCTGATCTGAGAAGATAATGTTGTCTAAATAAACAAACATCCTGAGACCACAAACTCTGGGGTCACCTCAAGTGGTTTCATTAGCTTATTCAAAAACAAAGGCACTGAGGAGACAGCCTAAAAGGAAGGGAAGAGGATCTGAGTGCCTGTTCTTGCCAAAGGAACTGTCGGTACTTCGAAAAGGCATCATTTCAATCTAACTAAACCATCCAATGCCTCAGGAGTAGAATATCTCTGAGATGGATTATTATCTCCATCTTGAAGTGAGGAAACAACAAGAATGATTGAAATCTTTCAGATTTATCACAGGTTGATTATTTCAACATTTTTATTGACTACCAATATGTTGCTCATAAACTGTTTTTGATCCAAGAGATATAGTTCTATTGCACCCTTCTAAAACAACTCTTTCACCTCAATGGGAATTGAAGCCTTAGCCTTCTGAGAAAATTGAGCCAGGAGTGGAATATGTTTCTGAACAGGGTGAGAATAAAAGTCTATTTGAAAACTACACAATTTGTCAAACCCAGTGAAGGAAGTGGCCGTTTATGGTCAACCGGGTCACTCGCGACCACCTCTCAGCCTTCCATACAAATGAAGAGTCAGTCAGACAGTAGAGAACACAAACCAAAGATATTTACTGAAAGTGCACTCAAGTGGAGTCCGGTCTGACCAGCCTCCTTAGATTGCTGCAGAGCCTTTGTGCCAGCCTGGTAACACACAATGTACATCTTCAGAACCACTAAAATACGACCCAACTGGAAATTTCCAGTTGGTAGGTGGTGAACAAAGGAGATATAGAAGGATGGGTTGCAATCCTGAGACCGGGTACATGCTATCTTAACTTCAAGGTTACTCTGCCTATGCCCACCTCTCTAAGGTGGGAGCAGGCCTATCTCCAAGGAAAGGTATGTACCAGCAAAGGCAATGTATTCATTAGCACAGTGAAACTCAACCTTGAAGAAACAAAAAAAAACTATCGCTGCTGCCTTCAGCTGAAGTGGACAGAGAGTGAGGCAGAAGTTAGTTTAGATCATAGCTCAAAATGGCAGCTCAACTTAAAATGGTGCAGCGAATGCTAACTTTACATGGAACAATATGCGAACAAAATGAATGCA
Source organism: Lissotriton vulgaris (assembly GCF_964263255.1). Lineage (NCBI taxonomy): Eukaryota > Metazoa > Chordata > Amphibia > Caudata > Salamandridae > Lissotriton > Lissotriton vulgaris. The sequence continues at coordinate 1,657,279,976 of NC_141685.1, read as the reverse complement.
TAACATATTTTACATTTCAACACCAGGGATCATTTGCAATTTTTTACCAACAGTGTACAAATAGAACTTGTTTCGAGAGAAGTGAAAGGAGCATTTACCCTGGACTCATTTTCTATGCTTGCCCTTCTTAGGAGGGAAAGCGACCCCCGTCTTAAGAACATAGAACAAGTGGTGGTAGAAAGGTCTGTCATACGTGTGAGGACCAGCAAAACCACCTCAGTGGTCACTGACTCTTAAAGTGACCCAATCCCAAAAAACTCTAGTCAGAGATGAAGGGCCTTGTCCAGTATTTGCCTATTTCCCTGATGTGTCCGTCACCAAAAAAGAGGCCTTGATTTTCTGGGTCGATATCAGAGCTCGCCAGCTACATTGATCAAAAGGCCCATAAGCCTCACAAATGGCAGTCTCGAATTAGCATTTCCCAATACACAGATAGCTCTCTGAGCCCAACTGGAAATTGTTGTGTGATCTAATGGTTCCCCAGAGCTTCCAAACACCACATTTTAGTTATTGGACCCCAAGATGTTCACAGTTCGTCCTCACACGATGCCCAATCTTTGTCCACTCCCCTTCTGGTGACTCTCCGTCCCTGCCTAAAAAGGAAACTATTTTGGAGTTCAAGATATGTTTTTTAGCATTTTTGTTTGCTACAGTATGTCCAGGACATTTAGCCCTGACGACTGAAGTTCTGATTCTCGATTCAATATAATCCCCCTCTGAGGAGTTTGGATGCTGAAGCAAATCAGGGTCAAAGGTTCAGATACCCACGCATCAAAAATTGCTGCATTAGATCTTTCCTGAATCTCTTGTCTTTTGGGGGGTATTAACTCCATATCCAACAGCATCATACTAAATATTGTCAGAATATCAGTTCTCTATTATTGTTCAATAAAGTAATTAAAAGCCCTTTGCATGAGCTAACAAATCCTTCAAGATTAGAGGTTGCACACTGTGGACTGACATCATCATCGATATACAGATTTGAACTGCTATGGCCAAAACCATTCTTATTGCTGGGTGAATCAATTTAAGACATTAGGGGCCATATTATGATGTCGGTCGGAAAGACCATCTGACTGACACGGCCGTGGAGACATTCCGCCTACTCTTCCACGATGTCTCCGACCACCATATTATGATGTATATCTGGCAAAACTTTGACCGTGTTGGTCGGGGGTGATTCCGACGTGACAGCATTGGCTGGAAACGAGTCAGATCCCACTGCGTTAGTTAGAAAGGCTGTCCCATAAGGTTTGCGGTTACGAAAATGCATCGGTTGACCCACCGAACAGATTATGATGCATCCGGTGCAGTGGCAGAACCATGGCGGTTTGTGTGCCCAATGGCCAGAGCAAAAATTAAAAACTCAGGCCAAATAACACAACAACAAGCATAGTCAGTGCCAAATAAACAGTACATGCCAATTAAAAAAGTCGACACACCCAACAAACCACCTGCAAAAAACCTAGACCATGATCCTTTGGCAACACAATACTGCTGCGTGAAGTAAGGAGCTCTTTCTTCAGATATTGCTGTAAGCCCTGCGTACACACATGCACTGCATTTACACGACTACCCTCACATATCATTTTTTGTTTCATTTTCCTTTCTTTGACACCTTCTAATTCACATTCACCTTCACACTCACCATGTCAAAGAAGAAGCAGCCACTTTTTACTGATGAGGAGTTGAGAGTGCTTGTTAATGAAATCCTTAGAATAAAGCCACATTTATTCAGGACCCTAGTCCAACAGACCCCCGTGAGCTAGAAAAATCAGATGTGGGACAAGATAGTCAGCAAGATGAAGCCCCCATCCTGTGCACAATGGATGATATCAAAAAGAGGCGGTACAGCGTCAGGAGAAGGGTCAAATGTTTGGCCACCAAAGAACACCAGTCCACACAACAGATGGGTGGTGGTACTCCTATACTCTCTTTGCACTTTACGTCCTGGGAGGAGAAGGTGTGTGCCATCATTCTGCTGGAGAGTTTATTTGGAATACCTGACGGAATGGAGTCTGGTAAGTAGGTACTCTACATTTCACACAAGTTAGCAATGATACTTCTGCAAACATCTCTGTAATGGTTCCAGTTAGCTACATGAATTCATTTTGTATTCAAACAAACTATCAGTCAAAGAGCATGTGATGTGTATGTAATACTGATAACCTGCATACCTGCAATGAAGATCAAAAGTCTCTAAACTATTGCCATGTACACACTTATCCCAAACTCCAATCAAGGCCTTGTGCTCCAAACACCATGCACCTGTGTCAGCCACCTTGCCAGTATATTTCCACTCACTGTCAGGAAAGCCTAGTTCCAGGTGGGCTGGTTGGGTAGGATGGGATGGTGAATGTAGGACAGGGCCTGATGGGAGATGTAGTCATTGCAAACACTCCTCCTCCCACCCAGCAAAACCAGCCCACCTGGAACTATGCTTTCCTGACGTGTGAGTGGAAATGTACTGATAAGATGGTGACCTGTGGCTGATTGGGTACATTGCTGACTTCCCTAAGTTAGCATGAGCATGCTGCAGACTGACCACTGCTTTGCACACGTTACTACATGAGTTTATTTAGCAAATGCCTCTTTTGATATTTTCACATGAGAACCTACTGTTGTGTTCACGCTTTGCAGGTTCCTGGGATTTAGTTTGAACTTTGTGAACAAGGTTGAACAACAATGCCCCTTGTTGTTCTGTTCAGGTCAGGCCCTAGCACCTAGACAAAACATACAGATGCAGCTGTTGTTTGGGAATACGTACTTTGGTCTTATTGGAATACACAGATAGGGAGCCTACACTTGGAGAGCGACCTTTCCAGGGAGAAGAGCACAACAGCACCTGTGATGAAGAACTACCATCTATAGACTGAGGTATGGGGTCTGTAGAAAACACTCAGAGATCTTTTGTTATGTAATCATCTTGCTTCTATACAAGGGGAGGGAGGTTATGCTATGCTGTCTCTCATTATAACAGCTCATTTTATCATTTATGCACTACTTGCTATGCTGACCGTATTTGTCTTATGCATTTTTCTGCTTACTGTGGCACTTCTACTGCCTATTAGAGCATGTTTGTTAAAATAAATACTTTAAACCTGTTCATGTCTCTATCAGATCTTATTGTGGACACGTACAAGAGTGTCAGCGGAAGGGTGTGTCTTGTAACTGCAATTCCTGAGAGAGTTGGGAGTGTTATGTTCTGGGGTGTCTAATCACTTGTTCCTCTGTGGGTGAGTCGGAGGGCAAGTGAGACACTATAGCTAGTCGGTCCTGGGATTATGGGTACTAAGGTGCTAGGAAGACTCAGTGCCTATATACTAAGAGCCCATAATCCTACGCATTGTCATGTGTGTGCACAGAATCCCTGTAACAATGACTGACACTGCTGCATGGTCTTTGGAGCACAAGGCCTTGTTGGGAGAAGTAGTCAAGTCAGACACCAGTGTCAGCCATCTTGATATGTTTGTGCTGGGTGGGAATAGGAGTGTTTGCAATGACTACATCTCCCATCAGGCCCTATCCTGCCAACTGCTGGCCCAAATCATTGATTGATGCCCTTCTGAGATGGTAATATTTTACTAAGGATCTCTCTGACATTGTTTGGAGGTCTTTACAGGGCCTGTACACAGGAGGCTGTCTTCCAGCTCCTCTGTGATACCTATGTGTAGAGTGCCTACAAAGCTGGTGTCAGTTTAAAATGTTCCAATAAAAATGCACTTAGAGCAGCAGCATATAGTAATTAAACACACATAAGACTCCATGTTAGTGAAAAACACATTTCACTGATCAATATTGTCATTGGATACATATCACTGCATACATGATATTGGTAAACATGTATAAAATGTTTGTTGACACAGCATTGATAGTGCAGTAGTGTAATTTTCACTAGTGCCAGTTGTTCATGCAAAATCAAGCATGACATACTCCAAAACTCACAAGCAATGAAACCTAGAGTTATATTTGTGATATCAATTGTATAGTTCATCTGTACACACAATAGGATCATGTAATGCATGACATCTGGGACACCACATGCATCTAGCGTATCACTACGCAATATATTCACACTAATGTCATATGGTGGACACAGTAATGTTGTGATGTCTGCATTCCCTAAACAATGACATACACAAGCCATTTACAATGTAGAAATGTCTTAATGCTGTTGTACACTTAAGTGTAGCACACAAAGATGTCCTATAAACCTCACATATCAGAGCAAAGCATATGTAGGCTGTTTTATATTAGAGTGTAGTCATTCCTTCGGAAATGTAGTATCCAGGACTTCAAACATCCACCCCCTTTCTACCTGCACATCACACAGATCGCACACTGGGTAACGCTGTCGTGTAATGCAGTGACTAGGTGTAATCTGTACTTGAAATGCCCATGAGATGCATATTGACTGATATAAACCCTACGTACCTAAATGGCATAGTCTTTTTCCTGTCAATATTAGCCTCCAAATCAGTGTGTTATGTGCCTTTCAAGGTTAGGTCATCATGGGAGTGTGACTGTTTCAGTTAGATGCCCCTTTCACCAGAAATATGCTGCATCCAGGCATGGAATATTACAAACTCACAACACTGACAAAAGTATTTGCAATAAGCAATAGAATGCATTGGATGGGACTTATCGCTTTGGCTGCCTGGACTGAAGACAACCTATACAGTCTAGATATTAGTTTGGCGATTTCCGAGAGAGTTCACTTGCCTGCACTAAGTGCATTGTTTTAGGATCCCCCTATCTCTCTGCTGCTGTCTACATCCTCTGAGAACTACAATATCTCGTTGTACAGAGCGCAGGCCCTCGGCCTTCACAGCTGAAGAAGTCAAGGTGCTGTTGGACACGGTCTTGCCCCTGTACAGGCAGCTCTATGGCACACCAGAGGAGCAGGTGAGTGATGATCAGACAGCATTGTTAGTTTACATGTATAAACACCATGCACTTCTGGCATTAGTAATCACAGAGACAGCAATTTAAATCTGTTTTTAAACCTTGCAAACTGTGTATGTAACTTTTCTATCCAGGTACACTGCTGTAGATGTGAGTGTACTAGTGTTAACATTATATCACTGTTCACAAGGGAAAGAGTCCCCATTGCCACAGGTGAAGTGCTGAGAATACCACTATGCTAACTTATAGATTTTTAGGGCAAGCTGTTCATGACCTATGTGTACAAGTATTTGTATATGTACATGTTGCATGTGAAATAAGAGTCTGCCACCATGTCATCCTTACAGTTCAACTCCTGTCAGAAGGTCATCCTGTGGAGGACCATCACCTGGAAGGTGCGCTCCATGGAGGTCACACGTCGGCACAGTGAGAGCCAGACAGAGGCAAGGAGGGGGTGAGTTTGTGCCTTGTTGCACAACATAATTGCCCATTGATGTGCAGGTGTTTGATGCTGGCCTTCCCTTTTTTAGATTGTGAGACACTTAAAACCACTGTTTAGCGTTAAAAGATGCATATGCCACAAACGTTACATACAACTATACATACAAACACAGCTTCTTTGGATTCACAAATCCCACATCCGGAGACCCTATCAGAAATGAGTAGCTTTACACCACTGACAGAACTTAAGGTTCTTAATGCAATGAGAGAAGTCAAATCTGGCTCTCCCCTCGATCCCTGCCCTCACTTCATCTTTAATCAGATTGCCCCCATCCTCTGCCTATATGTCACCCAGTTGCTCAACAACTACCTCAAAACTGCCATCTTTCCAGATATCTGGAAAAAGGCAATACTAACCCCCATGTTAAAAAAAGCCGGATCAGATGTTCTCAATCCGGAGAACTATCGACCAATTTCTCAGCTTCCCTACCTATCCAAAGTCCTGGAGAGACTGGTAAATAAGCAATTGACACTCTTCCTGGAAACAAATAATATATTTGATCCATCACAGACAGGTTTCAGGGCCACTGACAGTACGGAGGCCACGCTGATGGCAGTGTTAGACAGCATCAGAATATGCACTGATCAAGACGGAGCAGTTGCACTGATCTTGTTGGACCTGTCGGCAGCGTTCGACACGGTCTCACATAAAAGAATGCTGGAAATCCTCAGTGATAAGGGAATCCATTCCAACGCTTTGCAATGGTTTGGATCATTCCTAAGCATTCTAACCCGATCAGTCCGCCTGGGCCAATTCCAATCTAAACCTAGCACCTCCAGATGTGGTGTCCCACAGGGGGCATCACTAAGCCCAACCCTATTTAATGCCTATGTCTCATCTTTGGCCATAATTGGCAGGAAGTGGGTAATCGGCATCTGCTCATATGCCGATGACACGCAATTAATGGTGGCACTGGAAGAAAGGCCCGAAGTCTCCAAACATAAACTTCATAACTGCCTGAAAGAGATGTCCCAATGGATGAATAAGCACTGCCTAAAACTGAATGCGGGCAATGCGAGATTTTACTTTTTGGAGGTGCCAAGCTTCTGTGGGACGCCACGTGGTGGCCACAAACACTGGGCACCGCCCCACGTCCTAAACAATGTGCAAAAAACTTAGGCATCTTTATCGACGACACCCTATCCATATTGGACCACGTAGGGATCCTCTGTGGAAGGGGTTTTGCAACACTAAAATTACTAACAAAACTGTTTCCGTGGATACCAATGGACTATCGGAAATCACTCATGCAGGCCCTGCTGATAAGTCAACTTGACTATGGTAATGCACTATTTGTCGGCATGAATGAGCCTCTGTTCACGAGGCTTCAGATACTCCAAAACGCCGCCGCCAAACTAGTCTGCAACCAAAATAGGAAGAGCTCTGCATCATTGTGCATGAAGACCTTGCACTGGCTACCCGTGTGTCAACGAGCAGTATTTAAATTGCTCTGCCACGCTCATAAAGTACTGTACCAAAGCGGCCCAAAAATACTCCAGGACAAAATTGAATTTTATGTCCCCCCCCAAGGAGCCTGCAGTCACTACATCTAGTGCTGGCTAGAACAAAGAGCATCAAGGGAGTGAGGGCCGGAGGGAGATCCTTCACATACCTAGCAGCAAAGAAATGGAATGAGATACCTTTGGATCTACGGCTCACCTCCAACCATTTAGCTTTCCGGAAAAACTAAAGACCCACTTGTTCCCCAAAACCTAAGAAACTTCAGCCCGACCCTCTTTAAGCTCTACCGGACCATGTGCTTTAGCGCCTTGATATCCCAATGGGATGAGTGCTGCGCTTTATAAATAAATAAACGTTGAAGATGCATGGTTATGTGCCTTTAATCTGGGGCATGTGAGGCTGAAATAGTCAGTGTATTGCCAGTAGTGACCTTCTATTGTAATATGAACACATAAGAAAACATCATGTGCAGGGAGATGACCTTCAGTCTTTTTTTGTTATTGCTCAACATGGTTTAGCACATCAGCAAATGTTTGGCCTGTTCTCTGTGTGGCCTCAGCAATGTTGTAAAGTAAATTGATGTTGGATCACTTAACTGTGAAATGATATGCTACCCATCTAGGTAGCAGGTAATGTTTATGTTGAGGGCTTGCAGAGTAGTGATTGTTCAGTGTGGCAATGTTAGGTCCCAGCAAAGGTGGCGCAAAGTGTAATCCAATGTATCTGATGGCCAAATGATAATTTTGCCTACTCATGTCACATGTCACTCTGGCCATTCCCATGATTGAGTGTCAGATTTCATCATATCGATTCCAAAGTTGAATCCATGTTTCTAACTCTGTAAAGGTAACACCACATGTCATTCAGTGGCTTGCAAAGTAGGTCTTTGTTGGAAACAGGGTTTTAAATAAAGGGATGATAAAAAAAACACATTTCCAAAGGTTAGCATGTGTGTAAATGCCCTTCAATGGTCATACATTATGCTTTGAAAACCATGGACATCTGCACTATTGACACAATTGTAAGAAGTGTTGAGCACACGTTTTCAAGTAAGATGTTCTGGACAACTATTTTGTATGCCCAGAATACAGCACTGAGTCAGCCCTACTTGTAGTCACCGAAAAATTTAAATCCATACTTGATCAAGGAAGAGCGCTACTATTCTGCTTTTAGACCTAAGTACGGCCTTCGACACTGTAGACCACGTGATTCTCATTCATAGGCTCAAAGGCATTGGGATCAGAGAGACAACCAACCGATGGGTGGCCTCATTCCTAAGTAACAGGTCCTTTCAATGTATGGAAGATACCTCCTTGGCCCGTGTGGAGTACTTCAGGAATCACCCCTGAGCCCGACCCTTTTTAACATTTACTTGAGCCCATTAGCTCATAAAGTGTAGGAGTTTGGACTAGCCATTGTACAATATGTGGATGATACCCAACTGGTGGTCTGAGTGGCAGAGACCCCCAACTCCAACCACCAGCAATTAATCCCATTCTTGGAAAAAATAGGAACCTGGATGGCCAACTACAGCCTCAAACTTAATGGGGACAGAACTGAACTCATGATCTTAGGTTGTGGTCCAGGCCCACACCCTGAGATTAACTGGCCAGTAAACTGGGGACCTCCACCCACCCCAAAAACTTCCATAAAAAATCTGGAGATGTAGTTGGACCAAAACCTAACCATGGAAATGCAAGCCAAAAAACTGTCGGGAACGTGTTTTGGCATCCTTCGGATTATTCAAAAAATCCCGAGCCTACTCCCAGAAAAATCAATATGGACGGAGGTACAAGCCTTGGTAGTCTTGAGACTAGACTATGGCAACTCTCTGTACCTCGGCTCCCCCAAATACATTAAAGATAGTTTGCAGGTGGTGCAGAATGCGGCAGCTAGACTGCTTCTCAAGATCCCCAGGCACTCGCCAGTTAAATCATCCTTGAGGGAACTACACTGGCTGCCAGTTCAGGCCAGGATTAAATTAAAGTCCCTCTGCCTGGCTCACAGAGCCATGCATGGGAGAGATGTTATGAACCTTGATCTCTCATTATTCCCCCGATAGATGCCTTAGGTCAGGAGCTAGTTTCCTGATGAATACAACAAAAGTCAAGAGAGCAAGATGGGGTGGAAGATCCTTTTCACATATGATCCCCAAACTTTGAAACAGTATGGATCCAGAACTACGGCTAATCAAAAATGAACAGTGTTTTAGAAAAAAAACTCAAAACGTGGCTGTTCCTTTAAAGTTTGCGTATGATGTCTGCCCTCCCTGTTCAGCGCTGGGATGCCTGCGGGTGCCATTAGCTCATAAAGTGTAGGAGTTTGGACTAGCCATTGTATAATATGTGGATGATACCCAACTGGTGGTCTGAGTGGCAGAGACCCCCAACTCCAACCACCAGCAATTAATCCCATTCCTGGAAAAAATAGGAACCTGGATGGCCAACTACAGCCTCAAACTTAATGGGGACAGAACTGAGCTCCTTGTCTTAGGTAGTGGTCCAGGCCCACACCCTGAGATTAACTGGCCAGTAAACTGGGGACCTCCACCCACCCCAAAAACTTCCATAAAAAATCTGGAGATGTAGTTGGACCAAAACCTAACCATGGAAATGCAAGCCAAAAAACTGTCGGGAACCTGTTTTGGCATCCTTCGGATTATTAAAAAAATCCTGAGCCTACTCCCAGAAAAATCAATATGGACGGAGGTACAAGCCTTGGTAGTCTTGAGACTAGACTATGGCAACTCTCTGTACCTCGGCTCCCCCAAATACATTGAAGATAGTTTGCAGGTGGTGCAGAATGCGGCAGCTAGACTGCTTCTCAAGATCCCCAGGCACTTGCCAGTTAAATCATCCTTGAGGGAACTACACTGGCTGCCAGTTCAGGCCAGGATTAAATTCAAGTCCCTCTGCCTGGCTCACAGAGCCATGCATGGGAGAGATGTTATGAACCTTGATCTCTCATTATTCCCCGATAGATGCCTTAGGTCAGGAGCTAGTTTCCTGATGAATACAACAAAAGTCAAGAGAGCAAGATGGGGTGGAAGATCCTTTTCACATATGATCCACAAACTTTGAAACGGTATGGATCCAGAACTACGGCTAATCAAAAATGAACAGTGTTTTAGAAAAAAAACTCAAAACGTGGCTGTTCCTTTAAAGTTTGCGTATGATGTCTGCCCTCCCTGTTCAGCGCTGGGATGCCTGTGGGTAGCCATGTGCTTTATAAATCCCTAAACCTACAGACTATGCATCAAGCTGGACCGGTGGTATAGTGATCCACATGAAGCATAAAGAAGATGCGGTTATTGTAATTGGCAGTGTGCTAAGCTGTGTTTCCAGGCCAAACTGGTATAATGTTTACAATCTGGAAAGCAATCTGATTCATCATTGTAACACTGTGCATAAATGACACAAGGTTTGGGGTCAAATAACTTTCATCCTAGCTACGGCTATTTCCGATGTCCACGATAAGAGAAACCCATGTTACACTGCAAACAACTACATCTGCTACTGGACATATGAGCAACTTCAATGTGATCTGTGTAATATGGCCCATTCAATGACTACACCAGCTTTCTGTATAATAATCAAGATAAGTAACCTTTGACACTAGACCTGCTCTTGCCCAAGTTGATGATTCTAGATAGCAAATTGGATACCATATGTAAAATCTAGTGTGTGACTCCTGTTCTCAATATAAGTTATAAACTGCCTTGGATTAGATGAGACAAGAATGTTATGACACAAGGCCATCAGTAGTGAGAGACAATTAATTAGCTGGTATAAAGTTATGGTGAAGATATCGGGAATGAGGAAGTAGAAGTTGCAGCACACAATGTTTCTGACACTATGACAGTTTGACAGTGCACAGGTTTTCTTGTGTTGAAATGTGGATATTTATGGAACAGTATCAATTATTTAACCAATAAGTTCTAATAATGTAGTTGAGTAATCTTGGAAGAGCTGTGATGAAATCTTAGTGGCAAGTCCATATGAACAACTCATGTAATTCATTTTACCTCTTGTTTACAGCATCAGACCGGGGCAGAGAAGAAGACAGCACCACAGATGGGGAAGCAGCTAGCCAGAATGGTTCCTATACTGCCAGCGAGCAAGAGGAAACCAGTGGAACGGAGTGTGTCGAGAGCATCACTGAGAGTACGAGCGACGTTACATCGGTCACATCAACATCAAGCTCAAGCTCCAGTGACGACTCCCAAGTGGTGGTGGATGCCCCTGGAGCTGTGTCCACTCCACCAGAGTCCACCACCACCCCTACCATCTCTACCCTCCGAGCTGCTGCAAGCCCCCTGTCTGTGTCCGCTCCCCTAGAAGGGGAGGTATCTCCTTTGCGCCAGGCACCTCACCTCACCCCCTGTCTCCGTCTCTCCTGCTGCCTTGAGAGTGGAGGCCATTGACCTCCTGAGGCACATCTCTGTGGGGCAAAATGCAGTGCTAAATGTCTTCAAAGTGCATACCAACCATCTTACACAGATGGTATCTGTCCTGGAGGGTATTCACTCTGACAAGTCTTCCCTACAGAGACCTAATCAGGCTCTAGCCTCTAATTTGACGGCAGCATTAGTCTAAATTCAGCTTGCCCACTCCCCTCCTGCCTCTTCCCCATCCAAAGTCCCCAGTTCCCTCCCTGACAGAAGCACACGCAAACATAAACATGCATCCAGATCAACATCCATATGCAGCACACAAACACACAGACAGAAGGGCAAACACATACACTCACAAGACAGACCTCACACTCACTACCAAAGACATGCCAACAGACACAACACCCTCTGCACCACATGTCACACTAACAGGGAAATAGGCACCACACCAGCATCCACAGCCATACTGCATACTCTGCCACCAAAGCCCCTACCCTTGCCTCTCATTATACCCACTCTGCCCAAAAACTCCACTTCATTGCCCTTGACCTCTTCCCTACCCAAACAGACCAACCCCCTCCCAAAACTAAGAAAAAGACCCTGGCACCCCTGCCATATCCTTCTACATCCCACTAAACACCAAGCCAGCCCCCTACAAAAAAGAAGAGTACCCCCCAAGGTTCCCGGAAGAGGAAAGCTTTAACACCCGAAAAATCCAGATCCAGAAAACCAACAACCCTCCATATTCCCTTCCAAACCATTCAGCAGTACAAGATTCCCAATATCCTGAAGCCTAGCCCACCCCCTTCCTCCATCTAGGCCCCCCATTGATGTTGGTCTACCCCCTCTATCTAGGCCTACCACTGATGTTGTCCCCCTTCCAAATTCCAGCCCTCCCAAAGACCAACCCAGTCCTCCCTAGTCTTGTTCTTTTGGTGCCTGGCCTGTAATAAACATCAACTGCGCGTGCCAATAGCGATTAGCAAATAAAGAATTGCAATAAAATGCATCAAAATTCGCAAATACCGAATTTCATCAAAATCGCAATTTAGCATGAGCAGAATAAGGGGAATCTGAACCAGGAGGTAAAGTAGATGAAACACACAAAAAAAAATAAACAGGTGTAAACTATCTGAAACCCTTCAAAAATGACACGGAAGACCCCGTACGTTTTTAAAAATGGCAGCCCTCTACATGCTTGCAAGGAGGATGAGAATAAATGCAGCAGCACCGCGCAGGAAGAGGTTCCAGGAGAAGGTATTCAGAGTGCGCATTACATTGCTGGGCCAAAATGACGACGAAATATATGACAAGTACCGTCTGAATTGTGCCATGATAATGCGCCTAATAGCTGACCTGGAACAACTACTGCAGCACCAGACCCGTAGGACCAATGACATTCCTGCGCACATCCAGGTCCTATGCAGCCTGCACCTACTGGCATCCGGAGGTTTCCAGGGGGTCGTAGCGGTAGCCGGAGGCGTCCCACAGAGCGCACATTCACGCTTTTGACGTAAATTCATTGATACCATGCTGACAATGATACATACCCACATCACATTCCCGACAACCCCACAGCAGTTAAACCAGACCAAACTGGAGTTCTACCAGGTGGCCCAATTTCCCCATGTCATAGGATGCCTTGACTGCACGCATGTCCCCATCTGTCCCCCCTCAGCCAACGGGTTCATCATTACGGATATAGTGGCACAATTTCCAGGGAGCACACACAACTCATATATATTCCGGCACTGTGGCATCCACAGGCGTCTGCTCAACGGTGAATTTGGAGAAGAACACCTACTTGGTACATACATATACCTATTTGTTACATCATTATCCCACATGTAATTGCATTACTGCGGCTAATCCTTTGCTTCCCACCCTGTATGTAACAGCGCATACGCCTTGCGGGAATATATCCTGACCCCCTACCTCAACCCAGCAACACCACAGGAACAGCTCTACAAAACGGCACATATTAGCACAAGAAATGTGGTTGAGAGAACACTCGGGATCCTGAAAAGTCGCTTCCGGATCCTACATAAGACTGGTGGTGCATTACAATACAACACCGAGACCTGCTGCAGGATTGTGGCAGTATGTGGCATTCTGCACAATATTGCAACCAGACGGGGGATACCCATTGAGATTGACAGAAATGACAACGACCGGGATGAACAACCACCTGCACGACACCGACAGTCACACGTGCCAAACACAGCTGAAGGTCAGAGGAGGCGGACATACATCACACAACATCACTTCTAAGCCTGGTAAGAATGAGCCATCACAAAATATCTTTGAATTCAAATGTTTTATTCACATGACACAGGTCAAAGTAAATATTCATGTTTAGGAAACATGACGGTGATTGCATTGGTTGATGAAATGAAATGTAATCGTTAACCGCACAGGAGTGCAATCACAATATTAAAGTTGTACATGGTTACACCACCATGGAGAAAGAGGCAGAAATGCAAGTCTAGCGCCTCTTGCCACATACCCCCAGTCTCCTGTCGCATGGTTCCTCGACATCACTCTGATGTGTGCCTGTGGCTGTTGAGCTGCGTGAACTGTGCCTCCTGCTAGTGGTCACCGGCAGGTACACGCTACTCATTCTCGATGCCTCCTCACTACCCTCCTCCCCTTCCAAGTTGCTGGCACTCAATGTCCCAGACTGTATATGTTCCACAGCAGTGGTCACTTGGCCTAAGGCCTTAGCAACATCCCTGCAGAAATGTCCTAGGTCAATCTGCAGTGACACGGAGCGGCGTGACAAGACAGCTGTGCTGTTGCAGAGCTTGGTGATGGCCCTAGAATTCACAGAAAGACGAAGCAAGCTCTGCTGACGTCTCTTTCGCTTAGTGCGTTGTCCTGCTATAACGGCACGGGTCAGCTCCTGCAGGCTTTTGTTTATCTTCTGATTCACCTCTACGACAACTGTCATTAGGTTACACACACAGTCTGTCATCGTGCTCATGTTTTTGGCCAGCTTGGTGATCTGCAGGTTTATTGTGCCCATATGTCTCCCCTGCAGGCGCTGCACACGTAGCATCTGCGACTCAACCCCAGCATAGACATTTGGAGTATGTCCTGATTTTGCCACAATCCTGCTACTGGACCTGCGCTGTTGTCTGACTCGGCCACGTACTGGTGTTGGAGCTAGTGAAGGAACACATGTCTGGCTGGGGACTGCTGTGGATGCTGCGGTCGGCTCAGTTTCCATTTCCTGCAGTGCGGGTACATGTGCCCTGCGTTTTGCTGGTGGTGGTGGTGGTGTGGATTGAGGGTCCGGCGGAGTCTCTCCATCCGTCTCTGCCGGTGTCTCCGAAATGAAGAGGCGCTCACTGTCATGATGCATCTGTGTGTGAAACAGTGCATTGTTATTTTAGTTTGTTCCTCTATCTGTTTATCATTTAGCCTCATTTTTCACATATTAAATCACAGATTTAAACACACTGTCGGACATGTACTGCTGGTGTCTTTTCTTGCTCATTGGTGATTATCCATGCACACTTGGCTAACATGACTACAACTCCCATGATGCTATACGTATGTGAGGGTATTTGTGTAATGGACGTCTTCCTGCACACTGTGATTTGCCTGGGGAGATGTGCATGGGTATACAATACGCACCGTATTGGCGCAGGCATGCATCTTACCTTGTTGTGTGGTTGCTGTGCCGGAAGGGTCCATTTGGGTGACTCCGACGAATGCCTCTGGCTCAATCGTCCCCTCAACGAGGTCCTCCAGGGCTGTGTTGGTGGGTACTTTGGATGGTCCCCCTCCTGTGCCAGCTGCTTCCTTCACCCTTTCTGCTATGCGCTCCTTGGCATGTTTCCTGAGGGCGTACCACCTTTTCTTCAGCTCGTCAATGCTGCGGTGTGTGACTCCCACAGCATTTACCTTCTCCTTAATGTGCATCCATATTTTGCGCTTCTCATCTACAGGCACCTTGAGGGACAACTAGCCAACAGTTTGTCGTGCCTGCTCTTCACCCCCTCTATCAGGTGTTCCAGTTCCCTCTCAGAGAACTTTCTCTTCCTCTTCCTGGGCGTGTCAGTTGTCTGTGCATCATTGTTATCCATCCTGGCTAGGTTTAGAGTAGCTGGATTGTGAGGGTGAAGTCTCTTATGTCAGCTTCAGTCCTCTGCCTCCTCCTCTGAGCTCCTCAGGGCACTGAATGAAGCATGGCTGGATGGCTTCCTGGTTGTGATGTCATCAGCCTGCTTCTGGAGCAACCCGTTTTTTGCGATTTCGCTAATACCGATTTCGCTATTAGCCAATTTATTTTTTGCGAATCGCAATTGTGTTTTCTGTTTTTTTCAGCGATTTATAGTGAATCGCTAGAAAATACCGAATCTGTACATGCATCCCGATAAGCAATTCCTTATTTCCGATTCCTTATTTTTCGGTAATAAGGAATCGCTTTACCGATTTTTGATGCATGTGCCCCTGATAGAGCGCGCAGTTCACCCGGGTCACCGAGTTCACCTATTTTTTACACGCACTGGGCCCACGGCGTGCACAAGATCTAATACACCATTTACTTTCGGGGTGAACTGGGTGATTTGGCTTCTGCTACACGCTCTTATGAGTAATTAAGGTTGGTTTCACCTCTGCTTACCATGTACCTGACTTACCACAGGCACAATTCCTACGACGGATCTGGAGCTAAGCAGGGAAAAGAGTAGACAGGTCTAGATCAAATACTCTCTGCAATTCCTACCATACTTATCCACAATTATTTGTAAAATGACCACAGACACCTGATGAAGTTTTAAACTTTATGTAAAGATTCAAAGAGAAGATGCCAAGACAATAAGCGATATGCAGAATAATATATCAAACATCAACATTAATACCAATAGGTAACTTTGTATTAGAATTATAACCATTAGAACATATGGGAAGACTAAGGGTAGGAATTTTTAGAACAGGACTAATCACTGCAATTTTATACTAGGACACGAGTTTAAGGTTGGGACCTAAAACATGTACTTATCCTCAAGCTATCTTTACTAAATTCACTGCAACCAACTAAAGGTAAGGGAAAAACGGGAACATACTATTTAATAAAACGGATTGACAATTTACTAAGGGTGGGGAGAGAAGTGGAACAAACCTATTAAACAATCACGTATAGTTCGCAAAAAGAGAATAGAGCAATATCATTGGCAAGTAATGCTTTACTGAAAGAATTTTAAGAGAGAGAAAAGGAGAGAGAGAGAGAGAGAGAAAGAAGAGAGAGAGATGCAAACCCTCGGTCTAATAATTACCTAAGTTCAGATTGAAGTCCAACCCTGGCCACGGGTCAGATGGGAAGACGGGGACAAGGACCCTCAGGAAGGAATGCCAGAATGCAAGCAGGTACAGCTCGCGGACAGATCAGGACAGGATACCCCTCAGGTTCGGGTCAAAAGGACTGGGCCTCCCAGGGTACGACCAACACCCACAGCTTCGGACAGCAACGCCTGCGTTACCCCTCTCTGCAAGTAATCCGCCAATAACCCCGATTTGGGTTTCGAATTTCCCAGCAAAGTGCTTCGCCAGCACTTAGGATTTTCCACCCCTTAGGAGTTTGTGGAAAGTAGGGACAGAGTGCTCCGCAGCACTTCAGATTGAGCACCTATAGAGTTCGTAGGGTCAGTGACAGGTCTGCTACTCGGACAAGTCGGACAATTTTCCTAAGCTAAACTAGGGCAATTATACAGTTTTGGGGACCCTCAGACCACCCACTAATGTTGCAAGTGACAGCTTCTCATATTATGATTGGTCAAGAGAGGTGGTGCGATCATTACCACCTCCTAAAATTCAGCTTTCCCATATTTAATATTCAGGTTTGCATACCCGCCCCCTGGGTTCACGTTCCCAGGCATAGGAATACAGAATACAATACACGAGTTCAGTATATAGCAACAGTGTATGACAGTTCAAGGTACAATCTTGCATCTTCGGGATGGGTTCCCAGGCGCATCGAGCTTCAGGAGCCAGCTGGCTAGTTTTAGCTTCTGCGCAGTTAGGATTTTCCCTGGTCAGCTGACAGGGTTCAGAGGAGCCTCAGTATGGCGTTGCTCACGTATGCCCCAGCCCACAAAGACGCGGTACATGAAAAGTAAGCGAGAACAAATTAAAATCATATATAAAATGAGCACACTGTATACCATGATGAGATATTAACCAACCCTTACTTTATAATGACTATAGCGTTATTGTTTAGTGCGAAAAGACAGATAAGCAAAAGCAGCAGCAATAAGCGGAGAGCGTGGTGAGAGTCAAGCGGCCATATTGGCAACAGTGCGCATGAGCACAAACTCCCTCCAGAATGCGAGTGCGTCACATCACATGGGTATGACCGACGCATGCGCAGACTGAATTTCAGCGAAGCAGCCGCTTTTAGTGCAAGCTTCGTTAGTACGAGAAAAGACATACAAGCAAGCATCCTGGGGACACCCGCGTGTTGGGAAAAACACTTTATAAATGACGAACAACAGTGTTAATACGATTATGCAATTTAGACAAGGGTTTTGCATGAGAGTAGGGCGCTTGCACGCGAATCCCAGCTCCATCAATCCCCTCTTTGATGATATTTACTATCATCACCACACAGAAGGAAACAGATGCCAACTTTTCTCACTCATCCATATCACTCATCGGGATCTCAACAAATTTATCGTTGAGCTTCCTTGCAGCTTCTCTATGAGAGTGGTGATTTTTCACCTTTTTGTAAATTTCACTCTTTAATTCTTCCAATTCTAAATCATCAATATTTCTTTTCACCCCCCTCTTATTTACTGTATATTTCTTTTTACACTTCCGGCATTTGCAGCAGATAAAAATGATCAATACAATTACACCTATTACAACTATTGGCATCAGTATTTTCCACAAAATATTTCTACCTACGTTAGCAAACCAACTACCTATAGAGGAGAGACCTCCAGTCAGTCTCGTCCAGGCACTGTCAACCTCCAATGGTTTGAGTTCTTTTTCCAAATTAGTTATGTTCTTCACATATTGTTTTAATTCGATACTTTTATCTGGAATGTAAGTGCAACAATGTTGCGCTTTCAGCATTCTACAGACTCCGCCCTCTTTTGCTAATAGGGTGTCAAGGGCAAGACGGTTTTGTAAAACCATTGATCTGATCGCAACCATTTCGGTATTGACCATCAGGAATCCTGCAGCAGTGTCCGTTGACAACCGGTCCACTACTGTAGACAATTTGCAGATTCTATGGGTGTTCAGAACTACCCCCATTCCAGGTATCAGTGCACTAAAAATATCACCTATAATTTCACCTACACTTTCACGTCTACTACGCACTAAGCCATTAGTACCTTCATCGCTTCCAGCTGCATTATTCACATGGTATATTTTCGGGAAAACAATGCCAAAGTAGCAGCTTCCATACCAGTGATCCGGCAATTTAAAATAAGCCTTGTTCCCACATATATAATATATTCCGGGAAACACAGGTTCTGACCCATTTTTGAAACCCCAACCCCCAATTACCTTGTAATTATGTTCACACTCGCTGGAACCGATGAATACATTGTTATAGTACTCTGTCTTTTCCCTATGGATACAAAGTTTCCCCTTTCGTTCAAAATCCAGCAACAAGGCAGGATTAGCTTCGCCTTGCGAGGTGTTATCCATGTGCTCAGCCCACCTAGGGACTCTATCCTTTTCGTCATTTGCTTTCTTCTGAAACTTTTCTCTCCTTCTGTCTGCCATCTTAATGAACATCTTTTCCTGCTCTTGCAGAGAACAGGTCAGATTAGATTCTCTAGCTTCATCTAAATCTATGTTACCTATAGTCAGAAAATATTCTCCCATATAACGGGTCACGTCGCTTGTAGTATGTACACGGTTCAAATGTCCTCTAATAGGTAGTTCAGAAAATACTACGTCATCATTTGAATAATAGTACTGCAAGGTGCTTCTATAGAACAAGCTAGCTAATATACTACAGGAGATTCCATAGGTCAAAGGCAGATGGTGGTATGTCACGCCTTCAGCCACTGAAGTTGGCAGCTTCATGCAGACATAACAGTCCTCTATTTCCATAGCTTCTACGTAATGCACTAATAAGTTAGCAAAAACATTTAGATGCGTCTTGTTTTTCATTTTGTGAAAATGTAGTCCATCCTCATCTGATGCTTCTAAATTAGGTCGTGTGTGTGTCAGTCTGATTTGGTTGTCGCGTCTTTCTAAGCTTCGTGGTGTTTCTGCAGTCTGTACATCTCCTACGTCTACTGCTTCGGGTTCAGTGGGGGACAAGTTAGGATTTTTACTTATCATAAAAGGTAGAAAAACTGTTAGTCCTATCCACATTACTATTAGCATGGCTATACTACACAAGCATATCTTACAACAGGTTTTGAGACACCCACACCGGGATCTCCCAGAGACACTCGGATCAGACATTTTTAGCTTACAGGTGGCTTTCGCTACCCCTCTTCGTTTCTTTGCACCAAAGGCTCACTTCTGGGGTTTTTTCAAGGAGGGTCTTCGTCAGAGCTCCGATCAGCAATGGACTCTTCGTCACTGTTGCCACTGTGGTGTGGTTCGTCTATTTCTTCCAACACAAAGTAAGTCCACTCAGGGCTTCGATACCGTCGGTTCTGTTTCTTTAGTCTGTCGCTTTTTCTCAGCGATTTTCCTTGGGCTGCATTTCTTTCACTTCGAGCCCTTTTTCGGTCTTTATCGTTTTCTTCGACTGTCTTTAGTCTGAGCCTTAGTCTCTTTACGTATCGGGGTGCACTTCTCCCTCCGTGCCTCCCAGTGGTTGAGGAGACTTGGCCTTCTTCGTGCACTCTTTTCACTTTTTGTTGTGGCACCTCTGTTTTCCTGCCTGTCTGACTAGTTCCAGGTCTTTCATCTACTTCTTCTGCCTGGTCCCTATTCTGACCCTGCTCAGATTCAAATCGCACTTTCTTTTTATTTTTGGTTACTGTTGTTTCCGTTGTCTGAGCACTTTGATCTAGTTCTATCTGTTCCTGTTCATGCCCTTCGATCTCTTCACTTTCTTCTGCATGAACGTCAGCTCTAATTTCTAACTGTCCCTCTTCACTCTCTGGAGTCTCAGGAGAATTCTCGAGGTCTCGATCTGACCCTACTTGGCCTACTTCCTGATCAGGTGTGAAGTGATTCTCGTTGACCTGACCTTCTTCCTCTAGTTCTAGCTCACCTGGACTATCCCACTCACTGTCTAAGTAGGAATATTTCCTGGTTCGTATTGGATCATGAACCTGTTCGTCGGCGGGATACCATTCAACGTCTCGACTTGTGCTCGGCAGTTCAATGTCAGCTAGCTCCGGACTCTCTTCCTCAGAAGCGTCTTCCGCTGTGCTGCCTTCAGCTCCAGTCGCGTTTTCTCCAGATACCCGCTTCGTGTGGCTGGCGTGGATCCACTTTGGTACACCAGCACACTTTACAGCAGTAGTAGTGACGAGGATCACTTGTCGTGGCTTTCCCCACCTCGGCTTCAGGCAACTGCTCCGGGTGTGTTTCTTTAACGCCACCCAATCTCCTGGTCGCAGTTTATGCGCTGGAGTCTCTGGCCACTCGTCTTCTGTCTCTCCAATCTGCTGAGAGAGAGAACGCACTTGGTCACCCAGCTGCTTGCAGTATTCTAATACCATATCATCAGAAATGCTTAGCAGTTTGTGTCCGGGTACCCATGCCTGTCGCATCACTCTTCCCATCAACACTTCATGGGGACTTAGGCCAGTTTTTCTGTTCGGGATACTCCTCAGACTCATCAGCACAAGGGGTAAAGCCTCTATCCAGTTCATCTTTGTGGAGTCACACATTTTTCCCAATCTGGATTTCAGGGTGCCATTTATTTGTTCCACTACCCCAGAAGCCTCTGGACGGTAGGCACAATGCAGTCTTTGCTTCATTTTGAATGCTTTACAGAGTTCTTCTAGGACATCGTTGGCAAAATGCCCACCTTGGTCCGTTTCGATAGTCTCTGGGATTCCATACCTAGGTATCAACTCCCTGAGCAATAGCTTGGCAGTAGTTAGGGCATCATTTTTCTTTGCTGGGTAAGCCTCCACCCACCTGGAGAACAGGCAGACTATGACTAGGATATATCTATATCCCTTGCATTTGGGCATGGTTACAAAGTCTGCCTGCATTCTAACAAAGGGACCTACTGCCTTTCCAACAGTACTTTGCTCTACTACAGTCCTCTTTCCTGCATTGAATTGCTGACACACTAGGCACCTCTGGCACAGCCTTTCCGCCTGGTTCCTGAACTTTGAGTTACAGAACACCTTGTCAAACACTCGGCACATTGCGTCTCTTCCCATATGTGTGGGTTCATGTATCATTCTGATCATGGGGTCAATCAAGCTATCAGGCAGTACGGGCACACCAGTCGGGTTTACCACCACACCATCATCTCTCAATTTGCATCCTTCTGCTGCCCATTTTCCCTTCTCTTGTCTGTCTGTAGCCTGTTGCAACTCTTTCAATTCTTCCCACGTTGACACATTCTCAAACAACATAAGTTGGCAGCTGGTTCCACTCCACAAGGCAATTTGGAGTGACATCTGGTGTCGGGCACAAAATTGTGCAATTTGGTCAGCGTACCTATTACCGGCAGTCACATCATCATTTCCAGATCTGTGAGCCGCACACTTGACCACAGCCAATTCTTTGGGCAATTGGATAGCTTCCAGTAAGTTATGCACCACCTTTCCGTTTCTGATAGGAGTGCCTGAGGAAGTCATGAATTCTCTTTGCAGCCATAATTGGCCGAAGTCATGAACAACCCCGAAACAGTACTGACTGTCTGTGTAAACAGTAATTCTTTTGTTCTTTCCCCTCTTACATGCTCGAGTTAACGCGATGAGCTCTGCCACTTGTGCAGATTTCACCTCGCTCAGGTAGGATGCTTCTATTGTTTCTGTCAATGTAACCACAGCATAGGCAGCACTCAGACTCCCACTCTCATGTCTTAAACACGAGCCATCCACGAACATTGTCTTATCCCCATCAAGTAATGCTATTTCACGGATATCCGGACGGGGCTTTGTACTGTACTCAGTAAAATCGATGCAATTATGTTCCCCCCCCTCTTCATTTTCTACATCCAGAGGGACCGGTAACAGGGTTGCAGGGTTCAGGACGTTGCACCGAGAAATAGTTATATTTTCGGCGCCAATTAAAATTCTCTCATACTTAGTCAGTCGACTAGGCGTGAGGTACTGGGTCTTAGTTCTGGTCAGTAGGATTACAACGGAATGAGGAACATATACAGTGACGTGATGTCCCATGACAATGTTCTCACTCTGTTCCAGGCTGACGCAAGTAGCAGCCACTGCCTTCAAGCACCCAGGTAATCCAGCAGCCACTGGATCTAGAGTGGCTGAGAAATAGGCCACTGGCCTTCTAACCAGCCCATGCTCCTGGGTCAGGACTGAAAGAGCGCAATTCTCTCTTGTGTCACAGAATAGTTCAAAAGGCTTGGTGTAATCAGGCATACCCAATGCAGGAGCGGTACATAGACAGTTTCTCAAAGTTACCCAAGCATTCATGCTTTCGTTGTCCCAGCTGACGGGGTCTTCTACTCCTTTCTTTGTCATTTTTATCAGGGGTCTTGCTAGAGCCGCAAATCCTACGATCCATTGTCTGCAGTAACCCACGACTCCCAAGAACATTCTCACTTCTTTCTGAGTTCTGGGTAGTTCCATTGCTTTAATTATTTTAATCCTTTCAGAAGTGACTTTCCTGATTCCTTTTTCTATCTGGTGCCCCAGATATTTTACTGAGTTTTTACAGAATTGTAACTTGTCAGGCGACACTTTATGTCCTCCCTTTCCTAAGTGATTCAGCAAGGCAATTGTGTCAGTGACACAGTCAGTCTGGGTTTTAGACGCCACCAACAGGTCATATATGTACTGCACTAAGACAGACTCTCTTGGCAGCACTAGGGATTCAAGACACTTTTTTAGTATCTGATTGAAAATCGATGGACTTTCGGTGTACCCCTGGGGGACACGATTCCAGACATAGATATGGCTGTCAAATTCAAAACTGAAAAGGAATTTGCTTTCTGGATGCAATGGGATGGAAAAGAACGCATGGCACAGGTCGATGACAGTGAACCATTCTGCATTCCAGGGAATCTGATACAGTATCACTGCAGGGTTGGGCACAACAGGACAGCAAGGCACAACAATTTGGTTCACCTTGCGCAGATCTTGCACTACCCTGTACTTTCCACTAGGCTTTTTGATCCCAATAATTGGTGAATTACAGGGACTGCTCATCACTTCCTCTATTATTTCTGCTTCGAGTAGCCTGGTAATTTCAGTCGCCACTCCAGCTTTTACTTCTGCACTCATTTTGTACTGTCTGGTTTTCGGGTATATAGCATTTGCTTTTATTGCTATTTTAACTGGGTCCACATTTGCCATTAAGCCTACATCTTTTCCTGTGAAATCCCATACTTCTGGAACTACTCTTACTTGGAGCTCTTCAGGTAAATCCTCAATTGTCAAAGGCTTAATATCAGAATCTTGTCTGACTAACATCAGTTTGTACAGGCCATCTTCATCAGGGGTCTGAATTTCGACGCCATTTGGTGTGCAGAAGATGGTACAACGCATCTTGCACAACAAATCACGTCCTAGCAGGTTTACAGGACTGGAATCACAGACCACAAATCTGTGCATTTCTTTGAAATTTCCTATAGAAATTTCCATTGGTTCAGTTACTGGAGTACTTATTATCTGATTTGAGACGCCCACTACTTGGATCGCTTCTCCCGAGAGGGGTAGGTTAGGAACATCC
This sequence comes from Lissotriton vulgaris, assembly GCF_964263255.1. Lineage (NCBI taxonomy): Eukaryota > Metazoa > Chordata > Amphibia > Caudata > Salamandridae > Lissotriton > Lissotriton vulgaris. The sequence continues at coordinate 1,657,255,902 of NC_141685.1, read as the reverse complement.
ACTGTTCTTACAGTAGATCTGGTAGCGCCAGTGTCCAACAGAAAGGTGACATCTTTTCCTTCAACCTTTCCTTCAATGTATGGTCCAGTCTGGTCTACCGGTAAGGAGGCGCCAAGCACGCACTCCTCATCCTCCCCCCTCAGGCCCCGTCAATCTTGATCTTCACAGAGGAAGGTATCATTTAACAAATACTGTGGAATGACTGCGTTTCTTTCACTCTCGACTTCCCATACTTCCGCCCTCTCATTCTGCTGACCCTGATTCTTAAAATTCTGTCTTGGAGCGCGAGGTACTGGAGGTAGTTTTACCTGTTGCTGGTTCTTTCTCGTCCCCTCTTTCGGCACCTGTGGATTTAAACCATTTACAGGGGCATTACCGGCCTGCAGGTGTGGACACTCGTCTCGCCAATGCCCCATCTGGCCGCACCCGTGGCACGGAAATTTCTTCATGGCCTCTTCCCTACTCATTTTAGTGCGGGGCTTCCCTCCTCCCCCAGCAGTGGCATTTTGAGCATTGTTACCAGAGGTCAACTGACTTAACTGTTTTTCTTGTTGTTCAGCTAATTTTACCTGTGCCCACATGACCTTTTCCTTGAGGGCCTTCTTTTTATTTTCGATTTCATCTTCGCAGTACTTAGCATATTTCAGGACATCATCTATGGGCTTTCCCTGCCAACTGATTTTGTTATCTCGAATCCATTGTGAGATTTCAGGTCTCAATCCTAGCACGAATCTGTAGCTAAAGTGAGTCATGTCTTTCATGTCTACGTTATCAATACCACTGTAAGTTTTAAATACCTGCAACAGCCTTTCATAAAATGAATGCACCGTTTCATCACGTTCTTGTGTGGTTCTATCTATTCGGGTCCAATCTGTCTCCTTTGCTGGCACTTTTTTCTTAAGGTACTGTATGACCTGGTCATATTTCCTCATTACATCAGGTGAAGGGGCTCCCGTTTTCTCATCTCTGGGATATTCATCATTAGGCCAATCAATTTCTATTTTACATTCAGTCCACAGGTCTACAGGGACAACAATGTCGAAAAACCCATCCAGGTCTTTCAAGAGGCATTTCTGAACTTTTATGAAGCGTTCTACCTGCCTGTACCAGTCAACTGGCTTCTCTCGTAATTTCGGGAAGTCATTTGTAAATGACACAATATCCTGTCGGGACCAAGGGACATGGACATATTTCCCTCCCGGGACCTCTCTCATGGGGCACAATTTTTCTGTTGGTGTTACTTCCTTTAACATAAATTCTGAAGCCTGAGACTTCGCCCTGCTGTCTTCCCTTTTCTTTGCCCACCGGGTTCTCCATTTTCCCACCTCTCCCCACTTTTGCAGGAGCTTCAACAACTCTTTTACTTGGATCTGTTTTCCCATCACATTCAGGCTTTCTAAATCTTTGTCTGAAAAGTCTACTCTGTAGGGTTTCTGAAGAATTTTGGAGCGACTGACATCAATTCCCATTTCTGTGGCTGTATCCATTATCCTTTCATGGAGCAACCTAGCACTCCGGGTAAGATTTTTGCTGATGAACAGTAACTCTTCCTCATTGTACGAGCTTAGGCGTTCAACTCCTACATTTCCAGCCATCATTTCTTCTATTTCTATTCTCAACTTATATATCTCTAATGCTTTGGGTTGGGGGGTAGTCTCCTTTTCCAGCTCCTTTGACCATCTGTCTAATTCTTCTGGTGTTACTACAGTAGCACTCCTAATCCCAGTTGCGCCTTCAATCGACACCTCTCTTACTCTAGGCTGACTTCTTGCCCCTACGGTGCTAGTCCTAGGTTCTCTAATGGGCAAATCCATCAGCACCACAGACTCACATTCACTTTCCTGGTCCTCATCTATGAATACTTCTTTCTTCGAGGAAGGGACACTAGGAGTAGGCGGTATGGGGGGAATAACAGGAGGATGGGGACAAGTCAGGTCATTTCTATACAGTGGAATAGCTGGGCCAATAGTTACTGGAATAGTTAGAGAATCAGGATGGGGATGTATCTGGGCAATGGTTCGAACTAAATCTTCCCGCTGTCTAGCCAGGGCTTCTTTCTCTTTTTCCCGCAATGCTTTTTCGGCAGAATTGTCATGCAATACCTGTGGTACTAAGGACGGATAAATACTCGGGGCAGTCGGAGTGACCACTCGAGGTGGACCTTCTCCGAACGGCTGATAGTTTGGGACCGTGGATTTAGGTCTGCAAAATCCATCCCCGTCACTGGTTTTACTGTCTGTACCTGTTCCATCTGTATCACTATCCCTCCTACATCTGGGATATTTTGAAAAGGGATTTGGGGAATGCACAGGTTCTGACTCTGCAACATAGGGAGGTGGATTTTTCATTAACAAATCTTCCAGGTGCTCATCTTCTGAGTCCCCTACAGTCATTAGGTGATGGGTCTTTTCTTTACATTTACCTCCCTTTTCTTCTACTACCCCCATCATGGGAAACAATCCTTCCGTCAACATAGATTGCCTCCACTGTTTCATTTTCTGCTCTTTGGTTGGTGTAGGAAGCCTGGGATACCATTTACTCACTCCCTTATCCATCCTGGGTTTATCTCGCTCTGCAGCCTCAATCTCCCATTCCTCCAGAGCTTCGTACTGGGTCAACCTAGGTCTGGGGTGTAATTCATTCATGCGGGTCCTTAGGTTAAACAGGATCCGACCATTAAATGTACCTTCAACAGGGAATGCTAGGACTCCGTCATCTACAGTATACTTTGCCCAATTTTCTAACCAGACACAAGTGTGATACCCTTTATCAAACAACATAAAAGAAGCAGGGGTATTCGGCGGGGGAATAAGCACACCTTCCCTCGTCCTAATGGGCTTGTCGGTTTTGAAAAAATTCTTTACTTTGTCAGTAAATGACAATTTCCTCTTTACTCCATACATCATGTGCGGTCTACCTCGTATAAGCTGATCCTTGTAAAATCCTAGGTGCTTTGGATTCGGTATAAAATCTGGATACCACATATAATTTTCCAGACTCTCTTCTAACTCGGCTTGATTAATTTTGTTTACCTTTGTGCTTCCAATGCTAGCGCGACTTTTATTTTCACAATACCCAATCAGGTCAGTGATTACAAATTCCCTTGTCCAATGGGTGCGCGGCCTTTTCGCAAGACAGAGTCTCACGCTTCAGCACTCACCCCTCCTTCACAAATTCAGCTCCGCTATACACCCGCTGTTTTGACCAATACCAGCGCGGCACGGAGTGACGTCAGAGCAGCTCTCCGACTGACTCCCTCCTTCACAAGGTAACGGAAACTTTTTACTCTCCCTAAAGTGCGAATACAGAGTTTATTTACCAACACGCAACGTTTGCCACTATGTCTGAGTGTTCTAAAAAGATAGAAAAACTTTCTCTCGCTACAAGTAAACCACTTCTGTCTACTTTTCATTCACTCTGGATAGACTTCTTTGCCTGTCCCTTCACACTAGCAACATAGAACCCGTTATTCTTCTGACTCATCCACCTTAGTCGGGGATATGTATTGAGCCAGGATTTCACCAGTGAACTATCTTACTTACCAGACAAGCCTCGGAGACCCTACTACTCCTCCCGTATGCGACCCTTACTAGGTGATATCGCAATGAAAGTTTTATAAAGGACTCGTAGCTATCATTCACTCTAGAAAACAAAAGGTCCTAATTAGTGCTTCCAGTTATCCTAACCCTGCACTAATGATTCAAACCCTAGTGACTTCAACAGCTAACCGGATTCTGCTCACCGTTTAGCTAAAATACTTCCCCGGGGATTCGGACTACACTGAACATTCACAAACAATTTTCAGGTTAATATAACATTTATAGCAGCAATGAAAATCATATACATTTACATATAAATCCTTTAAAACATTTCAAAATATTTGAACCTAATACAGTAGCAAATCAGCAGCACATTTTATTTTTACGGTTTGTTTATGACTTATCCTGTCTACCTAATCTAACTAGTCCAAACCATCCTCTGGCTGCCAGAAAATTACTGATAGAGCGCGCAGTTCACCCGGGTCACCGAGTTCACCTATTTTTTACACGCACTGGGCCCACGGCGTGCACAAGATCTAATACACCATTTACTTTCGGGGTGAACTGGGTGATTTGGCTTCTGCTACACGCTCTTATGAGTAATTAAGGTTGGTTTCACCTCTGCTTACCATGTACCTGACTTACCACAGGCACAATTCCTACGACGGATCTGGAGCTAAGCAGGGAAAAGAGTAGACAGGTCTAGATCAAATACTCTCTGCAATTCCTACCATACTTATCCACAATTATTTGTAAAATGACCACAGACACCTGATGAAGTTTTAACCTTTATGTAAAGATTCAAAGAGAAGATGCCAAGACAATAAGCGATATGCAGAATAATATATCAAACATCAACATTAATACCAATAGGTAACTTTGTATTAGAATTATAACCATTAGAACATATGGGAAGACTAAGGGTAGGAATTTTTAGAACAGGACTAATCACTGCAATTTTATACTAGGACACGAGTTTAAGGTTGGGACCTAAAACATGTACTTATCCTCAAGCTATCTTTACTAAATTCACTGCAACCAACTAAAGGTAAGGGAAAAACGGGAACATACTATTTAATAAAACGGATTGACAATTTACTAAGGGTGGGGAGAGAAGTGGAACAAACCTATTAAACAATCACGTATAGTTCGCAAAAAGAGAATAGAGCAATATCATTGGCAAGTAATGCTTTACTGAAATAATTTTAAGAGAGAGAAAAGGAGAGAGAGAGAGAGAGAAAGAAGAGAGAGAGATGCAAACCCTCGGTCTAATAATTACCTAAGTTCAGATTGAAGTCCAACCCTGGCCACGGGTCAGATGGGAAGACGGGGACAAGGACCCTCAGGAAGGAATGCCAGAATGCAAGCAGGTACAGCTCGCGGACAGATCAGGACAGGATACCCCTCAGGTTCGGGTCAAAAGGACTGGGCCTCCCAGGGTACGACCAACACCCACAGCTTCGGACAGCAACGCCTGCGTTACCCCTCTCTGCAAGTAATCCGCCAATAACCCCGATTTGGGTTTCGAATTTCCCAGCAAAGTGCTTCGCCAGCACTTAGGATTTTCCACCCCTTAGGAGTTTGTGGAAAGTAGGGACAGAGTGCTCCGCAGCACTTCAGATTGAGCACCTATAGAGTTCGTAGGGTCAGTGACAGGTCTGCTACTCGGACAAGTCGGACAATTTTCCTAAGCTAAACTAGGGCAATTATACAGTTTTGGGGACCCTCAGACCACCCACTAATGTTGCAAGTGACAGCTTCTCATATTATGATTGGTCAAGAGAGGTGGTGCGATCATTACCACCTCCTAAAATTCAGCTTTCCCATATTTAATATTCAGGTTTGCATACCCGCCCCCTGGGTTCACGTTCCCAGGCATAGGAATACAGAATACAATACACGAGTTCAGTATATAGCAACAGTGTATGACAGTTCAAGGTACAATCTTGCATCTTCGGGATGGGTTCCCAGGCGCATCGAGCTTCAGGAGCCAGCTGGCTAGTTTTAGCTTCTGCGCAGTTAGGATTTTCCCTGGTCAGCTGACAGGGTTCAGAGGAGCCTCAGTATGGCGTTGCTCACGTATGCCCCAGCCCACAAAGACGCGGTACATGAAAAGTAAGCGAGAACAAATTAAAATCATATATAAAATGAGCACACTGTATACCATGATGAGATATTAACCAACCCTTACTTTATAATGACTATAGCGTTATTGTTTAGTGCGAAAAGACAGATAAGCAAAAGCAGCAGCAATAAGCGGAGAGCGTGGTGAGAGTCAAGCGGCCATATTGGCAACAGTGCGCATGAGCACAAACTCCCTCCAGAATGCGAGTGCGTCACATCACATGGGTATGACCGACGCATGCGCAGACTGAATTTCAGCGAAGCAGCCGCTTTTAGTGCAAGCTTCGTTAGTACGAGAAAAGACATACAAGCAAGCATCCTGGGGACACCCGCGTGTTGGGAAAAACACTTTATAAATGACGAACAACAGTGTTAATACGATTATGCAATTTAGACAAGGGTTTTGCATGAGAGTAGGGCGCTTGCACGCGAATCCCAGCTCCATCACCCCTAACTGTCCTAACTGGACAAGGGATTTGAGCTCTTTCTGGTTGCTTGGCTTGTGTACCTGCTCCACAGTGAAAGCGTTAAGCTACTAAGTACTCCATGCATTGACTTAGGTTGATAAAACAAATAGCTCCTTTCCCATAAAAAGGGCACATTTTGTGAATGATGTCGGCCGGTTCTGATGGCTCAGTAAACATATTTGTTGTAGTGCCCCGAGTCACCAACATTAGGACCAGCGTTTGTGACTGCTTGTAGTGAGTAGCAATATTTTACAGTACAAAGTGCAGAATTACAACATCCTGTGATTCTCGGCAAATCACGTAATCTCCTCATGCCTTAAAAAAGGAAAAAATATTCTGACTTTTCAGTAAAGTAACTTGTGATCATGTAAAGTGCACTACTGCCCGTGTGGCGAGTTTGTGCTATATAACACTGTATAAAAATATAAGCAGCTGTACTCTTTGTAATCTCAGCCAGCATGGTCTCCTCCATTTGGCTTCCGTGCCGGGACACTTCCGAGTATCCGTGCATGTTATAAATGGAGCTTAACATAACATAACATCATTCGGCTCTGCTTACATGCACAGAAAGACAACACATCTCCAATATGTTTCCCTTGAACACAGGAGAATGGGGCAAGTCAATGATCATATATTGACGTCTTGAAAACTGTGTACAAATATCACGGTGAAGCAGAGTTTTATTTTCAGGCATTACACATTATACATATGTATGCAAAAATCAAGAGACCATGGGTAGTTGTGTCAGAAAAGGTCGTATTCCATGTTTGCCAGTTTGAAAATTCCAGTGCATCTCCCGGTGTACGGGCATTAAATTAATTCATCTGTAGTAAAAAGGCATGAGAATTCAAGATGTGCTGAGATGCATTGACAGAGGGGCAGTTATAAAGTGGCAGACCTGGAAATGGTGAGCTAAACTACAGAGGAGATGTGTGCTGCAGATGGTTAGTATAAGTGTGTTGCAGGAGGATACTGGGTTGTGTTGAAGGAAGGAACTAGTGATTTGTTAAGTGAGGGAAATAGGATGGTATTACAGTCAGAGGGTGTGCTGAAATGTAATGCTTTGCTGAAGAGGGACGGAAGGCCAGGAATAGTAAAAGATACCAATCTACTTGCTGAATTGCACAGTGCCATCAATCCCAGTCCTGGTTCACTGCTTGACCAAATCGTGTGATCCTAAGCAAATACATTATTTCACTGACATCTTGTTTGTTTATCAACACATACAAGTGCAGTTTCAAAGACTTGAGTTAAAGATGTGCAGTGTACCCAAAAGCTGTCTTGTGTTTGATTTAATAGCCTATAAAGTCGCTCCTCCTACAATACAAATCTAAGACACTTATACCGCATACATGACAGCTGACTTGCCTCTTAAGGGGAAGGGCAGGACTGTTTCTCAGGTTTAAAACATTCTAATGTGCTAAAGTGACATGCTCTTACGTGTAGATAAATAAATTTCAGTGAATTTTAAAGTCCATTTATCTTACTTCTATGAATGTTGGCCATATTTAATGCGCTAAGATATGGGATGATATTTAATGTTTTTTAATATTTTGAGATCACATTTTCATAATTGCTTTCTAAACTTTCTCGCGTTTTCACAAAGTTCTTTGGTAAAATGAATTTTAAAAATGTGGCATTTCCTACTCTCTTGATTTTCCAGTTGAACTCCGCACTTCCACCCAAACACACTTATGATAGTCAGGCTTGCTTGCTTTGCTCCCTTTCTATGTCAAAGCCATGGCCAACTTTTGCGCCCCACCACTTAGAAATCTCAGCAGCCACCACTAGCCTTGTATAATAATGATGAGGCATAACACAATTTCACACTGTGCCATCCGTGGATATTTTGCTAGTTTTAGTTTATACCCTGATTACTAGCTTGAATGTTAGTGCTAGCATTTGGAAGCGGCTGCTTTCAGCACAAACCAGTGTGTTTATCACTTCCAAACGCAAGTAGTAAAATGAAAACCATTTGGCATCCAACATAAGCCATTTGTCACTGCCCCCCACCCCTCCCCTTCCCAGCAGGCCACTCGTAAAAGCTGAGTGATTAGCCAGGTAGTTCATCATCATCATGCACATGGCAATTTGGGGAAGCGAAAATCTTCATACCAGGAAGTAAAACCCATAAAAACAGCAGCATCATCCGACCTGTGTAATGTAACTGGAGTTCGTGCAGGCAATGTGCTCGTGTAAAGCGCTCCAACAGTTTGCACTATATAACAAGCACTGGCATTGCCAATAGGTCTCACAGTAGGTAAGTTGGAGCTATTGGTTTTGTAAATGACATTTTATATTTATATATCGTTATTGGCATTGTCAATAACAATATATAAATATAAAATGTCATTTACAAAACCAATAGCTCCAACTTTCCAAATGCGAAACCTATTGGCAACGCCAGTGCTTGTTTTCTCTGTCTAGCGTTTTTTCGCCCACTGGTCTCTCTGATCCTTCATCTGTCGTTTGCTCCACCGAGTTCTGCTTTATTCTGTGCACACCATGGTCTGTATGTGTTACATTTGTTCACTAGCCTTTGCAGAATACCCCCGCCCATCTGAATGGTAACTGAGTGAACTAATGTCTCACAGCCAGTAGTTCTGACTGCAGTTCGCCTCAATGGCATGTGCGAGAGTCTCGCTAAAGGGCTGATGGAAATCTTGGCAGGGCTAGTAAAGCAGGCGAACAGGCGTGCATGGCTGTGCTCTGTAAAGGCGGGCCAGGGGAGGGCCCTGCGGGTCCTCCCCCATCCATCTGCGACACATAATGTGAAACTACATTGTCTACTGGTGCGTGAGAGCCCGAGGCCAGATACTGCCAAATAATGGATACAATTCTCAGAGCTTTTTGTTTTAAGGGTAAAGTAACCAACCAAGGAAAGTTTATTCTCACTTGCATGGCCAATACCTCACTCATCAACACACATTCATGTTCACAAACGCGCACAACACACATACACACCAACACATGGCCATTCATACCCTTTAGATTGCTTATATAAATATGTATTGAAATTAACAAATATATACAATCATATTTTTGCATACTCAATCATACGCATACATATATATCAGTCTAGCTACACGTGCACATGTATGCAAATGGGAAACATCCTGTACAACGAAGTCTGAACTACGACTTACGTTTACCACGAAGTCTTAATAACGAACCAGGATGAACCACGAAGTATGGAACCACGACGACCGGAACAACAAAGACTGGAACCACGAAGAATGTTAGACACGTCATCTTCATTTCCAGGACACATTCACCTTGATTGGAACAACAATATCCGGCAAGAATGATAGGGATGTCCCATTCACCTATCCTGCATTTTGATTGGCCAGTGACATAGCATAACGTCACTCATCTCCGTGTGGAAAACTAGTCTGTATTTAACTTTATTGATTCTACAATGGTGGATGTCCGTTTTTTAAATGTAATTGAATGTTCTAGAGTTATATTTGAATTGAAATATGTTTTGCAATCGTTTAAAAAAAAATATTTTATGAGTGAATATGTGATTATTAATGATGTTTTGACAAAGTGATTTTTTTTAACATTTCTAATTCGTCATTCCGCAATTTTAGTCTACATTGCAGTCAGCAGTATTAAAAAAAGACGATGAACTAAAAATAAAGTGGCGCAGTGTGTTTTAACGCACCTTTCTTCTCTTTTTATGTATTGTCAAGTATGACTTTCCAATGTCAAAATTGGTAATGAACGCAATCCTACCTTTAAAAAATAAAGGTTTCATTGTGCTTCACTCAGCATTATTGTGCACTCGGAATAACACAGTTCGTAACGTATTTAATAAAAAGAACAAAATAGCATTAATTGGTAATGGGCATTTTAAGCTAATTAATATCGTTGTTTAGGATGTAGTTGTTTAAGAAGTAGTGGTTAAATGCAGTTCGTTGTTAAGCTTTCGTTATTGAGGATGTCGTGGTTTAGGCAGTAGTTGTTAGGTCATAAAATCGTATGCAAATAGATGTACGTATACACGCACTCACACATTTGTCATATTTAGTTGCACATGCATGCATACAGAATCCAGCCATCACTCCAACACCTTATAATATACAAATCAGTATATACTTACGTATAATTAGACGCGCGTGTGCACAGGCAAACACACAGGGACTCTAGAGAGACTATATCATGTATTTCCGCTAGTTTTACAAGTGCTTATAGGTTTCTAGAAAGCACTTTGTTTTCTGGGTGTGAACAATGTCTGGTTTGCAGCCATGAGTATACAATGAGTATCAAATGGTGAAGGATGTTCTGGAATGAAAACAAGATTCTTGAAATGAATCCACGCTTCTGGAATGATGACGGGTTCTGGATTACGAAGCAAGGGCTATGAAATGATGTAAGAATTCCCAAGACATGTTTCTTGGATGATGCCTGGTTTCTGGATCCGGTGAGAGTGCTCTGTAGGCAGAACAGGGTTCTTGAAAATGACTCGGTTCTGGAATATGATGGCATGCCTCTGGAATACATTGAATTGATATCAGATCTGGAAATATTTCATGACTTTGTAATGAAGGCACGAGCCGGGAAGACGACCTGGTCCCAGTGTGATGGCACTGATCTAGATTGATATTTGTTGCCTGATAACTCAGTGGCTATTTTTCGATGGGTGCGCACAAGAGGTTGAACGTCATTGACCGATACTCCCTCATCTGAATAAACCATTTGGGATAGATGCTCCCTCCTCCATGCCCCCACCATCCTGCGCATCATAGCCACCCTGAAGCTTCTCCAGCCCAGAATGTGACCCCGCCCCCTCGTGCATCTGCAGACATTGCTGGGTCCATTAATGGGAAGTGTGTGAGGTGAATTGTAGTGGTGGTGGTTACGGTGAATCTGACGGGGGTGGTGTGCGCATACGGAACTCATGAGCTCGCATCGGCGACCGATTTGTATTGTTGGCACAACTCGCTATTCACAGAAAAAGGTGACTTCCTTTTTAGAAATGAGAGGCATTCGCCCCCAAGGAGAGACGTGTTCTGGGAAGACTAAGGCGAGAGGGCGCAGGGGGGGGTTGGCATGGAAAAGAACAATACCGATCGAGTAAACGTGGAACTGGAAAGAGGAAGGGTGTTGAGGGAAGGACGAGTGAAAAAAAAAACTGATCACTGGGAGAGAGGGAACAGGAGGGTGACAGCGAATGAGAGGAAGGGACAAGACAGAAAAGGGCGAGAGACTGAAAAAGATAACGGAGGGAAGCCGGATGGGGGCGGGAGAGCCTGGTGGGGGGGCGGGAATGCGAGCGAGGGGAGGAGAAGTGTGGCAGGCGCGCGGAGGGAAGCCGGATGGGGAGGGGAGAGCCTGGTGGGGGGGCGGGAATGCGAGCGAGGGGAGGAGAAGTGTGGCAGGCGCGCGGAGGGAAGCCGGATGGGTAGGGGGAGGAGAAATCCAACTAAGGCTGTGTGCGGGGAGAGAGAGGGGAGTTGCTGGAGCTGGGGAACAGATGGCCGTGAAAGTTTATGGGCCAAAAGCGCGTGCCTGTGGCCACGTGAACTCGAAGAAAACCGCACCAAAAAACCCTTGGTTTGACGAGTATTTTGAGCACTTGAATTCTCTCCATTTTCCATTCCTTCAGGATGGAAAAGGCGAGACCTAAAAACCTGCAAAAACACATACACAGAGGCACACAAAGTAACAAGAAAAATACCTAATAATTAAGGAAGCTCGATTGTTTGAATAAATACTAAAAGCACTCTACTTTAAAAAACCTAAAACATAATTCCACTGTGAAACATCCATGGGCAAATTTGATTACTCGGTCATGAGAATGGCCTTTTTTGGCGTCACTCATCTGGTTAACCGATTGCTGGTTTATCGACCCTCACCCTCGCGATATAATCGCATCAGATTTCCACTGTCTTGACCAATGCTCTGCTGCTTATTCTCGATTAAAATTCAGAACATTGTTTCCCGCCCAGTCCTTTTCACAGAGTCTGAGGAAGGTAGTAAACTTGCTGCGTCAGCCAATCTTCTCACTGCTGCTGTCTGGCCAGGACGGCCTCCGGCTGAAGTGCTGCATGAGTCAGAGCACGGGCAGGAACAATAAATAGCAGACACAAAGGCAGGCCTGCAGGAAGCATATTTATGATTTTTTATTAAATCACTGCCGGCTCTTCTATCCATCTTACATATGGATTGGTAAAGCACATTTAAAACATTCTTTTAGGCACACACGTGTATCCACAAACACTTTACACTCTGGCTCCAAACCTGCAGGGGGCATCAACTGTGTAAAAAGTTACTTAATATGGATAATAATAGAATGTGGCAGAATTCTTCAAAATGATTCTCTGTTCTCGCGGCAGGATTAAAAAGGAATTATTTCCACCACACGAGCAACAGCTTCTGCAAGCCAGGCAATCTATTCCGATCCATCGGCAGAGTATTCGGACTACAGTAGTCAACCCCAATTACATAGAAGTGGCATGCTCGAGGGAGGGAAATGGGGGGGGTCGCGAGTGGGGAATAATAAACAATTAAAATAAAACACACCTGAGTGCACACCGCCTCCGCTCCAGGCTGGTCAAGCTGTAATGGTGGATCCACGTGTTCCTGTTGCAGGAAGCAGCCAGCATGCAGCTTCCCTCCCCTACGCAACGGAAGCCAATCACAATGCTGGTAGGCGCAGCAGGAGAGCGCCTCATCCGGGACATTTTCTCTGCATAGAGAAAAAGGGAGAGTGGGCGGTCCTGCTCGAGGGCCTGGGGGGAGTGGCTTATCCACTATTGTGGGTACTTACTGACTGTTTGAATTGGCTCCAGGGCCGACTAACCAGTCAGTACCCAAAACAGTGGGCAAGCCACTCCCCCTGCCCTCAGGTAGGACCCCCCACCCACTGCCCCCAACCAAGCACAGTGACACTTCTGCTTTCTCGCAATTCGAGAAGGCAGAAACATAAATGGTCGTTTTTACCGTTTATGTTTCTGCCTTCTCCCACTGCGAGAAAGCAATGGGGCGACGCCCTCATACCCTAATGGGGGAGCCGCCACTGTACAAGGTATGAACTGAATTACAGTGAGCTAAGACAAGCTTCATCTTTACATGCAATCATTGTAAGGCGAATACATCTGGGACTCTTTTGTCTCATGCATCTACTATGCTCCTACATAGCCTCCTCCCTCATCTCCACATAGCCCCTCTGTCACATGCGTTTCTTTTGTATTATAGTGCTGTGGAGTGTTGGATTTCAGAGCCATTTACATCTCATACACACACACATTATACAGAGACAATGGCATACATGTGAAATCATTGCATAGGGAATGTTACATAAAACAAACGTGACTACATGGTGCAGGTGTCACATGTCATCCATAATGGTAGGCAGTATAGTTTAAGACTGACTGTTTGGTCTGGAGCAGCACAAACATATAATTTAAAACCCATTGTAACACCATGGTTGTGTTGACTATACAAATAAGAATTAATTTCTAGCCAAATGCACACTTTTTCGCAACATTAGGATAATGAATGACTGGAGAAAAAAAGTCATAACGCTCTAACCTATGTCCTGCAATTTTTATGCAGCTCTCTGATGAAAGTTACTAGCTCTATCCACTAACTTGTAACTTTTAAACTGCAAGTAACAAAAGCATGACTCTAACAAAAGCAGTAATCCACTGAATTATTTACATTATATGACCTTTTTGTGATCTGCAAGCTATATTTTATTTGCAGTAGGCATGTTAACTCTCTGCACATTACTACCATTGCCTTAGGGTCAGTTCCAGAATGGAGAAGTGCAATGTACTAACAACACTTTCACGATTGCTTTATTAATCTTCTTGCTTTCTCAAAATTGCTTGAAAATGCACCATTTGCCCATCTTTTAAAAACAATTTCTCAGGGGGGATCCTCCCCGATCCCCCCTTATGTCGCTTGGGCTTCCTGTCTGCGCTCGCTGGCTGTGGTGCACTCAGGTGTCCCTTTTACGCCGCGTCACTTTCAAATGTCACCAGCCGCCACTGATTATGAATGCTGCTACTCAGGGCATGTGGGAGTTATGTGAGATGGGCGGTTAATCTTACCAAGATAAAAACATTCAAAGAGCCTCCCCGGTACAAAACTCGGGAATTTCATCGATGCACCCAGAGTTGCACAACTGTCTGGCCGGTTCTCCTCAAGACGCACTCCCAATCGGAGACTCGTTGGTTGCTGTTGTACTAAGCTATATCTAGTGTTGGTTGCAAAAAACAGTTGATGGACAGAATGTAGAACAATGTCATACATTCACCCCAGTACAAGGATCTGGGCCTAAATCCTTCGTTTTTTTTGCACTCCACACCACTCTGGGTTAGACACTGGCTATATGCAAATCAGCTCTGACCCTGTGCCTCATGGGAACAGTCCAGTCCGAACTACCAAGCCATGTCTTTCCTAGACCGGAATCAAGCATCCAAGGACCGGTTTCTGGCTATCAGCCTTCATCAGCCTGGATAGCTTGACTCCAGTGGTGTGGAGAGCCTGGGACTCACGTCTGAGTATACCCAGCACACTCGGGGTGAAAATTGAAAAAAACACAATTGATGGACAGAATGTAGAACAATGTCATACATTCACCCCAGTACAAGGATCTGGGCCTAAATCCATCGTTTTTTTGCACTCCACACCACCCTGGGTCAGACAATGGCTATATGCAAATCAGCCTTGACCCTGTGCCTCATGGGTAGGTAGCTCGGGCTGGACTGTTCCCATGAGGCACAGGGCAAACGATGGATTTAGGCCCAGATCTTTGTACTGGGGTGAATGTAAGACATTGTTCTGAATTCTGTCCATCAACTATGTTTTTTGCAATATCTAGTGTTGGGTCACCAGACTGGATATAATCTGGAAGTAATCTTACTTGGCTAAAATTGCAGCACTAATTTTCTTCAAGCTGGAAGAATTACTAAACGCTCGGACCCGGTTGTCATGGTGACCGGGGGAGAACGGCTTTGTTTGTTTCTCTTTAATTTCAATAGAATTAATGATGCCCTTTTAAATACCACAGTAAACATTCTTACAAGGAATTTGAGATTATTTCATAATGGATTAACAACATAAATGTTAATAGTGCGTTCAGAGAAGTTATTTCTTTTTTGATTCATCCTTAATTGTTTACACATATTTCATAATAAATTGTCAACATAATAGGTTCAGAAGAGTCCTTTCTGTTTTTTGGAATCATCATTAATTCTATATACATATACATATCTAGAGAGACAAACAAAATACAGCATACAAAACTAGGACATAAAAACAAAAGTATATATTATGTCATCCAATTTCACGTAGTCATTGTCCATATAGTGGTTTATATTTGTTTATACGATTAATATTCAAAAAGAGTGCAAATGTGTATACTGGGCAGGTAGAATTGCACTCAGGTTATGAGAGTTGCAAGAGTTACACCATTCCTTTATTGTTTTTAAACCAGTCTGACATTACGACAGAGTTACATTCATTGATACTCTGTAAAATCAAAGGGACATCTTTCCGTTTTTAGCAGTAGCTTAGTGTGGTTTATAATCTGCCATCTTTTGTTATCAGACGTGAGGTGTATAGTGTTTGTATCAGGAGGGGCAGTTCATCAAGGTTACAAAATTGCACCATTCTTACTTTGTGTTTAAACTTGTCTGCTAGAATTTCATCTATCAATCCATTTGCATTCTAACCTCTGTAAAATTGAGAGGACATCCACACCTCTTGGTGGAAGTATGGCTTGCTCTATAATCTGCCATTTTACATCTTCCGGTGTTTGATGTTGTTCAGTTTAGTGTTGTACAAGGGGAGACGTGTCAATGTGGCACTGTATCCTGCCTCTGTGTTGTCCAATTCTGGCCTTAATTGGTTGCGTTGTTTGCCCGATATATATTAGATTGCACAGACACAAGATACAATAAATGACGTTCTTTGAAGCACAGTTCGTGTGCCATTGTAAAGTCATTTTCACTTCTCCATGTATGAACTCTTTAGTATTGACAGTATATTGACAGGCCATGCAATTGCCACATTTGTGGTGTCCCTTATGGGGGGGTGGGGTCGGGGGTAGCCCCCCAGATCATCGCAATCCTGATGAGACCCTCCTATCCCTTATAGGGTTGAAATGTCATCGATACCAAGGAAAGGACAGTCTTTAGGCAAAGGCACATTAAGCACTCTGGTTGCTCCTTTTCAATCTGTCTGTATAAGCATTAGACCTCCTTCAAAAACCAATAATCTCATAAATTCACTGTATTTTTTCACTCCATTGTCACTTCTTCTAGATGTTGGGTTATGGTTATTTCACCTGGGTTCTCTATCACCTTATCAAAAAAAAATTTAAACAACATGCGCCTTTTGTTTTTCCATAAATGTAATACTCATGTTTGGAATCCTGTGCAATAATTGACGTAACATAAATAACTTAGTCCAGCAGGACTATGTGTCCTTAACAATTTTAGATCAGACTAAAAATTATAAGAAACTTTCAACTCTTTCAGACAGATTTAAACTGTTTTATATTCTGAATCCTTACATTATTGATACAATTATACACAGAAACTTTCTGTGACAATAGAAGATTGTCCCTACAAATGAATTCCATGTGAACACTTGTTAACATCTGTACAGCAGATCAGCATGTCACTAGCATTTGTAAACCATTGGAGCATCGTGCCATACATCACTGGTATATAGAATCCTCACAAATGTCATCTGCTGTACTTTTATGTGTTGTTGTGTGGCACATTTGCATGTTTGATCGCTAGCCTACAGTTCCCCTGAAGGCTTTATGCCTATTACACCTCATCCATTATACATGTGCATTCACACGGGTCTTGGCAGGTATGCGCGTGCACCTTGAAAGTAGTACATGTGAGTAGCTGCTTTGTTCTGATAATTGTTCAACATGTGTTACAATGATTGACATGTTCATTGTCATTTTATGTGAGAGTCACGCTGTTAGAGGTTTGTAACGCCTTCCAGGCAATGGCATATTAGCAACAAAGTTCACTTACATGCAGATAGATAGATCAGCTTTATCTGAAGAGGGTCAGTCTTTCTTCCTGCGGTAGACCTGCTGCTGTGGAATGCACCATGTTGTGAGTATTGGAAACATTTCTGCAGGTATTAGAGAGTTGTCTTCGTATACAGCACCCTAGGAAATGAGTGTCGGCTTGGCACTTGAAAGCATGCATACTTTGGAAAAGATGCTCATAAAGAGCAACAATTGAACACGCAGCGTATTGCCCAGAACGTACTAACCTCTCCGTGACTTATTATTAGACAATCGGAGGACATTCAGCGCTTCCTTCACCATGCATCAACACAACACGAACACGTGAAAGCTCTTACTGCCTCTGTGTCTCTCTCGCTCTGTCTCCCCATGAGCCTCTACCTCCCTCTTTGTCTCATGGCTTACTCCATTCTGGTTAACACGCAGTGTATTGCCCCGAACGTACTAAATTGTCTGTGGCTTATTATTAAACAATTGGTGGACAGTCAGCACTTCCTTCGTCATAGATCAATACAACACAAACATGGACAGCGACGTGAAAGCAGAAAAGCAAAAATTGAACACGCAGCATATTGCCCAGAACGTACTAATCTCTCCCATGAAAGCAGAAGAGCAACAATTGAACACGCAGCGTATTGCCTCAAACGTACTAACCTCTCTGTTTCTTATTATTACACAATCGGTTGACAGGCGGCGCTTCCTTCACCATAATTCAACACAACACAAACATGCACAGTGACGTGAAAGCAGAAAAGCAACAATTGAACATGTAGCGTATTGCCCCGAACGTACTAACCTCTACGAGGCTTATTATTTGACAATTGGAGAACATTCGACACTTCCTTTGCCGCGCATCAACACGTGAAAGCTCTAACTGCCTCTGTGTCTCTCTCGCTCTGTCTCCCCGTGAGCCTCTACCTCCCTCTTTGTCTCATGGCTCGCCCCATTCTAGTTAACATGCAGTGCATTGTCCCGAACATACTAACTTGTCTGTGGCTTATTATTAAACAATCTGACAGTCCGCGCTTCCTTCGCCAAAAATCAACACAACTCAAACATGCACAGCGACGTGAAAGCAGAAAAGCAAAAATTGAACATGCAGCGTATTGCCCCAAATGTTCTAAACTTCCCCCGTGAAAGCAAAAGAGCAACAATTGAACACGCATCATATTGCCCCGAACGTACTAAGCAATCCCGTGAAAGCAGAAGAGCAACAATTGAACACGCAGCGTATTGCCCCGAATGTACTAACCTCTCCATGGTTTATTATTAGACAATCGGAGGACATTCGGCGCTTCCTTCGCACGTATCAACACAACACGAACACGTGAAAGCAGCTTCACTTAAATGAAAAATTGCCTACAACCAACAATAATAATAAAGAAAACAGTGTAATGCCACAAAAATGTATGTTATGCATAGACGTGACAGAAGATTCACTTTAATGAAAAAAGTGCCTGCACCAACTAATAAAGTCAATAGTGTACCGCCGCAAGTACACCGTGCAGTCCGGATGGGCGGGGCTAAAATTAGACAGGGCGGTAACAAGGAGGAACTAGGAAGCCATCTGTACAGTCCAAAACCACAGTTTAGCATGGATGATGACGCAAGCCATTGAAATGCAGGGGCGGGGGCTCAAACACCACTTCTGAAATCTTACCGATTACAATAAGCCTCGCAGAGCGAGGAGCGCATGCACCCTCCAGCGCCCTCTGCGAGACCTAAAAAGCAGCTACAACGACACAAAACAAGCAGGATGGCCTCCAAGGTTAGAGAATGGTTCTGAGCTTCGAAAGTTGTAAATAGAGGCTCGCAGACCTACCACAAGGAAGCCAGTGTCAGAAGGGTGTCCGAGCCCGGCCTCATCCAGTCAATGACGGATAAAGACAGGCCCAGTCTCGACCCGGGTGTGTCCCGCGCCATGGGAGGGCTAGAGCACTTTTGAGCACTTGTAGCAGGAGGCAGGGCAGGGCAGGGCAAGGGATGGCACCTCTCCTGGTGTAAATGATGCTGGCCAGTCTAGTCCCTGCTGGTCTGCCCGGAACTGTGGCAAAGTCTCAGGTTGCCCTTCCCATGGTGCAGGAGGGGTGGAGCCCTTTTGAGTGCTCGTAACGGTGGGGCAGGGCAAGTGACGGCACCTCTACTGGAACAAATGATGCTGGGCAGTGTAGTCCCCACTGGTGTGCCTCCAACTGTGGCAAAGTCTCAGGTTGTCCTTCCCATAATGCAAGAGGGCTGGTGCCCTTGTGATTCTTGTAACGGCAGGCACGGTTGAGCAGGGCAAGTGACGGCACCTCTCCTGGCACAAATTATGCTGGGCAGTGTAGTTCCTACTGGTATGCCCCAATCTTCGGCAAAGTCTCAGATTGCTCTTCCCACTCCGCAGGAGGGATCGAGTGCTTGTAGCAGCAGGTGGGGTGGGGCAGGGCTGGGCAAGCGACACTGCTTCTCCTGGCACAAATGAAGCTGGGCAATGTAGTCCCCACTGGCCTGCCCTGAACTGTGTCAAAGTCTCATGTTCCTCTTACTTTTTTTTCTTGCCCCACAGAGTAGCCTGCTACCAATCCACCAAACACTTTAGCGCCTCATCAGGGGTAGGAAGCACTATATAAATTCAACTACAGTGCAATACAATGCAATTGACTCTGGATGCACACAAAATCCTGTGTATGGGAAGTGGGTGACTATTTGTTGCTCTTAGATGAACTCAGATAATTTGCGAGAGCTGAATGTATACAGTGTTTGACTGCAGGTCTCTCATCAGTAACTCTGAGGAAATATATAGAGCATCTGTCATGGCTGCTTCTGTCCAGTGCATGCCATGGGCTGCTCGTGGATGTCTTCCCTAATGTCCAACTCAACCAAACTGGCGTTCAGTACTCTACCAACCAAGAACAGAGTAGAGAGTTATATTCATCCTCTGGTGCGTTTCTGCATCAGGTGTAATACTTGCAATTACAATTCAATACAATCTATCCATCACCATTTATCCAGTGGACCCCATTGGTTGCTTAAAGAGGATAAATGTTTTGGAAGGAGTTATTGGGAAAGTTACGAGATGCCTACAATACTTTCTGAAATTTAGGAGAAAATAGATTAAAAGGGGTTGTTAACTGATTGTCTCCCTCAAAGGTGGAATCCCTCGAGCGTTGGCCCCACTCAGTGCCAAACTATTTTATGGCAGGGAACTCAGATCTCACCTTCTAGACTTTTAGATGTTTGTCAATGACACCAATATTGAAACAGGGCTACTCCATGAATACCTGCTGCAAATCCATACATGGGTGATGGTGAGTAAATGTGCCTTCAAATTACTGCAGAAAGTTGTTATGGAGCAACTGACTTGCCCCCCTTAAAATTGCCCGACGAGCTAGGTTCCAAAAACAGGACTTGTGGAGTAAAATATAGGAGTTTAGTTTGTTGGTTAACCATGGTCAGACTGGTCTATAGGGCAGTCAGGCAATGCCTGATAAGCTGCTCTGACATGCCAGTTTGTGGGCCAGTTTTTCTGCATTTATCAGGCCTATTTTATGGTCTGTTTGGATGGTGTTTACTGTTGCATTCGATGATATTAACACAAATATTGCCTGCTGCAACCACAAATCCACACAGTGTTCTATATCTTGCAAAAAACGTATACAGAGTGCCTTTAGAGGTTCAAAACTGTCTCATCTTACTAACATGGATCACTTTTTTTTAACTGTCTAATTCACTAATGCGGGCCACTTTTATTTTGGACCCAGGGGCCTATTTTCTGTTCCAGTCCAACCCTCTGCTTAACTATCTTTTTAAACACAATTAATGGCAGGTGAATTATCAAGCTTAGCTGCCGTCAAAGAGTCAAAGACTCCTCAGATCAGGCAGGATGTTACCTGAGAAAGATTGCATTGGCTGTCAGTGACATTGGAGGTTAAATTCAGGTTCCAAGATCTGACCCACAGAGCCGTCTGGACAAGTGACCAAGATATCTTCAGAAGTGAGTGATCAGATGTAGTAAACCCAAATGCTTAGACCAACATTTACCTACAGAAACTAAATCAAGAGAAAGACACCAGTATGACATTCATGGATGATCCCTTGCATGAGTTATGTTTGGGGATTTGAGAGGAACAGATCTAAATTAAATTCAGAAGCTTATTGAAGATGGTGCCATTACTATGCAAGGCTTTCCAGAACTTTAATGTAAACTTAGCATACACTGAATGCTCAGGAACTCCAATGCTATTGATCAGTGGCCCACAAATGTTTTAGGCTGGTGCTCTGGAGTACCTTCAGGGATTTATACAGAACATGTTCTATAAAACCATCTTAAGCTAACATACCCCAGTTACAAGAACACCAGACCTTTACATCAGCTTGTCTTTACAATCAGTCTGGAATGCTTGAATGAAACAGAAGTAATAGAGCTGTGAACTGTTGAACGTTTTCTGTTCAGACAAGTATAATCTACTCACTTGATATACTGGCACTTGTGAACACTGTGGACCTTACAGGTAATGAGAAGCACTTCATCATCAGTAGAAAGGCACATCAATAGAAACAATTGCTGCTGTGATACAAAGGCTGGTGTCTGCATGACAGCCAATCTCTCAGAGGTGATGGATATCACCCAAAGTCTGCACACTCAAGTAGGGAAGCTGAGGGTCCGCCTCACACCTCATATTCTGCCTGCCTGTTCAGAGAGGAAAGGAATTTGTCTGGCCATACAGGAGGAGAAGCCGAACCATATTCTGGGTAGTTGGATATACGCAGAAGAAACTGGCCGCTATACGGACCTCAGCCAGCGCTAGCCAGCATATGGATAGTCACCTAGTCTCCCAGCATGATTTAGGAGATGAACAACAGGAAGAGAAATTCTACCAAAGAACACTGTGTACTCTTTGGTCTAATGACAGTGTACCAGGAGGGCTGCTGTAGTGCCACTGGTCCCATGTACTATTGGTCTTAAATTTACCTGCCACTGCACCTCAGAGTCATTTACTTGGTCCTGCAATGGATCTTGAACAGTACAGGCAGGGGTCGTATATAGGGGATCCAATCCAGTCATCCAATGAGGATCAGGGCTTGTATAACTGATCTGTAAGCTAGTAATTAGATTCTTGTATATGACTCTTAACAATATATTATATAGGTACAGAATTATAACTGCTAAACCAAATCCCCTGAAGAAATTTAGACGAGCTAGGATCATGCAAACAAGCAACTCAGTTAAAGCTATATTAAATAGTAACAGCAGACCTGTAGACTAGAGACCTCTATGTTAGAATTCCCATCCCTCATTTAAACTATGGAAATGCACAATCAAGTACTGGAGACTAGTCATAGACAGACAGAAACAGGGTTTATAAATGGTTTGGTTTCATCAGTATTTTTAGGAAGTAAATATACCAATATCAGGCATTAAAAGTTAAGAGTACAGAATCATCAAATTGATCTTTATGGGCCATTAATTATCAAAGTTCTAGAAGGAAAGTTCAGGAAAGGACAGGAATCAAGTCAGCTCAAAGATTCTCTCCCATGGGGGAAAGAAGTCGGGGAATAGTGCACACAGCGTTTGCACCAGCCAGGCGTGTCCACTAGTCCGATAGTTGTCTCTCAGTTCGATAGGAGTCCGCATGGTAAAGGTGGCAAAAAGAATGTGTGTTCCAATCATCAATCCAATGGGTATTATATTATCACAGTTCTGGGGTGGCACCTTCTAGGTTACCTTATTAGATCAGACCACTCAGTCCATTGGTCAGTTCTTATAGGATGCTTGTCAAGAGATATAAGAAGGCACATTTTTCGGAAATATAGGCATTTCAGGTTACGCACATGATTAGATCATCCAGTTGAGGTGGATCTTTAAACAAAGATCTTTTAACAAAGCACATGAACAAGTTCGAAAGGGCAGTTTCCCAGGCAGATGTTCCTGGTGTAACATATTTGTATCAAATTGCCCTTGTAGACCCATGAGAACTCCTAAAACAGGATACAGTACACGCTGGGAACCTACCCTCGCCTCCCGGTCCAGGGACGGGAGGTGAGGGTAGGTTCCCAGCGTGGACTACATCGGAGACAAGGCTCCTACTATTGAGGGGCCCCCACGACCTGCTCGCCCCTGTTGAGGCAACACGCACCCACTAGGAAGGTCCTTTTTCTATGACTACAAAATCTTTCAATTCAATGAATATCCCTCATCAGGGCTTTGCCACTCAATTAGATAATATTTTAGTAAGGAGGATTACCAGCCAAAATAAAGTTTATCTTCTTGGAATATCCAAGCTTTTTTAAATACGCACTCACGGCACCGCACCATATCTACACACCCACGGGTCACATACCCCCACTTCATCATATGGCAAAGGAACAAAAGATCTCCGATAAAGAGCCCCTTTGCGGGTGCCGTTGAGCATTGCAGCGCCGGCTCAACGATGTGCAGGTCCATATGATGAAGCATGACACCTAGCTTGCTGGGTGTGTGAGGACCCTAGTTCTGCCAAAGTGGGATCTCCCCATCCCACTACCTCCTTTTTCCAGTCCCCTCTCACCACCACTAAACCAGCTGGTAGGTGACATCCAACCCAGAGGAACAGCTTCAACCTTTTTTGTTCAGATGTATAACTATAACGTCATACTGCATTTCGTCAGTACCAACATGCACCTTTCTCTCAAAAATCTTATAAACAAATGTAGTTTTAGATATGTTACATTAGTACATATATAAAGATTATTCGGTGAAAGTTTCAGTGACATCAGATTTATTATTTACGTGCAACGCCATTTCTTCTCTGTGAATGCCCATTGAGCAAATATAGTAATAATCATTCTTATGATGCAGTAAATAAGTTTCTTTATAACTATTTCTCAAAACACATCAACGTAAATGAGCATCCATTGTGCACATTTGTCGTTTTCTTTCAAAAATAATTTTGTTTGCTATGTCATATAAAAATTAAGTAGTATATCTGCTTCATCATTCCCCCATTTGATGGTGAATCAAGCCCTCATAAAATTTTAATCTGAAATCACACATTACAATTCTGTAGTCTTCATTAATTTTAGTCTAGAGTTTTTCAAATCCTTTATTTCGTTGTAGTAGCCAAACTGTCTATCCTCCAATTCTATTTCATCTTTAGACCTTAAAGATAACAACAAAGGTCTGTATGCATAATGCAATTGTCAAGATGAGCTTCAAGATTTTCCCAAACACCCATTTTCCTGCAAGCAATCTGCCTATAGAAGAAAACCCTTTCCCAATTGATTTCCAAACAGCATTGACTTTTAAACCTTTCAAGTCTTTTTCAAGTTGAGCGACGTTCCGAATGTAACCTCTCAAGTCTTTACTTTTCTTTGAAATATAAGTGCAACAATGCTACACTTTAAGCATTCGACAGACTCAAAGTGTTTTTGCAAGATGGACGTCTAAAGCAAGACGATTTTGAAGTACCATAGATCTCATG
Source organism: Lissotriton vulgaris (assembly GCF_964263255.1). Taxonomy (NCBI): domain Eukaryota; kingdom Metazoa; phylum Chordata; class Amphibia; order Caudata; family Salamandridae; genus Lissotriton; species Lissotriton vulgaris. The sequence continues at coordinate 1,657,231,319 of NC_141685.1, read as the reverse complement.
GCAATCATTTCAGTATCAATTGCTAGGAATCCTCAAGCAGTATCAGTAAATTCAGTATTACCCTCACATATTGTATAAGAGCTCCAAAAATGTCCCCTACTACTTCCCCTGCACTTGCTCTTCTTTTTAATCTCCTATAAGAATCTCCATTGGTTCCATCAGATTGGCTCATATGGTAGATTTCTGGAAAAACAATCCCCATATAACAGGATCCATACAATTTTTAGGTGGCCAATAATAGACATTCTGCCCACAAATATATTAAACCCCAGGGAATACTGAATCAACATCTCCCAAAAACAATCCCTCATTTTTCAAAACTTGGAATGTGCGTCACATTCGCTGGAACCAACACAATTAGTATCAGCTTCAGTTCTACGCTTTAGTATACATAGCTGCCCCCTGCTTTGCCAATCTAAGGCAATACCAGCTTGGTTTCCTATGGCTTTGAGATCTGGTTCCCTACGTGCCCAAGATGGCATCCTAGAATGATTGGCAGCTTTAGCCATAAAATCTCTTCATCTACCCTCTATTCATTCTACAAATTCCTTTTCTACATTATGCAAAAGGCATGTTAAATTGTGTCAGTGTGCATAAGCTGTGTCTAGACTTTGTGTAGGCTTAAATAATGTTCCCATCATTCAGCTGTTTTAGTATCAGGCCCAGGATTTAAATACTCTCAGGTATTTCAGAAAAGATTAGATCCTCATTAGAACAATAAAGCTGAAATTGTCTCTTGCCATAAAATAAGCTTGCTACAACACTACAAGAAATACCATGTGTTTACAGGTAGATGATGGTAGGTCACCCCCTCAGTAACTGATGTAGACAATTGCAAACACACATAGCAATCTCTAGCATCCACGGTGCTGATGCATTCATAGAGTAATTGTTTTATTACATTAGCTGAAAAATCGCTAGTGGACTGATTTCCATGCAACAATCCATCATTTGTATCAAGTAATTCATTAATATTCACAAACCCATTTTTAGGTGCAGCAGTAGGTTTTGCTCATGTAAATATGATGAGGCAGGTTTAAAACTATAAGCAATGTTACAAACACAACAGAAAATGTAGGAAGTATACAAGCACATATCACTTTGCGTTTTGATGATACCGCATTTGGATCCATCGCTTCTTACGACTGTTTTATGAATTTGGATTTAGATGCTATTAGGTTTAGCAGAAAAGCAAGTTCCATGAAGATTGTTCCTCTTAAACTGGTCCTGTTGAGGTGAAGTTGCAGCTTCCCCAACCTGCTGAGTCACAGAAGGTACCACACCAGCCAGTCATTTATAGTAATTGAGCACCAAATAATCTGTAATGTCAATCAATGCATTAACTGGAATTGCAGGCTGTCTCATAGCCCTTCTCATAATGATTTTCTGAAGCGATAGTCCTGTTCATCTGAGTGTGGTACTTCTAAGACTCAGCAACACAAGAGGTAATGAATCAGGCTATCTCAGAGAAGTGGAAGCACACACCTTTGTCATTCTGGATTTCAATGTTCCGTTCATTTGCTCCACAATTCCAGAGGCTTCTGGACGATAAGCAAAATTGAGCTTCTGATCAATTTGCAATGCTGCACATAACATCTTTAGGACCTCATTGTTAAAGTGTGTCCCTCGGTCTGACTCCAAAGAAGTTGGAAATTCAAAAAGTGATATTAGCCCCCTGAACAATAGTTTAGCTACCGTAAGGCTGTCATTTCGTCTGATGGGGAAAACTTCTACCCACCTCGAAAACACACACAAAATCACAAGAAGGTATCTCAAACCACTACAAAGGGGCATTTCAACAAAAATCAACTTGCATTCAGTTGAAATAAGCCCATGATCTTCCAACTTGATTCATGATAACAAGAGTACTTTCCCCTGCGGTTTGTTGTTGAAACACTATGCAACAATAACACAAGGCTTCTGCAACTGATCTGAAACTTGGATTGAACCATATCTTATGAAATAGACGCATCATATCATCCCTACCAGTGTGAGCAGGACCATGATAGAATACCACCATAGGAGGCACCAAACTATCTGGTAAAACAGGTCTCCCATCAGTGTTCACCCACACCTCATTTTCTTGCCTTTTTGTGCATACTGCTCTGACCCACACTTGTTTTTCAGGTTCTGGTACTACATCCGGCAATGCCTTCACCTCTTCCCATGTCTCTACAGAAGATAAGAACAGTTTGCATTGTGTGACCTCATAGTTCTCCCGCAAAAGATTTTCATTGTATGTATAAGAATTTAGTGCCAGATGTACGACCATTTGGAAGTGCGTCTCGCAAATTGGAGGCAGCTCTAATGGAATTTTTGGACCACAAATCTCCACTTAGAATTATGTACCCCAGACTGCTGCACGCGTGCTTCGAAATCACACACACCTTGCTCTGTCTGCTCATCTGTTCGCTTAGAGATTTTATTTTTTAATCATGACGTTCGTAGGGGTATTGAAGCAAACAGAATGGTGCCCTATAGGCCACCAAGATCTTGTAAAGTGGATACTTACGTCTAAATGTAAGGAACAGTGGTACACATAACAGGGCACTGTGATGATGGCCCAGAATGACCAACGAGGCCAGGGAGGGTAGCCCTGGTGAAAAAGGACACAGGGGGGGCCTAGGCAAGGTGCAGCGCCTGGTGAAAAAGGACACAAGGTCGGTGTGGCGGGGGGAGGAAGGTGGAATCCACAGCAAGGGGGGGGGGCAGCACCTGGTGAAAAGGGGCAAAAGGTGGGGACGGGAGCAGGGAAGGAAGGTGAAACGCAAGGGAGGGGCAGCCACTGGTGAAAAGGACACAAGGTCGGGGGGGGAAGAAGGTGGGACCCAAGGCAAGGGAGGGCAGCGCCTGGTGAAAAAGGATACAAGCTCGGGGGGGAGAAGGTGGAACCCAAGGCAAGGGGGGCAGCGCCTGGTGAAAAAGGATACAAGCTCGGGGGTAGGGGGAAAGAAGGTGGAACCCAAGGCAAGGGGGGGCAGCGCCTGGTGAAAAGGGCACAAGGTGTGGGCGGGGAGGGCAGGGAAAGAAGGTGGGACCCACGGTGCATTGGGGCACAAGTTGGAGGAGCAGAGAAGTAAGGTGGAGGGCAGCGCTTAGTGAAAAGGGGCACACGGGATGGGAGGGGGAACATCAGCCAAGAATTGAACCCTAAGGAAATGGGGCATCCGGAGGCTGGGAATGCTGAGGGGGTGGGGGCTGAAAAGAAAGAAATAGAGGGTGAATTGCCGAAAAGGGGAAACTGTGTGAGCGAGCGGCGGAAGGAAGAGGGGGCGGGCAGTAAGAGAGATTAGAATGGACGAGAGGGCAGGATGGAGGGCACGGGGCATAAGGAATCTGAAAAGAAAGAATGAAAAGAAAGGGTAATCAACAACTAGTAGGGGTGTTAAAGGGTGGGTGGGAAAAGAAGAGGAAAACGATAGTGCAGGGGGGAGATGTGAACAAACAGGAAAAGGGTTGAACAGAGAAAAGAATAAATGAAGCAAAAGGAGCGATTGTGGAGGAAAGGAAAGGTGGGAGGAAGGAGGAAATGAAATGAGGAAATAAAAGGAAATAAAAAAAGAAGGAAAGGGTGGGGGTATGAGGAAGAAGGGTATGGGACACAGGACTCGATGAGAACGGATGAAAGAGTGGAGGAAAGGTAGACGCGAAAGGGGGAAAGAAGGAAAGAAGAAAAATCAAGGAAGGCGGAGGGAAGGAAAAGAGATAGGATAGAAATGAGGAACGGCGGGAGAAATAGGGGGAGCGGGGGAAGAAGAGGGGAGTGCGCAAAGAAGGAAGGGGGGTTAGTGGAGGTTGGTGAGGAAGGGAGGGTGGAAGGAGGGAAATAAAAGAAGTGGGTGAGTGAAAGGGTCGTGAGCTGGGGCCCTGCCTTGCACAGGTGCAGCACATGTTGCAGAGCTGCCCCGGGAGCACTTCCAGTGTTGCAAGCAGCCGTGACCCGGCCCTGCCTTGAACAGGTGCAGCACATGCTGCAGAGCTGCCCCGGGAGCACCGCCAGTGTTGCACCCAGCCGTGACCCGCAGGAGCGTGCTGGGACATGCCCAGGCTGCCAGCTGCCCTGCACGCCCCCCCGGGAGGCCGCCTATTCCTGGGTGTGAAGCTTGCGCATCTGTTTATGCTACATTTGGCAAGTGGTGCGGAGCGACTGAGATTTAAGTGGATGGAAGTAAGAGTATTAAGTTGGAGTAATTGTTCCCGCGCAGACCACGGCCTCGTGTACAAACACGGGGACACCCCATGGGGTCTCCGAGGCCCTGAGTATTTGCCCAGGGGGGCTGAGGTTTGGAAGCCGGTGGTGAAGCGCGAGACGGAGTTTAATGGAGTCAAACGCCCAGTCTGGCAGGCCTTGCGTCGGTGGCCGGATCATGGGTTTATGTGTCTGTGCGTCTAAGTGAAGAATTAATGGTCTTGTTTTTTGTGCTTCAGACATCCTGCTTGTCATCCTTCGCAGTGTCAACCAGCCCTCAGGGTACACTAGAACACTCGGTGCGACGACTCTTCCAGTCAAAAGCATTTATTCGAATCCATGGACCTCGGCGAGAGGGAGGGTGTAACGCCTATCACTAGAAAAGGGGTGGGGCCTAAAAAACAAGAGAGAAACGCCCCCGAATCTGGAAAAGACAGGGCTTGAACCGAGTGACGCCCCTCTTCTCCAATGGCTGACCAGCATTTACGAGGCCAGCCAATGGAGAAGAGGGGCGGGTTCAAGCCCCACTGTAGCCAAAACAAAAAATCTCGGACTCGGCCCACTGCTTACGCAGTGCGACGAGGCCTCGACCTAACCATACTGCAGCCCCCAAATCCTAGTTCTAAGGCAAGAACTAAACATGAAGAACTATAATTGAGAGAACATAGCTAGGGTCGCAACACCCTGCAGATGAGGGCAGAGAAGGCCCGAATCCTCTACAGCCTGAAATTCAACCTCGATCAGACTTACCTCTTGCGACTCTTAGCACTTCTTTTGCGACCCATGGCCTCAGAGGTAGCAAAAGCAGTACCAAACACAGGAGTTAAACAGTGTTTTGATGAACACTGTTTACTTTCTGCAGATCCCACCGGCAGACTACACTTTAAGTGGAATGCATACTTTTTATAATACAAAATAAATGTAAAGAAATGAGAAAATATATTTTTTTTAATTATTACCTCCGCCCATTATTGTGAATATGTGAAAAATATTTTTGAGCAGAACTATCACTTTTGTGCTTCGCAAGTGTGATAGTTTCTTACAAGCGATAATGTCAAAACTTATTAACAATGAAAAGGAGTAAATCAGGCCAACAACATAGTTTGTTTGCAATTATAGTGCATATGAATTAGTATTAGAAGGTCTAACCACTACTGTTTTTTAAATACATCTTTTTTTTAACCTCTAACTGCGATTTAGTTCTACTTGTTCTCTTTAAGGTATATACTAGGCTTCAATGGTGTCAATGATTAGGATTTCATTAGGATAAAGGTCTTGTGGCATCATTTCTTGGGATTCAGCATCAAACGCCATATGATGTCATTTCTTGTGATGTCACTGAAGTCAAAGAGTGTATGAGATCACTTCTGCTACCCCAGGCATTTTGGTGAATCGATGTTAATGCGACCCACTATAACCACAACATAATGGATGCAATGGCGAGAGAGGCCATTCACAGCAGTGACATCATACTGCAGTACATACCTGATCCCACTAGAGGAGAGAGACAGAAGCACTGCTGCACCAAGGGAGGTCAGTGAAGCAGGGTACAGTGCCTCTATGCTAGGAACTAGAAACTAGGCCTACAGAATGTGGTGAAGCAAGGAAGCAGGAATGAAGCTTGCTAATGGAAGCCAACCACTGTTGCACGGTTCCACTGTACCACCTAATCCACCTTGAGTTATCCCTGTCTTGTTTTCCACCAGCCAGGCCTGTTTTTATGTCCAATAATTGGGAAACTGTCGTGAAATCTGCTGTTTTTCCCGTCTGAAATGTAAATCTAAAACAGCAAACACATAAAGAGATCAGTAAAAAGGTATTCGAGAGCATCTAAATCGTTTAATTTTGGATCGTTAAAGCAAACAGAGGTAACTGCCATTTCCCCTGTCGGCTCTTCATAGTTCCAGAAAAGCAAAATGTAAACAAATGGTCCATATTCTTTTTCTGAGAAAGGAATGAAACCTTAGCCCTGCTCCAGATTTGAAATATTTTTTTAATTTCAGGCAAATTTTATTGAGCATATTTTTCAAAAACATGAACAGAGAAAAAAGGACAATCAGAGGATACAAGGGTCCAATTTAAGGTTTACATATCAGGTGCGTGAAGTCCTGGAGGGTTGATCGAGACCTGAGGGTCCAGAATACAGAGCAAATCCCAGGTAGCAGACGGTAAGTAAGAGCAAAATCACATATGAAGATTAGATAAACCCATAGGGTGTGTGATATGACATAAAATTAAGCGATAGAAGAAAAGTAAAAGAAGCTAGATAAAAGGGGGTAAGAAGGGGCACAAGTAGGTATGAAGACCAAACTCATGTATCAGCATTTAAAAGTCCGAGAGGGTCTTAAGAGGGTCTTATTGTATATAGGTACAGGTGTATTCCAGGTCATACGCTCCATTCAATCCAGATTTGAAATATGAGTTGGTCGTACTACGGCTACCGCTCTGCGCAAAATCTGTATCCTGGTGGACACGGCCGGCTTTAGCACTGGTGGTGCCTGGTGCGTCAATCTTCTTTTCCGCCCCCACCAACCTCATGACATCCTCCTCGGATTCCCTCACTACCAACCAGCCAAAGTGCCCCATATCTCTCCATAGCCCCTCTCTCACATATGTTTCATTTGTTTTAAAGAGCTGGTAAAGACTGGCTTTACAAATCCACTCAGCTGTCAACATAAAATACAGAACTGTCCTTTGCAGCAGGCATACTAACCCTCTGTGCTACTTTATGACGAGTCAAAACTGGCACTAGACAAAACACCAGCACCAACATTATTCACAAGAGTTTTCTTGACATTTTTATTGCCGCCTGAAACTGGATGCACAAGGAACTCTGCAGTAGGTGCTTTTAAATCGGAAGTTATTGCTAAACAAAGCGCCCTCCCCTGAGGCCAGTGCCCCCCTCTCCCCTGCCCCCCAACCCCTTCCAGGTCATTACCCAGTGCTGCGGTACCAGTCGCATGCTGTAACCCAGAGGAATGCGGCTGCGAGGCTGAATTATAGGGAAGGTCCAGAGTCAACGTTTGAAAATGGAAGAAAGGCAATCCTCTATGGAAAAAAAGCCTCTCTGCAATCACGGAATACAGGGTTACCTGTCTTAAAGTGAGGACAGGGACGAGGAAGGCGGTTTAAGGGTAATGGCATAAATCAAGAGTTGTATTATCTCTTTAGCATTCGTAGCAAGGAATTTAAACGGCACAGGAAAGACTAGCACTGTAAACTATTACCCGCAATAGGAAGTAGAGATTATATATTCTTTAAAAAATTGGAATTCCTTTCCCGGATCCTACGATCTCACTCCGTTTGTATCAATCTGTCTTTTCAGGCTGAGCTCCAACAAACTTACTGCTAAATCTTGTGAAATCTTCAGACGCCTTCTGGAACATGAGAAATGTGCCATTGAAAAGCTATGGTAAGTAGACTTCATGTGTACATTGGACAAAATGAATGCCCTTTAAAGCCACCGGTTTGGCATGTACTGATAGGCTTTCTCTAGGGGCAGTCATTCCGTCACAGAATTAATATTAACAATGTCAGATAAGTTCAACACAACAATAGTAAATCGAAAAAGTGGGGTCAAGTTTTTGTTTCTTAGGAACCCGATTCAGAGGCCGAGGCAAATTATCCTTAGGCATTGTGTTTTTTTGCATTCCGTAGGTAAGAAAAACCACATAATTGGTCCACTGCCATGATGTGCATAAGAAACCTGTACCATAAATAAGTGAACATGGTGTTGTCATGGTTTACAGCCAAGTATGGCACTTGATCACTAAGGGGCTGATTTAGCCCCTGGAGATCGGAGTATTGACCGTGAGGCTAGTGGGCATTAAGTCCTTCGCCACCTTGACGGATGGCTTCTGTCCTATATAGAGACGAACCCCGGCAAAGCGGTCATCTCAGTATCTTGAAACGAACCGCAGTCACAGCTGTTCCCTTCAAGGTACATTTAGTGGAAGGGATGGCCTTGGTTGGTTTTGCTGGCTGTCCACCAAACTTTTAAAAATGTTTGTTTTTCGAAAACAAACTCCCAAAGTTTCCAAGTCAGGTCGTCCACTCTAAATAGAGTGGATGTTGTAATGGCTTCACTCCGACAGCCTCCTACTCTGTTGTTCTGTCTGTGGTAGCTTTCCATCATTAGAGGCAATGGGACTCCATTAATGGAAAGCTGACTCTCCTCCTGACCCTAAATAGGGTGGACAGAAAGCGTACATGGTCAAGTTTGCTATTCAGTAGCCTGGTTGCCTAACTATAAACCACCCCATTAATCTTTCCATTACCTGTTTTGAGATATTCGGTGTCAGGGCATGGTAACAGTATTACTCCTATAAAGTCCTACAAAGCCCATTACTCACACAGGCTGGATAGCAGATCTTCTCCCAAGTAGGATGCTGTAGCATGGCAACAGTGCAGCTCGCTTGAATACGGAGTCCTGTTATTCATGTTTAGCACCTTCAAAGGAGGGCAGGCACAGCACTACCTAGAGCAATGAAAACCATTGATACTGCACCAAAAAAGTTTAAAAACAATAATTCAAGTAGGCAGGCACAGTTACCAAAACAGTTTTAAAGTCAGTCAACAATGCAGAGCCATTTGTTTTGTAGAAAATGTATGAAACACCAATTGTGTTGGGACCTGGTTTGGCAGTTCAGTCTGGACTGTTCCCATGAGGCACAGGGTCAAGACTGCTTTGCATATGGCTGAGTCTAAACTGGGGTTGCATGGTGTGCAAAAGAACAATGGATTTAACCCAGTTCTCTTGACTGGTGGTGAATGTATGATTTATTCAGTATTCAGTCCATAATTTGTTTGCGTAGCACCATGAAATGCAGCACAAACGAGATCATCAAAATGATTCGGAAACTGAGAAATTACAACTGGCACCATTGACTGATATTACAGACAACCTCTTTGGACACCTAGAGTTGGGAGACTGGGGCAGGATTGTAGACCAGGCATTGTTGATTGTTTCAATAGATCAGTTTGTTTACCAGAAAGGATTCCAGCTGCACAATCCTTGACTTTAAGCCTACGCTGTTTCACTTTTCCAAACTTTCAGCTGATTTTAAAACTTGCAAGGATGTTCATTGTAGGAAAGTACTCCTTTTTACATGGTTACCACCCTCTTTTTGCATGATAGCTGATGCACTGTGAGTGAGCGTGCACTGGATCCCTGCCAATCAGGCTCCCAGTGCCTGTGTCCTTTCCCAAAACTGTACCTTTGTTTTCACAATTAGCACACCTCTGGTCACATCTAAGTCCCCTGTAATAGGTACCAGTGGTACCAAGGGCCTTATGACCAGAGATGGTCTCTAAGGGCTGCAGCATGCATTATGCCAACCTCAGAGGCCCCTCGCCAAACACATACACACTGCCATTGCAGACTATATGTTTTGGTGTGGGCATGTGTAATAATCCAGAGAAATTAGACTTTTTAAAGATTTATTAATCAGCACAGCATTAAGTCCTTGCACAGCAACAACAGGGATATAACTGACAGGCAATGCAGAATGTTACATAAGCAAAGCTCTCTTCAGAACATAGAATGCATGAAGAAACATAACATGTCGCATGCACTTAAAGGACCAGAAGGAAAAGGTTATTTAATAATAAACTCCATGACAAGAATATAACACAATTCCTTATTAAAGGAAAATGACAAAATAAAGATTACACAAAATCTTGTAGAGAAGTGGGTCTTCCCCTGATTCGCATATCATTTTTGATCCTTGATGCCACTGAATCAGAAAAAGAATTACGTTTAGTTTCACCTTTGAAATTATTACATTGACTTAAATTATCTTGAGACAGAGACTGTAAGTTATTTTGTGTAGTACACTTAGCTACTTTACTCACATTCCAAACCTTGCCATCTTGGGTGATGACGGTATTATTAAAAACTTTTTTAACCTGAATGGGTCTACCATACTTACTCATACCCTTGCTAACCATGAAAGATTTCAAAATCCTGACCCAATCACCATCCTTCAAGTTATGTTCTCTTGTCCTCCACCTTTTATTGTACCACAAAGCTGACTTGCTTTGTTTGCAACTAACCTTGTTTGCAATACTTTGAATGTCCACCTCATTCTCAGCCAAGTTTTTACATTTCTCCTTAAACCACCAGGGACATATAACTGAAGCAGGATCTCTTCCTTTAAGTAATTTAAAAGGACTAAGTTCCGTGGTGGTATGAGGAGTTATGCGATAAGTCCAAAGCTTCTCACCAAAAAACATTCAACAAGTTACTTTTCTCTTTAACAGCGTCAGAAACAAAACTCTTTAGTACTCGGTTAAAGCGCTCAACCTGTCCGTTCTCATGTAGTTCATAAAGAGATGTCCGAATGTGTTTAATGTTGCAATTTTGTAAAAAGGATTTCATCTCAGATGAAACCAACTGCACACCATTGTCAGAAACTAACACGGAAGGGCACCCTTCTCTAGCAAAAACTTATTTGAAAAAGGCAATAACAACATCAAATGTTACTTTGGCAACAAATTTCACTTCCGGCCATTTCGAATGGTAATCTATAATAACCAATGCAAACCGTGAGGATTCTGGTAAGATATGAAAAGGGCCTGAAATATCAAAAGCTATTTTACTCCAAGGAAACTCTGGCCACTTAACGGTTTTGAGGGGTGGAACATGTAATTTTAGCATCTTATCACTTGTATGGCACTCACTACACTCTCTAAAAGTACGGTCAACAAACCTATCCATCCCTGGCCACCAAAAATGTAATCTTATCAAGCGCTTCATGGCCGAGATTCCAGGATGAGTTTTGTGTGCCAACTTCAATATCAACTCTTGCACTCCACTAGGTGGGATACATTTCCCAGATTTGAAAATTAATTCACCTTCACACCATAACTCTTCAGCAACATTGTAAAACGGAAGTAAATCTTCTCTGACATTGGTTTTGTTGGATCAGCCTTCTAGAAGACATTTTTTTAGCATTACAAATTTCTCATCATCATCCTGACATTTCATCCAAAATTGTTCAGTGATATCCTGATACTGAGGAGAAACAAAATCAGACAATCCTAGAAAAAAATCAACCTCCTTGAGTGCATTAACATGATCATCACTACTTTCACAAGGAAGACGTGACAGACAGTCAGCAGTAAAAAAAAATTCCCAGGTATGTATTCTACTATAAAATTGTATTCTTGTAACTTGGATGCCAGACGTGCAATTCTTGCCGTGGAATTCCACCCTCCACCTGCTGATAAGATGTGTACAAGAGGTTTATGATCCGTTCTCAGGATAAATTTGCTTCCCCATATGTAAATTCTATAGTGTTCGATAGCCCACACACAAGAAAGCAACTCTCGTTCAGTAACTACATACCTGCGCTCCGTCTCATTTAACGTCCTAGATGAAAAAGCTACATTCCATTCCATAACACCATCCGTCTGAGATAACACACACCCAAGACCATACCGACTAGCATCAGTAGTGATGATACATTTCCTACCCATCCTAAAAGGTTTCAAAATAGGTGAATTAACAATATCATTCTTAATATCTGTGAATGCTTTTTCTTGTTCAGATTCCCAAACAAACGCATTGCTTTGCCTTAGTAACCTCCTTAACAGCTCCATTTTAGTAGCAAAGTTTTCAACAAATTTACTGTAGTACTCACACATACCCGAAAATGACAGCAGTTGTTCCTTATTGCTTGGGGCTGGAGCATTGAGTATAGCTTCCACATTTGATTTTTTTGGAATTAAACCTTCCCCGATAACGTGTGCCCCAAGTACTCAACAGATTTCCTAAATAACTTGCATTTATGTGCCTTGCGGGCAAGACCATAACTTTCAAGTCTTCTACATAATTCATCTAGATGTGAAACATGTTCAAGTTCCATTTTAGAAAAGATTAAGATGTCATCTTGAAAGCATTTTACAAATAAATCAAGGTCTCTAAAAATTTGGAACATAACCCGTTGAAAAACAGAGGCGGCGGATGCCAACCCAAAAGGCATTCTTTTGTATTGGAAAAGTCCCATGGGAGGAATGAAGGCTGTATATTTTTTAGATTCCTCAGTGAGTTCAATTTGATGGTAGGCTGACCTAAGATCCAAAGTGGAAAAGATCTGCGCACCATCAAATAAGGAAACAAGTTCATTAATATTGGGAAAGGGATGACAATCAATGATAATGTTGGAGTTAAGTGCACTCAAATCAATGCATACTCTCAATTTTTGATCAGGCTTCCGTACTAGAACTATGGGTGAAACCCATTCTGATGACTCAATAGGCTCTATGATCTTATCCTTCAGCAAATCATTTAACATTTCCTTTAACTCATCTCTAACATTAAGAGGGACCCCTCTTAATTTTTGTTTAACAGGAATTGCCCCATCTTTAAGAACAATTTTATGTGCAAAATTTTTCAATTTCCCTAACTGGTCACAGAAAACTTTGTCAAACTTGTTGCTCCAAAAGGCGATATCATTTTTTTCTTCTCCACTAGGACTAATAGCATTCATTCATCTTGTCTTGTTCACTACACAGAGAGATAAGATCTTTGGCAAGTGGGTTTAATTTGATGCAAGTTCCAATTGGTCATGCCAGCCAAGCACATTGACTCCCTTTACTGCAATATAGAGTTTGATGTGAGCTAACCTTCCCCTAAAACTTAAAGGAACTTTTAAATAACCTTGAATGTCAATCTTGTTTCCGTTAAAGCTCTCTGCAAAAATATCAGATTGTTGTAAATTAGCAATATCACACACACTTTGTAGTTTTTCATTTAAGTATTCTCTAGTAGTTATAGTCCACGGGGATCCTGAATCTACCATAAGTTCAATTGCAATAGAAAAAATATAGAAAATACATTTGGGTGACTTCTTGCTAGTTAGCATTACACACCCACTTTGAACAATAGAAACAACATAACCTCTGTCAAGATCTTGATTCACTTCCTCAATATTGCTAATAGAAGACCCTTTTGCAGAAATGACATTGTTAGTGGATGGACGTGATTGTCCTGTTCGTAGTTGGCTATTGTAACGTTTTTCTCTACAAACATTACTAAAGTGTCCTAATCTACCACAAACATTACATTCTTTATTTATAGCAGGACAACCCTGAAATTACGCAATATGTGACCTGCTACCACACCTAAAACAAGAAAAAGAATTATTGGTAAAATCTGTTCTCCTGCTACTGATATTATAAGAATTTTTTGCTCTCCCTTGTATCGGAAGGACATTTTTGTTGTCCATTTTAGGCTTTACAATGCATACTTCTTCAGTAGTGGTTTTGCTAGAAGTAGAACTTTGTTTACCAACAATGTCTATCCATTTTTCAGACATTTCAGTGGATTTAGCGATGGTAATAGTTTCCTCCAAATTTGGATCACCTATGCACCACAATTTGTCTTGAATTTTTTTGTTCTTAACATGAACAATAATTTGGTCACGAATCATTTCGTCGGACATGACTCCAAAATTACAATGCAAGGATAAGGCTCTTAACGCAGTGAGAAATTCATCAAAAGATTCATCCTGCTTTTGTGCTCTAGTGTAAAATGTGAAGCAATTTAAAGCAATATTAGCTGTAGATTTAAATCTTTTCTCCAATCTGTTAAGAGCTTCTGTATAAACATTTATAGAATCACCACTACCAGTAGGAACTATCAACTGGGGTAAAGTTCTAAAAATCTCTTGGCCCTCAGAACCAATACAGTGTAGCAGAATGCTTTTTTTTCTTTCTGCCCCATGCGTTCTCCATCAAAAGCTCTCCTATAGTTTATTTATTTATTTATAACAGCATTTGTAAAGCGCGAACGAAGGCCCGTGGGCATCTCGGCGCTAAGTAACTGCAATGTTTAGCCAACAAGGGGGACTGAAGTTCATTGATTAAAAAGCCAGGTTTTGAGGTTTTTGCGGAAAGACCAGAGGGAAGTACTGGTCTTAATTGAGTGAGGCAGTGTGTTCCACAATTTTGGTGCGGCTACGAGAAATCTTCTGTCACCCCAGTTGACAGATTTGGTTCGGGGGACCACCAGTTCCAAGGAACTGGAGGAGCGCAGTGTTCTGGACGGGCAGTAGGGGGTTAAGTTCTGAGTGAAGAACACTGGTCCGGCATTGTGTAAAGCCTTGTATACCAAGCACAGGGATTTGAACTTGATCCTCTTCTTCACCGGAAGCCAGTGAAGTTGTCTTATGGTGGGTGACACCGGTTGGTATTTGGGGATTCGCCCTAGGAGCCTGGCGGCCGCGTTCTGAATAGCCTGCATTTTCGATAACACTCTCTCCTGGGCACCTAGAAACAAAGCGTTACAATAGTCTAGGGTGGAGAGTACCAGGGAGCTTACCAATGTTTTGGCGGTATTTTCAGGTAGAAAGGGCAGAATTTTCTTGATGAGCCTTAATTTATGAAAGGCTGAGGAGGATATCTGATTGGCATGTGGTAAGAAGTTCAGACGATTGTCGAACAAGACTCCCAGGTTCTTCACTTTGTTAACCGGGTCTGGGGGCTGGCCCATAGGTGAAGGCCACCAAAGGGGGGACCACTCCGGGGAGAGATTGCCAAAAATTACAACTTCCGATTTATCGGAGTTTAATTTCAAACAGTTGTGTGCCATCCAGTTCCCGATTGCCAGCATGCCCTGGTTGAACAAGTTGGCTTTCTGAGGCCCGTCATTTTTGACGGCGAGGACCAGTTGAGTGTCATCAGCGTATGACGTGAGGCTCATCCCGTGTGCCCTGATGACATTGGCAAGGTCCGACACATAAATGTTAAATAGTGTCGGACTGAGGGATGAGCCTTGGGGGACTCCACATGGTAGTGACAGGGGGGAGGATTCAAAAGGTCCTACAGTGACGACCTGGGTCCTGTTAGCCAGGAAGGAAGCAAGAAGATTTTTAGCGTTGCCTCGAATACCTATGCTCTCGACACGGTCGACCAAGGTGGTATGGTCGACCGTGTCGAAGGCCGCCGATAGATCCAATAATATAAGGACAGCAGTGCCTCCCGCATCCCGGATGGATCTGATGTCGTCCGCGGCTTTGACCAAGGCGTCTCAGTTCCATGGAAACGGCGGAAACCAAACTGCGATTCGGCCAGGCATTTGTTTTCCTCGATAAAGGAAGAGAGTTGGGCATTCATGATTTTTTCCACTATTTTCGCTAGTAGTGGGAGACTGGCGATGGGGCGGTAACTTTTGAGTTCTTCTTTATCAAGGGTAGGTTTTTTGAGAAGCGGTTTGATAAGAGTTTTCTTAAGTGTCTCAGGGTAGATACCGGTGCTAAACATGGAATTGCAGATATCGGTTATGGTCGGGAGAACTGCATCCATGATTGGCCGCAGGACCTTCAAGGGGCAAGGGTCTAGGGCCGAGCCGGATTTAATGGAGGATACAATGTTTAGCACCTGCGGGCAAGTCACCTCTCTAAACTGAGGGAGGATTGGTCCGTCAAGTTGAATTGATGGCCTGTGGGAAGGGGTTGCGTTGTTAGCGAAGACCCGGTAAATGTCGTCAACCTTACTGAAGAAGAACTTGGACAAAGCGTCACAGAGAGTTTGGGACGGGGGAGGTGTAAGATCGACAGAGAGACCTGCTAATTGTTTGGTGGTCTCATATAGGGATTTATTCGAGTTTTGTGCAGTTTCTATTTTATTTTGTTAGTTGAACAATTCCTCCTTACATCTAGACCAAGGCATGGGGGGATCACCCTTGATCTGTAAAAATTTTGCTGGAGGGTCAAACTGCATTGTCACAATAAGCAACTAAAGTTATTTAGCCTCATCGCTGCGACAGAGATTTTCCTCCTGTGCTGGATCCTTTCAAATGGGTGTGGTCATGACGGAACGGTTTCGTCATCAGCACAGCTCAACTGATGCTCATGACGGAACCGTTCCGTCATGAGCATCGAAGGGGTTAAACGGAAAATAATGAAATAATATAAAACAAATGTAGAACAGTTTAAAAGTACTTGCCCAGGTTTGATCCACAAGAACTGATGAAATAAGATTTTGACCCGAAATATGATCAAAATCGAAAATAGCTTTAAATGTTGTATTTGGTATAGCAGAATATGAATTTGAATAAACTTCCTTTCCGTTTTAAATGAAAATATAAATATAAGAAACAAACGTATAACCTTGAAATGTAAAAGAAAAATACGTGTTAAGGAAATGTACGCGTTAAATGAGAACTCCTCAGATGCTTTTGGCTGCTTGGCAACTGACAGAAGGATGTGATGACATCAGCGCCGCTTGATGAATTAGAGGAAAGAAATGAAGAAACAACAAACTGCACGCGCTTACGTCAGCGTCGTCAGTTGACTTGGAAATGCACGGCAATGGTTGCCATGAAACATCAGAAAGGTCGTGATGCCGTGAAAGATAAGGGCAGACCCTTATGACGTGAAGTTGGTTGCCGAGTGATCCAGATGGTTGCCGAGTGATCCAGACGTCACTTAACAAGCTCGAGCAGGAACGGCAACATATGAAAGAATCGAGGCAACAGTGAGTTTAAAAGATGCATCAGAAGTAAAGGAATCTTTTAAATGTTGACGCATCCCAAAAGGCAGTAAATAAAACCAAAGTACATTACCCACTTCTGAGTAGAATGGCAGTAATATTTTCTTCGATTTCTTGAAGTAGGTAAACAAGACGATAATCCAAAATTGTAGAATAATGTAAAAGTGGATCCAAACTCCGCTCCTGTGCTGGAAATGGCTGGAGTAGGCTTGTCCTCGTCGCCAAAATTTGTAATAATCCAGAGAAATTAGACTTTTTAAAGGTTTATTAATCAGCACAGCATTAAGTCCTTGCACAGCAACAACAGGGATATAACTGACAGGCAATGCAGAATGTTACATAAGGAAAGCTCTGTTCAGAACATAGAATGCATGAAGAAACATCACATGTCGCATGCACTTAAAGGACCTGAAGGAAAAGGTTAATTAATAATAAATTCCATGACAAGAATATAACAGCATGGCAAACAGGGTTGTGTGCCATGCCGATCAACCACTGCCTGTGGCATAGGTAAGTCACCCCTCTAGCAGGACTCAAATCCCTAAGGTAGGGTTCACTATACCACAGGTGAGGGGACAGCTGTATTTGCAATGTGCTCCTACAGTGTATGTGCCATTCACAGACACTGTAAGTGCACTGAAGCCATATTGAGTACTTGGGCTGGGAGGTTGTCATCACGTACTCCACAGCTCCATGAAGGCTTTATTGAATATTAAGGAGTTTAGTATCAAACTCCTCAACATAATAAACCCACACTGATGCCAGTGTTGGATTTATACCAAAAAGCCCTCAGGGGGCAAATGTTTTTTTAAGATCCTTAAAGACCTCATGGCTAGGAAAAATTCGGCATCTGCTATCTCATCTGAACAGCAGTGTGAGGAGCTGGCTACTTTCTTTGTTGAGAAAGTTCATACCATCTATCGGTCCTTCCCACAAGTGACGTCTCCTTCTACTGCTCTTCCTAGACCCTTGCCACTGCCTTCTCTAATAGCTATCCCCAGTATCTCACAGGATGAGTTCATTCGGCTGAGCAGGAAAGTTAAATCTGGCTATCCGGCTGACCCTTTAAAGCCGGTTCAGTTTAGGGAGTCACTCTCTCTTTTTCTGGCCCGCTATGCCAGATAGACAACGTTTCTTTTTCCACAGCTATTGTCCCGGAGCCGTGGAAACAGGCATGGGTATCCCCCATTCTCAAAAAACCATTGCTTGACTCGGCTAAACTCGAGTCCCTTGGGGGGCTAAGATAGCAGAGGTGCATGTTAATAACACTCAAATAAATTTCTTGAGTACCAACAACATCTTGGATCCATCTCAGAATGGTTTGCGCTCGGGCCACAGTACGGAGACTGCTCTCCTGGCCATGACTGAACACCTGTGGACCATTCTCTATTCCGGTCAGACGGCAGCACTGATCTTGCTTGATCTTAGTGCCGTCTTTGATACGGTCTCGCATGGCATTCTGCTATAGCGGCTGAAGGAGGCGGGCGTGGCTGGCCTGGCTCTGGAATGGTTCAGATAATTTCTGACCGAAAGATCTTTCAGAGTGTCAGCCCCTCCGTTTTTTTCTTAGGCTCATTCCATCGACCAGGGGGTGCCCCAGGGTTCGGCGCTAAGTCCCTTACTCTTTAATCTGAATGTCCAGACTCTTGCTGCGGTCGCCAGGCAGTGGGACCTCACCATGTTCTCATATGCTGATGATACGCAGCTTGCGGTGGCCCTGGCTGAAGGTTCCACAGTGAATGCCTCTAGATTTAGAGGCGGCCTGGCTGGTGTTGCAGAATGGATGACCACTAATTGCTTATAGTTGAACGCTAGCAAAACTGAGATTTTGTTAGTAGGGAAGAACTCGAGCTTGTAGAGTGAGCGATGCTGGCTGAGTGTCCTGGGTAGTACTCCTAATCCCAAGGCAGTGGTTAAGAACCTGGGGGTATGGATGGATTCCTCCCTCAGTTTTCAAAACCATACAAAAAAAGTTGCCGGCACATGCTTTGGACTCCAGTGGGGTCTTAAGCCACTTCTGAAGTTTTTCGACTCACCAACGCGCCAGCTGATTGTCCAGTCAGCTATTCTATCCTGATTGGAATACGCCAGTTCTCTCATATTAGGGGTCAATCAAGCTGAAATAACACGGATGCAGCGTGTTCAAAACTCGGCCGCAGTCAGAGCCTTGTTGGGGCTCCCGCGGTCTTGCCCCTCTGCTGGCGCCATCCGGAGACTTCATTGGCTTCCCATGGCGGAGCGCATTCAATTTAAGACGCTGTGTCTTTCTTTTAAGATTCTGCAGCTTGCTACGCCTAGCTTGCTTGGTAACTTGTTTACTCCATATTTTCCCCCACGCCAGCTGCGCTCCTTGGGGCAGCACCTGGTTACTGTTCTCCATGTGAAACGTCTTTGCGCGGGGGCCGGTCCTTTCGCTACCTGGCAGCCAAGTTATGGAACTCCCTGCCTGTTCAAATCCATAGGATGAATTGTCTGCTGGACTTCAGGAAAGCTATTAAAACTTTCCTCTTTCCCTCAACTTAGTTTCCTTGGTCACTCTTTCTATTCTTTGGCGTTCTATTGTCCTAGTGTTTAGGTCCTTTCTCTCATGCTGGCAGTGCCGGGATGCCCCTTTGCTGGGGCAGCTGTGCGCTATATAAATCCGAATAACATAACATAACATCTTAGAGATGCCCCCAGAAAAATGACCAACTCCCTCATGTCCAGCTGACTCGTCTGAACCAGCCTACCACACACAGACATGTTTCTGACCCCCTGAGGTGGGAGTCCTTGTGCTCTTGTGGGTCAGGGTTATAGGCTGAGTGGAGGTACTTCACACCTACTCACAATTAGGTACATCATTCAGGGCGATGAGTCTCAAAGGCTTCCTTTGATGTGCTAGCCAGGGCCTCTCCAGCAATTGGAGATGCCTGCCTCCTTGACCAAGCCACCATTTTGGCATCAAGGTCAGCTGGAAAATGAGTAGTCAAGAGATGTGTGTCCCCTCTCTTGCCAGGACCACCCTCTAGGTGCCCAGGACCGAGGTGACCCCATCCTTAGGAAATCCTCCATCTTGAATGGAAAGATTTAACCCAATCAGGTTAGGGGGATGCCCCCTCCCCAATGGGAGGTTACATTTTATGGGTGTATTCATCCTAAAGGCAAGTAGCCCATTGACTACCTTCTACCAGCATATTTAACACCCCTAAATTCAGTATTTAGGGATACTCCTGAACCTAGAGCCTCAGATTCATGCAATAAGAAGTAGAACAGTGAAGAGGATGCCTTGCAGCAAAGCCTGAAGATGCCCACTGACTTGGCCCCAGCCCTACAGGCCTTTCATCAGCTTTAAAGACCCTGCGAAACCAGCGACATCTGTCCAGCAGTAGCTAGCTCCAGAAACCCAATTAGGACTGACTTCACTTCTGAAAAGGAATGATCTCCTGAGGACAGCGGCCCTGTCCACAATAATACAACTCAAGGACTCCAGCTCCAGCTCGGAGACGTGATCTCAGCCTACTCTACACCTGACACCCACGGCTCGAGTTTGAGTGGCTCACGTATCCTGTGAAGTCTCCCCAGCAATCCTAACCTTTTCTCCATCAGTGGCTTACCTCTCCTGGATTCCACGTCGCCTGCAGCCTCTTCATGAAGGGTCCCCCTGAAGACGACCCGCTCCAGCAAAGAAAACCTGACACCAAAAGGCACCCCTGCATCCTCAGCCCCCCGACTCTGGGGTGCCCAGCTGATGGTGCCCAGGTATTCAGCAACCCTCTATTAGAAATGGTGATCTCTAGTTACACTCCTAAAATAACCCCTGCTCACCCCCTTGGTAGCTTGGCACGAGCAGTCAGGCTTATCTTAGAGGCAGTGTGTAAAGTATTTGCACATAACCAACAGTAATACAGTGTAAGCACTACAAAAGGACACCACACCAGTTTAGAAAATATCCAATATTTTTATATACTTAAAACAAGACCAAATACGATAAAAATCCACAATACAGTACTTTAAAAATAGTTACTACGCAAGATGTCTTTAAATTGCAAAAATACATTGAAAACACAGTTTGTATGAGTCAGTAGTTCGGTCCAAGCCTACTGCAATGCTGAAAACAACAGAGTCTCACAGTTCCAGCTGACTGCGTCGGTACGGGCCAGCAATAGCGTGAACAGACTCGTTAGCAGTATATTTCTTAGTGCGGCCCACACGGAGGTGCGAGCCGGTCTTGGCATTCATCGCGGTTGCGATACAAAGTAGAAGCGGTGCAAGGTGTGGTGTCCTCTTGATGCAGTGCGAACAGCGGCTCGGTGACCATTGTCCAGACGGCGTCGGTGAGAATAAGGCTTGTGGTGCAGGGGTAGACGGTACTCGATGCGGTGCTGCCAGGTTGTGGTTCAGGTGACAGAGCCAGTCATGGCATCCGTCGCGGGTACGGTGCAAAGTGGAAGCGGTGCAGGGAGCGGTGTCCTCTCGATGCGGTGCAGGCAGCTGCTTGGTGACAATTGTGCAGACGGTGTCGGTGAGACCAAGACTTGCGGTGCAGGGCAAGATGGTGTTCAATGCAGTGCTGGCAGGTTGCGATGCAAGCGACAGAGCCGGTTGGCGGGAATTGGCGCAGGCCGAGCTGGACAGCTGTGCGTGACAACGCGGTCATGACGGTGAGACCAGGCCAGCGAAATGAAGTGAGGCGTGTGGGCTGCGGTGTCCTCTCGATGCGGTGCAGGCAGCAGCTCGGTGACAATCATGCAGACGGCGTCTGTGAGACCAAGGCTTGCGGTGCAGGGCGGGATGGTGCGTCCTGCGGTGCCTTCAGGACACAGGCCAGCGACGGAGTCGGTGACAGAGTTGGTCGCGGTTCCCTCTTCTCTGTGGCAACTGAAACAGCGGTACCCAGAGGTTTATGAAGTCTTTGCAGTCCCTGAGACTTCTTAACAGGAGGCCAGCTCAGTTTCAGGCCCTTGGAGATACTCATCACTAGTAGAGAAAGTTTAGTCCAGTCCTTTCCCTTCCCACGGCAGAAGGAGCAGCTGCAGGCCAACCGAACAAAGCAACAACACAGCAAAGAGGCAGTACTCCTCCTGGCAGCTCTTCCAGCTCTTCTTCTTGGCAGGTTCCTTGATTCCAGCGAGTTCTTCGAAGCCTTTTCTATCCCTGAGACTTCAAATAGGAGGCAAGCTCTACTTCAAGCCCTTGGAGAAAACTCTTACAGGAAGATGATGAAAGCACAGTCCAGTCCTTTCCCCACCCAAGACAGAAGCAACCACTGCAGGCCAACCCCACAACATGCAGCATAGGGGCAGTACTCCTCCTCCAGCTTTCCCGGTCCTTCTTCTTGGCAGGTTCCTTAGTTCAGAAGTAATCTAAAGTCTTGGGGTCTGGGGCCCAATATTTGTACCAGCAATTCCTTTGTTCTCTGAAGGCAGAGGGGCCTGGACTTAGTTCAAACTAGTTTTGGCTGTATTCTGCCAGTGTGCACCTTCTTCCTTTGTCAAAGTGGGCCAAGGTTATCAGACGCACCACAGGAGGTGGAGCCAGCATTATGGAAGGCAGGCAGGCACAGCCCTATTCAGACCCAGGTGCTACTCCTCCCACCCATCTATGTGCAGATAGGTTTATTCAGCCCTGTGCTGACTCATTCTGTCTCCTGGAGTCTCCCCCAGCCACTGTCATTCACAAACCAGACAGACAATACACAAGCTAGCAGAGGCAGGCTGGATGGTTAGGTCAGAAAAGACCTACTTTTTAAAAGTGGTATTTTCAAACACAGAATGTTAAAATCAACTTCACTAAAATATGTATTTTATCATTCTGAGTTCAGGCATACTAAACTCGAATTTCAATCATGTTTCCAGAGTCATTTAGGATTATAGGATGTTATAATCAAACTTCCCACTCTGGCCTATGGGGAACAGGTAGCCTTGCAATAGTGAAAAACGAAGTAGGCTGTAATTCACTATCAGGACATGCCAAACATACCAGGGCATGTCCTACCTTTCACATACAATGCACCCTGCCCATGGGGGTACCTTGGGTCTACATTAGGGGCTACTCACATGTAGAAAAGGGAAGGTTTAGGGACTTGCAAGTGTGTGCACTTGCCAAGTCGACATGGCAGCCCCAGGCTGCACACAGGCTCCGCAATGGCAGGCCAGAGTTACATTTTACGGGCTGTTTGCGTGGGTGGCACAATCCAGTGCCACAGCCCACTAACAACATTTGATTTATAGGCCCTGGCACTCGCAGTGCACTTTACTAGGGACTGCCACATAAATCAAAAAGCCAATCATGGAAATACCAATCCATAACATATTTTATACAGAGAGCATATGCACTTTAGCACTGATTAGCAGTGGTAAAGTTTCCAGAGTCCTAAAACCAACACCTACAGGTCAGGAAAAAATAGGAGGAAAAAGCAAAACGCTTAGGGATAACCCTGCAAAAAGCGCCATTTCCATCACCCTCTAACTTACCTGCCCAGTCTTTGTTTAGTCTCCTGGCCCGAGACTGCAGCCTCTTTGTGGCCCGAGAACCTCCATAGAAAGGCATTGGGCGCCCGACCCTGCTGTGCACCCTGCACTCTGCCGCCCCGGTGCCACTGGTGGTGTAGCTGTGGTGCTGCCTCGTGGCCTTCTCTCTGCTGATCTTAACCCCCAGAGCCTCTGCCCTGAAAGCACAGATTCTTACCTGCAAACCGTGCCTCTGCGAGGTGCACACAGCCTCATTTGATTTGCATTAGGCCTAGTGACCTTTGCACCCGGCCACCCCACTGCCGCTAGATGTGCAGTACTAGCCGTAAACTGAACCTTGCCAAGTGTCAATCCTAACCCCTGAAGACTAGGAGAGTAAGTTATGTACTTACATGTTAATGCATGGTACTGTTTTTCTCCTATAGGATTGCATTACGTTTGCAAACCTATTGCATACAAAAGTCTATCTATTTCTGTTGCAAAGTTCTACTATCTGAACTGATTCTACAAAAGTATTTCTACTACTGTAAAGCATTTTTCACTGCCTTGCAAAACCATCTTGCTGCATTTGAAAAGTATTGCTGCTTTTGAAACTGTTACTTACCTGCAACTGAGTTCCTTCTGGTTCTAGTATTAAAACAACAACGTAATAATTTGTGACTCAAAACAATTGGTCTGGATTCAGTCTTTGAGTGGGGGCTCTCATTTTCTGCCTGACTGTATACAATTATCAGCCCTCTGATAAGCCTAACTGCTCGACTACACTACCACAAATAGAGCTTTTAGTATTCTCTACATATGCCTCTGGGGATCCATTGGACCCTGTGCACACTATATCTTACTTTGGTATAGTACAGGGGTCTCCAACCTTTTCTGTAGTGAGAGCTAATTCTGCTCAAGGAAAGTCCTGCTGAGCTACTAGCATATTTTATCACTGTAAAATGCTGATGATATGTATTAACATTACACTATGACCACCCTAAGCACAATTATCAATAGTAACCACCCAAAAAATCCAGGTGAAGTTATCAGCAGAATGCTAGGAAAACGTTTATCAATATTAAATGCTAGTAATCAAGTAAAATCCAAATCATCACATGCTATGTGTCACAAAGGGTATTACCACAGCAGTAAGTCTCCCCAACTCAAATTGAATTACCATTCAGCTAACAACTTTAAATGTGTTTTAGAATTGCGATATTTTGTCATCATTAGCATATTAATTTTTTGAAAATACACATATTTTTCTATCAAAATCCCTTTCCACTTTGAGCAATCAAACTCAATTGTCCATAAGAAAAACCTTTTCTGAAAAAGCATAATTTCTATCAGGAATGGCTAAAAGCAGGCAAGTCATGCTCTTAATATGTCAGTGATGGCAGCAAGTATGTAATTACTAGACTTGTATACCCAAAATAGTCAAGGACAAAAATATTATGGCTATGGCACAATTATACCATGAATGGGCACAATTGAGTCAAAGATAATACTCTTATGATGGAGACCAGCATATATATTTGGCAGTCCTTGACGCTAGGAGTAGCTTTAAGGATTCAACACTGTTTATTTGGGAAGGACACAATGTCACACAACCACACAAAAATGAATGTGATGCTTTTCATTTTCTCTGCCCTGGATGCATACTCTCTTCTCCCAGCTCTTTGGTTGATCATGCTCCCAACTAACACATTTTCACTCTAGTTCTTGCAGTCACACCCTTTGGTGGGTCAGCCCTGGTTACTGCTGCTACTATTCTTTGATCAGACAACAACTAGGGGCTGGCTCCAATCGGTAAGGCTGAGCCCAAATCATTAAAGAACAAACAGAAGTGCCAGTACTGATATAAGTTGATTTAGATACGCAAATAATCATCCAGAACTCGAAAAGACATTCAAGAACGGGGATCGCTAGTTAATAGCTTTTTATTTTAACAATTTTTTGAAAAAACATTACACACAAATTTTTCAGTTCATCATACAAAGGGGGAAGAAAACTCAGGATGGACACATAATACATTAAAAAGAATCTAACTGTACATCAATCATTCATTCGTAGTCACATACATATCACAAACATACAATACCACTCAACCGATTGAAGAAAAAAGTAATGAAGCAATAAAACATATAATACAATATATATACAATACAATACAAAGAATTGAAAGGGAGAGAACGCCACAGTCTGCAAACGATTTTTCTATGATATTAAGAGAAATAATTTATACTAAGTACATTCCTGTGTATTGAACCAAATGGTAAAAAAAAAATCATTAGAACTGTAAGTCCTTGGTAATGTACAACATGGAGCGGCAGGACAGGTTCATTCGATAACCTGCGGCTCTCGCAGACCAAACTGTGGCAAAGCCTATGCGTTTCGAATCCCACCAATTTATTTGGGATTCTCTTCAGGGCCTCATGCAGTATCTAAGAGAAAAGGGGAATAAAGCAAAGGAAAGAATGTAAGAGACACAAGTTTGCCAGTTACTGTGTAGATTACAGAGCATGACACCAAAGGAGTTTGCCAGGCGACTCTAACCGACCTCCAACAGCTTACCAATGAGTGTTGATGCAGAGTGTTCTGAATGGCTTCGCTGTTAATTAAAACACGTGAATCCGTGTCTGAAGATAAACCACAGAAAGGTATGCTTAATAATCACATTCGGTGTTGAAAGCACTAGTTCAGATCGGTTCATAAGAACTGGTGGAATGCCTGATTTTACTCACCTTGTGCATAGAGTGCGAAGTATCTTTTTTTTTAAAAAGTGTCCGTAGGAAAATGATGAAAAGAAATGCCGGGATCTAAACGTGAACCTGTTGTGAAAATGAAAACTCTAATTTAGAGTGGAATCAGGCTATCACTTGGCAAAAGTAGATGGGAAAATCAATATCAATTCTCACCCCTAATATAAAAAAGAAGCATTTGGGGGCCTGATCGGAGTGAACAATCATTCCATGGTCGGTCTCTACAGTCCGAAAAAGAATGGAACAAGTTAAAGAAAAGGATTGCAGTATCTTACATCTTTAAACTAAGTTGATCTTAGTGCACGTTTCTTACCGGTATGAACGTATTTGTGAACTTTCGCGGTCTTGATTTTGGCAAGGTCAGACGTATGACTGATTTATGCTAGACAATAGTAAAGAAAAAAGGGTTATATATTTTTAAACGAGGGGAAGATTTTGGCTAACTAAGAAAATAATGCACGTAAAACAACGTACCGCGCTTAGTCGCGTCTATAAGATCGAAGGAGCCAAATGAATGAAGTGGTGAGTATATAGAATCTCTAAACGGGAGATAATGTGGAAAAACCGCATTAGAATCTATGGGTTTAGATGAAAGCATGAAATGGGTCCAATTTAATTACTATAACTAAAGCTTACCGCGGTTGATGCGGAATACAATTCAGACCTTGGGCTTGTCGTCGGAGCAGTCTGCTTCTAAGTAGCAGCCATAGTACACGTAAACTGTGGAGAGACAGTTTCTGTGTCATTTTAAAACATATATACAGTCTTATGAGATTTTCAGGGGGGGGAATAGGAGGAATGCACTTACTTGTGACTTAAACCAATAAACGGACCGATGGCGTTCAGACCGGCACTACACCTTGGCGCATGCGTCTTAGAAACAAGGGCGGTGGATTCGACCTTTTATACGCCGTGGTTAGTGCTATACCGCCTCTAAGAGAGGAGGCGTGGAAGACATTATTGAAGCCCAGGTCCGTGAGAAACCACAGACCGGACACGATTACACAAAAGCCTAAACAGGGGGAAAAAAATGCAAAGAACGCAAGTATTCGGGAAGGAACAGGGAGTCCTACGTTAATGACACGTTTACGGGATAGAGTCACCGAAACAGGATACATATATGTAACATAGCACTCAATTCAGCATATGAGCAAAATTTACATGAAAAAAGCGGCATGTTATAAACAGAAATAAGACTAGTTCCCTTAAGACATATACAGGATAAGCTAAAACTTAGCTTTAAAGCAACTAATGATTAAATCATGAACTACTACAATTCCAAACATAAAGTACACATCAATTTATTAAAGTAACAGAAATAAAAACAGTTTACATTTATACATCATACAATTGCTAAAAAACAATTAAAATTTCAACTAATAATACAATCTATTGTGACCTGCACAATGCAACAGACAGACAAAAATTTGTTGTAAAACGTAAAGAATTGTAAAATACAAGTGGTACATTCAATACTACAATTTCATCACTCCCTAGTTTTATGGCCACAAATTTGTATATCAACAGGGGAGGAGAGGACTTGAATTGTACAGGAGTTTGGCGTCGACGCGTTTCGGTGGTTCTGAAGCGAATATGTTCCACCTTTATCAAGACTAAAGTTCGATGTCTGTCTTGTTTCAGGGTCTGTACAATTCCCCGGTGTGTTTCTGTGCGATGTGGTTAGCTGATGGGTCTGTTCTCTACCACGTTTTTAAGAAGTAAAATAGGATAGGGTCCTGTATAATCTCTTCAGAATGTTGAATGATGTCACTTTATAGATTACGACGGTGTACAAATTACAATGGTTCCTGAAGTAGATCAATCAAGTTCCATCTACTCTAAAATCGAGTGGAGAATCTTCTCCAAACTGGAAAGAAGAACGTTTACATTAGCGAGGTTTTGCTGGAAAATGATGGGCGCTTGACACGTTTTTCGCTGTCAGGTAAAGCTGATTTTTAAGGTGGAGCGCTCTAGCAGTTTCCTCGAGCGGGAATACAATCTCCCCTCCTAAAGCGGATCAATCACGCTGCTTCTGGGAGTTCTGGTTCGAATGGTTCATCATTGTGATTGTAATTAGGGACGCATAATCCCTTGTACTTTGTGACCAGAACAACCCGTGCCCAGAACTTGCAAATGAACTTGAACATATCCTCCCCTAGAGTTGCTTATATATCTGTTTGCAACATGCCCCTTTCTTTTATGTAGATCTTGCTTATATGCTTCACTGAGTGCCGAGTATGCAGCTGAACATCCCTTTCTCTAGATTTGCTTATGTATCTGTTTATAACATGCCGCTTTTTTTCATGTAAATTTTGCTCATATGCTGAATTGAATCCTATGTTACATATATGTATCCTGTTTCGGTGACTCTATCCCGTAAACGTGTCATTAACGTAGGACTCCCTGTTCCTTCCCTAATACTTGCGTTCTTTGCATTTTTTCCCCCCTGTTTAGGCTTTTGTGTAATCGTGTCCGGTCCGTGGTTTCTCACAGACCTGGGCTTCAATAATGTCTTCCACGCCTCCTCTCTTAGAGGCGGTATAGCACTAACCACGGCGTATAAAAGGTCGAATCCACCGCCCTTGTTTCTAAGACGCATGCGCCAAGGTGTAGTGCGGGTCTGAACGCCATCGGTCCGTTTATCGGTTTAAGTCACAAGTAAGTGCATTCCTCCTATTCCCCCCCTGAAAATCTCGTAAGACTGTACATATGTTTTAAAATGACACAGAAACTCTCTCTCCACAGTTTACATGTACTATGGCTGCTACTTAGAAGCAGACTGCTCCGACGACAAGCCCAAGGTCTGAATTGTATTCCGCATCAACCGCGGTAAGCTTTAGTTATAGTAATTAAATGGGACCCATTTCATGCTTTCATCTAAACCCATAGATTCTAATGCGGTTTTTCCACATTATCTCCCGTTTAGAGATTCTATATACTCACCACTTCATTCATTTGGCTCCTTCGATCTTATAGACGCGACTAAGCGCGGTACGTTGTTTTACGTGCATTATTTTCTTAGTTAGCCAAAATCTTCCCCTCGTTTAAAAATATATAACCCTTTTTTCTTTACTATTGTCTAGCATAAATCAGTCATACGTCTGACCTTGCCAAAATCAAGACCGCGAAAGTTCACAAATACGTTCATACCGGTAAGAAACGTGCACTAAGATCAACTTAGTTTAAAGATGTAAGATACTGCAATCCTTTTCTTTAACTTGTTCCATTCTTTTTCGGACTGTAGAGACCGACCATGGAATGATTGTTCACTCCGATCAGGCCCCCAAATGCTTCTTTTTTATATTAGGGGTGAGAATTGATATTGATTTTCCCATCTACTTTTGCCAAGTGATAGCCTGATTCCACTCTAAATTAGAGTTTTCATTTTCACAACAGGTTCACGTTTAGATCCCGGCATTTCTTTTCATCATTTTCCTACGGACACTTTTTAAAAAAAGAGATACTTCGCACTCTATGCACAAGGTGAGTAAAATCAGGCATTCCACCAGTTCTTATGAACCGATCTGAACTAGTGCTTTCAACACCGAATGTGATTATTAAGCATACCTTTCTGTGGTTTATCTTCAGACATGGATTCACGTGTTTTAATTAACAGCGAAGCCATTCAGAACACTCGGCATCAACACTCATTGGTAAGCTGTTGGAGGTCGGTTAGAGTCGCCTGGCAAACTCCTTTGGTGTCATGCTCTGTAATCTACACAGTAACTGGCAAACTTGTGTCTCTTACATTCTTTCCTTTGCTTTATTCCCCTTTTCTCTTAGATACTGCATGAGGCCCTGAAGAGAATCCCAAATAAATTGGTGGGATTCGAAACGCGTAGGCTTTGCCACAGTTTGGTCTGCGAGAGCCGCAGGTTATCGAATGAACCTGTCCTGCTGCTCCATGTTGTACATTACCGAGGACTTACAGTTCGAATGATTTTTTTTTTTGACCATTTGGTTCAATACACAGGAATGTAGTTAGTATAAATTATTTCTCTTATTATCATAGAAAAATCGTTTGCAGACTGTGGCGTTCTCTCCCTTTCAATTCTTTGTATTGTATTGTATATATATTGTATTATATGTTTTATTGCTTCATTACTTTTTTCTTCAATCGGTTGAGTGGTATTGTATGTTTGTGATATGTATGTAACTACGAATGAATGATTGATGTACAGTTAGATTCGTTTTTAATGTATTATGTGTCCCTCCTGAGTTTTCTTCCCCCTTTGTATGATGAATTGAAAAATTTGTGTGTAATGTGTTTTTCAAAAAATTGTTAAAATAAAAAGCTATTAACTAGCGATCCCCGTTCTTGAATGTCTTTTCGAGTTCTGGATGATTATTTGTTTATCTAAATCAACTTATATCAGTACTGGCACTTCTGTTTGTTCTTTAACTATTCTTTGATGGCACACACAGTGCGACTGATCGAGCAGGGCGGATAACATGGCCAATCTCCTTCATCGGTAGATTTAAAGTGGATAAAGATGGTTCATGTGGCAGACCCATAGGCCAAAGCTGCAGCTTCCACATGCTCCAATACCCTCCGCATACTCAGCAAGACCTTCAAATGGACCCACCCCCCGAATCCAGGAAGACCGTCACCCATGCTCTTATCAGCAGCAGCCTGGACTACGGGAATGCCCTCTATGCCAGAATCAACTAATCTCTACTCAACAAACTTCAGACTGTCCAGAACACCGCAGCAAGACTCATCCTCAGCATCCCACGACAAGACCAAATTACCCAGCATATATGAGACCTCCACTATATTGCTGTCGAAAAAAGAGTGACCTTCAAGCTGCTCACACGCAACTATAAATCCCTCCACAACACCGGACCCCAATACCTCAACAAAAAAATCTCCTTCTACACCCCCAAAAGAAACTTCTGCTCCGCTGAACAGGCTTTGGCTGAAATTCCCTGCATCCTTAGAACCAGAACAGGAGGCACACCCTTCTCCTATATCATTGCCAAGACCTGGAACAAACTCTGCATCAGATGAAGCCCCACACTAAAAGCATTCAGAAAGAGCCTCAAGACCTTGCTTTTCGAATGACCTGAGCTGCCCAAACCCCCCCCCCCCAAGACTCCCCAGCGCCTTGAGACCCACACAGGTGAGTAATGCAATCTATAAATCCCTGATTGATTGATTGGTCACCACTGTGTGTGTTTGAGCGTTATCAACAGGCCCTGCCATTGGTTTGGCTGTCTGTAATTCCTACGGGTAGTGAAATGAGCAGTGCTGCCTTCTTTGATATGCACAGAACCTCTGAGATTGGCTTGGTTTGGCTTCACCTCTGAGAGCTACTTTGAGGGTGGTGGTGAGCTACCAGTAGCTCCCGAGCTACTGGTTGGGGACCCCTGGCGTACTGACTGTCAGTATAGATGTAGACAGCCAGTCCCTCACTTACCTCGCAGGCTCGAATAAGGGCAACGAGCTCTGTTCCTTGGGCCGATTGATAGGAAACTTGTAACATCTCAACTACTTATGTAGTGTTGTTATTTCATATGCAGCAGTGGTAAAGCCATCTGGTGACTTAAAATAAGAGCCATCAACATATAGTTAACCTTGGGGGTCAGATAAGGGAACATCAGTCGGGTCCACACGTCCTTTTGTCTCTTCCTCTGTCCGGAAGATGCAAACATGTATGTCAACTTCCTCACTCTCAGAAGGGAGGGGTAGTAACATGGCTGGATTCAGAGTGGCACATCTTTTGATCATAACATGCGGTGCAAACAAAGTTAGATCGTAGCCGGTCAGACTTGAACTGGTGAGGTGCTGTGTCTTAGTCCTGTTCAAAAGTGTATCCACAGCACGGGGCGCAATAACTGTGAGGTCAGTATCAAGTATGAGCCCATCTGATTGATTTCCAGAGACGACCAAGCTGCGACCGCTCTTAGACAGCTCGGTAGGGCTCTTGCGACAGGGTGAAGGATGGCAGAAAAATAAGCACATGGCCGTTGCTTACCTCCAAAGGCCTGTGTTAAGACAGAAGGAGTGCAGCCAGCCGTCTTCTGTACATACAACACAAATAGCTTTGCATAGTCGGGCGTACCAAGCACAGGAGCAGAGCAAAGCGCAACTTTTAATTGCTCAAAAAAAGACTGTTGGTATTCAGGCTTCCAGGGCAGGGGTTCATGCACATCTTTAGTGGTTAGTAGTAGCAGGGGCTTATTAATATAGACTAGTTAGGAAGAGACTGGCAACAATTGTAAGTAATACCTATAAAGGCACGCACCTCCCTCTGGGTTGTGGGAACAGGCATTTTAACAATGGTACTGATGCGCTCAGGAGGCAATCTCCTACCCTCCTTTGACAGTAGGTGATCGAAATTGGTGACCTCCTGTTGACAATATTGAAATTTAGAAAGGGACACTTTATGTCCGTGGTGTGCCAAATGTAAAAGCAATTTAACCATACTGTCTTTGCCACCCTTTTCAGTGTCAAAAGTGATAAGAAGGTCGTCGACATATTGGAGCAATACATTCCGTGAGGAAGTCCAATTGGGCTTTTAAAGCTTGACTATATATACTGGGGCTCTCAGTATAGCCCTGAAAAGCTCAACAGAATCTAAAACTTCTGCCAGCAAGTGTAAAACCAAATAGATACCTACTCTGTGTGTCTATCGGAATGCTGAAGAATGCATTTTTAAGATCAATGACAGAAAATAATTTTGCAGTAGAAAGAATCATATTCAAGAGGGCAGTAATGTCAGGAACCACTGGAAACTGGGGAACTACTATCTTGTTATTTTTGCACAAATCAATCACAAAGCGATGAACTTCTACATTATCGTCAGAGGATTCCGAAGGTGCCCTCTTAAGAATGGGAAGAATAGGGCTGTTACACACATTTGCAGGCATCTCCTCAACAACTCCCCATGTAATCAAATACTGTCCAACAAGGCTCTCTTCCCTGCTCGGGGTATTTTATACTGGGGATTACGAGGCAGAACAGCATTGTCTTTAACTTTGATCAAAACGGGCAGTATCTGCAATAGTCCAACATCTGTCACCTGTCGCCCACAACATGGGAGGCACATCTTTGAATTCAACTGGAAGGGGAACATCTTTGGAAAGGCACTGTTTAGTGCTAACTATGTTCACACCCATCATCATATAAACACCTTCCAGGGAACAATAGATGGTAGCATGCAACTTCTTTAATAAATCCAAACCCATCAAATTTCTTCCGCAATTGGATGTTAACAAAAAAAGCGAATCCACAGTAAAAGGACCTATAGTCAGCGTAAGGGGCTTAGAGATGGGGCTTACAACCGGCTCAACAGAAAAACCTACCAATACAATTATTATGGCCAGGGGACCAATGAACAGGAGATGGAGCTATTCATTGCCCCTGTGTCCACAAAAATTCCTTAGTTGAGCCATGCAAATCTGCAGTAACATAAGGACCTCACTGATCTACAGGTATCGGAAGTGGTCCCTCACTCTGTCCCTGGCTGTCCTAGCTGTGATCCAGCCCCGTCACCTCCTCCATGTCATAATCCTCATGGAAGTGCTGTCCCCCTCTGTTGTCATCAAAATTATTACTGGCAGAATGATCCTGTGATGTTATCGCCTGCTGAGCCCTGCCCTGTCCACCTGTTACACGACCCCATCCCTTAGTGCCTCGTTGTCTAGGGGCTGCGACTTTCTGCAACAATACCGAACAATAGCTACGCCAGTGTCCCTCCTCCTTACAGAATGCACACCGATTCGGCCCAATGGGTGTTACAGTTCTGCTAGTATGGGGAAGCTGCCTCTCTGAGCCACCACTCGAGGAATGCGCATGCTCGGGTGCCCACGCATGCGCAGTGTTCTTGAAGAAGTCACAATGGAGGAAGACAGCAGCCTGGGGACGCCGCAGATAAGGTAAGACGTTTTCTTATTCTTTGAATGGCTTTTTTAAAAGCTGCTGAAAATTATTAGTAGCGTGGGTGGTAGGTGGGCGGGAGGCCAACTCCGCAGGTGTCCGGAGGGGATGTATGACGTTACAACGCATACTTTTACTCCGCATACCATTACAACGCGGTATTTACAACGCATACCGTTACAACGCATAGCGCTTTGGGGTGCTGGATAGTGGTAAGTATAATTTACTATTCTAACTCCAGTCCCCGTGGACCCTAGGGAAGGTGTTGGATAGTAAATTAAACTTACCTCTTATCCTAGAGCGCCCCCCAGCGCTATGCGTTGTAATGGTATGCGTTGTAATGCCGGCGTTGTAGTGGTAGTGCGTTGTAAAAAATGCGTTGTAACAGGTGCATACCGTCCGGAGGTTTGCCTGCTCTGCCTACTTTGCGAAACGTGGGACAGGCAAAACTCTGCACATTCCATGGGCGGAGTGGAGTTGTCCACCCACCCTTAGTATATTTGTGCCTTAGTGTGCGAAACATGATAGGACCAAGGCTATTCTTCACATACATTTTTAAATTTGGTGTGCCTTCCGGAGGGGCCGGTTGATATTCTTCCAATCGAGCATCAGTTGAACAACGACACCTCAAACACAGAACCTTGCTCAAACAGGGCATTTTAAAATGAAAACAGGTTCACTATTATACTGAGCAGATATTTGCAAATGTACTTACCAAAATTCGCTCTCAAACTTCATTAAACACAAAGCAAAATGGTACAGTGTTTATGAAGGATTCAAACGCTTGTTCCAAAGAAACAGTCCTCAGACCGTGTCAAGTACCAAACCAAAGTATAAGCGCTTTTCCAAATGACGATCCTCAGACCGTATCAAATGCAAGCCAAAATGGAGACATATTCCAAAAGAACCAAAGCAAACTCACCTGGTGCACACAGGTCAAAACAAAGTTATTCTCCACTGCCGACTCTTCGGACCAAACTGTCCGATTGTCAAAGGTTTTGCCTTTCAGGAACTCAGTCGGGATGATCACTGGACAAGGCACCGCCCGGTCAGACAGATGGACAGCTGGCGAGTACAAGACAAGACTCTCTCATACAGGGATCCTGGTCCGCCTGTTAACCCGATGTGGCCCCGACCTCCTCACTCGTCCGGGGGCAAGGATGGGTCAACCCGATGGAGTCACTGTTTGTGCGCCAACTGAAGGAAGTGGCCTGTTTAGGGTCACCCGGGTCACTCATGACCACCTCTCAGCCTTCCACACAAATGAAGAGTCGGTGAGGCAGTAGAGAATATTTATTGAAGGTACACTCGAGTGGGTTCCAGTCTGACCAACCTTCTGGGATTGCTGCAGAGGGGACTGACGATCATGGGCATCAAATAGCATTATGTACGAATTCTCAGTCAAGTAACACCCAACTTCCTTGGGTTTTTCCACTCGGAATAGCTAAAACAAAGGAGTACAGTAGGATGAGTTTCGATTCTGCAGATGGCACACGCTATCTCTACGTGAAGGTCATTCTACCTGTACCCACTGCCAGAAGGATGGAGAAACCCTCTATCTGGTGGGAAAGGTATGCACAAACAAGACAGTGTATTCATTAGCAAAAGAGATCTGGCCTTGGGGTGTGAGGTGTACCAAGAACAGCGTGAATAGAAAGCACATATTATATGCAATCACAGCGGCAAGATGGCTGCTTAACACAAGATGGCGCTGCTAATGCTAACTTCACACAAAACAATATTTGCAAGCAACAAGTTTCGATCATAGCTTAAATTGGTGGCCTAATACAAAATGGTGCAACGAATGCTAACTCAAACAGTACAGTGCACAGAGAACTAAATAAAAGCATTTTTTCAGCCCAACAATGTGTCAATTTTTCACAGAGCCTAAAGGGGCAACTCAGACAAAAGTAGGACTCACGGATGCTAGAGTTCTAGAGCACCAGAAGGATTGCAGGAAGGTCTTTTGTGCCCCTGAGCCTTCAAAAGAACAGGAGGCTAGCCAACAAGCCCTTGGTGTCACTCTGGGTCCAAGTGAGATGGGTCCAGTCTTTGTCCTCAGCAATTCAGAGCTCAACTGGCAGCAGGACATCTCAGCAAAGCAACAGTCAGTCAAGGCAAAGTAGCAACCTTTACACCACAGCTTTCTGTACTCCAGCACAGTTCTTCCCAGGTCCAGTAGTGTATTGATTTGGTGGGTCCTGGGTTCTAGTGCTTATACCCAAAAGTGCCTTTGATGTAGGGAGTGACTTCAAAGCAGCTCTCTAAAAGTGCAATAATCCCTTTCAACCTTGTCCTGACTGCCATCTGTGGGGTGAAATCAGTCCTTTGTGTGGGGACAGGACACACTCTAATCATGTGTAAGTATGAGCTTCCCTCTCACCCTTCCTGCCCAGGAAGGCTATCAAAAGGCAGATGAATGCCAGCCCTTGCTGTGCTGTTGCTGTCTAGAGGAAATAAACAAAGTGTAGTTTTAGCCCAGAAATGCATTGTAGACAGGCTGCAAGGCACACAGAGCAGTAAGAGCAGAGAAATGTCCACTTTTTAAAAGGGACGTTTCTAAAATAGTAATGTAGTGGATTTCTCATTGCCATTCCAAATATATGAAACAGGATGAATCTACTTCTTTCTGATTAGGAATTACCACTTAAAAGTGTATGGGGGAATTCCCAATGCTGGCCTGTAGGAGGAGCAAGCCTCACAGTAGTGAAAAATGAGTTTTGCTGTTTGTAACTACCAGGAGGACATGTAAAACATAACACTACATGCCCTACCTTTTACTGAAATAGCACCCTGTCCTTGGGGCTACCTAAGGCCTACTTCAGGGGTGACACATATGTATTAAATGTGGAGTTTCAGGCCTGGCAAGTAGTTTTAAATGGCAAGTCAATGTAGAAGTAATCTTCACACAGGCACTGCAGTGGCAGACCTCAACACAAGGCATCCATTGAGATGTGAACTTTTTGTCACAGCTTTTTGCACAGTTACCATCAAGGGTACGCTATGGGTCAAGGGGGGGAAGTAAAACCTTGTTGTAAAATTTGGCAGGGCTATGACCTTGTCTCCTCTTTATATTTTCTATACAATAATGGGGTAGATGAGTGTTTTAAAAGGATTAATGCAGACACCCCAAAAGTAGGCCAACGTCCAACACCGGTACTCCTATGTACAGGTGACACTGTCTGGATCGCTCGAACTGGTAATAGCCGCCCGCTCTTGATTGACGGTTTCACAACGTACATCGAGGACGGATTGGGGTCGTTACAACGCAGGCTATTACAACGCCTGCTGTTACAACGCGGTTTTTACATCGCATACCACTACAGCGCATAGTGCTTTTAAGCGCTGGATAGTGATTTATTTAATTTACTATTCCAACTCCAGTCCCCGTGGATAGTAGGGAAGGTGTTGGATAGTAAATTAAATATATTCCCTATCCTAGAGCGCCCCCCAGCGCAATGCGTTGTAATGGTTTGCGTTGTAATGGTTGCGTTGTAATGGTAGTGCGTTGTAATAAATGCGTTGTAAGTGATGTTCCCCTCGAGGACAAGGATATGAAAACTAATTTAATAAAAAAAACTTTACCATGATGTGCGGGAAAGGGAGACCCAAGAAGAAAGCTCAGTTTATCAAGGGAGTAGCATTTGCTGTAACAGAAAGTTTTACTGATTTAGATGTGAATGTTTCTAGCAATGGGGAACATATGTGAACGCCGCAAAACTGAAATTGATCAGATCATCAGAAGCTCTTTTTAGGTTTGCATCGAAAATTGGGAAAAAAGCCCATTAGAAAGCTGTTGACTATAAACAGAAGTAAATGTTTTTCTAGTGTCAACTATGGTGCCCCCTTGTGGGGCATGACAAACTGTAAATTGTTGC
This sequence comes from Lissotriton vulgaris, assembly GCF_964263255.1. Taxonomy (NCBI): domain Eukaryota; kingdom Metazoa; phylum Chordata; class Amphibia; order Caudata; family Salamandridae; genus Lissotriton; species Lissotriton vulgaris. The sequence goes on along the minus strand of NC_141685.1, from coordinate 1,657,193,682 downwards.
AGGCACAGGAAAATCTTTTTTATGCAGATTATTACTTGTGCCCTGTTCAGCCTGCTCTAATATAGCTCAAAATGAATTAGCAGTCCCCTATTTAGAGGACATCTTGCAGATAAGTCCCATTACACTCTGGCATAATATATAGAGTGACGAGAGCACTAAATGCACCAAAGAGATGATAACAGACTGTCTTACTTTGGAATATAGAGCAAGAATACCATGGTAGGCATATGTAAACAGTTTGTTAAAGTATTTGGATGGGAAAATTTACATTCAAGATCCAGAGGAAGTGTTACAATTTAGTAAGACAATCTTGATTGGAAAACAAATGGCTGATAGGAAAAAAGAGACAAGTGTTAAACTGGCTGTGTCAATGTACCTCTCAGGTCCCACACAACCAAGTGCCCATTGCTATCTCACCCTAGTGTAGAACATTCAACATAGATTTTATCTAACAAGATTGGCAATATGCAAACTGCACTATTTGGTTGCTTTTCCGGAGATGGGCTTTTGTTCACAAAAGCTACCCGCTACCCAAATACCCAAGTGATGGTAAGTCCAACAAATCTACGCTGCATTTAAATTTTATAGGGATCCGAGGAAGCAAATATAGCAGCCATTATTTTTAAAAGGGAAAAGATTTTACTTTGAAGATGCTTTTTACTTTATCCGTAAACGTAACAATGTGAACCTATGCCATTGAGTTTCGATCTATGCTTCTTATGCCATCCAAAGAAGGAAAAAGCTGCTATGCTTGGACACTTTAAATTACAAAAAAGGTATCTTGAGCTTTTGGGTTTGTTTATTTAATGTGTTCATGTCATGAGACCTTTTTCTATGAATTTTAGTATAAATTGTTTCATTAAGTTCTTTGTAAATGATATTTGTTGAACTCTTTTACGGATATTTTTGTTTATCCAAATAGAGTTTCATTTGATTCGATTTGACAGGTTTGAAAGGCTACTACTGTGGGTGGCACAATCTGCGCTGCAGGCCCACTAGTAGCATATAATTTACAGGCCCTGGGTATATGGTATACCACATTACAAGGACTTACAAGTAAATTAAACATGCCAAACAGGTGTAAACCAATTATAACATGTTTAGAGGAGAGAGCACACACACTTTAGAACTCGTCAGCAGTGTTAAAGTGCCCAGAAAGGGCTGGACTGGAAATGCAAACCAGCCCTGGCAATTCAGTCGGGCTTGCTATGGAGGAGGGCATGAGGGGGAGATGCGCGTGTAAAACACTGCAGCTATTTTTGTTACAGAGGGGCAATATTGCCGGCCTTCGGTAACAAAAACGCCCCCCCCCCCCCAGGAGTCCAAAACTGCCCCCCTCTACAGCCAGGCCGAACCTGTGCCCAGAGTCCTGAAGCCAACAAAAACAAGGTCAGAAAAATAGGAGAAGGAAATTGAAAAGTTTGGGGTAACCGTCCACTTCAAACAACTTCAGACACCCAATACCTAAAGCATGATCTGCACCACATCCATACATGGACGCCAGCACCTACATCAGGCTCTACCCCATCAAATCAGAATTAGTGCTATTCACCAAGAACAAAAAGCAACAACTTGGCATGGTAGATGTGAATTCCAACTTTCCCCAACACTAAGGCACTTGGATTCACCCTGAAAAGCAATCTCACCCTCAAGGAACATATTGCCGAGAAAAATTAGTCAGACTGGGACCAGCTGTCTCTACTGTATAAAGTAAAACCATTCCTCCAAGAAAGGGGCTTTGGAGCTTCCATTCAAACCTAATACATGTGGGTACATGTGGGTAATGGCAATGGCGTGCTCCATGGCCTGTCTGAGTTCACACAATGCCCCTAAAGTTTATCTTGTATCAGTGGCCTGAACAAATATGATCACATAATCCAAGCCTCATAGAATAACTCTGACACCCCTTGCTGGCCTGCTGAATCATCTACAAAGCAACCTCCCCTCTACTTGGCTGACAAGCTTACAACCTCCTTTTTCCCTTGTCACACTTGCCACTAGGACACCAGCAAAATGAAGATCAAGTGCAAAAAATAAAAGACAAGGAAACAGACCCTCTATACAAATGCACCCACTACCTTAGCCATCAGGATTGCCCAACCCTGCTCCAATTTAGGAAACAACTGGCAACACCAATTTAAAGAGCACTATGTAGTAATGGGTTTTTAAATAGATTTTAGAATTTAAAGTGTGTAGAGTTCGAAACTCTGGAACGAAATATCGATCAGTGTATCTAGTCAAAAACATTGGCACCACTTGGATCAATCCCTACAGCTCCTTGGAGTTTCGGAATATTGGGGAGCATACCCCTCACAACTGGCACTGAAGAGCGTAATCAAGCGAAGCTTTCGGCTCTGTTCTTTCCACCCCGACAGAGCAAAATTATCCAGAAGAAAGCACGCTTGGGCCGTTGTCTCTGATTATAAACCGGGAGTTGAGTCATCCTACCTATCAAGTACTTATTCAATCTTCTGGAAGATCACATTTATGGCACTAAGGCTAGGCGAATGGCCCTTTTTAAAGCATTTACCACAACGACGGCGCCTTAATCACAAAATCGAATGTAGGGAATGCGGCTACCACTCCGAAAGTCTGGAGCACATAGCCTGCGCATGCCCAGCTCTGTTATAAAGGGACCTTACTGAGAGCAGAGTGGATTACATTAGGAAAACATAAAGCTGAACATCCGGTTAACCAAATTTGTTGCCAGAGCTGCAAAAACATGTGGGAAAGAAAAGGCAGAAATTCTTCCTCCAGTTGGCCCAGGTATCACCCTGCAATAAAAACTCCAGCGGCCCCCGGCCCCCGGCCCCCTTCAGCAAGGCCCACATGGACACTGTGTTCAGCATTTCAAAACCAGCTGTCATATTCACTTGTCTCCCTTTTTCAAACTTTCTTAAAACCACTCCGTGACTGCCATGTTACTTAATGAGCTTGATTTGTAAAAGACAAATGTACATTCGGACAATTTAAAAATGTTATCCAATTTACTGCTATACTATTGCACTGCTGTTGTACTAATCAAAGTTCCTTTTCGCTCCTTTTTAAATTAATACATGTATACGTGAGTCATATGGTTTTAACATTTTGTTATGATTTTAAGAAATCAAACAATAAAATTTGAATTTGAATTAGTGTGTAGAATGTTACGTGGACTTTGTATTCTATATGATGTAAAAAGAATGTTAATACAGGAGACGGGGTCTAGCAGTGGATGTGCTCATACCTCAACACCAGCGCTGCTCGAAGTTACTAATAAACGACAAGAATAGATTCTCCTTTGTACTGAATCATCTTTACATATTTGGCGACGAGATATGGTAACCTCGATGGACTCACGCTGATCCTAATCTGCGTCAAGACGTTCGCAGTGGATCACAGTCAGCTACGGTGTTTAAAAACTACGGTAGTTGGATTTGCTTTGAAAGATCACAGGACCAGTTTGGAAACTCCTACTTACGCTCCCTGGTAAGCTGACAATTTTTTTTAAATAATGGAAATATTCTTTTGTATTTTAATCTCGTTGTCTGACGACATTTGGCAGTTAACCGCCTCCACGCGTGTTTTTTACCTTTCAAGTTCAACGTTGCCCAGGCTCGAGCGGCGGTCTTCACGAGCTCTGTTGACAAAAGTTCTGTTTCTCGCCTCGGTGGGTTACGCAGTACATGGTCGTGACCCCAACATGATGTCATTTTGAAGATTTCGATCTCAAATCGATTTCAGCTAATTGTCGAATGGAACTTTGCCAGAGAGAGAGAGAAATCAACTAATATTTACCAGGAGTGCACCAGAGGTTTTATTTACAAAATTGACTGGGCAGTAAGTACATTATACCTATTTAAAAGTACTCTCCATTACTTTTACATTCCCAGTTTATTTAATTAGATACGTAATACTGCATAATGACCACTTCAACTGCATCTTCTCAAGGAGAGGCAGCACCACGGGGTGACACTGCATTTCACCTACGTACTATGGGAGAGCCTATAATTCAGTGGAACAAATGGAAAGAATTTTTTTAAACTACTTTGCTAATCTTGAAGATTGTAGTGGAACTTATTCTCCTGAAAGAAAGAAAAGGATCTTAATATACTGTCTTGGTCCTGAAGGTCTTCGTATTTTTGGGCAATTACAGCAATGTGATAGACCTGGTGATATTGATGTATTTAAAGCTGCCTTATTGGATCTAGATGAACACTTTTCACCCACGGTTTGTGTTGGAGTTATGCGGCACGCTTTTTTTCAAAGAAAACAGGAAAAACATGAATCCATAGAGGATTATGTTTCTGTGGTTCTGTGGTTCTGTGACTCTGAGGGTTTGTGGTTCGGAGATTCTGAACCCGTTCAATAAAGGTTGTCGGATATAGACGATTTTGGTATCAGCGGACCACAAATGACGAGTGCGGTATGTACGAGTGTTTTTGTCATAACCGGTCAATTAGAACACTACGTATTCAGGGATTTCGTTTGAACCCTCGGGTTCCATTTTGTGTGCGGCAGCCATTTTGTGTGGTTGCCCTCACATAGGCCGATGACTATGGCCGTCCGAGTCTTTGGGACACGTACACCTTAGCTGACTTTTGTGTGACCTGGCCGAACTGACTCCCTTGTCCGAGGCTGACCTCGTTGAGCCAGTTCCTTGTTAAGCAGCTGGTCAGATAAAGATCAAAGAGCAGGACATTGCTGAGTTTATGGTACATGCACACACCCTTCTATCTTGCTTCTCATATGCTTCTGTTCCTTCCTTTATGACTTAATCATTGATTTGGGTTGAGGTCTTTATGATGGGTTAGTCCGGCCTGATCGAACAGGAATATTGGAATGTGCTTGGTCATTTCTGGTGGGCTGGACAACGGAAAGTGGGATTGTCGTCATGCGATATGTTTGAAATGTCACAGTTTCATTGGTCAGTTTGTATGTAATTGATGCTAGCCAGGAATGTGATTTTTAGCATAAAAGACGATGCTCCGCTCTATGAATTTGTGCAGTCTCTAGCGAACCACCCGTGTTGTGCTTCGTAGACCTCTGTTCCTGGTTGCAGCCAATAAATTTGGTCTTTGACGTCATCAAGAAGTGTCCTGTGTCTCTGTTTGCCGAGGCAGGGGAATCCGAAGACATCGGGCGTTATCCCTGGCGCCGCTGGGTTCTAAAACCCGGTTCTTCAGTTGGCGCCCAATGCGGGGCGACTTCAGCGATACCGGTCCAAGCCCGAAGATCGTGAGGAGCTTCGTGTGGAAATTCTGGAGGAAGGCCTGCCACTTCATCGACCCCTGTATGTCGTCGTGGTCCGAAAGTCTTTGCTGCGAGTTTCCCCGCTTTCCGACGGCTACGAAGGACTGCTGCCCTGACTGTCGCCCTGTCTTGGAGCCATTAGACGATTTGTAGAGAGAGACAATAGACGGGTCTTCTGGTGATGCCATCGATCAGTTAAGTATGAGTGGAGCGCCTCCCAGTCCTTAGTTTTGTTTTGGTATCCTTCGGGATCGCTTTGATTTGGTACCTGCAGGCCCCAAAGCCGAGGGACTCGTGTATTCACGAGACTATCGTTTTAAGATTTCCCTTGAAGTTTGAAGCTAGACTAGTGAGCGCAGATGCCTGGTCTTAGCAGACTTGGAAAGATATTTGGTTTTGGTTGTACTAGGGATTCCCGATTGGAGGATTTGTGTCCGGTTCCTCCGATTGGAACTCCGACCTATGAGCTCTACGTAAAACATGGAGTGGGCCCCATCGCGTATAATGAAATATGGGTAAAATATACCAGGAAAGACGGTGTCCTACAGTGGCCCCGTTATGGTAGCTTTGAAACTGAGATTTTAGACAATCTCAAAGTTAAACTGTTCAAGAAGAAAGCCCGGCCGGCAATGTTTGACTCTTTCCGCATATGGCGAAAGGAAGCCAAACAGAAAGAAATTAAATTAGCGAAGAAAAATAAACGAGAACGAGGTATGTCAATGGTGCAAGCTGCTGTACAGTTTAGGGATAATGAAGAAGAACAAGAGAGCGAACAGATGCTTAGGCAGCGTAAACTAGCAGTAGACAAATGCTATCCAGCTTTGCCACCTCAACAGCAAGAAGAGAAGAAAGATCGTGTGAAAGATCCTTTAATGTCGCATCTATTGAGTTCACCACCCCCTTATGCACAGAATGCTACGGCACTGCCACAAGTTGTAGTTGCGCAACCTCCGGTTGCTTTGCCACCTGTGATTCCTCAACAGCCAGCTCCTCTTCCGTTGGCTCCTATTCCTTTGGTGCAGCCTTCTCAAGGGCTGCCGCCTTTGCCACCTCCATTGTCTGCTACGCCTATGCCTGTCTTGTTTACTACTCCTGTTACTGTTCCCTCTTTGGTTTCCTCTCATTCTGCTCCGTCTCCTGTTCTTTTGTCACCTTCTCCTTCTGCTCGACAGAGAATGACTGACGCGGTTGCTAGTATCTTTTCTCCTCTGTTGGGTTCATTGGGTATGTCTCCTGTTGTCGAGCGTAGGCAATCACGTAGTCAGTTGCCTGATGCTAACGAACGAACGGTGTTAGATCACTTAGCGCGTAAATGGGTTTCGTATCCTTCGCACTATGATCTTGAGGTTGTTATGGATGTTTTCCATCAATGGGAAGCACCAAAACAAAGATATGTATTTGATATGATGTGTTCTTTCCTTCGTGAACAATGGGAAGATAGTGAGGTAGGACAAACTCCGCCTGAGTTGTACCGTATACGTTCTGAGTTTGCCAAAGGGACTGTTGTGGGTCTCGAGGTTGAGAAAGCAGTTGGGACGTTGTTGTCGTTTAGGAGTGAATCTCCTTCTCAGCGACTGTTTGAGCCTGATTCGTCGGTTAGGAGGAAGGCGCGTCAATATCCGATGCGTGAGGTTCCCCCGGTTTGGAGACCTGGTGATGCAAATGTTGCTCCACCTATTATTGCACACTTTCAGCGTGTCTGGGTACATGTTCCTTGGAAGTGTGCTGAAGTTTTGGCCCTTAAGCAGACTTTGCCTGATCCCCGCAAAAATCCAGCAGGGTACTATAAGGAGCTATCTCAAACTGCGGATTCATGTATCATGAATCTAGCAGATATAGATATGTTGTTTGGCAATGTTGTTCCACAGCCTATTTGGGGAAAGATTCGTCATTCGGATCATGCGCAGGAATTAGGTGATACATGGAATAATCTTAAAGCTGCAGAGGATAGACAAGTAGGTGGCGCTAAGCCTGAATATATAATTGCTGAACTCCCTGGTAGGATAATTGATTATATGAAGACTCTGATGCCTGCTTTGCGTGTTAATTGGGACAAGTTGTCTGCATGCAAGCAGAAGAAAGACGAAACTGTGTCTGACTTTTTCACTAGGTTCGAAGAGACCTTTGTAGACCACAGTGGTCAGGACATGAGTACCGAATGTGGTCAAAGGTTGTTCGTTGACAAATTTGTTCATAATTTGCTTCCAGAATTGTGCAATAAGCTGAAGGATTCTGAGAGTGGTTGGGCTGTTTCTTCGTCAGCGCAGATTTTGGCTACTGCCCAGTACTATGAAAATAGGAATAAGGATGAGATAGAGAAAGCGGATAGGAATACTAAGGAATTGAAGACTAAAGTTCTTCTACAGCAAGCTTATCCGCCTCGTAATAATCAGCGCGATTATCAGCAACCTCAGCAATATCAGAGAAACTCGCAGAGGTTCGAGTCTTCTCAGCAGCGTTTTCCCGTAGGTCCTAATCAGTGTGCATATTGCAAAGAAGAGGGTCATTTCAAGAGTAGTTGTCCGGTTCTGTTACAGCGCACGAATGGTGCTTCTGGTGTGAGAGGTCGAGGCGTTCAACAAGCTTCTAGAGGTAGAGGTCGTGGTCAGAATACGCGTTCTTTGCCTCCACAGAATTCTATGAATAGCTTTGATCAGCAGAATGGTGCGTCTGGTAGGACGCCACAGTACTATGCGGACGATTACTATGTTGAAGGTGAGGATGTGGATGGTAATGATTGCTAGGACAGCCATAGACAAAGAGAGGGAGTTGTTTTAGTTCCAGTAGATCAGAGTGGACTCTATGTTGAAGTGTTTGCATCAGGTGTGTCAGAGCCTTTTCTGTTGGATACTGGTGCTGCAAAGAGTTCTATTATGCACTCTAAACTCCCTGGCGCACCTTTGTCTGGCTTAAAGAATGTTTCAGTAGGTTTTTCTGGCGCCCCGGTTACGAATCCGATTTCTAGTCCGTTGTCTATTTCTGTTGGACCTTGTGAATTCGAAGCACCCATCATTCTGACGTCTGGTTGTGGTGAGAACTTGTTGGGATTGGACTTGTTAAAGAGATTGTACGCGACGCTATATTGTTCTCCTTCAGGAGTACATCTTACATTGGGTAAGAGAGTGATCTCTCCGATGTACTTGTCTGAAGATCGACTTCCACCTGAATTGTCTTCTCTTCCTGATTCTCTTTGGGCTACTGGTCCAAATGATGTGGGTCTCCTAGAGATTCCGCCATATGTTGTGACATTGAAGGCGAATGCTAGATTGCCACGCATTCCGCAGTATCGCATCTGTAGCGATGGTGAAAGAGCACTTTTAGAGATCATCTATGATCTGATTGAGAAAGGTGTGATTGAGGAAACAAGAGGTAATGTGTGCAATAGTCCGGTTTTGCCTGTTCTGAAGAGGACTGATTCTTCACAGCCTCCAGTATATAGGTTCGTGATCGATCTCCGCAAGGTGAATAAGATTGTTGTTCCGCAATTTCCAGTTGTACCTGATATCACCGCTTTACTGACTTTGATCCCGGCTACAGCCACATGGTTTTCGGTGATTGACTTGAAGAATGCTTTCTTCAGCATCCCGATTGCCGTGGAAAGTAGAGATATTTTTGGCTTCTCTTTAGGAGGACGAAGTTTCCGCTTTAAGCGCGCTCCTCAAGGCTATTGTGAGAGTCCATCGATATAGTCAAGCTTTGAAGACGCAACTTGATTTGTTGATTTTACCTGATGGTGCTGCTCTTATTCAGTACGTTGACGATCTGTTAGTTGCTGCTGACAATGAAGAGATTTGTAGAGAGGCTACCTTGTCGTTGTTACGTCATTTGTCTGATTTCCATCATAAGGTTTCTCTTTCGAAGTTGCAATATTGTCGACAAGAAGTTACCTATTTAGGTCACCTCTTATCGAAGGAGGGAAGGAAACTGACCCCATAAAGAATTCAAGCGATTGCGAAAATGAGTGTGCCTACGACACAGAGAGAAGTGCGTGCTTTCTTAGGTATTACGTCGTACTGTAGACAGTGGATCCCTAATTTTTCGTTGCTTGCCAAGCCTTTGATAGCTCTTACTGTTAAGGATACTCCAAATCCTATTCCTTGGACTGACGAATGTCAGAAGAGCTTTTCAGAATTACGTGATGCATTGTGTTCGGCTCCTGTGTTGGGTACTCCCGACTACAGTAAGCCTTTCACATTGTATGTCCACGAGAGAGAGGTATGTGCATTGTCAGTTTTGACTCAACAGTTTGGCGATAAGCAGCGTCCATGTACTTATTTTTCGTCGACTTTGGATCCGTTAGCTAGAGCATTGCTGAGTTGTTTGAGAGCTACAGCGGCAGCGGCTGTTTCTATTCGACAGTCTGCTGGTTTGGTAATGGACAATATACCGATTGTGATGGTTCCACATGCAGTGGATACCTTGTTGAATCGTACCAAGACACAGCACTTAAGTAGTGCTCGGTTGTCGGGTTACAAATTGACCTTGTTAGCGAGTCATGTGAACATAAAGAGATGCAACACGTTGAATCCAGCCACGTTGTTGCCGATTTCAATTGAGACAGATGATATCGAACAACATGATTGTTTCCTTAGAACTGAGGAAGAAACGAAAGGGAGGATAGATCTTAGGGATACTCCTCTTTCAGAGTGTGATGGTACCTTATGGGTTGATGGTTCGTGCTTCAAGCTTCCGAATGGTGATACGACTGCGACATATGCTGTTACGACTTTGCATACGATTGTTGAAGCTGCACGTATCCCACATAATTCAGCACAAGCAGCAGAGTTGATTGCATTAACGAGAGCGTGTGTGTTGGCGAAAGGAAAACGAGTGACTGTGTATACTGACAGCCAGTATGCATTCGGTGTGGCTCATAGTTTTGGACGTTTGTGGAGAGAGCGTGGGTTCCTGACTTCACATGGGACCAAGATCCAGCATGGTCAGTTGGTGAATGAACTTCTTGAATCACTTACTTTGCCATTGCAAGTAGCGATTGTGAAATGCAGTGCGCATAAGAAAGTTACGGATGATGTTGGTCGTGGTAATGCGTTTGCAGATGAGGTCGCGAAAGAAACTGTGAGAAATGTGATGAGTCGAATGTTTGTTGCAGGTCCGACGAGATGGGTTCCAGATGGAAGTATGTGTGAAGATACGATTGAAAGTGTGAAATCCATCCAAGCTGAAGCTACAGAGAAAGAGTTGAATGAATGGAGAGTAAGGGTAAATTGGATTTGAATGGTTGTTGGATTGATTTGTCAGAGCATCAAAGATGGTTGTTACCCGATGTGCTTCCAGTGGTTGCAATGGCTCATGGATTGGCTCATATCAGCGTGAAAGGAATTTGCAAGTTGTTGGCTCCGGTATGGCAGAATGCTGGAATTCCTAAGCGTGCAGAGAATTTGGTTAAGAACTGTATGGTATGTTTGATGTATAATCCTGGTAAGGGATTTCCAACTCCAGCTGGTCATTTTGCTCCTCCAACGTATCCGTTTGAGGCTTTGCAGCTAGATTTCATCCACATGGAGAGGTGCAACAACCTGAAGTATGTGTTAGTGGTTGTTTGCTCTTTTTCTAGATGGGTGGAAGCCTACCCTTTGAAGGACAATACTGCCTTGTCCACAGCGAAAGCCCTTATTAAGGAATTCTTCCCTAGGTACGGTTTGCCGAGAATGATCTGGAGTGACAATGGGAGTGAATTTGTGGGTCAAGTGATGAAGAGAGTATGTGATGGGTTAGGTATCCAGCAGAAGTTTCACGCTGCAAATCACCCCCAATCAGCTGGTCTAGTCGAGTGCTACAATGGCACCCTAAAATTGAAGTTAGCCAAAATTCAAGCGAGCTCTGGTTTACAATGGCCCGATGCCTTGCCTTTAGCCCTTTTGTCCACTAGAATGACTGTGTATTCACGAATGGGTTTGAGTCCATACGAGGTAGTGTTTGGTCGCCCCGCAAACATTTGGGGAGTGCCGAGGCCGACAAAATTTAGTGAAATAGAACATCCTGTGTTGCTTGACTACCTGTATGAATTGACGGCTAAATTGCGTGTTTTGCATCAACAGGTTCACGATTCATTGCCACAAGCTTCTGAAGATCCAGGGCACGCCATTGAACCTGGCGCATGGGTGCTCGTGAAGAATTTTCAGCAAACGAAGAACGAGCAGCCCCCCTGGACAGGACCTTACCTGGTGTTGTTATCTACCCGTTCTGCAGTTCGAGTGCATGGTAAAAATAACTGGATCCATGGCGTATATTGCAAAAGGGTTCCTTTGCCTCTGCCGTACGACCGGTGGGTCCAGAAAGGACTTCCTGATTCTGAGACTGAGACCGTGCCTCGTTTTCTGCCTTTCAGCGATGCCCGTTTGATTGGGTCGAACACTGAGCAAGAAAGTGACGATCTTCTACAAGAAGCAGTGCTTCCATTGAACCGTTTGAACACTGTTGAATCTGAGCTACTTTTCCGTGAACAGACATTGCCTGGCAAAGAGCGTTCTAATTTGCGACCGAGAGTCGCGGGACAAATAAAAATATAAAGTTTTCTTTTTATGATTTTTTGCAGGTTAACTCTCCTCCGAGGATCTACTTTGATTTTTTTTTTTTCGAACCGCCATCTGGGTTCAGCTGTAGGGTCGTGGTTGACGAAGTCTTTGGAGTTCAAGCCGAAGACGTTAAGTCGACGGTTCTGGTTGGCCTAAGGGAGTTGCCCTGGGCTGACAGAGCATTCCTTAGCATAGAACACCCTACCACCGCGGGCAGCAATTAGAGAGGATGGAGTTTTTCGAGATAGAGAGACCTGTTGAGAGAATAAGCTTTAAGAGCAAAATCTGTAAATTGATGACTCGAAAAAGATTTTTAATATTGTGTTTATTTATGTTGCTTAGTTTAATGATGTTTTTAATAGGATAAGAGAAATCCTCTTTTCAAGTGACGTTCATGCCCACTACGCAACCTATACCTCCTCCTACTATTTCTTCTCATTCTTTTCACCCTCTGCCCGAACATGAAATCGTTAGAAGACTGGAATTTGCTAATAATTCCTTTGTTCAACTCCTGCACCAACACCAGCTAGTCATGAACACGACAAATTGTTGGGTTTGTGGCCTAATGCCCCATACGACCGATAAAGGTATTCCTTACCTGGTTTTGCCTTTCAGCTATAATGGTTCTATTTGGGCATACAGAACGATGTTCATTTATGCTCATGATGTCTATCCCCAACGTTCCGTGAAAGATAGTCCGAAGACTAGTGCTCTGGTCAAGGGTATAGTCGACATGATTAGAGGAATTAGTTCCTATGAGACTATCCCGAGAGATGAGACACAAGCATACATTGGTTAGAACATTACTGGATATGGAGTTAGTCTGAGTGTTAACCAGCAAGTGAAAAGTTCTCCACCGATTTGGATAGTGCCCCATCAGGGTTATTATTGTCTGCAAGGTAATGGCAAGAATCTGAGAGCTCAGTTAGGGAAGAGAATCTGCACTGAGACTTATGTATTTGCGTCTCAGACTTCCCTAGCGTTCTTAGCATCTAAGGGTACCTATTTCATTTGTTATGATAAAGCTTACACATGGTTTCCCCCTGACTTCTCTGGCACATGTTTTGTTTCGTTCCTGTTGCCTCCCACTTTTACAGCTGCGGCAGATTACCATAAAACGAGAGTTGCTAGAGGTGTCTTCACTAAGGAAGATACTGCAGGGCAAGAATTGGACGATTTCTTTAAGGGTTTTCTGCCGTTCTGGGGACCCATGGCTAACAGCAGGAACATTCGACAGTTGACGAGAGTGGTTGAGTCCACCATAGTCGAAACCGCTGGTGCCCTTAGTAACTTGACTGCTGAGCTCCAGTCGGATCGACTTATGACACTTCAGAACAGAGTTGCTCTTGATGTCATACTTGCAGACAGAGGTGGAGTGTGTAAACTGATTCAATCGAGCTGCTGCGTTTTCATTCTAGACAACGCTCCGACAGTCTTCCAGGCCATTTCCAAGCTACATAAGATCTCCAAGTCTGTACATATAGACGAGGGAGATTGGTCGTTAATGGGATGGTTTTGGGGATGGATATCCACGTGGGGATGGAAGATTCTGATGGTCATTGGGATGATCTTAGTTATCCTTTTCCTGTTCTGTCTCTGTGTACAGTGTGCTCCTGCTAAATGTGGCCTTTGTGCTACTTCGTGTGTGAGGAGACCTGTCCGGAGAGAGTTGCTAAGTACTAGGATGATGCTACAGCAACATCTTGATGATCTGATGAATATAGACCTGGATTCAGACTGACATGGGTTTGGGTTTATTGCCTATGTAAGGGCAAAAAGGAGGGTCTGTGGTTCTGTGGTTCTGTGACTCTGAGGGTTTGTGGTTCGGAGATTCTGAACCCGTTCAATAAAGGTCGTCGGATATAGACGATTTTGGTATCAGCGGACCGCAAATGACGAGTGCAGTATGTACGAGTGTTTTTGCATTACCGATCAATGAGAACACTACGTATTCAGGAATTTCGTTTGAACTCTCGGGTTCCATTTTGTGTGCGGCAGCCATTTTGTGTGGTTGCCCTTACATAGGCCGATGACTATGGCCGAACGAGTCTTTGGGACACGTACACCTTAGCTGACTTTTGTGTGACCTGGCCGAACTGACTCCCTTGCCCGAGGCTGACCTCGTTGAGCCAGTTCCTTGTTAAGCAGCTTGTCAGATAAAGATCAAAGAGCAGGACATTGCTGAGTTTATGGTACATGCACACACCCTTCTATCTTGCTTCTCATATGCTTCTGTTCCTTCCTTTATGACTTAATCATTGATTTGGGTTGAGGTCTTTATGATGGGTTTGTACGGCCTGATCGAACAGGAATATTGGAATGTGCTTGGTCATTTCTGGTGGGCTGAACAGCGGAAAGTGGGATTGTCGTCATGCGATATGTTTGAAATGTCACCGTTTCATTGGTCAGTTTGTAAGTAATTGATGCTAGCCAGGAATGTGATTTTTAGCATAAAAGACGATGCTCCGCTCTATGAATTTGTGCAGTCTCTAGCGAACCACCCGTGTTGTGCTTCGTAGACCTCTGTTCCTGGTTGCAGCCAATAAATTTGGTCTTTGACTTCATCAAGAAGTGTCCCGTGTCTCTGTTTGCCGAGGCAGGGGAATCCGAAGACATCGGGCATTATCCCTGGCGCCGCTGGGTTCTAAAACCCGGTTCTTCATGTCAGCCTTAAGAAAGCTTTCTATAACGGGTAGATTGGGAAATCTTCATGATGAACTAATAAGAGACCAAATAGTAATGTATGCAAAAAATAAGGCTATTCAAGATAGATTGTGGGTGGAGGGTGAATTCAACTGGAAAGATATTATTGCTCTTGTCAAAAAAGCTGAGTTATCAAAGCGTTGTGCTAAAGTTACTATAGTATCTGATAAAGAAGAAGGTAAAGACTCCTTGAACAAAATTTCAGAGTCAGCGTAAATCCTCTCAAGCATTTAAAAAAAAAAGTTTGATATAAATGGCATAAAGAAAGGTGATAGTTCTATAAAAAAACAAGCAGCACAATTATTCTTGCTATCAGTGTGGTAGAAGTTCACACTCTGTTCAGTATTACAAATGTCCATCAAGATCTGCCAAATGCTTAGAGTGCGGATTAATTGGACATTTTGCCAAAGCGTGCAGACGTATGAATTATAAGAAAAAAATTAAAGTTGCTTGTGTGAGAGAGAGTGATATTTAAGTATGGGCGCAAAATCCGTTCCCCTTGCGCATTTGCTTATTTTTGGCAATTTCGCAATCCGCAAATCTCGCGAAATTTCAAAAAAATCTGCAAATTCGCGAGCGGGGGGGGGTTTTAGAATGCCTGCAAGTTTGGCAGTTGAGTAGAGGTATCGCACAAACCGGTGGTGTCTTCTTGGATAAATATGATGGGCAGGGTTCATTCTGGCACGATGCTCCTGTCACAAAAATTCAACCTCAACAGGAAGCACTTACAGATATAAATAAAGCAGGTGCCCGAGTTGAAGCTCAAATTCAGTAATGCATTCATCAGCCCAAAAAACAATCATGAGCTTTGTCGAGGCTGGGCAGGTGTGCTTTCTCCCCATATATACCGTAGAAAATTAGCTGTGATGCTGGATGGAGGCCTAGTTTGCATCCTTCACTTTCACAAGGGCAATCCCCATGCAGTTCCTGTGACCAGGGGCTTCTTTCTCCTCATCTGCTGCTCTGATTGGTCTCTGACCTTTTATGCACACAAGAGGCATGTGAACTCGCATAGAAGCCCCGCCCGTTTGGCCCCGCCCACACACTAGCGGTTTGCACCATCTCCCCGCCATTTACCCACTATGATGGACAGCTCACTCAAGGGACCCCTGCGCCCTTCGGCGCAACGGCATAGTAACACACACATGGTCACTGGAGACAACTCTTCTGGCACTTTACACAGCTGCAGTGTACACAGCTGCAGATCCGCAAAATTCACCCATAGTTAGTGATATTGAGGAATCTTCCTCTGACGATTGTGATGATGACATCAAGGTTAGGTGCGACACTAAGAAGAAAGTTTCTGGTGAGAGTAAAAGTAAACCTCTGTGTTGGGTTTCCTTTGGAGGCATATCACTGCAGGTGGCAGCAGATTCTGGCTCTCCTTACACTATCATTGCTGAAAGTGTGTGGTTACATCATTTTTGTTCTTATTATTATTATTATTATTTGTGTACTTATTAAGCGCAACCTATCACCCAGAGGGCATCTTGGCGCTTTGAACTTCGGCAGACACACAACTCACTGCTCAAACAATTTTCGGGAACAAATGCGTTTTCAGCGCTTTCCTAAATGGTAGGTAATCCTTATGGCTTCTCAGAGAGAGAGGAAGGGAGTTCCATAGTCTGGCCGCCGCCACACTAAATGAGCGGCCACCCATCCTGACTCGCTGGAACCTCGGGACCACCAACAGGCTGGCTGAGGATGAGCGGAGGGGCCGCGAAGCAGCGTACCAAGCAAACATGTCGCGAAGTGGTATTGGGCCCTGTTGGTGTACAGCCTTGAACACCAAGCACGCGGCCTTATACATCACTCGCAAATGCACCGGGAGCCAGTGCAGGTCTCTTAAAGCCAGAGTGGAAGAGCTAGATCTAGCCCGCGAGAGAGCCAGCTTGGCCGCCATGTTCTGCACCCGTTGTAACTTCCCCACCAGGATTTTTGGGGCCTCCAGAAGCAGCGCATTGCAGTAATCTAAGCGACTTAAAATAGTACTGCGAACTACCTCTGGCCTGGCCTGGGCGGGGAGAAGGGGCAGAACTTTGCGCAACATGCGTAACAGCATCATGCACGTAGAGATAGTTTTGTTTACGTGCAGGTCGAGCTGTAGGTTCGGGCCAAAAATAACCCCCAAGTTGCGGGCTGATTCCGCCGCCGCTACTGGTTCCGGGAAAGCAGTGGGCCAGAAGTTCTCTGGAAGAGCCCGCGGAATTCGGTCACTGGAGCAGTGGAGCACCTCCGTCTTAGAGCTGTTAAATTGGAGGGAGTTGGCTCGAAGCCAATCTGCTGTAGCTGCCATACAGCGATGGAAAGTTTCCAGTGAGACCGCGTTGTTACCTTCCAGAGAAAAGACCAGCTGGGTGTCATCGGCGTAGTTGAAAGCCGAGACACCGAAAGATTTAATAAGCTGGACTAGGGGGCGAAGATACAGATTGAAAAGTATCGGGCTGATGGCCGAGCCCTGTGGAACCCCCTGTCCCACTTTCCGAGGCTCAGAGCGGAAAGGAGGAAGCGAGACCAGCTGTTGCCGGCTACCCAGATAAGAAGCCAACCAATCTCTTGCGCTACCTGTGACCCCGCACTCCTCCAGTCTTCTGATGAGGGTTTGATGGCAGACCGTGTCGAACGCGGCCGACATGTCGAGCAGCACTAAAAAGGCTGCCCGTCCACTGTCGACACGCGTCCGGAGGTTGTCCAGTACGGTAACCAGTGCTGACTCCGTCCCATGCCCGGGGCGGAAGCCAAACTGTGCCTCGTCAAACCAACCGATGTTTTCAAGAAAACCAGAGAGCGAGCGGGTCACCCATTTTTCCATGATCTTAATAGGAAATGGGAGCAGAGAGATAGGCCTGTAGTTGGAGAGACAGGCAGGGTCTAACGTTGGCTTCTTGAGCAGTGGAGATACCACTGCTAACTTCCAGCAATCAGGAACCCAAGCCGACTCCAAAGACTGGAGACAGATGGCATGCAGCGGCGGAAAAAGTTCTGCATGGAAGATCTTCCAAAATTTGGGAGGTAGTGGGTCGAGCGGAGAGCCCGAGGCAACCGTTTGTGCCAAGCTACAGAATTCCTCATAAGAGGGACGGGGAAACTGTCTTAGTTGGGGTCGACTGGATAAAATATCCGGAGCACCCAAACAAAGACCAAGGTCACTCGAGTGGGGTCGACTGGATGTTCCGACCGGAGCTCCCAGATTGGAACCAGGTGAGTCCACCTGGGGTCGACTGGAGGGATCACCCGGAGCTCCCACTCCAAGCGAAACCTGTATAGGGCCTGCATCATTCGGCTGGGGTCGACTGGGTGACCCGCTCGGAGCTCCCGGGTCAGGACAGAACCCGACTGACCGGGGTCGACTGATCGGGCTAACCGGAGCTCCCAGACCGAGGTCTGCTGGCAGAGGGTTTTTTAAGCCCTCTAGGATCTTGGCAGTCTTCTCCTCAAAGGCACCCGCCAGTGCATCGCACAAGGTTTGCGACGCCACGACCGTGTTGGCCACACAAGCTGGATGAGACAGGTCCCTGACGATTTTGAACAGGGCTTGCGATTTATTAGGCGCCTTGTTCAAGGTGGATTCCAAAAAGGCCGCCTTGGCCAACTTGATCTGCGCCTTGTACCCCAGCACAGCAGCCCTAAACGAGGCCTTTGTCGATGGCAGATACTGCTTCCTCCACGCCCGTTCAGCACGTCTACAACCCAGTTTAAGCAGTCGTAGCTCTTCCGTATACCAGGGGCAAGCTCGGTTCACTCTCCCTCGCGACTGACGAGGGGGAGCCAGCTTATCCAACGATTCGGTGATAGACTGACATAAGGAGAGATAACTTTCCTCCACCGAGTTGCTCAGACAAAAGTTGGCTGATAGTAGTGCGGGTAGTGAGGATGACTTAGAGAGACGAGACCAGGGTCTACCCAGTTTCGAGCCTCCTACCCCCGCAGCTACCTCAGGGTGGGGCCCTGTTCTGCTATTGGAAGTCATTTGAAAATAACTGACATCAATCCTGAAAGCTATACAGGTGAGAAAATAGATATTATTGGTTTTAGACAGCTAATTTTCAGGTTCAATAGCAGAACTGCTTCATGTAAACTTTATGTAGCTAAGGATGGACCATCTGTCCTTGGATGAAAAGATCAATGCAACATTGTTTTAGATCCCAATAGTGCAGAACAGGTATTGGTAGCGTGTGAGTCAGAGGATACAAAGAAATGGGTATTGGAAGAATTTCCTAATGTATTCAACAGTTAAGTTGGTAAATTGAAAGGATTTTCTCATTCCATCAGGTTGAAACAGAACGCAATCCCCAAAATTCATAAGACACGAAATATGCCATTTATTGTGAGGGATGAAGTGAAACTGGAATTAGATAAATTATTAGATGCAAACATTATTGAACCTGTGGAATCATCTGAATGGATATCTCTGTTGGCCGTCGCTAGACGTGCCAATGGCAAAGTCTGTGTATGTGTTGATTTAAGAGGATTGAACAACAACATTATTATTGATCAATTCCCAATGCCTCGCATTGATGAAATGTTGTCGTTAACCAGGGATGTAAAGTGGTTTTCCACGTTAGATTTATCCTCAACTTACCATCAAATTATGTTAGATCCTGATTGTAAGCACTTGACTGCTTTCTGTACACCTTTTGGCTGTTTCCAGCTCCGCCGCATGCCCTTTGGGTTGGCTCCGGCAGCAGCTGTGTTTCAAAGACTAATGACCACTGTTCCCAATGAGCTGCGCGCGCACCCGCATCTATCTTCCTGTGAGCGTGCACTCCAGTGTGTGGAACGCACACACACAGGACATCCCGGTAAGAGAATTTGCATCGCCGCTTTAAAAAGCGAGCGGCGCGAAAAGCACTTTGAAGTTTTGCCAGTAGAGTGCAGGTAAGGCTGGCTTGGGGCAAACGATGAATGGTTTTGGTGTGGCGCTGTGCGGGGAAGACTGTGGGCTTTTGTTGAAGTATTCATGGTAATCACAGCCCCTTCACGAGCTGTGATTAACATGAATACTTCAACAAAAGCCCATAGTCTTCCCGGCACCGCACTTTACTATCAAAGAGTAGATCAAGTTTAAAAACACTGCGTAAGTACACGCTGTGTTTTTAAACCTGCTCTTCTCTTTTGTTAGTACAGCGTGGTGCGGGGATGACTGTGGGCTTTTGTTGAAGTATTCATGTTAATCACAGCTCGTGAAGGGGCTGTGATTAACACGAATACTTCAACAAAAGCCCACAGTCTATCCGCACTTTACTAACAAAAGAGAAGAGCAAGTTTTAAATCACAGCGTGTAAGTACACACTGCATAGCTGCCAAGGTTTCAGATTGCTAAATGTGACATTTTCATAATTACAGTGTAATGATGAGTGACGTTGACGATTAAATCCTATTAACGATTAATGCCTATATAATTCCTAAACAGGTACTTCTCTCTAATCAATTTCATTCGATGTTACCACTCAAGTCAAAACACAGTGGTTTATGACTTTTTAACGATAAGGAGGTTTATGTAAGGTAACTCCACAGAGACATTGTTATTCTGTAATGAACTCAGATGGTGTATGATGTATACATCTGGAAGCGTGCAAAGTTTGGCGTGTATCACTGACAGCACCTAAAACTAAGGACCTCATTTAAAGGTTGCCAGAGACCCCCACGCCCTCCAGGTCTGCAGAAGTTATGGTCACTGCTCCCCTTGTAGATGACTGCCATCCATATTTAGAAATCCTCTCCAGAAATCCAGGAATTTGTGCCTTCAGCAGCGTTACATTGACAGAGACTATGTTGACAGTGCTGAAGCTTTGCTAAGTATGCACCATGTTTACATGCATTTGGTAATGTTTTTGTTTCTCTAAAACAAATGCCCAAAGTGGAAATTTGTTTAGCAAAAACACCATGCCCTGATATATTGGGAGTTTCTGCCAGTGTAGGTGTAATTTCTCTTGTCTCCTGTTCAGAAACGCCTTAGCTTTGCTAAGCAGTCTCAAACAGTAAAAAAAAAAAAAGTACAATGAAAGGACCTTTCTAATAGGGCGTGCTTTGAGAATTAAATTGATCAGTGGACCTTTGAGGGCAGGCCTTCCCCCGAGTCTAAAGAGAGCAGAGAAATTGTGAGTTTCAAGGGGCGTGAGCACCACCGACTTTTGTTGGTGCTTTTACTCGGCCAAACTCTAATTGTGGTCCCCAGTCTGCACAGTAGTACGATCTGCCACCTGCCCAATGAAAACTGTGACGGGGTTACAGTCTAGACATCTTTGATCATAATCATTATTAATTGTAGAGGGCCTAGCTGGGGTAAGAAGCTCCCGTTGAGGAGCCTGTAGTAAGTTTAATATAGATACATGCATACATGACCTTCACCCACCTGAACAGAAGAACTCCTCTGCCACCAGCATTGTATGGTTAGACCCTGCCCCAAACTGGTCTATTTAGTCCACCACTTTGAATGGCTTTTCAGTAGAGCCATTATTAGAGTAGTGTGGCTGCATAGACCAGGCTTTACAGCTCGGGGGAACGCCTGTTCCTGTGGAGAACTGTCTAGGTAGGGGCTGCTTACTACTTAGTGTAGAACCGTGTGCTTCATGACACATACTAGAGGGCACCTCTCTTGTGTGCCCAGGTGAAGAGGTGTACATAGATATCCTGCTGGGCTAGACTGTCTCTTCTCCAGCTGTCCTGTGGACATGGCTGCACAGACAGCAAGGCTCCAGTCCCTGTGCAGAAAGCTGTATGAGCAACGAGTATTATTGGCACTCATCTGGGTAATGTTGGCCCAAAAGATTGATTTTCTTTGTCCAAACTAATGCTAACTAAAACCAGTTTAATCTTGTATCAACTGTCCAGGAGAGAGAAAGAAAACAACACTGAGGAAAGAGAGAGAGGTAGGGAAATAAAAGTAAAGGAGTGATAGGGAAGAACAGGGCCTCTAGGAGAGGTGAAAGGGAGGTAAAGGCTAATGGACAGGAGTGTTAGTAGGGCAAAATGGAGGGAGAGATACATGGAATAAGGGGAGAGGGATGAGACAAGGCGATGATAGAAACAAAGATCACATGTGTGATTGAAGTATCAGGGAAAACTAGACAAAAGGGAGGAAAAGAGAAAAAACAAGTAAGGAGACAAGAGGTGTGGACAGAAGAAGAGAAAAGCAAAAAGAAGAGGACGAGGGAAGCAATGGGAGGAGACAGAGACAAAAGGAGAAGAAAGACATATGAAGAGAGAAAAAAGGGTTGGGTTAGAAGGAGGTATAGTCTTTTGGGGGGCCACTGCCATTGATGTAGTATTGTAAAATAACTATCTTTCAGATGGGCCTCCCTTAACCCTCAAACATGTTCTTCTAATGGCTCCTCTGAATCCCCCTCAAAGAATTGTGTCTAATTGCACTTCCCTCCAATTATGAAGTGCATTTGAGGTGGCTTGCAAGATCTTAGCAATTAGAGTTGTATATAAGCCAGAATCCGTGCCACCATATTCCTTCCAGGTGAGTAGATATTGAAGAATTGGGGACTGTGGTATGTAGATAGGTCATGGACCCAGTTTTCCACGTAGTGGGTGCACCAGTAGAGCATGTCTCCACTGTTGAGTATGTGGGATATTATGAGATTGCACTAAGTCCTGGAAGGTTCCAACTAAAGTATGTCAGTTCTCCCTGTCAGCTTGCAGGCTCTCCCCATCCCCCATCTAATTTCTTCTCCCCCAATTTCATTCTGACCATTCCGTTATAATGGCATTTTTAGCTGGAGAACTGCATGTACTTCAGGCAGTCTATGGACCCTTCAGCCGTTGGAGTCTTGTGGTTTTCTAAAACTAAAGTGTACTCACCTGTGTAACCAATTCATGTCATGGCGTGTGTATCCAAATTGCAAATCTGCCTTAAGCCCCTTAACGTGGGTTGTATGTGTGGAAACGCACCGTCTTTTCAGTTTTTTAACCCCTTCCCTGCTGCGCACATTCCCCTGCTGTGCTGGGGGGCGGGGATGTGCGCACAGCGCCCCCATGCTCATGTCGAGCTCAGCTTGTCATGCAGTACAGTGCTCCTGTGCTCATGACGAGCTCAGCTCGTCATGGCCACACCCGTTTCTTTAGAACGCTCAGCACAGCAGGGGAATTTGCCCAGCGTGCGAGCGTTCTAAAGGCCATGACGAGCTCAGCTTGTCATGAGCACAGGAGCACTGTAGCTCATGACGAGCTGAGCTTGTCATGAGCATGCAAGGGGTTAAAGCAAAAGTTTAGAGTGATATTTGGCGCTGCGCACAAGCGCGGTCTGGTTCCTGGCGCACACAGCCATGGCTGCAGCTCATAGAAACGCTACACTGCCGCACACAGAGAAAAAAAAATAGAGGGAACATTGTTCATGACACAACTATTTGGTGACATACAAGACATAGTATTTTTTCAAGATGACAAATTAATCATGGGCAAATCAAAAAAACACCATGATGACGTTTTGAGGAAAGTTTTAAAAGTGCTTGATAAAAAAGGTTTAAATAGTGAAATTAACAAATGCAAGTTTGCAGAATCTAGTGTAACTTATCTTGGTCATGATATTTGTTGTGATGGCATTAAACCTAAAGAAAAACTTGTTGAGGCAATTGTCAAAGCTCCTCCACCACAAAACAAAGATGAACTTCGTTGCAGTCCAGTCCAGCAAGAAGAAAACGTGGCGTTTCTCTTTTCTTCCCAATACCCTTTCCCCCTCTTTGCTGCCAACGTTCTATACAACCGTGGTATCAGAGTTTGGGAATTGTGGAAATAAGCATCGGCTCCTGCGGAAGCTTGAAGTTCTGGAACAGGTACTCGACAGATTGAAGTGCCAAATTCCAAAATACTTCCGCCAGAGCAGAATGGCTAATGGAATAAATATTAAAGCCCTAGCAACAGTGTTAGATGGGATACAGACGCAACTAAGTGATGCCATGTCAGAGAATAAACCGCTCAGAGAGGAAGTCAGAAAGTCTAGTCCAGAAACTCTGTTCTTGCGACAAAGTTTAGAAGAGTTATCTGCTAGTTCAGCGTCTGGAACAAAAGAAAATAAGTCTCAGTCATTTGCACCTGCTCCCTCGTCTGTAGAATTAACCACTCAGGCCATTCATGCCATATCTCCCACTATCCCACTAGCAGTTCCCAAAAGGTTCAGTGGGGATCCTCATAAGGCCCAAATTTTTCTCACGCATTGTTCTTTATACTATCTCTGCAGGCCAATTATTTTTAAGGAGGATCAGTCTAAGGTGGCGTTCATGTTGTCCTACCTGTATGGTGACGCCGCAGCTTGGTCGATGCCATTAGTAAATAACAGCGATTCAATTCTGTATGATTTTGATGAGTTCAAAAAAGAATTTTTGAGAATTTTCGACAGAAGGTCTGTTTCGCAAAGTACGGATGAGGAATTGTTGGATTTAAAACAGAGAAATAGAGACTTGGTTGCATATTTGGCGCAATTGAATAAGTTAATTGTTGAGACCCATGGCCCGAAGGCAAAAGAGCTTCAATTTTTTATTGAGGTCTCAAAGACGAGCTAAAGGACGGTCTAGCACAGATACCCAAGCAACCAACTGATGTTTCCGAATTAATAGATTTAGTCCTGCAAATTGACCAGCGCCAGAGTGAGAGAAAGAGTGAGCATTGGAAGGAGGTTAAGTATTTTTCTCCCCGCTTCGACCGAATACAGTCTGATAACACCAAGATTAAGGAAACACTTTTGGAAGATGAACCCATGCAGATCAGTTTGGTTCGTGGTCCTCTATCAAAGGAGGAAAGAGAGAGGAGACGAATGGGCAAGCTATGCATGTATTGTGGTGATTCAGGGCATTTTGTGAAGGAATGTTCCAAGAAACCAAAGAATAATGTATCAGTAAAAGACAGGCTCCATCAGTAAGAAGAGTTGCTCTGGTGGAAGCTAAAGAAAAGTCGACTCCTGATCCTCAGTAAGTTGCTCATACATTACAATAGTCTGATCCTCATTTAATTGTTGCAAGCTCAATTGAGTTTGGTGGAACCAGGTTGGATGAAATCTGGGTGATGATCGACTCTGGAGCAACAGGCAATTTTTGTGACATAGGCTTTGCTAAATTGTTGGGAATCGAATTTGTCAAGAAAGAAAGACCTGAAGCTGTTCGTGCTGTTGACGGTACCAACCTGTCCTCAGGACCCATTGTACGTGACACTGATGAGATCATGTGAGCATTTTGAGATTTAGTCTCATTGATGCACTCCAATTCCAGCTCATTCTGGGTCTACCATGGCTGACAGAACATAATCCAATTGATTGAGCTAAGAGAACCATTGAAATGGATTCTGAGTACTGCAAGGGTCATTGTCACAATTGGAGTTCGGAATTCCCTTCTTCGTCACCACCTCGGTTATTGGCTAGTCAAGCCAAATCAATTTGTGTAATGGAAACCCAAGAGATCCCAAGTGAATGCTTGGATTTGGCAGCAGTTTTTGATGAAAAGGAGGCCAATAAATTGCCTCCGCACCAAGATTACGACTGTAAAATAGAGTTGGAACCCGGGGCTACTTTGCCCTGCATTCACATTTATGCTCTCCCAGAAAAAGAGAATCAACACCTCAAGGAGTATCTTGAACAGTACCTAGCTAATGGCTTTATCCACCCTTCTCAGTCGCCGGTATCTTCTCCACTTTTTTTTATTCCCAAGAAAGACGGAAGTCTGAGAACGTGCATCGATTATCGAGCCTTAAATTCTGTTACCAAGAAGAATCGATATCCGTTCCCATTAATTTCTGAGTTGTTAGACCAGGTCAAAGGAGCATGAGTGTATACAAAACTAGATTTGAGGGGGGCTTACCATCTAGTTCGCATGGCTGAAAGCGACGAATGGAAGACCGCATTCCAAACTAGATTGGGCTTATTTGAGTATCAGGTCATGCCCTTTGGTTTATGTAAAGCTCCGGCTGCTTTCCAACATTTTGTAAATGATGTCCTAAGAGAGTATTTAGACAGTTTTGCAGTCGTTTACATTGATGACATTCTCATTTTCTCTGAAAAATTGAAGGAACATATTCAGCATGTTCGAACAATGTGACTACTTGTTTTCCCCTGAGGCGGAAGCCGGGGGCATTTCTCTCTGCTAATTTACTAAAATCGAACCTGTGTGAGAGTATATGATTGTTTGCTCATAGACTGTTTGTGTGGTGATTTATGACCTCTATGCAGTCGCGCTGACCGGCCTTTTAAATATTGTAATTATTTTAATTGTGGCTCTTTTAAAAATCGGACACTGACCGCCTGCATGTTTTGACGAGATTAAATCGTCACAGGGGTCCCGATCTCCATTTCTCCACCGGTGCAGCCGAGCACAGCGCTCTCGCCGGCTGGGCAAAGCGGAACCGCCATCTTGGGGGGAGGCAGGGTAGCGCTCCCGCTCCTGGACGCCTCCCACCCTCCTCCCACCCCAACACGATATGGATATAAAGAAACGACTCTCCCGTCCGCGCAGCAGGCGGGCGCGCCGATGGCGCGCCGAAGGCGCGCCTAAGGCAAGCCCGTCTGCGCCCGTCCGCGCCGGACCCGCGCCCATCGCCAGTCCCCCTGCCTCTCATACTTGCATGATTACTTGGTCCTCGGAGCAACTTGTATTGCTACGCCGCAACACTTGCAACCCGCATAAACATTGTAACCCCCAAACCTTGGACACCTGTTCTTACTCTTGCCTTGGGTGTAACCATTACATTCCCGCTTTCATTAAACGGTGTCCACCATCCAACAGTGGTACTAACTGCTCATCTCCGTCTACCATTCATGCTGGCGTAATTAACTGCCGGTCTCTTCCTGCACATGCATCCGACATTTGGCTTCTACTAGATACGAACAAGTGGGATATTTTATTTCTCACAGAAACATGGCTTAAAGACTCGTCCATGCCAGATATCAACTTGGCCATTCCCTCTGGTTTCCGTTTGATAGGCATTAATCGAGACGGCACTAAACCTGGAGGGGGTCTGGCGATCATTGCAAAATCTCACTTTACTCTGAGCTCGACTAAAATTGTTAACCTCGGTTTGATCGAGGCCATGTATTTTGTAATTAAGGACGCCGCCTGCACTATCTTTGCTGGTATCCTGGTATATAACCCCCCCCCCGTTACTGCCTGTTCTCTCAGTGCCCTGTTGCACTCAATTGCGGACTTTTCCCTTAAACACTCGCACTTCACAGTGCTGGGAGATTTTAATCTTCATATAGATAATCCTTCCTGTGCTCAAGCCTCTTCAATTCTGGAAACCCTACAAGGACTGACCTTGTCCCAACTAGTTAAAGGCCCTACGCACAAAGCCGGTCACACATTAGACCTGATTTTTTCAAATCATCCTTGCATAACGGTTTTTCCATCTCTCCCCCTTACATGGTCCGACCACTTTCTTATCCCCTTTCTTATTGACAGACCTCCCCTTCCCCCTACCTCTTCCCTCAACAGAGATAGTGGTCGTAAATGGGTCAAGGTGACCTGTGAGGCCATTGAGTCTCAATTTCAGTTCCATTTTAATCAGACGGAGGATCTGGACAAGGAAACGGCAAGATACAACTCTGCCCTTACCTCAGCACTTGATTCCATTGCTCCTCTTGCTCCCCTGGCGTCCGCCAGATCCCGTCCCTCGGCTCCCTGGTTCACCCCCCTCCTCCGCGAGGAAAAAAGCAAATGCAAAAGGCTAGAACGCATGTGGCGTCAGAAATATGATCCAGTGGCTAAACTGGCCTATAAATCTGCTTTAAATAAATTTCAAATGCTCAAACGTTCCTCCATGAGATCATATTTCTCCAGCCGTATTCAACTGGCACAGAATTCGTCAAAAACCCTCTTCTCAATTGTGAAAGATTTTGTTACTCCTCTGGCCATAAAAACTCAATGCAGCCCTTCCCAAGATCTTTGCAATGGTCTCTCTGATTTTTTTCAGGACAAAATTACTAAACTTGCTTCCTCATTTGTCTCAGCCATGCCCAACCCAATTCCAGACTCCTCTCTCCTTACGCAATGTTCCTTTAACTCCTTTAATGAATTATCATTTGATTCTGCCCTATCTCTTCTTCAGCAAGTCAAGTCTGGCTCACCTATAGACCCTGTTCCTGCTAAAGTAATGGGCAATCTTGCCCCAGTTTTAATTAATCCCCTTCTTTCCATTTGGAATGCCTCCCTGACCCAGGGTCATTTTCCTTCAGCTTGGAAACAAGCTAGGCTGCTTCCCATTCTTAAAAAACCCAACGCTGATCCTTCCCAGTTCTGCAGTTACCGACCCATCTCGCTTCTGCCCAAGCCAGCTAAGATATTGGAGAAAGTTGTTCAGAAACAAATGGCCCAGTTCTTGGAAACAAATAAACTGCTTCACGATTCTCAATCTGGGTTTCGAACCGGTTACAGCACCGAGACAGCGTTGCTGGAAGTCTCAGAGACAATTAGGGAATCAGTGGATAGGGGTGAGGAGGCCATGTTGGTCCTCCTCGACCTATCCGCTTCATTCGACACGGTTTCCCATGTCATTCTTACATCCCGACTACAACAGCTGGGGATTGAGGGCACTGCCCTAGCATGGCTCAAATCCTTTTTATCCGGACGGACCCAAAGGGTACTGTTGCATCCATACCAATCCGAAGATAAACCCCTCCTGTGTGGCGTGCCCCAAGGCTCAGCCTTGAGCCCTTTGTTGTTTAATGTTTACCTGGCCCCCCTTGCCAAGGTAGTTGAGTCTTTTGGAGTCAGGGTGGTCTCTTATGCTGATGATACTCAGCTTGTTTTTTCATTTAGAGACCATTCTGACTCCCTCTTTTCCAACTTTCGAAACTGCCTTGGCAACATTTGCACTTGGATGGCTGCTAACAATCTTGCCCTCAACACTGAAAAAACAGAGGTCCTCTTTTTCAGCCAGAAAACTGCTCCCCCTTCAACTCTTTGGTGGCCTACCATTCTTGACCCTCCTCCTGTACCAGTGCAATCAGCCCGCAACCTGGGCTTTATATTTGATAATACCTTGTCCGGAAAAACCCAGGTTAATAAAGTAGCGGCGGCTTGCTTTAATAAACTGCGCATGATCAGGAAGATTTTTCCCTACCTCCCCCAGTCTTCCCGTAAAACAGTGGTCCAGGGACTCATCACGTCACACCTTGACTATGCCAACAGCCTCTATGCCGGTGCCCCCCAATATCTCATTGATCGACTTCAGATTATACAAAACGCGGCTGCAAGGCTGATTGGCAACATCCCTCCTCGCAACTCGGTCAGAGCCTACCAAGAGGAGCTTCATTGGCTTCCAATTGCCCGTCGCATTGACTTTAAGGTTCTGACCCTTGCCTTTAGGGCAATTAATGGCATTGGCCCCTGCTATCTGAGCAAAAGGCTTAAAATAGCTTCTTCAGTAAGGCATCTGAGATCTAATAGTCTACGCCTGATGACGGTCCCTCGCTTCAGACTCACGCGTACTGGTGGCAGAACCTTTACCGTTGTGTCCGCTAAGCTTTGGAACAGTCTACCCTTGGATCTCAGGTTTTCTGAATCAGAACAAGTCTTTCGTCGTAAACTGAAAACATGGCTGTTTTCTAAGCACTAGCCTGCAAAGCTTCTGCAGACCTGTAGATTTTTCATGAACTCAGCAACCCCCTCTGTGATAAACAAGTAGTCTTAGCGCCGGGACACCCCCTCTGGAGGTAGCCGTGCGCTCTATAAAATTCTTAATAAATAAATAAATAAATCTTGAAGAAACTATTGGAACATCAATTATTTGTAAAACTGGAGAAGTGTGTGTTCAATTCCAGCCAAGTCAAATTTTTGAGTTTCGTCCTTTCACCAGATGGAGTTTCAATGGTTGAAGCTAAGGTGAAGACAATCAAGGGGTGGCCATCTCCTCGAAACAAGTGCAGAGTTTCATTGGTTTTGCCAATTTTTACAGACGTTTTATTGAAAACTTTTCAGAGAAGGTTTCTCCACTAACTCGTTTGCTGAAGAAAGGCGTTAAGTTTGATTGGACCACCGATACTGAAGGAGCCTTTTGTGGATTAAATGACGTCTTTACCTCAGCACCAGTGCTTATGCATACCAAACCAGCGGAGCCTTTCTTTGTTGAAGCTGATGCTTCCAATTTGGCTATTGGAGGGATTTTGTCTCTGTGGGATAGATCTACCGGTCAGCTTCATTCCTTTGCTTATCGGTCCCGAAAACTGACTCCGGCTGAGTTAAATTACTCCGTTGCCGATAAGGAGTTATTGGCAGTCAAATATGCTTTTCAGGAGTGGAGGCATTATCTGTTGGGTGCTCGGCATGAAGTTACCATGTTCACAGACCATCGGAATCTCCAGTTTTAAAAATCTGCTCGAACCTTGACCCCCAGGCAGTTGCGTTGGTCATTATTTTTTGCAGATTATAATTTTGTGTTAACTTACAAACCTGGTTCCACCAATGGTAAAGCTGACGCTTTATTGCGTTTGGATATTGGAGAAGATTCCCCGGTCTTGGAGAAGGAACTGATAATTCCAAAGGAAACGATAATTGGCGTAATTTTGTTTCCGGAATTGGAGAAGCAGCTGATTCAGGTTCTAGGTTCCTTTAATCTTGCAGAATAGGTCAAACTAGATGATAACCGAGAGGTTAAGAATGGCCAACCATATTTCAAGGGAAAAAATATTATTCCCAATGATGAACTTCAAACTATGATTATTCAACATTTTCATGATGACTTGTTGGCTGGACACAAGGGAGTTAAGAAGACGCTGGACTACGTGAATTTTGGTGGCCAACCATGGAGGCTCAGATGGGACAATATGTTGCCTCTTGTGAGCAGTGTTTCAAGGGAAAATCTGTTAGATTGGACCCACAAGGTTTACTACTACATTTGCCCCCGGCTCCTTATCCATGGCATACTGTTTCCATGGACTTCATTGTAGAACTACCTTCTAGTCAGGGTTTCTCTGTCATTTGGGTGGTGGTAGACCATTTCACAAAGATGAGTCATTTCATTCCTTTAAAATCTATTCCAAATGCTAGTCAATTAGCGTCCCTATTTGAGCAACATGTCGTTAAGACACATGGAATTCCTACGGTGGTCATTTCTGATCGGGACCCCAATTTATCTCTCATTTCTGGAGATCATTCCTAAAGAGATTGAATATTGACTCTTGTTTGTCTTCCAGTTTCCACCCAGAGACTGATGGCCAAACGGAAAGAGTTAATCAGGAATTGGAGCAGTACTTGCGTTTGATGGATCATGAAGGGGAGTGGCCAGATATAGTTTGGGCAGCAGAGTTTGCTTATAATATCGCAGAGCATTCATCTACGGGTTACACTCCTTTCTATTTAAACTCAGGTAGACATCCTAACACATTTGTAGGAAGACAGGAGAGTGATGTTCCAGCTGTTGAGGTAGTAGTTCAAAATCTTCAAAAGGCTTATCAGCAAGCTACAGACAATATAATCAAGGCAAAGGCTTCCTACAAGGAACAAGCTGACAAAAAGAGACGTTCTAGTTGAATTTATGAGTCTGAGGAGGAGGTTTGAATTTCCACACAAAATCTTTGTTTAAAGGGAAATTGGAGGTTTTTGCCAAGATTCATTGGTCCTTTTCAAGTGGAAAAGATGGTAAATCCTGTTAGTGTTAAGATTCGACTGCCTCAGACGTTTAGGATCCACTCCATGTTTCATGTTTCCTTATTAAGAAAGAGCCCACCAAATTTGAAAAAGAAGGGTCCTCCTGTGCCTATTCAAGTCCAGTCAGAAGAAGAATTTGAGGTTAAGCGGATCATAGACTCTAAGTTGAAGAAGAGAAAATTGTTCTATCTGGTGGATTGGAAAAGTTTTGGGATCAAAAGAGAGAACTTGGGAACCAAATATCAATTTTCAGGCTCCACGATTAATTAGAGAGTTTCACAAGAGACACCCCAATATGCCCAAAGAGGTTGAGGGGGGAGTTTTGGTGGGGGGTACTGTCAGGTCTGGTCAGACTAAGCCACCAATAAGCCTTAAGTTCCTTCCTGGTCATTTGTAAAATGCATCAGAGCCACTATGGCAGACCCTGTAAATACCTCCCTAATAGATGGTCTTCAATCTTGTTCAAGAAACAAATGATTCTCTTGTGGCGGAATTCCAAGATGGCTGCCGGCGGGAACTATTGAGGTTGCAGGTCTAGTGTTTTGACTCCTCAGCAACCGCAGCTGTGCTCGCGGCTCCCCTCATGGCAAACTGCACACTTCAACTGGAAAATTATGAGAAACGGACGCTTCTTTCCTTGTGGCGTTTCAACGTTGAGAAATCCTTGGTTTGTGAGTATTAGAGGAGTTCTCACAGCCGTTAGACTGCTTTTGCAGCTGCAGTAAGTTGGTCTATTCCTTTCTTAATTTATGAGGAGCTTCAGGAAGATGTTTCCATCGTAGCGTCTGCAGTCCAGTCCCTGAGACTCTTACAATGTTTCAAATATTTGTTTATTTCTACTACAGAGGATAGAGACTGTGTGCTCTTGAGCTCACTCCCTAGGGACCTTTCTGACTTCAGTTGCTTAGAGACTCAGTTACAGAGACAGTACTTACCTGCTGCATATGATATGAAAAGAATATCATAGTACAGGGCATTCCGCATTTTCTTTGTTTGAGAACCCTGACAAGAATCACCCAGAGACTAGGTGCAACAGAAGATCCAGACACATCGATTCAACAAGTATGTGTAGCTATATATCTGTAGCTATATATATATATATATATATATATATATACGGTACATCTTGACAAAGCCCTTTGGCGAAACGCGTCGTTGCTGTTAAGTTCCCTGAATAAATGATATCCATATATATATATATATATGGATACTTACCAACATTAGCGAAGTTCTTCCATTATATTGAGGTGATTTTCTAGGAGTTTAGCCAAAGTGATGGTCAAAATATCTATAAAACCTCAAGAGAATAAAGACTACAATCACTCAAGGTCCCTGTAAGGTAATAGGAGGTTTTAGGATTGCAGAGAAAGATAGAACTGAGAGAGAGACACATTACATAACCTTAAATCTTTTTCTTTGCATCTCTACTTTAGTTTCTACATCACAAAGAGAACCTGAGTGTAGCAGATACCTTGTTAGAAAACATAACCACAAGAGAACTGTTAGCCACCAAGCTAGGACAGGTAAAGATCCTTTTGGGTTAGGGAATTAGACTAGAAGTGTAATTATAGAAATCGCTAAAGTTGTTCTTTTACAGGAAGAATACGCAAGAATAGTTGCAGTCCAGTCCAGCAAGACGAAGATGTGGCGTTTCTTTTTTCTTCCCAATACCCTTTCACCCTCTTTGCTGCCAACGTTCTATATGACTGTGGTATCAGAGTTTGGGAATTTTGGAAAAAAGCATTGACTCCTGCGGAAGCTTGAAGTTCTGGAACAGGTACTCGACAGCCACTGCCTCCTCTCAAAGTGTTCCAGAGAAAGTTGCACCAGTGTATTTCAGATCTATCTGATGCCATATTTGAAAGGCCAGAAAAAGAACCAATCACATTGGATAGGCTGCACAGGCTGGCCTCAAGGGTTCAGTAAAGAGCTTGCTTCTAGATCGTCTACCGCTGATACATTTCTACACAGAAATGGAGGCCATAGTGGCAAAATTAGCAAAACAAGCTATAACCTCTACTAAAATGGCTTAACGAGATTCTCAAAGTGCAAATCTTCATTCATGGTTTGGCTCTCAGATTACATAACCAAATCAACATCTTTACCTTTCCAGGGAAGCCCAATCTCCTCCATTGGGGATCAGATATAGCTCTTCCCAGATCTTTCTGCTGTCTCATCAACCGGAAGCCCTTTAAGCTTGTCACAGACTTTCTGTCAGTCAAAGGCATCATATATCACTGGGGAAAGCCCCATAGAGGGATCTTCTTGCAGGAGGGTCGACAGCTCTTCGCATCCCTGAAGGAAGCCTGGGCACCGGATTCTGAGGATGTGGAGGTGATCTCCTCTAGGGAAAACTGAGAGATATCATCCATGAGTGAGAGGTGGCATAACATTTTGTGCCGCCATAAGAACAACTGCCAAAATTGAGGCAAGGAATGAGAGAGTGATCCAGCATCCATGAAGTATGAGAGACAACCCCCAGAAGGACAACCCGACACGTAAGAGAGACAGTGGAGATAAGAAAGAGACAGGCAGGCGTGAAGCCCTTCAAGGGAACCAAAGACAGTGCTTTAGGAGATGATTGCCATGTTTCTCACGCACAGGTTCTTGGTATCATCCCTAGATAGATGCTTTAATCAGCCATATAATGCTGGGAGAGGTTTAAATTGTTCTTGTTCACTGGGTTTCAAAGCAAGAAAAGTTAGTCCTGGAAATCCTCTTGGCATTTGTAGGGATAGTTCAGCAAAAGCTGTAGTTGGTGTAGGTGGTTAGATAACTAGAGGATACCAATTAGGATCTTATCCATAACAAGTTGAAATGTTGACAAAAGTGCAAGCAAGAATTCCACCAAGTCAAAGGAGCAGACCCATTAAGATCTTGACATAGACCAACAGCTCCAATACCTCTGCCAGGCTGGGATTCATTTAGCCAAATAATTGACAGATGTGGCGATACAGCAGAAATACACTGGCTTTCTTTGCTGAAAGGGCAATATGCTTTTGCCTCATTCTATGTTTGCGTCATGGACAAGTGCCTGCATCAGATTAAGGTTTTGGGACATTGTTTCTCAGTCTATTTCTCCAAATGCTTGGATACTCAGTTTGAAAGTTAGTTCTACATACAATGTCAAACTATTTGATACAACACAGTAAATGGCAGCACAATGATCTATTAGAAACTAGGCACGTGCAAATACAAGAAAGAGGCAAGGAAGCTAAAAAGAAATCCACAATAATGAACATCGCACCCAAGGCATCATGAATCTGCCACTATAATCTGCAGGTTGAACACTTGAACCCAAGTAAGTTTGCTCGCCAGATCAAGCCCGTGCCACCTCACTCAGGCAGATCACAGATTCGAACCACAGTAAAAGCTTGCCAAGTTCATGTATGTTATTTACACAGCGGCTCACAACTGAACCCTCCCATTCATTGTTCCAACTAATAATGCCTCAATAAAAGAGCCAAGAAGCTATGTGCTTTCTTGGGGGGGCGCTAAATAAACGGCAACTATTTAACAAGAAAAAGCGTAATCTGTGCACCCTGTCCCAGTTCGAGCAGACACAACAGGAAAATAATTTCCTGAAAATCTGACAACATTCCCACAATAGATTGCTACATGGGTTTTTTAACTTTCCTAAGTGTGCTGTCGCCTCACGACATTCCCGAAAGCTGCGGTGTATTTATGTCAGGGGAGAGAGGATGAAGGGCGAGTGGTAGGGTGGGCGGAGAATGTAGGGTAAGGAAAGACAGGAGCGACAGCGACGGGATTAGGATCTCCTGTTACAGCAGAAGCTAAATACTGCTCTGCAGCCTGTGACTGCACTGCACGAATGAGAAAAGTGTGTATTGCGTAGGTGTATCGGTTGTATGTATATGTGGGTGCCTGTCTGACTGCCGTGAGGTATGTATATCTGAAGTGTGCATGTCTCTCCTGTGGGTGTGTCTGCTCTGTGTGTGTTTTGGACGTACAATGTGCATGTTAATGAGTGCGTTTGTATGCCCCTCTTTGCATGGCTGCTTGGTGTGAGCTTGTGTATGTGTGTCTTCTGCTTGTAAGTAGGGGTGGGCGTAGTTCGCGAAGTAGCGCTATGCGTAGTTACCAAAGTGCACTTCGCACTACACGAGCTACGCGTAGCACTACGCGAACTGCTTAGTAGCATGTTCACACTGTGCAAGATGTCGTTTTCAATGATTGCACAGTGCGGGCAAGCATCCGGCACTGTGCAATCATTGAAAACGGCATCTTGCACAGTGCAAGCTGTACTTTTCTGCCGCTTGTCTAGATTTTTACTCGAGCTGCAGCTTTCTCAACGCAGACTGGTAGTTTCTCATCGCAAGCGGTCGCGAGCATGCGCGACCACTCGCACTGAGAAATTTGACCTCCCCACGTTGAGAATCTCGCTGGGAGGTTTATTTTCCATGCTCCCGATCGGCAACTTGATGTTGCTGATCGCGAACAAGGAAAAAGTCTTGCCAAGATGTAATTTTGCTTGCTTGCGGTCGCCAACTTGACGGTATGGACCGCGAGCAAGCAAAAAATGACAGCTGCACTACGCTATGCTACGCTGCGCATGTTTGCACTGTGCTACATGCAGTTCACGTAGTGCGAAGTTGCGTAAACTATGCGAGCGTAGCATAGTACTTTGCCTAGGGTTATTTGTAAGTCATGTACACATCACACATTTGCCAGCACATCATGTTGCGAATGCAGCATAGTGGGAAATGTCATACGTCAGAGCTTGCTTCATGTCTGGAAGCCAAAAAATTTGATCACGTCACTGACTCCTGTGTAAAATAATACTGCAATAGCTGCCTATTGGTCCCAGAGCACACTGCTAATAATTTTGCATCACCTTAAACTTTTGCGCACAGATACACCCAACAACAAGACAGAAAAGCTCACATTTTCTTGTTGTTTAGTTGGGTGTAGTGGGCGTAAAACTTAGTGGGTGATGCCTTTGGTACTCACTTCCTGTTGCAATCCCTCTGTCCCACCGTCCCCACTCTCATTTTTCTTTCTAACCTTTACCCTGTGCATCTGACAGACCATATTTGGTGTTAATCCCTTTTCTTTGCTTCCCACTTACTCTGCACTTTCATTTTCTCTCATCTACTTTAATTAGTTTTGCCTGCTTCCCCGCGTAATTTGTTCTTGTGTTTACTCGCTATGTAATGTATGATCTATGTAAGCTGGCTGTTTCCATTCAAAATCGCTCTAATGCCCCTAGGTCATGTTTGCACTTTGCACTATATAAAACTGCAGGAATAGAATACATAAATGAAAATAAACGTGACACGTGGCCAGCCTGGGTGTTGTTTGAAAATACCTGCCATCCTCTCATCCTTCAGGAACTGATTAAATTCGACGGAACAGATGGAGGGGAGGCACAAGATGGAGGCATGATAAACGGGGGCAGGGGACTGGACAAACGGCACGGAAAGTTGGACGCTGGGCAAATACAAAGGGAGAGAGGCAGAAGAGACAACAGGCAAAGGCAGGAATGGATGTAGAAACGAAGAGGTGTTTGAATGGGACCCAAAGCAAGATGAGGCAGACCTGGGAACGGCAAGCCTTACCTTATCACACAGTCAAAAAGGCACTCGAGTCCGAACACCAACTGCCAGAGTCACTCATACTCATGCGCGGGACGCCTGAGGTGGTCGACTCTCTGCAGACTCAATTCCTGCTTCCAGGGACAGGGAGGGGTCCCAGTCCCACCCACTCCCTGTAATGAGTTGTGAAGGAGGGCTTGGGGGGGGCAGCCGACCGAAGGGAGGCCCCTCCCGGGCGATTTGGGAGGGGCTGTGTGAGGGGGTTTATGAGGCAGGGCAGCGGCCATTTCAGTTTTTGGGCTTTTCCTAGTATGCAGCCCAAAAGGAGCCCAAGCATAAATGCTTTAGGCTCCTTGCTCCCAGCCACCATTTTAGGTTTGGTGACCTGGTGGCTGGGAGCTCAGGCAGGAATTTTTTGTGGTATTATGAGGTAATTGTAATTAGCGCTAGTTTAATTAAATTTAGCGTTAAGGTGTTATAAAGTGGTTGGGAGTTTAAAAGGTGATGGTGAGTGGGCGCAGGTGGGAGAAGGGGGCTCCAGTAAAGAAGGTTTTTCCTTTTCGGGTGCGAGGCAGATAGAAAGGAGGGAGACATTTGGAGGTACTTCAACTGGAGGGTTTGTCAAAAGGGGTTTTTTCTGGTTTGGTGCAGGGCAGGTTAAAGGGAGTTTTTCTTGTGATGATGGTGCTTTCTTGGTTTCACCTGTGAGGACACGCGTAATGTCTCCTGTTGAGAGTATTGGGAGTGTTATTTCTAGTTCAGTGGTAGGGGTGGAAGGGGACTTGGGGCCAGCAAGTGGGGGACAAGCTTGGGAGGGCCTGGATAATTTCCCTTCTTGGTCAGTTGGTGTAAAGGGCTGTGGTGTGGTGGAACAGTATGACCCGGTGGGGTATCTGGGGGCCGGTTGGATTTCAGTGGGCCAGTCGGGAGGCAGCAAGGTGAGAGTGTTGTTGCTAGAGTGGACAAGAGTTGCGGTCAAGTTTCAGCAGCATTGGGGTCTAGGTTGGATTGGAGTGATTTTGAGGAGGGGGGTCACATCTCTCTGTGGCGAGTACAGGCAGGACAGTGCAGTCAGGGCGTGTAAGAAGGCGGTCAGCGGGGCCCGGTGGTGTCTAGTTGGCAAGGGCAGAGTCAGTTTTTTCTATTAGGGGTCCCAGTACATCAGTCCAAACTTTTACTTTCAGGATTCAGATCAGCGCGACGCAGCAGACTCGGTAGGGCGTAGTTCGGCCCAGCTGCGCCGAGGTGAAGGGAGGACAGAGCCTTGCGTAGCACTTTCCGTACCGCTGAGGGACCCCGTCGCGGTCAGCGCATGAAGGTCCGGCGCGACCTCGCTGGCCCCAACGAATAGCAGGTGTAGGTGGTCTACCTTACCGTCGGCTATGGAACTTCAGAGTCAACGCTTGGGGGAGTACCGGCGGGTACAGTCGGCTCCCCCGCCAAGTGTACATGAAGGACAGTATTTTTGATGCGGGTTTTTGGTAGGACCCATGAGGTTGCTTTTGATAATGAGGGGCTTCAGGTGGTGGAGCCGAGTTTGCTTGATTATGATGAAGACAGCCCCGAGGAAGGGGACTTGCAGGATATGGAGGGGGGAGGGCCCTCTCACGCTTCTCATAGTGTTTTACAGGTTTCAGGAGTGGCACAGCAACCAAGGAACAGACGAGAGCGCGGCCCCCTGGTGAGGGCTCCTCGGACAAGATAAAGAGTGGAATTATTGGCACGGCGGTCGGAGTCGGCTCGACCAGCCTCTTTAGAGCCAGGTGAGAAAGCTCATACACAGGCCAAACCAAAAATGGTGTCTGTGTGGACTGGGGTGGAGGGGGTCGGGGGGGAGTTGGAGGGTTGACTGCTCGAGGGTAGATATGTCAAGGTCACGGGAGTGGGCACTGTGGATGGAAATGTGGCTTTGGACAATAAGGTGGAGAGTGAGACTAATACGGATAAAGCAAAGAGGGTTAAAGAGCCACTTGATAGTAAAGAAGTGAAAATTAAAAAGCTGCCTTACATGGGGGTAACTAAGCCGTTGGGTGCTCATTTAAGGTTGGCAACAAAAGAGCGCTTTTGGAAAGTGAGTATGTTGAGATATTGAAACTCCTTTACAGGGAGATCAGGTTAAAAGAAGGTTCTAAGGAGGAAAAGTATGAATTGGCTAAGCGCCCTAAAGTGACATTGACTATTGAGAACTGGACAGCAGCGTTTCTAATATGTGCAAGTATATATTGTGAGATATTCCTGGACCGTCTATCTTTAAATATATGGATGTGATTTGAAAGCCCAGCGTACGGGGGGAGGTTATGCATGGGCCCAATACGTTGAGGAGTTTCAAGCTCAGATTGCATGGGTTCAAGAAGCAAAGTGGGGGGAGTTACTTATAGCTTTATGGCAGCATACCATGGGGGCGGCTGCAGGCGGCAAAACTATTTTTACAGTTAATGGTTTGCCATTAATTTATCGCCCCTTTTAGGGGAAGCCCACCCAGGGTGGGGTGGGAAGCGGATCGGCTACACAGGCTGGAACTGGAGCATGCTGGGACTTCAACAAAGGGCTATGCACTAGGGA
Source organism: Lissotriton vulgaris (assembly GCF_964263255.1). NCBI lineage: Eukaryota > Metazoa > Chordata > Amphibia > Caudata > Salamandridae > Lissotriton > Lissotriton vulgaris. The sequence continues at coordinate 1,657,154,523 of NC_141685.1, read as the reverse complement.
GTATTGCAAGTACAGACACGAATGCTCCAACTGTGGTAAGTGCCATCCCCTTGTTAAATGTTGGGAGCCAAAACCACCAGGTAGTCAGCAAGGTAATCAGTCAGGGGCAGGTACATCTGGCACCACACAGCAGTTTCAAGGGGGTTGGGGAGGTAGAGGGGCACAGGGATCTGGTACAAAGGGCTCCTACGCCAGTTAGGCTGTCAAAGCTAGAACAGGCACTCCAGGGTTATGAGGAGGTAGGAGTGAAATAGAAGCTTTTAGAAGGTTTTCAAAATGGTTTTCATTTGGGATATCTGGGACCAAGGCAGAGAAGGTGGGCGGATAACTTGAAGTCAGCGTCAGAACATAGCAGGGGTGCGAGAAAAACTGAGCAAAGAAGTGCATGAAGGAAGGATGGCAGGCCCTTTTTATTCATTGGCCGATCCTGAAATTGATAATATCACCTATTGGAGTGGTACGCAGAAAAGAACAAGGGCAATACGGGCTAATTCAGCATTTGTCATGGCCTGAGGGGTCTTCGGTGAATGATTTCATTGATGAGGAGAGTGCCTCAGTTACATATTCCTCAGTTGACGTGGCCATGTCACTAGTGGTGACCGCGGGCGCAACTGCAGAAATGGCAAAAATTTGATATTAAGTCTGCTTTTCGGTTGCTTCCAGTCCATCCAGATGATTGGGATCTTCTGAGTATCCATTTCAAGGATAAATGGTACGTGGACAAAGCATTATCGATGGGTTGCTCCATGTCATGTGCTCTATTTGAATGTTTCAGCACCTTTTGGGCAATGGTATTTCACGCACTACACAGGTCATTTATGGGTAACACACGATTTGGTTGATTTTTCTTTGTTAGTTCCCCAGGCTCCGCGGAGTGCCAGTCAGCACTAGACACGTTCCATGAGCTCATGAAGGACTTGGGAGTGCCCTTGGCTCCTGAAACAACAAAGGGACCAGCTACAGTATTATCCTTTTTGGGTATTGCAATCGATTCAGTGGCAATGGGGGCTCGCTTGCCGGTTGACAAAAAGCTGAAAATGATAGAATTACTGGTCAGGATGCTGTCAAAATAGAAGGTGGAGGTGAAGGAGATTCAAGTGTTGCTGGGACATCTTAACTTCGCTTGCAGGGTGGTCAGGGCAGGGAGGTTTTTCTGTAAGAGATTGGGAAGAGCTTTGGCTGGTCGGCATTTGCCTCATCACCGTGTCCGGTTGTCAGGGGAGTGACGGAGGGTTTGCGTAGGTGGTCCTTTTGTTTTCTTACTTCATTTAATGGTGTGACATTGGTCAGGGAGGAAGATGTTCAGTGGGATGTACAAATGTTGTCAGATACAGCGGGCTGTGACGGTTTTGGCTTATACTGGTGCGGCAGGTGGTGTGCAGAAAAGGGGCCACAGGACTGGAGGGATGGAGGGAGGTGCGTAACATTTCTTAAGCCTTTTCCTTTGTTAGTGGCATTGACCCTTTGGGGGGAGGAACTGGCACACAAGAAGGTCCTTTTTTGGGTGGACAGCATGGCAGTGGTTGAGATCTTCCACAGGCAATCAACTAGAGATTAACAGAATTTGAAGTTAATGAGTGTTTTTGTTCTAGGCTGCCTGAAACATGATTTTACATTTCGAGCTTTGTACATGCCGGGTGTGGACATTGACTTAGCTGATGCGTTGTCTCGTTCGCAGTGGGGGGGGGGGATTCCGTGGGCTGGACAAGGAGGCGGACAGGACACCAATCCCAATGCCGTAACATCTGTAGTATGTAGGCAACGTAGGGTATTACACCTGGTGGTAGGTTTTTTGTCTGCGTCCACGCGAATAGCATATGCCCTGGCATGGAAGGAATTTTTGGTGTATGGGGCAGGTAGGCGTGAAGGAGCTTGGCGGCGTTCCGAGGATGTTGTACGGTTCATTATGGATTTTTAGAGAGAGGCTTTTCATCGCAGGACGATTAGGGTTATTCTCCTTTGGTTGGCGAAGTCGGGAAGAGAATGCTTGAAGGTTGGGCTAGTGAGCGGGGAGATGTTCAGTTGCCCCGTTCTCCCCTCGCGTGGCAGTAATTGGCTCATTGTTGGAAGTTTTACCTTTGGTTTGCAGGCATTCGTGTTTTTTGGGGCTTTTCGAGTCTCGGAGTTATCAGGTTTTCAAATCTAAAAAGGGAATCTCTTGGTAAGAAGTTTTTTTCCTTGAAGAAGGGGTGCAGGTTTGGTTTTCTAGTTCTAAAACCGATCAGGGGAAGTTGGGGAAAGGGGTCTGGTTGGAAGCGAGGGCTCCTCAGGTTACTTGTTCATGGAGTTGGCCCGCCGCTGGAAGACATTGTCAGGGGGGTCAGACGGCAATACTGTTTTCAGCACATTTAATGGGGCGCTAGTTACAGCATATCAACTGTGCATGGTGTTACGTAAAGCTTGCAGAAGATTAGGTTGGATGGGGAGCAATATGGAACGCACTTTTTTAGGATTTGAGCAGCGTCTGAAGCACATAATAGGGGATGGTCTCAAGGGGAAATCATGCGGTTAAGGGCGCTGGTTGTCAAATTGTTTCCAGTGTTATGTGAGGAGCAACGCGGGGGAGGCGCATGCGTCATCCTCCTTGATTTGAGATTCATTGTATTTTTCTTTTTACAGGTTCTGTAGCTGGGCCCCAGTCTAAAGAAGTGACGGTTTGGATAATGGGGCATTCGTTCATTAAAGGGGCCCAGGTGCAGGCAGCCCAAAGTTATTTTTGAAATGTTGGGTTTTACTGATCAAATGTTCGATATTGTGTGGAAGGGGAAAGGGGGTATTCTTTGGAGGGAACTCATTCCGTGTTTGAATAAGGCGATGGTGAGAGGACTATGTCTGGATATTTTCTTGATACACCTGGGAGAGAATGATGTTTGTGGGGTATAGGAAGTGGTTTTGTTGCTGGCTACTCAGAAGTATTTATCTTTAATTGAAGAGTGTTGGTCTGGTTGCCATGTGTTATGGTCAGAATTAGTGCCGTGAAAGATCTGGAGAGGGGAGTGAACCCTAGAGCAATTGACAGGGCTAAGAAGAAGGTCAATTCAGAGAGTTTTAGGTTTTGCCGTCAGTTGGGTTTGGGGAGATGTGTCACACAGGGATATCCGCTTTGAGTCAATTGAGTTTTTTCGGGATGATGGAGTTCATGTATCCAGGTTGGGTATGGACCTTTATTTGCTGGAGTTCAGAGAAGCTTTGTCTAGATGCTTGTAGGTGACCTCTGACCCTCTGGGCCGGTCACCCCACGCACCGTGTACAGTCCCCGTGAGTGAGTCCAGGCTGCCCCCGTTCCCGCCGAGTGCCGCCGCTGCCCGCAGCTGTGCTCCTGGTCCGCTGTTGTGGTATTACCTCTGTTGCGCTGCATTGTATTCCCTGTGTTAATTTTTATATTTTCCTCTGCTGCCCTCTTGTTGTGCCCAGCCCCTGCCGCGTTTCCCGCCATCTCCCCGCCCCCCGCCTCTGCTCCCCTGCGGCCCGCCCCCTTCCCTCTCTGAGTCCCTTCCCATTCGCCGCCCCGCTCCCGCCTCCCAGCTGCTCCTCCCTCGCTCCGCCCCCCACTCTCCACTTATGGCAGAGTGGCAAACGCGCAGCGTTGACGCGCAGCGGGCGCGCCCTAAGCGCGCTTAAGGTATGCCAAAGGCAAGCCCGTCCACGCCTGGCCCGCGCCCAGCGCCCGAACCCTTGGTCCACGCAGACACCAGCCCACCCACCGGACGTACAACACCACCACACTCAACGCACTCAACACCGGACGGATCCCCGGATGCTACCGAGCCACCCCGAGACGCACCCACGGACCCTTCAGCTGCCATTCCTGCAACTTCTCCTGCATCCAGACCTGCACCGCACCCACACCCGCCAAGCCGAGCACCAGCAGCAACCACCTGAAGTGCATCCTGCTCAACACTCGCTCCGTCCACAGACACGCCGTGGAGCTCTGAAACCTGCTCGACACCACAGCTCCAGACGTCGCCTTCCTCACGGAAACCTGGATGAACGCCTCCTCAGCGCCAGACATCGCCATCGCCATCACGGACGGATACAAGATCACCCGAAGAGATCGCGTCAATCAGACTGGAGGAGGCATCGCCATCGTCCACAAGAACACCATCCACATCACGACCGACTCGGACAACACCCTCACAGCCGCCGAACACCTGCACTTCCTGATCCACACCGACCCCAAGACCACCCTCAGAGGCACCCTCATCTACAGACCCCCGGGACCACGTACACAATTCAGCGAAGACATCGCCGACTTCTTCAGCCCGCTCGCCCTCCCCTCCGCGGACTACATCCTCCTCGGGGACCTCAACTTCCACCTGGAGAACAACAACACCACCACCCTGCTGGACAACCTCGCCAACCTCGGACTCAAGCAACTGGTAACCACCCCCACCCACTACGCAAGTCACACGCTTGACCCCGTCTTCTCCTCCAGCAAGGCAGCAAGGACATCTCCTTCAGCCACGCCACCGGACTCCACTGGACGGACCACAGCTGCGTCCACTTCAGCTTCAGAAGGACCACGCTCCACCACCATCAGCAACAGGTCCCCCGCAGAAGCTGGAACAAGATCACAGCCGACCAGCTCACCGCATCCCTGAACCAGAACCCTCCCGCTGGCTCAGCAAACCCAAACCAAGCCGCCAACAACCTCACGAGGTGGATCAGCGACTGCGCAGACGACCTCGCCCCACTGAAGACCCCTCCCAGCAGACCCGGCAGCAAGAAAGCATCCTGGTTCACTGATGAACTCAAGAACTCCAAGAAGAACTGCCGAACCCTCGAGAAAGCCTGGCGCAGAGACCCGACACCAGACAACATGACCACCCTCAAGCTCGCCACTCGAAAACACCACCAACTAATCCACGCCACCAAGAAAACCGCATTCAAGGAACGACTGGACAACAAAGCCCACAACAGCAAGGAACTCTTCAACATCATCAAAGAGCTCTCCAACCCCAGCGCCGGAAACAACAACATCACCCCATCGCAAGACCTCTGCAACTCGCTCGCCTCGTTCTTCCACAGCAAGATCGCAGACATACACAACAGCTTCAGCACACAACCGACGCACCCTACGACCGCACCAACGCCCCCCACCACCACCCTCCGTGCCTGGACCCCGATCAACACCGAAGAAACCATCCGCACGATGAACTCCATCCACTCCGGATCACCAACCGACCCCTGCCCCCACCACGTCTTCAACAAGGCCGACTCCGTCATCGCACCCCACATACGGGACATAATCAATGCCTCCTTCGACACCGCAACCTTCCCTGAGAGCTGGAAGCACGCCGAACTCAGCGCCCTACTGAAGAAACCATCAGCAGACCCCACCGACTTCAAAAACTACCGCCCCATCTCGCTCCTCCCGTTTCCTGCCAAAGTCATCGAGAAGACCGTCAACAGACAGCTGGCCGCCTTCCTCGAGACGAATGGATCCCTCGACCACTCGCAGTCCGGCTTCCGGGCCAACCACAGTACCGAGATCGCCCTCATCGCAGCCACCGACGACATCCGAATCCTGCTCGACAACGGGGAAACAGCGGCCCTCATCCTCCTGGACCTCTCTGCGGCGTTCGACACAGTCTGCCACCGCACCCTAGTGCAGCGCCTCAACAACACTGGAATCCAGGAGAAGGGACTGGAATGGATCATCTCTTTCCTCACCGGAAGGACACAGAGAGTCCGCCTCCCCGTTCAGATCAGAAGCCACCGAAGTCATCTACGGCGTACCACAAGGGTCATTACTCAGCCCCACACTGTTCAACATCTACATGAGCCCCCTCGCGGCCATCGCACGCCAACACAACCTCAACATCATCTCCTACGCAGTGGCGGCTGGTGACATTTGAAAGTGGTGGGGCAGAAACTGATAATCATACTGCACCGCAGCGAGCGAGCGTAGCGAGCGAGCCCGAACCCCCTAAGGAGGGTTCGGGGGGATTTACCCCCGAGAAAATTTTGAAAAAATAGTGGGAAAATGGTGCATTTTCAAGCAAATTTGAGAAAGCAGGAAGGTTAATAAAGCTATTGTGAAAGTGTAGGTATTACATTATTAAAGAGCTTTCATATAACATAGGTAGCTGCTTTTCAGTATAACCACAGCGCTTCATAACTGCACAACTCTATTTACAAGTAACAGAGGCCGTGAGGAGCAACTCTGCTCTGCACGCGCTGTTTGAGGTTTCCGCACCAGTGCACAGTGGCGGCTTGCCTTTCTTCCTTAGTAAGGAGGGGTGTGCCCGTTCTACCACAGGAAACAGGATTCCCTCTTTCGTTTTCTGTCCAAGTGCTGGTGGTGTGCCAGTGGAAGCAAAAATAGACACAGTGTCTATTTCTGCTTCCACTGGCACACCACCAGCACACACATGACATGTTTGCTCTCCAAAATTAAAAAGTGATCTCTGTGCCAACGCTTTCCTCGGGCAAGACGGTGCCAGGCTACGCGAGAAAAGGCCGCTTTAATGATACAGGTCTGTGCTGCTAATGTGATAACATACAAAACAAAACAGCACCGCCACCAGCGTAATGTTGCCCTAGATCACACTGTGCGACATAGCTAAGCCTCACATCACATGTGCCATAAATAAATAAAACGTGAGCACAAAAACACTCATTTTCTTGCAGTATCGATTTCTTCGGGATAGGCAAAAGTGACAAAACAGTTCCTATCGACTAAACTTATGGAGCAATGCAATGGTCACACAACATTTTCCAGGTGTAAGTCTGAATTGCATCTGTAAAAAGTGGTAAGTTATGTCTGTATATTTCACACCTGATCAAAAATCTTTTCCAAATTGAAACCTATGAATGATATGCACACCTTAGTAACGTACACAGTCATGAGTTGTTACACAGCGGCAGTTTTAGTTTTAAATTTGCTTCAAAGTTACAATTGTGAATGCTAGCAAAAGCTCATTAAAAACTTGACCAGGAAAATCCCATGCAAACGTAGTGAACACCTTTTCCTTGTGAATTAACTTTTCAAGCTAATCAGCATATTTAAATTACTCCTAAAAAAAACCTGGCAAACCGCTGCAAAAAAAGTGGGAAAGCACAAAAATTACTGCAGATTTCACAGTTGATGTGAGGTAAGGGGAGAATGTTAAGTGAAATATTCAATAAATAAATGTAAAACTTGGAATAAAAAATTCTATAAATTCCCTAATCAAATCTGGGATCAGAAAAACAGGATTATGTGAATCTCCAGAATAGGATTCACCATATAAGGCTTCTAAAAGTCGACTCCAGACTGCAAATGAGGTATTCCGACCTGAACATTACGATGACATGGCCACCAAAAGTGTGCACAGGGGTACAGAGGACACAGCACTTTAGAGGTATTTTCCAGAGAAGAACGCAGACTGCATCTGCAGTCAAAAAACACTGACTGGTGTCCGACACCCGACATGAGATGGTAACTCAGATGCACTGTGGGACTCATGGGGACAGCTTCCACGTTGTTAATAGTGGCAGGTGTCCGGCAGGTGTCCCATCTGGAGCAGTGGAAGCTGCAGGGCACACTGCATGCCCTCCTATTTCATTCCTTGCTTGCTGACTGTATTTTTCTTAAAGCGCCTCAAGCATTATTAAATCACTCAGGGGCAGATTTACTAAGATTTGATGCTGTGTGTGTGTCACAGAAGTTACGCAAATCAGATCAAAATCTTTGAGTCTGATTTTCTTTTTAGCGCTAAACTTGTTTAGTGCTGGAAATAATGTGAAACCAGCATTGCATTACTTCGCGCCAAGGGGGTGTACCATGGGTGGTACATGGGCACACCCATGAACACTCCCTCCCCCATGGTTTTTGACACTAAATCCAAATTACTACAGAAAGTGACAGCGTTAGAAAATAGTGCACCCTTCTACCAGGCGCTGTAAAGAAGAAATGCCTTTTTTCTCCTTTATTTTGCATGTGGGAAAATGCTTAAAATAAGTCTAAGCATAGTATTTAGTACTGGAAGAGAATCCTTCCAGTACAAAACCTATGCTTGACTAACGGAGGCACCCTTGAACTGTGGTGCAAAGGTGTCTCTGTGGGCACGGCAGCGAATTTCAGCACATGCCCTAGGGAGAGGGGAGGCCGAGGGGAGTGCCATATTTCAGTAAAGTTGGTGCTCTCATGGTCTCTCATCATGCAGCGCAGCGCAACATTTGCGGCTGCTGCACTGTGATACGTGAGAAATCGGTAAATCTGCCTCTCAGTCCCTTTAAAGGTACAGATTATACTTTTTTTTTTTAATTCTAGTGGGGATTACAAATGCAGGGAATGAAGTCTGCTGTCCCTCTCAGACCTAGAGTCACAGGCATTCCGAGGGGGTCGCAAACTGCTTCCTGCCTCATATATATGAACGAGGCAGTAGGTTTTACCACCTACGGCTAATTTAGATGTTGTGATGTAACTAATCAGGACCTATGTTCCATCAAATAATGTGACTCAGGACGCAAACCAGACGGTGTGCAAAAACACCAGCTGGTTTGCTAACTACAATTTATACATTGCACCCAAAATGGCAGCCAAGACCTAAGTAAAAAAAAATACTAAATCCAAATATATCCAGCAAAATACATCAAAACAAATTAACCATGCAGATTTAAAAGAAAAATACCAACAATAAAAAAATAAAATAAAAGCAAAGCGGGTGATTCCAGAAATCGTTGCATATTTGTACAATTACAGCGAATAGCTCGCAAAAGATTTTTTGAGTTTTGCCACAATTATTTGTCATCTGATGAGCTGATTAATGAGCATAGACATGGATATACCATGGAGAAATACAGAAAGCCTTTGAAATTACATAATATTATTATGGAGCTAAAATGTAACATTTTCAAACTATTGGTTAATAACTTGGGCTGAAGAGAAATTCAGTACAGATATGAGATAGGAGAAGGGAGATAAGAAATTTGCAACTCTAATCATATAGAAATTCCCTGAGGAAAAGGAAGCATTATTTACTGACACAAGGCTGCCAAATAAAAAGCGTAAGCATTCTGTCCCGTTGGGTGAAATGTTGATTTCTTACCGTGAAAGTCCTAAAGTATAATCTATGATCTTGTATTAGGATTACGTTTGTGTTTTACGAGGTGGGATTACTCAAAAAACATTAGAAAAAACTTCAACAAACCTAATTGAAGCGTCAAAGAGATGATTATTTTCATGAAATCCAGGAATTTTGAACACTACCTCCCCCACCACAGTGAGCTCTTCAACACTCCTGACTACCAGGTGCATCCACCTCAGCAAGAGCCCTTTAATGCAGCCTACAACTATACTCACAAACATGGACGTGCATTGTGATGAAGTGGTTGTGTCAGTTTGCAGATCGAGCGTGTCACCCTGCTCATAGAGGAGAGGTCGAGGAATGGTGATCAGCATCACAAGTGCCAAAATGAAGGAGGAGCCCCAGGTAGCAGGGCCAACGATGTCACCCTCCCACCCCAAATATGCCTGCATCCTGTATTCCTACTATCTACCGGCTCAACATGACCCCATATATCACTCCTTCCTGCCACTGCGGATGGAACAGTGATTAACAGTGGTATACAGGCAGCCAATACACCCCCTCGGAAACATTTCTGGCTTGCATTTTTTTTCTTGCGGTGATTATTAGACCCAGGTGTCTAAATCGCCCTTGTGGCACCGACGTCTCATTCTAGAGGCACGGAGTTCGCCCTGACCAGGCAATAAGATTCATCATGTCACTCTGCACCGAGAGGCTCTTCTTGGCACAGGCGATCGAATTACAATCTGCTCCCGCCATTTTACAATCTGCGAGCAAAAAACACTTATTTGGTTGATATAAAGAGGTCCTGCTCAATTGAAAGACATTAGATCAAATTGAGTGGTTTGGTTAAAATCTGACACCCTGGAGACGCAACCAACCGTGTGCGTGTGCCTAAACTGCCTTTGCCATGAAAAAAGTCACAGAATGGGAGATGAGTCTTTTAAGAGGGTCACTGCACTGGTCCTCGATTAATCTGTCCAGACAACTGAATGTTACATACTAGAGAGGATTTGTGCGCAATGAAAAATAACTAAGTTAGCACCTTTGCAAGTCTCGGCTTCTTTTGTCAGTGCGGTTGAAGAATAAATACAACTTGAAGTGGATTGTGTTTCTGAGCTGCCCCCCCCCCCCCACCAGGAACGGGGGAGCTGAGCACTCTCTGTCCTCCTGGGTGCTGTGGTCACTGCAGGAACATACACTTTTTGGATCATGGCTTCTGTCACCTCTGGAAAAGTCTGCAGCCTGCGTTCTCCAAGGAACTGGCTTCCCAGAAAAAGGTACACTAATTTGGCCCAAGTCCTGCAATTCATGCTGCACAGACCCCTTCCCCCTCGCCTCTTACTATGAGCCTAATAGTAACCTTCTCATTTTGTGTACCCATCTACTGTCACCCTTGAGGCTCAACCACGTTCTAGAAAGAATAGCACAATCGCGACATATTGCAATAGTAAATAAAAGACACCTCTAATGTGGAGGAGTTGCATTTACAATGTTTGTGCCCTGCCATGTCGCCTTAAGGGGTAGCATGAAACCTACCCAATAAGAACATCTCCCTAAAACACCACTGTCCCACCAAAACCCTGCCTGCATGGGTATACGGACACCCACCCCCTCCCCCCCGTCAGGATCTCCAGTCCGCCCTCTTCACCTCGCCTACCTGGCCCCCGCCATCCGTTCTCCTTCCTCCGGACCTCCATGCCTTCCTCACGCTGCCGATAATCCATAACTTCTGTAAAGCTGTGCTTCCTCCGGAGCGGGGCCTAACCTATCCGTCCACCCTCACGGAGTTCTCCTCAGCATCCAACACTTTGCAGTAACATAACGTTTTAAACTTAAAAAAACCCACTAAAATACAACAGCTAGGTATTGCACGTGACTATAACTTGCGCCCTCGCCATGCTTACTCCTCTTCTGCGGAGTGGGTGAGGCGGAGGGGGGGGGGGGCTGGGTACAAACTGGAAATGGAATAGACAATATGGATCGCGCGCGATGAAACCCATGCTAACTGCATGCCTTACTCTTCCCTACTGAGCAATTAAAACCCCTCCCCTCCCGCCAACAGCGCGCCAGGTGCACGTGCATCGGAGCAGTGCGGACAGCAGACTTCAATGGACAGGACCTCGCTGAATGGGAATGCTGCAACTGTGATAATGTCAGGAGGTGCACACCCTTTTAAGTTTACTCATGAAACAATTGCTAATTCTACTTAATCAACTGATTGCGTGCTCCCTGGTTTATGGGCAGCCAGCCCCAATCAATATTCATCTGCTAGTGGAAAACCACTGGTATACCAGGTGCACTGCCTGAAACTAAAGTATTGTACTAGATTTTAAACAGTGTTATTTTTCATTGCTACTAGTATTCAAGAAATGATAAACAAAACGACACACTTATTTTCAAAAACATCAATTCATGTTTAAATTATGAAGCAAAAGTTCTTCTTGTGATTGCAAATATAAAACAAACTAAGAAATGTCATCGTTCAATATTCTGCAGATATTTTCAAAAACTGATAAATGATGCACGTTTCTGCATATAACACAATACACATTACAACTGCTTCTTGTTTGAGGCCCAATGCATTTCGGGAGAGACTCCCTTCTTCGGGGGTACTAATGAAAAAATATATATAGAACAACATGTTACATTATGTACATTTGCTAATCCAGATACATATTTTGCTAAAAATCTATGCACGATCATTATAATGGCCAAGGCGCCAAACATCCTCATGTGCTTACTGCTGGTCAAATATCCGCCTTAATCACCAGTACTGAATACATAAAAAACATCAACCAAGTAAACAATATCATCACCCAAGTGCGAAATGTAAAATCAAAAGTGTCTGTAAGGATGTGTTCTTTCTAAAAATTTAAACGTGTTATGTGCTCAAAACAAAACTCAAAATCGCTTGGAAAACATAGCGCACCTTTGGTATGATTAGTGAGTTCACTGTCACAATTTTGTCACGATAGCAGCTGCCTATGACTCAGGGTTGCAATATAGTTGAAAACGCCTGCAGGCGATAACTTAGTTCTACCAAATTTAGGTTGCCAGCATATGAATGAGTACCTGAAAATGACAAACAGTGCGATGTATATCATGGTATAACATTGTGTTTGCTGTGCTACCAGTAGTCCAAACACATGCGATCAGTTTTTAAGGAGGGATGAACACTCACCATCTACCCAACGGGTACAGATAAACTTGTATGTGCTGAGCAAAAAATCTCTATCCACAAAAGCGATAATTTTAAGGAATGACTCTGTAAAAAGTGAAAAACAGCGCTCACTCAAAAATCATACCGAAAATGTATACACAATGGCACAATAATAACCAATCTGAAATTCTTTTTACCTTTATGGTAATCTCAATACCGAAAACACGCCACAGGAGAATGCTCGCAGTCTCTCGCAACTGCCCCACAAAGCCTCAGATGGCTGGGAAATCTTTAAAACAAAACTATTTCCATGGGTTTGTTTTTCATCTAAAGAGAGCAAACACACTCTACCATTCCGGTAGGCACGTGACTTTCCACCCACCGTCATAAAAAAGCGAGTTAACTGTAAAAACGTGATTTATCTCAATGCTCTCAGTGCACCTATAAGGCTTTGTACCACCATGAACAAAGCAGCAAACCAGATCTGGGGGTGGGCTTATGGTTAGTGGGAATCAAGATGCCGCCATTATCTCTGCTACTAAGCGCTATAGGCAATAAATGTTACTATCATTCCATTTAATTATATTCATTTGTCATCCTCTGAAGGATGGCAAGCTTAGTCGGCCTTTCTCTGATTCCATCTAGTGACCTGTTGGACATCACATGTTGCAGAGTAGAGCACTCAACCCACTGAGCAATTCGAACGGAGCACTTCTATCGGCTGTGTGAGGCCCTGACTGGCAATCCGCGCAAAACCCCTGTTTCAATCTGAAAACCAAGCAGCAACGTCTCTGTTTATGAAAGGATGAGGGCTCGGTCTTTCATCCCACCGTTCCACTACCTTTCCGATTAATACCTGCTGTTACACTCGGTGTAGCTGCTCGGAGTTTGAAGAGTGATTGTGAGTGGGCAGGGCCGCAGGGAGAGAACGAGAGGCACGAGTGCAGTCACGACACACAGAAAAGGAGGGAATTGGCATTTATAAAGAAGACTAAGAAAGAGAAGCATTATAAAATTATTACCCAGGCCTGAGTCAGTGCAATATAATTGCGCCGTCCGGGTCCGCAGTAGGCTAGGCTGTAGGAGCAAAACAACTGGTGTGGTCACGACGATGACGACGAGTCAGGACTGGACTGAGTCACGCGCTCTCACACTGACTAATTCAGCCAATCCTGGCGCAGCCTTAACAGCGCCGCTGCACCAGGATTGGCCCTCGAGCAGGATAAAATCTGCCCGTAATGAGACCGGGGCCCCGGGTCCCTTCCTGTGTCTCAGGGCTATAGGGGGTTGGGGGGGGGGGGAGGTCTAACAGGTACTACGCATGCGCAGGCCAGTCTACATTCGGAATACTCCTGGCTGTCATATGCGCAGTCACCCTGCTGCTCTCATATAGTGCTCTGGCTGCCTGCCTGACGGTGCGCTCTGACTGCCACTCACTCTGCCGCAGCCCCGCCCCTCACGGCCCACTTTCGAAGCAATGCCCGATTCTGTCGGGCTTTTCCCGGGCCAGCGCCGAGTCAGTGCGCTTAGATTTATTTAACAATCGGTTTTAAAACTTTTCTTATTTATGCATGTTTTGGCAGTGACGGGGTCGTCCATGGCTAGTGGGGCAACGCCCCAACGCCCCCTATGGACGCACCGCCACTGCTCCTACGCCGACGACACCCAGCTGATCCTCTCCCTCACCAACGACCCCGCCACCGCCAGAACCAACCTACACAAAGGGATGAAAGACGTTGCCAAGTGGATGATGAACAGCCGCCTGAAACTGAACTCAGATAAGAAGGAAGTCCTCATCCTGGGATCGTCACCCTCCGCCTGGGACGACTCCTGGTGGCGCCCTGGGCAGCGCACCCAAACCTACAGACCACGCACGCAACCTGGGCTTCATCCTGGACTCCTCCCTCTCGATGACCAGACAAGTCAACGCCGTCTCCTCGTCATGCTTCAACATCCTACGCATGCTACGTAAGATCTTCCGTTGGATCCCCACCGAAACCAGGAAGACGGTCACCCAGGCCCTCGTCACCAACCGACTGGACTACGGCAACTCCCTCTACGCCGGAACCACTGCAAAACTCCAGAAAAGACTCCAGCGCATTCAGAACGCCTCAGCACGACTCATCCTGGACATCCCCCGACTCAGCCACATCTCCGCACACCTGAGAAACCTGCACTGGCTCCCCATCAGTAAGAGAATCACGTTCCGACTACTCCCCCACGCACACAAAGCTCTCCACAACCAAGGCCCAAGATACCTCAACGACCGCCTGAACTTCTACACTCCCACCCGCCAGCTACGATCGACCACCCGCGCCCTCGCAGCCGTCCCCCGCATCCGAAGAGCCACAACGGGAGGAAGATCCTTCTCCTACCTGGCCGCCAAGACGTGGAACTCCCTCCCCACCCACCTCCGCCTGACCCAAGACCACCTCGCCTTCAGGAAGCAACTCAAGTTCTGGCTGTTCGAGCAGTAGCGGACCCCCCCTTCCCAAGCGCCTTGAGACCATCCGGGTGAGTAGCGCGCTATACAAATGTGTTGATTGATTGATTGATTAGGTTCAGAAGTGAAGGGTTTTAGAATTGTTCCTATGGGGGGGCAGAAAGGGGGGGTAGTTTCCCTCCCCCGCCTTTCTGGGTGGCGGGGTCTATTTGTTTTTGGGCAGTTTTTGGCAGAGGTTTGTTTATTAATGGGTAAGTTGTGTTATCGACAGAGAAAGGATAGGTTGGTTGTTTTTAGTTTGGTTACACGTTTTGGGGGATTGACAGATGTTGGGGGACAGGCATGGGAGTTGGTTAACGGAGGGCTTGTATTTATAGGTTATAATGGTTGGAATGGGGATGTAATGTTTTTGTAATGTTTGAAATGTTGTATTGTATGGGTGGGGGTGGGGTCATGAAATTTTAGGGGAGGGGGCGGGGTTAGGGATGTTACGTATTTAGTGAGGTTTAGTTTTGGAAGGCTTTTGCAGAGGTTTATTTAATATGTGATGCGCACCTGTTCCAATAAAAGCGGCCTTTTCCACATATTCCTTGTCCTGGTCTGCTTCACCCCCCCTCACCCCTCCCTCCCAAGGGGGGCTGGGGGGGGGGGGGCAGCCGACCGAAGGGAGGTCCCCCCCCCCGCCGGCGATTTGGGAGGGGCTGTGTGGGGGGGTTTATGAGGCAGGGCAGCAGCCATTTCAGTTTTTGGGCTTTTCCTAGTATGTAGCCCAAAAGGAGCCCAAGCATAAATGCTTTAGGCTCCTTGCTCCCAGCCACCATTTTAGGTTTGGTGACCTGGTGGCTGGGAGCTCAGGCAGGAATTTTTTCCCTCCCATTTTTTCTATATTTCATGCTTTTCTTCCCTTTAGCCAGTCAGTGTTTTTGTCTTTTTAATTAAAAAAAAAATTCTCAGTGGGTTAGTGGTTCGGTTTGTTTCGTTGGAACAGGGGAGCAGGAGTTTTTTGCTGTATTCTGTCGCTTGGAGCAGGTGCCGTGCGGGGTCTATTTGTTTTTGGGCAGTTTTTGGCAGAGGTTTGTTGATTCATGGGTAAGTTGTGTTATCGACAGGGAAAGGATAGATTGGTTGTTTTTAGTTTGGTTACAAGTTTTGGGGGATTGACAGATGTGAAGGGGCAGGCATGGGAGTTGGTTAACGGAGGGCTTGTATTTATAGGTTATAGTGGTTGATATGGGGATGTAATGTTTTTGCAATGTTTGAAATGTTGTATTGTATGGGTGGGGACGGGGTCATGAAATTTTAGGGGAGGGGGCGGGGTTAGGGATGTTACGTATTTAGTGAGGTTTAGTTTTGGAAGGCTTTTGCCGAGGTTTATTTAATATGTGATGTGCACCTGTTCCAATAAAAGCAGCCTTTTCCACATATTCCTTGTCCTGGTCTGCTTCACCCCCCCTCACCCCTCCCTCCCAAAGGGCGTGGTGACAAGCTCCACTCTCTCAGATTGACGTGAAAGGTTAGTGATCCCGGGCTTGTATTAAAAACGCCCGGGGCTAACTTTACCTTCACGCCATCAGGGGTGGACCCTACTGCTTGCAGCTAGGTCTTTGCCGAGCTGATGACATCACAGCCTTCAGGGCTGTGTGAGGTTCTGAGCCGGGAAGCACGTAGCCTTAAACAACAGGGCAAGGCAAGTCACCAGACGTGAGGTGTTCAATCAATTAACAATTGAATTAACACAGTCACTACAGTGGTGATACATATCGGCATTGAGTGAGTGTGTCGCATACAGTGCCCCGCGTTCAAGGCATTTTGGCAGCTGAGCTCGTAAATTATGGGTATTAAATATCTGCTCAGTGCTCAGCAGAGCATATCCAGCAATGTAATGGGGTGGAGCCCCGACACCCTCATAGAGAAACCGCCACTGAGCAGCACCGAACTACTCTGACAATGTCTCATGCATTTCTAATGCTTTATCAATCTGCCCCTCCTTCCCTCTCATCTCCCCTCTTCTGTATCACTCCATCTCTCTCTTATTCTTTATTTCCTTCCCCTGGCCCTCCTTCCCTACAGTTTGTTGCACTATGCATCAGTTACCTGAGATGCAAACAGTGAGGGCCCCAACCCTTTCTGCATGTTTGGGAGGGTGGGGTCAGTACCCTAGTTTCATTGACACCTGTGCCGCTTTCACCTGCTCAGCATCCACAAGAGGAGCACAAATCCTGCTGTGAAGAGGGCCTGTCCTCTGCCCGAGGACTGTCAAGCTTCAGCCTGACATATACACTCCGAGCAGGGTTCTCCTCAATTTTGTGTTTATCTTGCATTGCGGTGGCAGGCCTTAAACAAGCATTGGAAATACAACCGGCCTTGCATTTGTCTGAGTTAGAACTGTTGGCATTGTAATGGTAATGTCTTTTACCTATGTGTTATGGAGTGTATGTATGTGGTGTGTAGTGGAATTATGTGGGTTAGATTGGGATCATTAATTGTGGAATTGTGTAGCGTGGAATTGTGTGCCGTGGATTTGTGTAGTGGAATTATGTGGCAACCTGTCATGACATTTTAGCCATCAGCACTTTCAGGCCAGAATTCACATACCTAAAATGTGAACTGCAAGTCCCAGAATGCAATCTGCAGTTAAGCCAGAATTGTCCGATGGAATCACACACAAGTGAGTTCATAGGCAATATGCAGCAGTGTCATGTACATATGCAAAAGGACACGCCTGATGATCAGGGAACATTATAAGGTACACACAACAGCAGTGGATGGTGTCTGAAACATTACTGAGAAATCATAGTAGCCGAGGCACGAATTATATGACTACATTAAAAGTAGAATGGGGATACCATAAATACTGAAGTTCATTAATTCCTCAGCATTATAAAGTAAGTGAGGTACTTAATGAGTCTTTAGTGATGGAATACAATTAGGGATGGTACTTGCATGTTATTAACTCTAAAGTTTGTCTTCAATCCCCATGCGCTCAGTACTGAAGGTAGGGGCTGTCATTTAATGTGTCATTGAACCTGAAATGCAAGCACTACGACTTTATGTGTGACCAGACCTGGGACCATGCACACTTCCTTTAATATCAGAATTAAATACAGGTATGGTCCTTTAATCTGGCATCAATGCTAAAATAAGGGAACTGTCTTTACCTTCACGCCATCAGGGGTGGACCCTACTGCTTGCAGCTAGGTCTTTGCCGAGTGTGTGCCATCACTACTGAAGGTCATATTCAGTACATATTTTGGGATTTTAATATGCAGGAGCTGTTAGCTGTTCTGAATCAATTCTTAAAAAGCAGGTGCTACCCTTTAAAGTCCAATCAGCCCTGAATGTAGGGCTACTCCTTTAATATTCTATCAGACTGGAAATGCAGGAGGTGCTCCCTTTGATAGCCAATTCGCAGATGTAGTTACCCAATGTTGCAGCAACACTGAAGTGCAAGTATAGTTCGTAAGTGCCAAGAGGATACCATGGCAATGAGGCAAAACATGTTATTTCCCGATTGAAAAAATAGTATTTTTTATTTTTCAGTTGTTGAAGTCATACCCTGGTCTGGAGAAAGGCCTCACACTGGAGATAAAAGAAGTACTTTTGAATCTTGAGCTGCCCCTTGACAGTCCGACACAGCGGGAGGAGATGTAATAATGCCGCTCTGCAGTGGATTTCCTGCATGTCAGTGGTGTAACACAGACCCCCACAGCCCCCGCGGTGCGGCTGGCCCCCAAGCTTCGAGAGCCCCCTCAACAAAGTACTCTGGTCAGAGTTCTCCCAATCGTGTCCGGAGGGGGCCCCTCTTCATGTTTTGCAGGGGGCCCCCTCAAGTTTCGTTACGCTCGTGCTGCATGTATGCTCATGCCAACAAGAACCAGCTGCCTGATCGAAGATTACAGAAATATTAATTCCACATGCTAGAGGTGAGAGGAACCTGAGACAACCGACGCTTAAAATGGCATTTATCTCCTTCTGTGACTGCTTTTTAGGTCTCGGCTAAAAGACGCGCGTAAGCGCGTCTCCGCCGAGATCTTATGTCAGCGAGTAGCAGTCCCAGGAGACAGTCCTGGCCACGCGCATCCTTCCAGGCGATTTGTAACTGGAACGCGCGCTGTGGCCAGGCGCTGTCTCCTGGGAAGCGCAAGCACCACACACGCATGCGCATACACACACACACGCGCCCATGCACGCACGCACATACATACATACATACATACAGAGACACCACCCCTGACTCATACACACACGCGCGCACACACACAAGTGCACCGAGGGCCCCCCCTCCCCCTCCCCCACCGTCACAGTCGCACACATACATACACACACACACACGAGCATACACACACACAAGTGCACCAATCGCGCTCCAGCCGTTTGGAACTTACCTTACCTCAGCACGCGGCGCCCAACCTCCTGCTGACGCTACGACTCCGCCTGCCTCCTCTTCCGGCGTGAACGTGGCCCCGCCCCCGTCACAGGCGACCGTGCCTGACTTCCGGGGCGGCCGCGAGTTCAATGAAATCGTGAGGGGTGACAGAGGCCAAGATGCGACGGGTGCAAGCGGCAGCCCCCTTTCGAAAGAAGCGGAGGTCAGTAAACAAGAGCTCTGCAGTGAACGAGGCAGGGGATAGGTAGAGGCAGCGCTGCGAAGGGGGGTCAGTGGCGGGTTTCTGTGCGCTACACAGTTTTACACCGAGCTGAGCAATATGCCGACTGTCGCCCAATATGCGCTGGGATGTGAAACGACCCCCCAGTTCCAAAGTCCGAATTCCATAATAAAGCAAAATACTATATACCCGAGTGTGACCTAAAAGCACACAGGGTCAATCAAACAAAGTTCTTGTTTCACTTAAAACGTAGACCAGCTTGTCAGCAGTTTCTGGAGCAGGTGTTTCTCTGCCATTATTTCCTTTTTTTTGTCTTTTTGTTTTTCACTTTCCCCCCCTACTATGATTCTCTCTCAGGCAGATTACTGTATTAGCACTAACTTGTAGCGCGGGGGCCCCCTAGCCGTGAAATTAGATAATTGGAACCCCGTTTTCCCTTATTACGATATAATGTACCGAGGAAGAACTGCCCGGGCAAGCAGCCTTCTGAGGACACGAAGGCCGGGGATAGCTTTTGAAACCAATTCTGTTTGCATACAGTTAAGTAGCGTGCTCATCCCAATGTACCCTAAACTTTTTCTTTTTGGCAGGCATGGAAATAGATCTGGGGAGGGGTCGTTGGGGCTCACGAAAAAATGGGATGAGTAGGTTAAGATGCGAAACATCAATTCAAGCAAAACGTCCACACTTCACCAAATTGTGTCAACCATGGCAGACCCATTCGGTCGCTAATCTCCCTGCATTTGTAGCGCTTTGAAGAAACGACATCTGAAAATCTGGCTATAAGTTTCAAACTCAAGTTGTTCTTACACGCATGCCGTCCTGTACGTTTACCTGCGATTTCCCTAAAACCGTTCAGAGTGGTGAGTGCAGAGTGGTGAGTGCAGAGTGGTGAGTGCAGAGTGGTGGTGAGTGCAGAGTGGTGGTGAGTGCAGAGCAGAGTGGTGGTGAGTGCAGAGTGGTGGTGAGTGCAGAGTGGTGGTGAGTGCAGAGTGGTGGTGAGTGCAGAGTGGTGGTGAGTGCAGAGTGGTGAGTGCAGAGTGGTGAGTGCAGAGTGGTGAGGGCAGAGTGGTGGTAAGTGCAGAGTGGTGGTGAGTGCAGAGTGGTGGTGAGTGCAGAGTGGTGGTGAGTGCAGAGTGGTGGTGAGTGCAGAGTGGTGGTGAGTGCAGAGTGGTGGTGAGGGCAGAGTGGTGAGGGCAGAGTGGTGAGGGCAGAGTGGTGAGGGCAGAGTGGTGAGTGCAGAGTGGTGAGTGCAGAGTGGTGAGTGCAGAGTGGTGAGTGCAGAGTGGTGAGGGCAGAGTGGTGAGGGCAGAGTGGTGAGGGCAGAGTGGTGAGTGCAGAGTGGTGAGTGCAGAGTGGTGAGTGGTGCAGAGTGGTGAGTGGTGCAGAGTGGTGAGTGGTGCAGAGTGGTGAGTGGTGAGTGCAGAGTGGTGGTGAGTGCAGAGTGGTGAGTGCAGAGTGGTGGTGAGTGCAGAGTGGTGGTGAGTGCAGAGTGGTGGTGAGTGCAGAGTGGTGGTGAGTGCAGAGTGGTGGTGAGTGCAGAGTGGTGAGTGCAGAGTGGTGAGTGCAGAGTGCAGAGTGGTGGTGAGTGCAGAGTGGTGGTGAGTGCAGAGTGGTGGTGAGTGCAGAGTGGTGAGTGCAGAGTGCAGAGTGGTGGTGAGTGCAGAGTGGTGGTGAGTGCAGAGTGGTGGTGAGTGCAGAGTGGTGGTGAGTACAGAGTGGTGAGTGCAGAGTGGTGAGGGCAGAGTTTTATTTTTGATTTAAAGAAAAAAAATGTCATGAGCAATGCCAATAGCTCTACCTTTAATGATGCCGAGACCATTGCATTGCAAATGCTTGTTATGAAGACAGGAGGAGATGCCTGCAGCCAGGGACAGACAAACGCCTTTACTTTTGAAAACACTGAGGCATATTTGGCTTTTTATACCCCGTACAAAAGCGTTTTAGATTACTGGAAATGTACTGTCAGTGGCGGGGCTGGCAAGAGCTTCCAGCTCGCTCTTTTATGCACTTCCACTAATATCTCAGCTACTGTACCTCTTGGCAGCCCAAAAGCGTCCTGGCGAGATGCTTCTTCTAACACCTCGGGCTCTGCACCATTCCTGTGGATTGGAATGGTGAAGCGTGCTGGAGGAGAGGTGCCTAGTGTGGTTTGTTGTTATACGCGCCGTGCACCTAAGGGAAGGAAGGGCGCTAGCTGACTCTCAGCCATGATGATCACTTAGGGATAGAGTCCAGGCTCACACTATCCCGCAGGAGATGTGGCGGGTAAAACATATCACTTCTGGGCTCTACATTGCTCCTAAGGCGAAAGAACTCACACTTCTTTGCAGGGCAGCAAGTAATACTTTTAGAAAACTGTTAGTACCAGGACCCTGCCGCAATTCAAGAGAACTGCATGCAAGTCAGTGCCTCGTCAGACCTGAAAGCGCTATACAAGATGCAAGTAAATAGTGCAAAATACAATACATTTTTTTAATGAGGCGGTCCTTCTACTTCACAAAAGGCTACATCTATTACATCACTCGAAGGCCTGTACACTCCTCAGAAGGCAGCTAAGCAGTACGGTATGAGAATGGAGAGCAGAATCTCCCCTTACCATTCTTATCATTCTTGTCGGCGTCCGCAGGCCGGGGAAATTTGTGAGGCATACCGGCACCATAATTGCTCACTTCCTCGCATTCGGCGGGGATTAGACAGACTTAGTCGGGTCCGACATCTTGGGTTGGGTAGTGAAGCGAGGCACTCCGCGGCCATCTTGCGTAAGGCAAGAGGCTAGTAGGCGGTCCTCTGCTCAGCGTAATAGTATTTCAGGATGGACATACCGATGCGCAGCGCTCGCGCGTCGTAGGCGCGCCGGAGGTGCGCCAGAGGTAAGCCCGTTTGCGCCCGTTCGCGCAACGGACGCGCTTAGGGCTGCTACCTCTGGCCCCTCTGGCCCTCTTCGTATAGCCTATTCTCGGGCTGAGCTACTTAGACTCAGACCCTGTCAGAACCCGGTAAGGCAATTAGCCAATGCCTATGCCTCAACTATTAGGCAAATTTCCTGTGGGCTGCTTAACGTTAGATCCCTTTGTAAGCACTACACGGAAATTGCCTTCCTCATCGAATCTGAAAAACTCGATGTCCTTTTCCTCACAGAAACTTGGACTCGGGAAGACTGTGAGGTGGAGCTGGGCTTAGCCTGCCCCTCAGGCTATAAAATCAGTCATGCCCCGCGCACACTCAATCGAGGAGGGGGAATCGGGTTCATTCATAAAGACTCGTTGACCCTTTCCCAGCTGAAGATTCGAGAGGTGCCGGGATTTGAACTGATGGGTTTCTCGGTCAAAGAGCAGGAGCTAACATTCTGCTCGGGCGTCCTATGCTATCGTCCCCCAGGACCGGCACCTTCAATACCGCTCCTTATTGATCTGTTTTATGAGCTCTCCAGCTCTCACTCCAAGCTATTGATTCTCAGAGATTTTAACCTGTGGGCAGGCGGCTCACTGGGCAATGCATTCTTTTCCCTTAGTCAAGCCTGCATGGACATCAATCTGGAACAGTTGGTGAACGCCACCACGCATCGGAAGGGTCATATCCTGGACTTAATATTTGCGGATCCACAATGGGTATCAATAGACGATATTAAGTGCCAGTTCTGGACAGACCACTTTCTGATTACGTTCTCTCTTTGCTCAGAGGATCACACCTCGCGGGAGGCTGGACTACCCCAAGCCAAGCTAGAGAGACCTTGGTCCCGAATTCTCAAAACCTCTCCACTGCCGAATATCTTAGGAAAGGACTTTAAGCTTGGCAATACAGCTGAAGAGAGCTACACTCTCTTCTGCCAGTCCATCTCGAGCTCGCTGGATAAGTTGGCACCCCTCCGGAAGTCACGAGGGAGGGTGAATCGAGCTAGCCCTTGGTATACGAGTGAATTACGCCAGCTTAAACTTGACTGTAAACGCGCAGAAAGGGCGTGGAGGAAACAGTACTTAGACTCGGAGAAAACTGTGTTCCGGACCGCTTTACAAAAATACAAGGCTCAGATCAAGATGGCTAAAGCGACCTGTCTTGAATCCACCTTGAATCAGGCCCCAAACAAGGCACAGGCCCTCTTTAAAATCGTCAGGGACCTTGCCCACCCTACGTGTGTGGCCAACTCCGTCCCCACATCGCAAGCTCTTTGTGACTCACTTGCTGATGCCTTCGAGGAGAAAATCTGCAAAATCCTGGAGGGTTTGCAGGACCCAGTCAATTCCACCACTGGTTTGGGAGCTCCGGAGGCGATGGCCAGTCGACCCCTGCAGAGGGTTTCTCACCTCTGTTTGGAAGCTCCGGCCATGCCTTCCAGTCGACCCCGACCAGAGGACCAGGCCCTCAGCCTGAGAGCTCCGGCGATTGAGGCCAGTCGACCCCAGCTGAGTAGCTTTCCCCTTCCCTCCTTGGAGGAGTTTGGCAGCCTGGCTCTTACGATCTCATCTGGCTCGCCTCTTGATCCTCTTCCTCCAAAACTTTGGAGGGTGTTTCAGGAGGAAATCTTCCAGCCTTTGCATTCCATCTGCTGCCAGTCGTTTGAAACAGGGACTGTACCGGGCTGCTGGAAGAAGGCAGTGGTATCTCCGCTCTTAAAAAAACCTACGCTTGACCCCGCTTGCCTCTCCAACTACCGGCCAATTTCCCTGCTTCCTTTTCCAGTCAAAATCATGGAAAAATTGGTCACCCGCACTCTGTCCGGCTTCTTAGAAGGGAACACCTGGTTGGATGAGACGCAATTCGGTTTTCGCCCAGCTCATGGGACGGAATCCGCGTTAGTGACCGTGTTAGACAATCTGCGGGCGCGAGTCGACAGTGGTCGGGCAGCCTTTCTGGTGCTGCTCGACATGTCGGCCGCGTTCGACACGGTCAGCCATCCTACCTTGATATTGAGGCTGGAAGAGTGCGGGGTCAAAGATAAGGCCAGGGACTGGCTAATTTCCTATCTGGACAACCGTCAGCAACGGGTTTCGCTCCCTCCCTTGAGCTCAGAGGAGCGGAGAGTAGGACAAGGAGTACCTCAGGGCTCAGCCATCAGCCCTATACTCTTTAATATTTACCTCCGCCCTCTAGTCCAGCTCATTAAATCATTTGGGATCTCCGCATTTAATTATGCGGACGATACCCAGCTGGTCTTTTCACTGGAGAGACAGGATGCAGTCCCATTGGAGACTTCCACCGGTGCATGCAGGCTACAGCGGAATGGCTCCGATTGAACTCGTTGCAGTTCAATGGAACTAAGACAGAGGTCCTGTACTGCTCCAACGACCGAGTTCCCCGAGATCTCCCAGACGACTTTTGGCCCCCGTCATTTCCAGAGACGGTGTCAGCTGCACAATCGGCGCGCAATTTGGGTGTCATTTTTGGGCCCAACTTGCAGCTGGATCTGCACGTAAATAAGACCACCTCAACGTGCATGATGCTGATTCGCATGCTGCGCAAGGTTTTGCCCCTCCTCCCTGAGCAAGCCAGACCCGAAGTAGTGCGGAGCACCATCCTAAGTCGACTCGACTATTGTAACGCACTACTTCTGGAGGCCCCGGTAACACTTCTGGGCAAGCTCCAAAGAGTGCAAAACATGGCTGCCAAACTTGCCCTCTCCCGCCCCTACCACAGCTCTTCCACGGCAGCGTTACAGGAACTCCATTGGCTGCCGGTCCATCTACGCGTTCGCTACAAAGCAGCGTGCATTGTGTTCAGGGCTATCCATGGCCTGGGCCCGGTCCCTTTGCGGAGAATGTTCGCCTGGTACCTTCCATCCCGAGCTCTACGCTCCTCTTCATCCAGGCTACTTGTAGTACCACGTTTCCAGAGAGTGAGGATGGGTGGCCGATCGTTCAGAGTAGCGGCGGCCAAACTCTGGAACTCCCTGCCAATATCCCTAAGGAGTCTTGAGGATCTCTTAGCCTTCAGAAAGGCGTTAAAAACCTACCTTTTCCCTAGGACAGGCTAAGTTGCTGAATCTGCTGGATCATCGTTCAAAGCGCCAGGATGCCCTTGGTGGTGACAGGTTTGCGCTATATAAGTATACCACAATACAATACAAGAGCAGCCCCTCACCCCTCCTGCACTGACCTAGAACTCCTTCCACCAGGAAAGGCGCGCAGTGCCAATTAACTTCCGGTGTGATTGCTGGCAACTAAATGGGATATCACAACAAAAGAAATACCACTGGTCTACTGGTACATGAACATATGAAGAAGAGGAAATGTCTGTGGTAAGTCTGGTTGTGTTGGTGGGTCGTTTGGTATGATCCATCACTGAAGGAGTTGGATTAAGGCGACACACGATTACAACTAGTGTGCCACCTATATCTGGAACACCTTCTTTTCCAAATTCCCAGATGATGAAGCTCTGCCATTGGGTGGGCTGATGGGATTCATTTCTTTCTCACTTGCAACACAACCAGACTTACCACAGACATTTCCTCTTCTTCATATGTTCACGTACCAGTAGACCAGTGGTATTTCTTTTGTTGTGATACATTGTTAATGGGGGTTCGATACCACGAGGTCTTTAAAAATTCTTCCCCTAAGACCCTCTTTTGAATATTTTGTTTGTTTAACTAAATGGGATAGCCATATGTTTGCAACAAAAGATACATAAAAAATTATTACATACTGAATATAACTTTCACGTAAAAAGTGATTTTGAAACCCAGTCTCCAAAAGCTTTTTCCTCAGTCAGGTCCTGAGCCTCTGCGAATTAGCGCAGTTTGCTGGGAGGGGCGCCACTGGGAAAGCAGGGAATGCTCCGAGTGCGGGTTGGTTTGTCCGAAGAATGTGCTCCAAGTGCCCAAAGAATGGCGTTTGTGTTGTTCGTAGCCGGAGTTAATGAAATGTTGAAAAGTTCCACTGTGACTTAAACCGGTAGACCATCATGCTGCCTGCAACCCAGGAGATTAGTATAAAGCAAACAAAAAAAACATAAAAGGAACCAGCACTAAGCAAGGGGGGAAGCTGAGGAAGCTGGGCCCTCATTTAAAACCAGGAAATAACCTGCTAAAAACCCAATGAAGCACCTCACATAAGTGCTGGAGCACTTTTCTCTGCACGCATCCTCCCTTCCTCCGAAAGGTGAACCCCAACCCACCCATAGAGCTCTGGGCGGCCTGGGTGGATGAGGCCATGCCTGATGCTTTCCAGGCCATTGGTTTTGTAGAACTTGTTTACTGCGATGTTCAGTTTTCTCCTTGGGTTTTCAACCGCCTTGTGTGACTCGCCCCCACCAAGCCATTCTACTGATTAACTCTGGCCATTTGATGGATGCATTACCGAAGCACCTCGCCACCTCTGTTAAGTCTATCTGGATGGCGTGAAGGACCACCTTCCTCCCCAGCTGGGCTAGATCATTCTCCCCGAGGTTTATTATCAAGATGTCCAGATGCCACGTCCTGTCAGCCTGTAAATCCCTTAGAGCCTCCGGCAACTGGTTCCATCTCATCCCAGACGACCCCGCCAGCGGACACATGTGTTGACTGGCCTTCCCTCATGCCTGTGGCCCCCCGCCTCCACCAAGACTGTATCCGGGATACAAAAGAGTGCTCCACAATCCATACCAGTTGGGGTCGCCTACCTGCTGAAGCAATAATCACAAATGTCAGATGGCCTCTCGCACTGGATGCTGCGCTCCCCCCTCACAGCGCCACTTTCTTTTGCCAAGTGTTTCTACAATAACTGGAGTCTCAGGTAGGTCCTGTATGCCCTAGACTACCATCTGCTGATCGCCTTCATCCCTGCCTCGGTCATCCAGCGCTGAGCTGCCGATGTTGCTGCGCCAATCCTAAATGAATGCGAGCCGAAAGCTGCTGGAGGGAGCCTTGATCTAGTGAGGGCTTGGCGCATCACTGATGTGAATTGAAATTTACTTAAGAGGCTCCAATCCCCATGTTTGTAAAGTGGGCCCACCCCTGCTGGGCGCACTGACGTGTAAGTTAGGAGGCAGCAGACTGTGCAGTATCTGTGGTCCTTGGTGCACTTCAACCGCACCACTGCCCCTTTGCCAGCCTGGTCCGTCTTTGACTGCCTCAGTATTAGCTCTACCTCCGCCAAGCCAGGTTTGATGTCGGCTCCTTACAAGCAGCACCGCCCTGGGCCAGACTTTCTGGAGGCCACCGACTCGCTGAGCCAAAATTTTGCTTGAATGTGTCCCTTGCTATTGACCCCAGTGTGTCTTTTTTTTATTGAGCATAACAAAAAAAATGGAAAACAGGATACATAAACACAAAAGCTCTCCCATCTCATATTATAAATAGTCAATAAATAGAACAAGTTACATGATCCATTTGCACACAATAAAAAATACATAAAGGAAAAAAGAGACCTGTATACTATTAGGTCTCATTTTTGAACTATAGTCTAATAAATGAAGAGTGCAACTTCATCCCTCATTTTCCTTAATATAAGATACCAGAATTCTAGATAGCAGCCTAGAAGTACAATGTTAATGTTAATGTTATGGGTGTCTTAAATAGCGCTCGGCTACTCCGAGGAGTGTCCCGGCGCTTTCTAACCCACAACAGACTACAGAGGGCAGGCAAAAAAGGAGAAAAGAACAAGCAGATCACTGTCCATAGAGCCACGTCTTCAGACCCTTTCTGAAGGCCAGCATGTTTGAAGTACAGCGGAGTGACAGAGGAAGGGTATTCCATGAACCCCCTTTGCATCTTATCATTTGGATACATACTCATGGCATAAGTTTCCCATATCATCCCAAACCTCCGTACTGCCCCTATCCTCTTCGCGTAGGCCTCTTTGAAATTGTGAGTCCTTTCCAGCTTAAGTAGCCACTGAGCCAATATAGGGACTTTTGAGATTTCCAAATCTGTAATATTAGTGATCTGACTACTGTTATAGCTATAAAAGCAAAATATTGTCTACATAAAGAAAGCTGACCCACTGCATGGGAGAAACCAAATAATGCCAGCGATGCATCTGGAAGGATCTATATTGACAAACATGAGCTAATAAACTTTAACACCTCCTTCCAAAAGTAGTGTAGTTTCGGGCAAGTAAAAAATATATGTGTACAATCTCTCACCTCTGACAGATTACATCTAAAACAGACATTCGGTTTTGTAGGAAACCATTTATGGAGCTGCGAAGGAGTGTAATAGTCCCCCATCTAGAGAGAAAAGACATTCCTTGATAATTTGCTGCCCTAAAAGATCTGTGGCCAATCTCACAGATTCGTCCCCAGTCCTAGATACTGAACCAGCAATTGGTTTCCAGTGCAATTCTAGGGAGCATTATTTCAATAAGGTTCTTATTTGTCTCCTGGAGCAATAACCTGTACCAGTTACCAACACCAGTCAGATTAATCTCGAAAGCTGCCTTCAAACTCAATCTAGCTCTCTCTCTAATTTCTCTATAGTTAATCCGTAAAAAACATGTTATCTGCCTAAAGCTTAGCCAGAGATCCCCTCTCTGAAATTGAATTTGACTTACAAAAGTAGCCCACGTCATCAAGTTTGCAGCGTTGTAGAAGTCGCCAAGCTTAGAAACACCCAGCGTAATATAGGGCTGTACCCCATTTAGAGAGAGCTCAAGGCCCCATTGATCACAGTCATATAGAGAGGAATATGCGGGGTATAGTGGAATACTATACTTTTTAATACATCGCTGCATACGGCTAAAAGGTTTAGTAACAACCTTGTATCTTGTCTTTTTTGGTAACTACAGTACGGAGGAATGCTGGTAGCTAAATTGCACTCTCCATTAACACACGATCAAATAAAAAATTATCAACCTTCGAAATGGGAGCCAATAGCTGAGTTGTAAAAATGCAGCTTGATAATAAGTGGCTAAAAGGGGTATTGCAAGGCCCCCCTCTTCAACATCCAACTGTACAATGGATAACTTGATCCTGGGTTTTCTCTTAGCCCAGATAAACTCCTGGATCACCTTTTCTACTTCATTAAAATATGAGATTGGAATCTTTAAAGAAATATTTAAAAATAAAAATAAAAATAACAACAAGGGAAAGATCGACATTTTTATCAAAGAGACTCACCCTATTATCGACAAGGGTAAAAGTGGCCATTTTTCTAACAGACTTTTTATCTTCTCAAGTGTCCTACCATAGTTTAAATGAAAAAGTTGGAGGAAGTCCACTGTCACATACAATTCCAGATATCTAATAGGTCTGTGATGAAAAAATTGTAGTCCTTCCAGCATCTCTATTCCTGATGCATTAACACCTTGGCTGCTGTGCATTTTCCCCTCCTGTGCTGATTTATGGTGAACTCCACTATTCATGACGAGCTCAGCTCGTCATCAGCACAGCTCAACTGTGCCTCATGACCAGCTGAGCTCGTCATGAGCATGGAAGGGGTTAAGTAGGAGAAGCTCCGTTTTAGACTGATTAACCCTGTAACCCCTTAATTCTGTGAATGCCTGAATTTCTCTGAGCGCTCTCTGGATATTTGACTTCTCCAGATTCAGGTACGGGATCAAATCATTGGCAAAGAGCTTGATTTTTGTCATTCCTAGCAAGGGAGCTTGAATTAGTACATTTGAGCGAATGTTTATTGCCAGTGGCTCAATAAAGAGTGAAAATAAAGGGGGGAAGGGGGCACCTCTGCCTAGTACCTTGCCTTATCTCCACTTCTCTCGCCTCTTCAGAATTTATAATTATTTTTGCACTGGCTTCCTTACACATCTCTCTAGCCTCAAGTGATGTGGAAAACCAAACCTGCCCAGAATAAAAAAAGAGGGCCTGCCAATCCACCAGGTCGAATGCCTTTTCTGAGTCCATTATTAAGATGGCCACAGCATTCTTTCTAGCAGAGAAGTAGTCAATGGCCTGAATCAGTTCAAAAGTATTTGCAGCCATAGATCTCCCAGGCAAGATCTCTGTCTGGTCGGCATATACCAGATGTGGAGCACAGCCCATCATTCTATTTGCCCAAATTTTCATGAAAAACGTATAGTCTACATTTAGTAGACTTATTCGGCGATACGAACTTGGGTCTTCAGAGTTCTTATCCTTCTTTAAAATTGAGACCAGAACTGACTCTACCTATCTGAGACTGCCATTCCTGCCATAATGTGATTATATAATGATATAAAAAACGAGGCGAGTTCGACAAAAAACACTTAAAATACTACAAAAGGAATTCCGTCATTACCACTTGCCTTCTCATTTGGTATTTTCTTTATAATTTCACCTAGTTCTACAATTGTGATTGGTTCACTCAACAGCCTGCATTCCTCCTCACTGATCGTTGGTAGCTGGATTGTCATAAAGTAATCCACAGGAGCCCGAGGGTTAACTGACCGGACTTCTGCGTAGATCTTGCAGAAGTGGGACAAACAAATGTAAGCAATTCCCTCTTTATCATTTACTAGGCACCTAGTATTAGGGTCTCTAATTTGTGAAATAGACTGCCTGCTCCTGCTCGCTTTCTTCGTATACTTTTTCTTGAGAAGCCTTACTTCCCGCAATTTCCTCAAGTATAAAAAAACTCTTTAACTCACCTTTTGCCCTTAAAGATCGGGCTGGAATGTCCCTTCCTCAGGTCCCCTTGATCTCCTGCACAAAAGAGCACTCCTAACCTGCTCTATTGTCTCCTGGAGTCAGAAATCTTATTTTTTCCTAATCTATAAAGATTGGCCCTATATGCCACCACCCATCCCCTAAATGTGGCCTTAAAAGCTTCCCAGACCATAAAACCTGGTGCCATGTTCACAGTCTCTTTAAAAAACGGTGTTATAAAATCATGGGGGCATCAATCCATTTTTGGTTTGATAATAGTGTTTTATTGAAATAACATTTGTTATTTCTTCTCTTGAGGGGGGTAAATATGATTTCAAGGAGACCAGAGAGTGATCTGAGAACGGATTAGACAGATCCGAGGATTATCCTCTTGCAAGATAGCTACTTATCACAAAATAATCCAAATGAGATGCTGTTTTAAATCTTGCCGAGTAGCACGTAAACTAAGTACCATATGGATGATCTACCCTCCAGGGCTCTAGTAAGCCAAAGTCCTCTTTAATAATTTTTAGAAGTCTGTCTGTTTTTGGTTTTAATTGTTTTCTCCCTTATTAGAGGTATCAAAGCCCAGATCTTGTATTAAATAAAAATCTCCTCCCATGATTATTAACCCTGGGCGTAGTTTGCGTAATAGCAGTACACGCAGCTGCACGTAATATACTTTGAACTACTCGTAGTACACAAACTGCATAGTACATAGCTGATGGCACTGTGTACCTGTCTGCACTGTGCAATAATTGCAAATGGCAACTTGCACAGTGCCAGTTATGATAAAATAGGAATCTTTATATGCTAAAGAGCATTTAGTACTTTCACAAAAGTAAAACTGAAAAATTAGCCAGCAGTGAGAGATGTGATGATTTTGGGATCCTCCCTAACCTAGGGAGAGAACCAAGCAGATGCCTTGAAAACAAAAAGCACATCTTGTTGAACGATCCGGTGGTGGTCCTATCCTGTTAGGACCACCCCAAGCACAGTTATTGGCAAAAAAACATCCCAATCAAAGGCCCTGCAAGAATTATGGGACGAGATTAGCAGTGGGCAGAGAATACTATAGTATCCAATATCAAAATAATTCTACAAAGAGCTGCAGTTCAACTAGTCTTTACTAGATGCCCCTCACGAGTCAAATGCAAAAGCAGTGAATTATTCTTACATCAAGCTTCAGTTCCACTAGTCGTTTCAAGATGTCCCTCATGAGTCAAATGCAAAAGCTTCATGAAAAGATTTAATTGCTTTTGCATTTGACTTGTGAGGGACAACCAGTAACGACTAGTGGAACTGCAGCTTGATGTAAGAATAATTTCAATGCTTTTGCTTTTGACTCGTGAGGGACATCTAGTAACGACTAGTTGAACTGCAGCTCTTTGTAGAAATATTTTGATATTGGACACTATAATATTCACTGCCCACTGCTAATCTCATCCCATAATGCTTTGCAGGGCCTTTGGTTGGATTGTCTTTTTGCTAATAACTGTGCTTGGGGTGGTCCTAAGAGGATGGAACCACCACCGAAGTTCAACAAGATGTGTTTTTTGTTTATGCTCTTTGTGTTCAAGTCCTCTGCTTGGTCCTCCCCCTAGGTTAGGGGGAACCCCAACATTATCACCTCTCTTATTGCCTAATATTTTCATTCAAAAAGTTCACATTTGTGAATTGGTTATATCCTTTTTAGCATGTAAAATTGCTTTATCAAAGCATTTGAGGATGTTGTTGATTTAGCTGCTACGCTACGTGATTAAGCACAGTTTTTGTACTGTGCTACGTGTAATTTGCGGAGTGCGAATTAGCACAAACTACTGCCCCCAGGGTTAATAATTATAGACCAATGTGCATTCACCCGCAATCCATGTACCTGTTTGAGGGCCATACAGTCATCCCCAATTGATCCATAATAATTAAGCAGGATGAGCTATTCCATTAACTAAAACTTCCTGCCAGATCTATCTAGCTCCCTCATCCCAAATAACCTTGCCCACCTCCCAATCTAACTCTGTGGATAAAAACACACCCACTCCACTCACTGCTGTATGGGCTGAAGCAAAATATGCTTGTGCATATTTCTTGGGGAGAGTAAAATTAGGGGAATTAGTTTTAAGATGTGTCTCTTGTAAAAACATCACTTTAGCGGAGAAAGATTCTAGCCATTTTAGCATTGGTCCTCTTTTTTGTACGTTTAAGAGT
This sequence comes from Lissotriton vulgaris, assembly GCF_964263255.1. NCBI lineage: Eukaryota > Metazoa > Chordata > Amphibia > Caudata > Salamandridae > Lissotriton > Lissotriton vulgaris. The sequence continues at coordinate 1,657,121,598 of NC_141685.1, read as the reverse complement.
CTGTTCACATTACAAGAAACTACCTTAAGCAATTATGCCATTCCTCAATCAAGTTATAACATTCTAGAAAGAGTCTGCTAAATTCTTTCATCTGTCTATTTTCCAGCTGTATCATTTCTTTTGGAAAAACCAGATATAACCCCTTGATGACAAAAACCCTGCCAATTTTAGATTGGCCTCCCAATTTAACCATATTGTCAATCCAGCCTTTATCCCAAGTTTGACCAATACCTATACGCTTTTTTTTTGTTTATGCAACACCCCCGCTTCCCCCGCTCCCCCCGCTCCCCGCCCCCACCCACCAGAAACTGCAGAGTGAGGTAGCCCTTCCCTCACATCCACAGCTTCCCTCTAACGTCAAGGTGCTTGACTTGGCACCCGGGGGCACGTCATCCCCCCTCCCCTCTGGGCAACCCCATTATGGTACTTTACCCTGGGCTATTCCTAGTATAAAGTGCTTCAAACAAAACTGCAGTTATGCAATATCCAATGCCTTGCTAAGGAGGCCTTGGTGGATCTGCAATAACACTTGGCGTTTAACTCCTTTTACTGTACATAACCCTGAACCCCTTTGAACCGCCCCATTTAAAAGGAGATATATTCCCACTATATCCCCCCTCTTGCCTAAACAGGGGAATGGGGTAAAGTGCAAGAGTGCAATGATCCAATAGTCCAATATTCCGGTGAAAAAAAGGGGGAGAGATGGTACGTCAGAGAGGGAGAGCATGAGAGAAAATACAATTCATGAAATTTGTGCCACACAGTTTTTATCTCCCCCACTTTTTAGCCCCTTTCCCTTTCCTTCCTTTTCCTTCTTGCCCCTCCCCCTTTTTTTCTCCTATCCCCTTTCTTCCCTCTTCCCCCTCTTTTTTTTCACCACTCTCCAAACAAGAACAGGGGGAAGGTAAAGTGAAATTGTGCAAGGTGCAATAGTACAATAATGCAATAGTAAAGTTTTTCCAGCTATAAACCTACTAGAAAAGCGTAATGTGCAGAATTGGTTAATGCAAAAATACAATTTCTCAACTTTTTGAAAACTCTTTCCAAAAATAAGCACAGTGTATCAAATACATTACATTGTCCACAAGGCAGAGATAAAAGCAATCTACAGAATCCTTTAGCACCCAACAGGAGGGCAGTAACTCAATACAACATACCCTCCCTCCCTAAAGGGGCAAAAAGTGCAAAAGTGCAAAACCCGATCTGACCCCAGTGTGTCCATGAGCTGGCCCAATCTTGTGAAGTCTATGGGTCGTCTATTTTCTGTTTTTACCCCCTCTGACTCCTTCCACTCTTTCATAGCTGCTTTAATATAGTGAGAGGCCGTGGGGTCATTACCCGTGCTTATCTTAGTGAAGTAAGCAATAGCTGACAGATAGGCCTGAGCCCATGATCTCGACCTTTTGCTGGTGAATGCCCACTGGATGAACTGCTCGACGGCCCTCCTTGTCTTGACCGCATCTCCCAGTGTCTGGATTCCTCCTATTTGCATCACTGTCCCTGCGTATTTCTTGTAGTGCTTGGCTGCTTCCGGGGCGAGGGCCTGACTCATTAGTACTGACAAGTCTATCCCGCCAGGTCCCATCACTGGTCTGGGAAGGGGGTCTTATTATGATCCGCACCAGGTGCAAATTCCCCATCTGTGCTTGTGAAAGGGCATCCGCCACTACGTTCTCCATCCCTGGTACATGACGTGCCTTCAGATCTATGTTCCTTTCCAACTGCAATTTAACCAATTGACGCATTAGTCTGAGCGTATCTGGGCACCTGGCTGAGCCTCTATTGATTGCCTGAACTACCCCTTTGTTGACAGACCAAAGCGTCAGTTTCATGTTCCTCAGTTTCCGCCTCCAGACTGTTAGGGCCACTACGATGGGTAAGAGCCCCATGAATGTAATGTTGTTGGTGAGGCCCTGTGTTTGCCATCTGTTTAACCATTGACCTGCATACCACTTGTCGCCCAAGATTAGCCCGAAACTGTGCTACCCGCTGCATCTGTGAATAGGGCTATCTGCTTGGCTGTCACCCAGCCCTATCTCCATATCAAGACACCATTAAATTCCACTAGGAATGTATCCCACATGAGCAGGTCCTGCTTGACCCCTGCCCTCAGCCTGACATGGTGGTACTTGTGAGTGAGCCCTGCTGTTAGCTGTGTGAGGCGCCTGGCAAAAATCCTGCCCACAGGAATGACCCTGGCCACGAAATTGAGCTTGCCAATCAACTGCTGGAGCTCGTGGAGGGTTGCTTTTTCCCTGTTGCGTAAGACCCTTACCTCCTCCCTGAAATCCCTCACCTTCTCATCGAGATGTCTGGATGTTACAGCAACTGAGTCTAGCTCTATCCCCAGGAATGTGAGTTTGGTTGAGGGGCCCACTGTTTTTTCTGCCGCCAGCGGAATCCTCAACTCCCTGGCTAACTCTTGAAATGCTGTGAAGGTGTCCCCACACTCTGCTGACCTTGCGGGCCTGTGAACAGGAAGTCATTGAGGTAGTGTAGTTAACCCCCAGCGGGTGCCTGTTATGCAGGGCCCATTCCAGATAGGTGCTAAATTGTTCAAAGTATGCGCAGGACAGTGCGCACCCCATAGACATTGCTTTGTCCAAATATATTGCCCCCTCCCACTGGAAACCCAACAGGTGGAAACTTGCGGGATGAACCGAAAGGAGGAGGAAAGCGGACTCAATATCCGCTTTTGCCATGAGGGCTCCATGGCCTGAGGCCCTTACCAGGTTGAAGGCATCATCGACAGTAGCGTAACCCACTGAACATGCATCAATGCTAATTCCGTCATTCACAGACATCCCTTCAGGGAAGGAGAGGTGGTGGATGAGTTTGAACTGCCCCAGTTCCTTCTTGGGAAGTACCCCAGGGGAGAAATTACCAATCTCTTTGTTACCGGGAGAGGAAGGGGACCCTCTATTTACCCAGAGATTTTTCTTTCTCTAGCTTTTTGCGAACCACCTCTGGGTACTATAGTGCAGATTTCAAGTTATTTGAGCCACCCAGTAGTAGGGGACCCTCAAATGATATAATAAAACCTTTGTCAAAACCTTCCACCAGCATGGCAGCGTCTTGTTGTGATATTCGTTGGGTAGCCATCAGGGTTGCTGTGTGTTGATATGGGACTCGGCTAACCTGTAGTTGTGTACACCATTTTGTCCCCCCCTCCCTCTCTTGTCTGTTCTGTTTTCTCTTTTTTCTCCCCTCATGGCACCTTCTTGCATCTGCTCCCTGCTGCTGGATGTCCTCCGCCACACGTGGAGCTTATGTGCTGAAATTAGCAAAAGGCCCCCCATGTGCACTCGTTCGAATCATACTTTCACCAGGATGGGGTTTTCCAAGTATTTTATGTTTTGGGCCTATGAAATGACGCACTTCCCTTTGTAGAAAGAACCCTGAAAGGGCTGCTCACTTTTCCCCGCCTGTTTTAACCTCTATCGCCACCATCATTTTGTGAATGAAACCGGACACACCCTCTACATTCCATTCCATTTCTGGGTGTATCTGCATTTTTAGTCTAAATCCCTCATCGTATTCTAACCATGCATCCCCTGGGAATTGCCTATGTGCCCCGTGGATGTTGGCCTTAGACAGCCATAGGTCTGCCGCACAGCGTGGGAACTTCTCAACAATAATGCAGGCCATGATTCTAAATGCGTCTAACCAAATATCAAAATTCCTTTCTTTCCGCACCCTTCCCCTTTCCCTTCTTTCCTCAACTTTTTTATCGCACACCGTCAGGTCCAGCCATTCTAATTAAGTCTCTAATAAGGAGAAAACGTCAATACATTTCTTCCTCCATATCCTCTGTTTTACTGCTAAGGGGATAAGGCTCGCCAGCCCCGTGGCCCTCGTGGTCATTGATGCTGGACCTGGCGAACGCCTAGTGTAAGCATCCTTGGGTAGACCTGTTCTGGGTCGCTTTTCCTGCTTGTGCTGCCCCATGCTGCCATGAGGGTCCCTAATCCCCCACATGTCTTCTGCATGAACTGCCCTTGCAATCACTCCTGTCGCGAGCAGCCGGGGTCTACCAGGTGCCATGGTAGCCCAAATACCCCCTCTTGAGGTAGGGAGAGCACTGTCCCTAGCCCCTGTGCGCCTAAGCCATTAAGCAACAATGGCGTTATTGATTTTAAGCATTCCTGTACTATTGTACCAATATTCTCACCCCTTGTCGCTGTGTTGCTGGCGTCTCCGCTAGCTCCTGCTGTCACCGGGATGGCTACAGGCCAGTCCTCTTGTACCCTTTCTTGGCCGCCGTCCTCTGCGGTGCTCTCGATGCAGCCCTTTGTCTCTTCCAGGGTGCTGGCCTACTGACGTTCTAGAGAGGCGGATTGCTTGACCCTTCACCGGCATTGTGATCCAAGTGTGACTGCAGCCGGCTGGTCCCGTGCACCTCAGATGCTGCGCGCATTTACCTCAATAAATCCCTCAGCCCTCCTGGTTGCTCCTTTCCGCCCTGGTTCTCAATCATGCGTGCCTTTTGCTCACTTCCTTCAATCTTTCTGCTTGGTGTGGTGCAGCTGCCCTCTTATGCATCAAAACACCTTAAATTCAACAGGGTGTTATTACCACTGGGGAACAGCCCCCCTAATGCACTAGTTTCCAACACCAGCAACATGTAGCCAACTTCCTCTTTGTTAGTGCTGCTTCTTCTGTAATTATTCCCCCTTTTTTTGCCAAATTTGTCTCATGAGTGTTCAAGTGAAATAAGACTAAGCAGCGACCTGTTCAACCAACCCGCGGTTGATCCTGCTCCTGGCCCTGCCCCTTTACTTGTTTTCTCGCAGACCCAGAACACTGAGCACTGCACAGCTGAGTCTGACCACAGCTCCGAGCTCCTGCTGACTGCAGTCCAACCAACGCTGCACTGCTGAGGCTTCTGCTCCCTGCCAAGTCCTCCAACTGCAGGCAGATCACTCCACACGGCACGGGGACAGGTTTGCAGCAATCGCTGCTAAATTGCCTAGAATCCCCACGTGTGGCATCGACCCCGAAGTTCGAACCCTGGCCTCTAAGGGCCAGATGTAGGAGCCTTAATACCGGTCGGAAACGGCCGATTTCGGCCGTTTCCGACCGGTATTTGGCTTTTGAGATGTAGGTGGCATTTTATTTACAGAATCGGTATATTTACCGATTCGGTAAATATACAGAATCGGTAAAATACCGAATCGGTAAATTTACCGATTCTGTAAATCAAGATGTAGGTGGCACTGTAATCAGTGCCACAGGCCCTTACCGAATCGTTATTTACCATGGAATACAATTCCATGGTAAATAACGAATTCCAGTGTACATGCACATCTGTGCATGTACACCTGTGCCATGTGGCACACAGACATGCCCTAAGGGCATGTCTGTGTGTCAAATGACACACAAGCCAGAAACAGGGGTGCAACAGGGTGTCAAAGTGACACCCTGTCACCCTTGCAAAATCGGTAATTTTACCGATTCTGTAATTACAGAATCAGTATTTGCCATTGATTCCTATGGGCTTCAAGGCCCATAGGAATCAATGGCAAATACCGATTCTGTAATTACAGAATCGGTAATTACCGAATCATACAGATTCGGTATTTTTACCGATTATTTTACCTACATAGCAATTACCGAATAGTGAATACCGAATCTGTAAAATTCGGTATTTACCATTCGGTAAATTGCTATTACCTACATCTAGGCCTAAGTTCAGCGATTGGCTGCTCGAATGCTCCACAACACGTTGTACCGATGTACCGGCTCCACCTCCTCCGTCTCCACCCAGCAGCCGCTCCCCAGTCTGGCCGAAGAGGCAGCGATGGCAATCCGGAATGAGATGTCGGTTTGTCTGGACGGGGAAGGCACACTCTGCTCAGCCATGTCGTTCTCCCAGCGACCACAGAACCACACCAGCCCTCTCTTACGGACTTTTCTTTCTGCACACACCACTCCGCTGCTGCTCGCTGTAAGACAGCGGCCAGTGGACAACTCTGAGCAACAGTTGGACCCCCACTGATGCTGGGAGGTTCCTCAGCGCACCCGGAGAGGCACTTTGGAGCCTGCTGAAGTCCGGAGTGGTCACAGTCAATTTCCTCATCGTGACGATCAAGGGGGGGGGGGGGGGGGGGGTCCTACAGCCCCTGCTTCGACGCCAAGCTCCGTCCATGCCAAGGTAAGTGCGGCTCAAAACTTCTTGCTGTGCCACTCCCCCCACTCCATGATGATAACGAGCAGTACTGGGGGGAGCAGCGCCTTATAACCCCCTGCAGATTTCCCGCATCTGACAGTGGTTTCCCCCATGGGGGGTTCTTAATTCACCTGTCCTCCTCCATTGGTCAGGAGGTTTTGGCGTCTCTCAGGCACACCTTGGCATAAAGGGTTGCCTCTATCTGCTTCTGGACTCTTTGCAGCACCCAGAACCGGATCCTTCCAGTGGCTCAGCAGCTGTTATGGCACCGACCCTCAAGGCTCCCTTTGGGGACGGCCTCTGCCAAAACCCTATGGAGCGCCTCACACAAGTGCCGGGGCACCTTTCGGCGCACCCCACCTACCCTGTTAACCACAAATGAAATACGAAAGTGATGTTTGTTTGGGTAGTACAGACTCCCAGCACCACTGGCTATTGAGCTCGCAACAGCACCTCATGAGCCATCAGCCAGACGGAAAGAGGAAGAACAGGCCATCACACACTATAACTCTGATGGCCAAACAAATGTTCTCTTAGTGAAATCGCCAGGGAGGTAGCTGAGCACACAAAGGAGGGACATTTAAACAATTGCACCAATAACAAGCCATAATTTCTAAATGACACAGACGATAACCAATTGCAATTGGTGGGTGTGCCAAAGCTCATAGAAGAGAAATAACAGGTCTTGCAGGGCTCAACTTAAACTTAAAAAGTTGTCTGTATGGATGTGGGAGGAAAGTGATGGTATTAGAGAAATTTTGGTTAGCTGAGGAATCATTGTATTACCTTATTATCATAATTCTTACTGTTCAATAAATACCAAAGAATTAAGGTAGACAGTAAAGTAAGATTTAATCAACAAATATCAGACGCTGGTGACTATGGTGCTGGGTGCCCCTCAGTGATGTACAATAATGACAAATGCTTGTGGGCATATAGAAAGCAAACGGTCAGAGATGAGAACCTCAAGTGTGTGTCTGCCCAGCTCACAGGAATGCAGCAATACACAACGGTCTGTGGGAATCCCTGTACTCCACATGTCTTCACCAGGCAGGTTTTGACTTCCCAAAATGGAATCCAATGTCCTCCTACTTGCAATATACCATTGCATGTACATTTGCACTCAGTGTACTGCACAGTACACTTATTGTCCAGCACTATTATCTCCATGCACTGTGCCATTACACACACATTCAGCACACACAATCAGTCTGTGCACTCTGTTCAGTACTGTACTTTTTCTGTATTGCACCAGGGTGTGCTATTTGTACACAAATACACTGCCAGCACACACACTCGCCATGTGCGCTCTGCACAACATTGCACCCTTCGTGTATTGTACCTCACGCAAGCACACATACACCCATCACATGCTGCATTTGCGCATGCATTGCACAGCACTACATTGCTCATGTAATGTATTCCACACAGTACATGAACCAATCACACATATACTGCACAGCACTGCTCCATCCCTATATGGTACCCTTCCCAGGCACACATATATCCAGTGCAGGGTCACTACGCCTGTGCAGGACTCCACACCTACCTGATGTAGGATATGGGTGAGTTAAGTACGCAGTAGCTGAACTTTTTAAAAAGGTCAATCAGTCTAGAGGAATCACTCCAGTGACACAGGGTAAAAAGGACCTGTTCACTACTACTTATCATGAAACGGTACGCTGCTACCACCATGCTTGTGCTACTTAACTCTTGGTGAAGGTGGTAGCCTTCCACCAGTATGATGGTATCAATCAATCAATCTTAGCTTTATTCGATTTCTGTATAAAAATCATAAAAGCAACAACAGTACATAAAAATACATCAGTACATTTCATCAAAATTACTTATGTTACAATAAAAACAAGTCGATAAAATAAATCAGCGAATCATTTTAGAGCGAAATAATGAGTCAAATTGGTTAGACGTGGAGATGATACGGCCACTCGATACAAGACCACTCCTGCTCATCAAAAGGTTGCTCTCTGCTTTTTGACATTTGGGCGGGACATATAATGATCTAGGGTAAAAGTCACTTATGCTCCAGATAGATATAGGACCATCTCCTATTTGTGGCTGCCAGGATTGGAGAAATGGAACAACGTGTTTAGATCTGAATTTGACAAGAACCAAGTTGCCCGCTATATCCTTAGGAAGAGGTCCTAGCCAACCCACCCTTCTGACATTTAGTATGGTGCCATCGATGTTGGGTGGTAGGGGTCTATTTTTGGTTAGCCAAAACACAACCTTGTTTCTTAGGTCCAGATGACTTTCATGTTTCCCCTTTATAAGTTCTGGTACTCCCGAGAGGACACAATAGTAGCGGCCTCTGGTGGCAAGTTTAAATGCTCGGTTTTAAATAACATATTATCATGAGTAACCGCTTTTCCTTTATGTAATGTCAATTCTCTGTATGATGGTAGAGCTTTGACCATCCGGTCCATCAAGTCTACAGTCCATAAGTGTCACAATCCCTACATGCCTTACAGTCTGCCTGTAGAGTAGTCCCGCAGGGATGACATGAATTACCTCCTCAGTCTCTTATCTACTGCCCTGTCCTACCTTAATAGTACCAGCCGGTGGCGTGGTGACTGCGGGGGGAGGGAATCCTGGTAATGAGGTGCCTGAAGGTGTGGTTAGGCAATAAGGGACCCTCCTGGGTGAATACAGCTTCCTGCCTCGGGACCTGAGGGAAGGGCAACCCACAACAATTACCATCTGTACAATAGCATGCACGTTGTTCTCAGGCATACATTTGTTCAGGAAGATAGATTGGAACTATAGTTACGTGAAGGAAAGGAAGGTTCAAGGCAGTCCTTCAATATGAAGAGGAAAGGAAAGAAACAATGAACTCCTGCGCTTGTTGTCCGGATGAACAGTAGGAGGAATGGGTGAAGCATCTTTGATACCAGGAAAATATTAACCAGGGCAAAGAAAGAGAACGCGCTCCAGCGCTACCAAAATAAACAAGACAAAGTACAGTGTTGCACTCCTGCGCTCACCGTTTCTATGTGGTGCAAAACAAAGGGCAAAGTACGGTGTTGCGCTCCTGCTCTCACCGTGGAATCACGATAAGAAATGGTAACGCGCCCAGCGCTTACCGGAATACTATGACCAGGTACGGTGTTGCGCTCCTGCGCTCACCATGCTGAAAATGAGAAAATAAATAGAAAGGCAGGGTGACAGTAACGTGCTCCTGCGCTTACCATGCCGTGCCGAGAGAACCCAAGGGCAAGGTGACAGTAACTCGCTCCAGCGCTCACCGTGCCGTGCTGGGGAAATCAGAGGCAAGGTGCTGGTAATGCCCTCCTGCGCTCACCGGGCCGTGCTGAGGGAATCAGGGGCAAGGTGACGGTAAAGCGCTCCTGCGATCACCGTGCCGTGCTGAGGGGATCAGAGGCAAGGTGACGGTAACGCGCTCCTGCGCTCACTGTGCCGTTCCGAGGGGGATCAAAGGTAAAATAACGGTAATGCACTCCTACGCTTACTGTGAGGGCTAGAGCACTCGTACAGGTGCTGGGCCAGCGTCCGAGTGAAATCAGAAGCGCCGGGGTGAGCGTCCATCCGTTACTAAATGGTGCGTCACCCAGAAGTAGTTTGGTGGTAACCCCCGGTACTGCGCTGCTGTAAGCGCTAGACCGCCAACCAGCCGTGTTCGTCCGTGGTTCATTCAGGGACAGGGCAGTACCTCCCACAAAACAAAACCCCCACCTTCACATGGGAGTAACAGGGCGTGGTTTCAGGGGAAGGCAGGTATGAAAAGCATGTACCAACTGGGGGGCATGGTGTACAAGGGACAGGGCCTCCCAGGACCTCTCTTCGGGACCATATCCCTTCCAGTCTATGAGGTAAAAAAGCTTCCCTCTGGTTCTACGTGAATCTAGTACTGCACAGACTTCGTATTCCTTGTGATCATCCCTGAGTACAGGCGGTGGAGGCCCGGAAGCCTGGCCATCGGACAAAGCCTGCTTCAAAAGGGACACATGGAAGACAGGGTGTATCTTCATGTGAGGAGGTAGAGTGAGTTTCATGGATACTTTATTGATTACCTTGGCTATGCTGTAGGGGCCTACGTAGCGTGGTAACAGCTTCTTTGGGCAGTGCACATTGATGTTTCTAAGAGACACCCATACCCTGTCTTCCTCCTTGTACACATGTTCGGCCTGTCTGTGTATAATGGCGTTATGCTTGTATGTTTCCTTAGCCTTGGCTAACTCAAAACGGGCCTGTTGCCAAAGATCGCATAGCTGTGTGTGATATACCTAGATGGTGGGCAGAGGACTGGATTGGGGAGCATCCCAGGGTGTGGTGCGAGGATGTTGTCCTTGAAGGCAGTAGAAGGGTGACAATCCAATGGAAGCATGTTTGTTGTTGTTATAGGCGTACTCCATCATCCATAGGACGTCAGACCATTCCGTCTCAACTGTGATGAGTAGGCAACAAAGGTATTGTTCCATGGTTTGGTTTGTTCTCCCCGCCTGACCGTCAGTTTGGGGATGGTAGGCAGAGGAGAGACGTCCGTCCGTACCTATGGTGTCGCACACAGTTCTCCAGAACCGGGAAACAAACTGGGTTCCCCTATCGGTGATCAGAACAGAAGGAATGCCATGTAGACGGATTACATTGTTCATGAAGATTCCTGCTAATTCCCCCGCAGAGGGCAATTTGCTCAATGGTACGAAGTGGGCCATCTGGTCAGGTGATCAACGATGGTGAGAACAGTGCTACATCCTGTCTTGGTACGAGGTAATTCCACCACAAAATCCATGGACATGGTATGCCACGGGTAGGATGGCACAGGGAAGGGATTCAGTAAACCCACTGTAGGTTGTGGTTGGGTCTTGCCCTGCAGACATACGGAACAGTGGGCTACATAGATGCATACATACTCCTGCATGGTTGGCCACCAGAAGTGTCTTTGCAATAGATCCAAGGATTTGTGGTATCCTGGCTGTAGAGACAGTGCTTGGTCATGGCACAAGTACATGGCTTGTTGTTCTTGGTGTGGTAATGCAAGGTAGAATGATTCCCCCTTGTAGAGGAGTCGGTCACGTGCAGTGATCCCTGTTAGATTGCCAATTCACTCTTCTGGTTTCTTTACCTGGAGATGATCTCATAACTGGTTCGGGAAGGAAGAGGAAACAATGACTCCCTGCAAACATCGTTCTGGTAAGATAGAAGAGGGCGTTGTCTTGTCTATTCCTTCCTTGGTCTCTTCTAGCCTTGATTGAGCGTCAGCTTTGGCGTTTTCTTTACTAGGAGTCATACTCATTGAAGAATAGCGTCCATCGTAGTTGGCAAGCAGTAAGAGCCCTGGCCGTTCGAAGGAATTGCAGGTTCCGGTGGTCCGTATATATGGTGACAGGGTGTTTCGCGTCTTTTAGATAATGACACCACTCCTCAAATGCTGTCTTGATTGCTAGCAGTTCCCGATCGGAAACCGTGTAGTTCCTTTCCGCCGGTTGAAGTTTCTGGGAATAATATGCTACAGGATGCAGGAGATTTGATTCAGTGTCTCTCTGGGATAGCACACCTCCCAACGCATCTTGTGAGGCATCTGCTTCAAAAACGAATAGTTGTTGCGGATCGGGGTGTATAAGGATGGGTGCACTGGTGAACCTGGTTTTAAGTTCAAGAAATGCCTTTTCGGCTTCTAGGTTCCACACAAACTTGGTTCCCATTCAGAGCAGGCACGTGATGGAAGTGATGATGTTCAAAAATCCCACGATGAAGCGCCGGTAGTAGTTAGCAAAGCCAAGGAACTGTTGGACCTTTTTCAAGGAAGTCAGAGAGGGCCATTGCCGAGGGGATCAAAGGCAAGGTAACGGTAAAGTGCTCCTGCGCTTACCGTGAGGGCTAGAGCACTCGTACAGGTGCTGGGATAGCGTTCGAGTGAAATAAGAAGCGCCAGGGTGAGCATCCATCCGTTGCTAAATGGTGCGTCACCCGGAATTAGTTCGGTGGTAACCCGCAGTACTGCGCTGCTGTAAGTGCTAGACCGCCAACCAGCCGTGTTCGTCCGTGGTTCGTTCTGGGACATGACAATGAGACAGACCAATGTCATGGCATACACGCATGATCCGTGTTCGTCTATGACAAAAGATCAGCATTAGGGCTCCAACAGTTGGTCACTTTACTTGGTGAAGTTAGATTTTAGAGTTCAGGATCAAAACACTGATTGCAAGAGGAGTGTGCACTTGACAACCCTTGGCAGTAGCGGGTTATATTTAGTGTCCACAGAAGAAGTTAGAATGTAAAAGGGCATTGCAATAGGCTGTGTGTAATGGGCTACGGGCATCCTTCTGCACCGCACCTGCATTGAACAGGGCAGTTTCTCTGCTCAGAAGGTATGACCAAAAAAGTTTCCATCAAGCTAACGAAGCTCACCTCGTAGCCATGCCTAATATTTTTTCAAGTATAATTTTACCAGGTGCCTGTTTGTATATTCTGCACATGAGCAGTTACTGGTTGTGATATTATGTAGAAAATATCAACTCAGATTGAACTACTCATCTGGCCTCCTCTTGTGAAAGGTTACTTTTGTTCTAACCTTCTCCACCTGCACCCACACAAACAAAAGTTCAAAGCATTTGTTTAGGTGTGTGCAAGTGTGTGTACACTATGCGATACGAGTGTGCCTGTGAGTGTGCAAGTGTGTGTGTACACTATGCATGCACACATGTGGACAGAGGCACAATATGTGTCTGGAACCATTTTATTAATGTCGAATTAAATGAAGATATAATTGCTACAATTGGGGACAACGTGAATGCTTGAATGTCAATGTATGCATTACTAGGATAATATGAGAAATGGCATCATGGCAATATTTGCTTTACTGAGACAATGCTGAAACAGGCAGGTGACAATATGTGGAATTTTAGTGCGCGAGCTGAACATCATCTGCGCCAGCTTGTCACCCACGTACAACATGCACGACAGCCATTTTAGGTATCATGGTCTCCCTGTCCACGATCGATCACCAGCGTGCTCCCCTGACCCGGCAAGCATCCTCCGCGCACCCTGGCTTCCCCCCCTCCCTCACATGGGCAAGTCATAAACCTTCTTCTTCTGCAAGACTCTGTCCTTGGGAGTCACGCTCGCGCCTGACCAAACACCTCCTTTCCTTTCATGAATACCACTGTGTTGGTAAACTCTCCCTCTGCGCCTGATTGTCCATGCGGCATGAATACCTCTCCTTTGATGACCCCTTCCACCGAGTCCGATTGTCCACACAGGTCCGAGGCCATCGCCTAAGCCGGGAGATACAGTTTACTGCCCCCTATTGTATGGAGTCACTCCTCTTCAAAGGACCCACTATTGATCATGGCCTCCCCACCCCCTGGGATACGATCAGGCGCACACATCCTAAGAATCGGCGGAACACTCAGCTGCGTGATAGCCCCCTCCTCTTATCAGCAGGTTGAGAACCTCTATTGTGGATGCATGTGGGGGTGGGATTGACACGAGGATTACGGGGATGTCTTTTTCCTTACTTCACAATGTCTTGATTGTAATAAAGAGTGGTCACATGCCATAAACCAGGGTATAAGAGGCCAGGCCTCAGAGAGGCTGTTAGAGCACCTCGAGACGATACCTTGTTGTCTGATCTGATGTGTTCTGCTCCGTCGGAATAAAAACTTCTGTTTCCTGCCTTCAAGTCTCCAGCGCCTGCCTCTTTGTTTGATAACTAGAATGGTATAGAGGCGGTTAACGCCGGGCAACTCCGAAAAAGGTCATCAGCCCTACCCTTTTTCTACAATTGGCGTCCCAAAGCGTGGGGCCCATCAGCGACACGTGGATCCAGTGGGAGAGGTCCCGACGATAGAGTGAACGACTGCAACGATCGGGAGAGCTCCTGTCCGATAGACCCTCGTCTGACAGCCGATCATCCGAACTTCACTGGTTCTGAACAGACCTCTCTCGAGTGATCTACGGTCCTGACTGGGAACCATCAGGAGTGCCGCGAACAGACGAAGAATAGAGGACGATCGGGCGCTGGATTCGGAAGACAGGAAACTGTCCATGCGGTCCGGGTAAGGTCGTGTAAATACGACAAAAATATGAAATGATTGTTTGGTTTGGATAATACTAGTATTACTCTTTTGTTGGTTCCTCTGGAGATTCGCCGTCTGCAAACGGAGAAACAACAGGCTCTCCCTTTGCAAGCAGTGAAGGATAGGTAACGCAGACTTTTTGTCCCCGTTGTAATCCGTCGTGCCTATCTTCCTCCCCCACTGTTTTCCCGAACTACTGTTCGCGGATTGTTGTCTGGAGATTCTCTGTCTGCAAACAGGGAAGAACAAGGTCTCTCTTTGCAGGTAGAGAAAAAGTAGGTAACGCAAACTTTTAACCCGTCGTACCCACTTATTCTCCCCACTGATTGTTTGATTGACCGTACATTAAGTGTTCGGTATTGGTTCTTTTGAGGTATTCACCGCCTGCAAACAACGGAGAATAGAAATATTCTGTCTAGTCTTTGCACGCCGTGATAAGATAGGTAGTGCAGACCTTTGTCCCCATTGTAACCCGTCATGCCTATCTTCTCCCCACTGATTGGTAGCCTGTTTAGCCCGGACCGCTTATTAGAGATGAACCATCCAGCTCCACTGGAAGGCACCCCTAATAAGGACATGTTCACTAAGCATGGACTAGTCACTATAGCTTATACTAAGTTATGGCATAAATACACAAAGAAGAACCCCGAAAGTCAGTGGCCACTGATAGGTTCCTTTGATGATCATAAAATAAAAACATTAGAAATAGCGCTCCAGAAAAATAAGACTACGCCCACTATGCTCGATAGTATCGGCATGTGGCGCAAAGAAACGGAACAACGAAGAAAAAGAGAAGAAGCAAAAATAGGGAAAGAATTACGAAAGGCAGCCCACCTAGCCGCTAATCAACTAGAAGAAGAAATAAAAGAAAGAAAGGAAGCTACACAAAAACAAGAATCAGGGTTGACAGGTCAATGTCCTGTTAGGACCCCTTCTACGCTCTACCCTGAATTGCCCTCCAAACAACGGGCGAACGTTGAGTTACTGCTAGGTCCCCCAATCATCTACATGCCCCCTCCATATGCTCCCTGCCAACAACACCTGCAAGCCCTGAGTGCGAACGAGAGCGACCTTAGCGCTAGTGCACCAGCCCTCACGGCCTCCGCACCAGCCGCATTAGTAACACCACCAGATGACCCCGAGGCTAGCAAGCAACCACCAGCCAGACCAAATAGGTTGAGTAAAGATGAGCGGGATGGGATTGACAAAATAGCAAAGACACTAGTAGAACGGAAGGAGAGCGAAGAATACACAATGAACATGTATAATTCACATGCCGACAGCCACAGACGGCATTTCATTTTACGATTCAGCTACCACACCCTGAACGCATATGAGGATAGATATCAGAGTAAGGGCCCCGCTAAACTGACAGCGCTATATAGAAAGATTGATGTTGGAGATGGGACTGAACGTGATGCGACGGACCTCTTCATGCAAATGCTTGAGGTCTTCCGCCACCTCACGGAACAGAAACCAGAAGTCAAGGTTACAGTCCCTGAAACAACCGAGTCCTCAGTAGGAGTAGCCAACTCTATGATGCCCATCAGAGAGGCGGCCCCTTACTGGGTTCCGCCGCGTGGTCAGGGAACAAACGACGATATTAACCATGAAGATGCAAAGGGGAGGGTTGTGTACAATTGGGTTTACCAACCATGGGACCGACAAGACATCTTAACCTTTAGACAAACTCTGCCCGATTTAAGAAAGAACCCGACAGCATTCTATACCGAATTAGGCACAGCCTTGGGTTCGACGATAATGACTTTAGCGGACATTGACTTGTTTTTCGGGTTATGCCTGCCAGCTGACGTGTGGAAGCAAATCCGGAAGGCTGACCACACGGATCTGTTCGGACATACCTGGAAGCAACTCAGTGATCTAGATAGACAGCGAGAGCCCGGAAAGAAACCAGTAAAGGACATATTAGAACTCCCAGACAAATTAGTTCAGAAGTTAAAGACACTGATCCCAGAGAAAAAGGTAGACTGGTCGATAGTCACGGCCTGTCGTCAGAAACCCCAGGAAGATGTATCGGAATACTTCTCCCGATTCGAGACAGTGTTCTCCGACTACAGTGGCCAAGACATGACCACCGCAACCGGACAACACCTGTTTGTACAAAATTATGTGAAGGGCCTATCACAAGAGGTCTCCCAAAAGCTGCAGATGAGTGAGAGTAGTTGGGGGGCCTCCAAACCCGCAGCTATCCTTCAGATGGCTCAGTATTACGAGCACCAGAAGAATGAGAGTGATAGGGCATCCGAGAAAAAGAAGAAAGATTTGAAAGAAAGGGTGATGATAGCCCAGATACAAGGTATAGCGGTCGGACGGGAACCCCATGGGGGGAACTACCAATCGACCACCCCTAGAAATCCACCTCCCAAAGACCACACCCCGACACCCCACATTGGACGTAGAGACATTAGCGGGGACCAGTGTGCCTTCTGCAAAGGATTCGGTCATTGGAAATCCCAGTGTCCGGTTCTATTAGAGATGAACAGAAATAGGGACCCCAAGGACGTAGCGGGTGGGCCGAGAAATAGGAGACAAGGACGAGGGTACACAAACGACACCACCAATGACAGACCAGGGAGATCGAACACATTTGACCGTCCCCGACAGAACCAGTATCAACTATCCGACGGTGAGAATGCCCCCGATTTTGCATAGGACTGCCAGGGGCAAGGGAGGGATCCAGTCGAGCTCTGTGTTGACCAGCAAGGTCCTTACGTCACTGCTAAGGTCCTGGGTACAGAGTCTCCATTTTTGGTAGACACTGGGGCGACCCGTAGTGTGTTATTGAAACGACTGGTTCCAAGGGCACCCTTGTCTGGCTCACACATTACATCGATAGGTTTCGATGGGACGCCCTCCACTAACCCCCTGTCCGTACCTATCTCCTTTGATCTAGATAACAACACCACTGCCACAACATTTTTGCTCTCCTCCAACTCCCCTGACGCCATTATGGGCATTGATTTGCTGAAACATTTTCGAGCCACTATCAGGTGTTCCCCAGATGGAGTCCGAGTCATTCCTGTACCACAACCCGAGCGTGCCTAAATCTTGCCCAACACGACACATGTGCTCCCTGACTGACTGTGATCTGTCCTTGCTCGACGCCCTGCCCCCGTACCTATGGGCCAAAAATGACTCTGATGTGGGACGAATGATGATTGACCCCATTCATATAACTGTAAGGCAGGACGCCATGCTCCCGAAACTCCCACAGTATCGGATATCGCCCGAGGGCGAGAAGGCACTGGTAGTGATCACTCAGTCTCTGGTAGATGCAGGAGTGGTCGAAGAAGTGGTTAGCAATGTCTGCAACAGCCCTATCCTACCCATTGTTAAGAAGCAAGGCGAGGGAGATGAGAAAGCGTACCGCTTCATCATCGACCTGCGAGAGATTAACAAAGTGGTTGTACCCCAATACCCCGTAGTCTCAGACATCACCACCATTCTGACCCTCATCTCGTCCACTGCCACCACTTTCACTGTTATTGATCTCAAAAATGCGTTTTTCTCTATCCCCATCCACCCAGACAGCCGTTATCTCTTCGGCTTCACTCTAAAATCCCGCTCATACCGATTTTGTAGAGCTCCCCAGGGCTACACTGAAAGTCCCAGCATTTACAGCCAGGCCCTCAAAAGACAGCTGGACGCCGTCCAGCTACCAGATGGAGTGGTGTTGATCCAATATGTCGATGATATCCTTTTGGCGGCTGACATCACCCCACTTGCAATCACAGCCACTGTCCAACTCCTACACTTTCTCGCAGAAAATGGCCACAAAGTCTCCAAAAAGAAATTACAGTTCTGCCAGTCACAAGTGACATACCTAGGCCATCTCCTGTCCAAAGAAGGGAGGAAACTTACGCCCGATCGAATCCAAACCATCCTAGATACCCCCATCCCAAAAACACAAAAGCAAGTCCGCTCTTTAGTTGGCCTTACCTCTTTTTGCAGACAATGGTTACCAAATTTCAGCCTCATTGTAAAACCTCTACTTGCCTTGCTGGCCAAAGATGCCCCCTTCCCGCTTCCTTGGACCCGTGAGTGTCCTTTAAGGAGCTACGGGATGCCCTTTGCTCGGCCCCTGTCCTGGGAACACCGGATTACTCCAAGCCCTTTGCCCTTTTCACCCACGAAAGGGAGGGGTGTGCATTGTCCGTCCTAACACAGTCTATCGGTCCTAAGCAGCGCCCTTGTGCCTACTTCTCTGCCACTCTTGACCCTGTAGCCAGAGCTTTGCCTGCCTGCCTTCGAGCAGTAGCTGCCGCTGCTGTCTCTATCCGTCAGAGCGAGGGAATCGTACTTTCGAACTCCCTCACTGTGTTAGTACCCCATGCGGTCGACACCCTTTTGAACCAAACCAAGACTCAACACCTGACTAGCGCACGACTGACAGGGTACGAATTGACGCTACTTGCACCCCACATCACACTAAAGAGATGCACGACTTTGAATCCTGCTACACTGTTGCCCCTGCCTGAAAATGACCCCGACGTGCCTCCCACACACGACTGTGTAACCCTCACGGACGAACAAACTAGGAGTAGAGTTGACCTCCGAGACACTGCTTTTGCAGACCCTGATGGAGAGCTATGGGTAGACGGCTCATGCATCAAACTCCCAGACGGCACCACTTCAGCTGCCTATGTAGTAACGACAGCCCGAACAGTAGTTGAGACAGCCCGCATCACACAACGATCTGCACAGGCAGCAGAGCTGATAGCCCTCACACGAGCATGCATCATAGCCACAGGAACCACCGCGAACATATATACAGACAGCCAGTATGCCTTCGGGGTGGTTCACCATTTTGGGCTCCTATGGAGGGAAAGGGGATTCCTGACGTCACACGGCACACCCATCCTTCACGGAGATCTGGTTTCTGCTTTGATTGAAGCAGTTCTCCTCCCCAAACGATTAGCAGTAATCAAATGCCAGGCACACAAGAAGGTGACAGACTTAGTCGGACAAGGGAACGCACTGGCCGACATCACTGCACGAACCACAGCTGAGAATAAGACGGTGACGCGCATATATGTGACCAGGTCACAAGCAGAGAAATGGACTGATGCTAGGGAAATGATTAGAGACATCCAGTCGGCCAGCACCCCTCACGAACTGACCGAGTGGGCACGGGTGGGTTTGAAGGACGTTGAGGGCTGCTGGCGGACAAAAGACGCAAACAGATGGCTGCTGCCTGACTCATACCTGATCCCGGTACTGACTATGGCACATTCCCCCGCACACATAGGATCTGCACCCATGATCGAACTCATTTCCAAAGTCTGTCACAACGACAAAATCCCCGACTCAGCCAAACGCCTGGTCCAGCAGTGCCTTATCTGTTTGCAACACAACCCCGGGAAGGGAACTGTGGTGCCCCGGGGAGGGTTTGGGATCCCCGATCACCCCTTTGAGGTCCTCCAGATGGATTACATCCAGCTAGAGAGATGCCAAGGCTTGAAGTATGTACTAGTCATTGTATGTGCCTTCAGCAAATGGGTAGAGGCCTATCCAACCCGTGACAACACCGCCATGACTACTGCCAAAGTACTACTGAAAGAGTTTTTCCCTCGCTATGGCCTTTGTCGAATTTTATGGAGCGACAATGGCCCCCACTTCATAGCTGAGGTTATCCAATTAATCTTAAAAGGGTTGGGGGTGAAGCAAAGGTTTCATGCGGTCTTCCACCCCCAATCCGCCGGTCTGGTGGAGCGACAGAACACCACATTGAAGTTGAAATTGTCAAAAATAGTGGCCACCACCGGACTTAAGTGGCCAGATGCCCTCCCACTGGCTTTGCTGTCGATGCGCTCCACTCCCACCAAACACCATTTGACCCCCTACGAGGTTGTATTCGGGCGACCGATGAACCTCTGGACTGCCCCCAAACCGACCTCCATTCATGACGTCCCGGACCTCCTACTGTCTGATTATTTGTGCAAGTTGACAAAAACGTTGTCTGTAATTCATCAACAGGTGCAGCAGGCCATCCCCGATGCTTCCAGGGGCCCAGGCCACGACATCCAGCCGGGGGACTATGTGCTAGTCCGAAACTTTCAACGGGCCAAGAGTCTGGAACCCCGGTGGACGGGCCCCTGGCAAGTGCTGATCACCACCCGGACAGCGCTTCGAGTGGAGGGGAAGCGGCACTGGCTGCACGCACACCACTGCAGGAGGGTCTCCCCGACCCTGACAGAAAACGTCAACACCCAAGAAGAGCTCCTGAACAAAGACCGGCCAGCACTGGACTGCTATCCCGATACCGAGGCACTTGAACTTGCAAAATTCCCCGATCCCACTGTGCCATCCAGAGAAGGGTATTTCCTGCGTCAAAAGGAGGGAGCTTCGGCTAAGTAGGCCACGGATTAAGTTAAATCTCAGAACGGTGACCTAAACACAACCAAGGGTTACCGGGGGAGAAGGTAAACGAAGTCTGTGGTTCTGCCCGCTACCGAGCACCTTGAAGATGATGGAAGCGCCAGATAAGAAGATGATGGAAGCGCCAGATAAGAAGATGATGGAAGCAACAGGAAATACCCACTACAGGAACCCAAAGACTGACAATTTGCACAAATCAAAGACAATCGCCCGCTTCATTGTCTTCCTCTTCTGCCTCCTCCTCATGACCTCCTTCTGGATTCTGGAGGAAAACACCCCCGCTCATCAGGCATTGCTGCCCACTGCACAACCGACCCCCATGAAAGAGCATCACCTGATCTCCCTGTCGCCTCAGCTCCGAGAAAGGCGCAGGGAATTCTGGAACAATTCCTTCGTGCAACTGTTGCACCAACACAACCTTGCTGCAAATGCCACGAACTGCTGGATCTGCGGATTGCTCCTGCATGCCACTGGACACTCCATCCCCTTCATCCCTTCTCCTTTCTCAGTTCACGGCTCCTGCCTCGCCTGGCTGATCCTCATGCAAGAGAGCCACAAGGACAACGCCACTTCCGGTCAAACAGTATCCCACTTCTACTATGGGTTCTGGCTGAACAAAACCGGAAGGACCTCTGCTCCCCTGTGTCCTGTGCCCTCGGGTGCCGCCTTCCTTATGAACATCCCAGCCAAAGAACGTGTTGAAGTGCAGGTGCTCCACAATCCAGCTAGACCCACCTTCTCTAATCTGCAGAAACGGACTGCCGCCACTCTGACTGTGGCCCTGTCCATTATCAATGTCACCGGTCTTGTGTGCCTCGAAGGACGGGGAACGCAGCTGGTGGGTCACAGTTCTTGCCGCATCACCACAACATTGGACTCAGTTGATCCCCCTTCCTTTGTTGCTTCTCCGAATATGTACTTTGTTTGTGGCACCAAGGCTTACACCTGGCTCCCAAAAGGTTGGAAGGGTACCTGCTACATCGCCTTCGTTCTCCCTCCCACATATGTAGCCCCTGCTAACCATCACCGGCAGAGGCGCGCAAATGACATTGAACAAGCCGACTCCACTGGAGCACAGTTCCTGGATGCAGCAAAGGGACTTGTTCCTCTGTGGGGCCCAATGGCGAACAGCCGCGCTATCCGACACCTGACCCAGGCAGTAGAAACAACGATCAACATCACGGCTGACATCCTCGCTAACAACACGGCTGAGCTTCAGGCGGTCCACCTTGTGGCCCTTCAAAACCGCCTTGTTCTAGATGTGGTTCTAGCCGATCGAGGAGGAGCATGCCGCATTATCGGATCTAGCTGTTGCACCTACGTGCCAGATAACTCGCCCTCAGTCTACAAAGCCATTGAACACCTCCACAGACTTTCCTCGGAGGTTCACCAAGAACAAGAAGGATGGTCGCTTGGGAGCTGGTTTTGGGGCGCTTTGAAGGACTGGGGTTGGAAGTTGTTTTCCTTTTTATTGATACCGATTGTGATACTATGTGCGTGTTGCTTAAGTATCCAATGCCTGCCATCCTTGTGTGCACTCGCTACTAACTGTATGTGCCCAAAGACTTTGGACTTCAGAAATGAACGCATGAGTCCCCTCTATGAAGTAGAAATACGTGGCCTTATGGGGATAAATCCGAACTGACAAGTTGGCGAGACATGTTAAAAGGGAGGACTGTGGAATTTTAGTGCGCGAGCTGAACATCATCTGCGCCAGCTTGTCACCCACGTACAACATGCACGACAGCCATTTTAGGTATCATGGTCTCCCTGTCCACGATCGATCGCCAGCGTGCTCTCCTGACCCGGCAAGCATCCTCCGCGCACCCTGGCTTCCCCCCCTCCCTCACATGGGCAAGTCATAAACCTTCTTCTTCTGCAAGACTCTGTCCTTGGGAGTCACGCTCGCGCCTGACCAAACACCTCCTTTCCTTTCATGAATACCCCTCTGTTGGTAAACTCTCCCTCTGCACCTGATTGTCCACGCGGCATGAATACCTCTCCTTTGATGACCCCTTCCACCGAGTCCGATTGTCCACACAGGTCCGAGGCCATCGCCTAAGCCGGGAGATACAGTTTACTGCCCCCTATTGTATGGAGTCACTCCTCTTCAAAGGACCCACTATTGATCATGGCCTCCCCACCCCCTGGGATACGATCAGGCGCACACATCCTAAGAATCGGCGGAACACTCAGCTGCGTGATAGCCCCCTCCTCTTATCAGCAGGTTGAGGACCTCTATTGTGGATGCATGTGGGGGTGGGATTGACACGAGGATTACGGGGATGTCTTTTTCCTTACTTCACAATGTCTTGATTGTAATAAAGAGTGGTCACATGCCATAAACCAGGGTATAAGAGGCCAGGCCTCAGAGAGGCTGTTAGAGCACCTCGAGACGATACCTTGTTGTCTGATCTGATGTGTTCTGCTCCGTCGGAATAAAAACTTCTGTTTCCTGCCTTCAAGTCTCCAGCGCCTGCCTCTTTGTTTGATAACTAGAATGGTATAGAGGCGGTTAATGCCGGGCAACTCTGAAAAAGGTCATCAGCCCTACCCTTTTTCTACAAATATCTTAAAGGACAGTACACAATGATTTTATTGGTAATGTTTCTGTTTTGAAGGAATTAGCTCGAGCACAGAGATATACAATGAAGCACTGAAATATATATGTGCGGTGAATTGTGAAATGTGTGGTGTTTTACCCACTATATTGGTAAAATGCACTATACAATCTAATTTTTACATTTTCTTGGAGAGAAAAAGGGCGATTGAGGTGGGAGAACGAGGGGGGTACAGGTATATGTATAAACTGTGTACATCCTTTGTGGGCTAGTTGTCTAAAAAACATTGTGCACAAGTAACATACTGTGTTACAATAATTGAATATTAATACATTATATTGACATGGGCCTTACATGTGTGTATTCTGTAGGCTAGGAACCAACTGTGTGGGAAATTCTGGCACTAGACGTATTTTCGAAGGTCTTGAAAAGAACAAAAGTTTGAGAATCCTGTCTCTGAAAGATAACAACATAAGTGACTTTGGCACACGAAGCATGGCTCAGAGTTTGAAGAATAACGAGACACTCGAGGAGCTTCAGTAAGTGTTTTCATACATTCAAATCATGTATGTGAAAGATTAAAAGATCTTAGCGGTGTTATGACACTCAAATACTCAAAAATGTCTGCCTGATAGAAATGGGATTTGTGCAACGCATTGAAAGAAGGAAAGGAAGGACGGGAGGTAGGGAGGGAGGGAAGCAGTAAAGGAGGGAAGTAGATAGAAGGAAGGAATGGGGAAGGAAGGAAGGAAAGCATGAAAATAAAGAAAGAGAAAAAAGAAAAAGGAAAGAAAGAAAAGGAAAAAGAAAGAAAAAGAAAAAGAAAGAAAAAAGAAAGAGAAAGACAGAAAAAGAAAGAAAACAAGCTAGCAAGAAAGAAAAGTAAAAATAGAAAGAAAGAGAAAAAAGAGAAAGAAAGGAACAAAAGAAAGAGAAAGCAAAAGTAAACAAAAATAAAACAAGAAAGAAAGAAAAAAACTAGAAAGAAAGCAGTTAGGGTTGGCAAGATTATATAGCACGCCGATTAACTTATATTCAGAGTTCATGTGATCTGATGTGAAATAGCAGTATGTTGATAAATAAAGCCACCTCAGCAAGGAATTTACAACAGAATAAGCCTAAGATGGGATCTGATAAAGCTGGCAGGGGGCCTGTGCTCACCTCAAAGACAACACTAAAGTTAATATAAAGTAAAACCAAAAACACTGGCATTGTGTGAGGATGTTCTCCTTGTGAAAAAGCGAAATGCAATCACTCGAAGTGAAGTTAACCGATGCCTTAAGTAGGATGACCCATTGCCCCATGCTGTATGCTGTAGTGGACGGAAGCAAAATGTGAATGACACACCAGACCAATGGATGAAGAGAAGTGGCAGAAAGGCACATCAAGTAAGTATATTAGAAGTATCATTTTAGTAAAATCAAAAGGTCTTGCCTAACGACAGACCTAACAAAACCTTCCAAAGAATATATGAAGGGTCACAAGAAAGAGTTACAACTCAAGCAAATGGGAGACAAGCAACCACTGAAAGAAAATATTTGAACAACATAGGGCTATCCAATCATAATGATTCATCTTTGGTAAGTCCGAACAAATAAGTGTGTTTTCAATTGCAAAAGCTACAACTATTCTTTTTCCTATCATTTGTATTTTGAGGAAAAGAAAAGTTTGAAAAGAGGTTTATTTGACTCACAAATTTGGGTACGTAACAAATTGCATTTGGCAAGGCAATGCTTTTCAACCACTCTCAAGGAATGGAAATAAAGAACGTAAAAACAAAAACAAGCATTAGCAATGCCGAAAGGTTTGACATGCCTTTGTCGGCTATTAGCCAGACCTCCTGGCTCTGGCAATGCTTGTTGTTAGATATATATATCCCTTCTACTTGCTCTGTCGAAAATGGTCGTATTTATTATGCAAGCAAGGTATCTCTTCATTGCTTTGTAATGTAGATCTTCCTAGTAATTTATTAAGGAAAGTCTTAATTTTATTAAAGACATGGAGGCGAGTATTATGCATACTATTCTTGCTTTATTTTGAATAGCATCAGTCAAGATTTAGAAACTACAATTCCCATGAGACATGGGACTGCCAGCTAATGGGAAGAAACAATGCAATAACAATAACAATCAACAGGCACAAAATAGACCCCATAATACTCAGCTTGATGACGAACAACCCTCTTTTCTTGTGCGAGAATTAATAAATATTGAACAAAGGAATTATAGAAAAAATATAGCACATGTTCAAGTCAACGAGAACATTTCTTGGCAAACACAGATAAGTCGAAGACCCAAAGATCCAGGCGAAGGTGAAGTAGATGCAGCAAGGCTATGAAGTCCCAGAGGAGTCTGACAAAGAACATTAGATGAAGATGACAATTCCTTAAGAAGAAGCTGGAAGCGAAGGGGTCACTATGAGGGAAGGAAAGAAACATGAAATTAATCACTGTTAAGGCGGGATAATACTTGCCTCTGTGTCTTTAATAAAATTAGGACTTTACTTCATAAACGGCTAGGAAAATATACATTTTATTTCAAGACCAGAGGCTCCCATTATGCTTTTTTAAAGCATGTTAACAACCACAGTAGGGGCCCGATGTAGGTGGCAAATACCGGTCGGAAACGGCCGAATTCGGCCGTTTCCGACCGGTATTTGGCATCTTGAGATGTAGGGGGCCAGATTTTACAGATTCTGTAAATTTACCGAATCGGTAAATTTACAGAATCTGTAAAATACCGAATCGGTATTTTTACCGATTCGGTAATTCCCAGATGTAGGTGGGACTCTTCTGAGTCCCAAAGGCCCTACAAATTCGGTATTTTACCACCCAATCCAATTGGGTGTTAAAATACCGAATTCAGGTGTGCATGCACATGTGTGCATGCACACCTAGCCATGTGACAGACAGACATCCCCTTAGGGCATGTCTGTGTACCACATTGCGCACATGCCTATTTTTGGGGTGCCAGAGGGTGTCAAAGTGACACCCCCTGCACCCTTGTGAAATTCGGTATTTACCAATTCGGTAAATACCGAATCGGTAATGCCCATTCATTCCTAAGGGCTTCAAAGCCCATAGGAATGAATGGGCATTACCAATTCGGTATTTACCGAATCGGTAAATACCGAATTATTCCGATTCTGTATTCCAGCACATCTGGAATACCTACATACCCACCCCTTAGATTTACCGATTTTTAATTACCGAATCGGTAACATTCGGTAATTAAAAATCGGTAAATCTATTCTACCTACATCTAGCCCTAGATGCTGTATGTTCTGGTCTGCAATAGAAAGTTTTGAAAACAGTATCATTAGACCAGTCGGCTGATCTCAGAATGTCTTTGAGACGATAGCCAGCCCAAAAAGCTTTGGAGGCCATGGTTCCTCTGGAAGAATAGGCACCAAAAATGGAAGTATCAATCCCTGCTAGGGACATAACCCACCTTATCCAGCGAGCAAGGGTAGGTGAGGACAGGATAATTGGGTTTCCTAAATGAAATAAGGAGTTGGGAATGTGAAGACGTTCTGAGATCAATTGTCTTTTGCTGATAAATTTTGAGACACTGTCCCACATATAATCTGGACTGATCCGGAAAGTAAGGATAAAATACAGACATTACATTTGTTTTTGTGTGCCTGCAAACAGTAAACAGTACACATGTTGGAGTAAATTGATGAGAAGAAATATCGAATGCTCTAACATGAGACAAACATTTAATGGAAATCAAACACAACAACATAGTCAGTTTTGCAGATAACATTTTTAAAGAGAGGTTAACATTGTCAGGCCATGAGAGAAACAACTTTAGGATACCATTCACACCCCACAAAGTACTGTACTTTGGAATGAGAGGATTGGAAAACTTTACTCCCTTTAAAAGTCGACAAATAAACGGATGCTCCCCTACCACTTTTCCATTGACGTATTGATGATTGGTAGAAATAGCAGATCTGTACAAATTGATAGTACGATATGATTTCCCACTACTAGCTTCCGCAGCCAGGAAATTAAAAGTATTTATTATAGTCGCGGAAAAGGGATCAATACTTTTTCCTCACACACCAGCCTGCCCATAAAGACCAGGCAGATTTGTACACTTTAGTGGTTCCAGGACCCTAGGACTTGTTAATATAGTCTGACGCTTCTGATAAAATGAGCAGGACAGAATGGGAGACCCTGTTACTTTCCAAGTGGAAAGACAGAGGGAGTTCTCTAACACTAGATTGTGCGGACGGCTCGAGGGATCTAGGAGAAAACTGGGGAAGGAAAGGAGCAGAATCGAAAAATCCATTATTAATTCCAGCAGAGGCAGAAACCAGACCTGTGTTTACCAATACCAGAGTTCCCTGGTGATTTCTCACTTGTGCAAAGACTCTGTTTATCATGATGAAAGGTGCAAAAACATAATTTATGTAGTTGGACCAGTCCTGAAGAAAAGCGTCTGAAGCTAAGGCCAAGGAATTTGGGCGCCAACTGAAGATTTGGGGCAGTTGTGAGTTCAGTCTGGAAGGAAACAGGTCTATCTGAAAAGGACCCCACTTAAGGAGCAGAGACTTGAAGACTGACGAATGAAGTTTCCAATCACTGGCATCTTGAAGGTCGCAAGAAAGCCAATCTGCTACAGAGTTGAGATCTCCTAGCAAACATTCTGCATATACAGAAGTTTTGTTTAAAAGGCAGTGTTCCCAAAAAGCTTTTGCCAGTTCCTCTAGGGACCTGGACCTGGTTCCACCCAGGTGATTTATATAAAGAACTGCGGAAATGTTTTCTATTCAGGGAAGAATGGAGCAATGTACCCTGTTTTTTGCAAGGCTTCTGATTGCAAAGGAACCGGCAAGCATCTCTAAACAATAGATGTGTAATTTGGACTCCTCTAGTGACCATAAACAGTCAGTCGATATTGGACTACAACGGGCACCCCATCTTGTTCGGTTTGCATCTGACTTTAATACAAGATCTGGGGCTGAGGTGAAGATAGTTTTGCCATTCCAAGCATCTAAATGGTCTAACCACAATTGCAGTTCTTGTCTGGACTCTTGCTCTAGGGAAATTAAATCGGAATAAGCGAGTAATTTTTGCAGGTGACGGATGTTTATTCTTTAAAGAGCCATATAATGTAGAGGACTTGGAAAAAGTGCCTGAATAGAGGATAGGAGGAGGCCCACAATTCTTGCCAGGAATCGGAAGGAAATTGTTGAACTTTGAAGAGTCTGAAGAATCTCGGATTTTATAGTCTTTATTTTCGGTGAGGGAAGATAATGAGTGGCAGAAGAAGAATTTATCAGGAAACCCAGAAACTCTATCTGTTTGGTAGGGACAAGAAAATATTTCTCTATAATTGCAGAAAAAACGATGACCGTGAGTAAAGAACATGTCAAGAGAATGTGATTCTGCAGGGAGCATAAGCTTTGGCTCATTAAAAGTTTATCTTCTAAATAGATGATCAACCTTATACCTTGAGCTCTGAGGAAAGCTACCACAGGTTTCATGAGTTTTGTAAAACACCATAGTGCTGAAGAGAGACCGAAGAGGAGAGATATAAAAGTGATAAGTTTGGCAGAGCCATTAAAATTGTAGGAATTACCTTTGAGATGAATGAATAGCATCCAGAAGATCCAAATGAACCTTCCAGTCATTCTGGAGCAAGGGAGTCTCTGAAATAAATGATCGTTTTCATTTTGAAATGGCGATAAACGACAAACTGATTGAACTGTCTGAGGTTTATCACTAGTCTCATTTTGTTGTTTTTCTTGCGGACTAAAAAGAGAGAGCTAAAGAAACCTGAAGGATCAGGAAGGGTTAACACAATTGTGCATTTTTAGAACAAGAACTGGATCTCTAGAGAGATGAGACTGATCATCTCGGAAGAGAACTTTGGAGGGGAAGGAAATACAGTCTGGAAAGGCTTGGAGTAAAGCTCAATAAGATAACCTCAAACTATGCTTAGATCCCCTGGATCTGAAGTTTTAGAATGCCATTTTGGTAGAAATAAACGGAGACGACCCCCTACGGAGGGAGGGCCAGAAAAGGGACTTACTGGACTGGGAATTTAATCGAGAGCCATTGTGTCCATGACCGCTGAAACCTCAATTGCGCTTGGGGTAAAGTTGAGGCTTGTATTCCTGGTAGGAAGAATTGAAGGAACCTCAGGAGTTGCGGCTGGCAGAGTGGCCCCTGCCTCTGCCGGCCCTGGAGAAAACCTGTTGAGCAAAAGCCTTTCTGAGTGATGGTCTTGCTTTATCAAAAGAAGCAAAGGTAGCTCCTTAAAACAGGAATCTCCAAACAAAATACCTTCAGCTTTGGGTCCATAGTTGCCAGGTTGGCTAATTTAGGGTCCAGTTTCAATAAAAGTCCTTTACAACATACATGTGCAATGGCAACATTGCTATTGCCAAGTAGGCAAAAGGATCATTGTACCCATAAAAAAAGCAAATCAGGATCAATGGATGAATTATCTAGAAGTGCAGACTCTGCCAAATTGAAAATATAATCCAAGGGCCCTACAATGTCCAATAATTTATCCTGCCACGTGAACCAGGCCTTGTGCCCCCATTTTGCACGGGTCCTTGAAAAAATTGGAAACAAAAGTGAGAAGGTTAGGGTCTACATTCGGGGTGAGAGAATTTTTGGAACGAAGGGAAGGATGAGGGCATTCTGAGTTCAGTTTAGCTCTTGCTTGTTTATCAAATGGCAGACGTAATCTGGAAGCCACATACTCTCCCACATGTTCAGTCGGATACTACTCGGTTGAATTAGGGTGATGAATCAGACAAGGATCAAACATAGGAGCACCCTCTGACTCCAATACCAAATTGACTTTAAAAGGGTCTTGTGTGGGAAAAGACAACTTAGATTTTTTGAGGATAGGAGCAGGAAAAGGGTCATGAATGCCCCGTCGCTGTCTAAGTCAGAATGGAAATCACCCAAGTTGCAGGGATCCAGTATCAGGGATATGGGCATTGGCAATGGGCCTAGCAGCACAAAAATGTAATCCTGGGTCTAGAATGAGAATGGAGTGTGGGGGAGTCCCTTTTAAAGGACGGTTTCCCTCACCCATCAGTAGGTGGCATGGTTCATCATTGGGTTACCTCCTCGCACTGCGAACCTAGTTGCAGTGCGGGCTACAACCCCCTCACTGAAAGGGAGTAGCTCAGGGATGTTATATGGTGCGGCCAAGAGGTCCCTTCCTGGGTGCACTGTACCGCAGTAAGAAGGGGCCATCCGTAAGGATTTGGATGCCAGCTAAAATATGTGCTCCGAGGGTAAGGCGCCATTAGCTCACCCGACAATACGGGGAAGACGCTGACCAGCAGAACTTACCAATGGTTAAATACCTACTAGCTGGTTGTAAGCTTTCTTAACCACCTACAAAAGTTTGGTATATGTGGTTCCTTCACTTTAGTTTGCACGTTATGGTCCCGAAGAAAGCCACTACACCTCTACGGGGGGTATAAAGGCTGAAACATGTCGACCAGTAAAAGTCTATGACAGGTTGAATCCTCCTGCCATAGCCCACTTCTTTTAATCCTGACCTCTGGATATCCTATTATAGGTTGTTGCGACAAACCAGGGAATTAGTTTTAGCTCACTTTCACACACACCTCTTTCACTCCCTCCACATCTGTCTCATCTAAATGTTTTACAGTATCTCTTGACCAGACCATAAAACATCCCTGAGTTCCTCCCTCTCAGTGAGGGGGTTGTAGCCCGCACTGTGACCCAATGATGAAGCATGCCAACTACGGATGGGTTATGGAACCGTCCTTTAAAAGGGACTCCCCTGCACTCCATTCTCATTCTAGACCCAGAGTTGCATTTTTGTGCTGCTAGATTACATTAAAGGGTAGTCGTCCCCTGCTGGTCTATAAATCTCCTCAGGCCTCTTTTGTGAATACAGCATTGACAATGGGTGACGAAATATGTTTAGATTTTGACTTATACTTGGCTGTAGACAATTTAATAGTTAGTGCTTCTAATCCTTGTAGTTGATAAGGAAAAGCACTATGTATTTTTAAAATACCCCTCACACACTATGATTCCCATAGTGTCATGCTTCATCATTGGGGTCTTCCCATCCCTCTATGGGGCGGGGCGTGCTGCGACCTGCGAACTACGCGGGAGCACTTGTTATGACGATAGGCTATGTGTGGGGTTGGAGAATAGTGTTAGTGGTAGGGGGTGGACGGTTTAAGTGAAAAATGTTAAAACTTCCCTGGCTAGTGGAAAAAAGTATTTATTCGCTTCCCTAGCTGGAAATGTAAAAAAGCGGTTGTGGTAGGTTTATTTACTATGCCCTACTTGGTCAACATGTTTCGTAAGCAGACCCCCTCTGCTTACTCATCAGGACCTATGTTGATCCCTAACAAACTCAAGAAACTAACTAATGTATAATATGCCTACTTTCCTAAAATAAACTAGCAAAAATAAGCTAGTTTATTTATTCCAGGACTTGAGTAGGCCCTTGTGAAAAAATTATGACCCAGTCTGGTCTCTGGAAGGAAAAAGAAACAAAGGAAAAGAAACAAAAAATAAAGGATCAAAAACCATTTTTCTGAAACTCCTTTGCAAATGTCACAATATTATTACGTAGATCTCAGTTTGACCTGTAGAGAGAAGTGATATATTTTTCTCATAGTCTTTTTTCTTGTCATGGATTTTCTATGTGCAGAGATCCATATGTTTAAACTGTCGAAAATCGTCATAATTTGAGGTCATTTTGCCATTTTTCAGTTTCATCAAAGAACTCACACACACGAGTTTCATTCTTACATCTGCAAACAAGACATGATATCCATGTTTTAAGTACTGTGGGCGTTTCAGCAATTTGAACTGATTCAGACTTAATGGATTCACAAAAACGTATGTCAGTTGTTTATAGAGGACACCAACCGTTTGCGTGCTTTAGGACTAGTAAAGTAAATGGTAAATCTGTACCGATAGCCGCTTGTTGTCAAAGAACGGCATACTTGTCTAAATACATTGGTATGAAGCATTTTGTAAGGAAAAGTTTTTTTTAAAGTATACATACATTTTACAATTGTTATCGTGCCCCATGAGCTTGGCATCAAAGGTTTTGGACATATAGTCACTGCGAAAAGTAAGCGTTAAAATAAGTCTAAGCTGCTGTGCAACATGGCCATAGATTAGAGACTTTTGGCCGTAGTCTTAGTCACTTTACCGCCGATAATACTCTTCCATTGCCCCTCAGTTCCGCTGCGTGGGTTACCTATGTGTGTCTGACATCCCGGTATATATCGGTCTTTGAATGAGGAGAAGACTGCGTAAAAAAGAGAGGCTTCATCGAAGGCTGGTCTGCTGCCTCTGCTTCCGTTGTGACGCGGAAGTGTGTTTTGGCAGGCTTGAAGGCTAGAGTGTCAACAAAGATGGCTGCCGGTTACCGGCACTACGTGAATTAATGTCACCCTTACGCATTGGTAGCGATCGGTGGCATCCTATCTAGCTTGGTAGTGTGGCCGGACCAGCCACTTGTGTTTTTTTTTTCACAACACATTTTTATTGATTGATCAGGTAAAGGCATATACACAGCTCTCCACAGTCAGGTGATCGCTGCCAAATTTCAACACATGTAGTACTATTTTGCAAACCCAATCAATAAAAAACAAAGGAACGATCCCCCCTATCCCCCCACCTCCCACAGATGCCCAACAACCCCCCTACCCACCCCTTATCCCTCCCTAACCCAGTGCATGTGATCACAGTAAGCCTCCAGTAACTGTTTGTATCATGCCAGGCATAAGCATGGGCGAATTTTGCGAATCTGGCGTTCGCAAATTTTGCGATTTTGCGAACTCGCAATCCGCGAATTCTCGCGAATTTGCGGATTTTTTTTTGTGTGTCGCAAGGGTTTGTGCCAGTTCGCGAGGGTTTGGTACCAGTTCGCAATCGAAACTTACTTGTCGGCTCGCAACGGTCGTGACTATGTTGTTTCTACGTCTGGTTCATCATCACAGGTTCCCAGCACCCTCTGTTTCACGACTGCCACCCTCTGTTTCACCCATGCCACCCTCTGTTACATCAATGCCACCCTCTGGTTCATCATCACTGTAGATTATGGGGGGGAAAAGCAAGCACACCTGCCCTGCTTCAACTGACATGAATTAATTTGGGGTTAGTTTATTAATGTGTCACTGTTTTAAAATTCCAGGTCTGGCACCTGCTTCCTTATCAGTAATTTGCTTTCTGTTGCAGTGCAAATTTTTTTTCCAGGACCTTTGTGGCCTACTTGTAGCTATTCTATGAGCCTGCTGTGAGGGTCAGAGCAGGGTCATACAATTGTTGCAACTAGCAACTGAACTCTGGAGGGGCCCCAGTCAGGAAGCACTACAGGGAATGGTTACTAATGATGAGTTTGAACTCTTGCACCTGCCGAGTGCTTTCAGTTTTGCAAAACTAGTTTTTCTGCAATTTCGCGGGATTCGCGGGGCGCGAACACGCGCGAGATCGGATTCGGAAGCCGCGAATTTGTGCGAATATGCGATTTGTTTTTTTGCGGCGTGTTAGTTCGCAAGGTTTTGTGCGTTTTCGCGAGCCGCTTGTAGCGCAAGGCGCGAAGTTACCCTCGCGGTCGTTCAAGGGCGTGGCCATCTTGTTTGCATGACGTATTTCCGTTTCCGGGCGCAAAGTGTAATCTCGCAAAGTGTGTGGCTCGCCAGTACAATTTCGCGAGTGTTCGCGAGGAAAATCTCGCGCGAACTTACCCGCGCGGTCGTGAACGGGCGCGGCCATCTTGTTTCTCATTCATTGCTATGGTTCTGGGCATGCTTTTGGTATCGTCTCTGTATCTCAGCCATCCTTTGCTTGTTTGAAGTTTTTTTTGATCTATTTTACCTATTATCTATCTCTCTATTTTTCTTGCTCTATATTTTTGTGTTTTTTGCTACTTTTGGTTAATTTTAAACTACTTTTTTCAACTCTTTACTTTTCTTCTCTTCCCTATTGTATTTTCTTTATTATTTAGCTTCCTTTCTGCCCAGACCATGGTGAAGCATCCCGAGAAGGGGAAGGGTCCCGCACCCCGTGCCCGGCTCCCGTGCGGGCGTTTGAGGGGGGAGCAGGTCGTACCCCGGGAGAGCTTTAGCCCGGAGGAGGTGGCCGCACTCATTTTTTATGTTCAGCGCCGCCTCCCCAGGACCATCATGGCAGGCGGCAGGATCGGTGTCGGGTACGGGATCCGGGAGCACCTACAACCAGGCCACCCACCGCTGGACGGATGTCCTGGACCGTGAACGAGATCTGCTCGACCTGCTTGGCCTTGAGATCCCCGGGCTTGGTGAGTAGTAGTAGCTATTTCTTTACTACTCTGTTTTCTCCTGCTCTGTGTGTTATTATATTGCAAATTTTTGTTTTTTACCAAGAGCAATAATGCTGCTCATTACATTGTAGGTAAATTCTATTTCAAAATCTTCTGTGCATTTCAGGTGCACTGCTCTCCTTCTCAGTAGTGTTGCTACTATGCTTATTTGTTTTCGATTTTGTGTTCATTTCATTGGCCTGTGAAATTATGCATGAGTGTAGTTTAAAAAACTGCGTAATGCTAGACACTAAGGTTCAGATTTTTAATTACCGGCGCATCCCTGCAAAGTAGCAGGGATGCGCCATTAATTGTGCGCCACGCCACCACCACCCATGGTGCGCCGTATTTACAATGCGGCGCACCATGGGCCCAAAATGTCACCAAAGCGTTACGCATCTGTGTCGTAATGGCGGCGTATTGCAGGAGTTGCGTCGCAACGATGGCGCAGCTCCATCAATGCTCTGGGGTGCCCTATCTCCCCAATGCTGCGTCAAGCCGTACGTCTGCTTCAAGCAGGCGCAGGGTTTGAGTCACGCATCATTGTCGTTAAAGTGAGTGATTGAAATCTTGTCGATTTCCCTCAGCCACTTTTAGGATGCGTTCCTGCGCAGGAACGCCCTTCCTTGCGCCGGAACGCCCCCTGATGGCGTAGGGCTTTACAACGTGATGCATCTCCCATATGTGTTAATAATATACGCCGCACCATTGCGCCTCTTTTGTTCTGCCGCTGCGTCACAAAGGTCACGCAACAATGGAGCAAAAGAGCCGCAAGGGGCTTCTAAATCAGCCCCTACAGACTCAAGTCCAGTCCTTCCTTTGTACACATGGTGATAAGAAGAAATAGTGGTGGTGGATTGATAGTTTGAGTATTTTAATGACTGGTTAATGTAGTAGGAAACTTTAGTGTTGTCGCTGATCTGCAATCACAATTGACTTTGTCTGTCACTTCGCGTGCTGCGGACTGCTGCCTGCCAATCCTAGGCAAACCTTTTTAGTACTTTGTTTAGTGAGTTACATAAGAAGTTTCCAATTCGACGGTCCGTAAATCAAGCAATACTAATAACGTAGTAGACCACATGAGATCGGTCAATAATATATCCCGTGGAATAGTTGTCTATTTGCTATTTCGCCAAAATATTTTGTTATTGTTCTTTTGAAATGTTTGATTTGGTTGACAAATATCATCCATGTTTTCTGGTCTTTCTTTCTTTCATGTTGTACATCAGCTCCCCCCAGGGGCAAGAGGACACAGGAGGAGGAGGAGGAGGGTGCTGTTCAGGATGCAGGCCAGGATCGGGCAGGCGAGGGCTCCTTTGCTGGCCCCAGTAAGTTTTAATTTTAATATAGAGTACTTATTTTTTCCTAGCGTTTCTCATTCGATTTTTTTCTAAATCGTCTTTGATCTTCTTGTAGACTGGATCTAAATTCTTATCCTGCCTCGACTATGACTCCCTGTGGTATTACTAGATTATTCTTATTAGTCTGTCTGTGTAGCTAACTAAGATTGCATATTTGGCAATTCCATTGGACTCCCATTCTAGTCAGCAATAGCTCTATGCACTGAGTGCAGTCCTCTGGGATTGTCCATAATGTCTTTTCAAGTCTCCTAAATGTTTATGCTTTGACAATTGCCAACAATAAAAAGGTGAATGACCACCAAGAAATAATAAGATACTACTTTACTTTTGGTTTGGATAGTAGGACAATCCATTCTACTACTGTTGCAGGGACAAATCTGCACAAACAGAACTATGGACACTAAATAATGCATTGATTACCTTATCAATTATAATAGGTGCTGTTAGACTTTCCACATACCTCAGTGATAACAGACTTTGTAGTTGAACCCCCAATCTCCTTACTGACTAGATAGTGTGGCAGAGTCATTTAGCTCCCAAAGTCACCGATGATTGATCCCCAATGATGTCAGAGGCACGGACTCATGCTTGCAAAAATTCCAAAACCTTTAGCTCATCCACTCAAGTCTGGAGGACCAAAAACCACAGAGTCTATTTAAGTTTAAAAGCTTTATTAAAAGTAAACACATTTATTAAAATCAAGTTTGTCATAAAAGTAAACGTTTAACTGAAAATGGAAAAGTGCTTAGTGCTGACGATTAATTGGACACATTTCTTGTGGTCGAGCCGAGCTCTCACCTGGTTTGAACTTGATCCTGCTCGTGTTCTTAGAAGTCAAGCTTCTGTCTGTTAGGAGAAAAAGTGGTGCATGTTAAAAATAAAAAGCAAGCATTCATCAGTTGTGCCAAAAAGTGCAGCAAGACAACAGCCTTCCCTGGAAAAAGGGACATTTTTACTTTAGAGTAGACAGTCACAAATTATTAAATTGTATTCTGTTTTTTTCACATTTCTTTCTTCCTCCTAGACCAAATATTATATAGTAGTGAGTGGTGTATTCTAACATTATTAAATGTACTTTGTAGGTGGAACATCTGGAGGCGGGGCCAG
This sequence comes from Lissotriton vulgaris, assembly GCF_964263255.1. NCBI lineage: Eukaryota > Metazoa > Chordata > Amphibia > Caudata > Salamandridae > Lissotriton > Lissotriton vulgaris. The sequence continues at coordinate 1,657,084,626 of NC_141685.1, read as the reverse complement.
CGCGGAGGTGGTGGCATTGGACGAGGGGAACAACTCTGGGGAGGAGGCGGTGCAAGTGCCGGACATGCCTGTGAGGGATAACACGGTGGTGGTGGGCAGAGGTAAGCTATATATTCCTTACTTATTGAGATTGAAGACTGCAGAGTGTGCTTTCTGCACGGGTGTATTATAAATCAACCAGGTAGTAGCCTCCTCTAAATGTACTTCGACTTAGCTGTGAAGTTTTTGGCGAGATGAATCCCAATCAGATCTGAGATGAACTTGATGGATGGGATGAACGAAAAGCGAAAGAAGGGTGTAAGTAAGTGTGGAAGGACGAGAAATGTAATGATGACTGGCAAAGAAGAATGATATGTGTTTGCTTGGTCCCCGAGGTGGCTGGGAAGGAAAGAATATGGTATGGTGCATGGCTGGGTAAATGATGAAGCAAGGATGGGTGGAAGGAGAACAGCCTGGGTGGGTGAAACAGAAACTGTACGTGTGCAAATACTTTGAATGGATGGATGCCTGGATCATGGTACTATCTGACTTTTAGATAGCATATGTGTATCTAGAGAGAGTAGACAGTCACTGGATGAACTAAGTGTTACTTTGAAGAGCATGTAACACCGCACCCGCACGTCCGTTCCAGTGTAGGAAAGGAAAGGAAAAGAAGTTGTAATTTTGTCCAAATACTACCATGAATAGTAGCAGTAGTTTGTATTAACTGCAAGCACAGCATATATCCGGTTATTACGGTGGACACTCCCTACCTCTCTTAATAACTTTAGTTTAGTAGTAGTACGTCATTCATGTGTGGGTGTATCACTGTTTACTCAATAATAAGCAAAGCACCTAAAGTCATCCCATATGTCATCAAATACATCCCATGTGAAGTGATAGATAATCAGATTATTTAGCTTCTTCATTTTCCTTTTCTAATACTCATTTGCACTATAGGGTGAAAGCTAAATTAATTAAGCAGTAGCCCTTTTAACAGAGTATTCTCAGTGCCACCCGTAATAGAAAAGTAAGAGCTTCACCACCTGCATGTACTGGACCGGTACAGTAACGCAAGTCTGTCTCACTCATCATGGTGTGCGTCTGTTTTTCTCGGGTGCAAGTTCACTGCGCTGGCATTATGCCGGCTTGCATAAGATAACGTACCAATTTTCCTAAACAAGAGAGAAGAAGAAGAATACGACTGGTGTACTGTCATAGTCGACTGTAATGGAAGTCCATAGTGCTCGTAGAATTTGTTCCTTAAACTCCCACTAATGTTAGAGCAAGGATGAAGAAGTCGGAGGTTACATAGATACTGTCCTCAATAGTTATGTACTGTGCTTTCAATTTGCTACTTGTACTGTGACACAACTTTCTGCTCAATCATTTTGTGTTAATCTTAAGGAGCATTGGTTACAGACTATGTCTTTCTTTCTTCATATAGTTGCTCCTTCCAAATCAAAGACACCATCAAGGAGGAGGGAGCTGGCTCGAATGGCCCGGCAACGGAGGCTGGATGCCACTGTCGCCGAATATCAGCGGCTGGTGGCCCTGGAGGAGGAGGAGACGCAGTCTACAGGAACAACAACAACATCCACTGGGACAGCTGAATCCTCCTCCGTGCCCCCACGGGCTGCCAGCCAGCGGAGTGCTCCAGCGGTACGGAGCCGGGCTACCAAAGCCAAACACCACCGCCGAGCAGCAAAGACAGCAGCTGCCCCCCACAGGATTTGCAAGGCACGCCAGCGCCGCTTATGCTTCAGAGTGTCCTACCTGGAGCAGGAGGTCCTAAACTATAAGAACTTGGTGGAGGGCCTCCGCTTCGACCATGCCACCCTCCGCAAGGAGCATGATGCCCTGGCCGCTAAAGTCAACAGCACCCTGCCGTAGTGTCCCTTGCCCCTTTTTTAGAGACTTTTGGGGGGTGGGAATTGGTAGTTGGGTTTTTCTGGGACTTTTGAAGGACAATCGTTGGGGTTAGAGAGGGTCTTGCGGGAGATTATTTTGTTAGGGCTATAAAAATATACTTTTTGAAACTTTATCTGACCATACCTGTTTTTTACTGCTTTTGAGTCTGGTGGGTGGGGGTTCAACAGTAAGTTTGTTTTCCTGAATAGTCCTAGAACTTTAGTAGTATACCGTCAATCTCTCGTCTCTCTTAATACTCCATTATACTACCTCCAACCAAACGCTTATCTTACCTGTAATTTGTGTTTGAAAGTAGGGCTAGGCCCAGGGCTGGCTCCACGGGAAATGGCGATTAAGGTTGGCAATCCAGGGCGGATGAAATTTCCTCCTCATTGCGGTGGTACTAGTGGTGTGACACAGTGGCAGTTGCATGCCTATGGAAAAAAAGAAAATGAAATCTGGTTTGTCCTTACTGTAGCATTACAACGGTACGATAGAGAATATAGCAGGTGACAGTACACTAGAACAGTGCCACAATGTAGCCTAACAAATGGTAAAGTATTGATAGTATAACTTGTACTTGTGTTAGATTTTTGACATTGGCTACTACTACAAGAAATAGTACTGAAGCGGAGTAAGTCTAGAATATATCCTCGGATTCCTTCACCAGCCTGTTGCTATGACCTTATTCTCCCCAGCAAGTGTGTGGAATTATTGATGTCATTTAGTCACACATCAAGCAAAACCACACAGCCCGGGGGAAGAGGGTTAGGGTTTGTAAAATGGGTGGGAATGGGGGTTTCTTTTTGGGTAGGTTTTGTTGAGAGAAAAAAAAAAAGCACAGCATGGACAAACAATAATTGAACATAAAGAAATTTTTGGGTACAAAGCTAACCATAAATCTTTTACGTGACATAAAGGAAGTGCATGCACTACTGAATGCATTGTTACTGAAAAGTAAGTAGTACTTTCGACAACCGTGAATGACAGAATGCGACAGTACAGGGCTACATTAAATTAGGTTTAAAAAATAGCGAAGTAAAACCTATAGAATGGCTGTAGGGATCAATTTAGAAGCAGAGAGAGATCCAAGAAATGCAGTCACACTCATAGAAGAAAACAATGGATACTGTATATGTATGTTGTTGTAGTTGTCCTCCTGTTGAATTTGGTAAGTAAGTTGCATGCAGCAAACAATTCCTCTTATTAGCGGCACTCCTCCATTCCAGCTGACGCTTCGTCCATCAATGTTGGTGACCAGAAGACACCCTGTCCACTGCCTGCCTGGCGGATGCTGAATTGCGGCTCGCTAATGTGAAGCCTGACTTCATCCTTTTTTCCCCATTGCACAGACTGAAACCCGGCCTGTAACTATTGAGTGAAAAACAGCACTGATAAATAAATATAAGGTATGTACGCTGTGTAGTGCAAAAAGTCACACTTTGATTTTCCTAATAGACAGTACAATATTTTTGAAAGTGCGTACTCTGTCTGAGTCACCTTTTGAAGGATAAATAAGTATGGGCAAATTAATTTAGCGGATCTTTCCCCTCAAGCTAGGTGTACTGTAAACTGTGTTTTAGAACAAAATTAGACCTTCCCAGCAGTGCTCCCACCCAGACCCTTACTAAAGCCAGTCGCAAAAATGTAGAAGACCCCCAATCAGATCTCAAAAAACGAGACCTAGCAGAAAACTGGTGACAAAACGTACTTCGAAAGTAAAAGTAGGCCCAAATACCCCCTTACCTACCGTGGATTGTATTCAAACCACTTGCAAGCAAGCAAAAGTATCCATAGCCAGCATCGCTCCAAGACTCGAAAACCCCCCCCACCCAAACACATGCAATAGAAATACTGCTAACCCTAACGAGCCCTAAGTTAAGAATAGTGGCAAAGGCTTTCTTTAACTATGCCAAATCCCCCCTTTCCCACCATGGATTTTCTTCAAATGACTTGCAACCAAAATTACACATTCTCACGAGTGCTCTAAGCCCCCAGAACTCAGTTGCAAAAATCTAGAACACCCCGAAACACATGCAATCCTGCTGTTAGGGCTAACCCTAACGAACCCTAAGTTACAAAAAGTGCCAAAAGGCTTTTCCTTGTGGATTTTGTCCCAACCACTTCTATCCGGTATTAGACCTTCCCAGGAATGCCCCAAGACCCGCCAACCCACCCACCAAAAAGCACAACACCCCCAAACAGCCAAAAAGGAAAATCTCATACTTACAATATTTCTCGGCCTTCGGTCCAAACGCGCTGTGCAGCTAGGCCATAACTCCCGTTTTCCACCACGGATTTCCTGAAAAGCAAATGCAATCAAGATTAGACTGTCCCAGCAGTGCTCCCAGACCCCAAAACTCACCCACAAACACCCGGAACCCCCCCAAAGAGCACCTCAAAGGCAAGCAAGTCAGCAAAAACACAAAAAAAATTCCGCCTCCTATTTGGTCCAAACCACTTTTATCCGGTATTAGCGCTTCCCAGCAATGGCCCCTGAGCCGTCAACCCAGGAGAAAACTAGTAGAAGACCCCCAAACAGCCAAAAAGCAAAAGTACAAAAATGGGGACTTAGTCATTTTCTTGACAATTTCCCAAATCACTCCGCGCGCGCTCTGCAGCTAGGCCCTAACTCCCCTCTGCCACCATGGATTTGCTTCAAACCTCTTGCAAACTAAAGTATCCATAGCCAGCAGTGCTCCCAGACCCCGAAACCCACCCACAAACACCAGGAAGCCCCCAAAACAGGCCCCCGAAAACGCTACATTGAGCAAAATGTCAGAAATAGCAAATAAAAATTCAGCGTGGATTTTGTCCCAACCACTTCTATCCGGTATTAGACCTTCCCAGGAATGCCCCAAGACCCGCCAACCCACCCGCCAAAAAGCACAACACCCCCAAACAGCCAAAAAGGAAAATCTCATACTTACAATATTTCTCGGCCTTCGGTCCAAACGCGCTGTGCAGCTAGGCCATACCTCCAGTTTTCCACCACGGTTTTCCTGAAAAGCAAATGCAATCAAGATTAGACTGTCTCAGCAGTGCTCCCAGACCCCAAAACTCACCCACAAACACCCGGAACCCCCCAAAGAGCACCTCAAAGACAAGCAAGTCAGCAAAAACACACAAAAAATTCCGCCTCCGATTTGGTCCAAACCACTTTTATCCGGTATTAGAGCTTCCCAGCAATGGCCCCAGAGCCGTCAACCCAGGAGAAAACTAGTAGAAGACCCCCAAACAGCCAAAAAGCAAAAGTACAAAAATGGGGACAGTCATTTTTTTGCCAATTTCCCAAATCACTCCGCGCGCGCTCTGCAGCTAGGCCCTAACTCCCCTCTGCCACCATGGATTTGCTTCAAACCTCTTGCAAACTAAAGTATCCATAGCCAGCAGTGCTCCCAGACCCCGAAACCCACCCACAAACACCAGGAAGCCCCCCAAACAGGCCCCCGAAAACGCTACATTGAGCAAAATGTCAGAAATAGCAACAAAAAAAATCTGCGTGGATTTTGTCCCAACCACTTCTATCCGGTATTAGACCTTCCCAGGAATGCCCCAAGACCCGCCAACCCACCCGCCAAAAGCACAACACCCCCAAACAGCCAAAAAGGAAAATCTCATACTTACAATATTTCTCGGCCTACGGTCCAAACGCGCTGTGCAGCTAGGCCATAACTCCAGTTTTCCACCACGGTTTTCCTGAAAAGCAAATGCAATCAAGATTAGACTGTCCCAGCAGTGCTCCCAGACCCCAAAACTCACCCACAAACACCCAGAACCCACCCAAAGAGCACCTCAAAGGCAAGCAAGTCAGCAAAAACACAAACAAAATTCCGCCTCCGATTTGGTCCAAACCACTTTTATCCGGTATTAGAGCTTCCCAGCAATGGCCCCAGAGCCGTCAACCCAGGAGAAAACTAGTAGAAGACCCCCAAACAGCCAAAAAGCAAAAGTACAAAAATGGGGACTTAGTCATTTTTTTGCCAATTTCCCAAATCACTCCGCGCGCGCTCTGCAGCTAGGCCCTAACTCCCCTCTGCCACCATGGATTTGCTTCAAACCTCTTGCAAACTAAAGTATCCATAGCAAGCAGTGCTCCCAGACCCCGAAACCCACCCACAAACACTAGGAAGCCCCCCAAACAGGCCCCCGAAACCGCTACATTGAGCAAAATGTCAGAAATAGCAAAAAAAAAATCAGCCTGGATTTTGTCCCAACCACTTCTATCCGGTATTAGACCTTCCCAGGAATGCCCCAAGACCCGCCAATCCACCCGCCAAAAAGCACAACACCCCCAAACAGCCAAAAAGGAAAATCTCATACTTACAATATTTCTCGGCCTTCGGTCCAAACGCGCTGTGCAGCTAGGCCATAACTCCCGTTTTCCACCACGGATTTCCTGAAAAGCAAATGCAATCAAGATTAGACTGTCCCAGCAGTGCTCCCAGACCCCGAAACCCACCCACAAACACCAGGAAGCCCCCAAAACAGGCCCCCGAAAACGCTACATTGAGCAAAATGTCAGAAATAGCAAAAAAAAAATCCGCGTGGATTTTGTCCCAACCACTTCTATCCGGTATTAGACCTTCCCAGGAATGCCCCAAGACCCGCCAACCCACCCGCCAAAAAGCACAACACCCCCAAACTGCCAAAAAGGAAAATCTCATACTTACAATATTTCTCGGCCTTCGGTCCAAACGCGCTGTGCAGCTAGGCCATACCTCCAGTTTTCCACCACGGTTTTCCTGAAAAGCAAATGCAATCAAGATTAGACTGTCCCAGCAGTGCTCCCAGACCCCAAAACTCACCCACAAACACCCGGAACCCCCCAAAGAGCACCTCAAAGACAAGCAAGTCAGCAAAAACACAAAAAAAATTCCGCCTCCGATTTGGTCCAAACCACTTTTATCCGGTATTAGAGCTTCCCAGCAATGGCCCCAGAGCCGTCAACTCACCCGCAAAGAAGTAGAACACCCCCACAAGTGCTGAGTCTTTCTTCATTGGGCGTAATCCAGTCCTCTGCTTTGATGGAAATAGGAGTCTGGAGGAGGAGGATAGAGGAGCATGTTCTTCTGAACTTGTGAACCTGAGGAATGCAGACTGCGGCACCTTCAAATCAATAAGCAAACAAGTGAAGACAGTTCTGCTGATGGGCTTGTTTTTGTGATTAGGTGATTAAAGTTTGAATTATATTAACTGTGCACAACAAAGAAAGACAGACACACAGGAATAAAAGTGAATAAGGATGAAAAAGAAAGTTATTGATTCATTGTCTCATTTTCAGGGCTCGGTGTCAGGGTCCAGGAATAAGAATAAGGCTTCGTCATCATACTCTGCGAATTCAGGCAGGGTGAGCTCAGTGTCACCTAACAGAGAAGAAATTCCCTCATCTACGTTGCTGTCCACCTCGTCTTCATCCGGCGTGCTTTCTCGTACTTTGTAATCTGGTGGTATGAGGTGCTGATTCATCTTGATCATTGTTAACCTCTCCACATTTTTGGGCGAGAGGCGGCTCCGTTTGGGAGTTACAATGCCACCAACAGCACTGAAAACACGTTCAGAAGACAAGATTGCGAGTGGGCAAGACAAGTAGTTTAAAGCCAGGTTGGAGAGCGGAGGAAAGGCGTCTTCCTGGTGTCGTGATGAAAACTTAAGACTAAGGAAAAGGGAAAACTTACGATTGGAGTACCCTGTTACCTTTTTGATACTGGAGCGGCGGGTATGACTAACTTGGCTGACTCCTGTGCATTACAGAACTAGTGTCCAAAAGTGGAGTGGTAGCTTATGAGTGCAGCCCTGATGAAACTGCTTAACGCATTATAGCAGTGAAACATGTCGGCACTGGCATTAGGTAATGGTATGCATGAATAGCTACCAGCCTTTTTAATATAAACAGCACAGTATCACCTCCCTATGAATAAAGTTGGTTAAGGGACTTGTGTGCTGTGTTTTTAGGCACTCGGTTATATGTGTGTGTTTGTCACTAGCAGATTTTTCTGCCCTTCACTGTTTGTCACAATTTCTGTTGTTTATTTTGGACACCTTTTCTTTCTTCTTATTTCTTTTGAGAAGCAAGTGACTACCGATGATGAGACAGGGGCCTGTCTGGAAATTACATACCAGTTACCCCGTTGGTGGTGTTTCCGTGAGGCGTCTCTTGCTTCTCGCACATTTGTTCTATTAAGATCTTAGTCCAACACTAGCTGTGGACTCTTGCGACCAACCTTTTTTTGGGTCACAACTTGTGCTGTTCTGTGGTACTGTCGGGGAGAACCGGTGTGTCTTTTAACGTGGGCGGAGTACAGGGCATCACCTCCTTATAACGTGTATTAGAGAATGTCTGGGAGCAGTATATTTTGACTGCCCCTTTTTCAGAGTCACTGATATACCTTGACGCCGTTGGATTGGGTCTGTAGTTGAATTACTGGAGAGCTGTGGCCACAATTCTTTTTTCCCATGCCAATACGCCAATGGGTCAGCATTAACATAGACCTCTGTTGAGTCATTCAGATAGTCCTGCACCATCGACTCAAGGTCCTCCTCCAAGGTTCCTCCACTTTGCTTAGCTGTTGTTGTGACCTTTTGAGAACCAAACCCAAGCCAAGTTAGCCAATCCTCTTCTGCATCCAATGTTACTGTTGTGTCTGGTGCAGATGATCCGGTTGCCGGTGTCTTTAACGGCTGAGAGGTCCCTTGTGCCACAGCCACAGGTGCAGAAGTGGATTGTTTTGACTGGGGATGGCCTGCTGATGCTGATGTACTGCCTTTTCCTTCAATGAGCTGCCGTTCTCTTTCAAACCTCTTGGCTGACAAGACTAGCCAACGTTTGTACTTTGTAACATCTTCATCAGCAAAAGGAAAGAATGCTCGGCCTGCCAGCGCCTTTTTGTAGCGTGGATCCAGAATAGTAGCACAAATGTAATGCTGTTCTGAGTGGATCATTTTAAGACGTTCATCACCTTGTAGGCGCTCTAATAATTTCTCCGACAAAACAAAAGGGTCTTGGTTTTTTTCATTTTTTTGAAACACAGAAGACACCGCCTTCAGTTGGTGCTCCAGCATGTACAACAATGGGATAGCTTTTCCCAAATTACAGTCCTCCTTGCTGACTGCACGCGTGAAGACCTCAAAAGGACGGAGCATGTGTGTCAGGCTTATAACTATTTCCCATTGCGCCGCATCCATCCTCAGGTCCTTGTGAGCTGTACCCTGTTTTAAGAAATAGTGATCGAATACTGTATACTGCTCATACAGACGCTCAAGCATGTAGAAGGTTGAGTTCCAACGTGTTGCCACCTCCTGGATGAGTGCTTTCACTGGCATTCAACGTTCATGTAGCAGGCTCCTCAGATGCTTCCGGGCCTTAAAAAAATGGCTGAAATGGTTGCACATTTTTCGGCAGGTGTCCACTACCTCGTACGCTGGACTGTCTTTATCACTCAAGAATTTTTTAACAACCAGGTTTATACAGTGCGCCAAACACGGCACTCTGAAATAGTGACCCTGCTCCATGGCCTTAACTACATTGGCGCCATTATCCGTGGAAACATAACCAACCTGGCGTTTTTTGGGGGACAGCCAGGGAAGGACCTTTGTGTTAAACTCATCCAAAATGTTTTGTGCTGTGTGACGTTTCTCCAAGCCAAACATGGCTAGTGTTGCATGTTTCCGAGCAGCTTTCAAAACTTGGTCCGGGTCAACACCTGCGTTTAGCTTTGCTTTAACCCCTGAAAAAGAGACCCAGTGTGCAGTGATGCACATGTAATCAGCGCCTGCGCCACTGGTCCACATGTCTGTTGTCAGATGTATAGTGTGAACAGCACTCTTCTGCAAAGCTGCCCCAATCACCTCCAGCACATCTTCATGTAGTGCTGGAACCGCAACTCTGGCAAAATAGAACCGGCTAGGAACCTTCCATTTAGGGCAGAGCGCTGCCACTAATTCTAGAAAACCAACCCCTTCTACAAAAGAAAAAGGGAGAAGGTCCAGAGCTAGCATTTTAGCCAGCTTAGTGTTATACAGACGCGTCAGTGGGTGGTTGCGTTCATATTGCGCTTCTGTAAACAACATCTTTTTAATGTTGCCCTGGACCAAGCATTTACGGGATGATGATGATGTTTTCTTCGACCCAGTTACGCTCGCTGATGAACTTTTTCGCATTGGTGTCTCATTCTCTCCCACACTCTTAGTGTGGCTCACATGGGGTGTGCTGCTGACAGGGGTACTGGGTGTAAGTGAAGTGTTTGACACGTCTTCTATCTCCTCGTCATCATCAGATGAAACATCAACGTTTTCATTACGTGCAGTTCGGGCTTCCTTGATCGCCTGTAGGTGCGCAAACCATTTGACAGCGTGCTTTCTTTCAAGATGACCTCTCTGGCCTCCGGTACCATAGTTGGAACCAAACTTACCACAACTAACTGCCAACTTACAAATGCTACAAATGGCGAGGTTTTCCTTTTTTGGGCAAACACTAAAGAAGTCCCAAACTGCGGACTTGAAATGTCTTTGGGGGCCGGAGGAGGTGGCGATACTGGTGGACCTGCTGCTAATGCCAGATGAAGTGGAGGATGTGGATTGCCGAACTTCAGTACGTTTTGCACTTTCACCACCACTAATTGAGGTCGAGGTGGATGGAGGTCCCTTCTGGCGAGTAAGAAATATGGAAGCGGTAGGTGTTGGTGTACTAGTTAACTCCAATGATTGTGGTGTTTCTTCCATTGCCTTCTCGTCGACAACATCATCACGCTCAGCAGCTTCTCGGGCTAGGGTCAAAATGTCTTTTTGCTGCATGCCCGCTGGGGCTGCAGTGACCTTTATGATGACTGCGTCGTCGTCGTGAGAGTCTTCATCAGCAGGAGTATCCGCCACTTCTTGTTGAGCCTCATCACACTCCATAACTATGAGTCTTTCGACGACCTTCCTTTTACGCTTAACTACCTTTGTCAGATCATGGTGTGCCTCACTCTCAGACGGCAGTGATGGTTCCCAATTTAGATCCGTATCATCAGAAGGAGGTGGGCTTGAAGAAGATGTAGACCTCACCCTTGATCTCTTCCTTGCTAGGGGTGTGGAAGACAATGAATGATCATCAGGAGGAGTGGCTTCCTCAAATGATACCTCGCCTTGATTGTCGATTTCCTGATGTGCCCCTACTTAAGAAGGAACAACTATTGTGGGCACTTGTGACCCTCCATGCACGTCTGCTTGCGCATCTCCTTGCGCTGCCTCTCCTTCCACATGTACTTGGGCTTGTACTTGCACATGTGGTTGTTGTTGCAGCTGTGGTTGTTCAACACTCGTCAGATGAGTTACAACAACCTGTGTTGATTCAGGGACATTGCTGCTACTTTCTTGCGATGAGCCAACATCACTGGTCGATGGTGATTGAACAACTAGACTAAGTGCCTCTGCAGCACTCAAGGGCTTGGACTTAAGTTGGCGTGGTGGTGGTGGTGGCACTGAGCCCAATGGAGCGGGGTTGCTGCTCCCAGCTTGGTCCCCAGCAGATCCCGCTGCTGCTGCAGGTGTACTTTTTTTTTTACTCCCAAAAAACGTGGCGGGCGGCACACCAGTCTCCTTGGTAACTTACTTCTTCTGCTCCTTACTGGCAACTTTCTTGCTAGAGGAGCTACGGGGAACTTTTTTTGGGGCCATCTTCTTCAAAGCAGGTCAGAACAGCAGGCCGCAGTTGCACGAGTTGCAGAGTTGTCTGTGGCCAGACGTGATGTCGCGTGACGTTATGCTGCACACACACACCGCTGCAGGACTTCTTCCTGGTACTGGTGGTTCTCTTGAGTCTTGTGCACCTAAAAGCAATGGAAGACAGAGGAACATCAGTTCAGTTATACACCCCAAAAAAATCGATAAAACACAGAAAAATCAGCACAATCCCATGCCCTCCATGATGTTTAAATTCAAGACACCCCACGGAAAGACTAGGCACATGCACCACTCACTACCCCTGGTGAAAAGGCCACAACAACAGCCCAAAGAAACAAAAATCACAGAAAAAACAGCACAATCCCAAGCCCTCCATGATGTTTATATTCAAGACACTCCACAGAAAGACTAGGCACATGCACCACTCACTACTCCTGGTGAAAAGGCCACAACAACAGCCCAAAAAAACGAAAATCACAGAAAAATCAGCACAATCCCAAGCCCTCCATGATGTTTAAATTCAAGACACCCCACAAAAAGACTAGGCCTATGCACCACTCAGTACCCCTGGGCATAAAGGTTGAAAGCTAGGCAAAATGGTTGCAGACCTAACAACACTGCCTGCATTCAAAATGGCCCCCTCCCTCCCAGCACATGGCCAGGGCCTGTAGCAGCACTCAAAATGGCCCCCACCCACATGGCCTGTCCCCATGAACACCCCCAAAAATCAAAAAACACAGAAAAATCAACACAATCCCATGCCATCCAGGCCCTCCATGATGTTTAAATTCAAGACACCCCACAGAAAGACTAGGCACATGCACCACTCACTATCCCCGGTGAAAAGGCCACAACAACAGCCCAAAAAAACGAAAATCACAGAAAAATCAGCACAATCCCAAGCCCTCCATGATGTTTAAATTCAAGACACCCCACAGAAAGACTAGGCCTATGCACCACTCAGTACCCCTGGGCATAAAGGTTGAAAGCTAGGCAAAATGGTTGCAGACCTAACAACACTGCCTGCATTCAAAATGGCCCCCTCCCTCCCAGCACATGGCCAGGGCCTGTAGCAGCACTCAAAATGGCCCCCACCCACATGGCCTGTCCCCACGAACACCCCAAAAAATCGAAAAACACAGAAAAATCAACACAATCCCATGCCATCCAGGCCCTCCATGATGTTTAAATTCAAGACACCCCACAGAAAGACTAGGCACATGCACCACTCACTATCCCTGGTGAAAAGGCCACAACAACAGCCCAAAAAAACGAAAATCACAGAAAAATCAGCACAATCCCAAGCCCTCCATGATGTTTAAATCAAGACACCCCACAGAAAGACTAGGCCTATGCACCACTCAGTACCCCTGGGCATAAAGGTTGAAAGCTAGGCAAAATGGTTGCAGACCTAACAACACTGCCTGCATTCAAAATGGCCCCCTCCCTCCCAGCACATGGCCAGGGGCTGTAGCAGCACTCAAAATGGCCCACACCCACATGGCCTGTCCCCATGAACACCCCAAAAAATCGAAAAACACAGAAAAATCAACACAATCCCATGCCATCCAGGCCCTCCATGATGTTTAAATTCAAGACACCCCACAGAAAGACTAGGCACATGCACCACTCACTATCCCTGGTGAAAAGGCCACAACAACAGCCCAAAAAAACGAAAATCACAGAAAAATCAGCACAATCCCAAGCCCTCCATGATGTTTAAATTCAAGACACCCCACAGAAAGACTAGGCCTATGCACCACTCAGTACCCCTGGGCATAAAGGTTGAAAGCTAGGCAAAATGGTTGCAGACCTAACAACACTGCCTGCATTCAAAATGGCCCCCTCCCTCCCAGCACATGGCCAGGGCCTGTAGCAGCACTCAAAATGGCCCCCACCCACATGGCCTGTCCCCATGAACACCCCAAAAAATCGAAAAACACAGAAAAATCAACACAATCCCATGCCATCCAGGCCCTCCATGATGTTTAAATTCAAGACACCCCACAGAAAGACTAGGCACATGCACCACTCACTATCCCTGGTGAAAAGGCCACAACAACAGCCCAAAAAAACGAAAATCACAGAAAAATCAGCACAATCCCAAGCCCTCCATGATGTTTAAATTCAAGACACCCCACAGAAAGACTAGGCCTATGCACCACTCAGTACCCCTGGGCATAAAGGTTGAAAGCTAGGCAAAATGGTTGCAGACCTAACAACACTGCCTGCATTCAAAATGGCCCCCTCCCTCCCAGCACATGGCCAGGGCCTGTAGCAGCACTCAAAATGGCCCACACCCACATGGCCTGTCCCCATGAACACCCCAAAAAATCGAAAAACACAGAAAAATCAACACAATCCCATGCCATCCAGGCCCTCCATGATGTTTAAATTCAAGACACCCCACAGAAAGACTAGGCACATGCACCACTCACTATCCCTGGTGAAAAGGCCACAACAACAGCCCAAAAAAACGAAAATCACAGAAAAATCAGCACAATCCCAAGCCCTCCATGATGTTTAAATTCAAGACACCCCACAGAAAGACTAGGCCTATGCACCACTCAGTACCCCTGGGCATAAAGGTTGAAAGCTAGGCAAAATGGTTGCAGACCTAACAACACTGCCTGCATTCAAAATGGCCCCCTCCCTCCCAGCACATGGCCAGGGCCTGTAGCAGCACTCAAAATGGCCCCCAGCCACATGGCCTGTCCGCATGAACACCCAAAAAATCGAAAAACACAGAAAAATCAGCACAATCCCATGCCATCCAGGCCCTCCATGATGTTTAAATTCAAGACACCCCACAGAAAGACTAGGCACATCCACCACTCACTAGCCCTGGTGAAAAGGCCACAACAACAGCCCAAAAAAACGAAAATCACAGAAAAATCAGCACAATCCCAAGCCCTCCATGATGTTTAAATTCAAGACACCCCACAGAAAGACTAGGCCTATACACCACTCAGTACCCCTGGGCATAAAGGTTGAAAGCTAGGCAAAATGGTTGCAGACCTAACAACACTGCCTGCATTCAAAATGGCCCCCTCCCTCCCAGCACATGGCCAGGGGCTGTAGCAGCACTCAAAATGGCCCCCACCCACATGGCCTGTCCCCATGAACACCCCAAAAAATCGAAAAACACAGAAAAATCAACACAATCCCATGCCATCCAGGCCCTCCATGATGTTTAATTTCAAGACACCCCACAGAAAGACTAGGCACATGCACCACTCACTATCCCTGGTGAAAAGGCCACAACAACAGCCCAGAAAAACGAAAATCACAGAAAAATCAGCACAATCCCAAGCCCTCCATGATGTTTAAATTCAAGACACCCCACAGAAAGACTAGGCCTATGCACCACTCAGTACCCCTGGGCATAAAGGTTGAAAGCTAGGCAAAATGGTTGCAGACCTAACAACACTGCCTGCATTCAAAATGGCCCCCTCCCTCCCAG
Organism: Lissotriton vulgaris; assembly: GCF_964263255.1. Classification (NCBI taxonomy): domain Eukaryota; kingdom Metazoa; phylum Chordata; class Amphibia; order Caudata; family Salamandridae; genus Lissotriton; species Lissotriton vulgaris. The sequence continues at coordinate 1,657,069,610 of NC_141685.1, read as the reverse complement.
CACATGGCCAGGGCCTGTAGCAGCACTCAAAATGGCCCCCAGCCACATGGCCTGTCCCCATGAACACCCCAAAAATCGAAAAACACAGAAAAATCAGCACAATCCCATGCCATACAGGCCGTCCATGATGTTTAAATTCAAGACACCCCACAGAAAGACTAGGCACATGCACCACTCACTAGCCCTGTTGAAAAGGCCACAACAACAGCCCAAAAAAACGAAAATCACAGAAAAATCAGCACAATCCCAAGCCATCCAGGCCCTCCATGATGTTTTTAATAAAGAGACCCCACAGAAAGACTCAGTCCACCCACCACTGAGTACCCCTGGGCAAAAGGCCCCAACAACAGCCCAAAAATCGAAAATTACAAAATTGTAGTTGCAGCAACTGTAATGCCCCAAACAAACTTACTTTTGAAATTTCTAATCCAAAAGTGATCCAAAGAAAGTCAAAAAGGCCTCAAATCCAAATATCCAGCAGCATCCACAAAAAGTAATCCTTCCAGCTCCAGATCCAAATGAAAAGTGACCAGGAGATGGACAAAGCACTGGGAGGAGCCTGCTGGACAGGAACAGGAAGTTGGAGACTGTGGGGCACTTCCTTCCTCCCACCCCCCCACCCCAAAATGGACTCCTTGCAAAAAAAGTGCAGGCAAATGTCAACCTGAGGAGTTATTCAGATAAAAATCATCATTTTCAGAAGCTTTATGCTGCTTGCTGGTGGATTTCTTGTGCAGAATTGCAAATTCTGCAGAATGCAGAATTGTATTTTCGCGAGTGCAAGATTGTTGCTGCCCGCCGCATGTACGGGTTCGCGATTGCGAACTCTCGCGATACGTGATCACGGTGTACTCGCGTTGACAAACTCTCGCTGTGCAAGGTGGCGAGCGCGATGACGTAATCGCGGTCGCCAAACTCCAGCGGGATCTCGCAGCAAGATCCAAAATGGCGCAGCACTCGCAAAATATCGAGAAAAACAACTCGGCAAACGCTGAATGACGGTAAGTGAACGCCGCGCGCCGCAAAATTGTATCACCAAGAAAAAAAAATCCGCTGCGTGCGAATTTGCGGATTTTCGGTAAATTCGCGAGCGTTCGCGGATTGCAAATTTACCGAAAATCCGCAAAATCCGTGAGCGGAACGGATTTTCCGCCCATGCTTAGCCAGGCACCATGCGCCTCCCTAGGCCTGAAGTCCATCGTTCAAATCCGGACCATCTTCAGGTTCTGCTGAAGGCTCCAGAGTTAAACCCCTATAGTCGGCCCACCTTTTCCAAATTTTTTAATGTTTTCGGGGGCATCCTCTGGCCTCAAACACTGGGCGCTCCAGCCCCATAAAATAGTCCAGCCCTGCCTTCCAAGCGTTCAGTGGGGGGGCTCGCTCATTCTTCCACGCTCGTGCCAAGTCCCGTTTGGCCACCACTAGACCCAGTAACAAGAGGTGACGTTTGTAGACATTCCCTCCCACACCCTCCAGCACATGGAGAAGGCCCAAACGATGGGTATGGGGAAGATCCCATCCCAGTACCTCCGACAGACAGCTCCATACACCATTCCAGAACCTGGTCAGGCCAGCACAAGACCATACAGTATGCAGCAGAGTACCCATCTCAGCTCCACATCGCAGGCACTCCGGGGACGCAATCAGGCCCGCTTTCCACAGCCGCTCCCGTGTATAGTAAGCCCTATGCAAATATTTAAATTGGACTAACCTGAGTCGTACCGCAATAGCAGTCCCACACGGGGACTTGAAAGGCCTCCCTGCAATCATCCTCATCCAGGGGTCCGACGTCCCTTTCCCAGGTTTCTTTTAATGGAAGTAAGGAAGAGGAACAGTGAGTGACTAGTGTTTGGTAAATACGGGACACCTTCTTATCCCCGAGGTCTCCCATGAAAACTTTCGCTTCCATGGGGCTGAACTCCGGCAGCGACTCCAATCCTACTAAACTAGGCGCGAGCGCGTGCCGAAACTGCAGGTATCTGAAAAATTGGGTTTTGGGCATATGGAATTCGTCCCTAAGCTACTGGAATGACTTGAGGGCTACACCGGTCATAACATTTCCCAGCGAAGAGATCCCAATAGAATCCCATCCACCAAACCCCGCTAGCGAGGCGAGTGTGGGGAGTTGCCCGTTATTCCACAACGGGGTCTCTGCCGTCAATCTACTCCACCAGCCCATGCGACGTAGTGCTTGTCGCCAGATCGCAAAAACCACTTGTGTGGCACATGGCAGTCGCCTTCGTAGTCTGGCCGAGTACAAGATCGTGTGCAGCGTGTTGTCACCCATCAGCGAGCGCTCTAGGGCGTAGGCCGGGTCTCCTCCATCTCCGTACCACCATTCATTCAGCACTAACCAATGGGAGGCCTGATAATACGACAGTACGTCCGACGTAGCAAGACCACCACAATATGTGGATAGGAAGCATGTACGCAGCGCCACCCTGGTGGAGCCCCAGCCCACAAGAAGCGGCCTAGGACAGAATTGACCTGCCGGAACCACTGAGGTGCGATCCGGTGCGGATGATTCTGCAGCTGATATAAAAGGAGCGGAAGTGCGACCATTTTTAAGATCGCAGACCTACCATATATAGTAAGAGGCATCCGGGACCACGTTGTAATGTCCTTCTGGACCTTCTCCCATACCAGTATCACGTTGCGCTCCCATGAGATCGCCGTGGACTCGGACAGGAACACACCAAGATACATCATGCCCCCGGCCGCCACCTGCAAGGCCGACGCCCAAGAGCCCGCACCTGCCCCGTCACCCAGCACCCATAGGGTGGATTTGCGCGGGTTAAGATAGAGGCCCGATACCTCGCCAAATATGCGCATGATTTCCAATACTCGGGGGCCCGATCTAATTAAGTCCATGAGGAAGAAGAGGACGTCGTCCTCATAGAGTGCGATCCTGTCAGTGAGTCCCCCATCCCACACGAAGCCCGGTAGCTGCGCGTCGATGCGTACCCAAGAGGCCAGGGGCTCCATGGCCAGCGCAAATAAGTACGGGGACAGCGGGCACCCCTGGCGGGTCCCCCGACCGAATGGAAACCTCTCTGAAACCGCTCCGGAGACACGCACGGACGCCGTAATATCAGTATATAGCAGTTTGAGATACGAAATAAACACCGGGCCTAGATTAAGATGAGGCAGGAGCGCAAATAGGTAGGTCCAACTCACAGAATCAAAGGCCCTATCGATATCCGCCAACAGTAGGGCTGCCCGCTCCCGGATGGCCCCGATTGCGTCTACAGCCGTCTGCACCCGTCTAATATTGTGCCGCGTCGCCCTGCGTGGCATAAAGCCAGCCTGATCCGGGTGGACCAGATCGGCTACGTAGGGGAGAAGACGATTCGCCAATGCCTTTGCCAGCAGTTTAGCTTCAATATTGAGCAAAGATATAGGGGGATACGATTCATGTCGATCAGGCGGCCTACCCGGCTTCTGAAAAACCACCACCTCAGCGTGGCACCAGTCAGCTGGCAGCCGACCCAGCTCCCGCGCTGCCTCCAGCGCAGTCCTGTAATGGGACCCCAATTGGAGTTGGAATTGCTTGTAGAATTCACACGGGAAGCCGCTCGGCCCGGGTGCCTTCCCTGTGTTGAGCTGCCCCAGCGCATCACCCAGCTCCTCCGCCGTAAGAGGGTGGTCTAATGCTGCTCGCGTCTCATCGGAGACTGCCTTCGGGGGAAGGTCGGCAATAAATTTATCGACCGCATCAGCCGGAAGGCAATCCTGCGGCGCATATTGCCCCGCATAATATCGGGCAAAACTAGCTGCTAGTTCAACCGGGTCTGTTATCGTGACACCGTCCCCATCCTTGAGTCCTGGCAACGTAAGTGGCTGCAGGGTACGTTGACATAACCTATGAAGCATAGTACAGGACTTGTCTCCCCACTGATATATCCTACTCCGCGTGGCCAGCCACGCCTGTCGGGCCTCATCCATCAACACGGACGCATAGGACTGTTACGCCTGCAGGAGCAGCAGCACCGCCACATCATCTCCCTCTCTCTGACACCGCCGCTCCAGAACTTCCACACGCGCCGCGGTTGCAACTATGGCCTCCCGACGTCGGCGACGGGCCGCCGCGCACCACGCTATGTCAATTCCCCTCAATGTGGGCTTCATGGCTTCCCAGACCACCGTCGCATCTATGTCCGCTACAAGGTTTTCCTGCCAGTAGTGGGCAATCGCACCCCGCATGTGCTTTACATATTTAGCTTGCTGAAGGTGCCACAAAGACATCCTCCACCAAAACGGTTGTCTCTTCCTATGCAGGTCAATATCCACGGCCACCGGGGAGTGGTCAGACAACCCCCTAGGCAAGATACCTGCCTCCCGCAACCTACTCAAAAAAGCGCAGGGCACAAAAACATAGTCTAGTCGCGAGAAGGAACCATGCACAGCAGAAACAGAGGTATATTCTCGGGCCTTAGCATGCATGTGTCGCCAAGCATCCACCCAGCCCAACCCTTCCACCATCGCACTCACCCGGGTAGGGGCAGCAGCAGTCAGCGTCTCCCGCGGTCTCCGACGGTCCATATGCACATCCATCACATCATTCCAATCTCCTCCCAGCACTGCTAGGGACTCCGGGATTTCCGCCCACACCACAAACAACCTCTCAGCCAGGGACCACTGCAACGGGGGAGGGGCATATATACTCCCAAACACAACAGATTCCGTACCCACCATTCCCTTCACAAAGACGTACCGGGCCTGCGGGTCTATCCACTGTCGCTCATGAACGTAAGCCAACCTGCGATGGACCAAAATGGCGAACCCCCTGGAGCCCCTGGAAAACCCAGCATGAAAAACCTGTTGGTAACCAAATCGCTGCAGGCTAAGCACCTTTGTCCCCATCATGTGCGTCTCTTGTAGCAGTAAGACATCTGCTGCTTCCCTCTTCCCCCACTGCAAAATCGCCCCCCTCTTAATTTTATCCAGCATCCCCCTAACATTCCAACTCAATATGCGCATGGACTCCATGGGGAGCCCCGGAGTTGATGCATCAGCCATGATCCAATGGGACACAACACAAAAGCACCCAGCACCAGGCCCAGGCGCACAGCACAGTCAGTAGCAAGGCATTAGAAGTCACGTGCACCCCCCACCAACCCCCCTGACCCCCCCACCCACACCCTCCCAGAACATTTCCCTCAACTCCCTGTCCCCTGTCCCCTGCCACCCACCCCTATACCTCATAGAACTCTGAAGTATCTGTCGCGGCATGGGCAACCTCAGGCCCAAAACAAAGCGCCCAAGGCCAACCATACCAATGATCCCAACTACCCACTCAACCAAAAAGAACCCCCCCGCCCATTCCCACTCGTGTGGGAGGCAAGTAGCCCCTGCATAAAAGCTCCCCGAACCCCACCCCGCAGCCCCACACAATCACAAGTATGTAAAGCGAGCAGTGGCTATATACTTAGTCTTCAATTGTCCGTTCAGCAAGGCACAGCTATTCAACTCCTCCCAGCGGGAGCCCGTGACATCCGCAGACAAACTCGCCCCCCTGAAGTTTCTCAATGATCCTTTCCGGAGTGGTCAGAGTCAGCAGGCGCCCCGTCCTATTTTCCACTGCGAAAAGAGGAGCGCTTCCGCGATCTAGATCTCCTGTTCCTCTTGCCCCGGACACTCTGGTCACCCCGCTCCTGTGATGAGCCCCTCGACTGACCCGGGTCCAGGCCCCGTTGGGCATGCGGCCGGACCCTCACCCTCTCATCCGTCCATTTGAAGACCTCCTCCGGGGTATCAAAGAAGTGGGTCCGTGACTGGAATACCACCCGTAGGCGGGCCGGATAAATTAAGGAATACTGGATCTTCAGACCCCGTAATTTCGCCTTGGCAGCTATAAATGAGTGTTATTGTTGTTGCACTATTCTGGTATCGAATAGAAGAGAGTCTTTGCCCTCGCCTCTCGTAGGATAGTGCCTCTGTCATGGAAATTCAGAATCTTAGCTATCACCGGCCTGGGCCGCTCCCCAACAGGTGGCTTTTGCATCAGGGCTCTATGTGCACGCTCTATCACTAAACAGCGCGATACAACATCCGGAGGGAGCCAGCTCTCCAGCCACTGGGACAAGAAGTGTTCCATATTCCCCTTCTCACATCCTTCGGGAAAACCCACAAAGCGAAGGTTATTCCTGCGCGCCCGCCCTTTGGCATCCTCCACTCGGAGCGCAAGGCCTTTTTGAATGTTTTCCATCGCCGCCACTTTCTGCTTTAGGGTCCCCACGTCGTCCTCCACAACCGATATTCTGGATTCCGCCTCCGTGATACGTGTCCCCGCATTGCGCAGATCCTGACGCAGCAGGGTCACATCGGCCCCAACCGCTTCTATTTTGGCGTCCAGCATGTCCCTGGATTGAGTGATCGCCGCCATGAGCGCTGCGTTGTCCGGCCCTGTCCCTTGACCGCCACCAGATGCCCCGGGCCCCCCACTCGGCCCGGTGAATTTATCAATGGGCCCCTGCTTGGCGGGCCCGCTGCCCCCTCCGCCCCTGGTCATGTCTGAGGTGCACCGGGAGGCTGTCTTCTTCAGTTCGTTAGCAAGTTGCCGCAGCTCAGACACCCCGCACCACCGATAGTGACCAAGGCTACACCACGCTAAAGTCTCTCCTGCCCCCGGGTATACAACTCCTCCACACTGTCGTCCTCTTTTGCTGAGGGGCACCCCAAGTCCTTACGCAGTTCTGCCCTCCTGGCTAAGGTACACAGCGTGGTCTCGGCCGGGCCCTGTCCCTTCGCTGTAAGACCCCTGGTCTGGACGCTGCTCCACAGGGGGGCCTCGTGGCTCCACTCTAGGCCACTCAGCGGCCGGCTGCAGGCCCTGGACTGCAGGGGCCCCTTCACTGCACAGTCCAATCGTCCTGGGTAGCCCACGGGCACAGCAGCTGTGGGCCGCGGCCCCCCTTCCCCCTCGTCCACACACACAGTTGGGGCCCCAGGAGTCACTCACTTCTCTCTCGTCGTCGCCGCCGGCACTGTTGCAGGGCTCCCCAAGGCTCGGGTGCTACACCCGCAGGAACTTCAGGCCATCCACCGGCCCGGGGTCCCAGGAAGCACGGCAGCGCTATGCCAGGCACATTGGGCAGGGTCGCGCCCCGGCGGCCACAGCGCCGCTGATCCCTCCACTTCGCCGCCAGGTCGCCACAGGGCACCACCACTAGCAGCCGGGGGCCTCCAAACTCGAGGTCCCGGTCTCTTGTTTCCCATGTAGGCCGCAGCTCTCCTCGGACGTCCCGCTGCACGGGCCGTCATGCCTGCAGTAGGGGGCAGCTCCGATGCACTGCCTGCAGCTCCGCCGCCGACCAGGGGCACAGGACCAGGGTTATTTGTCAGCGCGGCGGGCCCGCACAAGGATCTCCCGTCCGGGAGTCACCAAAATTGAGGCCCTTGGCTGCACTCGCCGGGACTAGGCCGCAGGCCGCCTCTGCCGCTATCTCAACTCCGGAGGGCCCGGGAGCGCCACACTCTGCACCGGAAGGCACCCCCCGCCGTCCGTCACAATCGCCAAGGGTGTGGGCTGAAGATCGGGTCCGGGGGGCCAGGATAAGTCGTCGGATGGATGTCGGGCTGGTGGGAGCTCTAGAAGGCTGCGTCCACCATCTTCGCCCGCGAAGCCACGCCCCCCCAGCCACTTGTGTTTTATTAAAAATTACGTAGTTTACTTGGAAAAAAGAGAAAAAAAGAGAAAGAAAACATTCGGAGACATGGAGCGTGTTCAAAACAGACAAGTAGTCTGCACATTGTTTTCTTTACTGCTCCTTTATACATTTCAACCTCCCTTGTTTCCTTTATATTGGTCTGTGATATATGGCTAATTATAGCTGTATCTCATCCTATTAGAGAGACAACAGTTTTTGAATGTTATATTACAAGAAAAGGAGCGATAAGGGGGCACCACATCTGATTGCAGTCGCTGCCTGTAGTCCTGATTCATTATGTGTTGGGACAACTGTGTCTCTACCTATTGAAAAACAGTGTTTTCTTAATTAGAAGAAAGAAAAATAAGATGGAACCCACATATAATTGTAGCTGATTCTTTGGATGCTGGTTCAGGTTCTTATTTCAGTTGGTCAGTCTTAATGTGGTTTTGTGTAAAAATGTGCCAAATGCCAATCTGGTTGTTAGTTGGTCCAGATTGATTTTATTGGACTGGTTTCATGCCGGTAATTCACATAGTATAGAGAGTCAATTGTACCAAAATAGTTAGAATAGCAGGGTTGCACTGTTCTGTTAGAAGTCTGTTGATTATACCAGTCTGGTTAAAGTGCTTATTCTGTTGGAAGATTGTCAGTGTTTAACTGGTATCACAGTTGTCTGTGGTATCACAGATTTCATCGTTTAAGTCTTGGAGGTTAGTTTTGAGCCGGAATACCCACCTCTGTTCTTTTTCAAATAGGTATTTGACGTTGTTTACTTGTTCAATGATCTTCCATGAGATATCATCTGGTTTATGTCCTTTTTCTAGGAAATGAGAGGCCATTTTTGTACTCGTTTTTTTGCACTAAATGCTGCTTTTATGTTCACCTATTCTTGTTTTTACCGGTCTGGTGGTCATGCCAACATATTCTAGTTTTCATGGACATGTGATTAGGTAAACCTCGTTGTGGCTGTTGCATGTGGTGAACTTCCTTTATTCCCACTAGATGCCATTTTGAAATTTCAGATCCTTGCTTTTCTTAGGTGGCAGACCTTACACCTACCGCATGGATGGTGACCTTGTAGGTTTCCCATACTGACAGATAGGTGTAACGTTTCCTTCTTTTGCGGTCCGGTGTGGACTAGCATGTCTCAAATACTCTTGCCTCTTCTGTGCGAGAACATTGGTTTTGGGATGTCTAGAACACCACTGTTTAAGATTTTCCAATGTTTTGTGACTATTTGGGTCACCTGATTAGAGTTGGTATTGTATGTAGTTATACAAAATGGTTGTTTGTCTTCCTGTTTGGGCCTTTTCGAGCCGGCTCTCCCTTCAGTTGTTGCGTGCTGTTGTAATATAACATAAAAAAACGTTGTCTCTCTAATAGGATGAGATACAGCTATAATTAGCCATATATCACAGACCAATATAAAGGAAGCAAGGGAGGTTGAAATGTATAAAGGAGCAGTAAAGAAAACAATGTGCAGACTACATGTCTGTTTTGAAATACGCTCCATGTCTCCAAGTGTTTTCTCTCTCTTCTTTTCTCTTTTTTCCAAGTAAACTACGTAATTTTTAATAAAACACAAGTGGCTGGTCCGGCCACACTACCGAGCTAGATAGGATGCCACCAATCGCTACCAATGCGTAAGGGTGACATAAATTCACATAGTGCCGGTAACCGGCAGCCATCTTTGTTGACGCTCTGGACTTCAAGCCTGCCAAAACATACTTCCACGTCACAACGGAAGTAGAGGCAGCAGACCAGCCTTCGGTGAATCCTCTCTTTTTTACGCGGTCTTTTCCTCATTCAAAGACCGATATATACCGGGATGTCAGACACACAAAGGTAACCCACGGACCGGCACTGAGGCGCAATGGAGGAGTATTATCGGCGGTAAAGTGAGTAAGACTACGGTCAAAAGTCTCCAATCTATGGCCATGTTGCACAGCGGCTTAGACTTATTTAACGCTTACTTTTCGCAGTGACTGTATGACCGAAACCTCTGATGCCAAGCTCATGGGGCACGATAGCAATTGACAAAGCTGAGGAAGTGAAATGTAGGCTAATATGGGAAACGGAATGCCTGTAAGCGGAGATGTTTAGAAGTGACCAAGAGTCACAAGGAGTCACCGAGCGGAAACTCAAAGGGTGCTGTAAGACAAACGGTCATATGACAGAAGGCGTAAAAAATGGCCAATGCAACGGTAAGCACTGTTGAGCGCGAGGGGAAGTGCTTGCATACAATGCGGCAAGGTGCCGGCTTGGGGAATACAAACAGGGCTAAAATGTCAAGTACATCTGTAAATATAAGCAAAACCAATTATTAATCATGCAATAATAAAAGTATGGGGCAATAATAAAAGTATGGGCAATACTTATCTTGACTGCGAGCAGCAAGAAAAGAGGGCTGTTCGCAGTCAAGCTGAGTATTTTGTGCCTATTGATTGTTATTGTTACTGCGTTGTTTCTTTCCATTGGATGGTAGTCCCATGCCTTATGGGAATTGTAGTTTCTAAATATTGACTGCTGCTGTTCATAATAAAGCAAGAATAGAATGCATAATAGGAGCCTCTGGTCTTGAAATAAAATTTACTCTGCCAAGTCTGGCAGGCAGTGGTTCTGGAACAGTTATCAGAGTAGGGGAGTTGCTCATCAACATTATCTTTCTAAAGCTATTAGAACTGAGAATAATCGGATTGCTGCTTAAAGAACGGCTGTACCAGATATGATGCCAAAGCCTGCCAGAAGGAAAGTCTGAGAGAGTAGTGGTGTCCAGAAGTGCATTTTCATAATACGTTTTAAACATGGTGTGGTAGGATACAAACAGCCGCAAAGGTGCACCACAAATATTATAACAGTTGTAATAATAATAATATATCTTGAAGATGTTGGAGTTCTTCTTCAAATCCTTTATTTTCAAAACATTCAGTCAAACATAAACAGCCGACGCGTTTCGTCCCAAACTGGGACTTCTTCAGGGCTGTCGGTAAAAAACATATATACATATGATCAGTATCGTATGTACTGAAATACATGTACAATTTACAAAATTTAAAAACATTAAACACACCAATTAAAAAACGAATTACTACAACAGACGCGGAGCCTATGCATGTGTTTGATGTTAAGGCATAGGCTCACTGTCCATCTGACAGCAAAGTAGTATTAGATGGCCTTAGGCTATGTACACGTGTATATACAAAATTTACATGTGAAATCTATATCTCTCCAGTTCAGATCTACAAGATTGGGAAAAACTACTATTTCATAAATTTTCATGTATTTTCAAGAGATGGGAGACAAGAGTAGACATTTGGCATTGTGCCCATGTTTATGACCATGACACAAATGGAACGCACTTGGAAAAAGTACCCTGTATATAACAAAATGAAAGCATAGTATGAGTCTGGCTGTTAGGCACAAAAAGGGGAAGCGGTGATATGAGGACCCTAGAAAGTCTGTTTCTATCACTATTGGCGCTTAGGGTCCACATGCTCATTTACCTTTAAGTTAGTCGGACGTCGCGTGCGTGGCGGAAGAACAGAAGCGTAGTCCTGGGGTCTCCTTGCCAGCTACAATATATCCTGTTATTTGGGTTCTAACCGACGCTATTGGTTTATCTGGGATATTAAGAGAAAAAGAAATCCCTGTGAGCATATCAACTTTTGATCTTGTGTTTTTGCACCGCAGGAGAGTAGCACAGTATGGTGAGACTTGTTGACTGCTGTGCGGGGCACCTCTGACTACCTAACTCAAAGTCAGTCTTATGATCAATCTACTTACTATATGCATGCTAGCGGGCGACAGCAATGCAGAATTCTTAGAAGTTCTTCTGAGGTTTGATGGAAAAGTGCCACCTTACTTTATATATTGTCTCAGTCCATGTGCTGAAAGATGTAAACAGAGCAAAAAAAAGGAGCTAGAACCCTTACTATAGATATGTAATCATTAGTTCGTTAATGGCCAAAAAGTCATTAAGAAGGGAAAATAAATGTCCAACAATGTTTACCTGAGTCAGATGTGTCAAGATGTTGGACTGGAGGTCATGTGAATCCTATGGAGGAGGGTGTGGGCACTGTATCCCAGCAGGCCTGTTGAGGAAAAGTAAACAGGAACCTGTTTGTCAAGAAAGCCTCCAGCTCCATGGACATGAAAGTATACCATGATTATGTGAGAAGGTACCTTATGTCATAGCGCATCCAGTTTGGAGTATGCATAAGATTTGGCATGTACCAAATAGAGGTGCACAAGATCAAAAGGGTGAGCATGCAATACACCCTGTCTTGAAGCATAAATTGGTAAGTCCTTAGCCAATAAAGGGTTGATTGAATGGGGAGGTGGAAGGACCCAGAGTTTCCCAACCCAAGGTGCTCCATTGAAAAGTTGGTCCCCAAAGCCTGAGGAACAAAGTGTCCCCATTGTAGAGGGAAATGCCCAAGACCTAGCATGGGGACATAGGTAAGACTGCAGAGGTCAGCCAAGAATGACTGGTCACAAGTAAACTCACCGTCGTAGTCAGAAGCGGCCGGCGCCCATCCACAACCCTCGTCCTGACCAACACCCGCAGCGACGTCGTGTGCTGAAGGTGTGGGTCCATATTACTCCCTTTATAGTAGGGGAGATTGAACTGATGGATTGCACCTGGCCCCCGATTCCCGCCCTCACGCTGTCCTGGAAGGCAAAGGACCCAGCGTAATGCCGACCGTCAGGAAGACGGCGGCCATATTGTAGTGTCTAAAAGAACCAAAGCATAGGCCAACGGATATTAGCAGACCCCTGTCGTTCACTACACAATACTCAGATCAGAGCAGCACAATTTTCAACATTCTAAGAAAACATTGGCACCTGATTGCGGACATACCGAGCCTACAGGATTCGGTTACCAGGACGCCAAAAGTCTGCTACAGGAGAGGCAGAAACCTCCGTGATATCCTCTGCCCCAGTTACTTAGAATCGAAAAAGCGGACCAACTGGCTAACGACTCCCACCAAAGGTTTCTTCACATGTAGCGATTGCAATATGTGTGCACTAGGCAGAAATAGAACTAAGGTATTTCGCTTCAACACAAGCAAAACCTATACAATCGATCACCTGATCAACTGCAACACAAAATATGTAGTTTATGTTTTGGGTTGCGGCTGTGATAAGATTTATGTTGGCAGCACCAAGAGAGCCTTAAAGATCCGTATACAAGAACATGTAAGAGCAAGACGCAATGGTGACCTAAGATATCCTCTGACCTTTCATATGCAGGAACACCACAAAGAAACAGACCAGATGTGGTTCATGGGCATAGATCACCAACCCACACACCCAAGGGGAGGAAACAGAGAACTGGCATTGAGACAACGGGAGGCGGGCTGGATTTGTAGACTTCGGTGCACTGAATTTGGTCTTAACACCGAAGATGAACTACATTATTTTCTGGAGTAGCCCGCACTCACTGTCCATATCATGTTCTGCTCTGTCTCTGCTATGCTGATCTTTTGAGATTACATTCAAGGTCATTATGACACTGTTGTACACTTTAACATCGTAGGTATGTCTGCCATGCTGTTCTGTTGAGATTACATTCAAGGTTATTATGACACTATTGTAAACTATAACATCGAAGGAATGTCTGCCTGCTTACATACTGTACATATCAGTATACACCTCTCTCTTCCCACTGGAAAGGGTTCATTTGTTTGTGAACCATGTATCTATGTTAGTTCACTTTTCTGGCTTACTTTTATCAGCTCATTTTTGGCTTGCCCTTTCTTCCTTCCCCTTTTCTCTGAAAGCATACGCCCTAAGATGGAGCAATTTGGCATTTAGCACTTGGAAAACCCCAGTACACAATTGTAAACGCGCATTATGCATCCTTCGGGTCTATATCCCACTGACCTCCTTTTGTGCCATCCGCCGCCCCCCGTAGACAACAGTTGGCCCTTGCACTATATTCTTATGAATACATCCGACATCCGACAGACAGCTCCGCATAAACAGGAGGACTGTTAAAGATGGCCGCCACATTCACTTGTGTTCCCAATGCATTTGTCCTTGCCCTTGTTCACGCACCCATGGTTCACCCTTATCCTTGCACTCTCCACTGCCTTGATTCTGTAGGCTTATTGTATATTGGATGGACCGATTAGGCACAAAGGGCTTGCCGGATCTTTTCGAGATCTTCCCTAAAGACATTGACACCTTCTATATTGTTTAAGGTCATATTAACCCGGTTTTTATCAGTGAGCCAAGCGTTAGGCTTCTTTTCCCTCCTGTGTTCAAAATACCGAGTCAGGCTGTATTCTTAACCCGTTCACCGAGATCGCCATTCAACCTAGACACTCCAAGATGGCCGCCAAGGTTAGGCTCACCCGGACCGTGGGTTTACGAGATTGGGCTCCCTGACCAGAAAACGCTGCATCAACATGCATCTTTCGTCCCCTAACATCTCTACACATAAGGGACCTATAATCGGCTCTATCCCCATTACGGGTTCGGGTTCGATTTTCCTTTATTTTTCGGTGCGGTTCTTACTTCTTTATTTTATTTATCGGCCGGATAGAATATGGTTAATTTACATAGAGAGCATCAATGACTGCACATGCAAATCAAAGAATATTACGGTCAACCCATGGGATGGGCATATGGACATAGCAAAGGGCTTAAAGAGGTCTGAAGCATTAGAACACACGTTCTTTTAGACACTACAATATGGCCGCCGTCTTCCTGACGGTCGGCATTACGCTGGGTCCTTTGCCTTCCAGGACAGCGTGAGGGCGGGAATCGGGGGCCAGGTGCAATCCATCAGTTCAATCTCCCCTACTATAAAGGGAGTAATATGGACCCACACCTTCAGCACACGACGTCGCTGCAGGTGTTGGTCAGGACGAGGGTTGTGGATGGGCGCCGGCCGCTTCTGACTACGACGGTGAGTTTACTTGTGACCAGTCATTCTTGGCTGACCTCTGCAGTCTTACCTATGTCCCCATGCTAGGTCTTGGGCATTTCCCTCTACAATGGGGACACTTTGTTCCTCAGGCTTTGGGGACCAACTTTTCAATGGAGCACCTTGGGTTGGGAAACTCTGGGTCCTTCCACCTCCCCATTCAATCAACCCTTTATTGGCTAAGGACTTACCAATTTATGCTTCAAGACAGGGTGTATTGCATGCTCACCCTTTTGATCTTGTGCACCTCTATTTGGTACATGCCAAATCTTATGCATACTCCAAACTGGATGCGCTATGACATAAGGTACCTTCTCACATAATCATGGTATACTTTCATGTCCATGGAGCTGGAGGCTTTCTTGACAAACAGGTTCCTGTTTACTTTTCCTCAACAGGCCTGCTGGGATACAGTGCCCACACCCTCCTCCATAGGATTCACATGACCTCCAGTCCAACATCTTGACACATCTGACTCAGGTAAACATTGTTGGACATTTATTTTCCCTTCTTAATGACTTTTTGGCCATTAACGAACTAATGATTACATATCTATAGTAAGGGTTCTAGCTCCTTTTTTTTGCTCTGTTTACATCTTTCAGCACATGGACTGAGACAATATATAAAGTAAGGTGGCACTTTTCCATCAAACCTCAGAAGAACTTCTAAGAATTCTGCATTGCTGTCGCCCGCTAGCATGCATATAGTAAGTAGATTGATCATAAGACTGACTTTGAGTTAGGTAGTCAGAGGTGCCCCGCACAGCAGTCAACAAGTCTCACCATACTGTGCTACTCTCCTGCGGTGCAAAAACACAAGATCAAAAGTTGATATGCTCACAGAGATTTCTTTTTCTCTTAATATCCCAGATAAACCAATAGCGTCGGTTAGAACGCAAATAACAGGATATATTGTAGCTGGCAAGGAGACCCCAGGACTACGCTTCTGTTCTTCCGCCACGCACGCGACGTCCGACTAACTTAAAGGTAAATGAGCATGTGGACCCTAAGCGCCAATAGTGATAGAAACAGACTTTCTAGGGTCCTCATATCACCGCTTCCCCTTTTTGTGCCTAACAGCCAGACTCATACTATGCTTTCATTTTGTTATATACAGGGTACTTTTTCCAAGTGCGTTCCATTTGTGTCATGGTCATAAACATGGGCACAATGCCAAATGTCTACTCTTGTCTCCCATCTCTTGAAAATACATGAAAATTTATGAAATAGTAGTTTTTCCCAATCTTGTAGATCTGAACTGTAGAGATATAGATTTCACATGTAAATTTTGTATATACACGTGTACATAGCCTAAGGCCATCTAATACTACTTTGCTGTCAGATGGACAGTGAGCCTATGCCTTAACATCAAACACATGCATAGGCTCCGCGTCTGTTGTAGTAATTCGTTTTTTAATTGGTGTGTTTAATGTTTTAAAATTTTGTAAATTGTACATGTATTTCAGTACATACGATACTGATCATATGTATATATGTTTTTTACCGACAGCCCTGAAGAAGTCCCAGTTTGGGACGAAACGCGTCGGCTGTTTATGTTTGACTGAATGTTTTGAAAATAAAGGATTTGAAGAAGAACTCCAACATCTTCAAGATATATTATTATTATTACAACTGTTATAATATTTGTGGTGCACCTTTGCGGCTGTTTGTATTATAAAAAATTCCCTAGGGAAAAGGCACAGTGATGATGGGTGCCATTCAGTGTGCACACAGTCCCCTTGTTTGAACTTAAGGGTTTAATATCGCATGGGGGATAGATAGTCAGGTGCTTAGTCTAGAAAGGGTCCATCATCTTTGCAGTTTTTGACGATGGTGTGGTAGGATATTGGCATTTATACAGTGCACATTCTTCAGTGGAACCCTCTTTATGCAGTTACGTCACCGAAAAAAGAACTACTGGCTGTCAGTGGAGTTCTGATTGGGTAATAGCAAGGTTTTAATGACTTTTCACAACTTATGATGGTAATTATTAATGATAGACCACGGGAGCTGCAGTGTCTGAAAGCCAATTCGCACTATCCACTTCCAAGAAAACGTGTTATTTCTCAACCTCCACCCCTCATTCATCAATGAAAATGAAAAATAGTTTGTCTTTTGAGATGAGTGTCCCCTCTTGAAATACTTCTGCACACGAAGAAAATTGATGAAGTCTCACAGCAGAGTCTCTCTCGCTCTGCTATTGCCACTGAAATATGAATAAAATTAATATGTCTGTTGGAGCTGGAGGAACTCTTCTCATTAAAGGCTATCCAGCCCCCCTTCAGTCTGCACACAAAAGACCAGCAATGCCACAGCAGGAGAAACCTTTCCTGCTCATGTTTTACAATATTCCCCGTTCTGAAACCTTTAACCACATCAGAATTAATGAGCATCCTGAGTGCTTTGCCAGAAGTAAGGGCACCAAGGGCAGTGTTTTTGTAAAACAGTAAACCACAAGTAGGCGTATTGTTCCAGGCACATTCTGCTATTAGTAGTAGCGTGCCCAGGATAGGCAACGCGCCCTGCCCTTCTTTATGCAGAAGGAAAAAGCCAAGCATGCAAATACTGGGCCGGATATGCAGTGATGTGGCTTTTGCCCGCCAGGTCTCTACCCAGGGGTACCGGACTGCTTCTTGCTGACAGAATACCAGCATGCTATTCCTTTTATTTATGAAGATTGGTTATGTTGGAAGCAGATGAGGAATACGACTCATTTGTTAAATGGAAGCCCAGGACTGGAACATCTGTGTCTTACTGACAAGAAGCAATAAGACAACCTTATTCGTATCACCTAAAAACACAGGCAAGGTCATCAAAGGACTGATCCTTTGCAACTGTGAGCACCTGCTGAACAACACCCTTGTCTAACGGACTCCTCCTCAGCCCCTGCTTCCTAGATATGGTTGAAACTTGCACATATGAGGGTGAGTGTAATAACTGCTGACTCCTGTGGTGTGAAAGTGAGTCAAAATCAGGCTGCTACTCATCAACCCCCTGACCCATTCCCCTGCCACGTGAATTGTGATACATGCATATTCATAGGTAATCTCTGCATGCGAGGATGTGCTATCTATTTGTTTGTTTATAAAGCAATCGAGAATGAATGGTCACCTAATAGTAGTTTGGTGATTTGTTTATGTATTTAAGAGTATACCTTAAAACATATTTAATTGTTACCCTAATTTGTTGATTGCTTCCACTGTTTAAAGCACTCAGTTTGATAACCATGACATATTTAACACCCTACTTATAACAAATGACTGAAGCTCTCTGTAGATTGAATTGTATAACCAGGAGCTGACTTTTAACCAGTAGTTGAGGGCAAATTAATGGTACAGTAGTATTGGGAGTTAGCATGTCTTCTACACAAAATGAACTGTATTGATAACAGAAGGGAACCTGAATGAATACGTTAGAAGAAAAAGTAATTTAACAAAGAATACATTAAAGGCACTATGTGGAATGAACCAGGAAGCAAACTTAAAGGAAACAAAGTTATTCTCATTTATAACTCTTGATAAATAGGGAGGTAAACCCCGATGGTGGAAAAAAACTCTGCCTCTGTTGACTATGCTTCTTATGTAGCAATTAAAAAGGAAGTTTAACTTGCAGTAAGACTGATTTGTCAAATTTTTTATTGATTTTACATCCATCCTCAGCAGTTTGCCGGTGGTAATGTGTCATAGTTTTTGCTTGCTGTTATGTAGTTTTAGTACATACAGGGAAACTGCATCACGAAAGCAAACTTCCTACTAATCTTATTTTATGGATCATTATACAGCTCTGTCCATACCCCCTGCAATCCAAAGCCTAAAGCTCAATATGCACATAAACAGTAATATCTGCTTTCTTAAAAGACAACAGACAGGAGAACTTAATTTCCCATTAGCAATCTGTATAGTAAGTAACATTACTTCCTGCTTTCTCCCTATTTCAACTAACTCTTCAGGGTGTCCAATTGCACGTATGCCCCCAACAAAGGGCTGTTACATATAAGGGTATTGTCTGTTTGGGCCAGGAAGGTCCTTGGGCCAGATCCAGTTTTCCACTGAAACTCACAAGGTAAGATATAATCATGTGCCTCACCCTGCATCCCATACTATCAATCACACGATCACATTCAGACCTAGAGAACCCAGATATTCATATAGGATTTATATAACAGACAGACCCAGTCACATGCCACATACCATCAAACTGCAAATCACACATTTCAACTGATGTTCATTAACACTTGCTCTGCAATACTACATTAACCAGACACACCAGTGTACTCCATGCACCTCATCACTTATACCAGGCTTGACACACACTTCACAACAGAAACAAGTCTCACCCCAACATTCTCATAAACCCTAGACATACTTCTTCCCACAGACTGCAGACAATAAGGAAGGAGGCATCACTGTCATTCATAAGTCCAGCTGGTCCTGCGACCTTTTAAAGTAAGCAGCATTCAACTTCATGGAGCTGCTGACATGTCATTTCTCACTCTCCGCAACTCAGACCACCACCTTCCATTTCATCTACAGAACAAGGACTGCATTGATGAATTCTTGAAACTCCTTTCCACCTTGTCCATGGCCTCACTTCCCTCTTGGGTGCATTCAACAACCTAGACAACACAAGCTCAAAAAGAGACAACCTGCTCAACCACATCGGCACATTAACTTGGTACAGCATGTCATATAATCGTCCCACTCCAAAGGCTAAATCCTTTACCTTTTCTCCTCTACATAACCAGCAATCAGTGAAATCCACCCATGACCCTAGAATGGATCTACCTCTTCACTATCCCTATCTCCCTTCTCAACGTCCTACCAGCAAACCAAGGGAAACTCAAAAGAGTAGACCAAATCTTCAGAGACTTCTCAGTGGACAATTGGACAACCTAATGCTTGAACTCATCTCTCATCCTATCAACTGCATATCCGATGCAAACACCTTTTTGAACAATTTACACACAATTTTGGAAAACTATTTGAACATCAATGCCCCAATTTAAATGTAAAAAGATTAAAGCCAGAGCCTGGAGCATCACAGTACTCTAAAGACCTTGCTGACAATATGTGATGCATCTGCAGGCAGGAAATAAAATAAAAGAAAAACAGAAATCTTCAATAGCTTACAATACTGAAGTCCCCACCAAGCAATAAGATGACATATCAGTACACCACCTAACGCAAAGTAGCATACCAACATCATTAATGTAGCCCTCAACATGAGCAGAATATTTTTTGAGACAATCAAGCACTGCAACAATCCTCTACCATACAAACCTATTCCAAAATCCATAGATAGTTTAAGGCCATCAAGCTCCTCTTCAGTGAAAAAATACAGAATATCCAATAGGACATCGACAAGACCAAGCCTGCTTAATCTCTGACACCTACTCCTTCCCATAGAATCCTGCAATGGTCATCCTTCATAGTCATATCTCTTGCAAATTTACTGATATACTCCGTTCTCTCAAATCGACTTTGTATGAAGATAATGTCTTACCCTCATTCTTCTCCAAAGCTCTCTCTGGGGATTCCCTCTCACCCCTAATCACCATTGTCAATGCCACCCTCACTTGAGGCATCTTCCCAGAATCTATCAAGACAGGCCAGATCCTATCACTGCTACAGAAACATAAACAAGACCCTTATGACCTTGCCAACTGCCAGCCCTTCACTCACCTACCTATTCATCTGCAAGATCAATGAAAAAGCAATCTATGTTCAACTCCAAGATTACATTAATACTAACTATCTCCTGCACAACTATCAATCTGCTTCAGTTCACACTGAAGCACAGCGGCCGCTACCTTACACATCGCTGATGATGCCCTTCTGACCACAGAGGAAGATAATCCCCTGCTGTCTGATATTGCCAGACCTCTCAACTGCCTTTGGCACAGTCTACTATACCACCACCATACTCACCCTGAAGTGTCAAATGGGATTTACCATCAATGTCCTACATTTGCTATCCTCCTATCTTTCCACTTTCCAATCAGCACCAGTTTGTTTACTTGGGAACCTCCAGGTTCCAAAATATCCTTTTAATCTGTGGAGTGCAAAAGGATTCTATACTTTCCCCTGTCATCTTCAATGTCTACATGGGAGTCACATGATGATCTACTCACAGATAACCACATCAAGATTCACCAATATGTGATCATTTATAACTCTGCTTAAAAAGTCTCCTGTGCCTCAGACACCCAATTCCTAAAATATTCCTTGCACATCATCCAGACCTGGATGTCCAGCACCTATTTGAAGTTCGACCCAATCAAGACCAAATTCCTGTTATAGGCCAAGAACAATAGACAAGATACAGTACAAACCTGGCTCAAGTGCATGTACTTTCCTTGCTTCAAAACCGAAATTTAATTGAATGCTTAGTCACTTGGATTCACTCTGGACACGAACTTCACCTTCAAGAAGCAAATTGCCAAAAAACAAAGAGGGCCTGGTACCAGCTCTTCTCACTACAAGGCAAGGAGTCTAAATGAATACAGTTAAAAGGAATAATAGGAATGAATTACCAGTCCATCATCCATAGAAAAGTAATTCATAGCATGCATTGGGGTATTTTGAGGAAATATGGTGGAATAAAGAGTTGTAAGCTGACTCACAAGTGAGGCCCATCTAAAAGGTTTTAGAACTCAAATGTAACAGACTCGCAGGTGAGGCCTTTGCTGAATTCCTTGCTGACAGTATACACTGTTGCAAGCAAAGTGAAGGGACATACACTATTAATATTTCACCCAAATCATATTTCTCTGTTCATAAATGATATTACACCCAAAGTTCAGGTAAAACCTATTTGTCAATTCATGGAAAGTAGGTTTGTGGAGCTATTGACAAACGCTGTCCTTTTACTGGGGACAGCTGCACTTTCACTACTAATGGCCTAAGCTGCACCTAGGCATATGATGTGCTCGCAATACTTTTCTAGGCTGCAGCAAAATATTTGCCAGCATGGACACAAGGATTCCAGTATGGATCATATAATGACAGTTGGAGTAAACCTTATTAATCAAAATCATAGAATGTAATTTCTGTGCCTAAGCTCTGTCTTTATGCTAGGTCTGGGGTACATCTGTCAAGTTATTTGTTTTACTCAACCAGTGCTTAATGTGTAAAAAGTAAGTGCCAGGGCCATTAACAGAATGCCATTGTAGTTTACACCACCCATTGCCCCTGCCAGCACTGCCAATTCCAGTACCCGTACATCTACTAATTATTGCACTCCTACAAATGTTACAATTGACTATTCCAGGCCACACTTTGTTGTTGTGTTTACCTGGAAATTAGGCAAACAGAGCCACCATGTGGTAGGCTGTCACAAGTTTCAGGGCGTAGCACCGGCAAACAATGGCTCAAATCAAGCACTAAGTCCACAACTTCCCTATGACAAATGTATCAGGACAAGTAGTTTCTGGGATCATTCCTAGACAGCGAAGTTCCAGACCAATTTACAAAAATTTCCAGTATTTGGCTTGCATGACATTTTTTTGGAAAGCATTTTGTACATTCAGCATTCAACTTGGTGATGGGATTATGACAATAGAGAACACTTTGACTAGGGATTGACTAACTCCTCACCATGAGCAGCAGGCGCTGGGCACTGTAGGGTTTAAGTGCTTAACAGTGTGACAAACCTATACACCTACCTATAATCAGACCTACAATCACTGTCACCAAACACACATGTATAGATTGGATATGTGCTAATATGAGAATTGGGACCCCCTCTATAGCTACTTTATTGACCAGGGAAAAGAGGGGATTGCACATATAAACAAAAACATATCAAAATTCCCCCATGGTCTCTTCTTAATTTCTCATGTGGCACAGCTCACAGAAAGTAGACAATTAGCATTCAAATCAGTGCAGGGACAACAATATATTTTCTTTTGTTAGATATTTTTTATTATTTAGTTTTTTCATTCATTTATCAAAATTATTTAAAACTTTTTTTTCTTTTTTTGATCTTTTCTTGCGTGTACACATCAATTCATCATTATAGGTAGTCATCCAATCAATTTAAAAGTGTAATCAAACATGACATAATTATTCCTAGATTTCAAAAAGTATCATATGTTTTACAAATTAAATAAAGAAACAACTAATACCCTGTCTGGCACACACTATCTCACATACACACCACTCATTCATACACATCTACAAACTTCAAAACAATTTCTAAGGTTGAGGTGACACAGTATGTAATTATGTTATTTCCACGCCAGGTCGACCTGGCGTGGAAATAACATAATTACATATTACAAAATTACAAATTGTTTTGAAGTTTGTAGATGTGTATGAATGAGTGGTGTGTATGTGAGATAGTGTGTGCCAGACAGGGTATTAGTTGTTTCTTTATTTAATTTGTAAAACATATGATACTTTTTGAAATCTAGGAATAATTATGTCATGTTTCATTACACTTTTAAATTGATTGGATGACTACCTATAATGATGAATTGATGTGTACACGCAAGAAAAGATCAAAAAAAGAAAAAAAAGTTTTAAATAATTTTGATAAATGAATGAAAAAACTAAATAATAAAAAATATCTAACAAAAGAAAATATATTGTTGTCCCTGCACTGATTTGAATGCTAATTGTCTAGTTTCTGTGAGCTGTGCCACATGAGAAATTAAGAAGAGACCATGGGGGAATTTTGATATGTTTTAGATTGGATATGTGTTCATATATATATTGCCTGTGTACGGTTTTTGCATACGTAAACATTGAACACAGTATAAGGCAGACAACTACCTTATCATTCACTTACAAAGATGTTTTACGGGTTTATTTTTTCAGCTTATGTATGAACCTTTTTGGGTTTGCTGGAATAAGAAATGTAAAGGAACTGAAACGGGATCGACCAAACCTGAAGATTGTGATAAGGATAGCAGATGATGAAGGCGTGCTGCTTTATACAGAAGAGAAAGTACAACGGCTGATGTCTAATGGATGGAAGCAATACAATACCGATTGGCTTGTTCAACTATTCGACAGAGTGATGGCAGATTTAAAGGATGATGATGAGCTAAGTCATGCGAAAGATGCAGCGAAAACAGAAAGAATTGAGATATTAAGAAATAACATCTCAGAATTACTCAAACAAATAAAACAAAGTGTGATAAAAAAAAAGTCGGACTGAGATTCTAACAAGCATGGGGATTTCATCTCATTTGAATATGAGCGTTTATGTGTAACCCTTTGGGCATACTTGCTCTGAACAAATTGCAATAAGTATATACATTTTCTTTAATTGGGGATGCAACGCCCAAAGAGTAATGGCATTGATAGAAGTGGATAGGGTTTATAGCGATTGTCACAATTACATGATAGATGAATTAGAGCTACTGGTGTTGTATGAAATCATGGTGAGTTCATTGTGTAATTATAAGAACCCTCTATATATCAGTATGCCCACTGGGGCTTCATTCTTTTTAGATAAATAGTTTCTATTTAATTTATTTTTCTATTGTTATGTTGCAATTCAATTCATTATTATAAGATCATAATTAAGGCTCCCTGTTTTCCGTTTTTACTGATTTATATAGATAAATATATAACTATTTTTAAATGTGGATAAAAACGGAAGTTTGGCTGGTTTTAGAGTAATTTTAAATACTGTCTGCCATGACAGCCAGGCCAATAGCTGTGGGAATTGATAGGTGAGGGTGTTCAAATAGAAAGCAATTTTAGTATAGAGGCTTTAACACCAGTAGATATATACAAGGTTTATACTGAAATGTGCATATTTTCATATAAGTGCATTGATTAATCTTCTGCGGGTGTCCATATCACTGAAATCTGGCATGCATTCAAGCATGAGTGCATATTTATTGGTTAAATAAACGTGGAAATATCCATATTTCTGCTTCATTTTTTCACAAAACCCAAAATAAATATGGATAAATACAGACGGAAATGTCAAAAAAATAAGTACCATAAAACCGGGAGCTCTAATCATAATATGACTATTTGGACATGCAATCTAGCAATGCTGGCAGATCATCAACAAGGAAAGTGGTCTTTCACACACGATGTGACTTCACTGTAATGAATTTCTTGAATACAAATGTTTATTCAATTTTGTTTTAGTGTTATGTATTTGTATGTATACATGTATACTTTAAGGTTGAAGTGACTCAATCTTGATTATTTCAATTACCTTAGTCACAATGTTTGAAATCGTAGTATGTTGTCTATTTCACTAGTCACTACAAAAGGTTTTATTTTAAGTGAGGCAGAATTACTGACTTGTCAAAAGTGCACAACACCAAAATATAAAAAGTAGGCCTATTCGCTTTATCAAGGGGAGAGCATATCAATATATAAAGCAGATCTATCATGTTTGTAAAAATATCAACAATAATTATAATCAAATAAATGTCTCATTAAGTCATACAGTGCAATGTTTAATAAAGGTGATTATCTTAAACAATGTTTAATAACGTTTTATTTAAAAAAGTCTCAGAGACTTTCTTTTAACATTTTTAAGCCCTCAACATGCAGTAATGTATATAACCACAGGAGGGCCACGCACTCCAGCTGAAGGGAATAGAGCTCGAGCTAAGTGTCCTTTAAAAATATGGTAAACTCTCCTGGAGTTCTGGATTTAATGATTGAGAAGACTTATTGTTCCTTATTTTTTAAATGTCGCTGGGAGCTGCTGCACTTCCTGCAGCCCTCAACAGCATTTAAAAAAATGCTTAACGGTGTCCTTGCCCCTTCTAAAAATTTAAATAAAAAGCCCTCTCAGGGCATTATGGAGCTCTCCATGTCAGAGCATTTAATAATAAATGTGCTACTTCTGCCACTCATTTATAGCTTTAAAAAAAAGTATGCTGGGTGTCCCAGTGCCCACCCAGGACATCCACATTTTTTTTGTTTGGGGGTTAAGAGGGTAGCCCCAGGGCCCCCACGACTCCACCGGCATTTGCTAGTGGCCCCATGTGCAGCAGCAGGCAACTTTTCTTTCCAATTTTTGATTAACAGGGGCACCCCACACAATTCTTGTTAGGGGCCATTGGGAAACCCCATTGGCCCCACAACCTTTGACGGATCCCCCCCTGGGAACCGCCCTTGTTTAACTTTTCTGTGGATGCCCCAGGATGGGGTCTGTGGGGGAGCCGCAATACCCTCTGCCCCAGCCATACTGGGAGCCGGTTCCATTCTTTTGCTGCTACCCAGACCAGAGCAGCATTTTTCACTGCTCCCCCCTGGGGTGGGGGGGGCTGCACGATACTGCACCACATTCTGAGCTCAGTTAGGGGGGCCTGACGCCCCCTCACCAACATTCTATTGACTTGTGGGGCCCAACAGTGGCTCAGGAGGGGCCACGTGTTCCCTCCCCTCTATTTTAGAAATGCACCAGTGGATGCGGTCCCTGGGGCCCAACAACCCAGGTTTGGGGATGAGGCCATGCACCCGTTCCCCCAAAAATACCATTTGCCATCCCCTCAGGCCATGGCTCCATCACATTTCCTTTTTAAATGAATGGTGGGACACTGACATTTTTTTTATCAGATCCCAGATCCTCCATGCCTGTTTTGGCTCCATGGGGGTGTCTCTCTGAGACCCTCCCACCAGGCCTGGGGGCCTATATCTTTTCTTTTGTTTACTTTAAACTAGGAGAGGGGAATGAGTCTGAGTCCTAAGATGGTTGCAGCCACATCTTTCTTAGTGTGGTGGCAGCCAATTAGATTTAATTTTGAGATCTGTGAGCTCCGCGGATTCTCTAAACCTACTGAACGTATTTACACCAAATCACAAAAAGCACCCTTTCTGGACCAAGATCCAGCTTTCTGCCAAATCTGGTATGATTCCGTTCAGATGTTTTGAAAGTAGCTGTGTCTAATTTTCCTATGCAAAATCAAATGGGGAAAATGCATGTTGGGAACCCCCCTATTTCCAAATTCCCCTAGCAGCTGCCACTGGGTAAAATATATAACTAAATATATAATATTTATAATATTAATAGTCTCACTCTAATGCAGGAAAGAGCCAGCACTCAAAGAACGATTTACGGTGCAAACTATTTATTTAAACAGCAAATATAGAACCATCAACACTTGTCAGCTCCCTCAAAAGCCTTTGTTCGCGATAAGTGATGCCATTTTGAAATGCTATGAAATACACCTGTCTTGTGAAAAAAGAAAACAAACATTGACAACATAGTACCTCCTGCCTTCATGATAGTGTATGCGTGTGGAAAAATAATTAAACAAACACTACTGTTTAGAAAATGGACATAAACATAAAGCATGTTAAATACATTTTATAACTAAATAAATATATAATCCAAATTAGTCTTACTCAGCAACAGATATACACTGTTGGACCCATATTAATCAATAGGATATAGGCCCAACAATCACACCCAAGTGGGCTGAAACTCTTTAATACTCACTACAATTATACACTTGATATCCATTACTCATTGAGATTAATTTAATGAAGAGTATCATATCCAATTATTCACAAAGAACTTGATATTGTGACAGCTAAAGCTACTTCCCAATACATTCACAACAAATTCATATAAAATTATCTAGATGAAAGGGAAAGGAATAAAGAAAATACCTACATTAAAAACATGTAAAAACGTCATAAAATTACATAATGAAAACTGCATCCTACCAAATCAAAACACCACAACTCATCATCAAGCAAATTTGCAGCTGAACATACATCTCTTCATATATATTTAACCCCCAAGGCTCCTTACTATTCAGAGACAAAATATACCCCGACTCCAACCTGTGCAAGTAGATTTCTCTAATACCTCCTCTCAAGTCTCTCTTAAAATGAAAATGATCACTCTTGCTATATTTCATATTGTTGGGATCACCCCCATGCTGAATATGGAAGTGCCTAGCAACAGGATAGGTAGAAACATTGTTTTTTATAGCCCTTATATAGTGTAGAATGCACTTGTGTACTGGCAAATTGATACTACCAAATTTCAAATTAGGGTGAGGGCCCATCAAGATATGAACTGCATACTCCATCTTACAGTTTACATGACCCCTAATTTTGAGCTGTTTACCATTAAAATAATTTTGGATGGAAGTAGCACTTTCACTATGCCTTCAAGCCTTAGAGATAGGGCAACGAACAAAACCATCACATGGTTTAAGCCACAAATCTTTCTTCGTACTTACAGTACTCTTCACCAATTCATCTGTCATTGATGTTGTTCTTCTGTAGGTAATCTGTATTCTACTAGCAGTCTTCTAACCCTTAATAAGATCTTTCCAGAGTAAGTGCTATTTTTCATTCACAATAGCTGCATTATGTGCCGAGTTATAGTTGGGGATGAATTGGCCAACTCCTTCACTTTGTTCATCTTTTTTACACGCTTTAAACAGGGCATCCTCCCTTGATATATTGGATACTCTACTCCTGGCAACCCCTAACAACTGTTCTTTGTAGCCTCCTCCTCTAAATCGTCACCCTATCTCCTCTTCCACCTTCACATATTTCTCTTGAGAGCTGCATAGTCTTTTACCCCTAAGCATGTCTCCATAAGGTATGCTGTTTTTAAGAAGCTCTTGGTGATAGCTATTTGCGTGCAAGTTACTGTTGCTCGCAGTCAGTTTCGCGTAGCTTGTGGTAGTCAATTTAGCATTGTCTACATGGAGCTTCACATCCAAGACCTCAAGCTCTCTGTCACTGAATTCATTAACAATGTTCAGGTTAAGGTTATTCACAATAATTTATCTCACAATTTCTTCTGACAACTTGGTATTCCCTCTCCATTTCACAACAATATTCTCTATGAAATGTACTCATAGAATAATGTGCTCACTCCACTTTGTCACAATCACTCAGTACCAGCTCCTCCCACCAGCCTGTAAAGAAATTTGCACAGCAGGTGGCGAAATATGTAGCCATTGCAGCCCCCCTTTTTTGCTCATTGAGCTCATCATTAAACATGAATACGTTCTTAGTAAGTCACCAATACAACATGATTTCTAGAAGCATCCTCATGTACTCATTGTATTTGATGGGGCGTGACCTCAGGAATTGTTTCAAGCCTTTATTCAGTCGTCATGGCGGATACAAGTATATAGCAGTGGCTAGGACGCTGGGGCATTGACCCACTAGTAATTTCTAGCCCCTATTATTACCTTTTACCTGGCTTTTAATCCTGGGCCACGCCCGAGGCAGACAGGCTGTCAGCCCAGTGGCTCTGTCTGAAGGGGATGGGGCGGGACAGCCAGCAGGTTGAGTCCAGCGGGTATAGTTCTGTATCAGACTTTTACATCGAAAATTGAGATTGCAACTCTTTTTTCTTGATAAAAGTGCCCCAACAACAATGCAAGTTACAGGCCTGCGGAGGAAATCCACCTTTTGTCCACCAGCTAATCAAGTTCCAAAAGAAATACTGATTTTTGAAAAAAACGTATTGTCAGCTATTTCAGAAATGGAAAAGAAAAGAAAATATTTGAAACATACCATCTCAAAGGACCAAAAGGACGCGCTAATGGCTCTAAAAAATGACCCCCAAGTCACTATAAAGCAGGCAGATAAAGGAGGTTCCACTGTCGTTTGGGATACCAATGAATACACTAAAGAGGTTCGCAGACAGCTTGACGACTGGAACTGCTGCAAGAAGATCTCAAAAGACCCTACAAAAGAACTACATGGGCAGTTGTTTGCTCTATTGAAAGAGGGGTTTGAACAAGGATTTTTGGGGCAAAAGGAATATGACTTCTTGCAAAATAGGCATTCACGGACACCAGTATTTTATATACTGTCTAAGATTCATAAAGATTCAATTCAACCCCCTGGACGACCGATTGTGTCCGGTTGCGATTTCCTGTTTGAACCTATTTCAAAATACGTTGATGGATTTCTCAAACAATTTCTGCCAGAAGTTAAATCTTACTTGCAAGATACCACTGATTTCATCAATAAACTCCAGGATATTCAATTCACAAAAGGACAAGATTTGCTGGTGCCACTTGATGTCACGTCTCTGTACACACAGATTCCCCAAGATGAGGCAGTGGCAGTGCTCACTCAATTCCTGGATGGTAGAGAAAGACCCTTCAGAGTACCAACTCAGTTTATTGTTGACCTGGCCTCATTCGCATTGAAAAAGAATTATTTTTCATTTGGAAAAGAGTTCTTTTATCAAATAAAAGGCGTGGCAATGGGCTGCCCCTTTGCACCGGAGCTGGCGGTCCTCTTTATGTCCATGTATGAGGAGTCATTTGTATATAATAACAACCCATTTTCAGTACATGTGGCCACCTGGCTCCGGTTCATAGACAACGTTTTTATGGTCTGGACCGAAGATGAAGATCAATTAAGCAATTTTTACAACTGGCTAAATTCCAGGATGCCCGATATTTAATTCAGCAGATCCCAATCAGCTCACAGAATTTCTTTCTTGGATGTGGAAGTATATGCCGACAGTGATGGTCTAGCAACGACCCTTTATAAAAAGCCCACTGATAGAAACAAATCTCTCCTTTTCACCAGCAATCATCCGAGGAGCTTACGCAAAAATCTGCCATATGGGCAGTTCCTTAGGATTCGCCGTAATTGTTCTCATAAAGATGAGTACACGATACATGCCAACAACTTGATGACCAAACTAAAATAACGTGGCTATCCCAGGAAACTGGTGAAAGTAGCTATGAAGCGGGCCTGGTGGACTCCTCGTGAGACACTTTTAGAAAGGAAAAGGAAGCCAACAATGACACAACAAGTTTGTGTAACCACCTTTTGTCCGGAGTCGAATATATTGAAAAAAGTAATTAACCAAAATTGGCACCTTCTCAAAAAACTTGACGAGGAGTTCAAATCAAATCCTTTATTTGCCTTTAAAAAGGAAAGTAGCATTTCGAACTACATTGTTTGTGCAGCTTTAAAACAGGAACCAAAATCTACACTACGACAGCTAATGGGTATGACACCATTAAAAGGCCACCACAAATGTGGTGCATGCATCTGCTGTGAGACTACAATGGAAGGCGATGTCTTCAGCCACAGAGGAATACACTGGAAGCATGACATGTTTTCAAACTCTAAAACAAAATTTGTTATATACGGAATAACCTGTCCCTGTGGGTTGCTTTATATTGGAAAAACAAGCCAGGAAATACGCCAAAGGATAAGCCAACACAAGTCTCACATTAGGAAAAAAGTTGAAACAGCCCCTCTTGTGAATCATTGGACCAGGAAATAACACTTTGTAAAAGATCTACAATGGACTGTGATCTCGGTTGTCAAGGTGGATCCCCGTGGCGGTGACAGAGAATAAAAATTATCGAAAAGGGAGGCTTTACTTATAGTCAAATTTGACACTGCCGTGTCAGGGTTGAACGAAATCTCTGAGCTTTACAAGTTATAAACACGACTCTGCAATAATAAGCATTCTACATTTCGTACCGATTTAATCCCACTAGGGACTTGCAGAACAATC
The DNA here is from genome assembly GCF_964263255.1 of Lissotriton vulgaris. Taxonomy (NCBI): domain Eukaryota; kingdom Metazoa; phylum Chordata; class Amphibia; order Caudata; family Salamandridae; genus Lissotriton; species Lissotriton vulgaris. Next base: position 1,657,038,573 of record NC_141685.1, on the reverse strand, counting down.
AACGAATCTACATCTGAGCACTAGGATGGTGTACGCAAAACTGTTGATACTTACCCGGAATTGGCTCTATGATCTGTAAAAACTTAGCATAGTCCACTTATGTGACTTTTTAACATGCCCACATAAAGGAGTATAGCCACACAACTGTTTCACTCAATTTATGGAATGTAGATCCATACGGACTACTACAAATCCCAGGATCCCTTTGGGGTCTCGTCATGAAAATCAAGCTAATGACCCCCGCTTTTGATGGCAAGATTGCCTTCTTTAATTGGCTCCATGATCTGTGTAAATTTAGCATAGTCCACTAATGTGACTTCCCAGGATCCCTTTGGGGTATTGCCGTGCTGAAATTTAAATTAAACTAACAACCCCCGCTTTGGATGACAAGATTGCCTCCTTGTCCCGGGTGGTTTATGCGGTGGATCGCACATAAGATCGCAATTAAAAAGAAAAAATTCATCACATTCGAGTGTTTAAAGAAACTACACATCCCGGCAATCATTGCACAGCATAATCAGGCTCGCGTATAAACAAGGCCTGCCTTTTCCAACAGCAATAGGCACTACGATAGGCCAACGCTGGTTCATGCAAGACTCTGTTCGACACTGGTGAGTGAATGGCTTAACAACTCTGTGGACGTCGTACGCTTAAAACTCCTTATTTCTTCCGTACAGATTTCTCTAATGCCGTCTTTCCTCCCTATTACTTTTTAGATTTAAACTTGCAATCGACAGTATGGAAGACGCTCCATAAACCAGGTAAGCGATTCTGCCTGCACGTCTAGCGTTCTTTTGAGCCACCGCCCATGCATTTCATTTTAATTGATTAGCGCTGCTATTCGGTCATTTTAGATCGCCGAAAGCGACGTCTGCAAAACGACATATTTGAATACTTGGGAACTCTCCTACGCATCAGAATGTAAGTGACTCGTCCAGAGCCAATGCAATCCTCAGGACTCTGTAGGCTGATAAAAGCACGGACACATGTTTGACAGTCCTTCTCCCTTGTTTCCTTTATGTTTCTTTTTAGATTCGTATTTCTGCAATTTGTGCCATCTGTGGCGTTTGGCATTTTTTGAGCCCACTTGGAGGTAAGCTGCTGATGTGATGTAAGACTGGTAGTCAGGGTATAAGCTCCATAAACAAGGTCATTTTCTGATAAACTTTTTGTCTCTTTTTTGTAGTGAGTTTGGTCCTGATGAGAACCTCTTAAAACAAATAGGTTTGAAACGTGTAGGCCATTGGATAAACCAAACATCTTTTCCATTGAATGTACATTAGATCCAATAGAGGATTCATACAAAAAATTATTAAGCGCATCAAATGTATAAAGTGTACATAACTTCGTTTATTGAAAAAGGGTATTAATGTTTGGTTTATTAATGTATTTTTGTGTACGAGTATGAATGTAGTGTGTTTGAAATGGTGAGTCTGATGTGATTTTTGTCGTGTAATTTGTGAAATCTTTTGCACAGTATTTGTGGGTTATTGTAAAAATTTTGTATATCTATACTACTATAATAAAGGAAGAACTTTCAGCCTTTGAGGTGGGTAAACTCGGGAACCACAGCGCCAATCCACACACCCGATTACACTGTTGGAATCGTCAGGGTGTGTAGATGGTTATAGGCTATATACATTTTAAAAAAAACGTTATTTAAAAAATTTACAGTAAAAAAAAAAGTAGTCCCTCCGAAGTAGCGCCCGCCGCGACGTGCGTGCTCACGTCAGGAGCGCGGAGAGGAGCCGCGTCCAGGAGCGCGATGAGGAGCGGCGGACATGGCGTGGGGGGAGGAGCAGTGACGTGAGGAGCAGCGGACAGGCCAGCGGCGGTGCGAGCAGCGGACAGGCTGGAGGAGCGGCGGCTGAGGTAAGGGAGTGGCGGACATGGCGCGGGGGAGGAGCAGTGACGTGAGGAGCAGCGGACAGGCCAGCGGACAGGCCAGCGGCGTTGCGAGCAGCGGACAGGCGGGAGGAGCGGCGGCGGAGGTAAGGAGATCCATGTCGGGGCAGGCGGTGGTCAGGGCAGGCGGGGGACGGGCCGGGCAGTGGCCCGAGCTGCTGGACAATGTTGGGGCGGGCGGGGAATTGGTGAAGCCTGTTGCTCCCGGACAAGGTCTGGATGGGCTGCTAGTATGAATATAAAAATGAAAACGTTTTTTTGAAAAAATGAAATAAGAATTCAAAAATAAAAGCGACTAATGAGCTTGAAGATGTACTGATGGTTAGTTCTTACATTGGTGTAAATTTAATTTAGGAAATTGTAGCAGCATTGGCAATTGATTGTGGTTTTTGAATGATATCCTTGCACCATTTATTTTTCTAGATGCTAAAAAAGCATTCAACTTGGTGCAGTGGAAATTTGTGCTCTCTGGGTCAATTAGTTAGGACACTAGCTTTACCTTATACAGGAGCAACAGCTTTGCTCAAAATAAATGGGAAGATCACAAGCACAAATCAAGATAACACTGGGTACATGGCAAGGATGTGTTCTCTCCCTAATTATGTTTGCACTCTACATTGAACCACTAGCAGTTGGTACTGGAGCAACATTAACCCCAAAGCTCAGTGACAATAGACTGATGACTTAGTGGTTCATACAACCTCAGATAGATCATCAAAAGAAGCTCTTTTCCAGGTAAAAGCTAACTTCTCTAAAGTAGGAGGATATAAAGTGAACAAGAACAAAACAGCAATGTTATTATTTCATTTGCAGACTAGTTTACTCCCATAAGATTTAGCTGCTACTAACAATAAATCTCCTAAGAACAACTAAGGGATCTCGATCACAGAAGAATTTGAAGATCAATATAGATTGAATTTTCAACCACTAATAACTAAACTCCAAGCCCTTAAATCTGAGTAATCTTCTTCTCTGTTATTGGTTAATTTACCTTGATTAAAATGAATATTCTGGTGTTATTAACATTCCACTTTTCTTCACTCTCATGTATGCTCTATGAGAAAAATGTTAATAAAATTGAACAATGAATTCGTAGCTTTCTTTTGAATAAAAAGGCCCCCTACAAATTATCTTGAAAAGAACTCTAGTTAGAGAAGAAGAAAGAGTGGCTAGCTTTGCCTGATTATCAGTGCTATTATCTTGCTTATTTATTAACTCTTACCTCCCGGCTCTATAATTTAGTAGAAAACACTGGCTACAACAATCACTTCTTTAAGTGAATTATGGATCTATTTAGTTACCTACCAGTGCAAGAAACTAATTAGCAAGCCAAAATGTTTCCAATTCTGTAGTTTGAATATTTAGAATAACAGACTTACCCATCTTTTCTGATATTTGACTAGATCAAAGGTGCATGCACATTCATTTATGGAGGTTATACTTCCTGAGGTATCAGAGAAGGGACTATTACTTTGGGAAACACTAGGGTTAGGCAAAATAGGAGACCAGATGATAAATTACCATTTTGCCTCATGGGGACACATTAAACTGCAGATTGTGGGTAATATAAATTGGTACCAGTTTGCATTTAATCAGGGTTGCAGTGTGTTAAATTATTTATCAAAGGTGGACATAGAAAGTATTCGAGAATTATAGACCGTATTCAAAAAACATATTTTACACCAAGGATTTGTTAGTAGGTTTCTTTCTACACTCACAGATGGGGGTAGAAAACACTATGGGCTCGATTCCGATCCGGAAAAAAACGCTTCGAATTACCGTACGAAGCGTTTTTTCACGTACAAATCGTATCCGTACACATCTGCAAGTACGATCTCAATCCAAAGCAACACTCCGTACGACTCGTAAAAATCTCCATACAAATCAAAAGTCCATACGAATGGCATACGGCTGACGCTTCACGCTACGTCCGAACGTAAATACACCGCGTCATCCATACCAGGAAGTACGATCCGTGTTGAAGACACTCCGTACGGCTCTCTTGCTACGAGAGTCAAAAACTGCCGTAAATACAGAGTGCGGCCCGACCCGCACCCCGGTACGCGACAAACACGACATGAACCCCATCGTCCGTGTCATACCAGTCCTGCACGCCCACCACCTCGTACATAGAAACCGACGACGGCGCAGACGGTGAGTACAACAAACTCATACATACCTGTACGTGGTGCCACACGCGCACAACCCCATCAAACGCCTGTAATGTCGGGGTACGTAGCGACACACACTACCACATATCACCAGTGTCATAGTCAGACGTGCCGCACCAACATCATCGATCCCGGGGTACAGTACGCTACTGCATTTCACCAGTGTCACAGTCAGAAGTGCCGCACCTACGTCATCGATTTCGGGGGGCGGTACGCTATCGTATATCACCAGTGTCATAGTCAGACGTGCCGCACCTACGTCATCGATGTCGGGGTGCGGTACGCTCCCACATACCATCAGTGTCACAGTCAGATGTGCCGCACCTACGTCATTGATCCCGGGGTACAGTACGCTCCCGCATACCACCAGTGTCACAGTCAGACGTGCCGCACCTACGTCATCGATTTCGGGGTGCGGTACGCTCCCGCATACCACCAGTGTCACAGTCAGACGTGCCGCACCTACCTCATCGATCCCGGGGTACAGTACGCTACCGCATTTCACCAGTGTCACAGTCAGACGTGCCGCACCTACGTCATCGATTTCGGGAGGCGGTACGCTACCGCATATCACCAGTGTCATAGTCAGACGTGCCGCACCTACGTCATCGATGTCGGGGTGTGGTACGCTCCCGCATTCCACCAGTGTCACAGTCAGACGTGCCGCACCTACGTCATCGATCCCGGGGTACAGTACGCTCCCGCATACCACCAGTGTCACAGTCAGACATGTGGGACATAAGTCTGCAGTCTCAATGCAAGTATAAGTGATGTGTAGAAAACATACCCAGCAGTGCCCAGCATTAGAGTGTGTATGTGTCTAAGACCCCCACCAGTGCCCAGCAGTGCCCAGCATGACAGTGTGTGCGTGGCTAAGACCCCCACCAGTGCCCAGCAGTGCCCAGCATCAGAGTGTGTATGTGTCTAAGACCCCCACCAGTGCCCAGCAGTGCCCAGCATCAGAGTGTATATGTGTCTAAGACCCCACCAGTGCCCAGCAGTGCCCAGCATCAGAGTGTGTATGTGTCTAAGACCCCACCAGTGCCTAGCAGTGCCCAGCATGACAGTGTGTATGTGTCTAAGACCCCCACCAGTGCCCAGCATCAGAGTGTGTATGTGTCTAAGACCCCCACCAGTGCCCAGCAGTGCCCAGCATGACAGTGTGTGTATGTGTCTAAGACCCCCACCAGTGCCCAGCAGTGCCAAGCATCAGAGTGTGTATGTGTCTAAGACCCCCACCAGTGCCCAGCAGTGCCCAGCATGACAGTGTGTGTGTGGCTAAGACCCCCACCAGTGCCCAGCAGTGCCCAGCATCAGAGTGTGTATGTGTCTAAGAACCCCACCAGAGCCAAGCAGTGCCCAGCAGCAGAGTATGTGTGTGGCTAAGACCCCCACCAGTGCCCAGCATGACAGTGTGTATGTGTCTAAGAACCCCACCAGAGCCAAGCAGTGCCCAGCAGCAGAGTATGTATGTGTCTAAGTCCCCCACCAGTGCCCAGCAGTGCCCAGCATGACAGTGTGTGTGTGGCTAAGACCCCCACCAGTGCCCAGCAGTGCCCAGCATCAGAGTGTGTATGTGTCTAAGACCCCAGCAGTGCCCAGCATGACAGTGTGTGTGTGGCTAAGACCCCCACCAGTGCCCAGCATAACAGTGCGTGTGTGTGTGTGTGTGTGTGGCTAAGACCCCCAGCAGTAAAACCCAGAACATTCCATTGGTAACCTCATCACCATCAGGATATAGACACATGTCACCATACCCAAATTTGTACTTCACACCAGCTCCCAGGCAAACAGCAGTCAAAGACATTATCAGACTAACAAAAGTACAGAAAGAAAATAAATAGCTTTATTTAGCTGGATCCAAAATTAAAATGCATTCTTTGTCGTCTTCTGTTGGCACTGTTAAGCACCTGTATTACAATTCGTTCTGTCAACAGGAATGTTCATGTGGATTGAGTCGTTGGAGGTCTGCGGGCGGGAGTACATTTTTGTTTCGCCAGACCTCATGGGAGAAATGCGTTATGGTTTCGGAGCACGTACATTTTCTTCCATAACTCAGAGCATAGTTATTAGGAGGCAGAAAAGGATTGCGATGGAAAGTGCAATTGTCTTTGAGTTGTGGAGTCTGTTTGTTTCTTGGGTCTCTGTGGTGGGTATTTCCTGTTGCTTCCATCATCGTCGAGGCGCTCAGCAGCAGGTAGAACCACATACTTCGTTCATCTTCTCTTTGGAGCGACCCTTGGTGGAGTTTAGGTCACCGTTCTGAGATTAACATAGTTCGTGGTCTACTTAGTCGGAGCTCCCTCCCTTTAGTCGCAGGAAATACCCTTCTCTGGATGGTTCAGTAGGATTTAGAGGATTTCGAAAGTTCAGGTGGAAGGGGGGTGTGTGTGAGTAGTCCTTATGGTAGGTCGGAGGAGGCGGGGATGGAGCAGGGCCAAGTCGGGAACAGATCAGGGGGACGGAAAATTTTGACAGGCGGGTCCATAACCAGGTTCAGAGAGCGGGGACTTTTCGGCACACGTCGATCATAGAGCAGGGGCCTCAGGTCAGCCCTTTCCTTTAGTTTTGTCGGAAACAGTGCCTCGTCCTGCGACTCCTTACTGTTGTGTTCTCGCCTTGGCCTCCGTCGCTGAGGTTCCACGATCTGCAGTCAGGCCGCGTGCTCCCACATCCGGTCTCTTTCTCCTCCGACAGTGGTACCCTTAAATGAGTTTGAAAAGACAGTCTTTAGAGATTTTGCAGAGGAAGGTAATTACGTAAATCTATTTCTCTCCCAACACCAAGCAACTGGGGTAAACATCCGCTACATTGAGGTTTGCAGCCAACGTATAAACAATTGATGATGGGTTTGCTGGATTCCCAACAACTTCCCTTTGAGGCTATTTCTTTGGCGTTTTGTTGGTTATTACATTCATTTGTCGTGGTACGAGGTCTGATACCCATTCATTGCATTCGTTTATTACAGTCATGTCAGTTCTCCTGGTAGAGACCCATTTCCCTAGTACGAGTCTTGCAAGGCTAGACTGGTCTTCAGGGCTTTGTATTTTACGGAAAAGTGCAACGTGTTATTCACCATAGTCTGATAGGCATCCTTCTGAGGAATGAACATAGGCTAAACGATTCTCCATTACATCAATGCGTCCTATCTTTTAGCTAAACATCTTATTTTCAACAAGGTTTACTGCAACAAGTTCTTTCATTTTTCGATCTAATTTTAACTTTGTAAACATCATTCTAATTTCTACATCGTTTCTTACAACCTGGCTACTTCATTAAAAACTCGGAGGGGCTTGCGATAACCATTAAACTCATCTTTGGGGTGAGTGGGGTCTTATGGAAAACAACTAGGAACACAGCGAATTGGAGCAAGGGACATTCTCGTCTGGGGCAGCCGATACAAAACTGATGGTGTCCTGGGAAGGCGGGTATGTCTCGATCGCTTTTACTGATTGGGGCATTGAGACAATTTGGGACGGGGAAGGTCGCGCTACTAGAGACATTTTATCATAGAAGCCACTGACAAGTAGTCCCTCATTACGGGTCAGATTAGGGAACCGTAGTCGTCTTACCTATCCCTTTCTTTTCGGCCAATCTAGTTTTCATCAATATTTAGCAGAAAAGGAGAGGTATTAACATGGCATCAATGCAATTTTATTAAAAACGAATTTTGTGCAAATACTTGTGGTATTTGGAGCCAATTGGGTGGTACACCAGGTTCGCCAATTAGGTGCCAGTCGTTAGGGAGAGACAGAGAGAGAGTGAGAGAGAGAAAAATAGAGAGATAGAGAGAGAGAGAGAGAGAGAGAGAGAGAGAGAGAGAGAGAGAGAGATATGCAACGATAGGCTAAATGATACACATGTGTCCTGGAGAGTGACTGTGTACTATTTAGGCTATTCAGTGCATTACCCAATATGAGACGTTTCGGGTCTGTGTTAGGATGTAGAAAGCATGCAGTTTTGGGACCGAAGAGCATTAGGTCAGGTACAAGAAGGACGTGCATTGAGTTGGGCGCCTTTTGGTGTCATCTTGCAGCGTTAGTCCGTTTCATGTATCGGACGTGACGTGGCTCCAGATCTGTTACGATACCCTAATCGTGATTCCATTGTAACCTGCAGAGGGAGAAAAAGAGGGAAAGGGAGGGGGTACAACATTCGAGCATATCAAATGTACGGGCACGAAAGTCCTTTACTTACCACATACTCGTCTTATCCCCTCAGGATATAATCCCTGGGGTCTCGGTTTCCGAAGTCAAAGGGGTGGGCAGTGTGGTAAGGGTGGCGAGCGATAGGTTGTTCATGGGGGAGACGGTCCGAGCGTGGTATTTTAGATCGTGTGTAGGGAAACGCTAAGAAGAAACCAGGGGCGCCTGGCGCAAGGTATTTGGTTTTTGGAGGTGTATCTAGCTATCGGGACCCTTAAATCATCCTCAATGCTGTGATGTTTTAAGGCATATCAGTTCTTCGGCCGACCCTGTTCCTTAGCACCTTCGAGTATCATACCTTTATAACATTCTGTCATTCGTACCGCTTCACTTTACCCGTTCTCAGAAGTCGTGGTCCCTCTTCCTGTGTTAGTTCCTGAGCCTAGTCGCACATTTGGAGGCAGCGTATCATACCTTAGATTCAATCATCCATCCGGGGCCGACCAACCATTTTCTAATAACCTTAAATAGAGATCAAAACGGTTGTGCACAGAAAAGTCCTCCCACCAATTCCCACATTTACAAAAGTATGTGATACCCATTCATAGTTTGGAAAACCTTTATTTGCATAATCGTTCAGTACGTAAAATGTGAGAGTGCAATCATATTTTGGCCGGACATGGCGACGGTGGAAGCACATACAGTAGGGGGGGTTATTTTGCAGCATAAGAACATGTTAAAAAGGCCTAATTAATTATTTGCAAGTAACTAAAAACGTCTCATTAAGTGATGAGGGATCAGGGGCATTTTAGTTCATAAATGGAAACACAGTCAAGCTCATTGTAATCACATTTCCTAGATGTATACCGTGGGTGTGCATCATAAGCGACGTTATGTACCAGTTACAATAAATATCAAAATAAATCGTTCATTGAAATCAACATTTTGACGGGACCCCTTTCAAATGTTCGCCAAGTGAACCCTCCTCCCTTTTTCGTCAAGTGTGCAAAGGTTCACATATATATCTTAGTACATCAAGTCTCATTAGCTAAAGAACACCACGAGGTGTCCGTTAGTTCCTATTGATACCGGCGCCATTTTGGGCGAGGCCGGTTTAGTCCGGAAGTAGCATCAGGGGCAAAATGTCTCCGACGATTGGCGGTTGGACCAGAGTCCCTTTCGGCAGTTCAAAAACCTGTGCTAACAGAGGGGCTGGTGGTGTGGACCGTCAATCAAAAAGGGGGAGGGAGGTAGAATCTTTCTTACCGGGTCACGTTGATGTTCAGCCGGAACTTACTCGAGTTCGTTAGCCCATAATGTTCCTGGGTGGTTCAGACTGAAGCTGGCGCTGTCACGAGAGCACCACCATCTTGTGGCTGTGTAGTGGTTATTTCATTAGTGATTAATGCAGCTGTTCCCCTCCGGAAACCTGTAGGGGCCGAGGGCTCCCGGGACTTTGGTAGAATCTTCAAAGCTGTGGGGATGTTGTCGAAGGTGGGGTCTTGTGCCCAGGTGGGCAAGTGCCCGAGTTGCAATTCCGGACAAAGTTACTCCAGCGGCCTAGACCCGCCTTCCAGAGGGCCCAGACGCCATTTTGAGACCCTGCAGCCGCCGCCCTTCGTCGTGTCTTTCAGGAGTGGAAGAAACTTCTTGTGGCGACAAAGACAGAACACCATGCTGTTGGAGCAGGACATTTGGTTCGGGGCGCCAGGGTGCAGCTGTGGAGCCTCCACCTGGGGAGGTGAGGGAGGCTCGTTCGCGCCGCCTCCCTCTCCCAGCGCATCCCACGCCGTCCCTTCGAATCAGGGGTGCACATGATGACCACCCTACACCCCTGACTCCGACTCTTGGGGGACCATTGTATGTTCGGTGCTGCGCAAGTATATGCCCGTTGGACACTGCACGTTCTGTGCTGCGGAACTATGCCCGCCGTACATTGCATGTTCTGTGCTGCGTAAATATGGGTCCATCGCCCGGCTGGAGGACTTCGGCGCCGGGCCAGGGCTGGGAGACCTCCTACCTGTGGAGGTGGGAGAGGCTCGTCCGCGTCGCCTCTCCCTCCCAGCCCACCCTGCATCAGTTCGATGGAGGAATTCGTGATGGCCGGACCAGGAGATACGAGGGAGGGGGTCACCTGCATCCGCCCCCTCCCTACTCGTGGCCCGGTGGACGTCACCCCAGGAAGGAGAGTATGGGAAGACCATTTCATGTCGGCCCATGGAGCCTCCTGTACCTTCTCGTCGGCGATTTCTTTTGGTCTATGGCTGATGGCTGGCCCCGCCCCACACGTGCTGTGTGTTTCACCTTCCGGATGGGCGGGACCGTTGACTTGTTACATTTTGAGAACTTCCGGAGTGAGCGTAATATGTTTTGTATTGTTCCTATTAGTACAGTTTACTTTAAAGAATGTTTTACTAGTTTTTCTATTTATCGTTGGTTGTGTGTTATCTTTATCGTAATTAAATCCTAAATTATATAACAGATGCTTGGCTTCCTTGAGTCCTTTTTCTAACGGGGGGTTGTCTACGCCGGCCTGTAATTGCTTTTGTTTTTCAGAGTGGGGGGGGGGGGCAACAGGGAGCAATCAGTCCCAGAACTCAAACATGTCGTTGAAATTGGTCTGACGAAATCTGTGCCATCGAGCATAATCAAACGTGGTGGTTCTATCCGTCCTGTCCGTGTTAGTCTGATTTGTTTTTATCTCGCGCCTTTTCCCTTTCTGCCGGCCTGTTATTTCTGTCGACCCTCCGCTCTTACCTATGTTCTGTAGAGTCGGGCATTGGGCTTTCCAGTGCCCGAGACATTTACAAAAAGCACATTGGTTTTGCCTTAAATCTGTTCGTCCTGTGCATAGTGTCGGGGGATTACATTTGGGTCGTTGTGTCTCGGGGTTGTCCTGTCGGCACATCCCTTTACACCGTTCTCTTTTTGTGTCTAATCCTCGGAACTGTGTCGTCGCTGGCCCTTCCTTTTGCCTACCAGACGTTTGGAGGGTTGTCTGCTGCGTTTCTTTACCTACTCTGACTTCGTCTCTTTCCTTTCGTTGCGTAGATTCTTTGCGCCACATACCGAGACTATCGAGCATAATAGGCGTTGTCTTATTATTACGAAGGGCTATTTCTACCGTTTCTATTTTGTCTAAATCGAAGGATCCTATCAGTGGCCACTGTTTCTCTTGGTTTGCTTTGGTATACTTGTGCCATGGCTTACTATAGGCTATGGTAATTAATCCATACTTTGTGAACATGTCTTTATTAGGGGTGCCTTCCAGCGGGGCTAGATGGTCCACCTCTAATAAACGGTCCGGGCTGAACCAGCTATCCATCAGTGGGGAGAAGACAGGCATGACGGATCACAATGGGGATAATAGTCAGCACTACCTATCTTATCACTGCGTGCAAAGACTAGACAGAATATTTCTATTCTACGTTGTTTGCAGGCAGTGAATACCTCAAGAACCAATATCGGGCAATCAGTGTTTGGTCAATAAATAAAAAATAAAAAATGGTCAATGGGGAGAATAAGTAGGCCCGCAAAGGTCTGCGTCACCTACCCTTTCACTATCTGCAAAGAGGGGGACCTATTCTTTCCTTTTTGCAGACAGAGAATCTCCAGAAAAATGATCCGTAACAGTTAATCAATGGGGAGGGGCAATTGATCAGTGGGGGAGAAAGATAGGCACGACGGGTGCGTTACCTATCCTTCACTGCTTGCAAAGAGAGAGCCGGTTGTTTCTCCGTTTGCCGACAGCGAAACTCCAAATAAATTAACAAAGAATAATACTAGTATTTTTCCATCAATCATCAATCATTCCGCAATTCGTCGTGTTTACACGACCTTACCCGGACCGTATGGACAGTTTCTTGTCTTCCGAATCCAGCGCCCGATCGTCCTCTTCTCTTCGTACTCCTCGTGGCACTCCTGATGGTTCCCAGTCAGGACCGTAGATCACTCGAGAGAGGTCCGTTCGGAACCAGTGAAGTTCGGATGATCGGCTGTCAGACGAGGGTCTATCGGACAGGGTACCTTCCGATCATTGCAGTCGTTCACTCTGTCGTCAGGACCTCTCCCACTGGATCGACGAGTCGCTGATGGGCCCCACGCTTGGGACGCCAATTGTAAAAGGGTGCAAAGACAACCAGTGACCAAAGACCCTTTAGTGTTGCCCGGCTATGTCGCCTCAATGACCCACCAATATTAATCAATGAAGAAGCAGGCGCTGGAGACTGAAAGGCAGGAAACGAGGGTTTATTCTCTCCGGAGGAGAACACATCAATTCGGACAGCAAGTATCGTCACGAGGTGCTCTACCCGCATCTCTGAGGCCTGGCCTCTTATACACAGGTTTATGATCTTTATTGCACGTAACACATTCTTGCAACACTTTGATATGTGAAAGAACATCCTCGGAATCTCCCCTTCAGGCCCGTTCCCACATACATTTACAGTTGAATTCCCCACCCCGGTCACAACAGGTGATGATTATCGCGCAGCTGGACATTCCGCCGATTCACGGAATGTGTGGAGTTTGATCGGATCTCATAGAGTGGGGGGCTTTTGATCGGCTCAAGGGTCTTTTGATGGGGAGGGGAGGTTTCCTATTGTACGGGGTAATAAACAGTATCCGCAGGGCCAGGTGGTAGCTTGGGAACAAGGAAGACAGACGGGCACACAGGAAAAGGGGGTTTGCATCAAAGGGCCTGAGACTATGAAAGGAATGAAGGGAGGTGTCGCGCTGGGAACAGGATGGGATTCTGAGGCAGATCTGCGCTGAAGAGGGGTTTATGACCCAAGGCATGTGAGAGCGAGGGGGTTTGTCAGCGTGCGGGGGATGCCTGTGAGGTTAAGAGAGAGTGAGACGCGCTGGCTATCAGCGAGGGACAGGGAGGCCATGGTGCTTAAAATGGCTGCCGCTTATGCGCAAGGTATGTGAGGGCGGGGGTGACTAGTACATGGGGGCGCTGGCGAGGGTGAAGAACCGGGTTGGGGGTCAGGGACGTGCAGAGAGCGGTTCTGATCAAAAACAGCTAAAATGGTGGGAACGTATGACAAAAAGTGTGGCATCGGGAAAAAAGGCAAGATGGCGCAGACGATGTTCACCAAACCGTAACGATTTTCCACACTGCGGTGCCGAGACCAAAGGAGACCGTCTCTGTGTCTCCTCCAGATTATGGTGATGATGCTGTTGGCAAGGAGAATAAGAAAAACATATCAGTCACCTGTACACATTTGACAAATCAGCTAGTAACAAATCGCCAACGTTTCTGAACATGGCATGCATCATGAGTCCCAATACACTGAACTATGCACAATGCTAAGCCTACTCTTGGCCAATCTGAAGAGAAACTATGTACAATGTATAGTAGGGTAGAAGTAACAGGCAAAGCAACAACTTGTAGAGAGAGACACATTGATGACCGACTGCATGACAACTGGATAGCTGGTGATCATTCACTGTTCATTTTCCCACACTGACACACAAAACAAGACCTGGTCATGGTTGAATAGCTGTGACCCCGTGCCACATGCTAAAACTCCTTCATGAACTCCGATATGATGCCATCCTTGGACCTGGAGCCAAGTGTACCTTCACCTCACACTGGCATTACAGATGTCTACACCCAATTTCACATTGTCTGGTAGTCCATCTATAAGATCTCTTAACAACATGCAACTAATTTTGAGTATATGCACACACACACTGTGTGACTATGCACAACCCAAAATTATTATACATGTACAGTGTGCACCTGTAGCTAACACATGACAGTTAGAAAGTACACCATGGACAAAGGCCCCTGAGGCAGACTCATGCAGAAAATACATGTTGAGACTCCAGATCATAGCGAAAATATGTAGAAGGGCAGACACAGTGCGCATGTGGTGCTACATGTAAGGTAACAACAGGTGTCACAGACCTCCCTCCAACATTATGATGTGCTAAGGAATATAAATACTAACACATAGCACCTTAGGAGTACCTGTGAAAGAAAAAGTTTGGGCACAGAGCAGGGCAAATGTTGAGTACGGCAAGGCATGTAAACAAGCATCAGCTGAAACTTGGCCATTCTCATGCCAATGCATGAAGTGGCTGTCTGACAACACCACACCAACTGTGGGAGTGTTAGCATGCCTGGGAGCACTGCAGGTAGCATGTGACACACATGACAACAACCAGACATGTACCTACCCCCTTCTTGCTGCTGTCTCCCCTGCAACTGCCTATGGAGGTCTGGGAACACCACTTCCAGGACCCGGAGCATGTGGGGGGTGAGGTGGCGGGTGCCGCCATGCCGGCGTGGAGCTTCTAGCTTCAGCTGTACTCTGGCGATGAGGCGGGTCCAGCACCGGATGTCCTGCCACCTCTTCTTGATGTTTCTGAGCCTCCTGCGAGGCCCCCCCTCTCTCCTGACAGCCCTGGCGATGTCCAGCCAGATGTCAGCCTTCTCAAAGGCAGATACCTGTCACGAATATAAAGATAAAGAACATCAGTACACCTGGTCCATGTCCCAAAGACACACATATGCACAAAATACTTGAGGACAACAGGGGATAGGATGATGAACACACTTGCATCATTGTCCAGGAGTTTGTGGCCTGTGAGCAAACAGAAAAGCACTACATGATATTGAAAGGCTACAGATGACATAAGGGGAGCAAACCACTCATTCTGCATGGCACTCACTAAGCAATATCTGCCACATGAGGGTGCACTGCAGCACGTGACATGCAGTCACACACCCAACTACAACAAATAACCCTCTTCAGACAATACTGTGCACACCGGCACTCACTCAAAACAACATTGCATCTCTCAGAAATATGCATACACAATGGCTGTAGTGTCACACACACACACACAACAGGTGCACACTCCAAGGTAATGCACAAATCACTCACCTGATCCTCTGGTCTCCCATACAGCTTGCTGTAGTTAGGCAGGAGGGCATCCAGCAGGGCCTTGTTCACCCCCTCACTGAATGCATGTGCCCTCTCCATGGTCAGCTAATCAGGGTCCAGAGGATACAGAGACAGCAGCTGTGGTTACCACTCCAATTTTGTGCAGGCAAGTGCCCTCCCTCAGCCACATGCTGCCTTATATCTGTGCTGCTGAGGGTCTGTGAGTGCAAGGAGTAGTGTGTGATAGGCCACAATAGTTAGCATCCTATGTTCCATCCAATCCGATGACACAAAAGGCCATGACACACATATGCATGGTTTGAAAAGTGAGCCAGAGCTGAACAACAACTTTTGCAACATTGTATACTTTTGCCCAACTGAATTTTCCAGATCACCTGTAGGACACTCTCAAATCTCTGTAACCATGACATCCTGGCTGCATTCTAATCCTACCACTGTTCCCCTAGATGTTCAGCATGTTTCATTTTTGAAAGTACACACAAGTACGGTGCAATTGCCATCGCAAATGCAACTCATTGAATGGTGAAACGAGGCATACACACGCACGTACGAATGGGGTACGCTCTGCTCGCGTATGGCTACAATGCATTGGGAAACGAGGCGTACACACGCACGTACAATTGGGGTACGCTCTGCTCACGTATGGCTACAATGTTTTGTGGAAACGAGGCGTACACACGCACGTACGAATGGGGTACGCTCTGCTCGCGTATGGCTACAATGCATTGGGAAACAAGGCCTACACACGCACGTACGATTGGGGTACGCTCTGCTCGCGTATGGCTACAATGCATTGTGGAAACGAGGCGTACACACGCACGTACGAATGGGGTACGCTCTGCTCGCGTATGGCTACAATGCATTGGGAAACAAGGCCTACACACGCACATACGATTGGGGTACGCTCTGCTCGCGTATGGCTACAATGCATTGGGAAACAAGGCCTACACACGCACATACGATTGGGGTACGCTCTGCTCGCGTATGGCTACAATGCATTGGGAAACAAGGCCTACACACGCGCGTACGATTGGGGTACGCTCTGCTCGCGTATGGCTACAATGCATTGGGAAACAAGGCCTACACACGTGCGTACGAATGGGGTACGCTCTGCTCACGTATGGCTACAATGCATTGGGGAAATGAGGAAGAGGCCTACATACGCATGTCCCGTACAGTGCGTCAGACATGCTCAAGTGAATGGTTGTGTAGGCTGCGTCCATGACCTCATTCATGTCAACATTGGGAGAGTGCACCTAGTAAATCACATGGCAGGGATGTAGTGTACACTCATGTTGAGCATGTGGATGTATACATCTGCATGGCATCCTTCCATCAGCAGGCCCTAGGTCTGGCAGACAGTGATGTAGCACAGGAAATGTCATCTTGTGGCTCACTTGATGTGTGAAGAGCTGTTGAGACATGTCAATGATGATGGTGCACATGTGTCTCACATACATACAACACTTATCAGCTGAGTAACGTCTGCAACATATTGTGATGCACAACAACACTGGAAGGGCACGCCATTCAGTACATGGAAATGTCACATCATGACATTGACATGCCCACTTTCACAGATGTGAAATTGACGCACAGCATGACCCTGTGTGACCACCTCATGTGTGTGCCATGTGTGACACTATGCATGCTGATAGCATATGAAATTAACAGGTCAGTATCATATTCCTCCCTTTACAATATCCACAAGCGTCAGACAGGATCTGCAAATCTGTGCCCAGCAGTACCCTTGTGCGTCTGTAGACAACGTCTGTGGCTCCGTGTGTTTCGTTGGCGTTGTGTGCGCCGTTATGACGTTGTCTGAGTACTCAAACGCCGCCTACGTGTGCTGACGTCAGGTCTGAATTTTAAACCCCAGCAGCGCAGTTCTGGTACAAGTGTCACCTTAGCTATTTCCATTAGAAACTTTGTACAATCACTTTTGCTGAGTAGACTTTAATTTTCTAATCTGGACGGTGCCAATAGGGATGTCCGATGTAAAACCTCTGAGGATTGCGACCGACTGATGTCGGTGACTGACCCTCACCGTCGGTGTCTACACAGTCTCAACGTCAAACACGACAACAAGAGCTGCTCCGACTGCCGGGCCCTGACTTTGGAATGTAGGCGGTAGTGGTCCCGCAAGCGGCTCCGACTCCAGCAGTTACCCTGCACTGCAAGAGTTCATGGTCTGAACGGATGTCGAGGGACCGGGCGTGGGGTTTGAGCCATCAGAGGTCCGGGAGTCAGCATCACTCCTCTGTGGCAAAGTCGTCTGCAAAACACAAGAAGTCAGAGAGGTCATCGCTCTTCCAAATGCCCACGATGCACGTGGAATGCAGCAGGGGATTTGTGTAACACCGCCCACACGGCTCTGTCAGAGTCACGGGCGTCGTAGCCTTCCCCACATCCTCCGGTCCATGGCCAGCATGCAACGCAGGATGAGTTTGAGCGCTTCCTCATGGCCATGCTGTCCCTCACTCCTCCGACGGGGAATGCCGCGGCATTGGGCCCAGCGGACACATCTGGGGTCCCTCGTGGGTCTGGTTCTCCGGCCCTGACGCTGACTGATGCTTTGGCTAAGACGGCACAGGCGCATTCGGCTCTGGGCCACACTGGATCCAAAACTTGATTCTGGTCCTCGCTGGTTGACCTTACGCACTCACCGTCTACAGTCCCCCAGGTTTCACCCTTGGCGCCGTCATCGGGTGGTGCCGTCCACAATACCACACTCTAAACGGCTCTGGCGCGGGAAAGGTGCAGCCAAATGGCGCCTTAGATGCCGCATGGGGAGTATAAATTAGACGAGCCGGCCACATCTCTCGACAACCCTGATAATCATGGAATGGGTGATAAGGAGTATTGTGATTTGGTCTAAAGACCCACTGACACGTGAGTGTCAATCCCAAGACGAATGGACAAGTGGACTGGGGGATGCCAGTGGTCTGCACACCTCGCCAGACACCGGTTTTGTCACAAATCCAACCGTGGCTTCGGAGGAGGGCCCAACCTACAGTGTGGTGTTGACGCGGGCGGCCAAAGCCTTGCCCCTTCGTCTCCCTGTCGCGGCTGTGAGGACCAACCTCCTCACTGAGGTTCTTAAAGTGCAGTCAGGCTCGGCTGAGCCTCTGCAGCCGTGTCACGAGGCATTGCCTGACGCTATTTCGGGCATTGGGTCCAGGCCCGATGCAGGTATGGCTGTGGATAGGCACGTGGGCAGATGCCAACACCTGCCACAGGACTACCCATGTGTCCTGTCCTCCCACCCCACCCCAGAGAGCCTGGGCATCCAGGCCTCCAATTCACAGACCGCATTCCCATCTGCCCTGCCGGACAGGGTATCCAAGAGGTATGAGCAGTACGGCAAGATGGTATCATCCTCCCTGAGTCTGGAACTGCAGTCTTCCAACATCACATGCCTCTGTGTCCGCTACACCCACTCTTTGCGGGACACGGTTGCGGAACTGCTGCCCGTTGTCGGTACGGGCAAAACTTGACCAAGCCCTTGTGGAAGGCCAAGCTGCGGCATGGCATTTGATCCGGTGTGGGCTGGATCGCATCAACTCACTGGGCAGGGCGATCGCAACCACGGAGGAAATTTGTAGCAAAGCCTGGTTGAAGTCAAACAATTTGTACCCGATGTCCAGAGTACATTCATGGACATGCCGTTTGATGTAAGTTGTCTTTCTGGCAACAAGGCAGACCATGCGCTGGAGCACATTAAGGACTCTAGGGCTACGGGCAGGTCCATGGGCCTGTTGCCCCCGCACCAGCAAACTGATACCTCTTGCTCTTTTTGTGGCCAAGGAAGTGACACACACACATGTGCTGGCAGCCACACAACGCTGACTAACATCCAATGCAGTGGCGGCAGAGGTAACCGCTGTGGCGGCATTCGTGGACAACGGGAGGTCAGTCCACACCTCCCCTGTAACATCTGCCTACACACCCCCCTACTCTGTTCTTTCATGGCCATGTGACACCAGTGGGGGGCATGGTTCGCCAACACCTCCACCACTGGCGCACTGTCACATTTGACAGGTGGGTGCAGAAAATCATCCTAAGCGGCTATTCCCTCACCCTTGATGCAACCACTGAAGCCATGCCACCGCTATCCAAAAGCATATCTGGAGATCATTGGCAACTGCAGCATGCAGGAGTTACAGCCCTCTTGGCCAAGGGGGCCAACATCCCCATTCCTGGGCCCAAAATAGGGTGTGTCTGCTACTCTGACTACTTACTGCTACCCAAGAATGCCAATGGGGGCGTACCCACTATCTTGGACACATGTAATGACAATGGCTTCCTCCGGAAGTAGACGCTCAAAATGCTGATAGTGGCCCAGGTCCTACCTGCCCTGGACCAAGGATACCGGGTGGAAGCAGTGGACTTCCAGGATGTATATTTCTACATCCCCATCCTGCCGGCCCACCGGCACTACCTGCGGTTCACGTTAGGCCACATGCACTTACAGTTTCCCAGCTGCACTTTGGCCTTAGCTGCGCAACACGGATGTACATAGCGGTACTGGTATCCAGAGTTCTCAGTATGTCAGTTGACCAGCCGGTTCACCTGCCTCTCCTGGAGGACCCTATGTTGCAGCATCAGAGGACAGTCTACCACCCGTACCTGTACAGTCTCCACCTCCATGCTTGGAGATTGAGCTGCGACTGTAGAGGCCATTTGACTTTCATCCTCAAGTCTGTAATTTCATCCATGCTGGCAATTGTCACTCCACAAAGTTGGAATACGCCTGCAGGTGGACAAGATTAGTGGCATGGTGCACACCAAAGGCCCTCATTCTGCACCTCTTCATGAATTTCATCTCTTCCATCTTCCTGATGCCCAGCAGGGCTCTGCTCTGGCCACTGTCAAGGGCTACGTTCATGGCCTCACACCCATACTAAGGCTGACTGATCAACCTCTTTGTACTAGTCCCCTATTGTGAGTTGTTTTCTGTAAGGCATCAGACACACGTGTCATTATGTTCCGTATGTGATGACTCAGTGGGACTACAACATGGTTCTTACATTTCTGTAGTGTGCTCCCTTTGAGCAACAGCACAATTTTCTTCTCCACCTTCTTACTCCGAAGACTGCTTTTCTCTTTGCCATCAACACTGCCAGGAGAGTGAGTGAGCTTCAGGCTCTTTGTACATAACCTCCTCACCTTTCAGTCCATCCGGACAAGTTTGTGTTTCAGAATACACCCTATTTCCAGCACTAGTTTGACACGGACTTCCACATCCGCCACTCTTTCACCTTGTACACCTTATTCCCACCTACGCATTCCCCCAAAGGAGATGGAGCACCTACACCGTCTGGACCCAAAATGTGTGCTCACATACTATGTGGATCGCACACAACAGTTCCTGGTGGATGAACACCTTTTAGTCTGTAACGTGTATGCTGTAAAGTGAAGGCCGGTACACGAGCAGACCATCTCTCTGTGTGTTGTCTGGTGTATGAAGGCTTGGTACCCCTTCCCAAATACGTAGACCCTTGTTGGGCTGAGGGCCCATTCCAATTGGGACACGGTGGCTACTACTGCCCTGGGTCGGGGAGTCCCCTTGCAGGAAATTTGTCAGGCAGCTACGTGGGCCTCAATGCACACGTTTGGAAAACACTACTGCCTGGACAGCCAAGTCCGGAGGGATGTCTTATTTGGCCACTCCTTCCTCCTGGATTTTCTTGTGTGATTATTTTTTTTAAAACTGACCACAGGCATTGGTCTTGCTGGGGTATGTTTTCCAAGGTAGGAATCTGATGCAGACTACTGTTACTTACAGATGAATCGTTACAAAAGGTAAGTAACTTGTTCATACTGTTAAGTATATCTGCTGTAGGAGCTGTGATGAGAGTGTGTCCCATGTACGCACAACATGCCACTTGTGCCAATGATCCATATGTGTGATGGCATCATACACAAATAGTCAATAAGATATATTTAGGCTGTCTGATGATGCCTATGTTTGACTATTGCAAATGTGACACCCCAAAGAGAATATGTCTGATCATTGCTAATTATGGGACATGTGTTGTGGGTGTGTGCATTGCTGTCAGCTGTCTGGAGGTGCAGACAACCTCCTAATGCAAATCACGTGACGTGTGTGACTGACCAGATACATTGTCACGCTCACTCAGACCTTCCCATCAGATCATTTGTATGCATGTCATATCCATTCCACAAACCACAGGTCTTGTACTTTACATGTAGGAGTGGCTTGGAGCTGTCAAATGTTTCCTGTGTGTGTAGCCCACGCCACACTCACAATTGTATTGATGTGTTGAGCATTGTTGCTTGTGCCATGTATATTGTAATTTTCTTTGTCTGACAGTTGTACACAATTTTTCACTGGTAAATGTTTTGCAGGGCACCCCCTCTGCCAAGGCCGTTGCCAGACTTGGATGCCATGAGGGAACGTGATTGCATACGGCGTTACCGCTTCCCAGCACAGTTGATTCAGAACCTGACGGACAGACTGGAAGCACACCTGCTACCACGACATAGGTATCCGACTGCGCTGACACCCAAGGTAAAGGTGATGGCGGCACTACATTTCTTTGCCACAGGTACGTTCCAATTTACCATAGCTGATGTGGGAGGGATGTCACAGACAATGTTCAGCCGGGTATTAAGTGATGTATTGGATGCAATGTTGCTGCACATTGATGAATTCATCACATTCCCTACTCCTGAACAGTTGACAGATGTCAAGGGTGAATTCTATGCCCTGGGTCGCATGCCACATGTAATTGGTGCAACTGATGGTAGACATGTTAGTCTGGTGCCACCACAGGCTCAGGAGCAAGTGTACCGCAACAGGGAACACTACCACTCGATAAATGCCCTGGTGGTGTGTCTTGCCAACATGCTTATCTCACATGTATGTGCTCGCTTTCCAGGATCGTACCACGATGCTTTCATCATTAGGCGTAGCAGGATACCACAGATGATGCTGCAGCTGCACAACCATCGGGCATGTCTAGTTGGTGGGTGTACTCTGTTAGCCATGTATGTCAGTATGTCATTACTTCATGAACGGCATCATATTACACACTCATTTCCATGATGTCAATTTGCAGGAGACACAGGATATCTAAACATGCCGTGGCTAATGACTCCCCTACGCAATCCCAGGACAGCTGCAGACCAGCAGTACAACAATGCTCATGGGAAGACCAGGTGGGTGATTGAGCGTACATTTGGATTCCTGAAGAGCAGGTTCAGGTGCCTGGACAAGACAGGCGGTGCACTCCAATACACCCCACTCAAGGTGTGTAACATCTTTATTGTTTGCTGCATGCTGCACAACATGGCAGTGGAGAAGGCTGTGCCACTCATCCTCGATCCTGATTAGCTGGAACATCCGCCCGTTGAGGATGAAGGCCTTGCCCAGGATGCAAGTGACGAGGAGGTTGAAGATGATATCCGGAGTCACCTCATCCGCAACTTCCTTTTATGATGGTGAGTCATAGTTGAATATTGTCCAGAACTCAACTTCAGTGTTGCATGGGTAGCATGCTGTGTATGCAGCTGACTGTATGGAATGTCATTTTTATGTTTGATGTGCAGTGTCACACAGGTGCAGATGTCATGCAACACACATATGTGCTATGTGTGTAGTTGGAATGTACAAGTGTACTACAACATCAGGGTAATTACCATGAGAATGTCAGAATGACATTCTACAGGACTTGACCCCTTGTGTGCCTCTCATCCCCAACTCGCCCTGCCTGTTGTCCGCTGGTGCCATCTTGGTCATCCTGCTATTGCTCATCATGATTGCAACGTCAGCCGAATCAAGGGAGCAGGCATGGACATGTGGAAAAGTCTTTTTAGGTAAGGACTAATATAAGGCTGTTTAGCGTTGGTATGTTTTCTATAGTGTGGTACATGTTCTTGCGCATGTTGTATGACCATACATACATGTAACCACGTCATGTTTCCTATCACATGTAGGCCCACTCCCATGACAGGATAGTCACCCCACCCCACCTGACAGTTCATCTGTACTTGTTTTAGACTCTGATGGCAGCATCAATGTGGGTTGACATTGACACTGAGACATTGCATTGCATATACCATGGTTTGACATTGTGTGGGAGGTCTCAACCACAGACTCTGTGGGGGATTGCAGCCTCACTGTGTGCATTACAATGTATCAAGATCATCACCTCCAACTTGTGGACAAGTCCAGTTGGGTACATAACAACCATGTTGTGTAGGTGTGGCCCAGTGAAAGTTCCACTTGTTAAGACAACTGTCCTGTGATTCTGTTCGCATAGATGCATCACCCCTTGTTGCAGTATGTCATGTCGCTGTTGTGTCGTTACCTCACTGCAGGTTGTGACTACCGCTACACCAGCCTTCACTGTGAGTATGAGTTCTGTCTACATTGACCTGATGCCATGTATGTTGGGCTGATGACATCACAATGGTGTGCTGATGCACATGTTCAATATTCTTTGCCACCAGTGGGGTGCGGTAATTCCCATGAATCTCTTGTCCCGTGCAGCATTTATGTGCGACGGTCGGGGTCTTTATGTGGCTTGGCTCCTCATTGATTGTTGTTGACTATTATTCCACCAGCTTGTCATGTTTACCATGTTGAAGCTCATTCACTATAGCAAAAAACCTGCTATAGAGTGCCTGTATTGCAATTGGGTGATTATCTTCCACATCATATGTGATGCTGACAGCAGTTGTGGGTGATGTACAGTCTGCCCTCATGGCCCTTACGGGTACACATGAACATATACAGATGTTACACTTTGCGTAATTACCACTTCCATATGTTTACCTGTGTTTGCAGGGGACACATCAGCATACATAGTGAATGATTATTTGTGAACACAAATCTCATTGCATCGTAGCAGACTTGTGAACTTGAACCAAGACTGAAATTGGTGACAGGCTGTCCTAGGTTTCATGTGTCCGTGTTACGGCATCTGCTCTTATGTGATAGCATGATGACTGGTCTATAATTGGCTACAGTCGGTACACTTCACAGGTGTGACTGGTACAGTGAATCTCATGTGGTATTTGTAGTGTCTGCAACATGAGATTGTACTCCTAGTGCTTGTGTGCCTCTGTTTCAGGTCTCCCTCCCTGCAGTTCCCATCCTCTCCTTCCCTCGCCTGATCACCCTTTTGTGTCTGTCATTTGGAGGTGGAACCCTTTTAGCATCACACCACTCTGATGGAGTAAGGTACGGCCAGTCCCTGGCAGTCTAGTGGCGAATGTTTCAGCTGCTTTCAAGGTGAGATCATTCAATGACTTCTTTTGTCTACTGATTAATGGCGCTGACCATGTATGTTGGATTTTGCATATAGGTGATTAGAATGAGCACTGTATATAAGAAGGAGAAAAGTATGCAAAGCGTGTTGGGGCAGTGTATAAACTGAATAAGATGTGGACTTTTTTTCAGAAAAGTATATATAATTTAACTGCTACGAACTGATGTCTGATATTTAATGAATCATTTGTTAATATAATGATAAAGCAATACACATTTATTTTGTATTAGAAAAAAAGAGAGCTGTCCCTATATCATGAAATGTATTTTAAGCTGAACCAAGCTAAAAATAAAATAAAAATGGAAAAATACCGTAGCAGATACAAAAGCAAAATAACTTTCTAGATTCTAGTGCATTAGGACTAGAAACAGAAGAACTAAAAACACGTACAGATGCACTTAAAATTCCGAATCAAAGGAGAGATCATAGGAGGAATAAGGCAAGTCTACCTTCAGAAAGTAGTGGTATAACCAGCTTTTCTTCGAATCTGTGTTTAAATGATTAAGAGTCCACTTCCTAGAAACCTATTTGATTACGGAATTATAGTTGGCAAATTAGCTTTGAAATAGCCCTTAAATAGGCCTGAAGTGCAGGAGAAGAGCATGGTGGACAGCTATCAAATACCAATATGCAAATGGAAGTTTCCAAAATCAGGCAGACAGAAAAAAGATGAAGGCAGCAGGACAAACTTTTATCAATCAAAAATGTTTTTCACACAAATAAAATCACAACTATTCTCCAAAGAAACGAGTCTCTGATTTGAGGGAGGAGAGGTAAATAAGCTTACATGTGTTCCCCTACATAGAGAGCAATAGAGTGATGATAAAATCACAGCATTGGAGAGATCAGTGCAGCAAACAGAGGACATTATATCTCAACTGATAATGAATGAAAAGAGCCAGACAGCTGCGAGAGAATTAGGGGAGTGTCCCCCTGTATTCCCCTGCCCACCCCCACCAGGATCCTCTGTAATGAGTGGAGCACATGCCACTGTATAAGATTTGGTATTCCTGGCAAAGGATTCCAATCCTGACATATTTAATATAAAAATAAAAAAAACGGTTACATTTGATTTAAAAACTAACAAAACAGCTTGCTTTCATGCACCTGATAGGGGAAACTCCAGAAAAAGGAGAAGGTCAAACGTGTTCCTTTAAAATTAGTTTTCAGCAAAATTTTAGAAAAAACAAAGTACATCAAATAACCAAGTTAAAGCAATTGCATCTGAGAGGCTCAAAATGGTTGGTGGCTGTTGGGAACCCTTTAAAGATTGCAAGTCCTGCCGTGCAGAAATGTTCATTTTTTATTTGTTTTTTTGTATCGTTACAGAAGTAATTCAGCTTATCTAGACATTGCTAATCCAGGCCAAATTTTCCTGGACAAGATTTTTAAAACTTGCAGATGTTTTGCAGTGATGATGTAATATTTCAGCAACCATGATACCTATATACTTCATTTTGGTGTCAAGACATAGGTTTTGGGGGTCAAGTATTCTCATAGAGAGAGAAAATAACTTCTCAGAGCAACCCTTCGACCATTTACCAAAACAGCGGCTCTATAATGATGTGTTTTAGCTATCATTTTGGTAATTTATTTTAATATTGTTTTTGTTTCAGGTTTTCCGTCGATTTAAATTCATAAACATGAGCAGAGCAGGTGGCAGCAGAGGATTTCTACCTTCTGACAGAGTGCTGCTAACTACAAAATCCTAGGACTCCTTCAACAAAGAAAAATGTGTCATATGTCAAACTAATCTGAAAAAAAGCTAACATCAACTGCGGCTGGACAGTACAGAGTTTGAGATGCTGCAGAAATACGGCAAGATGAAGTTCACAAAAGGCTGAAAGAGATGGGTGAAGAGGATCAAATATTTTATCATTGTAACAACAAGTGCTATAAGTTGTATACAATGGGAAAAATGAATTGTCAAAAAATAGCAGAAACCAGTGAATCACAACAAGAATTTGAGTGTTCTAAGAAGGCAACGACAACCAAACCCAATGCCCATCCATTTAGAAGAACGATGGCTATCCCTCATCCACCTCCAACAACTGATCAGAGGATCTTCAATGTATTATCAGTGGTTAGCCAGAACAAGGTATGAAAAAACAAAATGAAGGAGTACTACCCGATGAGGGTAAATGAAGGCTTTTTGTTTAGACAGAAGGAAATATTATTCCTTTGTTAGGAAACCCCTCACTCACCACCTGGTGGTGACTTGCTTCATCATCGGGGCCCACCCAAGTGACCTAGCGTCACTTGGGTGTGCTACAACACCTGCAACTGCAGTGGAGCTGGTTGTGAGATGTGGGGTGCAAACAAAAATGTGTAAGTGTTAAAAATTGTCCTGGTAGTCTTCTATTTATGATTTAATAAAAAAGTAACTGGACAAAGGTTAAAAATCAAAGCTGAGATAGTAGTAGGGAAGTTACGGCCTACTTATCTCTGTGTTATGTGATGGTCGACATGTTTCTACCATGAGGGGAAAATTCCCCGGTATTCATCAGGACCAAAACAAGGAAGTGGGTGGTATGTGCCCCCTAAAAGACACACCCAGTCCTAAATCCTTGGGCATCAGAAGAAAAAAATATAAACTTCTGGAACGCACACCTAAAATTTAGGGTGCTGCAAAAACCTGTGGAAAGGAAAAATGAATAAAATAATTACTATCCTGTTACGTAGTGCAGTGATGAAGTGCAGGATACATGCAATTATTCAGATATTCCACAGTGGTGGTTGACACAGTGCCTTCATCGGTGTAGAGCGTGTCTACAGGTGCTGTGCAAACGTGCTCTTAACTTGGGAAAAAAATATCTATTGGATAAGGTCTGTTTCTAAATCTTAGTGCGTGCTATAGAATATGTGCATGCTGGCATCACAGACTGGAGTGCACTAAGTTGGAGTGCTCATATAATATACCGCTGTGAATTCTTCTTGGTGCCAGCTAAGTGGTATATTCGGTTATTTAAGAACCTGTTCAGAGTTCGTGGTCAACATATAGTGACAAACTAGACTAACAAACATCAACAACATTGAATAGTTCACGACAGTATTACAAGGCAGAGAGATGCTCACAATGCTGGCGCTCGAATCGAGCTGCATCAGGCAGGGGCAGGGCGCTATGCCGGACACAACATACTCTAGAGAGAAAAAGGTATGTTGTTGGTAAAGGGGTAACTACCCATTTAGACGTTAGGAGGGAGGTCTCCGTAGTTCGTGTCCTGCTGGAGGGAAGGAAAGGATAGACTTACAGTTTGTACGGGCGGGATCTGGCGGGTCACCTATTTCGCCGTGCTCGCTGCTTGGGAGTAATGCGGCAGTGCGGGCGTGGCGTCTATAAGCGTGTAAACGCTTCCGGCGCCGGCCACGGTGATACGGGAACCCAGACGGGTCACACGTAGCCATAGGAACCCAGCGAAGCTGCGCATGCGCAGAAGAGTGGAAGACGCGGGCCTGTGAGCGTGGTAGGCGCCCGGCGTCCAATAGTGCGTGATCCTCTTTGGAACAGCGGTTTCCAAGGGAAACGTGTGACGCTGCGTCTGCGCAATGACAAAGAAAACACAGGCTGGAGGGCGGAGAAATTGTTACCGCCCGATGCTTTGTGTTTGTAAAGTTGATCAAAGCGATCTTGGATGGGATAGGCTGGGACTTTGTTCAGCATGATGGAGGCTTTGGCTGTATTATTAAATGTAGATGCCGTCTGTGGTATCTACGGGATATGAAGCTACAATAAATAGCTGTCATGTCTGTGGGAAAAAGGGCGGGAGCCTTCAGTCTAGTGAGGGGCATATAAGGGCTATATGCTGAAGACATGGGGGACTAGGAGTAGTGTAAATAGTACTACAGCTATGGGACTAATTCAGGAAAAGGGTGCAATGATGCATATCCTCTGTAGGAGGAATCAAACTTAATGAAAGTTATCGTGGGTACAGTCAGGAAAGGGAATCATCTCAGTACAGAATTCCATGGGATGTTGTCATTAAGGCCATGAATGTGAGTGGAAAGTCTATATATCCATCTCTGTTCCTTTTCAAATAGGCGGGCCTGGATGTTGGGGCCCGCTTGTAGCTGTTCGATGACCGTCCACCTCATGTCGTTAGTAGTATGGTGGGCTGTGAGGAAATGATCTGTGAGTTTCGTCATATTTTTCTTACATCTTATCGTACTTCTGTGTTCACAGATTCGCTGTTTGATTTTTCGTGTTGTCATCCCGACATATGGTTTGCCACAGGTGCAGGTGATAAGGTAAACATCAACAAAACCAATACCGCCCTCCTTTTCAGAACAGAGGCAGGCGCGGGAGAGGACGCAACAAAAGGGGCAACACCGTACACTGGGAAGAAGAGGACATGGTGAGCAGCAACACCAGGAACAAAACCGCATCCAACAAGGCGGGTCCCAGCAACATGAGGACTTAGTGACCAATCTATCAGCACACACCCTTACGGATATCGAGAAGAAAGTCCTCAACAAAGGACTAGGATTTGTCCCTACTGCAAATTTAGACAAATTTAAATTACACTGTGAACTTGCAGGGTTTTTCAGGAAATTAAAACTCAAAGCGTTTTTTGAGAAAAATAACAAGGAAATCATAGAGGAAATACCCAATGAAACCGGCCTAAAAACCAAGTCATCATTTGTCCCACCACCACATACCATCCCGGTGGAGATAAACACGTTTGAACAAGCTGTGTTTAAAGACATAGAGTCCACGCAAATCCCTAAAAGCTACCAGAATATCAGTGGAGCAGAGAGAAAAGCCCTATCTGACCTAAAGAAGGATAACAAGATCACTATCAAGCCAGCCGACAAAGGCGGGGGCCTAGTAATCATGAACACCACTGATTATCAACAAGAATGCAGACGACTACTAGAGGACAGGAACAATTACCTTCCCCTCACACAGGACCCTACAGATGACCTGAAAAGAGAAATTGTGAACTTGGTCGAAGAAGCAGAACACAGAGGTGACATCTCCAAACAGGAAGCGGACTATCTCACCAAGACCGAAGGGAAAATACCATATTTCTACATAGTCCCGAAAATGCACAAGAATAAAAACCCACCCCCGGGGAGACCGATAGTGTCCGGTATAGGCTCACTCCTAGAACCTTTGTCGAGATTCTGCGACTATTTTTTGAAACCAATTGTGCAAGGAACCTCAACTTACTTGAAAGACACAAAAAACCTCCTGACCATCTTGGAAACCATCAAAATGGAGGAAGACATGATATTGGTCAGCCTAGATATAGAGAGTCTCTATACAAACATTCCTCAAGACGCCACCATCAAGGTACTAAAAGAAATTCTGGAAAAGTCCACATGGGAACATAGAACACCCATTAACTTCATCATCGATTGTGCCACCTTGGCGCTTAAAAGGAACTTCTTTGAGTTTGAGGGTTCCCTGTACCTACAAGTAGGGGGTACATCTATGGGCAGTGTCTTTGCTCCTAGCATAGCAGGACTCTATGTTTATGATTTTGAGACACAACACATACTTTCGCCCAATAACCCCTATCTTGGAAATTTAGTGTTCTGGCGCCGTTACATTGATGACGTGCTAGCAATCTGGAAAGGCCCCCAAGAGATGCTAACAACCTTTATCACTTGGGTCAATGCACGGGACCAACATCTACACTTTACCCATAGCATAGACAAAGAAAAAATGATCTTCTTAGACATTGAAATCCAAAAACATCAGGACACTCTGGTCACCAAGACATATTTCAAACCTACGGCTAAGAATAACCTCCTAAGGTTCGAAAGCTTTCATCCCCGACCCCTACGGGAGAACCTCCCTTATGGCCAGTACCTTAGACTGCGGAGGAACTGCACCAGTCTCCAGGATTTCAGGAAACAAGCGGACGACCTTTCCACTAAATTGTCTCTACGTGGATATCCCACCAAAATCACCAGAAAATGCCGCCAACGGGCAAGAAATCAACCACGTCAAGCACTCCTAGAGGAACATGAAAAAGACACTGAGAATATACCTCTGACATGTGTGACGACCTACAATGTCATCTCCAATGAAGTGAGTAAAAGTATAAGGAAACACTGGTCCATTATCAACTCTGGCTCATTCCAATGGGAAAAACCACTCTTCTCATACAAAAAAGCAAACAGTCTAAAAAATACCTTGGTAAACACCAGACCCAAAAACAATCAAAATACCAACGAACCAACATTGACCCAGATATGGGGTCTACCACCAGTCACTGGACATTCCCGCTGTGGGGACTGCAGTGTATGTCACCTCACTGAAAATACCAAAACTATCATTTTGGAACCAGGAAAGACATGGGAGCAGAGATCCCATACCAATTGTAACAGCTCCAATGTAGTTTACCTTATCACCTGCACCTGTGGCAAACCATATGTCGGGATGACAACACGAAAAATCAAACAGCGAATCTGTGAACACAGAAGTACGATAAGATGTAAGAAAAATATGACGAAACTCACAGATCATTTCCTCACAGCCCACCATACTACTAACGACATGAGGTGGACGGTCATCGAACAGCTACAAGCGGGCCCCAACATCCAGGCCCGCCTATTTGAAAAGGAACAGAGATGGATATATAGACTTTCCACTCACATCCATGGCCTTAATGACAACATCCCATGGAATTCTGTACTGAGATGATTCCCTTTCCTGACTGTACCCACGATAACTTTCATTAAGTTTGATTCCTCCTACAGAGGATATGCATCATTGCACCCTTTTCCTGAATTAGTCCCATAGCTGTAGTACTATTTACACTACTCCTAGTCCCCCATGTCTTCAGCATATAGCCCTTATATGCCCCTCACTAGACTGAAGGCTCCCGCCCTTTTTCCCACAGACATGACAGCTATTTATTGTAGCTTCATATCCCGTAGATACCACAGACGGCATCTACATTTAATAATACAGCCAAAGCCTCCATCATGCTGAACAAAGTCCCAGCCTATCCCATCCAAGATCGCTTTGATCAACTTTACAAACACAAAGCATCGGGCGGTAACAATTTCTCCGCCCTCCAGCCTGTGTTTTCTTTGTCATTGCGCAGACGCAGCGTCACACGTTTCCCTTGGAAACCGCTGTTCCAAAGAGGATCACGCACTATTGGACGCCGGGCGCCTACCACGCTCACAGGCCCGCGTCTTCCACTCTTCTGCGCATGCGCAGCTTCGCTGGGTTCCTATGGCTACGTGTGACCCGTCTGGGTTCCCGTATCACCGTGGCCGGCGCCGGAAGCGTTTACACGCTTATAGACGCCACGCCCGCACTGCCGCATTACTCCCAAGCAGCGAGCACGGCGAAATAGGTGACCCGCCAGATCCCGCCCGTACAAACTGTAAGTCTATCCTTTCCTTCCCTCCAGCAGGACACGAACTACGGAGACCTCCCTCCTAACGCCTAAATGGGTAGTTACCCCTTTACCAACAACATACCTTTTTCTCTCTAGAGTATGTTGTGTCCGGCATAGCGCCCTGCCCCTGCCTGATGCAGCTCGATTCGAGCGCCAGCATTGTGAGCATCTCTCTGCCTTGTAATACTGTCGTGAACTAGTCAATGTTGTTGATGTTTGTTAGTCTAGTTTGTCACTATATGTTGACCACGAACTCTGAACAGGTTCTTAAATAACCGAATATACCACTTAGCTGGCACTAAGAAGAATTCACAGCGGTATATTATATGAGCACTCCAACTTAGTGCACTCCAGTCTGTGATGCCAGCATGCACATATTCTATAGCACGCACTAAGATTTAGAAACAGACCTTATCCAATAGATATTTTTTTCCCAAGTTAAGAGCACGTTTGCACAGCACCTGTAGACACGCTCTACACCGATGAAGGCACTGTGTCAACCACCACTGTGGAATATCTGAATAATTGCATGTATCCTGCACTTCATCACTGCACTACGTAACAGGATAGTAATTATTTTATTCATTTTTCCTTTCCACAGGTTTTTGCAGCACCCTAAATTTTAGGTGTGCGTTCCAGAAGTTTATATTTTTTTCTTCTGATGCCCAAGGATTTAGGACTGGGTGTGTCTTTTAGGGGGCACATACCACCCACTTCCTTGTTTTGGTCCTGATGAATACCGGGGAATTTTCCCCTCATGGTAGAAACATGTCGACCATCACATAACACAGAGATAAGTAGGCCGTAACTTCCCTACTACTATCTCAGCTTTGATTTTTAACCTTTGTCCAGTTACTTTTTTATTAAATCATAAATAGAAGACTACCAGGACAATTTTTAACACTTACACATTTTTGTTTGCACCCCACATCTCACAACCAGCTCCACTGCAGTTGCAGGTGTTGTAGCACACCCAAGTGACGCTAGGTCACTTGGGTGGGCCCCGATGATGAAGCAAGTCACCACCAGGTGGTGAGTGAGGGGTTTCCTAACAAAGGAATAATATTTCCTTCTGTCTAAACAAAAAGCCTTCATTTACCCTCATCGGGTAGTACTCCTTCATTTTGTTTTTTCATACCTTGACCCAGGGAATCAGGAGTATTCCCCGTCCGACGACTACGGACGCAACTCCTTACTCTCCTACTTGTTTTTCCTAGCCAGAACAAGGGCCAAAGGGATTGATGAAAGAATAAAGCACAGAGTATGTGAGTCTGACTGGGCAAACATGTTTTTATCTGCAGCTAGTTTCTTTCAAGAGGAAGTTTTCAGCCAAGTAGCTGATCTAAACAGCAAGGTGAATGTGTTTGCAGCAGATTGTTATGCCCACCTGAACTACATGCATGCATACATTTGAACATATGAAATTCCTATGTGCTCACAACTGCAGCGTAACCAACAGACTTCAGTTACGTTTGCACTCTTTGAAACAGCAAATGAAGCCAATTTTGAGTGTTGGCTACGGGTTCACACTCAGGGAGAACAGAGAAATAATGGTTAACATTGGTGAAACTGTATTGATCCATAATAATGAAATTAAGATTTTTCAAGTGAGAATTTGCAATGACCGAATTCGTTTTTGTCAGCCTAACAAAAAGAATAGGACACTTATGTGTTCTCAGCTGTTTTGACTCCTGAAGTTCTTGCTACCAAAATAAAAGAACAGGATGCAGTAAAATCAGCAGGAACCATTTTAAGAAAGTACCTAAAAGATATTTTGAATTTAATGATAAATTTTTTGATAACCCAGATTTCTGAAAATCATGGGAGTCAACAAGAATGCCTGATGTTGTCTTAAAATTTTTTACATCATTGTTTAATATCAGCAAAGCAAAACTGTTACAAACAAAAGTTCTTGAGTTCGGAACAGAAGCCGATAACATTGATGATGGCTTTGAAGATATAAGCGAAGAGTGGAAGGCAATCTTATGAACCGATAGGCTTATGATGTGTAAATATACTGTCTTTTCCAAATCATGCTTTATGAATTACATCACAGCAAAAATAAAACTTCCCGACACATGATGACTGCCCACACAATCTATGACAAGTGGAAAAGTAGAAAGCTAATCACTTCAATGAATAGAATCGCTGTATCAACAAGTTATAATGATAAAGTACAGCGCAGAAACTAGCTAGCAGCTCCTGCTGTAAAATCTTGTGAAACCAACAGCACATAACCTCCAAGTCACTTTACCAGGAAAGGATTTATAATCGCTGCTCTTGATAATTTTGATTTTGAAGACAGATCTTCTTTGTCCGGAACATCCAGCACACATGACAGTGCCATGGTGCTTTTTCAAGATGGTACCAATAAAGTAGCTGCTAGAAAACAAGCTGTGACAGCTGTAGGCATAAACAAACGAAGCTGGAAACTTATAACTCAGCTGCCTTGCCAAGGTGTGCAAAATCACTACAAGCCATCAACACATCCCAGTCTACCAGAAAGTTTCAAAGTGGCTGAGGTCATGGATCTTCTTTTACCTGATGCTGTGGTCCGCAAAGCTAATTTATGGTAACAGTAGGGGCATCATCTGTGGAATCCCCCGGCACCGCAGGGACAGGAGAGGGAAGGACAGGTGTAGTGGGTGCAGGTGGCGTGGATCCATCCACACTGGCTGGTGCATTGCAGAAAGTAGCAACATATACTTGGCTGCACACCTCAGCCAGTTCTGTAAAGCTACCACATGAACCCGGGGACACATTGGGGGTGGAGGTAGAGGGTTGTGAGTGTGTGGTCGCGGGTCTGTGGATGCGTGTGTGTTGTGTGTCCCCTCTGCCTGTGGGTGTGCCTACATCCCCTTGAGATTGGGTGCGTGGTGATTTGAATTTCTCCTGCGTGTGGGTGTGCTGGGTGTGTCTGTTGTTGTGTCTGACCTGTGGTGTCTGCGTGTACTTTGGGAAGGTATGGGACAGGCTGAGGTGGATGGGTCAGAAGGATGGGGGGGCAGATGCTGCTGGGTGGACAGAGCTGCCGTCAGTGTTGATTCTATGGCAGCCACACTCCGACGAAGATCAGACATGCCAGATGACATGCCATCCATGAACGACACCAACTGTGTAATGAGTTGTGTATGTCCATGGAGGGCAGTCAACATGGATTTCTGACCTACAACAAGCTGCCGAAGTAGGTCCACAGACTCAGCACTGAGGGCAGCAGGGGACACAGGGGCAGGTGCTGCGGTGCTGGGACCAAAGGAGACATGGGGGCTAGCACGGACCCTAGGGACCCTAACAACTGGGAGAGTGGAGATGGTAATGGAGGAGGAGAGGCCAGCCAAAGATGAAGAAGAGGCCATTTCTGCATATTCCCCCCTCCTCCGGAGAGTCTGATGCTGAGCCGTCCGCATTGTAGGAGGTGTCGGTCACATGGGGTCCGGCCCGCAGACTCTCCTCACCCTCCGGGCCACTGGCTCCCTCCGACTTCTCAAAGCAGGTGGCACTGTCACTGGGTCCCTCTGTCTGGTCCGTGTCTGTGTCTCCTCCAGATTATGGTGATGATGCTGTTGGCAAGGAGAATAAGAAAAACATATCAGTCACCTGTACACATTTGACAAATCAGCTAGTAACAAATTGCCAACGTTTCTGAACATGGCATGCATCATGAGTCCCAATACACTGAACTATGCACAATGCTAAGCCTACTCTTGGCCAATCTGAAGAGAAACTACGTACAATGTATAGTAGGGTAGAAGTAACAGGCAAGGCAACAACTTGTATGAGAGAGACACATTGATGACCGACTGCATGACAACTGGATAGCTGGTGATCATTCACTGTTCATTTTCCCACACTGACACACAAAACAAGACCTGGTCATGGTTGAATAGCTGTGACTCCGTGCCACATGCTAAAACTCCTTCATGAACTCCGATATGATGCCATCCTTGGACCTGGAGCCAAGTGTACCTTCACCTCACACTGGCATTACAGATGTCTACACCCAATTTCACATTGTCTGGTTGTCCATCTATAAGATCTCTTAACAACATGCAACTAATTTTGAGTATATGCACACACACACTGTGTGACTATGCACAACCCAAAATTATTATACATGTACAGTGTGCACCTGTAGCTAACACATGACAATTAGAAAGTACACCATGAACAAAGGCCCCTGAGGCAGGCTCATGCAGAAAATACATGTTGATCATAGCGA
The DNA here is from genome assembly GCF_964263255.1 of Lissotriton vulgaris. Lineage (NCBI taxonomy): Eukaryota > Metazoa > Chordata > Amphibia > Caudata > Salamandridae > Lissotriton > Lissotriton vulgaris. The sequence continues at coordinate 1,657,002,553 of NC_141685.1, read as the reverse complement.
AAATATGTAGAAGGGCAGACACAGTGCACATGTGGTGCTACATGTAAGGTAACAACAGGTGTCACAGAGCTCCCTCCAACATTATGATGTGCTAAGGAATATGCATACTAACACATAGCACCTTAGGAGTACCTGTGAAAGAAAAAGTTTGGGCACAGAGCAGGGCAAATGTTGAGTACGGCAAGGCAAGTAAACCAGCATCAGCTGACACTTGGCCATTCTCATGCCAATGCATGAAGTGGCTGTCTGACAACACCACACCAACTGTGGGAGTGTTAGCATGCATGGGAGCACTGCAGGTAGCATGTGACACACATGACAACAACCAGACATGTACCTACCCCCTTCTTGCTGCTGTCTCCCCTGCAACTGCCTATGGAGGTCTGGAACACCACTTCCAGGACCCGGAGCATGTGGGGGGTGAGGTGGCGGGTGCGGCCATGCCGGCGTGGAGCTTCTAGCTTCAGCTGTACTCTGGCGATGCGGCGGGTCCAGCACCGGATGTCCTGCCACCTCTTCTTGATGTTTCTGAGCCTCCTGCGAGGCCCCCCTCTCTCCTGACAGCCCTGGCGATGTCCAGTCAGATGTCAGCCTTCTCAAAGGCAGATACCTGTCATGAATGTAAAGATAAAGAACATCAGTACACCTGGTCCATGTCCCAAAGACACACATATGCACAAAATACTTGAGGACAACAGGGGATAGGATGATGAACACACTTGCATCATTGTCCAGGAGTTTGTGGCCTGTGAGCAAACAGAAAAGCACTACATGATATTGAAAGGCTACAGAGGACATAAGGGGTGCAAACCACTCATTCTGCATGGCACTCACTGAGCAATATCTGCCACATGAGGGTGCACTGCAGCACGTGACATGCAGTCACACACCCAACTACAACAAATAACCCTCTTCAGACAATACTGTGCACACCGGCACTCACTCAAAACAAGATTGCATCTCTCAGAAATATGCATACACAATGGCTGTAGTGTCACACACACACACAACAGGTGCGCACTCCAAGGTAATGCACACATCACTCACCTGATCCTCTGGTCTCCCATACAGCTTGCTGTAGTTAGGCAGGAGGGCATCCAGCAGGGCCTTGTTCACCCCCTCACTGAATGCAGGTGCCCTCTCCATGGTCAGCTAATCAGGGTCCAGAGGATACAGAGACAGCAGCTGTGGTTACCACTCCAATTTTGTGCAGGCAAGTCCCCTCCCTCAGCCACATGCTGCCTTATATCTGTGCTGCTGAGGGTCTGTGAGTGCATGGAGTAGTGTGTGATAGGCCACAATAGTTAGCATCCTATGTTCCATCCAATCCGATGACACAAAAGGCCATGACACACGTATGCATGGTTTGAAAAGTGAGCCAGAGCTGAACAACAACTTTTGCAACATTGTATACTTTTGCCCAACTGAATTTTCCAGATCACCTGTAGGACACTCTGAAATCTCTGTAACCATGACAACCTGGCTGCATTCTAATCCTACCACTGTTCCCCTAGATGTTCAGCATGTTTCATTTTTGAAAGTACACACAAGTACGGTGCGATTGCCATCGCAAATGCAACTCATTGAATGGTGAAACGAGGCATACACACGCACGTACGAATGGGGTACGCTCTGCTCGCGTATGGCTACAATGCATTGGGAAACGAGGCGTACACACGCACGCACGATTGGGGTACGCTCTGCTCACGTATGGCTACAATGCATTGTGGAAACGAGGCGTACACACGCACGTACGAATGGGGTACGCTCTGCTCGTGTATGGCTACAATGCATTGGGAAACAAGGCCTACACACGCACGTACGATTGGGGTACGCTCTGCTCGCGTATGGCTACAATGCATTGTGGAAACGAGGCGTACACACGCACGTACGAATGGGGTACGCTCTGCTCGCGTATGGCTACAATGCATTGGGAAACAAGGCCTACGCATGCACATACGATTGGGGTACGCTCTGCTCGCGTATGGCTACAATGCATTGGGAAACAAGGCCTACACACGCACATACGATTGGGGTACGCTCTGCTCGCGTATGGCTACAATGCATTGGGAAACAAGGCCTACACACGCACGTACGATTGGGGTACGCTCTGCTCGCGTATGGCTACAATGCATTGGGAAACAAGGCCTACACACGTGCTTACGAATGGGGTACGCTCTGCTCGCGTATGGCTACAATGCATTGGGGAAATGAGGAAGAGGCCTACACACGCATGTCCCGTACAGTGCGTCAGACATGCTCAAGTGAATGGTTGTGTAGGCTGCGTCCATGACCTCATTCATGTCAACATTGGGAGAGTGCACCTAGTAAATCACATGGCAGGGATGTAGTGTACACTCATGTTGAGCAAGTGGATGTATACATCTGCATGGCATCCTTCCATCAGCAGGCCCTAGGTCTGGCAGACAGTGATGTAGCACAGGAAATGTCATCTTGTGGCTCACTTGATGTGTGAAGAGCTGTTGAGACATGTCAATGATGATGGTGCACATGTGTCTCACATACATACAACACTTATCAGCTGAGTAACGTCTGCAACATATTGTGATGCACAACAACACTGGAAGGGCACGCCATTCAGTACATGGAAATGTCACATCATGACATTGACATGCCCACTTTCACAGATGTGAAATTGACGCACAGCATGACCCTGTGTGACCACCTCATGTGTGTGCCATGTGTGACACTATGCATGCTGATAGCATATGAAATTAACAGGTCAGTACCATATTCCTCCCTTTACAATATCCACAAGCGTCAGACAGGATCTGCAAATCTGTGCCCAGCAGTACCCTTGTGCGTCTGTAGGCAACGTCTTTGGCTTCGTGTGTGTCGTTGGCATTGTGTGCGCCTTTATGACGTTGTCTGAGTACTCAAACGCCGCCTACGTGTGCTGACGTCAGGTCTGAATTTTAAACCCCAGCAGCGCAGTTCTGGTATAAGTGTCACCTTAGTTATTTCCATTAGAAACTTTGTACAATCACTTTTGCTGAGTAGACTTTAATTTTCTAATCTGGACGGTGCCAATAGGGATGTTCGATGTCAAACCTCTGAGGATTGCGACCGACTGATGTCGATGACTGACCCTCACCATCGGTGTCTACACAGTCTCAACGTCAAACACGACAACAAGAGCTGCTCCGACTGCCGGGCCCTGACTTTGGAATGTAAGCGGTAGTGGTCCCGCAAGCGGCTCCTACTCCAGCAGTTGCCCTGCACTGCAAGAGGTCATGGTCTGGACGGATGTCGAGGGACCGGGCGTGGGGTTTGAGCCATCACAGGTCCGGGAGTCAACATCACTCCTCTGTGGCAAAGTCGTCTGCAAAACACAAGAAGTCAGAGAGGTCATCGCTCTTCCAAATGCCCACGATGCACGTGGAATGCAGCAGGGGATTTGTGTAACACCGCCCACAAGGCTCTGTCAGAGTCACGGGCGTCGTAGCCTGCCCCACATCCTCCGGTCCATGGCCAGCATGCAATGCAGGATGAATTTGAGCGCTTCCTCATGGCCATGCTGTCCCTCACTCCTCCGACGGGGAATGCCGCGGCATTGGGCCCAGCGGACACGTCTGGGGTCCCTAGTGGGTCTGGTTCTCCGGCCCTGACGCTGACTGGTGCTTTGGCTCAGACGGCACAGGCGCATTCGGCCCTGTGCCTCTGGGCCACACTGGATCCAAAACTTGATTCTGGTCCTCGCTGGTTGACTTATATTAGATCCACTGGTGTACTCCTTGCTTAAACTGTATAAATCCTTGTTTGTTTTTTAGTTTAGTGCACTCCTTCCAAAGTGTTGTGTCTTAGAACACTGTTGTATAACTGATTACTAGGAAAGGTGGAGATCCCCCACCTTTAGAGGTCGTGTGCACTCTTCAACATTGGCCTGAAAAGGTCATTCCAAAATTCTTCATTTATTCATTTCAAACACATTTCTCAAATAAATTCATCCAAGTCATCATTTGATTATTCATTTCTTGTGATTATTTATTTGTTTATACTTGGTGTTATCATCTTGGTTAAATCATATTCACTTCTCATTTACCCAATGCATTTCGGGTCAGGGACCCTTCTTCTGGGGTCTCTATAAGGAAAAACAAGGACTTTTACGAGCCACCCTTACATATCTCTTATCTCAATGCATAAACAATAGAAAAAACTTTAAAGCAACTCTATAAGCAAACCATTCAATCAATGGGTGTATCAAATCGCTTTACCATACCCTGTATAATCAAAATAGTCTCGACATTTCACGTAAAACATTAACTTAAACAATCATGGTATAAAAAATCTGAAATAAACTACACTGTTTGTTATACTCGCTAAGATAGTTTACTGCGCAAAGTTTTTAAGCCTAAACTCGCTGTTGGTACTCACGGAAGTGAAAATCCGCGTCAGCTTCGTAGTATAGCCAATCCTAGACGTGCTAGCTGTTTAGCTGCATGTCTCGTTTAAAACCAGTGTGGTGATTGGGTCATGTGTGGATCACATGATCGCAACTTGATAATTCTCAGATTTAAATGCGAAACTAAACGCTGATAAAACAAATAAATATTAATTGTGAAAGAAATAGTAAACAAACTGGGATCTGGAAAGTTGAATTATTAAACTACGGTTACAAAGTTGTGTGACTAGATCGTTACGCGCTGGCGTTCCACTGCGTATAATAATACTGAAAAACTCTCCAATGATTGGATACTATGTGAATCACGTGATCGCAACCTGTGTATGTGAATTAACTAAGAATACGATCAAAAATGTGTACATAACCTGACAAGGTATATAATGTATTGGTGACAACATCTGACCCATAATGCAAAACAGTCCCAAAAATATATAATTAATCCATGAAAAATTAACCCATGAAAAAATTATAATTTTTCCGTGAAAAAATTATTTACGCAGTCACAGGGAATTACCCAAGAGCTAAAGAGTATAATCTAAAGAAAAAATGCTATCGCAACCCTAAAACATGAACTAAATCACAGAAATGTCGGCCATCTTAAATTGGGAAGTAGTAAGCAGAAACAACAGTCAGTAATGTACATTAAAGAAAACAGGATAATTCAATCCTGTCATTTAGTCCTTGTGGTTGTAAACTACACATTTTGCGAATCCAGAAATATTCAGCTCTTAATCTTTTCTTGTGAATGTCAAAGTCTTCTTCTGTTGTGATCACTTCAAGTATAGTAAAACGAAGTTGAGAAATGTTATGTTTAGCCTCCAACCAATGAACCGCTATAGATGACTTCTGATTCCTTTGTCTAATGTTACTCTTGTGTTCTGTTATTCTAACTTTGATTTTTCGTTCGGTTTGGCCTATGTACAGTTTACCACACGGGCATTTAATACCATAAATAAAAAAATTTGTGTCACAAGTACTTGAATGGAGTAGAGGAATCTGTTTTCCTGTCATCGGATGAGTGAATACACTTCCCAATATCACATTATTACAATGTACGCAGTTCATACATTTCTGCATACCTTTATGATTTCCTGTTGTGCTTTTCAATTCCTTTCTTTTTAACAGTTCTTTAATGTTTCTTGATCTATTAAAAGCAAATGTAATCTGTTCAGCAAATAGTGGTTGGAGATCTGGTTCTTGAGTGATCATTGTCCAATAATGTCTCATTATTCTTGTGATTTGTTTGGATTGTGTAGAATGTTTGAGCACACAAACTGTGAGTTTATTGTCTTTTTTCTCTTTAGTTTCAAGAAGATCTTCTCGATTCATTGCCAACACTTGGTTTTTAGATTCTTCCAGCATCTTTTTCGGGTATCCTCATTTGAGATATTTTTTGATCTGATTGTCAATAGTGGATGATACCTCATTGGGGTCAGATGTAATTCTTTTTTGTCTGATGAACTGTGAAAAGGGTAGATGCTTTTTTAAAGAATAATGGTGAAAACTTTCAAAGTGCAAACTTCTGTTTCTATCTGTACTTTTTATGTAAACGTTCGTGATGAGTTTTTTGTCTTCAATCCTTATTTTTACATCCAGAAAAGACAGTTCTTTATTATTTTATTTTTATTTTATTTATTTTATTTTGAAAGTTTTATATAGCGCGAACAAGATCTTTGCAGATATCAGAGCGCTTTACAAGGGCACAGGGGTGATGGAGTAAAAGAATGTAATAGTTGAGGTAGTTAGGTACAAGGTGCATAGGTACATAGGTAGGTCAAAAAACAGGAGGTAGATCATAGGTGAGGTAGTGTCTGTACAAGGTGCATAGTCAAACAGATGCGCCAATAATATAAAAGTACAAAAATAAGCATATACTTGTTTAAGCGTGCTTAAAGTGTTTTTGGAGATAACATAAAGGTGGGCATAGTTGAGGTAGGTGAGTGCAGGATGTATAGTCACACAGGTGCATCAGTAGTACAAAAGTAGGGATGGTTGAGGTGGTGTAGGTACAGTGTGCAAAGTCAGACAGATGCGTCAACAATATATCAAAATACAAAGAGGGAACATATACAATCAAATAAGTCATAATACAAGTAGTACAAGTAGACCAAGGGGTCAGGCAGGTATTACGGAGCGGATTCATGAGAAATACAGAATAATAGATCATGTGTATTTAGCCATGAGGATCGCTTTTACTTCTTTCTTAAACAGTTTGTTGGAGGAGATGAGCCTGCTTTCAGGAGGGAGTGAGTTCCAGATCCTGGGTGCCATTCCTGAAAAGGAGCGTTTATAGGTTTTTTCCTTCCGGAATCTTCGAGGCTTCAGCAGAAGATTGTTTGTGCTTCTAGTAGTTCTAGAGCCACCCGAGATTGTCAGCTTTTGAGTGATGTAGGCGGGTGAGTTCATGTGTACAGCCTTGTGAGTCATGCAGGCGATTTTCAGATGTATTCTGGCTTCAAAAGGTAGCCAGTTCAGGGATTTAAAGTCAGGGGAAATATGCGAGTGTTTTTTTGAGCCAGTGATGAGTCTCGCTGCAGCGTTAAGGGACGCTCTTAGGGGTGCCGTTGTAGTTAGGGGGAGCCTGCAGAGGGCGGTGCTTCCGTATTCTATGTGCGGGATGACTATAGATTGTACTGCAGTTTGGAAGTCTTTGGCTGGAAGGAAGGGTTTAAGTTTTCTCAAGGTATTGATTTGGAAGTTCGCTCCTTTGGTTGCCTTGCTGATGTGCTGCTGCATGTTGAGATTGGCGTCAAGTGTTATGCCTAAGGATTTTGCTGAGTCTACGACGGTAGGTTGTACATTTAGAGCCGTTAAGTGCTTAAGCCATGTTTGCGCCGTAGAGATTTTTGCGGGAGGTGAGATCAGGAGGAACTCAGTCTTCAGGGCATTGAGTTTGAGGTGATTCTCGGCAAGCCAGGATTGGGTGTTTCTGATCGTGGTGTTCAGAAGCATGATGTCCTTGGGGGATTGTATTTTGAGATAAAGTTGGGTGTCGTCGGCATACATGTGAAAGTGAACATTGGATGTCTGTAGCAAAGTAGTGAGAGGTTCCATAACTAGGTTGAACAGTGTTGGGGAGAGGGAGGATCCTTGCGGGACGCCTAGCGATACAGGTACCGGAGAGGACATCAGGTTATTGCTTTTGAATCTTTGTGACCGGTTGTGTAGAAAGGAGGTGAACCACTTGAGAACAGTCCCTGATCACTGTTCCCAATAAGCTGCGCGGGTGAGCGCGCGCGCACAGATGTCACCCTAAGCGCGCAGTGCGCTGTATTCAGCGCGCACTACCGCGACAACGCCGCTTCCAAAACGCGAGGATTCTTTGATGGCACAGATGCGGGATTTTGTATTCGTGTTGCTTGCAAGGCACACCAGCAGCCGTGCACTGAAAGAAACTCAATGCAGAGTGCCTAACACGCCGATTTTGTATTCGTGTTGCTTGCAAGGCACACCAGCAGCCGTGCACTGAAAGAAACTCAATGCAGAGTGCCTAACACGCCGCAAACAATCCCATTGCGCTCAGAAGGTCTTCCTCCCGGTTGGCGAAAACCACACACTTTATAAATTCAAGTCCTCAGTTAAAAACTACGGATCCGTTTTCTATAATATGTTCTTAATGGACTGTGATTGCTGCTCACACGGACAGAAAAAGTAAAAACCTTTCTCACATACAGTGAGAAAACGTTCAGCATCACCAACTCAAGCAAAAACTTATGGCTGTATAACACCATAAAATAACAATCAAAAGATGCACAGTCAGACGTATTCGTCAAATAAAGCATTCTTAGTAGATCATGGGTTACTCACTGCTTTAAAAATCTGCATAGTCGAAATCCAGAACCAATCACATTCAGCCTGCTTTTTCCTGACACACACGGATTCCCTGCTCTCGAAACAGACAGAGGACAAGGGGCGTAACACAGCCCTCCGCAGCCCCCTGTTGTGTGTGTGTGTGTGTCGGGGGGGGGGGGGTGGGGGGGCATGCTCCAGGGCCCCCCTCACTTCATCAATGAAAATTACGGCTCTTAATAAATTAAGTGGTGTACTGTACACGCACACCTGGGCCCCGAGGGTCAGGAGAGAGGCTCGCCCAAGCCTTTCTTTCATTATATTTCAATAGCGCAGTGTGCACGAGCGGCCCCGGTCGGGCCTGTGCAATGCTCTGACCTCTGAGCCTCCTCATTCAGGAATAGGTGACAGAGATTAAAATTGAGAGAAGTGAGGTGAGGTCGGGATGGGTGAACAAGTAGAATGAAAGGAGAAAGGCGTGAGGAAGATAGAGAAAAGAAAGAAGGGGAGAGGCAAGTGCAAGCAACTTCATTTTAAAACGCTGCAATAGCTTTGGAAGAACGTTCATTTAAAACGCTGCAAGACATTTATATAAAAAAGAAAGTGGCAAGATATTGGAGAGACAGTCTATCAAGTACGCAGCAATAACTTAGACACTGTCCACAATGTCCACATAAGTAGCAGTTTGAGTATGCCCCCCCCCTTGAGATATTTCTGCACTAATATTTTAATCGTAACCCTGTTCCTGTTTAGTTTAAAGGCAACTGTCAGTCAATGGCAATTGGCTTTAAGTCAAAAAAATGATAAAATCTGAATCAGGGTAAGCCTAGAGTAACTGTCAGAATAGGGAGTGAAGTAAAATATAAGCCTGTAACAAAAAAAAGGTATGATTAACGAGTACATGGTGTAAGAAGCTGGAGTCATTTGATGAACAGGGAAATAAAAAAGTTGAACAAAACAGATTTTTGGGGCCTGGTTAGTCGGTGGGAAGAGCAGGACTGTAGCAACATTGAGTGATGAAGATGAGATGAAGCATGACATGGAAACCAAAATTGCTAAACATTAACTTTATGCTGTTGATGGAAAGATTCTTGGACTAACGAAAAGGGTGCTTGGTGGCTGAGGCTGTGAATATTTTGCAGTGTGATTCTACTCAGGATTCACATGCAATGCATCGTTCCACCAGCTGGTGGGTGGGTGAGGAAAAAGCATGCAAAAAAAGTATCATTTTGTAATGGCCATAGGTGCAGTCTGTATATTTAATAAAAAGGTTTCCCATAAGGCCAGGGTTCCCTACCGAGTGCCCATTAGCTTAAGTTTATATTTCCCACCATACTATTCAGAAGCACTATCCAAATCACGAACAGAAATAATTTTCAACTATCAGTCCCAAAAAGAGTTTATAGCAACCCTTAAAAGAAGAAAACAGAACATTGGCAAAAAAGTGCAGAGGATGTAAAAAACACTGAAAACTGACATGAAGACAGTTTTTTCCAACGTGCTGAGAGAAAACAGGGTTATGTTTAGTGTCTGTCTTTTCAGGATGTTTCATTTTCTGTCTGCCTACTATGCAAATGATGTTACCTAAGTTAGGTTTGCATGATGTCAGCAATCAGTGCCTCCCTCATGATCATGACAATATTATTTGTTACAACTGCACTCTTTTTAAACCAAACTGTAGTGCAGATAGTTCATAGTGGCACAAAATATGAAGACTACAGTCCAAAGATTTCGGTTTTCAGTAGTGACAAAAAAGGTTTACACATCAATTGCAGCAAATTAACGCAATAGAACAAATTTCCCATTCTGATGAGAATTAGGAAGAGGAGCCATAGGTTAGTATCTGCTCAAAAAACTATTCTGACTTTCTCGAATAAACTATAAACTGGCAATGTCAAAAATAGAAAAAACGTGGGAGTCAAAATCGTCTGGACCAATACTGCTTTTGTTGACACAAGATGGCAATAAAACACTGCAAAGATGAAGTGATGAGACACTTTTCAATTCGACTTGGGAAGCAGATGAAACTTAAACCAAAGCCAGATTTCTTTAGATCTTGAACTGAACTTAAGTTGAAAGCAAAACCTTTTGAATTAACGTTAAATGGGAAAAAACGAGATCCTATTGGCATTGAATGGACATAATTTTTTTTAATGAACCACATCGTCTTGAAGGCCATTCAGAAATGATATATTTATCACAACATACCCAGGAATCTAAAAATGATGTACCAGACAACACTAAGAAAATTAGCAGTATCCTAATGAAAACTAATGAAGATTGAAATAATAGAGCATTGAATGCCTTTAACTTGTAGTTACTGTGCGGAAAAAAGATCAGTCAACTCTGCTTCTAATATAGGTCTACCCCTTGATAGAGAGCAATAAACAAGACGGAGTTGGCAAGGAGATTGAGATGGTCCATTCGTGCAGTGGTGCATTTAAAACTCCTGTTACCCAGCTGGTATTGACATCAAAAGTGACAAAATATGAAGGAGATCCTATAATGTATGCTTAAGTATAAACAACAAGCACTGGCATAGCTAATAGATCTCGCCTACAGCTTTACGAATTTGTCTTAGCCATGTTGTACAGCAGTGTGGCTGCTATTCAGTATGGCTAAAAATTACTGGTGCAAAGTGGCGTGGAGTGAAGCCTTCTAACGTGGAGTAGAGTGTATTGTTATGGAATGACTCTGAGTTGAGTGGTATGGTGTGTTATGAAGTGGTATATAGTGATGTGGAATGTAATTTAGGAAGTATAGTGTCGTCCTAAAAAGTATCCGATGGCCCTGATGCAGGCTCTAGCATATGAGGGCTATACTCTATACTACTAAGCAAAATAGGGTTAATAAAAACAAAGACTCATTGTTCTCTTAAAAATGATAGCATCGTTTCAACACTGATTTTATTATGAACAGTGCCCGGGCTGTTTGACCCTAATGTTCTACCCCACAACCGACCTCCGAAATTAAGACCGGATATTTTGACCTTACTACCAGTGAAACACCTAAATCAACGTTTACATCCTTGTTAGGGTAGGACAAAAACATATCTGAAAACATTCAACTTCGCTCCTAGAACACACAAAAGTTTAAAATTAAAGGTTGCACATTGTCCACAGAAGTAGCAAATACTCTACCTCTCCCTCCCTCTATCTCCTTCTCCCTCCCTCACCCTCCCTTTCCCGCTCTGTCCCTCCCTCTACCTCCCTCTCCCTTCCTCTACCGCTCTCTCCCTCTCCCTCCCTCTCCCTCCACCGCTCTGTCCCTTCGCCTACCTCTCCCTCTCCCTCCCTCTACCTCTACCTCTACCTCCTCTTCCTCTACCTCCCTCCCTCCACTTCCCTCTCCCTTTCCCTCCTCTACCTCCCTCTCCTTCTACCTCCCTCTACCTCTCCCTCCCTCTACCTCTCTGTCCCTCCCTCTCCCTCCAGCTCCCTCTCCCTCTGCTCCCTCCTGCTCTGTCTCCACCTACCTCTCCCACTCTGTCCCTCCCTGTCCCTCCCTCTCCCTCTCTGTCCCTCCCTCTCCCTCTGTCCCTCCTTCTCCCTCCCTCTATCCCTCCCTCTACCTCCCTCTCCCTTTCCCTCCCTCTACCTCTCTGTCCCTCCCTCTCCCTCTAGCTCACTCTCCCTCCCTCTCCCTTTCCCACCCCCTCTCTCTCCCTGTCTCTACCGACCTCTCCCACACTGTCCTTCGCTCTGCCTCCCTTTCTCTTTCCCTCCCCCTCCCTTTCCCTCCCTCTAACTCCCTCTCTGTCTCTACCTACCTCTCCCACTCTGTCCCTCCCTCTTCCTTTCCCTCCCTCTCCCTCTACCTCCCTCTCTGTCTCTACCTATCTCTCCCGCTCTGTCTCTCCCTCTACCTCTCTGTCCCTCCCTCTACCTCTGTCCCTCCCTCTACCTCTGTCCCCCCCTCTCCCTCTAGCTCCCTCTCCCATTCCCTCACTGTCTCTACCTACCCCTCCCCCTCTGTCCCTCACTCCCTCTCCCTCTCCCTCCCTCTCCCTTTCCCTCCCTCTACCTCTCTGTCCCTCCCTCTCCCTCTAGCTCACTCTCCCTCCCTCTCCCTTTCCCACCCCCTCTCCCTCCCTGTCTCTACCGACCTCTCCCACACTGTCCTTCGCTCTGCCTCCCTTTCTCTTTCCCTCCCCCTCCCTTTCCCTCCCTCTAACTCCCTCTCTGTCCCTACCTACCTCTCCCGCTCTGTCCCTCCCTCTTCCTCCCTCTCCCGCTCCCTCTACCTCCTTCTCTGTCTCTACCTACCTCTCCCGCTCTGTCCCTCCCTCTCCCTCTCCCTTTCCCTCTACCTCTGTCCCTCCCTCTCCCTTTCCCTCCCCCTACCTCTCTGTCCCGCCCTCTCCCTCTCTGTCCCTCCCTATCCCTTTCCCTCCCTCTACCTCTGTCCCTCCCTCCCTCTTCCTTTACCTCCATCCCTCTACCTCGTTGTCCCTCCCTCTCCCTCCTCTACCTCCCTCTCCTTCTACCTTCCCCTACCACTCCCTCTCTGTCCCTCCCTCTAGCTCCCTCTTCCTCTAGCTCCCTCTCCCTCTAGCTCCCTCTCCCTCTAGCTCCCTCTCCCTCCAGCTCCCTCTCCCCCTCCCTCTCCCTCCCTCTCCATCTACCTGTGTCCCTCCCTCTCCCTCTCTGTCCCTCCCTCTCTAGCTCCCTCTACCTCTACCTCCCTCTCCATCCCTCTGCCCCTCCCTCTCCAACTACCCCCTCTCCCTCTACCTCCCTCTCTCTCTACCTCCCCTACCTCCCTCTCCCACCCTCTACCACCTTTTCCCTCCCTCCACTTACCTCCCTCACTCTAACTTCCTCTCTCTCTGTCTCTGTCCCTATCTGTCTCTGTCCCTATCTGTCTCTGTCCCTTTCTGTCTCTATCCCTTTCTGTCTCTTTCCCTATCTGTATGTATCTGTCCCTATCTGTCTTTGTCTCTAGGCGCAATTGTCCAAATTCTGAATGTGCTTACATCCAGGCGCGCAACACCCATTGGGCTCAAAGGGCTTAAGACTGTGAGTATCATCGATGTAATTAGTTTACACAACTTTAAAATACTTTTTAAGTACTTTGACTTGTATTTGCTTTACAAATTACGGCAAACCTAACCACACAACATAGTATAGTTTAACGTGGCACTGTATGTGTGGAAATGCACCATCTTTTCAGATTTTTAAGCAAAAGTTTGGAGGGATATTTGGCTCTGCACACATGCACGGTCTGGTTCCTTGCGCACATAGCCATGGCTGCAGTGCACAGAGACCCTACACTGCCGCACACAGAGGAAAAAAATTAGAGGGAACATTGTCCCTGATATGCCCATTCTTGTGTTTAACAGTTCGAGTAAGTTCTCATGTTTAACTGTGTCGAATGCTGAGGAGAGATCCAGAAGGATGAGGAGGCAGGTATCGTTTTGGTCTAGGATTTGGAGGGCGTCGTCCACTATGTGAGTCATGGCTGTTTCGGTACTCTGCCCTGCACGGAAGCCTGATTGATGAGCGTTGAGGAGATCAAACTTGTCTATGTGTTTAGTCAGTTGTAGCTGTACGCATTTTTCCAACAGTTTAGCAAGGGTGGGAATATTTGTAATAGGGGGGTAGTTGTTTAGATCAGTGGGGTCTGCTGTTGGTTTTTTTAGTAGAGGTGTGACTTGTCCGACTTTGAGGGCGTCAGGGATGGATCCTTGTTGAAGAGAGCTATTGATAATTTTAGTCCAGAGTGGGAGGAGCAAAGGGGTAAAGTCTTTTACAGCGTTTGCAGGAAGGGGGTCAGTGAGGTGATTGGATGGTTTCAGGGTGCTGAGCAATCTGCCAATTTCTTCTTCGGAGTAGGTGCCAAAGGATGACCATGTAGCATTGTTCTTTGGTTCAGGCGCTGCTGTGAGTTGGGGGTTGGAGTAAAGGATTGCGTCATTGATGAGATCGCTTCTTATGTTGTCAGTTTTTTGGTTAAAGAAAGCAGAGAAGTCTTCACAGGAAGGTGTAACGCCCATGGTGCTGATTGTCTGGGGTTGTTCTTTGGATTGTGTTCTGATTAATTCAAACAATTTCCTTGGGCGGTTTTTTGCTTGGGCGAGCTGGAGGCTGAAGAAATCTCTTTTTGAGCGTTTTATTTTCCTGAAGTAGGCGTTTCTCTGTTTCTTCAGGCTTTTTAGGTGCAGTGCAGAGGGGGCTGACCTCCAAGTGCGCTCTGCCATTCGCATGGCCCGTCTATCCTCATTGAGGCTCCCGTCATACCATGGGTTGGAGATCTTGGACGAGACTCTTTTCAGTTGCATGGTTGCAGCCTCATTGATTATTGTGGACATAGCATTTAGATAGTGGTCAGTCAGGAGTTGAACGTCCGTAGCGCCGGACGGGGGAAGTAGGAGATTGCAGCTGTTAGGCGGTAAGGAGTTTGGGTTGAGTTTCTTCATGTCCCTTTTCCAGACTTTGGGCTTAGAGGGTTGCACTGGGTTAAATTTAATTTTTTCATTGATAAGGAAGGAGACAATATGATGATCTGACCAGTCACAAGGTTGGATTGACTCAAGTTGAATAGCGTCCTCTTTGGAGATGATAAGGTCGAGGATAGAACCTTTCTCATGGGTCGGGCTATTGCATATTTGGGTGAGATCAAGGGCGTTGAGGAAGCTTTTGAGGCTATTTGAACTGTGTCACTGCTGTCATTCCAATGGAGATTGTAGTCGCCAAGGAAAATTTGGGTGTTTTGCCGTCCTGAATTGGTTGATATTGTGTCCATGAGTTGTTGGCAGAAGGAGAGCTTGTCCCCAGGTGGGTGGTATATGATGTGAAGTGAGCAGACCGGTTTGCTTTCGCTGATGACATCAAGGCAGAGGTATTCACAGGAAGTAAGAGAAGGGGCGGACGCTTTAGTAACTGAGAGATTGCTTCTGTAGATACAGGCAATTCCACCGCCTGTCTTTTTGGGCCTGTCAAGTCTAATGATACAGTAGTTGGGGGGACTAGGATATCCAAGATAGGTGTAGAAGAATCAGACAACCATGTTTCAGTCAGAATGGCCAGATCCGGTTCCTGAGACATGATGAGGTCGGCGACCCCCGCGGAATGTCTTTGGGCCGATCTGCAATTGAGAAGTATGCATTTGAGGCTAGGGGCGCAGAGGGTGGAGGAAGGTTCTATAGTGATGGCACATTAGTGAGGTTGTTGGGGACGGCGCCTCTGTTGTTATCCTTTTGGTGCCTGAGGGGGTTAGAGATAATCGTTGGGATGGACAGGTGGTTGGTGGCTAGGCGATTTTGGGGAGCCGGGACGTAAGATTGGAGAAGGGCGTGTGTGTCATGGTCTGAGATCGTATTGGTAGTGCGTCTGGGGCGATTGGTGGTATTGCGAGAGGGGATAGAGGTCCAGTGTGGGGAGAGTTGTGTGATAAGGCTAGTAGGCGGTGAGGAGGAAGTGTTGTTAGGTGTAAAGGGAGTATTACGATTGGTGGTAATGCGATTGCGATTGGTATTGTGATTGTTGGTATTGCGAGAGGGGATAGAGGTCCGGTGTGGGGAGTGTTGTGTGGTGAGGCGAGTAGAAGGCGCGGGGGAAGTGTTATTAGGTGTAAAGGTGGTGGTGGGAGGGGGGTGTCTGGGGTGTGTGATGAGCAACTCTTTGATGGAGTGTAGTTCTTCTTTCAATTGGAGGAGGGTGGACATAATCATGTCCAGCGTGGTGTTGGGCGCGGAGTTGGGGAGGGATACAGGCGGTGAACAGGCGAATAGGTTGCTGGAGACGGGTGGGAATCGGGGTGAGGAGGTGGAGCTGGCGAAGGGGTTGGAAGTGTTAGAGAGAGGATAGGTGTTAGGCATGGTGTTGGCGTTATCGGGAAGGGCATCAGTGCTAGGGGGGGAAGGGTAAATGAGGGCGGTGTGGAGGCTGGTGGTAGCGGGGGAGGAGGTGGGATAGTGGGGAGTGAGAGTGGGGGGTGAAAGGTTGAAGGAGGGGTGAAGGATAGGGGTGACGGGAGTGCTAAGAGTCGGGGGGAGATAGGCGGAGAGAGAGTCATGTTGTGTGGGGTGCAGTTGGGGGAGGAGGGGTGTTCTGAGAAGATTGGTGTGGAGGACGGGACGGGAATGCTAAGTGTGGGGGAGGAGATAGGCGGAGAAGAGACATGTTGTGTGGGGTGCAGTTGGGGGAGGAAGGGTGTTCTGAGGGGATTGGTGTGGAGGACGGGACGGGAGTGCAAAGTGTGGGGGGGGATATGGGAAGATGAGCGGAGGTACGAGGGTTGGTAGGGGGGATGGGGGAGCGGGTGGTGTATGGGGGGGCGAGATCTCTGTCTGAGATTGAGGGGTGAGGAGGGGTAGCTGCAGCAGGTGGGTAATTGACTATGGTGCTGGGTGTGAAGGTGAGGTGAGTGTCGTTCTGGTGCTGAACTGGGTTGGGGATGTTAAGGGTGGGTGCTTGCCGTCAGGGGTGGTAAGACAGGGGGTGATATGAGTGTAAGTCCGAGGATTGAATAGGTGCTCTTTGAAAGTGGGAAACAGGTTGTCAAGTAGTTCCAGGTTCCTGTCTGTCCATTGAATTAGGACAATCCCGTTATTGTAAATAGTGATGGTGGTTCTGCCTGGGAAGAGTTGGGATGGTGTGATGGAGAGTGTTAGGCCATGGGTGGATTTCCTGGTGGTGGAGATGTTGAGTAGGGTGGGGAACGCTTTTTTCCATTGAGTTCTGCGT
This sequence comes from Lissotriton vulgaris, assembly GCF_964263255.1. Lineage (NCBI taxonomy): Eukaryota > Metazoa > Chordata > Amphibia > Caudata > Salamandridae > Lissotriton > Lissotriton vulgaris. The sequence goes on along the minus strand of NC_141685.1, from coordinate 1,656,985,654 downwards.
GTAGTGTGGAAGATGATATCGGTGTTCAAGGGTCCATTGACCGATGAGAAGTAGGTGTCGGCAAAGGGGGTTTCTGGGTGGGACTTAAGGAAGTCGTGTTTGAAGCGTTTAGCTGCTTTTTTGGTGAGCACGGGTGGGTAGTTGATTTTATATGTGTGCTTGCCGATGAGATCCATGTTGGTATGGCGGCAAAAGTAGTGCGGGAGGGTGAACAATAATGATAAGCAGGAGCAAGATGCAAATGCAAACACAGCAGGTTACATCGATCAAGAATGGCACTAGCTGGCAAAAGAGACACTAGTGAGCAACCAGCATACAGGAGGTGGCAATCGGTGCATTACATGTGAAAAATTTGAGGTGAGTGCAGGTTACATAAATGTGCTGAATGCACGCTACAAATGCTAACACCAAGTTATACGGCTCCAAAGTGCCCCTAGGGCGCCAACGTGACACTAGTGCGCCTACGTGACACTAGTGAGCGACCAAAATACTTGAGGTAGCAGTCGGTAAATTACAGGAGAGGAAAGTGAGAAATGGGTGCAGGTTGCAGAGTTGTGTAGAGTAGTGCAGAATACAATTGGAGGTATAATTCTGATAAAATATAAGAGCAGGATACAGATGCAAAACAATCAGTTACATGAGACAGATAGGTGTGTACCAAAATACGGTAGTTGAGCTTGGTCTAGGGTGGTGAGTTCTTAGTGTCAGTTCATATAGTGAGAATTAATGAACAGTCCAGCGACAATGACTAGTCCAAGATGGCCACCCGAGAGAGAGACTGGACAAAAATGGCCGCCACATAGGTGGGAAAGAGTCAGTAGTCCTCTGTTTATTGTGGATGCTTTGTGAGCAGGGAGGGCAGTTTCACTGTCATGCTAGCCCAGCTTCTAAGTTGCTGTGTGGGAGTCTTATCTTGCAGGAGCCTCGTGGGCACAGGAGGCGATTTATTGCCTTAGCTTTTGGGCCCCCGCCATTTTGAACAATGGAGATTTAAAAATGAGTACTGGCAAATTCAAATAAAAACCTTATTTGAGCTTAGAGTATGCTTAGCTCTCGCGGATGACTTTAGCATCTGGCTCCATCAAGCCTCCATGCACGCCTGGGGAGCCTCGATCCCCCAGTGTCTGTAGTTCACCCAGTCCGCTGCCACCCGTAGGGTGGTCAGAGCTCTTGATCCGCAGCCCTTCCCGCCTCGCCAGGCGACGACGCTTGATTCCAGCTTGCCCCGCTCCACCACAGCAGCTCCCTGGGCAGCGGGGCAACACTCCCACTCGCCTCCTGCTCCAGATCTCCAACCACTATTTGCTGAACAGATTACATTTGCTTTTAATAGATCAAGAAACATTAAAGAACTGTTAAAAAGAAAGGAATTGAAAAGCACAACAGGAAATCATAAAGGTATGCAGAAATGTATGAACTGCGTACATTGTAATAATGTGATATTGGGAAGTGTATTCACTCATCCGATGACAGGAAAACTGATTCCTCTACTCCATTCAAGTACTTGTGACACAAAAAATGTTATTTATGGTATTAAATGCCCGTGTGGTAAACTGTACATAGGCCAAACCGAACGAAAAATCAAAGTTAGAATAACAGAACACAAGAGTAACATTAGACAAAGGAATCAGAAGTCATCTATAGCGGTTCATTGGTTGGAGGCTAAACATAACATTTCTCAACTTCGTTTTACTATACTTGAAGTGATCACAACAGAAGAAGACATTGACATTCACAAGAAAAGATTAAGAGCTGAATATTTCTGAATTCGCAAAATGTGTAGTTTACAACCACAAGGACTAAATGACAGGATTGAATTATCCTGTTTTCTTTAATGTACATTACTGACTGTTGTTTCTGCTTACTACTTCCCAATTTAAGATGGCCAACATTTCTGTGATTTAGTTCATGTTTTAGGATTGCAATAGCATTTTTTCTTTAGATTATACTCTTTAGCTCTTGGGTAATTCCCTGTGACTGCGTAAATAATTTTTTCACAGAACAATTATAATTTTTTCATGGGTTCATTTTTCATGGATTAATTATATATTTTTGGGACTGTTTTGCATTATGGTTCAGATGTTGTCACCGATACATTATATACCTTGTCAGGTTATGTACACATTTTTGATCGTATTCTTAGTTAATTCACATACACAGGTTGCGATCACGTGATTCACATAGTATCCAATCATTGGAGAGTTTTTCAGTATTATTATACGCAGTGGAACGCCAGCGCGTAACGATCTAGTCACACAACTTTGTAACCGTAGTTTAATAATTCAACTTTCCAGATCCCAGTTCGTTTACTATTTCTTTCACAATTAATATTTATTTGTTTTATCAGCATTTAGTTTCGCATTTAAATCTGAGAATTATCAAGTTGCGATCATGTGATCCACACGTGACCCAATCACCACACTGGTTTTAAACGAGACATGCAGCTTAACAGCTAGCACGTCTAGGATTGGCTATACTACGAAGCTGATGCGGATTTTCACTTCCGTGAGTACCAACAGCGAGTTTAGGCTTAAAAACTTTGCGCAGTAAACTATCTTAGCGAGTATAACAAACAATGTAGTTTATTTCAGATTTTTTATACCATGATTGTTTAAGTTAATGTTTTACGTGAAATGTCGAGACTATTTTGATTATACAGGGTATGGTAAAGCGATTTGATACACCCATTGATTGAATAGTTTGCTTATAGAAATGCTTTAAAGTTTTTTCTATTGTTTATGCATTGAGATAAGAGATATGTAAGGGTGGCTCGTAAAAGTCCTTGTTTTTCCTTATAGAGACCCCAGAAGAGGGTCCCTGACCCGAAATGCATTGGGTAAATGAGAAGTGAATATGATTTAACCAAGATGATAACACCAAGTATAACAAAATAAATAATCACAAGAAATGAACAATCAAATGATGACTTGGATGAATTTATTTGAGAAATGTGTTTGAAATGAATAAATGAAGAATTTTGGAATGACCTTTTCAGGCCAATGTTGAAGAGTGCAAAAGACCTCTAAAGGTGGGGGATCTCCACCTTTCCTAGTAACCTCGCTGGTTGACCTCACTCACTCACCGTCTAGAGTCCCCCAGGTTTCACCCTTGGTGCCGTCATCGGGTGGTGCCGTCCACAATACCACACTCTAAACGGCTCTGGCGCAGGAAAGGCGCAGCCAAACGGCACCTTAGATGCCGCATGGGGAGTATAAATTAGACGAGCCGGCCACATCTCTCGACAACCCTGATAATCATGGAATGGGTGATAAGGAGTATTGTGATTGGTCTAAAGACCCACTGACACGTGAGTGTCAATCCCAAGACGAATGGACAGGTGGACTGGGGGATGCGAGTGGTCTGCACACCTCGTCAGACACCGGTTTTGTCACAAATCCAACCGTGGCTTCGGAGGAGGGCCCAACCTACAGTGTGGTGTTGACGCGGGCGGCCAAAGCCTTGCCCCTTCGTCTCCCTGTCGTGGCTGTGAGGACCAACCTCCTCACTGAGGTTCCTAAAGTGCAGTCAGGCTCGGCTGAGCCTCTGCAGCCGTGTCACGAGGCATTGCCTGACGCTATTTCGGGCACTGGGTCCAGGCCCGATGCAGGTATGGCTGTGGATAGGCACGTGGGCAGATGCCAACACCCTCCACAGGACTACCCATGTGTCCTGTCCTCCGACCCCACCCCAGAGAGCCTGGGCATCCAGGCCTCCAATTCACAGACCGCATTCCCATCTGCCCTGCCGGACAGGGTATCCAAGAGGTATGAGCAGTACGGCAAGATGGTATCATCCTCCCTGAATCTGGAACTGCAGTCTTCCAACATCACATGCCTCTGTGTCCGCTACACCCACTCTTTGCGGGACACGGTTGCGGAACTGCTGCCCGTTGTCGGTACGGGCAAAACTTGACCAAGCCCTTGTGGAAGGCCAAGCTGCGGCATGGCATTTGATCCGGTGTGGGCTGGATCGCATCAACTCACTGGGCAGGTCGATCGCAACCACGGAGGAAATTTGTAGCAAAGCCTGGTTGAAGTCAAACAATTTGTACCCGATGTCCAGAGTACACTCCTGGACATGCCGTTTGGTGTAAGTTGTCTTTCTGGCAACAAGGCAGACCATGCGCTGGAGCACATTAAGGACTCCAGGGCTACGGGCAGGTCCTTGGGCCTGGTGCCCCTGCACCAGCAAACTGATACCTCTTGCTCTTTTTGTGGCCAAGGAAGTGACACACACACATGTGCTGGCAGCCACACAACGCTGACTAACATCCAATGCAGTGGCGGCGGAGGTAACCGCTGTGGCGGCATTCGTGGACAACGGGAGGTCAGTCCACACCTCCCCTGTAACATCTGCCTACACACACCCCATCTCTGTTCTTTCATGGCCATGTGACACCAGTGGGGGGCATGGTTCACCAACACCTCCACCACTGGCGCACTGTCACATTTGACAGGTGGGTGCAGAAAATCATCCTAAGCGGCTATTCCCTCACCCTTGATGCAACCACTGAAGCCATGCCACCGCTATCCAAAAGCATATCTGGAGATCATTGGCAACTGCAACACGCAGGAGTTACAGCCCTCTTGGCCAAGGGGGCTAACATCCCCATTCCTGGGCCCAAAATAGGGTGTATCTGCTACTCTGACTACTTACTGCTACCCAAGAATGCCAATGGGGGCGTACCCACTATCTTGGACACATGTAATGACAATGGCTTCCTCCGGAAGTAGACGCTCAAAATGCTGATAGTGGCCCAGGTCCTACCTGCCCTGGACCAAGGAGACCGGATGGTAGCGGTGGACTTCCAGGATGTATATTTCTACATCCCCATCCTGCCGGCCCACCGGCACTCCCTGTGGTTCACGTTAGGCCACATGCACTTACAGTTTCCCAGCTGCACTTTGGCCTTAGCTGCGCAACACGGATGTACATATCGGTACTGGTATCCAGAGTTCTCAGTATGTCAGTTGACCTGCCGGTTCACCTGCCTCTCCTGGAGGACCCTATGTTGCAGCATCAGAGGACAGTCTACCACCCGTACCTGTACAGTCTCCACCTCCATGCTTGGAGATTGAGCTGCGCCTGTAGAGGCCATTTGACTTTCATCCTCAAGTCTGTAATTTCATCCATGCTGGCAGGTGTCACTCCACAAAGTTGGAATACTCCTGCAGGTGGACAAGATTAGTGGCATGGTGCACACCAAAGGCTGTGACCCTCATTCTGCACCTCTTCATGAATTTCATCTCTTCCATCTTCCTGATGCCCAGCAGGGCTCTGCTCTGGCCACTGTCAAGGGCTACGTTCATGGCCTCACATCCATACTAAGGCTGACTGATCAACCTTCTTTGTACTAGTCCCCTATTGTGAGTTGTTTTCTGTAAGGCATCAGACACACGTGTCATCATGTTCCGTATGGGATGACTCAGTGGGACTACAACATGGTTCTTACATTTCTGTAGTGTGCTCCCTTTGAGCAACAGCACAATTTTCTTCTCCACCTTCTTACTCCGAAGACTGCTTTTCTCTTTGCCATTAACACTGCCAGGAGAGTGAGTGAGCTTCAGGCTCTTTGTACATAACCTCCTCACCTTTCAGTCCAGCCGGAAAAGTTTGCGTTTCAGAATACACCCTATTTCCAGCACTAGTTTGACACGGACTTCCACATCGGCCACTCTTTCACCTTGTACACCTTATTCCCGCCTACGCATTCCCCCAAAGGAGATGGAGCACCTACACCGTCTGGACCCAAAATGTGTGCTCACATACTATGTGGATCGCACACAACAGTTCCTGGTGGATGAACACCTTTTAGTCTGTCACGTGTATGCTGTAAAGTGAAGGCCGGTACACGAGCAGACCATCTCACTGTGTGTTGTCTGGTGTATGAAGGCTTGGTACCCCTTCCCAAATACGTAGACCCTTGTTGGGCTGAGGGCCCATTCCACTTGGGACACGGTGGCTACTACTGCCCTGGGTCGGGGAGTCCCCTTGCAGGAAATTTGTCAGGCAGCTACGTGGGCCTCAATGCACACGGTTGGAAAACACTACTGCCTGGACAGCCAAGTCCGGAGGGATGTCTTATTTGGCCGCTCCTTCCTCCTGGATTTTCTTGTGTGATTATTTTTTTTAAAAACCCACCACATGCATTGGTCTTGCTGGGGTATGTTTTCCAAGGTAGGAATCTGATGCAGACTACTGTTACTTACAGATGAATCGTTACAAAAGGTAAGTAACTTGTTCAAACTGTTAAGTATATCTGCTGTAGGAGCATAGATGATGTGTCCTTGCTGTGATGAGAGTGTGTCCCATGTACGCACAACATGCCACTTGTGCCAATGATCCATATGTGTGATGGCATCATACACAAATAGTCAATAAGATATATATTTAGGCTGTCTGATGATGCCTATGTTTGACTATTGCAAATGTCACACCGCAAAGAGAATATGTATGATCATTGCTAATTATGGGACATGTGTTGTGGGTGTGTGCATTGCTGTCAGCTGTCTGGAGGTGCAGACAACCTCCTAATGCAAATCACGTGACGTGTGTGACTGACCAGATACATTGTCACGCTCACTCAGACCTTCCCATCAGATCATTTGTATGCATGTCATATCCATTCCACAAACCACAGGTCTTGTACTTTACATGTAGGAGTGGCTTGGAGCTGTCACTTGTTTCCTGTGTGTATAGCCCACGCCACACTCACAATTGTATTAATGTGGTGAGCATTGTCGCTTGTGCCATGTACATTGTAATTTTCTTTGTCTGACAGTTGTACACAATTTTTCACTGGTAAATGTTTTGCAGGGCACCCCCTCTGCCAAGGCCGTTGCCAGACTTGGATGCCATGAGGGAACGTGATTGCATACGGCGTTACCGCTTCCCAGCACAGTTGATTTAGGACCTGACGGACAGACTGGAAGCACACCTGCTACCACGACATAGGTATCCGACTGCGCTGACACCCAAGGTAAAGGTGATGGCGGCACTACATTTCTTTGCCACAGGTACGTTCCAATTTACCATAGCTGATGTGGGAGGGATGTCACAGACAATGTTCAGCCGGGTATTAGGTGATGTATTGGATGCAATGTTGCTGCACATTGATGAATTCATCACATTCCCTACTCCTGAACAGTTGACAGATGTCAAGGGGGAATTCTATGCCCTGGGACGCATGCCACATGTAATTGGTGCAATTGATGGTACACATGCTAGTCTGGTGCCACCACAGGCTCAGGAGCAAGTGTACCGCAACAGGGAACACTACCACTCGATAAATGCCCTGGTGGTGTGTCTTGCCAACATGCTTATCTCACATGTTTGTGCTCCCTTTCCACTATTGTGCCACGATGCTTTCATCATGAGGCGTAGCAGGATACCACAGATGATGCTGCAGCTGCACAACCATCGGGCATGTCTAGTTGGTGGGTGTACTCTGTTAGCCATGTATGTCAGTATGTCATTACTTCATGAACGGCATCATATTACACACTCATTTCCATGATGTCAATTTGCAGGAGACACAGGATATCCAAACATGCCGTGGCTAATGACTCCCCTACGCAATCCCAGGACAGCTGCAGACCAGCAGTACAACAATGCTCATGGGAAGACCAGGTGGGTGATTGAGCGTACATTTGGACTCCTGAAGAGCAGGTTCAGGTGCCTGGACAAGACAGGCGGTGCACTCCAATACACCCCACTCAAGGTGTGTAACATCTTTATTGTTTGCTGCATGCTGCACAACATGGCAGTGGAGAAGGCTGTGCCACTCATCCTCGATCCTGATGAGCTGGAACATCCGCCCGTTGAGGATGAAGGCCTTGCCCAGGATGCAAGTGACGAGTAGGTTGAAGATGATATCCGGAGTCACCTCATCCGCAACTTCCTTTCATGATGGTGAGTCATAGTTGAATATTGTCCAGAACTCAACTTCAGTGTTGCATGGGTAGCATGCTGTGTATGCAGCTGACTGTATGCAATGTCATTTTTATGTTTGATGTGCAGTGTCACACAGGTGCAGATGTCATGCAACACACATATGTGCAATGTGTGTAGTTGGAATGTACAAGTGTACTACAACATCAGGGTAATTACCATGAGAATGTCAGAATGACATTCTACAGGACTTGACCCCTTGTGTGCCTCTCATCCCCAGCTCGCCCTGCCTGTTGTCCGCTGGTGCCATCTTGGTCATCCTGCTATTGCTCATCATGATTGCAACGTCAGCCGAATCAAGGGAGCAGGCATGGACATGTGGAAAAGTCTTTTTGGGTAAGGACTAATATAAGGCTGTTTAGCGTTGGTATGTTTTCTATAGTGTGGTACATGTTCTTGCGCATGTTGTATGACCATACATACATGTAACCACGTCATGTTTCCTATCACATGTAGGCCCACTCCCATGACAGGATAGTCACCCCACCTGACAGTCATCTGTACTTGTTTTACACTCTGATGGCAGCATCAATGTGGGTTGACATTGACACTGAGACATTGCATATACCATGGTTTTGGATAATAGCCGTGCACTGCACTTCAGTTTATATTTGGATTAAGGCGTGGGTCGTGCTCCTATGTATACCCCCCGCTCGGGAGTACGAAATTAACTGAGGATTGCGCTGGCACTCTACAATGCCAGTGTCACATAGGGCACAGACTGTTGTGTGCTGAGCTTGTCAGCGAAGTTATGGGCAATAAAGTTTTCAACTAAAGCTGTTTTTTGGTTCAACACTCTTTAGTATTTTATTCATACTTGTTGAAAGTTGTTATTTGCCAGTTTCATGAATTTTTTCAATCAGTCGGTATATTTGCTCAACAATTGTATTTATATCCAACTTATATTTCAAAAGAATACATTCCATCTATTCCAATGCATTTCGGCCTGCTTGGCCTTCATCGGGGAAGTCTGTGAAACAAAGATAGTATCTATCACTATACAATACGGGTAATTACATATACAATATACAAAAAGATGCAACACCGGTGGTCAAATTTTGAAACACAATGCATTAAATACAGTGTCTAAACACAATTTACAGGAACATGTTTTATGATGCCTGATTGATTGGTACCCCTAAAATTTACGCGCTAAGCTTGTTAGTTTATTACTATTCTCTACTTGATTTCTGATCCCAAACATACTACCAATGTCATATTCACATACCCATTATTATCGCATGTCCCGAAGGATTCGTATAAGATTTTAAGGAACAGCGTTCGTGTAGTTAGCTATAAGCGTTCTAAAACGCTTTTTAGAGTGAATATTTTACGCGCGGTCAACGGTCTTACCGGGAATGTTCTAATGACTGGATTACAAGCTGCGCTGGAGGCGACTGCTCTCTTCGCGGAAAAGTTGGCGTGTGACGTATGTGGGTGGGGCTTCATTTATACTGATGCGCGCGCATTAGTTAAAGGGCCAGGCTATGAATTGTCGGGGTGTAGCAATATATCACAATGTATAATGGTATAAAATCTTACAAGCATGCAGCACTATAATTACACGATTTGCGAATCACAAATAGCAACTAAATTCTGTCCGTTCATTAATGCCAAATGGGCGTAGAGTCTGTAAATAGAATATCCAATGATTTTCACGTTTTAACAAGGCTTTTCTGTTGTCTGTTTCTTCATTCTTTTCTACAACTTCCAAAATGCATGCTTTGATTTGGTTAATCTGGTGGTTGTGCTCGATGAAATGTGTGGCAACGGCTGACTTTAACATTTTTGTCCTTATATTACTTTTGTGTTCGGTTAACCTAGTCTTGAGTTTGCGCTCAGTTTGTCCAACATAGGCCTTGCCACATGGGCATTTCATCATGTATATAATGTTTTTTGTATCACAAGTACCATTAACATTTAACTTGATCTTGTTACCCCTCATGGGGTGGGTGATGGTGTTACCCTCCATAATGTTATTGCAATTACTACAATTTCTGCATGGGATGGTTCCTTTGAATGTTGTTCGTAGTTTCATGGCCTTGGGTTTTTTGATGATTTCTCCTATGTTTTTAGCTCTTGAAAATGCAAACATTGGTTCCTCACCGAATATGTTATTAAAGTCAGGTTCAGTTTGTAACATACGCCAATGTTTTTTGATAATTTCCTTGAATTGGGGACTGGCTGTGGAATATTTACTTACGCATGTGATTCTGTCAGTCTTTTTGCTTTTTTGAGAAGAAAGTAAAGTTTTTCTATCCTTCGATGTCGCTCTTTCTAGGGCTCCTTGTAGTACCTCGTTAGGATATCCTCTTTTTTTGAATTTATTCTTCAGGGTCTGAGACAATTCTTTTCACCCGGAGGAGTTGTGAGTACGGGAGGTGTTGTTTGAGGGGGGTTGGGTGGAATCTCTGGTAGGCCAGAAGAATATTGCGATCTGTAGTCTTAGTGTAGAGCGTAGTTTCAAATTTATCACCTATTTTGTTAACTGTTACATCCAGGTAATTGATTTGGCTCTCATGAATTGCATAGGTGAATTGTATTCTTTGGTCGATGCAATTGAGTTGTTGGATGTTAGTGATTAAGCGTTCTCTGGTATCTTTCCACAAAATGAAGATGTCGTCAATATAACGTAAGTATAGACGTAGCCCTAGTTGCCATTGATCTTTTTGTAAAATGTGGTTATTCTCATATTGATGCATAAAGATGTTCGCGTATGCTGGGGCTGCCGGATTTCCCATGGCAGTTCCCGACTTTTGTAAGAACCACTTGTCCTCCCATTTAAAATAACTATGCATCAAAGTAAAGTTGAGTAATTCCAGAAGAAATACTTTCATGTTTTCCTCATATTCCATGTGCAAAAGAGCTTCTTCTACTGCCTCTAACCCCAATAAATGGGGTATAGAGGTATACAGCGCTTGAACGTCGATGGTACACATAAGTATTTCTTCATTAGGTTCAAGTTTGATGTTATCTAGCTTGCTCAAAAAATCAGTGGTGAAGAAACATGCAATATGATGAGATCACGAAACTCACGGAAACCAAAGCAGATACATTTGCATACTCCAGTGAAGAATCTTCCAAAAATATATTCACTTATTCAAGAAGAAACTATTGAATATACTACAACTAAATCCAAAGATCAAAAAGTGAAACAACTTTTGTATCTATCACGCAAAATCATTAACCAACGGCTACACGCCAGCACTATGATTCGATACCACAAAGCGTCTAGAATTCCAAGGGGACTGAGAATATTATTAAAACCATCCTTGTGCAAACATTCCAAAAAATTCACTGATAAATGGTATGCAATCTTAAATAAGTGTTCTTTAGACCTTATCCTGTTGATTATCGAGGAATTGTCCCAAATACTTGAAGAATTAGAGAAAGACATAACCATTGTGAAAGAAGATCTAAGTAAAATGATGACACCTGAAGAATTGAATAAAATATTAGAGGACATCAAAACCCAATTGGCAAAACATTCAGAGGAAGTCAATGAAAGGAAATGACGTAAATACCGTTGAGATACCATTGATTATAAATTGGGCGAAGTATATAATTGGGCTGAAGTATACGCCAAAAAAAGACAAAATCGCCCATATACACAACAGACGGATACATCCTCCTCAGACACAGATGGCGCATCAGACGCTTCAAGAAAAAGACCTCCAAGACCAACAACCACAGCCACCGCTAGTACATCTGCTCAGCCTTTTTTAGGAGTAAGCCCCAACGAAGGAGACGACCCAGGAGGTCCAGTAGAAGATCAAGGACAAGTGAAGGAGAAAGACCCCCCTCAAACCCGGAATGCAACGACCAAGAAAGACAAGAAGAAGAACAGATAGATAATCTGGTAATCAACATCTCAGACGTCAATCTCACTAAGTTACAGATTACAACTCTCCAGAAGGGGACATCATTTGTACCAACTGCTCATACCAATCATTTAGAAGTCAACATCAGCTTATTCAAACTTATGAGAAAACTTAGACTTAGACACTTCTTTTCTAACATCGTCACTGAGCAGCAGGATAATCAAGATAACAAGGAAGACTCTTTGAAAGGCCTAACTACCACAAGTACCTACATGGCTCCTATTAGCCACAAGACGCTGGATCTGTTTGAACAACTAGTCAAACAAGATTTAAGTAAAATCAATTATCGAAGAAAAACCAAATCCAAGAATCTTACTCAAAAGGAATACGCTATTCTTAAAAATATAGCAGACAACCCCAAAATCATTTGTCAGAGAGCGGATAAGGGTGGCGCTCTGGTCATCATGAACAAGGACTACTATAACTCACAAGCCTTAGTGCATCTCCAAGATGAGAATACGTACATGGAACTCAACACCAACCCCACTAAGGAAATTCAGGCGGTACTTGAAACCATAATATCAGAGGGCATCAAGAAAGGATGTGTAGATGATCGAATGAAAAAATACCTCTCCACGGATCACCCTAAAATACCAAACTTCTACCTAACACCAAAAATCCACAAAGACCCCAGTCAACCTCCTTGTCGCCCCATAGTATCCACCTGTGGGAGCATCCAAGAACCAGTGGGTAAACTGATTGACAAATACCTTCAACCTTATGTCATCACTATGAATTCTTACATCAAAGACACCACTGATTTTTTGACCAAGCTAGATAACATCAAACTTGAACCTAATGAAGAAATACTTATGTGTACCATCGACGTTCAAGCGCTGTATACCTCTATACCCCATTTATTGGGGTTAGAGGCAGTAGAAGAAGCTCTTTTGCACATGGAATATGAGGAAAACATGAAAGTATTTCTTCTGGAATTACTCAACTTTACTTTGATACATAGTTATTTTAAATGGGAGGACAAGTGGTTCTTACAAAAGTCGGGAACTGCCATGGAAAATCCGGCAGCCCCAGCATACGCGAACATCTTTATGCATCAATATGAGAATAACCACATTTTACAAAAAGATCAATGGCAACTAGGGCTACGTCTATACTTACGTTATATTGACGACATCTTCATTTTGTGGAAAGATACCAGAGAACGCTTAATCACTAACATCCAACAACTCAATTGCATCGACCAAAGAATACAATTCACCTATGCAATTCATGAGAGCCAAATCAATTACCTGGATGTAACAGTTAACAAAATAGGTGATAAATTTGAAACTACGCTCTACACTAAGACTACAGATCGCAATAATTTTCTGGCCTACCAGAGCTTCCACCCAACCCCCCTCAAACAACACCTCCCGTACTCACAACTCCTCCGGGTGAAAAGAATTGTCTCAGACCCTGAAGAATCAAAGACACAAATGCAAATCATGTTGAATAAATTCAAAAAAAGAGGATATCCTAACGAGGTACTACAAGGAGCCCTAGAAAGAGCGACATCGAAAGATAGAAAAACTTTACTTTCTTCTCAAAAAAGCAAAAAGACTGACAGAATCACATGCGTAAGTAAATATTCCACAGCCAGTCCCCAATTCAAGAAAATTATCAAAAAACATTGGGGTATGTTACAAACTGAACCTGACTTTAATAACATATTCGGTGAGGAACCATTGTTTGCATTTTCAAGAGCTAAAAACATAGGAGAAATCATCAAAAAACCCAAGGCCATGAAACTACGAACAACATTCAAAGGAACCATCCCATGCAGAAATTGTAGTAATTGCAATAACAGTATGGAGGGTAACACCATCACCCACCCCATGAGGGGTAACAAGATCAAGTTAAATGTTAATGGTACTTGTGATACAAAAAACATTATATACATGATGAAATGCCCATGTGGCAAGGCCTATGTTGGACAAACTGAGCGCAAACTCAAGACTAGGCTAACAGAACACAAAAGTAATATAAGGACAAAAATGTTAAAGTCAGCCGTTGCCACACATTTCATCGAGCACAACCACCAGATTAACCAAATCAAAGCATGCATTTTGGAAGTTGTAGAAAAGAATGAAGAAACAGACAACAGAAAAGCCTTGTTGAAACGTGAAAATCATTGGATATTCTATTTACAGACTCTACGCCCATTTGGCATTAATGAACGGACAGAATTTAGTTGCTATATGTGATTCGTAAATCGTGTAATTATAGTGCTGCATGCTTGTAAGATTTTATACCATTATACATTGTGATATATTGCTACACCCCGACAATTCATAGCCTGGCCCTTTAACTAATGCGCGCGCATCAGTATAAATGAAGCCCCACCCACATACGTCAAACGCCAACTTTTCCGCGAAGAGAGCAGTCGCCTCCAGCGCAGCTTGTAATCCAGGCATTAGAACATTCCCGGTAAGACCTTTGACCGCGCGTAAAATATTCACTCTAAAAAGCGTTTTAGAACGCTTATAGCTAACTACACGAACGCTGTTCCTTAAAATCTTATACGAATCCTGCGGGACATGCGATAATAATGGGTATGTGAATATGACATTGGTAGTATGTTTGGGATCAGAAATCAAGTAGAGAATAGTAATAAACTAACAAGCTTAGCGCGTAAATTTTAGGGGTACCAATCAATCAGGCATCATAAAACATGTTCCTGTAAATTGTGTTTAGACACTGTATTTAATGCATTGTGTTTCAAAATTTGACCACCGGTGTTGCATCTTTTTGTATATTGTATATGTAATTACCCGTATTGTATAGTGATAGATACTATCTTTGTTTCACAGACTTCCCCGATGAAGGCCAAGCAGGCCGAAATGCATTGGAATAGATGGAATGTATTCTTTTGAAATATAAGTTGGATATAAATACAATTGTTGAGCAAATATACCGACTGATTGAAAAAATTCATGAAACTGGCAAATAACAACTTTCAACAAGTATGAATAAAATACTAAAGAGTGTTGAACCAAAAAACAGCTTTTGTTGAAAACTTTATTGTCCATAACTTCGCTGACAAGCTCAGCACACAACAGTCTGTGCCCTATGTGACACTGGCATTGTAGAGTGCCAGCGCAATCCTCAGTTAATATACCATGGTTTGACATTGTGTGGGAGGTCTCAACCACAGACTCTGTGGGGGATTGCAGCCTCACTGTGTGCATTACAATGTATCAAGATCATCACCTCCAACTTGTTGACCAGTCCAGTTTGGTACATAACAACCATGTTGTGTAGGTGTTGCCCAGTGAAAGTTCCACTTGTTAAGACAACTGTCCTTTGATTCTGTTCGCATGGATGCATCACCCCTTGTTGCAGTATGTCATGTCGCTGTTGTGTCGTTACCTCACTGCAGGTTGTGACTACCGCTACACCAGCCTTCACTGTGAGTATGAGTTCTGTCTACATTGACCTCATGCCATGTATGTTGGGCTGATGACATCACAATGGTGTGCTGATGCACATGTTCAATATTCTTTGCCACCAGTGGGGTGGGGTAATTCCCATGAATCTCTTTTCCCGTGCAGCATTTATGTGTGACGGTCGGGGTCTTTATGTGGCTTGGCTCCTCATTGATTGTTGTTGACTATTATTCCACCAGCTTGTCATGTTTACCATGTTGAGGCTCAGTTACTATAGCAAAAAACCTGCTACAGAGTGCCTGTATTGCAATTGGGTGATTATCTTCCACATCCTATGTAATGCTGACAGCAGTTGTGGGTGATGTACAGTCTGCCCTCATGGCCCTTACGGGTACACATGAACATATACAGATGTTACACTTTGCGTAATTACCACTTCCATATGTTTACCTGTGTTTGCAGGGGACACATCAGCATACATAGTGAATGATTATTTGTGAACACAAATCTCATTGCATCGTAGCAGACTTGTGACCTTGAACCAAGACTGAAATAGGTGACAGGCTGTCCTAGGTTTCATGTGTCCGTGTTACGGCATCTGCTCTTATGTGATAGCATGATGACTGGTCTATAATTGGCTACAGTCGGTACACTTCACAGGTGTGACTGGTACAGTGAATCTCATGTGGTATTTGTAGTGTCTGTGAAATGAGATTGTACTCCTAGTGCTTGTGTGCCTCTGTTTCAGGTCTCCCTCCCTGCAGTTCCCATCCTCTCCTTCCCTCGCCTGATCACCCTTTTGTGTCTGTCATTTGTACTCAGACCAAGGGGCTATTTGGAGGTGGAACCCTTTGAGCATCACACCACTCTGATGGAGTAAGGTGCGGCCAGCCCCTGGCAGTCGAGTGGCGAATGTTTCAGCTGCTTTCAAGGTGAGATCATTCAATGACTTATTTTGTCTACTGATTAATGGCACTGACCATGTATGTTGGATTTTGCTCCATGGCCTCACAAGGTAATTCATCATGTAGTGCATGACATGTCAGTACCATCGAATATTGTGCATCCTTGATGTCAATGCACATGTCCTTCTAATGTGCATGTATAATATATGAACTATATTAGGATCATTGATGATAGGTGTTTACGTGTACTGTGACAACATGGATGGTGTAGGTTGAGGCTTAAGTACAGTATTGTGTGTGAGGTAGATGGGTGTGTAGCTGCTGTTTTGCTTTGGACACAGTACATGTAGACTACACTTGCTAATGGTGTGTGTCCTGTGCCCCACTTGTCCCTAATGGGGCCAGGTCCTGTGACTGTTATCTTTACTGATTACTGTGTAATTTAATATGCAGTGACCCTGAGTGACGCAGACACTCCTGCTTCCACATACACATGTGAGTTAGTGGATTGAAAATGCCCTTGTGGTATGTGCTTGTTTTGGAAGTTGACATACACATTCAGCCGTAATCTCTTCACTCATTACTGCTGCTGCATACACAGCCACTATGTTGCGCACACTACCCAGATCCAGGACCACACACGCCTACAGATTACCCCTCCTTCAAGCCATTAGGAGAGCATGCTCCAGCCATCCTGCACACAGGGAACACCAGACAATCATCCACCTGGTATCTGAAGACCTCAACCTCACCCATGACGGATCATCTGCCTGTGTGTGCAACTCATACTGGCAAGACTATGCAGAGACACATGACAGTGTTTCGACGTGCATCCAGGTAATGTGCCTCGTAGGGCAAACACACCTTCCTTCAACCAAAATATGGACAGTGTTACCTTGTCAGCACCACAGCAACACACCTTACCTTCCTTACAGTAACGTGGCGGTACACTCTCTTGGCAGACATATTCTACATTTCCCTCACAGCCAGTGGATTAGCCATCAGGTACACACACCATTACCACGTCTCATGGGTGTGGTGTGATGTGGCCGTTCTGGTGAGGATAATTGTCACACGCGGCTAGGTGTTCTGTAGGCGTTGCACACATCACATCAGTTGTGTACTTGTAACTCCATAGGGGGAGGTCACGTGATCAGGTGAGCTTGTGTAGACTGATACAGACCATAGGCCACAGTCTATGCTGCCACCCTTTGCCTGTGCACCATTCATCACATCCACAATACAGCAGCATGCTGATGATAGTTCAAGTCAAGTCAAGTCAAAATTTGTATAGCGCACTACTCACCCAGAGGGTCTCAAGGCGCTTGAGGGAGGGGGTGTACGTTACTTATCGAATATCCAAGTTTTTAGTTGTTTTCTGAAGGAGAGGTGGTTCTGTGTTAGGCGGAGGTGGGTGGGGAGAGAATTCCAGGTCTTGGCCGCTAAGTAGGAGAAGGATCTTCGTCCCATGGTGGATCTTTGGATGCGTGGAATCGCGGCGAGGGCTTGATTGGACGATCGTAGTTGTCGGGTGGGGGTGTAAAAGTTCAGGCGTGTGTTGAGGTATTTGGGTCCTAGGTTGTAAAGGGATTTGTGTGCGTGGGTGAGGAGACGGAACGTTATTCTCTTGTTGACGGGGAGCAAGTGGAGGTCTTTCAGGTGACCGGAAATGTGAGCTTGGCGGGGGATGTCTAGGACGAGTCTGGCTGAGGCGCTCTGGATGCGTTGAAGTTTATTCTGTAGTTTGGCTGTGGTTCCGGCGTAAAGGGTGTTTTCGTAGTCCAGACGGCTAGTGACCAGTGCATGGGTGACCGTCTTTCTTGTTTCGGTGGGGATCCAACTGAAGATTTTTTTGAGCATACGTAGGATGTTGAAGCATGATGATGAGACGGCATTGACTTGTTTGGTCATCGAGAGGGAGGAGTCCAGGATGAAGCCCAGGTTACGTGCGTGGTCCGTTGGTTTGGGTGCGTTTCCCAGGGCCGGTGGCCACCATGAGTCGTCCCAAGCGGAGGGGGATGATCCTAAGATGAGGACTTCAGTTTTTTCCGAGTTCAGTTTTTGAACGGCTGTTCTTCATCCACTCTGCCACTTCTTTCATCCCATCGTGTAGGTTGGTTTTGGCGGAGTTTGGGTCTTTGGTGAGGGAGAGGATCAGCTGGGTGTCGTCTGCGTAGGAGATGATGTTGAGGTTGTGCTGGCGCGCGATGGATGCGAGGGGACTCATGTATACGATGAAGAGGGTGGGACTGAGTGATGATCCTTGTGGAACGCCGCAGATGACTTCAGTGGCTTCCGATTTGAAAGGGGGGAGGCGGACTCTCTGGGTTCTTCCGGCGAGGAACGAGATGATCCAGTTCAATGCTTTTCCTTGTATTCTGACGTTGCTGAGGTGTTGTATAAGGGTGCTATGACAGACTGTGTCGAAGGCTGCGGAGAGGTCAAGTAGGATGAGGGCAGCTGTTTCTCCGTTGTCCAGTAGAGTACGAATGTCATCTGTTGCTGCGATGAGGGCGGTCTCGGTGCTGTGTTTGGCTCGGAAGCCGGACTGTGATGGGTCGAGGGAGCCGTTGGATTCGAGGAAGGCAGCGAGCTGACTGTTGACGGTTTTCTCAATGACTTTGGCAGGGAATGGGAGGAGCGAAATAGGGCGGTAGTTCTTAAGTTCAGTGGGGTCTGCTGTGGTTTCTTCAGGAGGGCACTGAGTTCGGCATGTTTCCAGCTTTCCGGGAAGGTAGCGGAGTTGAGGGAGCAGTTGATGATATCTCGGAGATGGGGGGAGATAATGGAGTCTGCTTTGTTGAAAATGTGGTGGGGACATGGGTCGGTTGGCGATCCTGAGTGGATGGAGTTCATCAAGCGGATGGTGTCTTCAGTGGTGATTGGGTTCCAGGTGCAAAGGTTGTTGGAGGGGGGTTTAGGTTCGGAGGCGGTGGGCTGGACTGGTCGCCAAAGCTGTTATGTATGTCAGTGATATTGTTGTAGAAGAACGAGGCTAGAGAGTCGCAGAGGTCTTGAGAGGGAGTGATGTCGTTGGTGCCGGCGGTGGGGTTGGTAAACTCTTTGACGATCTTGAATAGTTCCTTGCTGTTGTGGGCGTTGTTGTCGAGTCGATCCTTGAATGCTGATTTCTTGGTGGATCGGATTAGTTGGTGGTGTTTGCGGGTGGCGTTCTTGAAGGTGGCCAAGTTGTCAGTAGTTGGGTTTTTTCGCCAGGCTTTCTCGAGGGTGCAACAGATCTTTTTGGATTTCTTAAGGTCATCATTGAACCAGGGGGCTTTTATGCTACCTTGCTTGATTTGATGGTTTTTCAAGGGTGCTAATTCGTCGGCGCTGTGGGTGATCCATTGTGTGAGGTTGATGGCTGCTTGGTTTGGATCCGATGATTTGGCAGGAGGGTTTTGGTGAAGCGTTGTGAAGAGCTGGTCGGTGGTAATTTTGTTCCAGTTTCTGCGGGGAAATGGTTGTGGGTGGTTGTGGGTCGTGGTCTTTTTGTAGTTGAAGTGAACGCAGCTGTGGTCAGTCCAATGAAGTCCTGTGGCGTGGTTGAAGGAGATGTGCTTGCTGGAGGAGAAGATTGGGTCAAGCGTGTGCCCGGCATAGTGGGTGGGGGTGTCTACAAGTTGTTTGAGTCCGAGATTGGCGAGGTTGTCCAGAAGGGTGGTGGTGTTGCAGTCGTTGTTCTTTTCCAGGTGGAAGTTGAGGTCTCCCAGTAGAATGTAGTCCTCGGAGGGGAGGGCGTGTGGGCTGATGAAGTCAGTGATGTCTACGCTGAATTGTGTGCGGGGTCCTGGTGGCCTGTAGATGAGGGTGCCTCTGAGTGTGGTCTTGGGGTCGGTGTGTATCTGGAAGTGAAGGTGTTCGGCGGCTGCGAGGTTATCGCCGGAACTGGTCGTGATGCGGATGGTGTTCTTATGGACGATGGCGATGCCTCCTCCTGTTTGGTTGATGCGGTCCTTTCGGATGATCTTGTAGCTGTCCGGGATGGCTATGGCGATGTCGGGCGCTGATGAGGCGTTCATCCAGGTTTCTGTGAGAAAGGCGACGTCCGGCGATGTGGTGTCAAGTAGGTTCCATAGTTCAGTTGCGTGTTTGTGAACCGAGCGGGTATTGAGCAGGATACACTTCAGGTGGTTAGTGTCGGAGCACTGTTTGGAGTTTGTGGCTTTGGTGTGGTTCCTGATGCAGTCGAACTTGCAGGAGTGGCAAGTGAAGGGTCCATGGGTATGTCCTGGGGCGGCTAGGTAGCAGTCTGGGAGACGTCCGGGGTTGAGTGCTGAGAGGGTTGCGGCGTCGTACGTTACGCGGGTGGAGTGGATTTTGCGGGGGCCAGGGGGTTTGGCGCTAGGCGCGGTCCAGGCGCGAAGGCGCATAGACGGGCTTACCTTTGGCGCACCTTCGGCGCGCATAGGGCGCGTCCGCTGAGCGTGGACGCTGCGCGTGTGTTGCTCTGACATAAGTAGGTAGTGGGGGGGCGGTGCGAGGGAGGGTCAGCTGGGAGGCGGGAGCGGGGTGGAGAGACGGGCTGGGAGGCACAACAACAAAATGGCAGCAAAAACAAAAAGCGAAACAGGGCGAGATTGGGGCACAAGTTAGGAATATCGCTGTGATGTGGGCAGTGGCACCGGCACAATCAGCTCCAAATAATTTAACCAGCAATGCGAACTTTGGCACCAATTATTTTACTAGCAATGCAAAATATGCGATATAGCGCTAAATACAGGCAATGTGGGCTATGCAATATAGCGGTACGCTGTTAATTAGGCACAACTAAAATTCCACACAATGTGAGCAGAGCACAATTAAGTATTGGCGGCAGTGAGCAGTAGCGCTACGATACCAGGTGGCCAGGGAGCGTGGGAGTTGTGGGTACTACCAACGTGGACACCTAGCTTTATAGCCCTGATCTATACACCTCCAAATTACTTTCCTGTGCCTGTCATTGACATCAGTTTTGTGAGGCAAACCACCCACCAGCATTTACAAACCATCACAGGTGTGTATTTCCATCCATGTTTCTAGTTGTTGGAATAGTGTTACCTATGTGTGTCCTCATCCAGACTCATATCCAAGTGTGTGGATGGCTACAGTTTGTTGCGTACTCTTGCATTTCATACATTTGCACACACATATTCTTCATACTGTGGTTACAGGATAACTACACAAATGCGTGTGATGAAAATTTGATTTATTAGGTGATCTTGTGCAGCAAACGTGAGTAGGTGCTGTACAGAAAGGGGGGGAATCCAAAGTTCACTGCTGGGGATGAGATGCCTTGCCCTTAAAGTCAACAGAGTCCAGCAGACAGTGCTTGGCATCATTGGGCAGATTGTGACCAGCAAGTCCATGTGGGAGAGTCTGATGGGTGATGTTGTTGCACCCAAGGCCAATATGCCAGGTCAGGTGTCCTGGGAGTTGTGTGCATGACCTACTGCCTCTCAACGTCTTAGCCGTGGACGACCCTTCTTCCTTGGGGGACCCTCAGGTGCAGGCCTGGGCGATGCATGGGACGCTACGTCAGACAGTTCCTCCTCCTCCTCCTCCCTCCCTGTGGCTGGTGTTGCACTTTGCCTTGATTTTCCTGGCCTGGTGACACAGGGAGGGTACTGCATGTTGCCAGCAATCCGACGTAGTGATTGGCTCATGTCCTGATGCACCGTCAAGAGCTCAGCCAGTGTTGCCTCCACCCGTCCATAATGTTGTTCTTGCCTGGCATGTTGCTCAGCCTGCTGTTGTTTGAGTTCGGTGAGGGCCACCGCTACCTGGCTAACCTCCCTGGTGTCCCGCCGGTATGCCTCCAGAATGGTAGTCAGTTCAGTCAGACCGGTCGCTGCAGCTGACTGGCCAGAATCTCGCCTCCGCCTTGCACCACTCTCACCACCCTGACCCAAACGAGCACTGCCTGCGCTTGTGGGCACATCCGATCGACGGGACCCCCAAGTGCTGGCAGGGTGGATGTTGTCTGCCACCTCAAGGGTATCCGTCAAAGAATGTCCCTCAGTTTCAGACTGGCTGTCTGTTGGATCATGGGCAGGGCTCTGACCTGTCTGCTGGGATGTGGTGGGAATGGGTCTGGTAGTTGGCACGGATGTAGCTGGTACAGTTGCTGCAGGGGTTTGGGATCCAGAGGGGCCAGGTTGGTTGGGGTCATCCACAGTGCGTTGAGTGGAGTTGCTGTCGGTGGGGTGGGAGTCCTACTCAGCCTGGGACTGGGATCCTTCTCCCCCCTGGTTGGGGGTGGTATCCACACGTTGCCCTGTGTGTGAGAGACAGACACAGTTAATGCACTATCAGGAAACATATTTATTTTTTATCCATTATTAGCATCACTGTTCCACAAGCTTGACATTGCTGTCATTGTTCAGTTGTGACATGTAGTTAAGTTTTTTTCCTTCTTCCATTCTCTTGACAATGAGTGACACAGCTATTGCTGTGTCTTGTCTTACCACCACAACACATATACAGCATTGCGCTGTTTCATGCTACATTCAGGATACAGTGTCAATCCTTATGGCTGCGTCAGGCATGCACAGAGTTCAGATGCAGCAGGTTCTTGTAAGAGACAGAGCTTATTTCTTACTGATACATTCCAGTACTTTGGATAGCTGTTGCTGTTCCATGATGGCCAAGCAATGCCAACCCCCCAGGACCAGCACACCCACTTCTGCATCATGGCGTTAGGACGTGGCACTTGTCCTAGAGGCATCACCTTGGCAATACGCATGTCCATGTTGGGACTAAAGTGCATGCACAACGTTCATATGATGGGCCAAGTGCATTGTATGAGAGCTACAATGGACTTGAGCATCTGCACTGTGCATGTTATTGTTGTATGTGTATTCATATCTGAAACTGTTTAGTTGTGGTACATGACCAATGTGACAGTGTAGCACTCCTTTGCCTGTCCCCATGGGATTACTTTCTGTACGGGGTGTGTGACGCGCCATGGTAGTAGTTGGTATGTCAGTAGCAATCTTACATATTTTTTGTGGTTTGGCTGTGCCCTCATGAGACATGCTACCTTGATCGTGGTTGAGGGTTCCTACACAGGATGTCTGACCTTGTCCTGGAGTTTTTGTTTGCAATGTTCACAGGAGTGCCTTGTTCTGACTACACCAGGGCCCATTCTCTACTACAGAGCTATACAGACTCTGTGTCCTGTAACAGTACTGTGTTACCTGCAAATGCTGGGTGTGTCTCAGGCAGTTGGCACATTACTGCTGGTAATTGAGTAACATCCCTCGACAATCTGGTGTATGTTCTTTAATGGACCTATGAAGTGCTGGGGTGTGACTGTGTGTGCCCAGGTCACTGGGGTGAGTTGACCGTGGGAGGATAACTGAAGGTGTAATACAGAGGGAGGAGGGTGACAGGGTGTGTAATCCAGACCTAGGTAGGGAGACAGACAGAGGGAGAGTGAGGGGGATGGAGTAAGAGGGGGACGGAGTCAGAGGGGGCGGAGACAGAGGGACGGAGACAGAGGTTGCCAGACACAGGGAGACTGTCGGAGGGAGGGAGACAGACAGATGTAAGAGGGCAACAGAGGGATGGAGACAGGTGGTTTGGCCTCACTCACTTGCTACACTGCCTTACTGTGTCACCAACTGATGCGTCTACAAAGCATGTCTCAAGGACATGGAAAATAATAGTTTTGTGTGGTGTGCTGTCTTGTCTGTACTTTCACACTCCCTGTGCATTCAGCATGGCGCTTGTGTGTGTACCTGGGTCATATGGGATGGGAGCAGCCTCCTACCCTATGACTTACTCCCTTTCTGCCTCCCCCTTGCAACTACCCCCATACAGTTTTGCAGAGCTGTGACTCATGGCCACCCACCCCCATACTGCTGTGCACTGTGTTGAGCTCCACCATATTACATGTGTTTGTTGTGTACTCACCAGGCTCAATGACTCCTTCTATTCCGTGTACTCCCACCGGTGGCAGCAGGGTCATGACTGTCTCCTCCCAGGGATGGTATACTGGAGGTCTGCGGGGACCACCACCTCCAGTGTGGTGTGCATTGGCGTAGTCCTGGTCCATCTTCTTCTTGACAATCCTCTGCAGATCATACCACCTGGACTGGCATTCCGCCTTGGTGCGCCTGATGGGTGCAACAGCATTGACCTTGTCAACGATCCTCTCCCACATGTGAGTTTTGTCAGCAATGATGGTCTGTCTGACCAATGCGCCAAACAGCTGGGGCTCGACTCGGATGACTTCATTTACAAGGATCTAATTTTCCGGGTTGGTGAACTTTGGATTCTTTTGTGTGGTCATGGTGTGGGGTGTGTGTGATTGAGAGGGTGATGGTGTGTATGTAAGAGGGTGTGTATGTCTGATTGTGAAGGGGGTGGTGTGGGTGTATATGTAATAGGTTGTATGTGTGAAGATTAATGGGTGCAGTTGGTGATGTGCTGGCAGGCTCTTCTTTTTGCAAGTAGGTATATTGCAAGGGATGTTGGGTTGTATGTGTGTCCACTTTTATTGGTCCATTTGTGGGTGGGCTTAGTTTGAATTGGTGGGGTGTGTGTTATATGGGGGGGGGTGAGACTTGTGCCCTCTGTTTGGCTGTGGCCAGAACTTTGTTTGTCAATGGTGTGTACACAGGAGACATGTTTGGTGTTGTTGTGCGACTAGTTTGAATTGTCCTTGTACTGGTTTTGGGGTTTTCGTTGTGTGTGCGTGTGGTGTGCGTGCGTGCGGGTGACTTGTACGGGCCGTTGGGGGTGGCGTTCGCTTGAGGGGGGTGTGTGCGTGTGGTGTGCTTGCGTGCGGTTAACTTGTACGGGCCGTTGGGGGTCACGTTCGCTTGAGGGGGGTGTGCGTGTGGTGTGCGTGCGTGCGGGTGAGTTGTACGGGCCATTGGGGGTGTTGGGGGTTGCGTTCGTTTGAGGAGGGGGTGTGCGTGTGGTGTGCGTGCGGGTGACTTGTATGGCCGTTGGGGGTGTTGGGGGTTGCGTTTGCTTGAGGGGGGGTGTGCGTACGTGGGGGTCGCGTTCGCTTGAGGGGGGTGTGCGTGTGGTGTGCGTGCATGTGGGTGACTTGTACGAGCCGTTGGGGGTCGTGTTCGCTTGAGGGGGGTGTGTGTGTGGTGTGCGTGCATGCGGGTGACTTGTACGGGCCGTTGGGGGTGTTGGGGGTCACGTTCGCTTGAGGGGGGTGTGCGTGCATGTGACTTGTACGGGCCATTGGGGGTCGCGTTCGCTTGAGGGGGGTGTGCGTGTAGTGTGCGTGCGTGCGGGTGAATTGTACGGGCCGTTGGGGGTGTTGGGGGTCGTGTTCGCTTGAGGGGGGTGTGCGTGTGGTGTGCGTGCGTGCGGGTGACTTGTACGAACCGTTGGGGGTCGCGTTCACTTGAGGGGGGT
This sequence comes from Lissotriton vulgaris, assembly GCF_964263255.1. NCBI lineage: Eukaryota > Metazoa > Chordata > Amphibia > Caudata > Salamandridae > Lissotriton > Lissotriton vulgaris. Next base: position 1,656,960,169 of record NC_141685.1, on the reverse strand, counting down.
TTGCGTGTGGTGTGCGTGCATGCGGGTGACTTGTACGGGCCGTTGGTGGTCGCGTTCACTTGAGGGGGGTGTGCGTGTGGTGTGCGTGCATGCGGGTGACTTGTACGGGCCGTTGGGGGTCGCGTTCGCTTGAGGGGAGGTGTGCGTGTGGTGTGCGTGCGTGCGGGTGACTTGTACGGGCCGTTGGGGGTATTGGGGGTCGCGTTCGCTTGAGGGGGGGTGTGCATGTGGTGTGTGTGTGTGCGGGTGACTTGTACGGGCCGTTGGGGGTGTTGGGGGTCGCGTTCGCTTGAGGGGGGTGTGCGTGTGGTGTGCGTGCGTGCGGGTGACTTGTACGGGGAGTTGGGGGTCGCGTTCACTTGAGGGGGGGGGTGCGTGTGGTGTGCGTGCTTACGGGTGACTTGTACGGGCCGTTGAGGGTGTTTGGGGTCGCGTTTGCTTGAGGGGGGTGTGCGTGTGGTGTGCGTGCGTGCGTGCAATTTGTACGGGCCGTTGGGGGCGCGTTTGCTTGAGGTGGGTGTGCGTGTGGTGTGCGTGCGTGCGGGTGACTTGTACGGCCCGTTTGGGGTCACGTTCGCTTGAGGGGGGGTGTGCGTGTGGTGTGTGTGCGTGCGGGTGACTATACGGTCCATTGGGGGTGTTGGGGTCGCGTTCGCTTGAGGGGGGGTGTGCGTGTGGTGTGCATGCGGGTGACTTGTACGGGCCGTTGGGGGTCGCGTTTGCTTCATCGAGGGGTACACGGTTGGTATGTTTCCGTACGAATCAGTTTTCATGCGCGACTACTTTGGCTCGTACGAATCGTGTACAGGCTTTCCGCACCGGATCGTACTAGTGTTGTTGTACGGCATGTTTAGTAATCGTACGGAAGGGTTTCTGATTCTAATTCGTACGGGTCACCGACTTTGATTCGTACGGTGTGATGATTTTCGTACGGTAATCGACGGTAATGAATCATACTACGCAGGTCCTATGGTACTTTCCCATTCGTGCGGATTCGGCTATGAATACGAATCTTACGGCGGATTTTTTTTCCGGATTGGAATCGCCCCCTATATATGAACAAGTTACAAAACAATGGCAAAAGGAAACCTTTTCACAGATTGGGCCATTTTATTGGAAAGAAATAAGTAGATTTGATTATTCCGAACAGTGGCAAGACAATTTCAAATGTAGGTAGATGTATGCGTAATGCCAGTATATTATGTACCCTAGTATTTCTAGATAAACGTAACCCAGATATCTCACAAAATGTCCAGGATGTATTGTAAAAGGAACATAGTTGCATTTGGTCTTTACCTGTCAATGTTTATAAGACTTCTAGGATTTTGGATGCTATAAGCAATAGTTTATCTTCTTAAATTTCATCAGATGCAATTTCTAGGTTTTTAGGATTAGCATCTAAAGGGGCTAGATGAGGGTGGTTCACAGCTATATTGATAGCCAAATCTCTCATGACTGCTTAATGGCAATTGCAGAACACCCCTCTTTTAACCAATAGGTGATTAGAATCAGCACTGTATATAAGAAGGAGAAAAGTATGCAAAGCGTGTTGGGGCAGTGTATAAACTGAATAAGACGTGGACTTTTTTTTCAGAAAAGTATATATAATTTAACTGCTACGAACTGATGTCTGATATTTAATGAATCATTTGTTAATATAATGATAAAGCAATACGCATTTATTTTGTATTAGAAAAAAAGAGAGCTGTCCCTATATCAGGAAATGTATTTTAAGCTGAACCAAGCTAAAAATAAAATAAAAAAGGAAAAATACCGTAGCAGATACAAAAGCAAAATAACTTTCTAGATTCTAGTGCATTAGGACTAGAAACAGAAGAACTAAAAACACATACAGATGCACTTAAAATTCCGAATCAAAGGAGAGATCATAAGAGGAATAAGGCAAGTCTACCTTCAGAGAGTAGTGGTATAACCAGCTTTTCTTCGAATCTGTGTTTAAATGATTAAGAGTCCACTTCCTAGAAACCTATTTGATTACGGAATTATAGTTGGCAAATTAGCTTTGAAATAGCCCTTAAATAGGCCTGAAGTGCAGGAGAAGAGCATGGTGGACAGCTATCAAATACCAATATGCAAATGGAAGTTTCCAAAATCAGGCAGACAGAAAAAAGATGAAGGCAGCAGGACAAACTTTTATCAATCAAAAATGTTTTTCACACAAATAAAATCACAACTATTCTCCAAAGAAACGAGTCTCTGATTTGAGGGAGGAGAGGTAAATAAGCTTACATGTGTTCCCCTACATAGAGAGCAATAGAGTGATGATAAAATCACAGCATTGGAGAGATCAGTGCAGCAAACAGAGGACATTATATCTCAACTGATAATGAATGAAAAGAGCCAGACAGCTGCGAGATAATTAGGGGAGTGTCCCCCTGTATTACCCTGCCCACCCCCACCAGGATTCTCTGTAATGACAAGTATGTACCCAAGTTATAAAAGCATTGAAGGGGTTAAGTGGAGCACATGCCACTGTATAAGATTTGGTATTCCTGGCAAAGGATTCCAATCCTGACATATTTAATATAAAAATAAAAAAAACGGTTACATTTGATTTAAAAACTAACAAAACAGCTTGCTTTCATGCACCTGATAGGGGAAACTCCAGAAAAAGTAGAAGGTCAAACGTGTTCCTTTAAAATCAGTTTTCAGCAAAATTTTAGAAAAAACAAAGTACATCAAATAACCAAGTTAAAGCAATTGCATCTGAGAGGCTCAAAATGGTTGGTGGCTCTTGGGAACCCTTTAAAGATTGCAAGTCCTGCCGTGCAGAAATTTTCATTTTTTATTTGTTTTTTTGTATCATTACAGAAGTAATTCAGCTTATCTAGACATCGCTAATCCAGGCCAGATTTTTCTGGACGAGATTTTTAAAACTTGCAGATGTGTTGCAGTGATGCTGTAATATTTCAGCAACCATGATACCTATATACTTCATTTTGGTGTCAAGACATAGGTTTTGGGGGTCAAGTATTCTTATAGAGAGAGAAAATAACTTCTCAGAGCAACCCTTCGACCATTTACCAAAACAGCGGCTCTATAATGATGTGTTTTAGCTATCATTTTGGTAATTTATTTTAATATTGTTTTTGTTTCAGGTTTTCCGTCGATTTAAATTCATAAACATGAGCAGAGCAGGTGGCAGCAGAGGATTTTTACCTCCCGACAGAGTGCTGCTAACTACAAAATCCTAGGACTCCTTCAACAAAGAAAAATGTGTCATATGTCAAACTAATCTGAAAAAAATCTAACATCAACTGCGGCTGGACAGTACAGAGTTTGAGATGCTGCAGAAATACGGCAAGATGAAGTTCACAAAAGGCTGAAACAGATGGGTGAAGAGGATCAAATATTTTATCATTGTAACAACAAGTGCTATACGTTGTATACAATGAGAAAAAAGCCTGGAAAAAATGAATTGTCAAAAAATAGCAGAAACCAGTGAATCACAACAAGAATTTGAGTGTTCTTAGAAGGCGACGACAACCAAACCCAATGCCCATCCATTTAGAAGAACGATGGCTATCCCTCATCCACCTCCAACAACTGATCAGAGGATCTTCAATGTATTATCAGTGGTTAGCCAGAACAAGGGCCAAAGGGATTGATGAAAGAATAAAGCACAGAGTATGTGAGTCTGACTGGGCAAACATGTTTTTATCTGCAGCTAGTTTCTTTCAAGAGGAAGTTTTCAGCCAAGTAGCTGATCTAAACAGCAAGGTGAATGTGTTTGCAGCAGATTGTTATGCCCACCTGAACTGCATGCATGCATACATTTGAAAATATGAAATTACAATGTGCTCACAACTGCAGCGTAACCAACAGACTTCAGTTACGTTTGCACTCTTTGAAACAGCAAATGAAGCCAATTTTGAGTGTTGGCTACGGGTTCACACTCAGGGAGAACAGAGAAATAATGGTTAACATTGGTGAAACTGTATTGATCCATAATAATGAAATTAAGATTTTTCTGGTGAGAATTTGCAATGACCGAATTCGTTTTTGTCAGCCTAACAAAAAGAATAGGACACTTATGTGTTCTCAGCTGTTTTGACTCCTGAAGTTCTTGCTACCAAAATAAAAGAACAGGATGCAGTAAAATCAGCAGGAACCATTTTAAGAAAGTACCTAAAAGATATTTTGAATTTAATGATACATTTTTTGATAACCCAGATTTCTGCAAATCATGGGAGTCAACAAGAATGCCTGATGTTGTCTTAACATTTTTTACATCATTGTTTAATATCAGCAAAGCAAAACTGTTACAAACAAAAGTTCTTGAGTTCGGAACAGAAGCCGATAACATTGATGATGGCTTTGAAGATATAAGCGAAGAGTGGAAGGCAATCTTATGAACCGATAGGCTTATGATGTGTAAATATACTGTCTTTTCCAAATCATGCTTTATGAATTACATCACAGCAAAAATAAAACTTCCCGACACATGATGACTGCCCACACAATCTATGACAAGTGCAAAAGTAGAAAGCTAATCACTTCAATGAATAGAATCGCTGTATCAACAAGTTATAATGATAAAGTACAGCGCAGAAACTAGCTAGCAGCTCATGCTGTAAAATCTTGTGAAACCAACAGCACATAACTTCCAAGTCACTTTACCAGGAAAGGATTTATAATCGCTGCTCTTGATAATTTTGATTTTGAAGACAGATCTTCTTTGTCCGGAACATCCAGCACACATGACAGTGCCATGGTGCTTTTTCAAGATGGTACCAATAAAGTAGCTGCTAGAAAACAAGCTGTGACAGCTGTAGGCATAAACAAACGAAGCTGGAAACTTATATCTCAGCTGCCTTGCCAAGGTGTGCAAAATCACTACAAGCCATCAACACATCCCAGTCTACCAGAAAGTTTCAAAGTGGCTGAGGTCATGGATCTTCTTTTACCTGATGCTGTGGTCCGCAAAGCTAATTTAACTGAATTTATCATATCGCTTATGCGGTGCAGACTGAAGGACGAAGAAAATCCAGTTCCTCCGTGAGCTGGAATTCATGCGCTGATCTCCCAGAATACTGTCCCACTGAAGAAGGTTGGAATTTACATAGTAATACCATCTCCAGTGACAAACTACGCAATAGTATATACAGCTCTAAAAAAATTCCAAGACATGCATGCTCAGCTTGAAGACCAGCCTATCCTGCCAATTTTCTGTGATGAAGGTGTTTTCCTTATTGTAGCTGACTTTTTGATGAGCAATCCCATAGTATTTGATGATCTTCATCCAATGATAGGCGTTTTCCACATGGTAAAAGTTGTATTGGGGCGTGCCAGAAGTTATCTCAGTGGATTTGTGGCAGACAATGCACTTATGAAATCTCAAATCTTTGGAAGCAAACTGTCCAGTCAGTATTGAGCGTAACTCACTATGTTCATTGGTCACAAGGCATGCTCATCATATCTGAGGCGATAGAAACCTTGTGTTGGAATGCTTTCTGGAGCAAGAATAACAAATTAGGTTTTGTAAATCTTATCTCAGAAGTGAACAAGGCACAGGGTGCACTTCATTCAAAAGACATAATGCAAAGCCAGGCAATGTTCAAAACACTCAGTTCATCATCAGAAAACCTGAAAACCATGTTTGTAGAGTTTGTCAAAGAATGTGTAGAAAAATCAGAACTTTGCAAGTACTGGGGAAATGTTTTACACATGATAGCTCTTGTGAAAAAATTGGTACACGCTGATCTGGAAGGGGACTGGGAGCTAACTTGGAGTCACTGATTACTGTGTTTTGTGAACTCGATTGCAATAACTATCTGAGATATAGATCTTGGTATTTGGAAAGAGTGGAGAACCTAGAGGTGGAAAAAACACATCTTTATAGAAAATGTGTCCAAAGACATTTTGTTGTGAAAGGCAGAGTAGGAAGGTTCAATGCTGTGGCTGCACATATGAAACTGGAACAGACGATCCATAGATCACAGAAAATCTCTAAGGGAATTGTTGATCAGACATATAAAAGGGAATATGTAGCTCAATGGCAGCTAGTTTACCATGCAGTTTTTTCTATTTGCAATGTTTTAAGAGGGATGACAAATTCTAAATTAATGGACCATCGTGAATCTTCTTCACCACAAACTTGTGGGGTAGAGAAGGGAACGTTTCAATAAACATGATAATAGCCTTCTTCATTTTAGGCAGCAGCAAGGAAACCCCTTTGAAATGACTGAGCCGGTACAATTACTCAACGTTGTGACCAAACAATATGTGTAAAACGATATAAAGACACATCTATTAGAAGTCCTGGAGTATGGATAGACACTATGTGCAGAACTGAAGCCGAAGAGATTTGTATTGAAAGAGAAAAAACAGTTTGACATGATCACTAAAGCTAAACCTCCACATTGTGCCATAGTAAGTGTTATCCAACCAGCTACTACAAAACAGGTTACAAAAAACACCTTTCACAAGCACATAGAGAAAGGGATGTAGCAAAAGAAAGGGGTGAATTTATCAAGGACATTCCGTTGCATGATCTTCTTCCAGCAAAAGCACTAATTGATAGAGATGCTGCAATCAAACCAGTGAAGCACAAACTTGTACAAGAGCTCGAAGAAAAACTTTAATCTTCAGAATTTCAATTCGAAAAGGTGTCCTCATTGAAAACTGCTGTTGTTGTGGACTATATGTCACAATTGCAATTGGTCAAGATTTCATCCATTGAAAATTTGGTAGAGGTTATTCAGACTAATCTACAGATATCAAAGTCAGTGTGCACCTTGCAAGACGTGCACATTGTCTTTGACAGTTATCTTGAACTATCTGTCAAATAATGTGAGAGAATCACATGAATGTCTACAAGTGGAATAAACGACCTTGCCTTAATCAACAATTCAACACCTATAACTGCGCCACTTGATAAATTCTGGTCATCAACATGGAACAAAATGAACTTGGAGATGTTAACTCGCCAAAACATTGCAGATGCTTCAGTAAACACTGAATTTCTAATTATTGCAACTAGTGAAATTATTGTCAATGATAATTTGATGCCTGCAGAGATACATTCAAAAGGTAAAGGCTATATTGTTTAAGAAGGTAATAGAAAATTGGAGGAAGCTGACCTTTGTGTTGTGCGACATGTTGAGTGGGCTGTCCAAAATGGTTCTAATCAAGACATTGTACATCAAATGACAGGGAATACCTGCACACACCACTTTGCCATGGACTCTGGTTTTTTGTCTTTGGCCCGCATAGCGCACTTTATACCGGCCCCTTGCCCAGTAGGAGAGGACACCGGCAGAGAATGCCGTAAAAGCAGCCTGGGATACCTGTACACGCCACTTTGTCTTGGACCCTGTTTTTTTGTCTTTGACAAGCACATCGCACTTTACACCGGTCCCTTGCTGAGAGGAGGAGGGGACACCGGCGGAGAACACCATAAAAGCAGCACAGCGCGGGATACCTGCACATGCCACTTTGCCTTGGACCCTGTTTTTTTGTGTTTGGCTAGCACAGCGCACTTTACACTGGCCCCTTGTTGAGAGGAGATGGGGACACCTATGGAGAAGGCGGTAAAAGCAGAGCGGCACTCTCGCTGCGTGGGATACCTGCACACGCCACTTTGCCTTGGACCCTGGTTTTTTGTCTTTGGCCAGCACAGCGCACTTTACACCGGCCCCTTGCTGAGAGGAGGAGGGGACACCGGCGGAGGACGCCGTAAAAGCAGCACGGCACTCCAGCTGCGCGGGACGCATGCAGAGCGTGCCTGGACTCGGCCCGGGCTAAGACCAGGCCAAGACAGGCCAGTCTTAGCCTGTCAGAGACCAGAGGAGGCCGGGCTGGGCCACCCCCTGAAAAGATCTTTAAAAGGCTGACTGAGGTGCGTGGGGGTGAGTCCCATGATCTATTTATTCTTGGGTCATCTACAGAAACTATTCATAGATTAAAAGTGGCTCTCAGTGACTATAAACTAGGTACAAGCCACGTTATTTGCTACCCGGCATGATTAAATATGAAGGAGGTCTGATATCGTACTGTATTGTACAGACATTTTGGATCTAGAAGAGGGTTCATAACCTCTGGTGTATACCGCATTGAGAGACCGTGTTCTTCATTATACTTTATAAGTAGTGTGTACGTTAAGTACAGTACTTCTAACTAGCTGATATTTACCTACGTGCGGAGGAGTAGGATGGGTAAAATAAAGGCGGGAACCATCACCAATTCAGCAGTGGGTGGACAGCAATATTTGATTAACTATTTGACTGGGGCGATGGGGGCTATTGAACAACAAATAAACCGTTGAAGAGTCTCTGACAGGCCTGGGCGTACTCCGCGGAGTTTTGCTACATGAAACTCCACGAAGTTACAAAAATCTCTGCAAAGTTCTGCAAGTGGCGGAGTGCAGTGCGAACTGCAGTTTGTGCAGGTATTCCTACCCGAGCGAGTTTTCTTCACTCTGCGAACTCCGCTGAGTGCAAAGTGCAGAAAACTCTGCAAACTCAGCAAACAGAGCGAAGTTCACCACCCAGGCCTCATCTCTGACACAAGGGAAGATTTGTGTGATGGCAGCAAAAAACCCCAGGGTTAACACACACAACGCCCCTGCAATTATTCAAGGGGAGGGAGCGATAGATCAGCTACCCCCCCCCCCAATGGGTGTGTCCAAGAAACATCTGGTCATTCTTACGTGAGCGATTTGGATTGCGACCTATAGCCACCATCTAAGCGACCTAGAAACCCTAAGGCCCTGTTTAGGGAGCAAAATCTACCCCCCCCCCCCCCCCCACCGAGTAAGAAAGACATCAGGAAAAAACTGAAAAATAAGAGCAGACAGGGTAAAACTGATGAAGGTAGGAGGGCTTCTTCCTCTACTAATGCTCTAATTGTAGGCCAGTCGGCCGAGCTTAGTGGAGTGGTGTGGCTCACTGGTTAGAGACAGCAGACCCGAGAGCAGAGGACGGCCCGGGACCAGGGTTCAATTCCTGACGAGGCAGGGTCGTGGACCAGGGTCAGCGGACTCGATAATTCTCATCTCGGTGCCTACTCTAACCAGGGATCACACTCGGCAACCCTGGGCATTAGCTTGCCTCATCTCCACAACAGCCCCCCACATACGCCGGGGATGCCTGGTTTCACCTTGGAGATACCCAGTAGGGACCATCTCACAGGGAAAGCCAGGACAGGTTCCCCAGCGGTCTACTGCGCAGAGATACTCCTTCGGGAGTCGATTCTAGCGCATTACAAACCCACAATTAATTAATTAATTAGCAAGATCATAAAAAAATAGACAATTTACATAAATATGTAACTGAATAATTAATTAAATTAATGCACAGGGTGGGGACTATTGAGGATATTTGAAAAATAAAATTCGGCAAAACCACCCTGCAAAAACCATCTCTGAAACTTGTTATATAGAGGACCTGCCCTTACAGCCTGTTATCCAAACTCCACGTGTTACCTCACAAGAAAGGATGGTTTAAATTTCTCCTATAAATTTAGTTCCTCAGGCTACGTGCCCGATTCCACCTTCTTATAATAGGGCCCCAGCAACTCATGTGGCTGATTCTTATAGGAGGGTCCCTGCTCTGCATGACAATAGGGCTTATGAGCAGTTGATTCCTGCATCTCAAACAAAGTTGAATAAGAACATAAACACGCTTGATCTACCCCCTGCAGTTACTCCCTACACAATAGTTTTAGCCAATTTCCCAGCCTGGGTTAACTGAAGCTCCATTTGCAAAATTTAAGACGGCAAGACGGGTTCCTTGGGTTGGTCGAGATTATAAATCATTGGCGGGTGACTGCGTAGCATTGACGTTTAGTGACCCACATTGATCACAGGCAATTCTATCTAGGGCAGGGAATTTAAATATAACACATGTGGGCATCAACATTTTGCCTTTGGGGTATTTTTACCAGCCTTACTCTTTTACTCAACATAGAACCCAGAATAGGGGTCCTCAGGTTATTCCTCCCTGCTTTTATAATGTGCCGGTTTCCAATCGTTTTGCTATCCTACCCACACTTGAGGGTATTGATTGACCGATCACCCCCGAGGCATCTTGTGTTCAAACAGGGAGGTGTTCTAAAAATACTTCAGCTAATTTTCCCGCTGGTCTGGGGGTCCCCGCTCCAAGTGGGTCTTCTGTAACCTTCATAGACTCACTGAGCTGGACTACCAATAAAAATGAAATTGACAGTAATACTTCAGCAGCAACACAGAGGGTAGAACTAGTGAAAAGGCTGCCTGGATGTAATATACTATTCTGGAATGTTGCAAGGTTGCGTTCGAAAGTAAGTGATCTGCAATGGGTAACCTTTGTTGAAAATTTCGCTACACTGTGTTTGCAACAGACCTGGCTGGAGAATGAATTACATATTAATGGCTACAAAAACGTTCACTCACCAGCTGTAATTTCGGTCCATGGGAGAAATAAGCGTGGATTGTGTATTTATGTATCTAACCGTGTTAATGTCAATAAGATAACTTTTAAGATTTCGGCCACCTATTATCAGATTGATTTACTATATGTGGAAAAGAAGTACTGTGTCACTCTGTTAAATGTTTACAAAAATATTCCTAAAGAGCAGACAGGGTGTGTACTGACCAAATTACAGAACTATCTGGCACATGCAGCAATGGAAATTGCATTCGCAAATGGTGCGAATCGCAAAATTTGGCCGTTTGTGAATGCAATTCCAATTTTTGGGATGCATTATCATTTTTGTAATTTTCGCAATCAAAGAAATCGCAAAATTGCGATTTCTTAAATTGCGATTGCATTTAAGGAATCTCAAATTGAGATTCCTTAAATGCAATGCATCAAACGTTAAAAATTTGCGAATTCGCAAATAAAGGGAGCAAATTACCATGAAGTTGACCTTCATGGTAATTTGCGAAAACTTTGAAAAATGCACTAAAGTGCATTTTTCAATGTTCCATTTTACACACACACATGGCCTTGGGGCATGTGTGTGTGCAAAATGTACTTATAGGCAGATTTCAGGGGTGCAAAAGGGTGTCCTTTGGACACCCCTGCACCCTTGAAATTGCATTCTCAATTTGCAAATTTCTAATGGTGAATCGCAAATTAAGTGTCTTCCCATTCATTCCTATGGGCCTCTAGGCCCATAGGAATGGATGGGGAGGTATTCCTCAATTGCGATTCTCAATTAGAGAATCGCAATTAAGGAATTTTAAGAAATCGCTATTTTTTTAACGATTTCTTGATGCATTGCAGTTTGCAATTCCCTAATTGCGATTCCTTATTTTTCGCAATTAAGGAATCGCAAAATGCAATATTGATGCATGTGCCCCTATCTCTCTAACCTACAGGATGACACACAAAAAGATACGTGGATTATTTGGAGTGGGGATTTTAATCATGTTTTGTGTCAATGTATTATGCAGAAATTGGGGGGTGTGGGGTGCACTCCGAGTTTCAACATTCTCAGACGTTTTTTCCTTGTTCCACATGAGCGTGCAGGTCGGTATAGTGCCAAACCCAAAAGGCACATGTGAATAAGACATTGAAAGGAAGCAACTCAATGCTCCACCGGCCGCACTGTTACTTAATGCCTTTTGGCAGTCAAATTGTTCACCATACTAGTATAATCCAATTATTTCCATTATCAAACTATTCATCATGCTTTTAATCTCAAAACTACAACTTTGTCCATTAGTCCACAGACGGGTAATTATGCCATTTTCTAGATTCCAATGTACATGCTGTGCCCATCCAGGCCTCTTGCATAAACATGACAGATGCAGGGGGTTCATCCAAAAACAGCGTTTATTAAAACCAATGCATTTCGAGCATCAAGTGCTCTTCATCAGGGTTCGCTGAAATCAATACAGAAATACATTTCCATACATGTATTATGCAGGGCATTTGTGCTCTAAGTAACGAAAGAAATATTGAACAGGCGCATTTTCCACACAAAACATCAGGGGACCTGTCGAATTCTCTTGTGTTCCAGTTCGATATGCGGTTCGCAAATGAATTATGCACCCAAGAGTCCCATTTAGGAGCACATTTAATGGCAGAGGATGTTGTTCGATAATTGCTTTTATCCTAGTCACAAACCGTCACTCAAGTGGGGTGCTTAACTTCGTAACTCATTCAAATGCAATGAGTGATCACTTCCCAATGAGCATTTCTTTCCACTTATTGAGCTCTGCGTCTGGTATGGGGGATTTGTTGGATCAATTTGAATTCAACATCTCCCTTAATAGATGTAATGGGTACTCTTTGAGTTGGTCCAAAGTCGATGCGACTGTGCTTGCTAAGCAACTAATAACTAAATGCAATGAGGCCTTCACAGTTTGTCTTAATGAGCTCGCTGCTAATAAGAGGTTCTGGACTCATTCTGTCTTATTTCTGCTCAGATTATGAAGTGCCTAACTGTTGAATTTAAGAATAGACAGCATAAGGAGCAGGGGGGTTCGACCTGGCATGTACTAAAGCTCACACAAATTTAAAGAAAGTGCTACATAAGCAGGATAGCAGTCACTAGAAATAAAATGAGCTAGAAGTGTCTACAGGTGCACATTAAAAGAGCGCAAGGAGACATTAAGAGAAGGTGCCTGGCGGGCCCTGCATCAAGTTTGTCTATGTAGAGATAACAGCTTCTGGAAGGCAGTCAATGCACCTTTCCTAGCTCCTTGAGACTCACAGTCAATCGAAATAGCAATGTTGAGGAAACATGGGTGGAGCATTTCACTACTTTATATAATGATGATAACCAGGCCATGCTCCTTGCAGAATCAGACTTTCCTTTACAGAATGATCAGCTTTGTACATTTCCTATGGATTTATGTTTTTCTCTAGACAAAGTTATATGTGCCATAAATGCCAGTGCAACGGGAAAGCTCCAGGCCCGGATGGTGTCCCTGTGGACATGTGCAAATCTAACCTCCCGCTTTGGGGCCCATTACTAGCTTGCTGCCATCAGGGTCTTACCCCATCTTGGTCTGATTCGATAGTGGTCCCGATATTCAAAAAAGGAGATCGCAATGAGCCTACATGTTATTGTCCGATCTCCCTTTTGGACTCTTTTCTTAAAGTGGCAGGGCATGTCATTTTTTTTTTTTTAAACTTTATTTTTGGTTATGCAAGCAAAAACATAAACATTCCCCCCCAATTGTGGCATCATACAGAACTGTTGCATACAGTACGACAACCTCATTAAGGCACATTAGGGACCAAATCGCTGCTGATCATCAGTTAGGCTCTTGGGCTTGTAAAAGCATCCTTACAGTACGATCATTTCGTGGCAACTGTGAGTTTAAGGCAGCGACGAGCGCACCAAGACAGTCCGAGACTAATCAACCCCATTTCCCTCCCCCTCACCCTCGGTCCCCGATCCCTCAGAGGTGAACAGTTCTGAGCTATTCCCCTCAGAGTCACTCAAGGTCAAACCAGCAGTGCACATCACTCTCCATGCCAACAGGTCTTCCTGCAACTTCTCGTCTCTACGCGTACATTGCATATGAGTCTCTTCCGCCAACAACCACTCCCGGACATCCCGCAGCCATGCAGAAACATCAGGGGCCCTCCGCCCCATCCAGGTAATGCGCCGAGCCAGTACCAACATCAGCTGTAATAGTTTATAGGGGACCTTCTTCCTCCGAGGCCAGGGGACCAGTGCTAGCAAACAGTGGAGCGGTGTCAAGGTTATGCTAAGGCCAGTAGCGCCGGCTATCCGTCTGACCACCTCCGTCCAAAAGACCCGCATCAAGGCGCACTCCCAGGCCAAGTGGAGAAACCCCGCTCCCTCAGCACCGCACCTAGGGCAAGTGTCCTACCTGTCTGGCGCAATGCGCTGTAGAGATACCGGCGTCAAGTATGTGCGATGCATAAAATTGAAGTGTGTGAGCTTAAACCGTGCGTTACAAGAGACCTTACGTGTGAGACCCCCTACACGCCTGCGCTGCCCGGCATCCAGTGTCTCCCCCACGTCCGTCTCCCAGGCACTCCACGCGGGCTGGGCAGGTGGCTCCGAGTCCTGACGGAGTGCGGAGTAAAGCAAGGAAATCAACCTGCGACCTCTACCACAGGTGAGGATGATGTTCAAGGTGTAAGAGGTCTTAGGCGCCTCTGGACATTGGGGCCACATCTCTTTCACCACCTCCTGCAGGCCACGGTAATGTAAATATTGTCCACCCCCTAGGGCAAAGGCCTCCACAGCCTCCTCGTAGGAGACAAATGAATCGCCCGGATACAGGTCCGCCAGAGTATCGCAGCCTCCAGCCCTCCACTCTCAAAAATACATATGTTCCTCCATGGCTACAATAGGCGCCAGTATCCAGACTGACAACTCCCTATGGAAGGGGGCCCACCGCAGAACCCACTCCACACATCTCTGCCAGAGTACAGCCGCATGCCGCACCACATAAGGAAGAGTCGCGTCCGCTCCCCTCCCCTTCATCAACGCCACTTGTAGCATCTGTCTGGTGGCTCTCCCGGCCAGCAGCTGCATCTCCCACCCCTCCGCATCTGCGACCCACCTCGCTGCCGGCGACAATTGTGCTGCATAATAGTATAATTCAAACCTCGGAGCCTCCAGACCACCTTCCTCCCAGCTCCGGACCAGGGTGTGTAACGCCACCCGGCTGCGACGGCCTGCCCAGAGCAGCGATGTCAAAAGGTGTTAAGGGTGTGAAACATTCGCGGTGGGATAGGGCAGAGTGAATTCTGAAGGACATATAGTGTCCTGGGAAGCATCACCATTTTTGCAACAGCGAGCTGACCCATAAGAGAGAGCGGCAACGTATTCCAGAAAGTTATCGAACTCTGCAGGGAGGTAAGTATCCGGCCCATGTTCCGTTCCAGCAGCTGCAAATCTGTCCAGGCCACCTGAATACCCAGATACCGAAAAGCCTCCTGTTCCCAGCGCAGTCCAAGATCTGGAGCGCCCGTCGTCGGGCCATCCCCATATCCCGCAAGGGCAAGTCATTTTAAATAGGTTACAGACTTGGGCGGAAGATACAGGCGTTGTCTCTAATCTGCAATATGGCTTCCACCAGGGCCTGGGGACTATAGAACAGGGGCTAAACTTAAGCCTTGTGAGAGGCAAATATACCCAGGCCAAGGAAAGAAGGCTATTTTTAGCCTTTGTGGATCTTAGCTCCTTGTTCGATTGCATGAGACATGATAGACTTAGACAAGGATTGCATCTCTATCCTCATCATGAGTCAAAACAAGGCAAGACCTGCCACACTTTCTCATCTAAGACTCTTAGAGATACAAAGGGCAGGCGTTTGTTGAGGCTGAAGAAGACACTGGGAGCATCTTCTGACAAGGAGAGCAACACTTCCTCTAAATCCCATAAGAGTCCCAGGTCGCCTGAGGGTCAGTCTGAGGAAGTCAAGAAAACACCCTAAAACCTCTCATCAGACTACAGAAGCTTGAAAAAAAGAGAAAGAACCTAAAGTCTCCTCAGAGCTAGTCGTGTCACATAATTCAGGGACTTCTAAAGCTAAACTAGAATCTGCCATCTCTTCAGGGCCTTCCAGGCATAAGTCCAGCCACAGATCCCTCTCGGCATCGACGCCCACTTCTTCAACAACGACGACTACTCTCTCGTTGTCGAGACCATCAATGACGCCTACGACATCGGCGGGCATCAACGCCCCAGTACCGTTGCCACTATCTGTACCGTCTCTGAAGACCTCATTGACAAGGTTGCATTCGTTGACTCCCACAGAGACAACACCATCACAGTCGACAGCTCCACTGTCGATGAGCACACTGTCGACGGCATCTATATCGACGACGACTACCCCAATTTTGCAGTCAACGAGAAGATCGGGCCACCGACTGTACCATCATTGACGGATCCGTCGACGCCGCTCCCGTCGACGAAGTCACTGCAAATGCAGTCCACACCTTCCAGATTGTCCAAAATATCTCTGCAGCCCTGTAGTGAGGATACGGGATCAACTGCAGACATTGCTATGTTAGCATAAGTGAGGTATATAATTAAACTCCATTTTGCTGCTTTTGCAGCTTTTGCACACAAAACTATATGGCTCTCGTAAATAACCTGCTTGTGTTCTTTCACATGAGAACTGTCTGTTTTTCACAAACCTAGGCGCGCTCTCTGCCCTCAGTCTGCACAGCGCGTCCAAGGTTGAATAACAATGTATGCTGTTAATTCATGTTGATCAGTCCCATGCACATTAGACATAACAGAAAACGCAGCTGCTCAAACTCAAACTTGGGTGCTTTTAATATTGCATTGCATGTATGAGAAGGCACTTGGATACAACCTTTCCAACATCGAGGAGCTGTGCTAGTCCTGGGATGTGATTCATTCCATCTGATCTTGGAGGTATGGGGTACCCGTCAAAGCCTAGAGGTCTTCTTCTATTATTATAATTAAAACTAGCTCCAAGCACGGGGAGGGAGGTAACAGCGCTATAATCCTGTTTCCACTGTCATTTATAACATGTTTTCCCCTTTTGTGTTTTATGGAATTGTAACAATGCTTATTGTATTATTCTTATGCATCTTTTTGTTAGTATTGGCGAAAGTACTGCATCTTAGAGCACGTTAGTTAAATAAACATTGCAAACTCTACTGTATCTCTGATTACTCACTCTGGGGACAGGTATGAGAGTTAGAACGAAAGAGTGTTCTTGTTTCCCACTATTTCTGAGAGTTTACTAAGTCGCATGTTCTAAGTTGTCTAATCATTGGTAGCTTCGCTGTAGTACTGAGAACGAATGAGACAATAATGCTAGTCAGATTAGGGTTCTAGGCACTGAGGTGGGTTTTTTGGTACAGCACAATACACCGAGGTCCTGGTTTCCTGCTCATAGTTCTGTGCATGAGCAGAATCCCTGCAACATGGTGCCCCCAACGTTTGGTCTGGAACTTATTTTCGAGACATCTCATTACAACAGGTGTTTTAAACAAAGACAGCTGGTCTGGCAAACACAGAAAGGCTGAAAAGCAAGATAAATAACCTTTTATATTGCCCATCACAACACCTTGCTGGGTCAAAGATAAATCAAGCAAAAGGACATCCAACAGCCCTGTTGCGAAGACAGAAAGCCCTTCTGAAGTGGTAGCCTACTCATGACCAAAAGGGTGAGGTTCCACACCCTTGTGATTCACTGCAGTGCCTCTAGGATGTCTTGAACGCAGTAGTTCATGATCTTCAGAAGTCAGGACAAAAGAAACAGGGATGGGAATGGATACAGGAGTTTTGTCTCCCATTCCAGCCAATACGCATCTCATAAGGAGTCAATCAATCAGGATTTATAAAGCGCAGCAAACCCCCTGTGAGGGTCTCAAGGCTCTGTAGTGGCTAGCTGCTTCATTGTGCTCTGTTCATTTGAACAGCAAGGTCTTAAGTCCTCTCTTGAATTCCCGGAGCGATGAGGCATCCCTGAGGTGCAGGGGATGGTTGTTCTAGGCTTTGGCCACTAGTTGAGAGACGGAGCGACCTCCGCTGGTGGATCAACAGAAAAGGGAGGCAGATTGCAGGTGTCTAGTCGGTTGGTGGAAGGTCATTAATTGGTTGATGTATGCTGGTCCTTCGTTGTGTAGGGCTTTGCATGCGTGGCTCAGCAGCTTGAATAGGCATCTCTTCTGGATCAGGAGCCAGCGTAGCTTCTTGGGGTGAGGGGTGATGTGAGTCCGTCCGGGAGGTCAAGGATGAGTCTCCCTACTGCATTTTGTATTGTCAGTAGTCTCTTCAGGAGGGGAAACACCCATTACATCACATCGCATTGTCGTTGGCATCGTAGCCTTTTAGTGCATCGCATGCAAATACAACGCATGCGATGTTAACATGCCATTACAACGCAAGAAAATGAGACTTTCCTAAAAACAGAACTGAAACTGGTTTAAGGATGCAAACAGAAACGGGCTAACATTTATGTTAAAATTACAATAATTAACAATTATACAAAACGGAAACAGTAACAAACGGGCTAATAAATATTATATACACAAAACGGAAAAGGGGTGACACAAAACTTTTCAATTACAATAATTTACAATTATACTAAACGGAAACAGTAACAAACGGGCTAATAAATATTATATATACAAAACGGAAAAGGGGTGACACAAAACTTTTAAAAAAGGAGAACAGAAGCAAATGGCCTTTTACTAAAAACGGGCTAACATATATCTTTGAATGACCACATCGATGACAGTGAGAGGATGTGGCCTGACGGATAGCTCTGCCGACTTTGGTGTTGTCAAACAGGGTTCGAGCCTTCTATCAACTCGCCAAAATTAAAAGTGCAGCGCTACATTACATTTTTATTACTGTATGGATGGATGCATGGATGGGTGTATGGGTGGATGGATGCATGTATAGGTGGATGGATGGATGGATGGATGGCTGTATGGATGGGTGTATGGGTGGATGGATTGTGTGGTGGGTGGATGGATGCATGGATAGGTGCTGGATGGATGCATGGATGCGGAAAAGCCACGCAGCGCTAGATATGTTATAATGGCACAGATGTCAGATTTAATGAATGGGTGGCGGATGGCAGGGTGGATGGATGCATGAATGAAGGCTGGGTCAAAGGATGTGTGTGTGGTGAGTGGGTGGGTGGATGGATGGATGAATGGATGGTGGATGGATGAATGGATGGCTGTATGGATGGATGGGTAGATGAATGGATGGCGGATGGATGAATGGATGCCTGTATGGATGGATGAATGGATGAAGGCTGGGAGGAAGGATGTGTGTGTGGTGAGTGGGTGGGTGGATGGATGGATGAATGGATGTCGGATGGATGAATGTATGGCTGTATGGATGGATGCATGGATGGGTGGATGAATGGATGGCGGATGGATGAATGGATGGCTCTATCGATGGATGCATGGATGGGTGGATGGCGGATGGATGAATGGATGGCGGATGGATGAATGGATGGCGGATGGATGAATGGATGGCGGATGGATTCATGGATGGGTGTATGGCTGGCTGGATGGATGCATGGATAGGTGGATGGATGCATGGCTGGCTATATGGATGGATGCATGGATAGGTGGATGGATGCATGGATGGCTGTATGGATGGATGCATGGATGGGTGGATGAATGGATGGCGGATGGATGGGTGGATGGCTGTATGGGTGGATGCATGGGTGGGTGGATGAATGGATGCCGGATGGATGAATGGATGGCTGTATGCATGGATGGGTGGATGAATGGATGGCGGATGGATGGCTATATGGATGGATGCATGGATGGTTGTATGGGTGGATGGATCAGTCCTGGGTGCTGCATTGTTGTATAATAGGGAACGCGTTCTGTGACCTAGCTTCTTCAAAGAACATACCCGGTACCTCATATGGTGTCTTATGCAATACATAGACAAACCTCAGCAGGGTAAGCATGGCCTTACTTGAAAGAGAGAGCTGGAGTTTTTTCCAGTGCAAACATCTTTTTCTAATTTAACCGGCAGCTTACCGTATTCGTGTTTGGCAACCACTCAACTAAATTGCTTCCAATGGGCTTGAGATGCTGCAGATCAATTAATTATATTGATTTTCCATAACATATCATATTTCAGGAGATATGTTCACTGACTCCACATTCGGGACATAAATGGACCTAAACTTAGTTGCTAGATGTAAAAGCACATTAATGGTTTGTCCTCCACCATTATCCCCACTAGCTGGCTTATCCGGTTTTTCCTAACTGTGCAAGCGAAGAATTAAGGCTTCAAAATAAAATGCTACTAGGCATCCACTGTAGCAAGGTCAAAGGAGACAAAGCATTCTCTGTCTCGGGCCTTGTGATGCGTAATTATCACGAAAAAAGGGGAAAACAATAGAAACAGAGGGCAGAAGGGCACGAAAAACAAGTGCAACAGAGGGCAGAAGGACACGAAAAACGAGTGGAACAGAGGGCAGAAGGGCATGAAAAAAAGGGGAAAACAATTGAAACAGAGGGCAGAAGGACACGAAAACGAGTGCAACAGAGGGAAGAAGGGCACGAAAAACGAGGGAAACCTTGGGCAGAAAGACACGAAAAACGAGTGCAACAGAGCGCAGAAGGGCACGAAAAATGAGGGAAACAGGGCAGAAGGCCACGAAAAGCGAGTGCAACAGAGGGCAGAAGGACACGAAAAACAAGTGCAACAGAGGGCAGAAGGACACAAAAAAAGAGGGAAACAGGGCAGAAGGCCACGAAAAACAAGTGCAACAGAGGGCAGAAGGGCACGAAAAACGAAGAAAATAGAGGGCTAAAGGGCATGAAAAACGAGTGCAACAGAGGGCAGAAGGGCACAAAAAATGAGGGAAACAGAGGGCTAAAGGGCACGAAAAACTAGGGAAACAGAGGGCAGAAGGGCACGAAAAATGAGTGCAACAGAGGGCAGAAGGGCACGAAAAATGAGGGAAACAGGGCAGAAGGACATGAAAAAAAAGGGGAAAACAATTGAAACAGAGGGCAGAAGGCCACAATAAACGGGTGCAACAGAGGGCAGAAGGACCCGAAAAACGAGGGAAAGAGGGCAGAAGGGCACGAAAAACGAGTGCAACAGAGGGCAGAAGGGCATGAAAAACGAGGCAAACAGAGGGCTAAAGGGCACGAAAAACAAGAGAAACAGAGGGCAGAAGGGCCCAAAAAACGAGTGAAACAGAGGGCAGAAGGGCACGAAAAACAAGGGAAACAGGGCAGAAGGGCAAGAAAGAAAAGGGGAAAAAAATTGAAACAGAGGGCAGAAGGCCATGAAAAACAAGTGCAACAGAGGGCAGAAGGAGGGGGTTTTGCAAGCCACGATGGCGGCTGTGTCCTGCTGAGGCTCCGCGATCGGGCTAGCATCCTGCCCAGCTCCTGAGATCGCCGGGAGCCTCATTCCTCGACAAACACACCTGTGATGCCCCCCCGCTTTGAGGCATCCCCCAGGTGAGCCGCAAGGAGTGTTGGTGAGCGTCACACGCCGAAACGTCTCTCACCGGAGCCGGGCGTGGAGTCCCAAAATGGCGGGCGCGGCCCCGGTCCACGGATTCCTGCATCGCCGGGGCCCAGCTTCATGAGCGGAGGTCCTAGGAGACGCGGCTAGTCGGTGACAATGAGAGATCCCCAGGGAACAGTGAGACCGGCCCACGGGGGTGTGCCTCGTACCGGACTTTCACCCCCGGCCACACTCCGGCACGCAAGATGGCGGCCGTCACCCCGGAGCTCCGCTGCACCAGCGCTCAGGACCGGACGGGAGCCTGATCCGACCTCAACACCAGCCTAGCCTGCCACCGCAGCTCGTGGGGCATCCGAGAGTAGCGCGGCACCCTCCGGACATCTGTGACCTCTGCTTGGGGCGGTGAGTGCCTGCCTTTCCCCCCCTCCCCCCTCCGGGGACCCCAACACCAGCACCCCAGCGATCTTCTACCTCCTCTGGGACCCACAAGAGGACACACACCACATAGTCCCCCGGCCGGAGGGGCCGAGACAATTCTGCAGACCAGAGTGCCTGACCCCAAAATGGCGCCCACGGAGACCCGGGCGCCGTAATCACCGCGGATCTCACTCAAGGAGCAGAGGTGCTCCCCCACATTTACGGCGGCCACGCGCCACACCAGAGACGACCTGCCACTACCCCAGACCCCCAGGTCCCTACTACCTGACCCCCGACCCCAACGACCGGCATAGAGACTACATCGTACACCGAAGGGGGCGGGGGCAGGAATCGGCCAACCCTCGGGGTGCCCCCTTCTCTTGCAGAGCTCGGGCAGTGGGGGAGGACCCCTCCGGTGGTGCACACCCGTGGACACTCGCGCGGCCTTCCGCTGCGCCACTGAAATCACTGGCGGCTGCGGGCCACCGGCACGCTCCGGACCTGAGGGGCCCCAGGATGAACCCGTAATTGCCTCAGAACCAACGAGTACTGAGTGACCAGCCCACACTGGGCTACCACCTACCCCGGTGAACTGAGAAGCGGCGGCCCGCCGATCCCGGAATCTACAAGAGAGCGGTGCCCTCCTACCAGGGCCCATGGGGAAACCGAGGGGCTCGCAGGTGACGGCTGTCCCTGAAACGGCCATCAAGAAGATGCCACACACAAGGACCTGGACGCAAGCCAACACGCCGCATACTGACCCCACCCTATCGGCGAAACTGGACCAGGTGTTGGCGGCAATTGAACTGTCCCGACTCTCAATGGAGGAACGATTGGGCGTCCTGACGACGGACATCAGCCTGATTCGCGACGACCATCGTAAGCTGGCGGACAGAGTGAAGGAGGGGGAACGGATCGTGGCCACGCTGCAACCCGCGGTGAAAATGCAGGAGGCAGACATGAAGGAGGTCTTGCGTCACGTGGCGGCCCTCGAAGAAAGCACGGTGGATTTGGAGGGACGCTCGAGACGGTGTAACATCCGTGTCCTGGGTCTACCGGAGGGGATTGAAAACTCGGACCCTCTGACCTACATGGAATCATGGACCAGATCGTTCACCCCCGAGTCGGAACGCTCAGCATACTTCTCCATTGAAAGAGCCCACAGGGTCCCTGCCCGGAAACCCAAGCCAGGCCTTCCTCCGCGTCCCATGCTGGCTAAATTTCTGCACTTCCGAGACCGCGATGCCGTACTCCGTGCAGCCCGACGGCAGGCCCTCTACAAGTGGAAGACCAACAGGTCATGGTGTTCCCAGATTATGCCCGAGAAGTCCAGCAGCAACGATCTACCTTTCTGGAAGTTAAAAGGCGCCTCCGCGCAAATGATCTTCAGTACTCCTTGTTGTTCCCAGCCCGCCTCAAAGTGCTCTACAAAGGGAAGGCCATATTTTCAACACGGCGGAGGAGGCACAGGATTGGACTGAGTTTCATTGCCCGCTAATCCCTAAACCCGGACCCCAGAGGACACGCAACAACGACTCAAGACGGTCCAGAAGACGAGGCACGAGCCAAACCCAGACAGGCCCCCCCAAAAGCCAAGCATCCTCCCCCACGGGCTCACCCGACCTCACGCAAATCATGCAGGAGAGGCGTGACGCCCTACGAGCGGTGACTGAACTGCACACATCACCCCCTGCATCAGATCTGGAATGTCAACCGCACGTGTTCACCCCTGAGAAAGACCGGGACAGTGATGGCACAATGTCGGGGTTTGGCTCACTCTCTTCCCCCCTCGTTGCAGCGCACACATTGGACGCTACCCTAGCCAGCCAACCTAACGCCTCTTCGTGATGGATGGACAGTCAGCTACTATATCCTTCTCATGGTTGCCTAATATACTGCGCGATGTCTAGGAGCCATGATTACATAACCAGATA